>NC_141060.1:25059757-26367257 GCF_041138505.1 Cibotium barometz
CGAGGGACATATGCCATGACGACGACTGAAAATCAATGCAATTTCTCTATCGAACGACTAATTTACAAGTTTGTATTGTGCAAAAACTCTCTTCTACACTTTGCTTCCAAATATCTCCTTCATAAGCTTAGTTATCACCCTTACCTTTCGTCTCTCAACCCCAAATATTACGTGTCTTAGAGGATGGTGAAATTTGAGTATCTCTTGTCCACCCTATATAAGGAGATAAATAAGCATGACCAATAGATGGAGAGGATGGGATTGAAGCAATTCACGGACCTGCCTTGGGAAGCGCTCTAGTGAATTTTAGAGTCGGGGACCATATGGCGCAGCTCCCAAATTTGAACATTATCACACTACCCTCCTCAAGATAATAAAGAAATCGGTCCTCTATATGTGTCCGAGGTGTTCAACTCGCTGGGGTGAGAGAAAAGTGGAGATCAATTTGATGGACAATGATGACTTGATCAAGGAATTCAGCCTACTGGAGGGAAGAGCCAAGGAATATAAAATGCATGTCTAGAGAGACCTTGAAGGAATTCAGCCTACTGGAGGGAAGAGCCAAGGAATATAAATTGCATGTCTAGAAAGACCTTCGGATGGTGAAAGACGTTGAAGCTAGAATGAGGGTCACCTAGGCTAAATGAGGGTCACCTAGGCTAAATGTTTGTATCATAACCTAAAGGAACAGATATGAAAGCTCATGAGGCCCAATACAAAGATGAAGATTGGCCCATATTTGGGTGACTTGTTTAGAGGGAAGCAAGAGCCAAGAAGGACAAGGACGAGGGCCCTAAGGGAGATGCACAAGAAAGAGCTCACACAAGGACAAGAAGAAGGGACCTAAGGGAGATGCATCAGGGAAGCTATAAAATTTAAAGCTCTCAAGAAAACCTCATTAATAGGCCTCGGGACAAGGAAAGAAGATAATATTTGAAGTTGGAGAGAAAAAGATTAGGGAAAAAAAGGGGAAGATTGCCAAGGAGGGAGCCAATGGGGCAACGACAGTGTGAAGTGGCATACAACTGAATGAGGACCTGGCCGACATCGGTAAGTCATTATTTTCCTAGAAGCTGGAGAAGCCACAAACAAGAGGGCACCTTGACCACCAACCTACAGTTGGATACGTAACCTCCAGAGCTAGGAGACTTTTCACCCATGTCTACCTAAACTTTGCAAGCACAACTAAGATTTCCAAACACCATTGAAATGGAGTGGGTGTAGGGAGCCCTACATTACATTCAACGATGCACAAATGATGCACTCAAATAGGGGGAAGCTACAATCCATCGTGAAGGAAAAGCACACTACCCTACAAATAGTGAAAAGTGAACAAGAACCCCTACTAGAGGAGCTATGCATGAGAATAATGGAAGCGGGATAACTGAATAAAATGCACAAATAGATCTAGTAGCTGCAAAACAGGCAAGGAAAAAAATGAAGAAGAAGATGGAGGAAATGAAGGAGACGATGGCCATGCAAGACTAGGAGACTATGCAAATGTAGACGGAATGAAATAGGGACATAGAAATCCTAGCCAGAATAGAATGGCAAGTCACCCTCATCTAAAAGCAGCATATCAAAATCATAAGAGATGTACAAGATAGGGCTAACAAGGATAAAGTGGAGATGGTGAAGGTAGAAGCCAGATTGGCAGTTCTCGTAGAATTGTACGTGCTAGATGCAGAGCGAATGGAGCACTGGAAAGGTCATACGGTGGATGACCTTAAGGAGGTGGGGAGATTATCGGGAGAAGCTAACGTAAGGAATGTAAGCCCCCGCACCTTCCTACAAACAATTGTCTCCCCACAAGTCAAGAGGTGGAAATCCAGATGGAGGGTCTAGAAATCCTAATCCAGCCTTGACAACAGGGCTAGAACCAGCAAAAGATTTGGAAGCACCAACCATCAATGGAGTAGGTGAAGAAGTTGAAAATAGCAAAGGAGGAACCAATAGAGAAGAGGAGTTGCACAAGGAAAATGAGTAGCCACGGCATAAATAGAAGCCTGGAAAAGATATTTGTAGTCTTGAAAGGAGAAGGGAATAACTAGGGGCGCAAGTAGAAGGGAAGGGGAAGGAAATTGTTTTATATACTGCATCAATGATGGATCTCATCCCCAAAAATGAATTAAAGAATCATGCATGGGTAGCCACAAAGAAGCTGGAAGAAAGAGATAGCCATCATGCAGCTTCTCTTAGAGATGAGTAGCTACGGCAATAAATAGAAGCCTGGAAAAGATATTTGTCATGTTGAAAGGAGAAGGGAATAGCTAGGGGCGCAAGTAGAAGGGAAGGGGAAGGAAATTGTTTTATATACTGCATCAATGATGGATCCCATCCACAAAAATGAATTAAAGAATCATGCATGGGTAGCCACAAAGAAGCTGGAAGAAAGAGATAGCCATCATGCATGGGTAGCCACAAAGAAGCTGGAAGAAAGAGATAGCCATCATGCATGGGTAGCCACAAAGAAGCTGGAAGAAAGAGATAGCCATCATGCAGATTCTCTTAGAGTCCAGATATAAGAACTAGATGTGTAGAACAAATAAAAGGATAGCAAGACCATCCAGGCTCTAAAAAGGGAGATTGAAGAAGGCACACCCACAAGGGTGACTAGATCCAAATGTGGCAAGATGACCATAAGTGAGTTGAACATCACTTTGATGACAACAAATGCTGACCTCAGGAGAAAAAAGATCACATACTATAGTTGGATATGCAACCTCCACATCTAGGACACTCTACACCCATGTTAGCCTAAACTTTGTAAGCACAAGAAACCTTTCCAAAGACCATTAAAATGCAGTGGGTGCAGGGAGCCCAACATTACGTTCAATGATGCACAAATGATGCATTGAAATATGAGGAAGCTACAATCCATCATCAAGGAAAAGGGCGTTGTCATGCCACGGCACGTCTATGGTGTGAAACCATGCATGTGAGGCCATTAAATGCAAATCCAGATGCATGGGATTAAGTGCCTGTGTACATATGGGATGTATGGCGTGTGGAGAGTTTTGCTTTGGAATGCGTTGCTAGATGTACAGGGTGGAATGGTTTGTGTTGAGCTTGTTGTTGCAGGCCTGTCCGGAATGTGGTTGGCTGGAGATGGTTTCAGCTGCTTGTTGGTAGCTCGTATGTGTGCGCGTCAAAGAAAATGAGCGGGCATTGTGGGTTGTGTTTGAAGTGTATGAAGGCATGCGGAGCAATTATTAATGTGCCCATGGTAAATAGAATGTTGGCATGAGCGCGGGAGTAAATCTCAATGATAGAGTTTTTTTAAAGATTCATTTTAATAAACAAGCTATGCAAGCTTTAAATGATTCCAGTAGTGGAATCGTTTTAATGGGAATCGCCATGAAGATGGAAGGGCGGCGGGAGTGCACAAGGATAGAAAGGCACGTGAAGGATTGGGGGAATAGGAGTTTTGCGGGGAGCCTGGGGTTTACCAGCTGTTGAAAGGAGAAGAAATCCAAGAGAAGGTGACAGGCAAGGGGGCCGGCTGCAAAGGGAAACAAATCCTTGACGTGATTGCAGAGCTTGGGCAGCTGGACCATGGGCAGACCCAGGCCATAAGCAGGATAGGCAGGCCGTAATTAAGAGGGAGGGCCCGGGTAAGAGTGAAACTGTCGGGGTCGACGAGTGGAGAGTGGGCCGTCGTGTAGAGGCAGGGAGAAGCTTCTCTGGCAGCAGCAGCCACAAGGGCAAGAGAGAGCCTGAGAAGAGAGGGGTGTAGTGGGTGCAACCGGGGTATTTGCAGGCGTGAAGCAAAGGGAAAGAGCCAGCCGCCTTGTGTGGGGGGGGTTTCGGCAGTGAGAAGGAGACCGCCTGGAGTTGAACTGCTGGGGGGCTCTTGGGCATGTGCAGCGGCTAGCATGTGCAGAGGAGAGCGACTGGGAAGGCTAGGCAGCTGACGGGCGTGAACAGAGGCGCAGTCGAAGCAGCCCAATTCGAGCTGGGAGCTTGTTACAGTGCAGAGGCGAGGAAGGGCCGGGTTGGTGAAAAGCGGGGTTGACAACTAGAGACAGGGGGGAGACCGCCTTGGGTCGAATGACTGAGGGCTCTTGCGCGTAGCCGGAGGCTTTATAGAAGCAGCCTTTGCAGCCACAAAGCTAGGAGCGGACAGACGTGAGGAACTGGTTGAGGATGCCGCCTCTGAGGCCAATGTGACTTTGTTTTGCCGCCATTCTTCTGGGCTGGCGATGCTAGAGTGAGTGTGTGTTTTTTTTTGTCTTTACTGCTGTCCGCTCTCAGAGCCTGGTGACTCCATTTTATGTGCATTGTTCATGGGTTGCTACATTAGCAGGGAGTGTGTGTATGCTTCAGTAGATTACTACCGCTGGTAGAACAGAGAGTGTGTAAAGTGTTATTATTGGGTTGCTGCCTCTGAGCAAAGAGAATGAGATGTTTCTGGTTTTGCTCCGAAGAGATGATTGGATGCTGCAAGAGAAAGGGCAAAAGTATGAGATAAAGACCTCTTTGTGAGGATAATGAAGATGATGAACACTACGGAAACTCGGGGAGTTCGTGACGCTCTGTTCAACCTCAACTTGTGAAGGAGCTATCTTGACTCCTATTCACGATATACCTGCTTGTACGAGATGAGTACTATCATTTTCATACCTATCATAGTGTAAGGGTAAGCATTAGCAAAAATTTATGGTGCTAATTTGGCTTTCATAGCCGGTGGAGCTTGTATTGTGAATAAAGATTGTGCTCGTGCGATGAGCTTCAACTGTCTTTGTCAAAACAGAGATTAAGGTCTTGTTGGTACTCTCGGCTTGGCCATTCGCTTGCGGATAGTAAGGAGTAGATTTATGATGGGATATCATGAAATTTGTTGTGAGCTCCTTAATCACTTCATTTATAAAATGCGTACCATTATCGCTCACAAGTTCAAAAGGACAACTGAAGCGTGTGATTATATTTGCAAAGAGGAACTTGGCTGTTGTCCTTGCATCTGCCTTACGTGTCGCTTTCGCTTCAGCCCATTTGGTCATATAGTCAGTGGCCACAATAATATAGCCAGATTGTGTGTTGCGGGCCACTGGGCTAATTGGACCTACAAAGTCTAAACCCCACTTTTCAAATGGTTGGTTTACTTTGATCGGATGTAGGGGCATCTGATCTTTGATCGGATGTAGGGGCATCTGATCTTTCCGCTGGGGTTTCTTGTATCGTTGGCATTCATCGCAAAGAGTGATGCATCTTGGAACATAGTGGGCGACCAATACCCTGATTGTAAGATCTTTCGCGCAGTTAAGTCTCCTGAGAAGTGACCACCGGCTACACCCATATGTGCCTCTTGCAAAATGTATAGATACTCATCCTCTCGGGCACAATGCCTAAGAACGTCATCCTTTCCTCTTTTATAAAGAGTCCTAGCTATTAGGCAATAGGGTTCGCATTCTTTGATCAACTTTCGAGCTAGATCTTTACAAAGCTCCTTGGGTGGAAAGCCATTAACCAAAAAGTTAACAATCTTCTCACTCCATTCATACATTGTCTCCACCATGAATAGGGAAGTGTCAGGTAAGTCATCATCAACCCTTGTAGGAGCCTCACCATTAGGTATGCGAGACAAATGATCAGCCATAACATGTTTTTTGCCAGGTCTCACAACAACAGTGAAATCAAACTCAAGAGGAATCAATAGCCATCGTGTGATTCTTCCTGTGGAGCATGGTTTGTTTACCAGATACAACAATGCTTGATGATCCATTAGAACCTCAATGGAAGGCTTCTTGGGCCCTTTTATTTGGTAGTTTAAGGAGTCAAACCTTTTCTCTTAAGAAGAAACGTTTTCTAATTAGAAGCTTCAAAACGGCTACTTTATTCGAATTTGAATTTTGGGGGAAAAATGGAATTTAAAATCTAGCGGACAAAACCATATCATGTAGCATATCTATGGAAAGCTCTTGATGCGTAGATCACGGATCTATAGTCTCCGCTCAAATCGGAGCTTGTATGTAGAAGTTATGGAGGTCCGAAAATTGTAAAATTGCCTCCCTCCCTTTTTGGGGGGAAAAGTGCACCCTTTGACCACTCTTACACCTTTCTTACAAACCCAACATTTCAGTCCACATGGCAACCCCCCATTTGGCTATTCCTTAATCACCTTGATTAGGCTTGGGCAAATTAAAGGGCCCAAGAAGACCCCATTCACTTCCTAATGCACATAGAAAACAAACTTGGTGGCAAGGAGGTAATAACAAAATTTCCTTACTGCATATATCATTGCCAACCCTTCTCACTCCGTAGTGGTGTAGTTCATCTTAGCATCGTTCAACTGGCCCACTGGCAAAGCTAATGGGGTAGTCTAGCTTGTGTTCTCCAAGTTGAGTTAACACACACCCAATAGCAAAGTTTGATGCATCAATATGCACATGGAAGAGTGAATCCCAATTAGGCATTCTTGAGATTGGAGCACTCGCCAAGGCCTTCTTTAATAGCTCATAGGCACGGTCACATTCTTCGGTCCAAATAAACTCGATGGACTCCCTTATAGTTGGTGGGTGGGGGCAATTCTAGAATGACCTTGATTTTACTCTCGTTGGTGGAAATCCCATTTTTGGACACTATATGCCCTAAGATAACTCCGTGTTTAACCCAGAATTAGCATTTGAAAGGATTCAATGAGATGCAATATAATCTACACCTTTCAAATATTTTTCGTAACACATCAAGTGCTTGTCCCAAGAGGAATGAACATAAAGATCATCTAAGAAAGCTTCACAGAAGTCCCTTAGATATTCCTTAAAGGCCGTGTTTATCAATCGTTGGAATGTTGCAGGTGCATTGGTCAAGCCACCAAAAGCCATGACGCGAAAAGCAAACACTCCAAACTCCGTGATAAATGTTGTTTTAGCTTGGTCCTCGACTGTAATTGTGATCTGATTATAACCCGAGTACCCATCTAAAAAGCTATATGCCTCCTTGCCCCTGCCACTCTTTCAAGCACATGTTCAGAATATGGCAAGGGGTAATGATCCCTTCTGTTGGGCTGCATTAACCTTTTTGAGATCAACGCACACTCTGAGTTTCCCATTCTTCTTTGGTACGATGACTATCGGAGAAACCCATTCTGAGTGCTCAATCGGGTATATGAATCCACATTTTATAAGCTTTTCAATTTTCTCTTGTACAATCTTTGCGTACTTAGGATTCATTAGGTAGGGACGTTGCTGGACTGGTTTAGCAGTGCTAATCGTTGGAATCGTGTGTTGCACCACCGAGGGTGGAACACCCTTCATATCATGATATGTCCAAGCAAATATGTCCTTGAATTCTTTAAGAAGCTTCTTAAGTGCAGTTTCCTCTGACTAGGTGAGGTCTTGAGCAATAAAAATTGGTTTAGACTCCTCACCCGGATCTGCTAAGCCTATCTCCTTTACTACCGCCGCAGGGCCATCGTAGACACTGCTACTCCCATTCGTAGACACTGCTGCTCCCATTCGTAGGCGTTCGTTGGGCTTTTGTGTAGACCACTTTACATTCCCCCTGGTGAATGATTTGAAATGCTCGGGTGTAGGGTGTAAGTCTACTGGTTCGTGTTGTGCCAGGCTTTTTTCTTTCAATTCCGCCTCCTTTTGTTTTACTGAGCTAACTCTTGGTTTTGTCGCCTTCTTGCAGTACGACTTAGTTTTGGCTTCTCTTCGATTTCTAATTGGGCGACATCATGAGGTTGCGGAATACACCACATGACACTTTGGAGGTATTGTCCCCAATTATCCGCGCTAACTTCCGATGAGCGTCAATAGCTCCTACATAACTAAGCCATTCTACAGTGGATCTCTCTTTGTTTATTACAGTTCATACATTAGCTCGATAGCGTTGGCGCTTATGTCTCGTTTTCTTCTTACCAAGTTTTTGATTTTTGTTTCTATTAGATTCGAACTCACTTGGTCGATCTTCACTTGTGTCCCCCTCACTCTCAGATGAACTGTAGGAGGTCACTGTCCTAGGCCTTGAGCACCTTGCTTCCACATTTGGGTGAATATTTGATTCATCCCCCCCATCAGGCTCAGAGTCAGTTTGTTCTTGAGATTCATACTCAAAGTTCCATTGGTCAGTCTTTGCCTACTGTCAGTTGAGGTTGCCACTTTCTTGCCACATCAGGAGTTAAGTGCATAACACCTATCATGTTTATTGGCACTAACGGTGGCATATCTTGCCATCAGGAGTTAAGTGCATAACACCTATCATGTTTATTGGCACTAACGGTGGCATATCTTGCCCCTCAGGTGCTACCCAACTTGTGTCTCTATTTCCCCATGTGTCTATGGTTGCCGCTAAGTGTACCCAATCCACGTTATCCGACTCAGTCATACCCGGTAGGACATCCATATAAGGAGAATCTTTCCCATCATCAATCTCTTTTTTGCATGTATAGCAATACCTTAATGGGGCGGAGTGAATAGTGGTATTCGATCGATTATCAATGATAACCTTGCTTCCTAAAGGATGTGCACGACCATTCTCAAGATCAACTCGAATGACAGAATCCTGGAATTGCAAGGTTATCATTCGATCGATTATCAATGATAACCTTGCTTCCTAAAGGATGTGCACGACCATTCTCAAGATCAACTCGAATGACAGAATCCTGGAATTGTAGATAGACATGGTTTTTCGACCAGTCATGTACCATTTGTGCTTCCCTCATGAAAGGACGTCCTAAGATCATTTGATATGACATAGGATGCTTGGAGAAATCCATTACAATGAAGGTATGTCTAACCTTGTATCCCAGAACCTTGATCTTAAGGTCCCTTAACATTCCAATAGATTTAGCAATAGTTCGGTTTGCCATCTTAACCACTATGTTTGTGACTTCAAGGTGAGGTCTTCCCATGGATTCCCAACAGGTTTTTAGTCACAATGCTCACTCTAGCACCACGATCAAGGATTTCCTTTAGAGTTAATCCCTTGGTAGTAATGGGGAGGGTTGCATTAGATTCATCCCCTTCAAAGTACTATCCCAACTTGTTCACAGAGGTATTTCAATGACCGAGTCTTCATCTAGGTCGGGTTGTAGATCCCAATGTTCCCCTTCATCTTGAAGTGTGTCGGGTCTATCCATATTTGCAAATTGTGGTAGCCCCGCCTTTAGTTCTCCATTAAGAAATGCCAGAAGAGCTAAGAACAGCTCAAGATCTCCGTATAATTTGGATATAATCATGGTTCTGATTTCAGAGGACATGAAATCCATTAGCATAGACACATTCAACGGTACTTTTCGAGACATCGCCCCTTGACTAGGGACTGTTGAAGATGGAATCACTTCCTCTTCGATGGGGTCAGGCATTCCCTCACTAAACATTCTTTCAAGCAAAAAGGGTGTTTTCCCACTTCCTGATGTCCTATCCTCACTTTCTTCTCGAATGATACTAGGTATAGCTAACGGTTTATGGTTCCTGTGAGGGAGAGGCTGAACTTGCGTAGGAAACACTGTGTCTGGAATTTTGATTTTTCTCGGGTTTGGCTCCAGTTCTCTTTGTGTTTCTTCCACCAAACCCCTTAAGTGTTGCACTTGTTCAATCTCCTCAACTGGGTTTAGGTAGGTTCCAATCTTTTTCTTGAGGGTCTTTGGCCCACGTGGCTTGTCTTTGGGAGTCTCAGTCAATTTGGGTGGCCGAGAGGGCCTTAGCTGACTTGGTTGTGGGGCCGAGGAAGTTTCCTTTTGTTTCCCCTTATTTATGTACTCGCTTGATTCTCCCTCGTTAAGCTCCCGAGTGGGATCCTCCCTTAAGGTAGTGGCTTTGGTCCCCATGGTTTCTATTGAATCGGAATCATCTTTAGGATCATTAATATACACAGGGTCATCTCCTGTCCCTATGTTAGTCTTTGAACTAGGCTTGGAGCTCGTGGCATTAAGCTCGTGACCTCAACCAAATTCAATGGCGTAATCTTGGGTGCATTAGGATTATGTGGACATTGAGCAATCAAATGATCTATGCCACAATGATTACATGTAAGTACCAGCATTCCCGATGTGCTCCCTTGATTTGGTTGCGTCTGAGTTCTGTAGCCTATTAGGGCACTCTGCTACACGATACGGTCCACCACACTCGTAGCATTGAAGAGGTGGTCTCCTTGCCAAGGTATTAAGGTTTTGGCCTCTTGTGGCGAGAGCAGCCGCTTGATATACAGGCTTGACTTGCCCAAAATGGTCCTCCATGTAGTACTGGGGAGTCATTTCAAACGTATCAATCCCGTATGGAGAAGTGGGGTCTATCTCCTCTTCATAATCCCCACACGCACTATGTGACTCACAACCTATCTGGTTTACAGGGGTAATCCTTGGATATGGAGGTTGTGGTCCTAGCAGCACTGGCAGTGGTAACGGCACAGACTGGACTACATTTGGATTCCTTGGAACTATGTGCTATGACGGTTGCTCGACAGGTTGTGCAAGCATTAGCGCGGGTACTTGAGATGTGTTTGACCAGGCTAGTGGTGCCTGATTTGCCAACATTCACTTAAGTACTAGGCAATCTTTAGATTGATGGCCATACTTACCACATGCATTACAATTCCCATTGAATTTGACTCTGAATGTGGGACATTCACTTGTGCTATGTGGTCCTAAGCAAACCGAACACCATTGTTGCTCTCTTCTTGGGTACATATGGCTATTTTGAGGAGCTCGATTACCCCTAAAGTATTCTTGGAGAGCCTTAGTAAGGTCGATCTTTAGATTGATGGCCATACTTACCACATGCATTACAATTCCCATTGAATTTGACTCTGAATGTGGGACATTCACTTGTGCTATGTGGTCCTAAGCAAACCGAACACCATTGTTGCTCTCTTCTTGGGTACATATGGCTATTTTGAGGAGCTCGATTACCCCTAAAGTATTCTTGGAGAGCCTTAGTAAGGTCGATCTTCACAGACATTTTGGATATCTTGGGCTCCTTGGCATGCAATAGGTTTTACCGTCACATTGGCTCGTGCCCAGATACTTGCGAACTAACGAATTTTGTCTCTGAAGACACATTTTTACCTGCAATCATCAAGTTGTCTTCTAACTGGATTGCATTGGGGGTGGCAGTGACTGCTTCCCACGTTGTAAGACCTCTAATGACTAGGCCATTGTATATGTCCTCGTGGCGCAATCCTTGGATGAATCTATCGAGCAGTTGGTTATTATTGAAGCGCTCATCGGGAGTGCACCGAGAATTTAGATGCTTCAATCGACTTATAAAGTCTCTCACTGACTCCCCTTCCTCACGTTCAGCTTTTTGGAGTTGAGATGCTACTCCCCAAAGCACACCCTCACGTATGTATTCTTTCAAGAACAATCTCTTGAGAGTGGGGTAGTGAGTGTGCTCTTCAACCCTTAAGGTTCGATACCAATCTCCGGCCTTCCCACTCAAGGTTAAGCCTAAGGCTTTACACTTATGCAGCTCATTGTGCTCTTCCAAGGAATCACACACGTGTTTGAAGACTTCAATGTGCTTCCTAACATCCTCGTGTTACCACTGAAGTTCTGAGTGAGCTTAGCCACTTGTACTGCCTTGCCTCAGCAAGCATGACCCGCATGTTTCCCGCAACCGATCGTCTGAGAAAACGCTGCGAGATCACCTAGGTGAGCAGGCATAGCTGGTGGAGGCACTTCTGGGATAGCCTGGCTGATAGGAGTTGGCGTTGGTCTGGGTATGTTGGCAAATGACGTAGGATATGATATGTGACTAGGCCTAGCTCCTCTTGGATAAGGGTTGTGATAAGGCGGTCGTGGAGCATATGCCATTGGCATACTAAGAGGCATAGGAGCTACATGAGCATGAGTAGCGATAGGTACATATGGTCGATAGGCGCACTGGCACGCACTGTTGTATGTACTGTTCCACTAGGTAGCGGCGTCGTACTAACTACAGCGGTAATAGGTGCACTTTCCGTTATGCTCATCATTGGGGTAGGCATTGTGGATTCCTTGATGGAAAGTTGAGCCAAGGTTGGAAAGCTAAAGTTACTGCTCGTGGGCTCAACTTGCATTGAGACTCCAGGCGAAACAACATATAAAGGGTCTATGGGACTCACCAAGGGAGTCTCGTGATAGGGTTGATTGTTTGGCCTTGCCCGTATCCAAAAATTTCATAGGGCCAGTGGAAACTAAGTTCACTCCCCTATTTTGCCTCTCAATTTGGATAATTCTATGAATAACCTCACATATCATTTGTTGATGCTCCTCTAGATTAGTGGCACTAGCTCCTCTAGATGTACATCGTAGGACTTCTAACCAACCTACATGGTATGTGTAGCCCGTGTATAGGTCAGTTAGAGTCTCTGTGTGTAGATCATATTCCCCATTTTCATTGTTGAGAAATATCCCATCCAGACTTGGTGTGCCAAACGATTCTCTTGAAGTGGACACAATGTCACTTCTTATGGATTGGCTTCTAGGGACCTCTACTTTAGGAAGAGCATAGGAAGGTGGTAGCTCAGTAGGGCCCTCATTAAACGAAGTGGGTAGAATATCCACATGGACACTCTTTGGGAGGGTAGGGTCTACATAAGATGTGAATGGCGAATCTACTACCCCTCCTTCTTCATTTACTTTGCTTGTCACATGTTCAGAGCGTGTAGCTCTACTAAAGGTCTCTATTAGACGACTAAACATGCTAGATCCGGGTTGTGGTGCCCAAACTGGCATGTTTTGGCTTGTCTTCTTAGGGTTCTTGGTAAGGTGCCCTTCCATAGCTTCTGAGTCAGAGGACGAGTCACTATCCACTATTCGTGGATCTTGGGTTGCACTCCCTTGGGTTCCAGCCAAAGGCCAAGATGCCAACGTGGAGGGATGGTGTGAGCCTGCATAAACTGAAACGCTTTCTAGTGGCTCAGGCTCTAGTACCCGACCAGAGCGTAGATGCATGTGACGTGGGTACCCTACGGGCGTTGGTGACTACCTTTGAAGCCCACACAAGTGGTTTCTTAGGTGTTTCGCACCCCATTTTTACTTGTTTTTGTATTGTTTGTAACTCGTTTCTAATCCCCTTACTTATGGTTGAACCTAAACTAGGACGTGTGATAGCTTGAAACGAGCGTATCGTTTAAAGGGTCCTAGCGTGCTTTACAGCACCGTGTTCACCTATCCAGAGCTCCTGTGGTCCTCAAAACAGTCTGTTTCCTTTTGTGGGGGAAAGAGTGAAGGCCTATTTGCTTGTGGAGGAAAGGGTGAAGGCTTTATCCCACATGCTCACTTCACTCCTTAGGGAATGGGCTACATATAGGGCACAACTTCCCATAAGCTCTCACTTGAAAGAAAGCTATGGAGGCTCACTCTCCTATATATATATATTAAAAAGATCGAGGCCGGGGTCGGGGTCGGGGTCAATTGGGGTTTTTTCTTTTCAAAAAATTTTTCTCCAAATAAAAAATCTTTCCTCTCCACACGTTTGGTTTTTTTCTTTTTTAAAAAAATTAATTTTAATTTTTTAATTTTTTTTTTCGAAATTAATTTTTCCTCTTTTTTTGGGATAAGTTTTCTAGGGTTCAGTCTTGGCCGCGGCGTAGTTGCACATAGCGCAGGCCTGGGGCTTCAGAAATCCCCTCTCACATGCAGAAAACCAGAGCACAGAACGCACGCAGAGCGGAAAAACAACAAAAGAAACAGAATTACAGAAGATAAATTACAAAAACAGGTTCCAAACAGGGATTTAATATTCACATGATCACAAGATTTTTTTGTGATAATAACACATGTGAACAAGTTATTCACATGTTCGCATGTTACCGTTCACAAAATAACAGGTCACTTGCCATTTGGGAATCCCTTAAAAGCTTGGCTACACATGGGAATAAGCTATTCACATGTTCTCATGTTACCATCTTCACATAATAGCAGGTCAGTGGCCACCTAAGAAGATTTTTTATGCCCGACAAAGATAATTTTTTAAGGCCCTTGTGAAAGCTTTGTGAATATAGCATGTGATCACAAGATTTTTTGTGTTATTAACATATGTTATTAACATGTTCACATGTTCTCGTTTACGTCAGTGAAATCCTTGGTTCCAAAACACGGAAACACCTCAACAACAAACACATAGTCGCCTTTCCTACAGTGTAAATTTCACTTCACGCACAGTAGCCCGAGCTGCAAACTGGAGCTTGGTGCAGGGCATCTCCCCGGCGCCAAAAATGTGCGCTTTTGCCTTAGCTGGGGACTTGCCGAACACCGTATGCGAGCCACGAATGGCTGCAAGCATACAACTAGGAAAGCAAGCTCAAACAGAATGCAATGGTGTGTCACTCACCACTCTAACCGTCGTCGTGTAGGATTCTCGCATCACAGTAGCAGTGAAGGAGGAGCCGCCGTCGCCGCTCTACCGCCTCGCCGCCACCACCATGCCGCTACACAATGCTCAATCGCTCTCTCACTCTCTCTCACACATGTAGAAGAAGGAAACCAAGAGGGTAAGGCAAGAGCACTCTTGTATTCAACACATGAGAATAATGGTTTTAGGGTTACATTTGACTCTTATAGGTGACTTGGCTGTTCACACATGGGCGTCCATACATGGCCGACCGATCCTAACCCTTACCCTGCTGATATTCAAGGTACACCTCTCATCGGCGATTACCCAATCCCTTTATCCTTAACATATGGTGCCGACAAGCCCGGCCCATGACTCAGAATATTTAAATTAATGACGTTGTGTGGACAAAATAGGAGTTGGTAATGTGTACATACGTGTGCATGGCGTGTGTGAAGTTTTGCTTTTGAGAGCATTGCCAGGTGTACAGAGAGTAGATAGTATTGATGTGAGCATGTATAGGCCTGTCCGGTAAGAGGTCCACCAGGGATGATATCAGTTGCTCGGTCACTTGAATTGTGTGCGCGTCCAAATGGAGTGGGCACTAAAAAGGTTGTGTTTGAGAACGCGTGAAAGCAAGGGCAATAAAAGATAAAGGGGGCCATGTGCCATGGGCATTGGTATGAAAAGAAATATGGTGGCCATTATTGAAACTCTAAAAATATATATATATAATATAATACAAACATGGCCAGCAAAAGTAATGGCCACGTAGCAGCCAACCTTGCCGCCAGCGAGGTTCTTCCAGAAGGCTGGCGAAGACGCCTTGCGTGGAGTAGCCGCTTTTGAAGTGGGGGGAGCGCAAGACAAAAAAAGGCCGTGTGTTTTTGGGTGGCTAGCTGCAGCCCCACAGGCGCAGAGTTGTGGGAGACCTTGTGAAGTGGAGTGAAGAGGCTGGAGGGCGCCAGCTGTGGACGCTGACGTGTGGGCGAAGGCGTGATGGGATTGCTGTTGCTGCTGGCGATGACAAGCGTGACAAGCTGGTGTGAGCTACCTCAGGCAACTGATAAGGGATGCAGGTTGGTGTTGGTGGGCAAGGGGTCGTGGAGGACGTCGATAGGCTGGAGACAAGTTTTTTATGGGTCGGTAGTAGCACAAGCGAAGAGAGAGGAAGGGCCGCCTCTGGTTGTGGTAAGAGAGAAGAGCCGCCTTGAGTTAGCTGGCGGGCTCTAGACTCGGTAGTGGACGAAAACAAGAGTGTCATCGCCTTGTTTGTTGAGGGGGCTCTTGGGCGCAACAGCGCAGGTGACTGGAGGTGACTGGAGCAGCGAGGTTCGTCACCGTGAAGAGGGTGATGACGTGTGGAGGCAGCCAGACGGATGTTGGCATCAAAGGCAATGGGCTAGTGGATAGCGTGAGTGGAGGATCGTCCTTGTGAAGTGCAAGGGTTTGAAGTGGCTGGCGTGGCTGAAGCGCAAGGTGTGAGCTGAAGGAGGGAAGCGTGGACGAGAGCGTGACTGAGTGGTGGCTGCAAAGGTGATGTGGCCTTGGTGGTAAAAGGCGCTGACAAGCTGGTGATAGTGGAGAGCAAAGGCCACCTTTGAGGTGTTGGTAGTAGCACAGAGACAGGCTGCATGTGAAGAGGACAGTGTGGAGTGGTGTGGTTATCGGATGCCCAGGAGTGAGCAAAGGCCACCTTTGAGGTGTTGGTAGCACAGAGACAGGCTGCATGTGAAGAGGACAGTGTGGAGTGGTGTGGTTACCGGATGCCCAGGAGGGCATCCGGATGCCCAGGAGGGCTCGCAAATAGTGGAGGATCGCCGTGAAGAAAGGAGAAGACTGGCTAGTGAGGACAAAGAGGCTCCTTTGGGCTTTGCTTGAGGACTAGCAGTGTGCTGGTGGTGTAGCAGAGAGACCTTCAGCCGAGGTGCAGTGCAGAGAACGAAAAGGTCGGCTCTGCAGAGAAGCAAAAGAGCGAAGGGATTTGGAGTGACCAGGAGCTGGAGAGGGCTGATTGCGAGTGGATGCTAGATAAAGCTTGTTCTGAGGATATCTCCAATATCTAGCTCTGTAAAGTGAAGGTCTGTTCTGAAATATAAGTCTTGTTCATGCTCTTTGGTCTGGTGTTCTGGTGTGTTTGCATGCGTGTGTGGAAGTGTGGCATTCTATAAAGGCGTAGACAGCTTTACCGCTTCCGTGCCATCACTTTTTGGTGCTTCCACAGAGGAGCAGATTTCCTTTGGTTTGTGAAAGAGAACAGGGGCTATGTGAAAAAAGATTTGGAAATGGCTCAAGATTTTTCGGAGTACTGGGGATTGCCACAGGAGAGTGCAGTCAGGTTTCTGGAGAAGATGGAATTTACAGCCTTGATGAAAGACAGGGCAACCCCGGAGATCCTTTCTCGGATTTTGACTTATTGCTTGCAGGGTGATGCAAAAACATGGCTACAGATGTTTGTGACTACACACAGGAATGTTCATCGACAGGATCCTGAGTACCGTGTAGTCAAAGCTGCATTTTTGGCACAGTTTGTCCGTGTGAAGAATCCAAATGAAGTGTGGAAGGAGTTGTGTAACATTCAGCAGAAGGATAATCAGGATGTGGATCAGTATTTGATAGAGTTTGGTAGACTGTGGAGTCTATGGTGTGAGGCTTTGATTCCTAAAGTACCCCCGTAGATGATTAAAAGGGAGCGGTTTGTGGCTGGTCTGGAGCCAACAATCCGTCTGAAGGTGGAGCTGAAGAACCTGGATAGCTTTGAGGAGGCTGTTAGAGTTGCTCGTGAGAAGGAGTGGAAGGTGAAGCGTCTGAGGCAGATGGGAATGCAGGATGAGCCAAAGAGGTTTGTGAAGGTGCCAGAGATTGAGAGTATGCATCCTGGAAGAAGAGTTGCTATTGTTCCTAAACAGGAGGATTCTTTGAAGATGAAGGTTCATGATGCAGTGGAGCTCATGAAGTCTTTAAGCTTGAATTGGATAGAGTCTACAGGAAGAGGATGAGGCATAGGTGTTATGGGAAGGAAGACTGATGCATCATCTGGTTTTGGAGGAGATTCAGCAGATATTGGAAGAGAGAGAGGGTATCCGTGTGATGTGCAATGCCGGAATTGTGGTGAGTGGGGTCATATCAGTCCGCAATGTGAGAGACCAGCCAAAGCTAATGGTGGTATATATCAATTGTCTATGGGAATGAGTGAAAGGGTAAGTGGCCCTAGTATGCAGATGAGGGATGCAATTCAGCCCAATGTTTGTGAGGTCCATAAGGTCACATTTGCAGAGCAGGGTATGGGACAGATTAGCCTCTTGGAAATGAAGAAGGATGAGGTTTCTAGAATCAGCCCTGAAGAGCTTTCAGAAGGTGAGGAGGAGGAGGATGGAAGTATTGATGGTGCTGTGATTTGTGAAAGTGATGTTAGTGCTATGGAGCCTGATGTGTTTGAGTATGGATATGACTTGGATGATCTCTTTGATTCAGAAAAGAGTAATGACTTGCAGGTGCTAGTACTTCAGCCAGTCAAGGTAGAGAGTGATGATCAAGGTGTTACTAATGAAGATACTATGGATGGAGTATGTATGGATGATCTAGGTGATGAGTTGGATATTGCAACTTGTGAGAGTGTGGATGATGAGCTGGACAGTGTTCTTGACAATGCATTGGATGATCTTTTGGAATTGGCTTCCTTGGAGAAGATTACTTGCATGCCAGTTGTGCAGGAAGAGAGTGATGGTGTGACTAATGATGAGTTGGATGCTATTTTGGATGATGATGTGATAGATTTTGGATGTGTGGTTGCTGATCATAAGGTGTGTGTTCCTTGTCATGCCCAAGAGAATGAGTTGGTGGTTGTCAGTGGCGAGGATGCATGTGAGGCTATTGTTGTTGGTCAGGGGGACCAAGATGCTTTGCCTGGTAGTTTGGGGAGCTTGGACTTGGTAGGGATGCTTGTGCAAGATGTGGAGAATCTTGAAGGATCGCCAATGGTCTTGAAGTCGGAGAAACTGCAGAACAGTGACAATGATGAGTCTGTAGTGCATGAAGTTGCTGTGTGTGATGTTGATGGGCTGAAAGGAAATGGGTTTATGGCAGACACACCACATGTTGATGCTCAGCGTATGGATGAGTGGTTTGGTCATAATCTTGGTCTGGCAGTTTGCCCAGAGGGAGAGTTGGAGGCCAATGATGTGGGTTGTAAATTGGATGATCATCAGATGGGAGTTGATCATCAGATGTGTGTTATTTCGGTATATGATTATGAGTGGGGATCAGATGTGTCAGAGAGGAGTAGAGGTGAGGAGTGGTTGTCTCCATCACAAGGTTATGTGAGCTGGTATGGAGGAGGAGATACAAGGGAATATATTGAGGATGCCATATGTGAAGAGCCTAGGGGGTTGCTGAAAATGGAAGACCATGACAGGGTGTATCAATGGTTGTTTGATGGAGAAAAATGCTTGAGGGATTGGAAGGTAGATGCACCGAGGTTTCTGTTTGATCCAGGGGGATAAATGGTTTCTATTTGTGCAGCTGCTGGACATAAATGTCTCAACAGAAAAAGGGGGGTTGCTAAATATGTGGACAAAATAAGAGTTGGTAATGTGTACATACTTGTGCATGGCGTGTGTGAAGTTTTGCTTTTGAGAGCATTGCCAGGTGTACAGAGTAGATAGTATTGATGTGAGCATGTACAGGCCTGTCCGGTGAGAGGTCCACCGGGGATGATATCAGCTGCTCGGCCACTTGAATCGTGTGCGCATCCAAATGGAGTGGGCACTGAAGGTTGTGTTTGAGAACGCGTGAAAGCAAGGGCAATAAAAGATAAAGGGGGCCATGTGCCATGGGCATTGGTATGAAAAGAAATATGGTGGCCATTATTGAAACTCTAAAAATATATATATATAATATAATACAAACATGGCCAGCAAAAGTAATGGCCACGTAGCAGCCAACCTTGCCGCCAGCGAGGTTCTTCCAGAAGGCTGGCGAAGACGCCTTGCGTGGGGAGCGCAAGACAGAAAAAGGCCGTGTGTTTTTGGGTGGCTAGCTGCAGCCCCACAGGCGCAGAGTTGTGGGAGACCTTGTGAAGTGCAGCGAAGAGGCTGGAGGGCGCCAGCTGTGTGGTGGACGCCGACGTGTGGGCGAAGGCGTGACGGGATTGCTATTACTGCTGGCGATGACAAGCATATAGCTGGTGACAGGCTGGTGTGAGCTACCTCAGGCAATTGATAAGGACTGCAGGTTGGTGTTGGTGGGCAAGGCGTCGTGGAGGACATCGATAGGCTGGAGACAAGTTTTTTTTGGGTCGGTAGTAGCACAAGCGAAGAGAGAGGAAGGGCCGCCTCTGGTTGTGGTAAGAGAGTAGAGCCGCCTTGAGTTAGCTGGCAGGCTCTGGACTCGACAGTGGACGAAAACGAGAGAGTCATCGCCTTGTTTGTTGAGGGGGCTCTTGGGCGCAACAGCGCAGGTGACTAGAGGTGATTGGAGTAGCGAGGTTCATCACCGTAAAGAGGGTGATGACGTGTGGAGGCAGCCAGACGGCTGTTGGCGTCAAAGGCAATGGGCTGGTGGATAGCGTGAGTGGAGGATCGTCCTTGTGAAGTGCAAGGGTTTGAAGTGGTTGGTGTGGCTGAAGCGCAAGGTGTGAGCTGAAGGAGGGAAGCGTGGATGAGAGCGTCCTTGGTGACTGAGTGGCGGCTAGAGATGATGTGGTGGTAAAAGGCGCTGACAAGCTGGTGATAGTGGAGAGCAAAGGCCACCTTTGAGGTGTTGGTAGCACAGAGACAGGCTGCATGTGAAGAGGACAGTGTGGAGTGGTGTGGTTACCGGATGCCCAGGAGGGCTCGCAAATAGTGGAGGATCGTGAAGAAAGGAGAAGACTGGCTAGTGAGGACAAAGAGGCTCCTTTGGGCTTTGCTTGAGGACTAGCAGTGTGCTGGTGGTGTAGCAGAGAGACCTTCAGCCGAGGTGCAGTGCAGAGAACGAAAAGGTCGGCTGTGCAGAGAAGCAAAAGAGCGAAGGGATTTGGAGTGACCAGGAGCTAGAGAGGGCTGATTGCGAGTGGGTGCTAGATAAAGCTTGTTCTGAGGATATCTCCAATATCCAGCTCTGTAAAGTGAAGGTCTGTTCTGAAATATAAGTCTTGTTCATGCTCTTTGGTCTGGTGTTCTGGTGTGTTTGCATGCATGTGTGGAAGTGTGGCATTCTATAAAGGCGTAGACAGCTTTACCGCTTCCGTGCCATTAACGTAAAACATAGTACGTCTCATAGGTTAACCGTCATAGGTTAACCGTCATAAGTTAACACACATGGCTTGTTCACAAGGTAAAGCAAAGCTTGATGATCTACGAAGAATGTAAATTTGTTGGCCAAAAGGTAATGCCGAAACTTCTTCACAGCATAGATCATAGCTAAGCCTTCTCTTTCCGTGGTGGTGTAATTCTTTTCAGCACTATTCAACTGGCGGCTAGCATATGAGACTGGAAAGTCCATTTTGTTCTCGCCTGGTTGAGCTAAAATACAGCCAATTGCAAAAGCCAAAGCATCTATATGTACGTGGAATAAATTATCCCAATCCGGCGACCTGAGAATATGTGTCGTCACATCACTAATGCTTTCTTCAGCTTTTCAAAGGCTTCTTCACAATCCTCTATCCATTCAAATACAACAAGGAGTGCATACAATGGCCGTGCTATTTCAGCGTACATGTAGATAAATCTACGATAGTAGCCGCAATGACCCATGAAAACTTGTACCCCTTTTGCATTGTAAGGTCTAGGAAGCTCAACAATAACAGCTATCTTTTTCGCATCCGTGGATATACCATTCCTAGACACCATGTGGCCTAGAATCTTCCCTTGCCTAACCATAAACTTGCATTTATCAGGGTTAAGGCATATGCGATACACTCTACATTTCTCAAAGATTTTTTTGAGATGCTCTATGTGTTCTTCTCTGTTTATGGAATGCACACACAAGTCATCCATGAATATTTCAAGAAATAATCGCAAATATTCTTTGAATGCATGGCTCATCAATCTCTAAAAGGTGGCTGGAGCGTTATAGTCAAACCAAAAGGCATGACTCTATATGCAAACACTCCCCATTCTGTAGCAAATGCGGTTTTGTGTTGATCCTTGGGATCAATAGATACCTGGTTGTAGCCCAAAAATCCATCAAGAAAACTGTATACCTTCTTACCAGCTACCCTCTCCAATCCATGATCAGTGATGAGTGGAAGCAGATAGTGGTCCCAGACAGTAGCAGCATTTACTTTCTTTAGATTGACACATACTCGTAGTTTTCCATTCTTCTTAGGTACTACCACAATCGGTGAAACCCATTCTGTATGTTCAATCTCATAAATAAATTCAGCCGCTAATAGCTTGTCAATCTCTTCTTTGATCTTTTTGGCAAAATTATCGTTATACTATAAGGACGCTGCTTGGATGGCTTGGCATCCTCTTGCATGGGAATTGTATGCTGGCAGATCTTTGGATCTACCCCCTTAAGGTCTTTGTAACTCCAAGCAAATATATTTCGATACTCTCTCAGAGTAGAGATTAGCAATTCTTCCTCCGCTTGGGTTAAGTCTGTGCAATCCACACGTTACATGGCTCTTCGCTTGGTTCTGCCAGGTCTATTTTCTTGGTGTCCTCAGGGCCATCATAGGAAACTACTGGTTCCTCAGGTTTTTGTCGACGAATAGGTTGTTTCAAGACTATTTTCCGATCTTGTATGGTGAATTTCTTGAAGTTTGAGGGGATATTTGTGGTATCCTCTTCTTCCTTTGAGTCATCACTCATGGAAGACCATGCTGCTTGTAGCATTCTCTTCCTTTCTTGCACTAGAGCTTTATCCACTCTCGTCATGGTGCTTTGTTCAATCTTGACTGAATGCACTGAAGCCTTAGATTTTAGCTTCGATTTTCTTTTCCTCTTCTTCTTTAGGTTGTCACTCTCCTTCTCGTTTAGCTTTTGCACTAATTGAAAGCCATATCTCCATTTCATCTCGTCTTTGATGCAATCAGCTCCCAAGTAGTACAAGTACTCGTTCTTACCTACAAAGATTGGAGGTGGAATAAAGTCTTCTTTATCCACATCTTCTCTTTCTATTTGTTGTTGTTATCTCTTTTCCTTGACTTCCTGTTTGCGAAACTTCCAGTGACTCTTGCAAAACTCACGTTTTGGTTTGTCACTAGGAATACTCAGCAAGACCTCTCTGCCCTTTAACAACAATCTTATCTTCTCTAACTCTGATTCAGGGACTATGGCATCGTCACATCAGAATCCTTCCCATCAGAGGATTCTAAGCATCTATCCTCATCTCCTTCATTAGCTGAGTTGTACTCAAGAGGGGATACTTCCTCTATAGATACCATATCTCCTAGCAATAATGATTTGTTTGCTTCATACCTAGGGGCTTCTTGGGGTTCCTTGATTAGATCGGTCTTAGCATTCTTACGGGAATAATGTCATACCCATCTGGATCACAGAACTGTGTTTGCCTTGGCAATGCACAAGTGTCTATGGTAGCTAAAACATGGTTCCATTCTAAGGGATCTATCAAGTTCTCAGGAAAAGGTATTGGGATATACGCCTCATCCGTCACACTTCTATCTATGGTAACATTTCCAGGTTGCAAGTCTCGACAAGATGCTCCACAGATCCATAGATCAGCTCTTCCTTCAGACATAGTTGCTCCCGATGCTTCTAAAGAAGCGGAATCAAACTCATCCACAGGAGAGTGCGTCACATCTCGATAAGCATGGTTTTTTAGATTCACCCTCGTGGTTACATTCTCATGTCTGAGGTACAAGTAATTGTAACCCCAATCTTGAATCATTTTGAATTGGCGCATGAATGGCCTTCCTAGGATCACTTCGTAATTTGTGTTCTTACCAAAGTCTACAATAGCAAAGGTATGTCCGTACTCCATGCAACATGACTTGACTATAACATTCTCAAGAAATCCTATGGGACTCTCTAGATTTCAAACTCATCCTTGTACTTCTAATTGCAGGTTTTCCCCATATTTCCCATACAGTTTTTGTTGCTATACTCACCCCTGCTCCGCTATCTAGAATAGCTATAGATTCAATCTTGTTGATCTCCACAAGAAGCGTAGTATTTCCTTCGTCGTCTTCACAATGCTTGCCAACTTTGTTCACAGGAACCGGAATTGTTTGCTTAAGCATTAGCTTAGAAGCCTTTGTCTTCAACAACTTCTTAACCTGGATGTTCTGGCTCCACAATCCTTGCTCAGTTAATTGTGTAGCCACTTCTCCCCACCATCTTGGCCTAAGCTTTAAGAACTGCGAGTGGAATGGTACACGTAACTGGCCGACATTAAAGCTTGTAAACTCCCGGTGTCTCGTTCCTGATGAGGTTGTCGTGTTAATGACACGACAACCTCATCAATAACGAGGCACCGGGAGTTTACAAGCTTTAATGTCATTGATGAGGTACCATCAATGACACGACAACCTCATCAGGAATGAGACACCGGGAGTTTACAAGCTTTAATGTCGGCCAGTTACGTGTCCCATTCCACTCGCAGAGTTCTTAAAGCTTAGGCCAAGATGGTGGGGAGAAGTGGCTACACAATTAACTGAGCAAGGATTGTGGAGCCAGAACATCCAGGTTAAGAAGTTGTTGAAGACAAAGGCTTCTGAGCTAATGCTTAAGCAAACAATTTCGATTCCTATGAACAAAGTTGGCAAGCATTGTGAAGACGACGAAGGAAATACTACGCTTCTTGTGGAGATCAACAAGATTGAATCTATAGCTATTCTAGATAGCGGAGCAAGGGATGAGTATAGCAACAAAAACTGTATGGAAAATGTGGGGAAAACCTGCAATTAGAAGTACAAGGATGAGTTTGAAATCTAGAGAGTCCCATAGGATTGCTTGAGAACGTTATAGTCAAGTCATATGGCATTGAGTACGGACAAACCTTTGCTATTATAGACTTTGGAAAGAACACAAATAACGAAGTGATCCTAGGAAGGCCATTCATGCACCAATTCAAAATGATTCAATACTGGGGTTACAATTACTTGTACCACATGAGAATGTAACCACGAGGGTGAATCTGCTGAAAAACCATGCTTATCGAGATGTGACGCACTCTCGTATGGATGAGTTTGATTCTGCTTCTTTAGAAGCATCGGGAGCAACTATGTCTGAAGGAAGAGCTGATCTATGGATCTGTGGAGCATCTTGTTGATACTTGCAACCTGGAAATATTACCATAGAGAGAAGTGTGACGGATGAGGCGTATATCCCAATACCTTTTCCTGAGAACTTGATAGATCCCTTAGAATGGAACCATGTTTTAGCTACCATAGACACTTGTGCATTGCCAAGGCAAACACAGTTCTGTGATCCAGATGGGTATGACATTATTCCCATAAGAATGCTAAGACCGATCTATGCAGAGGACTTTCACCAATTGCAAACTTATTCTTGTACTTCTAACTGCAGGTTTTCCCCACATTTCCCATACAATTTTTGTTGCTATACTCACACCTGGTCCGCTATCTAGAATAGCTATAGATTCAATCTTGTTGATCTCCACAAGAAGCGTAGTATTTCCTTTGTCGTCTTTACAATGCTTGCTAACTTTGTTCACAGGAACCGGAATTGTTTGCTTAAGCATTAGCTCAGAAGCCTTTGTATTCAACAACTCCTTAACCTGGATATTCTGGTTCCACAATCCTTGCTCAGTTGATTGTGTAGCCAATTCTCCCCACAATCTTGGCCTAAGCTTTAAGAACTCTGCGAGTGGAATGGTACACGTAACTAGTGCCAACATTAAAGCTTGTAAACTCCCTGTGTCTCGTTCCTGATGAGGTTGTCGTGTCATTGATGGTACTCACATGATTTGGCTATGTGCTTCATACAGTCCTAAATATGAGGGCAGTGTCTTGCATGTGAGCTTGTTGCTCCGAGCTGAGACAACAATCTGAGCATCATCTAGTAGAGATAAAGCATCAAATTCTTGAACCCTTTGATTCGAGAATTCTACTATAGAAAACGGTGGTGGTGACTTGTCAAAAGATGCTAGATCCTCAACTTGTTTTTGCATCGCTTCCCACATCTCCCTTGCTCTACTGCTTCCTCTGTTTCAGGAATTTCATCTCCAAAATCCGCGATAGTCAATGGTTTTGACTCGTCTGCATTGGTATGAGGTAAATCGTCTCCTTCAGGCATTTCTGGGAAATGTAGAGATACAACTTCACTTCCCTTTTCCATGCTTGGCATGGCTTCTGGTATCGTCTCTAAGTTAGGCTTCAGAGAAGCAAGTCCTCTTGCGTACATAGGTGGTGGGCTGTCTATTAGAGTCTGAGTATCCCTAATCAACTACTTATGGATAGCCAAGTTGATTGTCTCTTCACTCACGAGGGTTGGGATATTCTTGCAGCTTCTTAGGCAGCTCGGTCAGAGCTGTGATCCTACTATTATATGCTTGAAGCGCTGCATCTAAAGGCTCGTACACCTTGTCCACAAGGATTGATCCTCCTGAGCTTTCCCCCTCAGGCTCAGATGCTTTTCCCTTTTGCTCAGTTTGAGTTTTCTCTCCTATTTGTTTTGTTTTCAACATTCCTTCTAGCTCTTTTCGGATAGAATTTCCTCCATCAGAGCTCTTTTGCTCCTTCGACTTCTTACTCCTCTTGCTGCATGGTTTACGTCGAGTTGATTTCTTTCTCTCTTTTCCATCTTTGGATAGAACCTTAATCTCAGAGGGTTTCTCAACAACCTCTTTGGCATTCTTTTGCGCTTGGGCTCTAGTCACTACTCTTAGCAACACTAGTTCATTCTCCTCCTCAGATGTCGTGGGTGATGGAATCACTTCAACATAGTTGAGGGGCGCTTTAGCTTTTTATGCTGCCGGATCCGTAGGCTTCAACAAGCAATCCTTTGGTAGATGGTCAATGCTACACCCTTGGCAAAACCTCTCTATAGGTGGAAACGTAGATCTTGTGCCTATGTAGCTAAGAGGGGTCATTTCTTGTTTGGACATTCTCTCGCCCAATGTGGTCCACCACATTCGTAGCATGGTCCTGTTTGTTGCGTGGGGTATAGTCTCTTTGTAGGATATGGTCCTGGATAACCTTGCGTCTTGGTTGGCTGAGATCCTATAAGCATCAAAGAGCTTGGGTCTCCATTAAAGTCATGAGCTAGGCTTGGTCCGGTGGGGTTCTCAAAGTAGGGTTCGACAAGAGGATGCTCCATTTTGATGTAGTATGGTTGAGAGCTAACCATCTCCATTCCTAATTCAGGATTCTCATATTCCACATATCTAAAGGAAGATGTGTGCCAGGTGGAGGAGGTTGAGCTCCTAGCACCGGCAGTGCTTGCTCCTTGAGCAACTAAGGTTCTCTCATGGTTCACAACTCACTGCCTAGGTGCAGAGTTGTTTGCTTGTTCCCTTTGTATCCTTGCAATGTGATTGCAGTCCGAAGTCACATGTGTGTAGTTCCATTTACAAAGCTGGCACCACTTCTTTGTTGTTTGCTTGTTCCCTTTGTATCCTTGCAATGTGATTGCAGTCTGAAGTCACATGTGTGTAGTTCCATTTACAAAGCTAGCACCACTTCTTTGTTGGTTGATTGCCAACCAATGGTAAGAAGGTTGGGCACTGTTCGGTTTTATGGCTACCTCCACATCCTCCACAGACGTAGGGGCCTGTAGGTACAGTATGCATGTATGATGGTTGGGGTTGGTAGGAAGGTCTGTAGTATTGCCCCATCTTTTTCAATACTATCTCAGCAATCTGATCTGGATTAACTAATGGCACACTAGAGTCAGAGCCCTTCCCAGAGCTACGTTTATCATCCAGATGACTATCTTGGTTTCCCATGCCAGTCATGTCAAAGTTGTCATCGTAATCCATGGCATCCATGCAACACTCATTGAAGATGACATGCTTCTTTCCGTACAAGTGAGCGTGAAGCGTCTTGTTTCGTAAGCCTTCTAGGAAGATAGAAATTAATCTCCCTTGGCTTGGCTTCTCATCGTCAGGCCATCGATTGATGTATTGCTTTAGCCTATTTACACAATCTCGCACAGATTCTTGATCTTTTTGCTTAAAAGCGTAAATTTGAGCTACCGCATTGTGCTTAATTCCCATTTTTGAAACACAGCTATAAAGCTCTTTTCGAGCCCATCGAAAGACTGCTTTGCCTCAGGCTCTAAAGTTTGAAACCATGATAAAAACTTACTCTCTAGCGTCAAAATCCTTCGATTTGTGTATGCATATCCGTGACTTGCTTTGCATGTATAGCTTGCTTAAAAGCTGCTATATGGTCATGTGGGTCACCGGATCCGTCATACTTCTTGACAAGCTTTTGCAGCGCAGATGGTCTCACTTTTCTAGAATATTCATCGTCATGTCTCCTATATGAGTCTTGGCCTCTAAATCTAGGCTCTTCAAATGTCAGCTCACTTGGTCTACGGGGTTCTCTTGGAGGTACATATCCACTTGCTCATGGTCTTTCTTCTCCCCTAGATTCTCTAATAGCCTCGGGTCTCCTCGTAGGATCAATCGTTGGAAAGATTGGTCCTTTAGCAATTGTTCACATGGAAGGTGCTAGTGGCCACACTTGGGGTTCTAGCCCATGGTGGTGCTAGAGTTTCTCCTCGAAAGGCAGATTCATCTGGACGTGCCGTGTCTAAGGTAGACACCTCAGTAATAAAAGGGGCCTTCCTTTCCATGTCATTTTCCTAACCTTCCATTCAAGGGTTCTAAAGTCGTTCCCCCATCTATCATGAACACGCTTAGTGAAACCTTCTAGATGCTAGTTATTGTATGTGTGACTAGAAGCTCTAAGCTCGGGTGCTTAGTGGTTGCATAGTAGGTTTCTACCACATCCCTATACACCTCTTTAATTGGGTCATCTTCATAGATTTTAGCTACTGGAATTTCTTTTACTATGTCCCATGGGTTTTTCTTGGTCTCTTTTTCTTTTCATGTTCTTTCTCTATCCTCCCAATTCCTGTCAGAAAATAATTCTTCAAGTAAAGAAATGGGCGTACCAGGTCTACGCGATGTTCCTGGCACATTTGGGTTCGATGGAAGCTCCTTCTTCTGCTTTGCTTGAGCACTAGGTTGAAGTACACCCAAAGTACACCCAAAGCATCCACTTGTTCAGGATTTTTGGTGACCTCGTAGCGTACTCCATTTCTACCCATGTACATATCGTCTTGGTAGTTTACCCATGGTGTTGGTTCAAACATAGAATGAATGTCTACAATTTTAACAACAACAAACCGGCTCATTGGATCTTTGTAGATCTCACCGCCATGCGCGTTTGTATACAAGAAATGGAGTCTCATGTTGTCAATCAACTCCCCATCTGGGATTTCAAATGGATTAGTAGAATCTACCATACCAATGGGTGTGGACGGTCTATTCATGCCAAATGACTCGTTTATATCCATTGAAATATCACTCTCGGTTCTTGAGAGGCTCTCTGTTTGAGACTCCAAAGATGTCTCGAGAATGCTCTCCAAGTTGCCAACAACCGATTGAGTGCCACTCCCTTGAGTGGTTACCCTAGATGGTGCACTAGTATTACGTCCCCCTAGTATTGTTCCCGAGCATAGATGCATATGCTATTTTTAGCACGTTACAGTGTCTAGTTTTTGAAATTTTTTTTAATTTAAATATATATATACATATATATCTATATATCTATATATCTATATGTATATATATATTTTTCTTTTTTTAAATAATTACACAAAAATACGAATTATGCTAAAAAATACTAATTATGCAGATTACACTAAATATGTAAAAAATTACAAAAATTTTAAAAAAATACAGAATATGCAGAAAATGTGGACTCCTAAGAAAACACATAATTTACAGAATATTTTTTTAAATTTTTTAAATTAATTTTTAAATTTATTTTTTTTAAAAAAATATAGAAAACATGAAAACATGAAAAATTAAAGATTAACAAAAAAAACAAAAAATAAAATACTAACCTTTCACCTGCGTTCCTTCCGAATCCTGCGCTGGCCACCTTATCCTCCTAACCCTTCGGCCAGCTCACGTTCGCTTCCTCTTCCTCTGCTGCTGCGCACCTTCGCCGGCCACCTCACCTTCTTCTCCTCACCTTCTTTGCTTTCCGCCACCTCACCGTCTTCGGCCACCTCTCCTTCACTTTCGCCGGCCTTCGGGTACCTCACCTTCTTCGGCCACCTCTCCTTCACCTTTGTCGATGCCACCACTTCCTTGGCTTTGCCTTCGCCGCCCTCTCTACTACGAGTGAGGCAGAGACGGCCAGCCGCCTTCGCTTCTCCTCTTCTCTTCTGTAGCACCTCACTTTCGTCTCCTCTTTTCTTCCGCAGCCAGCAGCCGCCTTCGCTTCTCCTTCCATAGCTGCTTTGCTGCGCGACTGTGAGGCAAGCTCAGCCCTCAGCTATCGTCAGCTCCTGGTTACCACCTCGGTCTGGGCGAGTACATTTCCGGGGCTATTCTCTTCAAGGAGACCCTCTACCAGTCAACGCTTGACGGCAAGAAGTTCGTTGATTGCTTGAAAGACCAAAGCATTGCCCCATGCATCAAAGTCGACAAGGGCTTAGTGCCTTTGGCTGGCTCTAATGATGTCGTGGTGCCAAGGTCTTGATGGTCTAGCGACCAAGATGGCTGAGTACTACAAGCAAGGAGCTTGTTTTGCTAAGTGGAGAACTGTGATAAGCATTCCCAATGGTCCATCTGAGCTTGCAGTTCAGGAAGCCGCATGGGGCTTGCTAGATATGCTTCAATCTCCCATGACAATGGCTTGGTCCCCATCGTTGAACTTGAGATTATGTTGGACGGAGAGCACGGAATTGACAAAACTTTGGCCGTGGCCGAGAAGGTGTGGAACGAAGTGTTCTACTTTCTTGCTAAGAACAACGTGATGTACTAAGGCATAAACATGAATGAAAGCATTGCAATAAACAAAAAACATTAACGGGAGTAGATCTCAACCGCACAAGTAAGTACTAATCTACTTTTTCTCTTCTAATCACTAGCTCCGAGATTCCACACTCGTGCTAACCCTAAACCTAAAAACAAAAAGAATTAGTGATAGTAATGCAAGCTTCTCAACCGATTTTGAGTCTTCTCCTCGGCAGCGGCACCAATGGAGAGACGGAAGGCTCTCTACACTTGTAGCAAGAGTAGCATGATCCGCGTGTAGCTCAATCCAATGGGATTTGCATCCCTTTCGGAGCTAGGGATTCAACCGTACCGGTACACGAAAGCTTATCCCATGAATGGAGAAAATGCTATGAACACCACTACCTTGACATAGACTTTACACACAAGCTCAATCTTGCCATAGCTCATTCACTCATCATCCCACTCATTCATGCATTCAATACAAGAAGAAGGCTAAGCTAATGCACACACAAGCTCAAGCACTTACTTCCCTAGCATGCACACAAACCTTGAAGCTTAATGGAACTTGAAATAAACATGCATTCTCATTCACTACTCAAGCAATGCCTTGCCCATGGATAAGCTACAAGCTATGGAGAAGCTTAAGCTTGAATCCACTACCACACAAAGCCTAATAGAGAATCCACAAGCATCAACAAAGAAGCATGCACACTAGAGAATAGAGATGAGAAGAGAGAAAAACATCATCTCATTGCATTGAATTAGAAGAGCATTGCTCATACAATAGTGTAGATGGGGAGAGAGAAGATCTTGCACCTCTATGAACAAGAGGGAGAGCTAGTCTCAAGAGAGCTCAAGCATAAGTTTAGCCCAATGTGTGTGTGAGCTCTCAAATGAGCCACTATTTATACTAAAACTCCCAAAACTTCCCATGTGGGATTATTCTCAAGCCCACTCCCACGCTCACCTATAACTTGGAACTCTTGTCACCTACAACTTGGAACTCTCTACAAGAGCCCTAAATAAGAATGTCAAGTCTCTTGTTTTCCTGCTTCCATCTTTGTGTTGCATCCTTGCATTGATCACCACTCGTCATGCAACATGTTCCTATGTATTTAATAACTACATACGCTCCTCGTGTATCTTTTACAACATTACACTCCTCATGTATCTATGCTTTTTATTCTTATGTTCCAATGAAATCTTGTGCTACCTTGCTTCTTTTTTGCAGATGCCCCAAGTGTACTCAATCTTCTAGACATGAAGCCTACAAAAAGGATTTTGTTAATATTATTTACATTCACATGAAGAAGGTTGACATAAATATGAAGAAGAAGTTCACTTATTCTTTGTCTTATTAAGAAGAAGACAAAGAATAATACCACTTCTTCTTAATTGCAAAGTTTTATGTGAATATGAAGAAAAAGAAAAATAACATGAATCTTCTTCTTCTTAATCTCGGGGGGTTCACTATATGTAAACACTCTATAACACGTACGTTCAAGGCCTTATTTAAAAACCTCTTATCTATAAATTTTTCATGAATAAAACACACCCTTCTTCTATTCAATTTGTAAATATGACCTTTAAATTGTACCCTTTTGTATGTAAAAAATGTGTAATAAAGGGATTTTATAAACACCTTCAGTTGAACCCACGTGCTACGCTTACATATTTATGAGTAAACCCCCTGTGTTCTTAATGGTATGTACATGTATCTAAAATATACAATATAGGATGCGAGATCATATTGAATAGGTTAAAAAAATTTATCTATAAATTTATATGATATTTTTAGCTTTTAAACACAAGGTGGGAGGTGCAAGGGTTTGGATAAAGACAAAAAGACTCTTTCACCAAGGGATGCATATAATATACAATATACGATGCGAGATCGTATTGAATAGGTTAAAATAATTTATCTATAATATATGATCTTTTTTTAGCTTTTAAACACAAGGTGGGGAGGTGCAAGGGTTTGGATAAAGACAAAAAGACTCTTTCACCAAGGGATGCATATCACCACTGAGGGGGGAAGAGGGCTTGAGCTCTTGCAAGCACACACAAACACTCACAAAACCCTAATAGAGAACACACAAGGTGAGAGGCTGAAAATCTTCTTCTTCTCTACTCAACACTCAACACACCATATACAAGAATAAGAGTACTCATAATATGAAAGGTACTCAACCAATACATACACGGGTTCTCTATAGTGTGAACCCGACTAAATGAGCTGGTGCTATAACTATGCCAGTCTCTAGAATGGCTGTCACACAGCCTGTCATCCCACTGGCCACATATCACCCAAGATCTCACCAACCATGCCAGTGGTGTAAGTGTGGGGCCTATCCCCCAGGCGGGTCATCAGTGGTGGCCACCACCTCACTAGACAAGCTTGATATCTCAACACTCCCCCTCGAGCTCAACTCCATCTTATGTACACCAAGCGAAGCCCTGAATCTGCGAAGCTTCTCTGTACCCAATGCTTTGGTGAAGATGTCAGCTACCTGATCCTCTGTGCTAACATAAACAAGGTCAAGGTCTCCTGCCAAGACCTTCTCTCTGACGAAATGGTAGTGAACCTCTATGTGCTTCGTACGAGTATGAAAGACTGGGTTCCTGGCCAACTGTATACTGCTAATGTTGTCACAGAAAATGACAACTTGTCTATCCACCAACCACTGATAGACCCAAATCTGCAAGTAGCTTTCTCAACCAAGCTACCTCACATGTTGCCATAGCAGCTCCTCTGTACTGGATAGAGCAACCGTAGGCTGCTTCTCATTAGGGCCAAAAACATCTCAAAATGGACTGTGTAAGGAATTTCGCTAACTTGCTAATTAGTAGAATGTTGACGGTCAAAATGGCTCCAAATTTAGCCGTTTTGGATATTTAATGCGTATCTATGTGATTGAATACGTATCTAAGTACATATTTTAAAATCTAAAAAAATCTATCGTTTTCATGCTACTCTTTAATGGCTCGTCTCGAAATTTGTCCTCTTTTAGTGACTTCGTGGCAAAATGACCATTCCCTCCAAACGCCCAAAAAAATTTCACTCTTCTTCTCTAAGAATTTCACAAGTTACATCTCATTCTCATTCTTCTACGTCTCATGTTCTAATAGCTCTGCTAATATTTTTAGCTCTGTTAGTAATGAGTGATACATCTAATCGTAAGTTTCATTTGAATATCAAGCTCAACCAAGAGTATGCAACTACACGGAGTGTCTACCAAAGACCACTTTCATGTGCGAATGAAGCTCAACATCTTCGCAACAACGAGGGAAAGAAGCATATTGACCTATGGACAGATGGAAGTCTATATCCACCGGATCCCAGAATCATTAGGACCTTAATGGAAGGCTTCTTGGGCCCTTTTATTTGGCAGTTTAAGGAGTCAAACCTTTTCTCTTAAGAAGAAACGTTTTCTAATTAGAAGCTTTAAAACGGCTACTTTATTCGAATTTGAATTTTAGGAAAAAAATGGAATTTAAAATCTAGCGGACAAAACCATATCATGTAACATATCTATGGAAAGCTCTTGATGCATAGATCACGGATCTATAATCTCCGCTCAAATTGGAGCTTGTATGTAGAAGTTATGGAGGTCCGAAAATTGTAAAATTGCCTCCCCCCTTTTTGGGGAGAAAAGTACACCCTTTGACCACTCTTACACCTCTCTTACAAACCCAACATTTCAGTCCAGATGGCAACCCCCCATTTGGCTATTCCTTAATCACCTTGATTAGGCTTGGGCAAATTAAAGGGCCCAAGAAGACCCCATTCACTTCCTAATGAGGACGGTATCCTTCTTTTCATACACCACATGATTTGATTAGATTTGTTGGTGATGGGGTGGATGGCTTACTTGGTTATAGTTCAAGACTATCTCAATTACATGTAGAATATATTACATATCTTCAAAATACTTTATCTTTGAATGCAACAAAAATTATAGAACTTGAAAACAAAATAGTGTCTTTGAAACAAGAAAATGATCAATTGAAAACCTTAAAAGAAACTCCAATAGGGTTAAGAGCACGAGTAAAACGAATGCGGGATGTAGTTAACTTGACAGAGAGATCTGGACAAAGGAAAAAAAGGTTAAAACTTGTAAGAGATCATGTTACTACCCTTCTAGGATTTGACATGTCTAATGCTCAGGAAAGGGTAAGATTTTTGAATGAGCTTATGAATAGGTCGGATATCTTGAAACTTTTGAAACTTCCTGAAAATCAAACTAAAAAAAAACTAGTCTTTCAACATCTACTAAAAAATATGGACTTATTAGTCCAGCCTTCCCAAATGCAAGAAGTTTGTGACACAGTGGGAGTGAGTAGAAAGGGATACAGAGCCATCTCTAAAACCTAGTTCAGGGTCCTTAAGTATTACAAAATCAAAGCTTTTGGGTTGCCTAGACCTCACAATGTTGGAAAATATAGAACTCTGTTAAATGAGGAAATTTCTAAACATTTCGGAGAGTATTTTCATATTGAGGGAACAATGCCATATGAGAGACAAAAAAAAATTTCGTCTTTTGAATACAACGTTTATAATAATATTTGGATGAACATTAGAAAAGTCCAATCTTTTATGGTGAGATATTACAACATAAGAGAAATAGATTGTGAAGGAAAACTTGTATTTGTTTTAAAATTAGATGAAGCTCAAATCCAAAAATGTCAAAAAATGGAAAGAATATCTATATCCCTAATGAATAAAGCATTGGACTATAGTCAAGGTAAGCTTGATTCTCCATACCACAAAACTCAATCAGAAATGGAGCTATGGTGGATTGGATCAGCTCATGTACCAGTAGAGAGTCATGAAACATTAAAGTGGCTCTTCTCACAAACAGACATTCCTTCAGTTATTCAGAGCCAAAATACAGGTGAACACCTTAAGTTGCATGAGCCAACCCTTTCCACTTTATCAGAATCTGCCTGAAGCTTGAAATCTCTGCCAAAAGACTCTATACCTAACTCAATAAGCCTGTTCTCAAAATCCTCATCTCTAAGGGAAGGTTTCTCCTCATCCACTCTTTTAAGGCACAAGGCAAGTGCATCAGTAGTAGCAGGGATAAATGAGTGGTCAGATGTTTGCAAATCAAGTGCCAAAAACTCTTCCTTTGACTCTACTTCTGTATCAATAAAGTCTTTGGTCACCTCACAAGCTTCTGAAATTGCTGCAATACAGTAAATACCATATTGGGGAATATGGGAATTTCCCACAAGTTTGGGACTCGTGGTCAAAAGTTTGGATTAACCATAACTTGAACACCACTAATCCAAAATGAGCGCTTTATAGCTCTTTAGATTTCATTTTTCAAGCCCTTACCAACGATAGGTCATATGATAGGGTTTTGAGAAACTTACAAACATGTTATCTATGTCCCCTTTTTTAAGTATTCAAAAATGGGAATTGGGAAATTCCCAAATTCACTTATATGGTGTTAGTAGTCTTCCCTGATATTGAAGAGACATTGAAGATAGGACAGAGGAATAAAATCTTTCTCATTGATATAGAAGAAAGGAAGGTTTGGAATAGTAACAGAGGATTCAAATATGCTTGCTTCCTCTGAGGGCTCTTCAGTAATAGTGAAAGCCCTAAATTCTGCAACATCAAGATTGGCACTTTCTTTCTCCTCAGCTTGAACATCAATTTCTTCCTCTTCTAAAATCTCACTTTTCTCTAGCTTAGAGACTGTGGTGACATTTAAGTTTTCTTCCTCATCCTCTGCATCAATTTCTGATTGTTGCTCTTTATCTTCCTATTTTTGCTTTCAAAAATAGGAAGAAAAGAAAGGAGACATCCTTGGGGACAAGGTTGCAAACCTTTTTATGGATTGGACAAGAAATGGATGAAGGGCATGTGAAAGAGATTCTAGTTTGGAGACTGAAAAAGCTGAGGACAAACCAGGATCTTCCAAAAAACCAGTAAGCTTTGAAAAACAAGAAAAGCCTCTTCCAAAGCCTCGTGCTAGGGCGACAACAAGAAAGAGATTAAACTATTAGGTGAAGTCCTTAAGAGAGATCAGAGCAGCACAGAAGTCTACTAGTCTTCTCATCCCTCGACTGTCATTTACCCGGGTGGTCAGGGACATATTAGAAAGGTTAGTTGCCAAAATGAGAAACACAAATCTGGATAAAGTCCGACCGATGGGAGTCACAGGCCCTTATGTGTCTTCAAGAGGCTGCTAAAGATTTTTTAATCGACTTTATGAATGATGGATACATTGCTGCTGCATTTGCTCATAGGATCACTCTTATGAGCAAAGATTTTGTGCTTGTGTCCAGACTTAGATATAAGTTTGACAAAGCTTTGGAGCCCATTCCAAGTCAAGATATGAGAGCTTTTGAAATTCTTAATATCCCTCCAGCCAGACAACCCAAACAGTCAGTTGTTATTGAAGATATTTCTCATACTTATGGTATAAGAAAAGCTCAGGATATCAAAGAAGAAGTGGAGAAAGAGAGAGAGCAGGAGAAGATTACAGAGGATGCCATTCTTTCTCAGCAAGCTGAAATTCTCCATGCATCCAATTCAGAGCTTTATCAGAATGTTACAGGTCAAATGATAGTTGATGTGTCCATGCATGGAGAGGATGAGGTTTATTGTGACATTGCCCCTGAAGACACAATTATGCTTGTGAATCACAATATTGAGATATCTGACACAGTCCTCTTCATCTGTCTGAGGTTTGTGTGGATTTGCATTTGTTTTTTTGATGAATTTCTTCGATTCCATATTTTGTTGACATGTTTTGTTTTTGTTCTAGATGTCTTATGAGGGATCTTCATGACTCAATGGCTGTGCAAGTGACCATTCTTGATCCCCTTGTTACACAGTGCCTTTTCAATAGGCAAGGGGGTCTTGCAAGTTTTCTCAAAAACTTTGATATGCTGACCTGCAATTACATTCTATACCCTTATGTTGAAGTGTAAGACTCACACTAAATTATCTTTTATCTATAATAGACATTACAATATTCACAACTAATTGCAGTATTCATCTTATCACAAAGGCCATTGGAGTCTTATTATCTTCAATCTATTGGATAGAGATGTTATATTTATGAATTATTTAGCGTCCATTCATGGGAGAAGTAAAATGTAAGAATCAACTTTTCCATGGTTTATGTTCTAGAACAATATTTTGTATGTTTTCAATTATTTGGTTGACCCTCAATATTTTATGCTTGCAGTGCTGCCAAACTTATCTTGAGTTTTCTAGGTTCTACCTATGTAGACTACAAACTTGAAGATTTTAGGTACTACAATCAGGAAGTTCCTTTGCAGAAAGACAACATCTTGTGGATGGATGGTGCTTGCTAATGCTTGGAGATATCTTGAGTCAAGATTTAGAATGACAACACTTACTGTAAGTTCATGAATGAAAACCATTGATTGATTTAGTGAATACATTTAGTGACCTATTTTCTTATTTTCTTGTTTTCTTATTTTCTTTTATCTAAGTTGCATGAATATCCAGATTCTTGGGTAAGTTGGGTAAGGGAGAAGGCAGTGTCTATGGTTTTGAATAGATCTATCAATCCAATTGATCTTGATTCCCCCTTTCCACCTAATAAAGGAGCCAAGGATACAACTTCAAAGAAAAGGAAAAGAGAGGAGAAGGAAAGCAGTGTCAAGGATGGCTCATCCAAAAAGAAAAAGACCTCTGCCAAAGAGAAGAAGAAAAGAAAGAAGAGCCCTACTAAGAGCAGATCTTCCAAGGGGAGAAAGAGCCATTCTAAAGAGAAGGGTGGTTGCAAGATGAGGTTATCTAGTTTCATGTAGTGGGCGCCCTTGGCTTTAGTTGGAAAACAGGCATTTTTTCAAGAAGAATAGCCAATCTCTCATAGTTAGCCAAGGAGTTTCATTTCAAGGTCTTCTAACGAAACATCATATGCAAAGTTGGGCACCCAAAACTATAATCTGATCGAATATCCAATAATTGCAAATCCCCTTTTCTTTGGGAACCAAGTTTGTATACAAGCCCTGTCCTAGGTTTAGACAGGTACAATAAATGTGAGTAAATTGCCTATAACTTTTACATTATTACTCATATGATGTTCCCACTTTGCATATCATAAATACAAATAACATAGAGCTTAACTTGATTTATCGAGTAATTTTTGATGTGTTCTACTATTTTCTATATTATTTAAAAGGTATTAGAATTGTTTAAAAACATACTATTTTATCCTCCCACCACATCTACCATTTAAAATGCTCAAATTGTATGGATCTAGTGATGATTAGATTGGGAAAGATTAGTATAATGTGGGTATAAGGTAAAATTACAAATCTAACGGTTGGATTTTTGTAGATTTACTTTGGAAAATTTATTATGACTGTTAGAGACCCATTAAATCAATAGTAATTTAATTCTAGAAAATTAAATGTTGAATCTTTCAATCTAAAAACTCAAGGGATCAATACTCTTGTTGCTCATTAAAAAAAATTTGGCTTGATTTGAGTATGGGAAGGTCCATTTTCAATCCTCTCAAGTGAAAATTCCCATGTATTGTGTCCACTCTCCCCTTTTCAAGTCTAAAACCAATCCTAGTTAGGTTTGGAAATCTAGGCTTGGTAAACTTCACAGCTAGGTTTCATTCCATGTGTGAGGCTTGGGTAGGCACAAATCTTATATATGCATGCCACTTTGTAAGATTCCTCCCCCAAACCCCTTTTTGATGTCTAGTATCTTCTTCTATAATCAATCCCTCTTCAGAAATATAAAAGACTTGTTTCTAACTGTTTTAACCTAGAGAGAGAAAATATTCTAGAGAGAGAATATTCAGATTTTTAATATTTTTGGATAGAAAATTATCTCATCTTATTAAAATAAGTTTCCCTGAAACAGAAATTCAAAAAGAACTTTCCAATGTGCAATTGGAATTAATTGGAAATGTGTATAAAGGACCTTAGTCTAAGGGTCTAGATTTTCAGAAATTTTTGGATTATGGTCCAATTAAGGTTCCTATGGACCAATAGCATCAATCCATGTGTAGGGAGGAGATAAATCCAATTTGAAAAAGAAGATACCCAAAAATGAGTAAATGCTCACATAAGATGAAGAGTTAAAAATGTACAAGGTTTATTAGTAAAAAATTATGAGCAATATTAAAAGTATGACATATGTAAGGAAGAGGAGTTCTTTAAAGGAGGTGCATATTTCACATAAGATGAAGAGTTGAAAATGTACAAGGTTTATTAGTAAAAAATTATGAGCAATATTAAAAGTATGACATATGTAAGGAAGAGGAGTTCTTTAAAGGAGGTGCATATTTCACATAAGATGAAGAGTTGAAAATGTACAAGGGTTATTAATAAAAAACTATGAGCAATATTAAAAATATGAGATATTTTGGGAATAATGATTTTATTATGACACATATGTAAGGAAGGGGAGTCCCTTAAATGCTCACATAAGATGAAGAGTTGAAAATGTACAAGGCTTATTAGTAAAAAACTATGAGCAATATTAAAATGATTCCATTATGACACATATGTAAGGAAAGGGAATTCTTTAAAGGAGGTGCATATTTCACATGCTTGAATGAGTTTTAAACTCATAAAAATTAAGATATTTCATCTCTCCTCTCTCCTCATTCAAGTCTAGTTCCAAAAAGTTAGCTTAACTGACCTAAAAATGGTCAAATATTGACCAAACTGATTTAGAAAATTCTAGAATCAGTTTGTTTGGTTAGGAGCTCAATTTTTCCTATAAATAGAAGCCTCACCCTTGTTGAAAGATATATAGTGTTTATGCATCGTTACTCTACTCCACCTAAGCCAAGAACTGTGAATTCATTTAATAATTCACTAGTTTTTGGAGCTTCCCTCTTTCTTCAATCCCCATTAGTGGCTCCATCAACATACTTAACCAATTGATTGGTTGGGGGCCTCTACCGTGAACAAAGAATCAAGCAAGTTGTAAGGTAATTAGTGAATATTCATCTTTCTATAATTTCTCAATGTTTCTCTCTTCTCAACCCCTCTCAAGCTTGAGAAGTTTAATTGGTATGGTTTTTTTTAAATGCTATTGAAGTTTGAATAGTAGTGAAGAGTTACATAATTTAATAAATGCTATTGAAGTTAATTTTCATTTATGTTTAAATTCTAATGATTCTTATGTAAATTCTCTCTCTCACTCTAGAAATGGTCATACTCATGACCCATTCTCAATCCAAATCAAGCTTTTCATAAAGCTTTTCCTTAACCCAAGATTAAGCTATGCTTGAGACCAAATTAATGGCTTTTTCTTATGCTTTTAGTTTATGTATATTGATGATTCAATCCATTATGGATTAAGGATCTAATTAGAGAATCATTTTAATTATTTCCTTAATGATAAGCTTTATCCCTTAGAAAAATTGAGATTTATCAGTCATAGCAGCGGAGCTATGGCAAAATTTTTATAAAAATTATGCATAAAAAATTTTCATTCAAAGCATAAAAAGAGGACTTCCTACCATATTCTAGGAATCATCATCCTAGATTAATTGAAAGAATTTCATTATAATCATGGAGAAATTGAATTTTAATATTATGCATAAAGGATAAATTTTTATATCAAAAGTGTTATTTTTACCATTTTTATTTTCATGCATAGAAGTATGCATAATGGATAAATTTTTATATCAAAAGTGTTACTTTTATCATTTTTACTTTCATGCATAGAAGTATGCATAAAGGATAAATTTTTATATCAAAAGTGTTATTTTTACCATTTTTATTTTCATGCATAGAAGTATGCATAATGGATAAATTTTTATATCAAAAGTGTTACTTTTATCATATTGGATTTCATGCATATAGGTATGCATAAAAGATATTCTTTTTATACTAAAAGTATGATTTTCCTCATAAATGGATTTTATGCTTAACTTAGATGCATAAGAGAAATTCTTTTATTCTAAAAGTATAATTCCCTACCAAATTGAAATCATGCATAAGAAGATGCATAAAAGATTGATTTTAATTTCGAAAGTGTTAGTCTCCTTAAATGGAATTTATGTATAAATAAATGTGTAGAGAAATCTTATATCAAATAAAAGAATTCTCTTTTTAAAAAAAAAAGATATGAAATGTGATAAGATGTGATAAGAGGTGTATGAGATGTGATAAGAATTGATAAGATGCGTATGGAAAGTGATAGGATGTGATAAGAGGTGTGATAAGAGGTGATAAGATGCTTATGAAATAAGTTAGGATGTGATAAGATGAATTAAGATGTGTATGGGGGGATGAGGTAAGAAGTGTATGTGATAGGATAAGATGTATATGGGTTGTGATAGGGCGAGAATGGATGTGATGTAAAAGATTAGATGTGAAGGTATATGGGGTTATATAAATGGGAATGTGAAAATGGATGTATGTATGTGGATGTGTGGATATGGAGATGGGAGTGTGGATGTATGAACATGAAAATGGATATATGCATGAAGATGTATATGCATAGATGTAAATGTGGATGTAGATGTGGATGTATAGATGTGAATGGATGTGGATGTATAGATGTGAATGGAAATGTGGATGTGGATGTATGTGAATGTGGATGTAGATGTGGATGTATAGATGTGAATGTGGAATGTGGATGTGGATGTATGTATGTATGTGGATGTAGATGTGGATGTATAGATGTGAATGGGAATGGGGATGTGGATGTATGTGAATGTGAATGTAGATGTGGATGTATGTGAATGTGAATGTAGATGTGAATGTGGAATGTGGATGTATAGATGTGGATGTATGGGAATGTGGATGTGGATGTATGTGAATGTGAATGTAGATGTGGATGTATAGATGTGAATGTGGAATGTGGATGTGGATGTATGTATGTATATGGATGTAGATGTGGATGTATGGATGTGTATGTATGAATGTGGATATGGGATGTGGATGTATAAATGAGGATGTGAAAATGGAGATAAGCATGTAGACGTGGATGCATGTATGTGAATGTGAATGTAGATGTGAATGTGGAATGTGGATGTATAGATGTGGATGTATGGGAATGTGGATGTGGATGTATGTGAATGTGAATGTAGATGTGGATGTATAGATGTGAATGTGGAATGTGGATGTGGATGTATGTATGTATGTGGATGTAGATGTGGATGTATGGATGTGTATGTATGAATGTGGATATGGGATGTGGATGTATAAATGAGGATGTGAAAATGGAGGTAAGCATGTAGATGTGGATGCGTGGATGTGAATGTCGATGTGGATGTGGATGTGGATATGGATGTGTATGTATGAATGTGGATATGGGATGTGGATGTATAAATGAGGATGTGAAAATGGAGATAAGCATGTAGATATGGATGTATGGATGTGAATGTGGATGTGGATGTGGATGTATGGATGTGGATATGGATGTGAATATATGATATGTGATGTGAAGGAATATGAAGTGAAGAGATGAAAAAAGGAGGTGATTGGATGAGTACACATATACATGGAATGTGGAATAAGTAATGTGGATTAATGAGGGACAATGTGGAAAAATGAGAGTTAATATAGAAACTGTATTTGTAAACTGTTTGTAAATGCTGTTTGTAAATGGCTGTTTTATGTCAAGAATGCTGGGGAAGCATTTTGACCGTCTTGTGATTAAGGTCATGGAGACCTAACTGATAAAGTTGCAACTGCTGACGGAGAGTCAATGGAGGACGTCTCGCGTAGCAAGGTCGACCGAGGTCTTGACCAGCCTCGGTTCGATTAAAATGGTGAGCTTCCGGTACGGTGGATGAGGGACCAAGGAAGCGGCCTATGAGTGAAGCGCTAGGTCACCTGCGAAGGATCCTAGAGGGTGCTGACCATACGGTGCTCGGGCTCTGGGTCGCCTAGGATACCCACGCGTGCGTCGAGGAAGATATTGGAACAAGGAGTAAGAGTTGTTTTGTGAAACCGGGCATGGATCTGGTTGACTGACCTTGCTGGTCCTCAACGGATGAGTCCATGGCTCTTTTATATGGATCTGTTGGTTGATCTTGCTGATCTTCAACGAGAGTCCATCTTGATAAGTGATTATATTGCCGAGTATTATGGGCTAGGAACTATAGAAACGGCCCCTGAGTGGTCAGGTGGTGAGCGTTCTAGTTGCCAATGATGCCATAGATACTCTGATGAAGGAATGATGGAAAATTTGAGAATCAATCGGATAATTGGAAGACTGTGATCAGTGGTACTATGGTTTCATTAAAGGATTGTTTTAAAGTTAGCTGATGCTAAGAAAAAGGCAATTTTCATATTGGGTGTGTAAGTGGTGTGGCTAGTTTTATGTTTGCATGAAATTCCGGCTAGGGGGCCTTGGAACTCTTTTCCTTGGTACCCGGGACAAAACCTAACCAAATTCCAAATTGGATCCCATCACTACAGTGGTTGGGCGGTTGGCTAACCCATGGGATCGGATGGGGTTAGGCTGGACTGATGGATCCGTAAACCGAGACTCAATTTCTGTTATTACGATAGATGAAGTAAGTCCCGGATAGTAATTGTTCTATGGATAGGAATCAACGGCTGTGCCTCTTGATGGGGAAAAAAGCGTTGATCCCAATGATCCAAGTGCAAGTTTCTTCCTTGATCCGACCGAGTATCTTTATAGGTGCAGTTGGATCAGCGTGATCAGTAATGATCTTGACTACGTTAGAGTAAAAAATTATCCTGGTGGAATCGCCCGTGCTTTCCGGGTAAGGGAAGTTTTTTCCGGGTTCGGTTTTGGAAAAACCGACGGATTAGTCTCTTGTCCGGATATCCGTGGACGAGGCCCCGAATGTGGGACCCCTGTCCCGTGCGAGAAGTGCTACTTCCGCTGCTAGTACCTGAATCCGTTGCTCGGTGGGAACAGGGGGATCTCATACACTTTATGTCCACATGAGCATCGAGAGGATCCACATAAGCAGCTTGCCACCTCAGCTTGCCACCTCCACCCTCCATGTCAACATGGTCAACCTAGTTGACTCCCCACCTCATCATCCTAGTCATCATTAATGCCACATCATCTTGCCACCTTTGCATGCCACCTTACACTTGGTGACATGGCGTGCCACATCATGGAATTGCCACATCAACCATAATAGTGCCACATGTCAAGAGAATGCCACGTGTCATGCACGTGGCACCTCCTTCCCACCTCTCCTCTTTTTTCAAAAACATATTTTTGAAAAAGTTAATTTAGTAATTTAGAGAAATAGAATATAGAATTTTAAATAATAAAATATATATAACTTATTAAATAAAAGAATTTAAAATCACTAATTTTAAAGGATTATATTTTGGGATTAGATCAATAATATTATTATTAAAGTTCATATAATTTTAAAAAAAATAAAATTTTTAATTTAATATTTCTTGAAAATTTTGAAAGTAGAATAAACCTTTGAATAAAATTTGAAAAAAATACTTTATTAAAAAAAAGCAGTTATATAATTATAAAATAAAAGATATCTTTAAAGATATATTTATATATCTAGTAATGATAAATATTTAGACTTTTTAATTAATATTATTAATAATATTGATTTTTAAGTGGATAACAGTTTTTCTTTAATTATCTTTATGTTTATCTTAGTTATCCAATCAATCTTAGATAGGAAATCCAATGAGATTTGAAGTGGATAACCTATTTTTCCTATATAATCACACATCTCTAGTACTATCCCACACTTATCTCTAGTACTATCCCATCATTGAGCCTTTATAATATTTTCTCTCTTAGCTTCCTTGAGAATGGGTTCTCAAAGTCGTAGGAGTCGGAAACGTGATAGGACTAGACTCCCCCCCATCCACCAAGTTCAAGAGGAGGAGAGGAGAAGGGTAGCTCGTGAGAAAAAGAGAGAGTGGAGAGCACGTCAAACGAGCAACACCTTCCGTTTTGGCGATGATCCAAGCCTTGCTCCTCCTCTTCCACTTCCTCTCCCTTCGCCCTCTTCCCCCCCACTACCTCTTAGTTTAGATAATCCACATGAACCCGCCCTTCTTGAGTCCTCTCTTCTACAAGAATCCACCCCCCCTCCTTTGGGCGCGCTTCGTGTGGATAGGAAAGAACTATCAAAGTCAGGGGCACATCGTTGTGCCCATGCAATCTTCCATTCCTATTTCAAAGACCTCACGCCTTCATCAATCACACAGGCATGTGTGCTTGATGCTTTGATTGATCTGCCCAACATGGGCAACTGTAGGGCGCTTTCCGACATTGGAGGTCGAAGAGAGAGGAGAGCTGGCATGGCGGTGCTACAAAGTGTTCGTCATTCCTATATAGTTAACAAGAAGAGGAACTTTGCGGACGCTTTGGCTGCTCGACGGGCTATTGTGGCAGCCATAAGTAGCTCCCAAATGAAGGGTAAGGTTAGTGCCACATCTCGCATCCTTTCCATAGCACCACACGTACTTAGAGTTGGGTCTATTAGACGACAAAGTTTAGATGCCAATGAGGTTGGTGCTTTGTGGGCGAGTAGTGGTCGTGTAGCTAGGCATGATCGCCTACTAGATGAAACCACTAGAACCTTGATAGAAAGTTTTTGGGAGGAGAATTGTCGTGCCTCGCCAGTTTTCAAGAAAGCTTTGCGTAAGAGAATGACAAGAGGAGTGTTCATTGAGCAGGGTGCTTGCTTTCTTGAAATGACCCAAACTGAGTTGTATTCTCAGTTTGTGGCTTCGTATCCAGAGCTTAAAATTGGGCAAAGGTCATTTGAGGGGTGTAAGCCTTGGTTTGTGAGGTACTCACGTCAGCGTGACACATGTTGCTATCGCTACCATGTTGAGTTCAAACTTTTTTATGATGTGTTCCGTTCTCTTAGTGGGCATAGAGAGTTGCCTCGTAGTCCAGGTGATTTCATCCACTCTCTTTTGTGTGCACGCATGGAGGATGCCCAGTTCCATAGGATGCCTTGTGTGGAGAGCAATTGCACATCATGTGGTTCACTTGCACATCTACAGATGGTAGATCTTGATGCAAGTGACCAAGAGATAGTGGCATGGCAACGTTATGAGTATGTGACACACAAGCTCCAAAGTGGTGGACAATCCAGGAAGTTGCAGCTCGTGGACAAACATACACCACGTTGTCACTTCACAGCCACATTTACGGGAGTAGATCTACCCCTACATACGGCACAGTCATTGTGCCAAGTGGCAGGATCATCAGTTTCCGAGCATGCCTAGCAGAGTTTCCTATTGGTGTGGTCATCTCTATGATTGATTTTGCAGAGAACTACACTTTCACACCTTTTCAGGAGATACAATCTGAGTATTACTTCTCAGAGCAGGTAATGGTTATATTTTGTAATATTTGTTTTATGTTTGAGCTACATTACTTATTTGATTTTTTGTGTCCTAAACGTATGTATTGCTTACCTCACCAGGTTGCTATTATGGTCCACATTAGCTATCGACATGCAGAGGCTCATGTAGATGGGATAGCGAGTACCCTCGAGACACGTGTCATTATTCGAGAGTATCATTTCTATATCAGTGATGATCGTTCACATGATGCACATTTTGTGCAACACTGTTTTCGTCTCCATGAAGATTTTTTAGGAGATTGTGGGATCAGACATGTCCAGCGATGGGTTTGGTCGGATGGTTGTGGCGCACAGTTCAAGTCATCACGACAATTCTATTGGCTCTACAGGTAGTACTTATGGTTTTCTTACATTTACAATTAAACTAAATTCACTAGAACATCTTAAAGAAAACAAGATCCGTGACTATCTTTTATGGATTTATAGGTGGCATGTGCAGTCTAGTATCCCAGTGATTTGGTCATTCTTTGAGATTGGTCACGGGAAGGGAGAGCATGATGGTGCGGGCGCATGTGTGAAATGTGCCTTGAGGCGTCATCAGTTGCGGCAGGATGCTCAGCGGTTTAGAGATGCGGGCCACGTAGTCGAGTGGTGCTCCCAACATTTGTGTGGGAGTGCAGCATCATCGTATCCCAAACGTGATGCTCGGATTGTCAGGAGATTTTTTTGGCATGTGGATGGTGGCATGATTGACCGTAGAGCCTCCCATGATTGTGACAGTACCTGGCACCTTGGGCTTACATTCCATCACGAGCACATGCATGGCAGCCCCCACGATTTACACACAACGGTTTGCATGCTTCTGTGGAGCATGTATGGATGGCGATTGGTCACATTGTGCCTCGAGAGGATGGGCAGATGCATGGATACAGACATTCCTCTCCCCCGAGCATCCTTCACATCCAGTGCTGTGTCTGATGAGCACAGAGGTCCTGCGTTCATGGTCAGTTATGATGACCTCATAGATTTGCTACAGGAGGGTGATGTATTTGCTGTTATTGCCAGTGAGGGAAATAGCGAGGGAGTAGACTACTATTTGATGAGTTGCACTAGGCCAAAGTGCATCCTTGACCAAGATACAGTGGATGATCATGGGTTTTCTTATGATGCCCATAGCATGATTGTGGCAGGCCGGTTCTACCAGCAGATTCGACTTCATCGGGGTGTCTTGAGTTCCAGCAGTGGAAGTGGGAGTTAGAGGCATTTCAGTTCTCTCATCTAGTGGTTGCTACCAGGCTCACTCTTGTTCGAGTACAGAGTCGAAAACACAGTTCTCACCCTCGTTTTCGGCTTCGAGTGGATGACCATGAGAGCATTCTAGAGCAGTTAACACCATATTGGGGAATATGGGAATTTCCCACAAGTTTGGGACATGTGGTCAAAAGTTTGGATTAACCATAACTTGAACACCACTAATCCAAAATGAGCGCTTTATAGCTCTTTAGATTCCATTTTTCAAGCGCTTTCCAACGATAGGTCATATGATAGGGTTTTGAGAAACTTACAAACATGTTATCCATGTCCCCTTTTTTAAGTATTCAAAAATGGGAATTGGGAAATTCCCAAATTCACTAATATGGTGTTAGATGAGAGCTAGAGAGGGTGCTACTGACTAGATCTCTATCTTGATAGTAACTAAACTCACACTAGCTGGGTTAGCTCACTTACATTGTACTTAGATTTTTGGGCAGTGACTAACCTCAGACTAGCTGGGGTAGCTCATTTTCATTCTGATGTACTTATTTCATGTTTATATCATTATGAGTTCTCTCATTATTGAGTATCATTACATTTTAGTTGATGTTCTTGTGGATGTGGGTCCCCATCGGAGCAGTAATTACCAATCCAAACATGCTCCGATGTGGGTGTGGATGTGGGTCCCCATCGGAGCAGTAATTACCAATCTAAACATGCTCCGATGGGGACCAAACTTTGCACGCATGTGGGGGGGACCCACCCCCACATGCTTGCAAAGTTTGGTCCCCATCAGAGCATGTTTGGGTACGATGGTATGGGGAAGGCCCGGATTCTCCATGGCCTCTTAAGCACCAAGAGACTTCAAAAACCCGCACTGGGCGCTAATTACCAATCCAAACATGCTCTGATTGTGACCAAACTTTGCAAGCATGTGGGGGTGGGTCCCCCCCATGCTTGCAAAGATTGGTCCCCATCGGAGCATGTTTGGGTACGATGGTATGGGGAAGGCCCGGATTTTCCATGGCCTCTTAAGCACCAAGAGACTTCATAAAATCCGGACTGGGCGCTAATTACCAATCCAAACATGCTCCGATGGAGACCAAACTTTGCAAGCATGTGGGGGGGACCCACATGCTTGCAAAGTTTGGTCCCCATACCATCGTACCCAAACATGCTTCGATGGGGACCAAACTTTGCAAGAATGTGGGGGGGACCCACCCCCCACATGCCTGCAAAGTTTGGTCCCCATCGGAGCATGTGGGGAGAATCCACCCCCACATGCTTGCAAAGTTTGGTCCCCATCAGAGGACCCACCCCCACATGTGGGGAGGACCCACCCCCACATGCTTGCAAAGTTTGGTCCCCATCGGAGCATGTTTGGGTACGATGGTATGGGGAAAGCCCGGATTTTCCATGGCCTCTTAAGCACCAAGAGACTTCAAAAATCCAGACTGGGCACTAATTACCAATCCAAACACGATCCGATGGAGACCAAAATTTGCAAGCATGTGGGGGGGACCCACCCCCACATGCTTGCAAAGTTTGGTCCCCATCGGAGCATGTTTGGGTACGATGGTATGGGGAAGGCCCGGATTTTCCATGGCCTCTTAAGCACCAAGAGACTTCAAAAATCCGGACTGGGTGCTAATTACCAATCCAAACATGCTTCGATGGAGACCAAACTTTGCAAGAATGTGGGAGGGACCCACCTCCACATGCTTGCAAAGTTTGGTCCCCATCGGAGCATGATTGCATACGATGGTATGGGGAAGGCCCGGATTTTCCATGGCCTCTTAAGCACCAAGAGACTTCAAAAATCCGGACTGGGCGCTAATTACCAATCCAAACATGCTCCGATGGAGACCAAACTTTGCAAGAATGTGGGGGGGAGCCATCCCCATATGCTTGCAAAGTTTGGTCCCCATCGGAGCATGTTTGGGTATGATGGTATGGGGAAGGCCCGAATTTTCCATGGCCTCTTAAGCACCAAGAGACTTCAAAAATCCAGACTGGGCACTAATTACCAATCCAAACATGCTCCGATGGGGACCAAACTTTGCAAGCATGTGGGGGGGACCCACCCCCACATGCTTACAAAGTTTGGTCCCCATCGGAGCATGTTTGGGTACGATGGTATGAGGAAGGCCCGGATTCTCCATGGCCTCTTAAGCACCAAGAGACTTCAAAAATCCGGACTGGGCGCTAATTTCCAATCCAAACATGCTCCGATGGGGACCAGACTTTGCAAGCATGTGGGGGTGGGTCCCCCCCCCCATGCTTGCAAAGTTTGGTCCCCATCGCAGCATGTTTGGGTAGGATGGTATGGGGAAGGCCCAGATTTTCCTTGGCCTCTTAAGCACCAAGAGACTTCAAAAACCCACACTGGGGGTCAAAACATGCTTTGATTGTGACCAAACTTTGCAAGCATGTGGGGGGGACCCACCCCCACATGCTTGCAAAGTTTGGTCCCTATCGGAGCATGTTTGGATACGATGGTATGGGGAAGGCCCGAATTTTCCATGGCCTCTTAAGAACCAAGAGACTTCAATAATCCAGACTAGGTGCTAATTACCAATCCAAACATGCTCCGATGGAGACCAAACTTTGCAAGCATGTGGGGGGACCCATCCCCATATGCTTGCAAAGTTTGGTCCCCATCGGAGCTTGTTTGGGTACGATGGTATGGGGAAGGCCCGAATTTTCCATGGCCTCTTAAGCACCAAGAGACTTCAAAAATCCGGACTGGGTACTAATTACCAATCCAAACATGCTCCGATGGGGACCAAACTTTGCAAGCATGTGGGGGGGACCCACCCCCACATGTTTGCAAAGTTTGGTCCCCATCGGCGGAGCATGTTTGGGTACGATGGTATGGGGAAGGCCTGGATTTTCCTTGGCCTCTTAAGCACCAAGAGACTTCAAAAACCCACACTGGGCGCTAATTACCAATCCAAACATGCTCTGATTGTGACCAAACTTTGCAAGCATGTGGGGGGTGGGTCCCCCCCCCATGCTTGCAAAGTTTGGTCTCCAATCGGAGCATGTTTGGGTACGATGGCATGGAGATTTTCAACAAACAATATGATAGCCAAAGTGTTGAAAAATATAATAAAATCAAGAACATCAACTAAAATGTAATGATACTCAATAATGAAAAAACTCATAATGATATAAACATCAAATAAGTACATCAGAATGAAAATGAGCTACCCCAGCTACTCTGAGGTTAGTCACTGTCCAAAAATCTAAGTACAATGTAAGTGAGCTAATCCAGCTAGTCTGAGTTTAGTCACTATCAACGGCAACCCAATCAAAATCGTCATCTCTAACTGTAGTCGACGTGCGTGCCGAGGCTGCTGTGCACGTCGAGGAGGCTGTGCCGGCTGCTGCGGGGGTCGTCGAATGTCTGCGGGGAGGTCTGCCTCAAAGGCAGGATCGTGAGCTGGTGCCGGTGTACTCGGGAGCTCACGAGTCCCAAAAGCTGCTATAGCCCTCTCTCTCTCTCTCTACATCGTGCTAATGCAAGACGTCTGTGTCTGTAAACCCAAAATCTATAATCTGCAAGAGTACGTGTCTGCCACTTTGCTCGTGTAAGCTCCTCTATTGTAAGGACACGCTGCTCATGAGAAGCAGCACTGCTGCTAGCACCATCACCCCCGAGGTGCCACTAGGACCAGCACCACCCATCGCTCATATGCTGTGATCTGGCTCTCATGTAGGACTCTTTGGTATGCATCACTCATGTGAGCTCCACTCAATCTTTGGAGGCACCTCAGGCTCCTGATCTCTATCGTCGAAGGCGTCGAATCCCAAGTCAATAGCTGATGTAAAATCAATAGGCCTGCCTGTCCTAGCATCTACTCGAACGAGGCCTGGGTGAAGATCATCGATGCCCAGAACTCTGTATGTCGCTAGGTCGACACATGCACGGCAGGAGGGGCATGCTGAGAAACGTACTAGCTCTTGGGTGATGCAAGACAAATGGAAAAAATGTCCACATCCTAGGGCATATCCGCCAGTACTATCAATGTCCTCGATACATAAAGCGCAGCACGCATCACGTAGGGAAGGGTGGTGCATCCTGCGGGAGAGGTCGTCGAAAAACCTTAGTGAGACAGGTCGTGGATATCAAGGTAGGTATGGCACTGTCACGTCCGAGGATCTGTGAAACTCTCGAACATGCAGCATCAACTGCTCTACCCTATGCTGGGCAATCCGTTCCATTATCTGATGATGCTGTGCCTCAGCTCTAGAGCTCTCTACCTCGGTCCGAGCCTACACAAAAAAGTAAAGCATTAAAATAATTCATTAGTCTCTCATTAGGTATTACTTAAAGAAATTTATAACTTAGGATCTTAATTATAACTCTTTTACGTGCAAGAGAAACCTACTTGCTAGATGTGGGACTCTCTCAGATGCTTTGCCTCTGCAGTAGCTGCCTCTGCCGTCTGTAATGCAGCTCTGAGGCGGTCAATCTCCGCTCTCGCCTCTACCAACTCCTGAGTGAGTCTCTCAGTGGTAGGTGTGGGACCCTATGTGACACAATCAACCATGCCACTCATGTAAAAATATAGAAAAGTATATATAAACATGTAAATAAATGACTAAAAAAACTTAAGAAGTAATATATATGTAAATACCTCAACATCTGTCGTCGGTATAGATCGTGAGAACAGGCACACCACGTGCTGGATACTCTCCGTGGTACTCCGTACGTCGATGCCGACCTGGGTGCCAAGTGCCTCTACTGTCGACAATGGCACAAATGAAGGATCTATAGTAGGTGCTACACGAAGGGCGGGTGGAGGCCGCCTACCCTGGTCTTGGAGACAGCCTCGGCCAGCACCACCACCCGGCCGATGGCTGGTGTAATCCACCTCCTCCCCTAAGACAAACTCCGCATATAATTGCTTTGCGAAGTATATGGGAATCTAGCGGTTGTTCGGCATCCACCCATATGCAGCAACATATCGACTATAGATATGTGCCGCCATACGAGGATGTGAACACCGCGAAATATTAAGGGGCTTGCCCGCCCCCCAGGCCTCATCCCATGACTATCGAGGAAAAGATCTAAGTACGCTCCATCCCTAATCGTCGGAGCAAGATCACAGACCTGACGATATGTCAGGCCATGTGACACAAGAGCAGTGCGATGGTGGGCTATCCACTCATCTACATAAACAATATCGTGAAGGCTACGAAGGGACGAAAGCATCACCTCCAAGTCTGCCACCACAATATGTAATGTAGATGGTGTGTCTCTAGCACTCCTACGGATAGCCGGGTCTATCTCCGCGATGAGGTCCGCAATAGATGAGCGGCCCTCCTCGTGGCCCTCCTTGTGGCCCTCCATGCTAAAACCTAAGCCAAACACAAAGGTCCAATGTGAAGGGTCTAATGCTTAGTGCTAAGTAGCACTTATGAAGCTATAAAACAATGCTAATGGGCTCACTAATGCTAATCCAAATCAAGAGAGCAAGGAGAGTGAAAACGACTTGTGACAAATGAGGCAAAAAAAAAAGTTTCTCGGTTTTATAACCTCGATCGAGGTTCAGTAAAATCATGCAATTTAGGGTTTGCAAGATTAACGCTCTGGATATTAGGGTAGTGCAACGTACAGCCAAGATATACACTAAATTTTAGGGTTGGTGAAGGATCGATGGCTGAGATTTGGTATTACTATCTCGTTCGAGGTACATGGACGGCTACGATTTAAAGTTATTACCACGACCAAGGTATGTCGACGGTCAAGATTCATTATATACCTCGATCGAGATATTTAAACGGCTAAGATCGCATCTTCCAACATACCTGAATGGACGGTAGAGATTGCGTTTACGTATCTCGAACGAGATATTTGGACGGTGGATATTGCATCTACATATCTCGAACGAGACATTTGGACGGTGGAGATTTGATCTCAGTATCTCGAACGAGTTATTTGAACGCTGGAGATTTGATCTCAGTATCTCGAACGAGTTATTTGAACGCTGGAGATTTGATCTCAGTATCTCGATCGAGATATGGGGACGGTGGAGATTGTATCCCATTACCTCGAACAATGAATGGTCACGATTTGATGTTAATTTCTCGTTCGAGATACGTGGACGATGGAGATGTGCTAGTCAAATATGCCTAGGGGGATACAGTGTGGCCGTGATGTGGATCCGAGTGGCATAGATATCTCGATCGAGATACTATGGTGGCGGTGACATGTAATGGTGACATGGATGATGCCTGGAAACCTGGACCTGTTAGCGTGGCGTTAGTTGGCATCTCGATCGAGATATTTCGATTTAGGCTCGGGAGGCACGTGTCGTGTTTTAATTCACGGCACTATCACGATCGAGGTACTCCGCCCGAGATGCATGTCCCAATTTTAGAGAGAGTGAACGAAAGTGAGTACCCTCATCTTGCAACCTCCCAGAAGACCCATTCTAAAGGAAAGATCCCTCAGGCTACAGAGAAGAGCCCTACCCCTCCTGCTAAAGAGAAGAGCCCTAGCCCTCTTCCTAAAGAGGACCCCTAGCCCTCCTGCCAAAAGAGATGAGCTCTTCACCAGATCAAGAGAGGACTCCTATCAAAGAGAAGACCCCTAGCCCTCCTGCCAAAGAGAAGAGCTCTTCACCAGCTCAAGAGAAGACACCTATCAAAGAGGAGACCCCTGTCACATAGAGAAAACCCCAAGCAAAGAGAAGACCCCTGTCATAGAGAAAACCCCAAGCAAAGAGAAGACCCCTGTCAAAGAGAAGAGTTCTACTAAAGGTCTTCCATTTCACTCACCAGTGAAATTTTAAATTTAGAAGCGTCGTTCATCCAAAAAAGAAAGTAAGAGGGCAAATGTTGGCTCTCCATTCAATTTCTTTTTCATGTTTCCCAAGAAGACTGCCAAGTCTCCAAGGCCAACCTCCAAAGAACCTTCTCCAAAACCAGACCCCAATGCCAAATCTCTCTCGCCAACACCTAAAGATCTCAGAGAAGAGCCCAACTTACCACCACTTGAGGAATTCACTCTTAAGTCTTCCTCTCCAACACCACAAGAGCTCAAAACTCCAGAACTTGAACCTCAATCAGCAAAATTTGATCAAAGCAAACAGAAGAGAGAAAGATTCTCTAAAGAACCAAGGTCATCTCATGCCAAAAGAAAAGTTGATTTTGTTGAGTGATTCCACAAATTGGCTTTTATTTTGTTCATTTTGTCCATATGAACACACCCTTTTTGGGACAATATTCTGTACTTAAATTCAGTATCAATAATTTGATATTCAACTGTTAAACCTTGTTCTGTGTTGCGAACAATATGTTGACCATTTTTGTGAAGAAGTTAAGACAAAATTTAGTAGAATATATTGATTACATTATTGGAGAAATCCTTTTCAGCTATACAAACTTGCCCTTGCAAGTGGCTCAAATACAACTTTTTTGGGGGGAGACATGTGATGCATGAGGTTACACTCTCCATCCTTGTGCTGACAACAATATCATCTACTTTGAATCTATATTCAGGTGATGTTTCGTCCAGAAACTCAAGCGACTCTCTTACATGTTGTAGTCTCCAGTTTGATATTGCTATGAGTTTCCTGGGATCTATGAATGGATGGACTATGATGTTAAATTCAAACTCTGGACAATCCTCTTCAGAATCCAAAGGGACCCAACTACCAAGCTTGCTTTTCCATCTCCTATAGTCATAGCCCAAAACTAGGGATTGGCGACATAGTTGGTATGAGATAGATAAAGAACTTGGGCTTATTCTACAACTGATATTGTCCCCAATATGAAAAGTTTCCTTGGTACCCCATCCTTCTCCAAGTACAGTGTCCAGATCAGTCAGAGATAGTCTTCTATTTAGCCACATCGTTCTTGTCCTCTCCAATTCCATTGTATTGAAACATGCCACAAAGACATGTATAGGCAAGAACCATTGAATTTTTATCCTTCTTGAAATCCTTCCAGGAGACATAGCTTTAAGAATATCATCTTTGATTTTGGATTTGAAGCTTATGGTATTTGGATCAGGAACTTCCCATTCCAGTGACATTAATGTGGGAATAGGTATATCATATAATTCTCCATGAACACCTTCTCTTGATGGAACCCTGTATTCTGCAAAATACATAAATATATCCACTGATTTATAAAATGAAGGTGGTTTGTCTGCATACATTACATCTGCAATCCCCTTGTGAATTGCTTTGAATGTGCCACTTAAGCTCTTAACAGGCTACCACTCCACAGCTGTTGATGGAAAGATAATTGAAATTAAACAAACAACAAATATATCAGAAGGAGAAATATTGTGTTGTATCAAATAGATAAAGTTTTGTTGAATTACAGTAAGAATGGAGAATTGGATGTTCATCCAAGTTCAACACCATGTCTTTGGCCATGTAGACATGTTGAACTTTTGCAAGCCAGCCATTGTCGGTCACTTTGAAGGCAAGAACACGACCTTTCCAATGGGATTTCACTTCATTTCGCTTGGTTCTTTTCACCCTGTGGGCACCTTTGCAAGAGGGAAGCATTGCTACCAAATCATTCACACGAAAAGACATGGGTTTCCAAACACCATCCTCTCTGGTGTTATGAAAATCACAAGAAGTTATATTATGAGAAGGACGACGTGAGGACGCCATAGAAGCTCACAAATGAGAGAAAAATAGTGCAAAGAAAGGAGAATAAACCATATGCCAAAATGGAGGGAAGGTGGAAAAGGGAATGAGTCATACCAAAATGGAGGGAAGATGGAAAGTAGACGTTTGAAAAAATTTGGTGATTTGTCATTAATAGCGTTGTTTTCAGAGCCTGAAAAGAGGATTTTATATCTTTTTGCTCGATTTTTTGAAATATAAAATGGAACAAGATGTCACTATTTTGGACCCAAACTTTAATGTTAGCCATCGTCTCGTAAACGTCTAAATTAAGCCGTTTTAGCCATTTGCCACTAAAATAGAACTGTTAAGAAGACATTTAGAGGAGACAAGAATGCCATACTTTTGTATATATGTCAATTCACAATTGGATAATTTCTTAATCCTTAGATTAACAAACAGCCCTTTTCTAGCCGTTTTTGGCCCTAATGTTGCTGCTCCAAGTCACAGCAGCACTCTCCAAAGAAAACATGAATCCACTAGTAGATCTATCTGAGATACTACCAACCCAATCAGCATCTGTGTACCCATGTACACATATCTCTGTCCCAGTCTCATAGAATAGTCCACAATGCAAAGTAGACCTCACATACCGCAGTATGCGTCTCACTACATCCAAATGCGGTTTCCGTGGAACTTGCATAAACTGACTCACCAACCCAACAGCATAGCTCAAATCTGGTTTGGTGATCGTCATGTAGATCAAACTTCCTACTATGCGCCTATACATAGTAGGATCCTCCAAGATCTCTCCTGAATCTGCACTCAACTTGCCATTCTGATCCAATGGCACAGAAATAGGCTTACAGCCTGTCATACCATACTTGGACAACATGTCCAAGCCATACTGTCTCTTTAGTAATCCAATACCATGTGGTGACCTAATCATCTCAATGCCCAAGAAATATCTGAGCTCCCCCAGATCTTTCATCTCAAACTTCTGTCTTAGCAAGATCTTTACATCAAAGATCTCTGTATCATGGTCCCCCGTAATGATCAAGTCATCTACATAGATGACAACAAGCACAACCCCTCTATCACCATGTCTCACATACAGCTCAAGAAATCTGCATTGGCTACATGAAAGCCAATAGTGACAAGATATTCAGAAATCTTGTCACACCATGCTCTCGGTGCTTGCTTTAAGCCATACAAGGCTTTCTTCAACCTGCAAACATGCTCGGAGTGACCCACATCCTCATAACCATGTGGCTGCAACATATACACCTTTTCTTGCAAATCCCCATGCAAGAATGCATTCTTTACATCCATCTGATGTAAAGACCATTGCTTTGATGCAGCCACTGCTATCACAACTCTCACCGTTGCCATCTTGGCAGCTGGGCTGAAAGTTTCCTCATAATCAATCCCATATGTCTGCGCATATCCTTTGGCTACCAATCTAGCCTTGTACCTGTTTATGCTTCCATCCACTGTTATGTTTAACTTTGTACACCCACTTGCATCCAATGGCTTTCTTGCCTTCAGGCAATTGCACTAAATTTCAAGTTTCATTTCCATATAGTGCATCCATCTCCTCATCCATAGCTTTCTCCCAACACACATTTCCAACAGCCTCATGTTAACCTATGAGACAGACATTGAGACGTACTATGTTTTATGTCATTAATTTAAATATTCTGAGTCATGGGCCGGGCTTGTCCGGCAGCATATGTTAAGGATGAAGGGATTGGGTGATCGTCGATGAGAGGCGCACCTTGAATATTAGTAGGATAAGGGTTAGGATCGGCCGGCCATGTATGGGCACCCAAGTGTGAATGGCCAAGTCACCTATAAGAGTCAAATGTAACCCTAAAATCGTCATTCTCGTGTGTTGTGAATACAAGAGTGCTCTGGCCTTATCTCTTTGGTTTCCTTCTCCTGCGTGTGTGAGAGAGAGAGAGAGAGAGAGTGAGAGAGCGATCGAGCACTGTGTAGCGGCACGGCGGCGAAGAGGCGGTAGAGCAGCGACGGCGGCTCCTTCTTCATTGCGACGCGGGAATCCTTCAAGGCGGCGGTTGAGCGGTGAGTGACACACCCTTTGCATTCTGTTTGAGCTTCCTTCCCTGGTTGTATACTTGCAGCCATTCGTGGCTCGCATACGGTGTCCGGCAAGTCCCCAGCTATGACCTCTGCGGCAAAAGCGCACATTTTTGGCGCCGCTGTCGGGGAGTTGCCCTGCACCAAGCTCCAGTTTGCAGCTCGAGCTGCTGCGTGAAGTTTAATTTACACTGTAGGAAAAGCGTCTGTGTTGCTGTTGAGGTGGTTTTGTGGTTTTCAATCTCTGTTTCTACAATTTGTCGACCCACGACCCCGACCCCGACCTCGACCCCAGCCTCGGTCTCGGTCTCGGTCTTTTGATATATATACATAGGAGAGTGAGCCTCCATAGCTTTCTTTCAAGTGAGAGCTTATGGGAAGTTGTGCCCTATATGTAGCCCACTCTCCACAAGGAGTAAAGTGAGCATGTGGGATAAAGCCCTCACCCTTTTCTCCACAAGCAAATAGGCTTTTGCCCCTTCCCCCTAAGGGAAACGGACTGTTTTGAGGACCACAGGAGCTCTGGATAGGCGAACACGGTGCTTTAAAGCGCACTAGGACCCTTTGAACGATACGCTCATTTTGAGCTATCACACGTCCTAGTTCAGGTTTGACTGTAAGTAAGGGGGTCAAAAATGGGTTAAAAACAGTCTAAAAACAAGTAAAAACGAGGTGCAAAATACCCAAGAAACCACTTGTGTGGGCTTCAAGGGTAGTTACCAACGCACGTAGGGTACCCACGTCACATGCATCTACGTTCTGGTCGGGTGCTAGAGCGTGAACCACTAGAAAGTGTTTCAGTTTATGCAAGCTCACACCATCCCTCCACGTTAGCATCTTGGCCTTCGGCTGGAACCCAAGGGAGTGCAACCCAAGATCCACGAATAGTGGATAGTGACTCGTCCTCTGACTCAGAAGCCATGGAAGGACACCCTACCAAGAACCTTGAGGAGACAAGCTAAAACATGCCAGGTTGGGCCCCACAACCCGGATCTAGCATGTTTAGTCGTCTAATAGAGACCTTTAGTAGAGCTACACGCTCTGAACATGCGACAAGCGAAGTAAATGAAGAAGGTGGGGTAGTGGATTCGCCATTCACATCTCATGTAGACCCTACTCTCCCAAAGAGTGTCCATGTGGATATTTTGCCCACTTCGTTTAATGAGGGCCCTACTGAGCTACCACATTCCGATGCTCGTCCTAAAGTAGAGGTCCCTAGAAGCCAATCCATAAGAAGTGACATTGCGTCCACTTCAAGAGAACCATTTGGCACACCAAGTCTAGATGATATATTTCTCTATCAAAATTGGGAATATGATCTACACACAGAGACTCTAACTGACCTATACACGGGTTACACATACCATGTAGGTTGGTTAGAAGTCCTACGATCTACATCTAGCGCCACTAATCTAGAAGAGCAACAGCAAATAATATGTGAGGTTATTCATAGAATTATCCAATTTGAGAGGCAAAATAGGGGAGTGAACTTAGTTTCCACTGGCCCTATGAGATTTTTGGATATGGGCAAAGGCCAAACAACCAACCCTATCACAATTGGAGACTCCCTCGGTGAGTCCCATAGACCCTTCGTATGTTGTTTCGCCTGGAGTCTCAATGCATGTTGAGCCCACGAGCAGTAACTTTAGCTTTCCAACCTTGGCTCAACTTTCCATTAAGGAATCCACAATGCCTACCCTAATGATGAGCATGACAGAAAGCGCACCTATTACCACTGTAGTTAGTACGACACCGCTACCTAGTGGAATAGTACATACAACAGTGCGTGCCTGTGTCTATCAACCATATGTACCTATCGCTACTCATGCTCATGTAGCTCCTACGCCTCTTAGTATGCCAATGGCGTATGCTCCACGACCGCCTTATCACAACCCTTATCCAAGAGAAGCTAGGCCTAGTCACATATCATATCCTACGTCATTTGCGAACATACTTAGACCAACGCCAACTCCTATCAGCGAGGCTATCCCAGAAGTGCCTCCACCAGCTATGCCTGCTCACTTAGGTGATCTCGCAGTGTTTGCTCAGACAATCGGACGATCTATTGCGGAAAACATGCGGGGCATGCCGGAGAGAGAGCCTAGAAGCAAGGTTGTACAAGTGGCTAAGCTCACTCAAAACTTCAGTGGTAACGAGGATGTTAGGAAGCACATTGAAGTTTTTGAACACGTGTGTGATTCCTTGGAAGAGCACAATGAGTTGCATAAGTGTAAAGCTTTAGGCTTAACCTTGAGTGGGAAGGCCGAAGATTGGTATCGAACCTTAAGGGTTGAAGAGCGCACTCACTACCCCACTCTCAAGAGATTGTTCTTGAAAGAATACATACGTGAGGGTGTGCTTTAGGGAGTAGCATCTCAACTCCAAAAAGCTGAACACGAGGAAGGAGAGTCAGTGAGAGACTTTATGACTCAAGCATCTAAATTCTCGATGCACTCCCGATGAACGCTTCAATAACAACCAACTCCTCGATAGATTCATCCGAGGATTGCGCCACAAGGACATTTACAATGGCCTAGTCATTAGAGGTCTTACAACGTGGGAAGTAGTCACTACCAATGCAATCCAATTAGAAGACAACTTGATGATTGCAGGTAAAAAGGTGTCTTCAGAAACAAAATCCGTTAGTTCGCAAGTATCTGGGCACGAGCCAATGACGGTAAAACCTATTGCCAAGGAGCCCAAGATATCTGAAATGTCTGTGACCGACCTTACTAAGGCTCTCCAAGAATACTTTAGGGGTAATTGAGCTCCTCAGAATAGCCATATGTACCCAAGGAGATAGCAACAATGGTGTTCGGTGTGCTTAGGACCACATAGCACGAGTGAATGTCCCACATTCAGAGTTAAATTCAATGGGAATTGCAATGCATGTGGTAAGTACGGCCATCAATCTAAGGATTGCCTAGTACTGAAGCGGATGTTAGCAAATGAGGCACCACTAGCTTGGTCAAACACACCTCAAGTACCCGCGCTAATGCCTGCACAACCTGTCGAGCAACCGTCACAGCACATAGTTCCAAGGAATCCGAATGTAGTCCAGTCTGTGCCGTTACCACCGCCACTGCTAGGACCACAACCTCCACATCCAAGGATTACCCCTGTAAACCAGATGGGTTGTGAGTCACATAGTGCATGTGGGGATTATGAAGAGGAGATAGACCCCACTGCTCCATACGGGATTGATACGTTTGAAATGACTCCCCAGTACTACATGGAGGATCATTTTGGGCAAGTCAAGCCTGTATATCAAGCGGCTGCTCTCGCCACAAGAGGGCAAAACCTTAATACCTTGGCGAGGAGACCACCTCTTCAATGCTACGATTGTGGTGGACCGCATCGTGTAGCGGAGTGCCCTAATAGGCTACAGAAGATCACTACTCAGATGCAACCAAATCAAGGGAGCACATCGGGAATGCCGGTACTTACATGTAATCGTTGTGGCATAGATCATTTGATCGCTCAATGTCCACATAATCCTAATGCACCCAAGATTACGCCATTGAATTTGGTTGAGGTCACCAACCAAGCACGAGGAACCACACCCGTTGTACCTGCGAATGTAGTTACACGGTCAATGCTTCAAAATCAAACCTACATTCTTGAAGAGAGGGATACTGCATCAATCGCTCAGGCAAAGAAAAAGAAAACACGACGAAAGAGATCGCTTAATGCCACGAGCTCCAAGCCCAGTTCAAAGACTAACATAGGGATAGGAGACGACCCCGTGTATATGAATGATCCTGAGATGATTCTGATTCAATAGAAACCATGGGGACCAAACCCACTACCTTAAGGGAGGAACCCACTCGGGAGCTCAATGAAGGAGAATCAAGCGAGTACATAAATAAGGGAAAACAGAAGGAAACTTCCTCAGTCCCACAACCAAGTTAGTTAATGCCCTCTCGACCGCCCAAACTGACTGAGACTCCCCAAGACAAGCCACGTGGGCCAAAAACCCTCAAGAAAAAGATTGGAACTTACCCAAACCCAGTTGAGGAGATTGAACAAGTGCAACACTTAAGGGGTTTGGTGGAAGAAACACAAAGAGAACTGGAGCCAAACCCGAGAAAAATCAAAATTCCAGACACAGTGTTTCCTACGCAAGTTCAGCCTCACAGGAACAATAAACCGTTAGCTATACCTAGTATCATTCGGGAAGAAAGTGAGGATAGGACATCCGGAAGTGGGCAAACACCCTTCTTGCTGGAAAGAATGTTTAGTGAGGGAATGCCTGACCCCATTGAAGAGGAAGTGATTCCATCTTCACCAGTCCCTAGTCAAGGGGCGATGTCTTGAAAAGTACCGTTGAATGTGTCTAAGCTAATGGATTTCATGTCCTCTGAAATCAGAACCACGATCATATCCAAATTATACGGAGATCCTGAGCTATTCTTAGCTCTTCGGGCATTTCTCAATGGAGAACTAAAGGCGGGGCTACCACAATTTGCAAATATGGATAGAGCCGACACGCTTCAAGATGAAGGGAAACATTGGGATCTACAACCCAACCTAGATGAAGATTCGGTCGTTGAAATACCTGTGAACAAGCTGGGTCAGTACTTTGAAGGGGACGAATCTAATGCCACCCTCCCCATTACTACCAAGGGATTAACTCTAAAGGGAATCCTTGATGGTGGTGCCGGAGTGAGCATTGTGACGAAAAACTGTTGGGAATCCATGGGAAGACCTCACCTTGAAGTCACAAACATAGTGGTTAAGATGGCAAACGGAAACATAGCTAAACCTATTGGAATGTTAAGGGACCTCAAGATCAAGGTTCTGGGGTACAAGGTAAGACATACCTTCATTGTAATGGATTTCTCCAAGCATCCTATGTCATATCAAATGATCTTAGGATGTCCTTTTATGAGGGAAGCACAAATGGTGCATGACTGGTCGAAAAACCATGTCTACCTACAATTCCAGGACTCTGTCATTCGAGTTGATCTTGAGAATGGTCGTGCACATCCTTTAGGAAGTAAGGTTATCATCGATAATCGATCGGATACCACTGTTCATTCCGCCCCATTAAGGTATTGCTATACATGCAAAAAAGAGACTGATGATGGGAAGGATTCTCCTTACATGGATGTCCTACCGGGTATGACTGAGTCAGATAACGTGGATTGAGTACACCTAGCGGCAACCATAGACACATGGGGAAATAGAGGCACAAGTTGGGTAACACCTGAGGGGCAAGATATGCCACCATTAGTGCCAATAAACATGATAGGTGTTATGCACTTAACTTCTGATGGCGAGAACGTGGCAAACTCCACCGACACTGAAAGTAGCGAAGACTCTGACCAATGCAACTCTGAGTATGAATCTCAAGAAGAAACTGACCCTAAGCCTGATGGGGAAAATGAATCAAATATTCACCCAAATGTGGAAGCAAGGTGCTCAAGGCCTAGGACAGTGGCCTCTTGCAGTTCATCCAAAAGTGAAGATCGACCAAGTGAGTCCGAATCTGATAGAAACAAAAATCAAAAACTTGGTAAGAAGAAGACGAGACATAAGCGCCAACGCTATCGAGCTAATGTACGAACTGCAATAAATAAGGAGAGATCCACTGCAGAATGGCTTAGTTATGTAGGAGCCATTGACGCTCATCGGAAGATAGCGGGCGGATAATTGGGGACAATACCTCCAAAGTGTCATGTGGTGTATTCCGCAACCTCATGACGTCGCCCAATTAGAAATCGAAGAGAAGCCAAAACTAAGTCGTACTGCAAGAAGGCGGCAAAACCAAGAGTTGGCTCAACAACAAAAGGAGGCGGAATTAAAAGAAAAAAACCGGGCACAACAAGAACCAGTAGACTTACACCCCGCACCCGAGCATTTCAAATCATTCACCACAGGGAAACGTAAAGTAGTCTACACAAAAGCCCAACGAACGCCTACCAATGGGAGTAGCGGTGTCTACGATGGCCCTGCGGTAGTCAAGGAGATAGACTTAGCAGATCCGGGTGAGGAGTCTAAACCAGTTTTTATTGCTCAAGACCTCACCAAGGCGGAAGAAGCTGCACTTACGAAGCTTCTTAAAGAATTCAAGGACATATTTGCTTGGACATATCATGATATGAAGGGTGTTCCACCCTCGGTGGTGCAACACACGATTCCAATGATTAGCACTGCTAAACCAGCCCAGCAATGTCCCTACCCAATGAATCCTAAGTACGCAAAGATTGTACAAGAGAAAATTGAAAAGCTGGTAAAATGTGGATTCATATACCCAATTGAGCACTCAGAATGGATTTCTCCGATAGTCATCATGCCAAAGAAGAATGGGAAACTCAGAGTGTGCGTTGATCTCAAAAAGGTTAATGCAGCCACCAGAAGGGATCATTACCCCTTGTTGCCATATTCTGAACATGTGCTTGAAAGAGTGGCAGGCAAGGAGGCATATAGCTTTTTAGATGGGTACTCGGGTTACAATCAGATCACAATTGCAGTCAAGGACCAAGCTAAAACAGCATTTATCACGGAGTTTGGAGTGTTTGCCTTTCGCGTCATGGCTTTTGGCTTGACCAATGCACCTGCAACATTCCAACGATAAACACGGCCTTTAAGGAATATCTAAGGGACTTCTATGAAACTTTCTTAGATGATCTTTGTGTTCATTCCTCTTGGGATGAGCACTTGATGTGTTTACGAAAAATATTTGAAAGGTGTAGATTATATCGCATCTCCTTGAATCCTTTCAAATGCCAATTCTGGGTTAAACACGGAGTTATCTTAGGGCATATAGTGTCCAAAAATGGGATTTCCATGGACGAGAGTAAAATCAAGGTCATTCTGGAATTGCCACCACCCACCAACTACAAGGGAGTCCAACGCTTTATGGGCCACGTTGGTTATTATCGAAGGTTTATTCTCTTATTTGCCGAGATAGCTCGACCATTGTATAAGCTTCTTATCGAGTTTATTTGGACCAAAGAATGTGACCGTGCCTATGAGCTATTAAAGAAGGCCTTGGCGAGTGCTCCAATCTTGAGAATGCCTAACTGGGATTTACTCTTCCATGTGCATATTGATGCATCAAACTTTGCTATTGGGTGTGTGTTGACTCAACCTGGAGAACACAAGCTAGACTACCCCATTAGCTTTGCCAGTCGCTAGTTGAACGATGCTGAGATGAACTACACCACTATGGAGCGAGAAGGGTTGGCAATGATATATGCAGTAAGGAAATTTCGTTATTACCTCCTTGCCACCAAGTTTGTTTTCTATGTGGATCATCAAGCATTGTTGTATCTGGTAAACAAACCATGCTCCACAGGAAGAATCACACGATGGCTATTGATTCTTCTTGAGTTTGATTTCACTGTTGTTGTGAGACCTGGCAAAAAACATGTTATGGCTGATCATTTGTCTCGCATACCTAATGGTGAGGCTCCTACGGGGGTTGATGATGACTTACCGGACACTTCCCTGTTCATGGTGGAGACAATGCCTGAATGGAGTGAGAAGATTGTTAACTTTTTGGTTAATGGCTTTCCACCCAAGGAGCTTTGTAAAGATCTAGCTCGAAAGCTAATCAAAGAATGTGAACCCTATTGCCTGATAGCCGGGACTCTTTATAAAAGAGAAAAGGCTGACGTTCTTAGGCGTTGTGCCCGAGAGGATGAGTATCTATACATTTTGCAAGAGGCACATATGGGCGTAGCCGGTGGTCACTTCTCAGGAGACTTAACTGCGCGAAAGATCTTACAATCAGGGTATTGGTGGCCCACTATGTTCCAAGATGCGTCACTTTTTGTGAAGGGTTGCGATGAATGCCAACGATACAAGAAATCCCAGAGGAAAGATCAGATGCCCCTACATCTGATCAAAGTAAACCAACCATTTGAAAAGTGGGGTTTAGAATTTGTAGGTCCAATTAGTCCAGCGGCCCGAAACACACAATCTCGCTATATTATTGTGGCCACTGACTATATGACCAAATGGGCTGAAGCGAAAGCGATACGTAAGGCAGATGCGAGGACAACAGCCAAGTTCCTCTTTGAAAATATAATCACACGATTCGGTTGTCCTTTTGAACTTGTGAGCGACAATGGTACGCATTTTATAAATGAAGTGATTAAGGAGCTCACAACAAATTTCATGATATCCCATCATAAATCTACTCCTTACTATCCGCAAGCGAATGGCCAAGCCGAGAGTACCAACAAGAATTTAATCTCTATTTTGACAAAGACAGTTGAAGCTCATCGCACGGATTGGGATCTAAAGCTTACGACAGATTTATGATATCCCATCATAAATCTACTCCTTACTATCCGCAAGCGAATGGCCAAGCCGAGAGTACCAACAAGACTTTAATCTCTATTTTGACAAAGACAGTTGAAGCTCATCGCACGGATTGGGATCTAAAGCTTACGACAGCTTTATGGGCCTATCGTACTGCGTACAAAGTGGCTATTAATTGCACACCATTCAAAATGGTATATGGCCAAGAAGCAGTCATGCCGTGGGAATTTATCATTCCTAGTCTTCGTGTTGCTACTCAAGAGGGTTGGGATGGTAATCCCTTAGTAGAGCGTCTATATATCCTTGAGCGGCTAAACGAAGAAAGACAATTGGCTGTATACAATGCCCTTGTGGAGAAGGATAGAAGGAAAAAATTGTTTGATCGCCATCTAAAGGACAAGGACATCAAGGTTGGGGATAAAGTCCTGATGTATGGAGTGCGAAACGAAAAGAAGAAGCTCAAATATGGTGGTAAGGGACCATATAGAGTATGTGAAATTACCCCGCAAGGTACCATCAGAGTGGAGACTCTCGACGGAGTTGAAACCATTGGATTCCTTAATGGGAGTAAATTCAAAAGATACTATGACCCCCTGAGCCAGGAGGAGTTACATGCAATCCATCAAAAGAAGGCAACTAAAGAACAAGCGAGCTTAAAAAGATACAAGCGAGAGTCGAAGCCAAAGAACGTCAACAGCATGCTAGGAGACAACGAGAAGCCAACTTGGGAATTACGCAAGTATTTTTCGAGGAAGCAGAGGACTCGGATGCACTGGAATCTGACCCGCCTCTAAGATACCCAATTGAGTTACAGAGTCCTTACGGGGAGGTGCTGTATTACCAAGGGGCTCAACCACTTTCTCTTTTCCTTTATATGATGTACTAATCACATTTGCAGGACTGGTATTATGACGCAGCCTGCCACTCCATGGTCTATCAATAGACCCACTAGACGAGGACTCTCTTGGTCCACTCAAAGACTGTGATTGCTGACGTGCATTCTGTGCAACCACACTTTCACTCACATCAGCCCCAACAGCTTCTTTTTCAGCAGCATACCAGCTGCTCATCTCATCAAAGACAACATCCCTACTTACCCTCAACTCATGTGTAGCAGGGTTATAACACCTATATCCCTTTTGCTCAAGGGAGTATCTAATAAACACACATTTTCAGCTTTTGGATCCAGCTTAGTTCTCAGCTCATCTGGCACATGCACATATGCAATGCATCCAAAGACTTTCAGATGAGACAAATCTGGTTTTCTGCCAGTAAACCTCTCCTCTGGAGTTACATCATGTATGGCTATAGTTGGAGTCATGTTCATGATGTATACTGCTGTAGAAACAGCCTCAGCCCAATAGCTATGCGGCATATTTTTCTCTTCCATCAATGCTCGTGCAATCTCAGCAATGTGCCTGTTTTTTCGCTCAGCAACTCCATTTTGCTGCGGAGTGTATCTGCATGTGAACTGTCTCTGAATACCATTCTTCTTAAAAAATTCAAAGAACTCATTGAAGAAGTACTCTCCCCCTCCATCTGACCTTAGGCACTTTACATATTTTCCTGTTTGCTTTTCAACCAAAACTCTGAAATTTTGAAAGTGAGTGAACACCTCACTCTTCTCCTTCATGAAATATACCCACACTTTCCTTGTGTGATCATCAATGAAAGTCACATAATACCTGCAGCCTCCCATAGATATGGTCTTCGTAGGACCCCATACATCTGAATGCACAACATCTAGTGCATTTCTGCTCACATATCTGTTACATGGAAACACATGCTTTGTTTGCTTCCCAAATTGGCATGCTTCACATATTTTCTGCATACCTTCCACTTTAAATTTTGGCAGCCCTGTCACAATTCCTTTTGTCTGCATAGACTTTAATCTCTGCACATTTACATGTCCAATCCTTTTATGCCAGATGTGTGTGTCTGCAACAATTCCTGAACCATTTGCAAACATCACAACACTCATTTCAGGCATGTCTACATTCAACGTAAACATTCTGCCCACTCTGTTGCCTTTTGCAACCAACCTGCACTTGTCTTTGAAATCTTCAACATAACACCCACCATCAGGGTTAAACCGAATCTGCAAACCCTGCTCAATCATATGGCCAACTGAAACCAGATTCTTTGTTATATTCGGTACATGAAGTACATTTGCAAGGTACTTCACTTTGCCATCCTGCATAGACAATGGCACATCTCCAACGTGGGCAATTGGATGAGCAGTGTCATCCCCTGTTTCCACAAAACCTGGTCTTTCCAAGTTTTTCATTTCCTTGAACCACTCGTCATGTGGTTCGAAGCGCCTGAATCTACATACCATACATTATCTTTTTGTGCTGCATCAACATTTTCAGACATGGCATTCACGACATGCTGCATAACAAACAACCTTTCATTATCCTCATTATTTCTGCTTGAGGATGCATAGTTGTTTTGCTGCACTTTCCCATTTTGCATGTCAGCCTACTTCTTATAACATTTTGCCTGCACATGTCCAGGCTTACCACAATAATAGCATTCACGTGCATCATTATATTGCCTTTGCCAATTTCCACGACCTCTTTGACTCCCCCTGCCTCTGAATTTGCCTCTTCCACCTGCGTGTTGTTGTTGTTGTTGATTCTGGGGCTGTTGTTGTTGCTGCTACTGCTGGTCATAATTCTCATTACCTGTTCGGCCACCTCCTTGCGTCCACGGCCTCCTCTACCTCGTCCTCTTCCCTTGAACTCGTGTAGAAGACCTGTTGCTCTAAACTATTTTTGCTTTGTGAAGAATGGTAGTCTTCACCCAAGCTCTTCTCTTCGATAATCAGCATAGACACCAAATCTATAAAGTTGGGAATGTTTTTTTGAGTCTGAATGGACGTCTTGAACACCTTGTATTGTGGCCCGAGACCACGTAGATAGACTTCCACCTTATCATCATCATCTACTGACACACCAATAGATGCAAGGGATTCCACAATACCCTTTATCTTCAGTGCATAGTCATTCACAGACATGCTCTTTTTCTCCAGAGTATGAAGTTCATTCTTCAACTGTATCTTACGTGCCTTGGTATTTGTTTCATAGAGCTTTACCAAGGTGTCCCACGCCTTGGGGGACTAGGCATCCTAAATGTGCCCAATCATGGTGTTCTGTATACTAATGGAGAGCCAATACATAACCTTCCTGGCTCCTTGGTTCCAGTCTTTAAACTCTTTCACATCTGCAGCAGTCGGATTTATATCCGGTTTCTCCGGTGCTTCTTCATGCTCACCTTTTATGTAATCCCAATAGCCTTTTCCCATCAGGAAATAGCATGGAAGTTATTCTTATCCAGCTTCTCAGTCACAATCTGTGTTATGCCATCATTAGACATCTTGCCAAACACACAATTTTACCAAAAACTGCACTCTGGTTTTTCATGCACAACTGCTGTATTTTCTGCAGCGGTACTGTAGTACTCTTAAATGTCACAACCAGTGACTTCAATGTGCATACATAAACCCAATGGCAACTGTAGACCTCTTTGCAGCACCCACAGTGTCTGCACAGTCAATCTGTCTTCTTGTAGTTCTTAATATAGAGTTCTGCAGAGAATCGATGACTTACTCGCAGTGCTCAAAATCGCCTGCTTTCTGAAAAAACGGAGGTCCAGACGCGCCCGAAACGCGTTTTGGCCCAGAAAATTTAGTCCAATAGGACAGTATAGTTGCCCTATAGCTTTACTCCCGCGAAGAAAGCTCCTCAATCAGAGATCGTTTGCCGGTGCCTCCCGTAGAGCTCCCGACAAGGGTGTAGTCACCAACACAAATAGGGAAGAGTAGTTGAAGCTCTTACTCTTGTACCGCTTCCTATGGTTCTCTTTCTTGCAGCTCAGCCCTTAGCACGAACCAGGCTCTGATACCATGAAAAGATGCAGGGGGGAAGAGAGCTTGATCTCTTGCAAGCACACACACACACTCACAAAACCCTAATAGAGAACACACAAGGTGAGAGGCTGAAAATCTTCTTCTTCTCTACTCAACACTCAACACACCATATACAAGAATAAGAGTACTCATAATATGAAAGGTACTCAACCAATACATACACGGGTTCTCTATAGTGTGAACTCGACTAAATGAGCTGGCACTATAACTATGCCAAGCTCTAGAATGGCTGTCACCACACAGCCTGTCATCCCACTGGCCGCATATCACCCAAGATCTCACCAACCATGCCAGTGGTGTAAGTGTGGGGCCTATCCCCCAGGCGGGTCATCAGTGGGGCCACCGCCTCACTAGACGAACTCGATATCTCAACAACCACACCTTTGTATATTGTAGTTCCCAATGTAGCTTGGGTCCCTGTTAGATGATGCGTTGAAAATGTGGAGGCTCAAATGCAGTAAAAGAGAGGCCAAGGCCCCGACTGGTGGGAGACAAGACAAGAAACTTGGAATATAGTCGGGATTGATCTTAGGGCAAGTTTTTTGTAATATGCCCTATATTATGTTCCATTTAATTAATCATAAATATTCACAATATTTCTCAAGTTTTTAAAAATCACAACACACTTAAAGAGAAAGATGATATTTTCAATAAATATAATTGTTTTCCAAGTTTGACAATCCAAAAACACATAACAATCCCCAATACAATTACTCAGAATTAGAGAGATAATCACCAACAGAAAATCTAGCCAATCTAGGGCTTTTCCTCGATGCCCACATGCTTGGCGGGTAGACAATATCGATCGGCCCGAAACTCAAAATCTCTCTCTCTCTCTCTCTTCTTGCACACAATCACCTTGAGGCTCTGAAAGAATAGCATCCCACGAAAGTAAGTTAGATTACCATGTACGAAAACGATAAAGATATCAATCTTTTTTTTAAACATTGGAAAGTCACATTAGATTCATTTTGCAAATTCCAAATTGTCCAAACATGGACTTTGTTGCTCTTATGATGATCTATCTTTATTTAATTATTCTCTCTAAAAAATAAAGTTATCTACACTCTCATACAAAGTCGTAACCAAAAATTAAGGGTCAATTTTGTGTCTGGCCCCTGTTTCCCTATTTCCAGCACCTCTATTGCGGCTATGTCAACCCCTATACAAGTTTCCTGTAATCTAAACTACCCAATGTGACCCTATTATACATTATCTAATAAAGTGGAAGTGGATAAATGAGAGGAAGGGGATAACATGTCGTTTTTTCCTAGCAATTTATTGAGAGAGATCGGAGTAGAGAAACATAGGGAGGAAATTGCACTTATACACATAGTTAGTAAAAATAGATAGTATTGTTTACTCTTGAGATGAATTGCTACATACTATTTTTTTGTATATTAAAACCTAATGTAAAAGGACAATTTTGCCCACATACAAAATGTAAGAGATACCATATTTATACTATGTAAACAAGAGAAACTAGGAAAGAGCCAATGATTGAAAGGCCACTACCTATTTGTTTGTTCCATTGACATGATCTGGATAGTCTTATAATGATATCAGTGGTGCGCCCAATAACTTTATTGAGTCTTGACAAAAGATTCAATAACTAAATCCACCGGCAGACTTATGCTGCTTAGCGTCGGAGGAAGTGAAGCTTGCTTCGCGGGAGCCGGAGAGACGGAGATCTCCCAATGCTCAGCACTTGTCTATTGGCCTCTAGTACCTCGAGCGTGGGAGAGAAATCCTTCACGACCACGCTCTCCTACCCTCCCGGGGTGAGATGCTGTGAGAGTCATTGATGACGCCATGCATCTTCGCCTTTACTTCAATGCTCACTTCAATGCTCGCAGAGGTGCTGTTGTTGCGGATACTTATCTTCTGAGACATATCTGTGTGTGTGTGTGTGTGTGTGTGTTTTTGGGATGATTATGTAAAAGAAAACTCGAGCTTGGCTTAGCAGGATTCCGAAGAGGAAAGCAGATAGCAGAGGTCTTGCAGATCAGCCGAACGATTCAACAATCATTATATAGAGAAAGAGAGCGGCAGCTTCATTCAACGATCATAAGGTGCGGTGGAGCTTCAATGCTTCTCAAGCTTCTAGAGGAAACTACAGTAGCAGAAGCTCGTCTCGTGTGCACTGCGATCGTTTGTGGTCTCGTTGAACATACAGAGAACCTGCAATAAGGAAGGCCTCCAGCTTGTGTTGAGATATCGAGCTCGTCTAGTGAGGCGGTGGCCACTGATGACCCGCCTGGGGGATAGGCCCCACACTTACACCACTGGCATGGTTGGTGAGATCTTGGCTGATATGCGGCCAGTGGAATGATAGGCTGTGTGACAGCCATTCTAGAGACTGGCATAGTTATAGCGCCAGCTCATTTAGTCAGGTTCACACTATAGAGAACCTGTGTATGTATTGGTTGAGTACCTTTCATATTATGAGTACTCTTATTCTTGTATATGGAGTGTTGAGTTTGAGTAGAGAAGAAGAAGATTTTTAGCCTCTCATCTTGTGTGTTCTCTATTAGGGTTTTGTGAGTGTGTGTGTGTGCTTGCAAGAGCTCAAGCTCTCTTCCCCCCTGCATCTTTTCATGGTATCAGAGCCTGGTTTGTGCTAAGGGCTGAGCTGCAAGCAAGAGAACCACATGAAGTGGTACGAGGGTAAGAGCTTCAACTACTCTTCCCTATTTGTGTTGGTGACTACACCCTTGTCAGGAGCTCTACGAGAGGCACCGGCAACAATCTCTGATTGAGGAGCTTTCTTCGCGGGAGTAAAGCTATAGGTTAACTACAGTGTCCTATCGGACAAATTTTTGTGGGCCTAAAACGTGTTTCGAGCGCATCTGGATCTCCATTTTTCAGAAAGCAGGCGATTTCGAGCGGGTAAGTCATCCATTCTTTGCAGATCTTTGTTTTAAGAACTGCAAGAAGACAGATTGACTGTGCAGACACTATGGGTGCTACAAAGAGGTCTACAGCTGCCATTGGGTGTATGTATGCACGTTGAGGTCACTGGTTGTGACATTTGAGAGTACTACAGTACCGCTGCAGAAAATATAGTAGTTTGTGCAAAAAAACCAGAGTGCTGTTTCTGGTAAAATTGTGTGTTTGGCAAGATGTCAAATGATGGGATAACCCAGATTGTGGCTGAGAAGCTTGATAAGAATAACTTCCATGCTTGGAGGTTCAGGTTGACGAATTTCCTGATGGGAAAAGGCTATTGGGACTACATAGAAGGTGAGCATGAAGAGGCACCGGAGAAACCGGACTGCTGTAGATGTGAAAGAGTTTAAAGACTGGAACCAAGGAGCCAGGAAGGTTATGTATTGGCTCTCCATTAGTATACAGGACACCATGATTGGGCACATTCAGGATGCCAAGTCCCCCAAGGAGGCGTGGGACACCTTGGTAAAGCTCCATGAAACAAATACCAAGGCACGTAAGATACAGTTGAAGAATGAACTTCATACTGTGGAGAAAAAGAGCATGTCTATGAATGATTATGCGCTGAAGATAAAGGGTATTGTGGAATCCCTTCCATCTATTGGTGTGTTAGTAGATGATGATGACAAGGTGGAAGTCTGTCTACGTGGTCTCGGGCCACAATACAAGGCATTCAAGACATCTATTCAGACTTGGGAAAACATTCCCAACTTTACAGATTTGGTGTCTATGTTGATTATCGAAGAGAAGAGCTTGGGTGAAGACCAACAGTCTTCACAAAGCAAAAACAGTTCAGAGAGCAATGGGCCTTCTACACGAGTTCAGGAAGAGGACGAGGTAAAGGAGGCCGTGGATGTGATCAAGGAGGTGGCTGAATAGGTAATCAGAATTATGGCCAGCAGTAGCAGCAACAACAACAGTTCTAGAATCAACAACAACAACAACAACACGGAGGTGGAAGAGGCAAATTCAGAGGCAGGGGGAGTCAAAGAGGTCATGGAAATTGGCAGAGGCAATATAATGATGCACGGGAATGCTATTATTGCGGTAAGCCTGGACATGTGCAGGCAGAATGTTATAAGAAGCACGCTAACATGCAAAATGGAAAAGTTCAACAAAACAACTATGCATCCTCAAGCAGAAATAATGAGGATAATGAAAGGTTGTTTGTTATGCAGCATGTCGTGAATGCCATGTCTGAAAATGTTGATGCAGCACAAAAAGATAATGTATGGTATGTGGATTCAGGCGCTTCGAACCACATGACGAGTCATGGGGAGTGGTTCAAGGAGATGAAAAACCCGGAAAGACCAGGTTTTGTGGAAACAGGGGATGACACTGCTCATCCAATTGCCCACGTTGGAGATGTGCCATTGTCTATGCAGGATGGCAAAGTGAAGTACCTTGCAGATGTACTTCATGTACCGAACATAACAAAGAATCTGGTTTCAGTTGGCCAGATGATTGAGCAGGGTTTGAATGTTCGGTTTTACCCTGATGGGTGTTATGTTGAAGATTTCAAAGACAAGTTGGTTGCAAAAGGCAACAGAGTGGGCAGAATGTTTATGTTGAATGTAGACATGCCTGAAATGAGTGCTGCGATGTTTGCAAATGGTTCAAGAATTGTTGCAGACAGAGACATTTGGCATAAAAGGATTGGACATGTAAATGTGCAGAGATTGAAGTCTATGCAGACAAAAGGAACTGTGACAGGGCTGCCAAAAATTAAAGGGAAAGGTATGCAGAAAATATGTGAAGCATGCCAATTTGGGAAGCAAACAAAGCATGTGTTTCCACGTAACAGATATGTGAGTAGAAATGCACTAGATGTTGTGCATTCAGATGTATGGGGTCCTACGAAGACCATATCTATGGGAGGCTGCAGGTATTATGTGACTTTCATTGATGACCACACAAGGAAAGTGTGGGTATATTTCATGAAGGAGAAGAGTGAGGTGTTCACTCACTTTCAAAATTTCAGAGTTTTGGTTAAAAAGCAAACAGGGAAATATGTAAAGTGCCTAAGGTCAGATGGAGGGGGAGAGTACTTCTCCAATGAGTTCTCTGAATTTTTGAAGAAGAATGGTATTCGGAGACAGTTCACATGCAGATACACTCCGCAGCAAAATGGAGTTGCTGAGCAAAAAAACAGGCACATTGCTGAGATTGCGCGAGCATTGATGGAAGAGAAAAATATACCGCATAGCTATTGGGCTGAGGCTGTTTCTACAGCAGTATACATCATGAACAGGACTCCAACTGCAGCCATACATGATGTAACTCCAAAGGAGAGGTTTACTGGCAGAAAACCAGATTTGTCTCATCTGAAAGTCTTTGGATGCATTGCATATGTGCATGTGTCAGATGAGCTGAGAACTAAGCTGGACCCGAAAGCTAAAAAATGTGTGTTTATTGGATATTCCCTTGAGCAAAAGGGATACAGGTGTTATAACCCTGCTACACGTGAGTGGAGGGTGAGCAGGGATGTTGTTTTTGATGAGATGAGCAGCTGGTATGCTGCTGAAAAAGAAGCTGTTGGGGCTGATGTGAGTGGAAGTGTGGTTGCACAGAATGCTGGTCAGCAATCACAGTCTTTGAGTGGACCAGGAGAGTCCTCATCTAGTGGGTCTATTGATAGACCATGGAGTGGCAGGCTATGTCATAATATTAGCCCTGCAAATGTGATTAGTACATCACGTAAAGGAAAAGAGAAAGTGGTTGAGTCCCTTGGTATGCCTGACATTTCTGTAGGGCATTCTCATGTTGATGAAGAGTCTAGTTGCTCAGATATGAGCCTTGATGAGGAGCTTGGGATCCCAGCTATGAGAACACCTGGTGTAAAGAAGGCTATGGAAGCCATGAATGAAAAGCTACAAAGATCAGGGGGAGAGTGAAGAACCCTATGCAGAGATTTACATATGATGGTTATGTGACACATCACTATGCATATAAAGCAAAGGTTGTGCAGGTTGTAGAGCCCACATGCATTGATGAGGCTGTTGGAAATGTGTGTTGGGAGAAAGCTATGGATGAGGAGATGGATGCACTATATAGAAATGAAACCTGGGATTTAGTGCAATTGCCTGAAGGCAAGAAAGCCATTGGATGCAAGTGGGTGTACAAAGTTAAACATAACAGTGGTGGAAGCATAAACAAGTACAAGGCTAGATTGGTAGCCAAAGGATATGTGCAGACATATGGGATTGATTATGAGGAAACTTTCAGCCTAATTGCCAAGATGGCAACGGTGAGAGTTGTGATAGCAGTGGCTGCGTCAAAGCAATGGTCTTCACATCAGATGGATGTAAAGAATGCATTCTTGCATGGGGATTTGCAAGAAGAGGTGTATATGTTGTAGCCACCTAGTTATGAGGATGTGGGTCACCCCGAGCATGTTTGTAGGTTGAAGAAAGCCTTGTATGGCTTAAAGCAAGCACCCAGAGCATGGTCTGACAAGATTTCTGAATATCTTGTCACTATTGGCTTTCATGTAGCCAATGCAGATTTCTCACTATATGTGAGACATGGTGATAGAGGAGTTGTGCTTGTGGTCATCTATGTAGATGACTTGATCATACGGGGGACCATGATACAGAGATCTTTGATGTAAAGATCTTGCTTAGACAGAAGTTCGAGATGAAGGATCTAGGGGAGCTTAGATATTTCTTGGGCATTGAGGTGATTAGGTCACCACATGGTATTGGATTACTGCAGAGACAGTATGGCTTGGACATGTTGTCCAAGTATGGTATGATAGGCTGTAAACCTATTTCTGTGCCATTGGATCAGAATGGTAAGTTGAGTGCAAATTCAGGAGAGATCTTGGAGGATCCTACTATGTACAGGAGCATAGTAGGAAGTTTGATCTACATGACGATAACCAGACCAGATTTGAGCTATGCTGTTGGGTTGGTGAGTCAGTTTATGCAGGTTCCACGGAAACCGCATTTGGATGCAGTGAGATGCATATTGAGGTATGTGAAGTCTACTTTGCATTGTGGACTATTCTATGAGACTGGGATAGAAATATGTGTACATGGGTACACAGATGCTGATTGGGCTGGTAGTATCTCAGATAGAAGATGTACTAGTGGATTCATGTTTTCTTTGGGGAGTGCTGCTGTGACTTAGAGCAGCAAGAAGCAGCCTATAGTTGCTCTATCCAGTACAGAGGCCGAGTACAGAGGAGCTGCTATGGCAGCATGTAAGGTAGCTTGGTTGAGAAAGCTACTTGCAGATTTGGGTCTATCAGTGGATAGACAAGCTGTGATTTTCTGTGACAACATTAGCAGTATACAGATGGCCAGGAACCCAGTCTTTCATGCTCGTACGAAGCACATAGAGGTTCACTATCATTTCGTCAGAGAGAAGGTCTTGGTAGGAGACCTTGACCTTGTTTATGTCAGCACAGAGGATCAGGTAGTTGAGATCTTCACCAAAGCATTGGGTACAGAGAAGCTTCGCAGATTTAGAGCTTTGCTTGGTGTACATGAGATGGAGTTGAGCTCGAGGGGGGGGGAGTGTTGAGATATCGAGCTCGTCTAGTGAGGCGATGGCCACTGATGACCCACCTGGGGGATAGGCCCCACACTTACACCACTGGCATGGTTGGTGAGATCTTGGGTGATATGCGGCCAGTGGAATGACAAGCTGTGTGATAGCCATTCTAGAGACTGGCATAGTTATAGCGCCAGCTCACACTATAGAGAACCCGTGTATGTATTGGTTGAGTACCTTTCATATTATGAGTACTCTTATTCTTGTATATGGAGTGTTGAGTTTGAGAAGAGAAGAAGAAGATTTTCAGCCTCTCACCTTGTGTGTTCTCTATTAGGGTTTTGTGAGTGTGTGTGTGTGTGCTTGCAAGAGCTCAAGCTCTCTTTCCCCCTACATCTTTTCAGCTTGATCTCGTTCAACCTGTGTTCTCAACCTGCAATAAGGAAGGCCTCCAGCTTGGTCTCGTTGAACGTGCTATAAGGAAGGCTTCCTTGGTCGGTTTTAGGTAGATTTCAGGGCACTTACACCCGTGTGGGTGGGGACCGGCTACCGGTTGTGGGCCCAGTCAAATGGGGTGCCACGTATTGAGGCACCTCGAAATCTACCTAGAACCTCCTTGGTCTCGCTGAAACGTCACGTGTAAAGCGAGTAGCGTAGAGAGCCAGCAATCACAATGCCGACCTCCACAAGAGGTCCTTCAAGAGGTCACGTTTTCATGAGTGGAAGCCTATGAAACTTGATCATGTCATGATGCTATGGCCTTGCTTCTATGGAGTTTCATCAAGCTTTCCGACTAATGCCACATATTTGTTTCAGTCTTAAAGTCCTAATGTGGTGTTTCATCAAAGTTTCTCGACAAACGCCATATTTTATTTTTTAGTCGTAAAATTAACTAGAAATACATGCAATCAAAAAAATACAACGGAGTTACAAACATTTGTCAACGAAAAAATTATACATTTACATTAAATTGTCATACAATGCAATGGATGGATCCTTTTTACGGACCCTTCATTGGGTGTAGATAAGTGTATGCTTTGACCTTTTTTGAATACAAAAGTTACATATAAGTGTCTTTTTTCATTTAACGATATTTATATGTATATATACTATGCACATTGTTGGGGATGCCCTAGTGTGTTCTGTTTTCCAAGGTATCGTGGTATATCCAAACCAAGGATTTCACTGACGTAAACGAGAACATGTGAACATGTTAATAACATATGTTAATAACACAAAAAATCTTGTGATCACATGTTATATTCACAAAGCTTTCACAAGGGCCTAAAAAAATTATCTTTGTCGGGCATAAAAAATCTTCTTAGGTGGCCAATGACCTGCTATTATGTGAAGATGGTAACATAAGAACATGTGAATAGCTTATTCCCATGTGTAGCCGAGCTTTTAAGGGGTTCCCAAATGGCAAGTGACCTGTTATTTTGTGAACGGTAACATGAGAACATGTGAATAACTTGTTCACATGTGTTATTATCACAAAAAATCTTGTGATCACGTGAATATTAAATCCTTGATCCAAACTACATTCACTCCTTATGGTGGCATTTATTATTTTTTTTAAAACCAAGTATCTTGATGTGGGAACAGTAAGCGTTAAGACGAATAAGCACTAGTGTAGGAATTTATGGGAACACAATGTACCACAATGTATATGTGTGTGTATATGTGTATACATATATATACATAAGTCTATTTTGGGTTAACTAGACACTCTGTACCATAGATGAGAGTGAGGAATAACTTGTCATGAAAAGGCACTATAAAAGTTGTAGTCTTTCTGAAAAAGTTGGCCACACAAAAACTCAAAGAGTTAACTTAGGGTATTTGGGGTTAATTTGAACAAGAAAAAAAAATAAAACTATCTAGGTGGGTGGGACCATTTAGAGTTGTAGAGATTACTTCACAAGGCTTGGTGAGAATTGAGACCCTTAATGGTCTTGAATTGAAAGGATACATCAATGGGAGTAAGTGGAAAAGGTACTATGGACCCCTGACCCTTAATGGTCTTGAATTGAAAGGATACATCAATGGGAGTAAGTGGAAAAGGTACTGTGGACCCCTGACCCAAGATATACTAACTAGTCAACATACATAGGAAATATAAAGATAGTAAGTGGAAAAGGTACTATGGACCCCTGACCCAAGATATACTAGTTGACATACATAGGAAATATAAAGATAGTAAAAAGGGACAATCCAAAAATAAGCCATGATGAAGGTAAATCCTATAATGCCAAGATTAAACTATGGCTTCAAAATAAAATGTCATATATGAACTTGCATGTACTGACTATTATAGAAGACGAGGACTTGGGCATCAAACAATTAGGGTCAAGGTTCAAATCTCCAACCCTAGAAAAGTAAGCTTCTAGCATTTCAGATAAGTAGTTGTTCTTGATTCCCCTATATAAAATGTATAACTAAGGAAGGGGGATCAAAAACCAACCCGAACGAAAAAAAAAGTGATTGAAAGAAGCCTAAAGAACATTTAAAAATATGGAATACAAAACACAAAAATCTTCTTGTATAAATAGCACTAATCTAGAATTGAGGATTGTACTAAAACAAGTAATACCTTTAATTGTTGGATATATCACCCAAATCCATTCTAAGGTTGAAAGGGGCTATATAACCTTGATTACTTTACTCGAGACACATCCTCAAAAGGGCGCCTACTTCAAATATAGCCTAGAGGGAATATTGCTCATTTATGGCATACCCACATGGGGGAGATGGCATACCCACATGGGGGAGATGGCCTCTTATGCTTGTAAGACATCATAGGTGATGTCATGTGGTCATGTACTACTTGCCTATATAAGAGGCTCTTGCTAATGAAGAAGTAACTTGTGTGTTTCCATGATTATGCCTAAGTCATGTCTCATTAGTATCTCTTAATCATGTTTATAATCATGACCTAACCATGACTATAACCATGTTTGATCCTCCTTAGATTTGCTAATCCACTCTTAATACCAACATTTGGTATCAGAGCCACGTTAATACAACCTCATCCCTCTCATTAAGCCATAATTTGCCTCATCATTAGTGTTTAATTAGCTTAATCATAAGCTTATCCCTTCCTATTTCATAGCCTGAAATATAGGGTTGCCTTGGAGCATCCACAGCTCACACTCGCCTCCACGAATTCGTACGGGATTCAAACTATGCATTCTCAACATCATAAAGAAGCTGCAGCTTGGTGGAATTAGGCGGATCTTGCGCAAAGACGCCAGCATTGCAAACGAAACCGGCGCCAATTTTTTTGGGGGAAATCAGTCCACCGATTGAACCAGAGCAAGATTCACTAATTTGCCTTGGCTTTGGGGGTTTTCAATAGCTGCAAACACGCCTGTGCAGTCATTTTCTTGAATGGTTTAGTGGTTTGGTGGCTTCAGGTCTGACATAATCTCAGAAAGCTCATTTGATAACAGTTAAAGCATGAATGATTAACTCACTTAATCACTAGTAATTAGTGCTTAATCTGGCCTCAAGTCATTGCTATTGAAGGTGCTAAAGGCATTTGGTGTTTAGACTTAGGCTTCTATCTCATTCAAGGACATCTAGTGACACAATTTTTCAGAAATTGTTGAGCTTCATGTATGTGGTGATATTTCTATATGTTGATGATGTTGAAATTTACATCATTGTTTAATCACAATGACTGAACCATCTGATGCTGAATCATCAAATATTCAACATTTGAGGCCTAAGAAGAAAAGCAGAAAGCCGAGGAGATGGGTAAGAAACAATGTCTACAACTCAAGAGCAAACAATGTTTTAGGAGGGCATGATTGGTCTGAATTTTTCATAAATAACCTTCATCTATTTGGTGAAGGTATCTAATCTTGTAAAAGCATTAGACACTGCCCTTGAGGGATACTCAAGTGGTAAGACCTTGCTTTATCATCATGTCTACATCCTCATTTCATGTTGATAAGTTTAATGGGGTAGGCTTTCATACCTGGCAAGTTAGAGTAAGATTTATTCTCATGAAGAAAGGTCTGTGGGGAGTTGCTAGTGGAAAGGAGAAAAAACCTACCACTAGAGATGGTGAACAAGGATGGTTACCTAGGGATGAGAAAGCTTTTGCCATAATTGCATTAGGTCTAAGTGACAACTACATACATCATATCTCTAATGCAAACAACTCAGCTGAAGCATGGGAAATCTTAGAGAAATTATTTGGGGCAAAAGGGAAGCATTCCAAGATAGGGCTGAAAATCCAATTCTTTAAACTTGAAAAGAAGGCTTCTGAGTCTTTACCTACTCATCTTAATTATATGAAAAGCCTAATGTCACAACTTGCAACAATAGGAGCACCAATAGATGAGGAAGATGCCATTGCAGTTTTATTGAAAAGCATGCCTTATGATGAATATGGGCACTTAGTGTCAACTCTCATGAATCTTCCGGATCCTACTTTAGAAGCCATTGAAGCTGCACTCCTTGAGGAGTACAAGAAGAAGCAAGAGAATATAGGGATAATGGAAGGGGCATACTTCTCCAACAACAAATCACACTTCAAGAAGAAGAACTTCATCGACACAAAAGGAAAGAAGAAGATTTGTGGATTCTGCGGCAAGGACAATCATATTGAAGAAAATTGTTTCTTCAAACAAAAGGCACAAAAGGCATTTCTCGCAAGTCAAGACAAAGAAGAGCTTCAAGAAGAGGCCTCCGAAGAGGCCAATTTTATCGAAGAAGATTGGGCCTTTTGAGTAAAATCAAGGGATAGCCCATACCATGTTTAAAAACCTCTCCATCCTAAACATAACTATCTCATTGTAAGCTTTACTATGGTATTCTAGCATCATCCATCATTGCTAGCATTGTAAACCTAACTGGAATAAGACCTACGGGCACCAGCATGGTCATCATGACTAGTTCTTGTATGTTGTAACTAGAACCTAGAATTGCCATCATAAAGGTAGCATTGTCATGGATTTGGTTGAAGGAGGGTTTGTTGGATATATCACCCAAATCCATTCTAAGGTTGAAAGGGGCTATATAACCTTGATTACTTTACTCGAGACACATCCTCAAAAGGGCGCCTACTTCAAATATAGCCTAGAGGGAATATTGCTCATTTATGGCATACCCACATGGGGGAGATGGCATACCCACATGGGGGAGATGGCCTCTTATGCTTGTAAGACATCATAGGTGATGTCATGTGGTCATGTACTACTTGCCTATATAAGAGGCTCTTGCTAATGAAGAAGTAACTTGTGTGTTTCCATGATTATGCCTAAGTCATGTCTCATTAGTATCTCTTAATCATGTTTATAATCATGACCTAACCATGACTATAACCATGTTTGATCCTCCTTAGATTTGCTAATCCACTCTTAATACCAACATTAATTGCTTGCTCTGAGGAAAAAAAACGTAGCAGAACCATATAAGAAACTATTCTCAGAAAATGGATGAAACCATAAGAATGTGCTACAATCTCTTTGGACATACTTGAACACTAGAGGGTATAAGAACTATATTGTTTATAGAATGAGTGGAAAAATTGTGGACTACATCTACCACGGAAAATCAAGGTATGATTTGGTACAATAGAAAAACAAGGAATTGTGTATGCTCTTGAAGTTGAAAGGAAGTGTTATCCTACACACCTCAATAACAATATCCAAACACATAACCATCAAATTTTAAATAAAATAGCACAGCTCACAAATAAGTATCCACCCCTCTCCATGGTAACTCAACACTTTTCTCTATACCATAGCCAAGATGGACATTGTGGAGCATGTGAGAGTAGATGTTCAAGGCACTCACTTCTTTCTAGATGAAGATGTCAACCACTTGATCCTCTATGCTGACATATATCAAATCTATATCACATGCTAGAACTTTCTCTCTCATAAAGTGATAATGCACATAGATGTCCTTCCTTCTAGCATGGTATACCAAGTTATTAGCTAGCTATATTCTACTCATATTGTCACACTAAATGATAACAACCTGATCCCTCCATAAGTTTATGCATGTCAGCAAATAAGTTACCTTACAAGTTACCATGGCATCACTCTTGTACTCTACCTCTATACTCAATAAGGCAACTGTTGACTACTCCAACTAATAGGGGCACTAAAAAATAAACATAAAGCCACTGGTAGATCTCTTGTTTGTGATACTAGCCGAGCCCAATTAGCATGCGTGTACCCATGTGTATTTATCTCTATACCAACCTCAGAGAAACATCCATAATCAATTCTAGACTATATCTACTTTAGAATCCATTAAGCCACATACAAGTGTGGCTACCTAGGGGCTTATATAAGTTTATCACAAGCCCAATAGCATAGCTCAATTCTAGTAATGGTCATGTAGATTAAGCTATATACATCTAAACATAGTGGGATCCTCCAAAATCTCACCTAGATCTATGAAAAGATTTGTGTTATGCTCCAACGGCACTGTAATAAGCTTAGAGCCTATCATAGCATACTTGGATAACATATCCAAGACATATTTCCTCTCTAATAAAAGGCTATGTGGTGATCACGTTGAGAAGTCATGATTTATACGTCCACAATATGTACATGTCATAGGTGGTCTTGTGGTTGGTCTCTTATTAGATTGAGAGAAACCATATTCTTCATCATATAATCTGGCAAAATAATCAGATTCATAATGTCCATTTTTTTTACAATAATTACAATACATGCTATAACCATATTGTCAATTAGAGCATCCTCCACGAGAAAAGCAATTTTCACCCGCGAAGGGAACCATGAAAAGGGGTGTTTTTTGGAGGTAAGAAGAGCAGTATCAGAAGAATTTGAGTGACTTGTAAGAAGAGCATTTACAAAGAACACCATATTGGGGAATATGGGAATTTTCCACAAGTTTGTTGGGACACGTGGTCAAAAGTTTGGATTAACCATAACTTGAACACCACTAATCCAAAATGAGCGCTTTATAGCTCTTTAGATTCCATTTTTCAAGTGCTTTCCAACGATAGGTCATATGATAGGGTTTTGAGAAACTTACAAACATGTTATCCATGTCCCCTTTTTTAAGTATTCAAAAATGGGAATTAGGAAATTCCCAAATTCACTAATATGGTATTAAAGGGCTCTATACGTCATTAATGATGCTGTGAATATTCAATAAGAGATATGGAAGCACTATCAAAATCAATACTATCTTTGTTAGAAAGAATCGTGAGACAATATTATCATATTTATAATCTTTGATAGTGTGAAGAAGCTGGGCAACAAGTTGAGATCGTGCAATAGGAGCACCAGTAAGTTGATTAACAATTTCTCTTAATTCATAGAGGTAGAAACTTTGTAATCCAACTCATTCAACTTATTACACAAATGAAGAATTTTGGTGATAGCTTTCTTCTCAAAAGTAGAAATAAGATGTTTCCAAATATCATTGGAAGTAGGAAGATTAAATACATCTGACCTAAGAGAATCATGAAGGGTAAAAAAATTATATCACCGAGCAACCTTATCTTTCTTTATCTATTTGGATGAAAGTATTTTACAATAAGTAAATAATTTTCCATTAGTAATAAGTAAGCAGCAACATCAGTTAGGTTGGCTGAGGACATAGAGAATTTCCATATACAACTTTAAAAAGATCATCACCTTGAAGAATCAGAGTAATCTTTACCTTCCAGACAGGAAAACCATCACCTTAAAAAATAGGAATATAGTGCTGACCAGAAGCATACTCATTAATAAGAAAAATATTTGCCATGCACAAAGCATGATGAATATTTAAAAAAATGTTAAATAATAAAAGGTATGTTTGAGAAAAATTACCTTGATAATAAAAATGAACGTCACCAAAATAGCAGTGTTAGTGCTTTTCAAAATGTAAAGACTATATGAGGCAAAAGGCCTTGATAATAAAAATGCATGTCACCAAAATGAATGCCTTGATTTTTGAGACGTAAAGAATATATAAAGCAACATTCTCTCTTACCATGTTGACAAATATGAGAAAGAGCAAGAGAGGTACACAAGACATCTCTCCCAAAGTAGTATGTATTATTGATAGTGCATAGGTAAATATAGGTGAGATATAGGTCAAGCTAGGTTGAGCTATATATAGTCCAATAGGTCAAAGGAGAGATAGATAAGCTACTAAGAGTGGGATTCATCTATCTAGTTGAGAAAGCAGAATGGATACCACCCATAGTCATTGTTGTGAACAAGGAATGGGAAGCTTAGAGTCTTTATAGACTACCACAAACTGAATGCCTCCACCATATCGACTCCATTCCAACTACCATTCACAGATTCTCTACTAGATGCAGTTGCAAGACATGAGACATACGCATTTCTGTATGGGTTCAATGGGTACAATCGGGTGAGGATATCTCTAGAGGATAAGAAGAAAATAACCTTCATGATAGAATGAGGGGCCTTCACTTCCAATGTGATGACTTTTGGGCCATGTTCCAAAGGATGGTTCAAGAAATATTCTATGAATATTTAACCACCTTTATGAGGGTCTTTGTGGATGATTTCAATGTGTTTAACAAGAAAGAAAACCACATAAAGCATCTTAGGTTGTGTTTGGAGAAGTGCAAAACTGCCAGATTAAGCCCATTAGGCAAATTTCGGACTCAACTTTGGGCCTTTTTCCTCTAGAGAGAGAAAGGCTTTCGACCATCGTAACAAAAATTTTGATAATTAGATGTTTTTTAGATATTCTTTATATGAATATATTGTTATTACAAAAATACGAAATGCATTTGATCACACTTTATAATGTCATTTCTTTAATATATATATAATTTAGAGTGTTTTCAGCTCATTTAATAAATCTCAGCTCATTTAATGAATGGTTTTCAATCTAAAAATTTCCCTCATTCAGCTCATTTAATAAAAGTGATTTTTTGCTCTAAATTTTTGAAATGTTCTCTTCGAAGTTCCTAGCTCATTTAATCAATGGATTTACCTCTAGAAATTTCAACCGTTTTGGAGGTTATCTCTTCTGCCATCTCATCTTCTTCCATCTTCTTACATCTTCTTTTATTTTCTATTTACTTCCATGGAAACCACACATCCTTTGTGTCCCTGCTCCTCTACTAGAGCTATTATAGTATACAATAGTTTGGATATGGATATCAAAGGCGGATTCCTACCACAATCCTGCAAAATCTATAGGAAATCTATTGTCCGTAAATATATGATTGGCTCCCATAATTTTATTTTGGCCTTTCATTATATGAGATGGCATTATGTCAATGGAAAACTTGTAGAAATTGATCAAGACTTGGAGGTTGACATTGAAAATCCATTGATGTTATTAGAGGTATGGTTTGAACATGAGCTCTTGTTGACAGTACTTAATATAAGGTCAAACATCTCAGAGCGTCAAGTGAGAACAGACTTGGCAAATGAGGATGACCTAGAAGTGCCTGATGATTATGTGTTCAAGTGCAATGACCATAAGGTATGTTATTCAATCTATCCTCGAAAAAGTATTCATTTCAAAACTATGCCATAATCATTATTACTTACATACATTACTTTGATTTTTGCAAATAGGTACCAAGGAGAAAAGAAAGGACCATTCAATGTAAAGACATTACAAGGAAGCAAGTTTTCGTCGTGCAAACGACCATCACATAGAAATAAATGTATTTTTGATACCATATAGTTACGTCAATCACTCATGACAACATTTTGTATTTTCAGAGAGCAATAGAAACTAAGACAAATATTCTACATTTTCTTATTGGATCCTTATAACATTTAGAGCATGTTCTTATTTTTTCCTACACAGCGTGCTATTGTGTGTGGGATGATTCTTGTTGTTGGGGCAATGAAGCTTGTCATTGAGGGGGTGCTTGCTCTTCTGGTTGCTCTTGGGTTGGTTGCTCTTTGGGACACTCTTGGGGTGGTTGCTATGGGGACGAGAAGCTTTCTCTTCTAGAACTGAGGCTTTCTATTGTTGCCGGGTTGAAGCTTGACTTTGCGCAGTTTGCTATTGTTGGGAAATGAAAGCTTCCAAATTGACATCTTCAAATTCATCAGATTCTGGAAGCTCGACAACAAACCTGTCGACTTGTGTTTGGGGCTACTGCCATGGGCAGTGGTCTTGGTCGCGACCGTGGTGGAGGCGGCACAAATGCAACAGGGATATTAGGCAGAATACTATGAATGTTGATAATAATATGCTCAATGGCCTCTTCCCTTAAAAATCCTAAATCCACGTCAGAGTATTTTGATAATCATGGATTCTATAAAAAGCCAAAAAGCCGTCAAAGAATGAGGAAGAAAAATAAGATATCATTAAACAAAAGAAGCATGCCTACATTTTCTGCGAGCAATGAGAGAACTAAATGTAGCAGTAACTTTGCATTGTAGCACACCCTCCAACCGCAACTATGGCCATCCCGTTGTTGCTCGAGGCTTTGCATCTTACAGTCCTTGTGTGTTCTAGCAGTGTGTTGAGGATGATGGCCTCTAGAGTAGTTATTAGCTTTCTAATCGATTTGCACGAAATAATATTGTTGTCAATACTGAAAGTTCTCTAACTACTTCTCCTTCTCTCTCTCTCTCTCTCTCTCTCTCTCTCTCTCTCTCTCTCTCTCTCTCTCTCTATCTATCTATCTATCTATCTCCAACGCATTAACAATATATAAATAATGACTGTGTGGACTTATTGTCTCACACTGCCATGGAATTATTAACCTAAATTGGCCAAATAACAAGTCTTGGATTCCATATCGTAAAGGATCAAACTCCAGCTTGAACTACAACATGCAATTAGGAGTATCAAAAGTAACATAAAAAATATATAGTAAATTTAGCTCACAATACTAAGACTATCAACAATGAGATTGCATGTCACTTACTCTTCATTGTATGCCATTAGAATTATTTGAGCTACATCAAAATTTATCGGACTAAACCATCGACATACATCAACCAATGAAGTATGTTGTGTAGTAAGAACCGAGGTAAGGAGGGAATCTACAACATATACATGATTTTGAACATCGAATGGGAGATTTGATATAATCAAATCTGCACAAGAAAATTACATTATATTAGTAGTTACTTTGGACAAGCAAACAACTTTACAATCAAGATGATGACAAGGACGTAGCAAAACTTAGAACTGATATGATAATTCTATAATTGGGGCCTCCCTTGAAACATTGGATAAAACATCAATCTCCTCCGCATGGAAAGGGAAAAATTACGTGGTGCCTTGTATCGGAAGTCTAACGTGAAACAAGGGGACAAAATAACTCAAAGCTCTCACATTCGACTTATGCATTTCTCAAATACCCACTTTCTTCAACCGTAATTATTAGAGCTCCTGCATCCTGGCTTGGTCTCCAATCCTTTGTGCATTGAGCCTTATGTCACAAGAATGACTAGCCTCTGTCAATTTTGTGATCTTAACTTTCTTCGTCAAAGGAGGGATTTCCAAAATTCCTTTCATTCTCTTGTCACTAGGATGGGCGCTAGCGTACGGTCATATATCAAAACCTGAGCAAACGAAGCGAGTTCATGTCTTTCGGCATCACAATGATTCTATGTGCATGCGCGAAAAGGAGGTAGCTATCCTGAAAAAACTTGACAAGCCAGTCTTCCCGTAGCCTCTTGCAAACATCCTAGGGCAAAGGTCTGCCAACGTATATTAATGCTAAAATTCTCACATGTAGACTGGATTGTGCGCTAGAATGGCAATTTTGGAATCGCACAATGCATAGGTTTCTCCACCTTCCCTAGTTCAAGAAGGTTGATCTATGTTGGTGGTATGTGCATCTCCTCATTCAGCACAGTGCAGACATTTGCTTTCCCAAACTAGTGCAGTGTAGATGAGAGCCTTGCGGTCTTCTTCGTACACGCAATCTAAAAATATTCATAATGTTACATGATAAGTTTCTCAAATAAATACAAGGACAATAAAATAGAAACAAATCACTACAACACGATTTGGGCATATCAGATACAATCACAACACAACCCTCCTGTTATAGTGATTTATCACCCTTAGTGCTTCAAAACACAAAATAATACAAAAACTATTGAAAAAAGTTAACTTGGATAATGAAATAGCTTCAAATCACTACAACGCGATGTGGGTACATCAAACAAACTCTACATCAACTCCTCCCATTGTATTGATTTCTCAAAGAGACCCTTTCATTTGACAAAATAACACAACAATACACCTTACAACACCCATGACGATAAAATAGGGTCAAATCACTACAACGTGATACAGGCACATCAGACCTAATCGTCATACCCTCCTCGCGCTATAGTAATTTCTTGCATAGAGCACTTCATTTCACAAAGTAGGTCATGGAAATAAGTCATAGACAACATACACGACATAGTGATTTCTTGTATAGAGCATTTCATTTCACAAAGTAGGTCATGGAAATAAGTCATAGATAACATACACGACATAGAACAATGTATAGGATAAGAAAGTATGTCCAAAACACTCTAACGCAATATGGGTACATCACAAGAAAAATTGTAATTCATTCTTTGCATCGTAACGATTTGTCTGGCATTGCCTTTGGTTTAACCCAATATCTAATGAACGTAGGTAAAACATGATATATATAATTGAATATAACATTTAAGACCAGTAGTGATGATTGCTTGATAACTCACCAAAGAATTACATAGGGAAAATGTTAAAGTGATGGATGCTTGCTTGATAAATCGCAGAGATGGCGTAAATGAAGCACAAGAGAGGAATACACGTAGATGAAGGAGGTAGAATGAAACGGGAGCAAAAGATAAGGACACTTGACATTTACGGAGGACAAGTACCACATTTACCGAGGATAAGCACGACACATGTGCAAAAGAGCATGTCAATACGTGCGAAGGAGAACGTGGGGCCGTACTCATGATGATTACGATCAATCAATTTTTGACACGTGTCATCATTCATATCCAGAGCACGTGGTCTACCATCATGCATGTCGACCATGTGTACAGACCGTTAGTTTCGGTGGAATTTTTCTCACAGTCATCATGACCTTCATGTTGCTTCTTGCTCTCCTACAGTCAACTTCGTTGGTTGCTTCTTGCTCTCCCAATGAATTTCGCGGTATGTTTTCAAATATTTTCATGTCTCGATTTGGCCGAAATTGTATAATTGTGTATTTCCATGTTTCAATTTGGCCGAAATTGTATAATTGTTTTATAAATATTCCATCAAAGATTTTTGCTTTTAGATTTTTAAGAATTTAATTTATTTCTCACAAATATTTCATCAAATCACTACAACACGAAGAGGGATCTCAGTGAGAACTAGCGTATCCATATCGCGTTGTAGTGATTTTGCCCACAATGGTATGGTGATCTACTTGCATAAATTTCTTGAAATCACTACAATGCAAGAAGAGGTCTCGGTGCGAACTCTCTCATATCGTGTTATAGTGATTTGTCCTACTACTGTTTTATTTTTTGCTTTTTCAAAGATTTTGACGTTTAGATTTTTAAGAAATTGATTTGTTTCCTACAAATATTTAATCAAATTACTACAACATGAAGAGGGGACTCGGTGAGAACTCTCCCACCCATATCGCATTTTAGTGATTTGTTCTACTGTTGTTCTTGTAGTGGATTTTCTTACAATCTTCATTGCCTTTGAGATATTGCATCAAATCACTATAATGTGAAGAGAGGTCTCGGTGTGGGAATTCTCCCACACGTATAGCGTTTGTGTTTGAGGATGAGTTTCTCAGGCGCAGAGCAGGCAAACACGTGGGAGGACTCGGAATAAACTCAGCACTGGGAGAGTACATAAACCGATTAAAATTTTCACAATTCATCATATTCCACAAAATTTTTGAAAGACAATGCAGAATTTCCTTTGTTTGCAATCAAGACATTATCCAGATACCTTGAGGCATATCCCGTCAGGTGGAATGTAAACAAAGTCATGCTCTTGGAGAAGCAGTTAGCGCGTTGTGAATCTTTGGGCAGGGCCCTAGAGTCTATGCATTAAGGAGTAAATATTACTCAGTCTATATTGCTTATGGATTGGCATGTGGGATTAAGGATCCAAATATGCTAAGTGATTATGGCAAAAGGGAGCTTCTCAGATTCACAAAATCGAGGGTTTCTCCAGTTTGCCAGTTAACAGGATGTTGCAAAGCCATCTTCAAAAAACGGCAAGGCTTCATGCACCCAAGGATGTTAGTGAGCAAGTTAAGAGGTAGTAGTATATTCCTATCTCTTGTAATAATATTCTCTCTCGTGTAATGTCATGATAGTTTTGTTTATGATCATTCCTGAATTTGAAATGTTAATCATGGATCTGTGGGTATCCAAATCTTCCCATTTCTTTGTTTTGTTCCTCACCATTCTGCATGCTAATACTATTAGATCTCCTCCATATATCTTGTTTTCTTTCTGTATTCGTAAGTTTTACTGCTTGATTAATTTCGAATGCTTTGAACTGTTGCTTCTTTTTTTGGCTTTGTGTACAAGCTTCCTATATGTCCACTAACGTAATTCCTATAAATTGTTAGCTTTTTTCTGCTCCTCCACCATGTAGGTATGTGATGAATCCTAAATATGCCAAAGTAGGTCAAATAAGAGATAGATAAGTTATTGAGAGTGGGATTCATCTATCCGAGAGACAAAGTAGAATGGCTATCAATGCCTCCACCATAAAGGATCCATTTCCTCTACCATTCATAGACTCAATATTGGATACTATAGTACGACATGAGACATACTCATTTTTGGATGGACTCAATGGTTACATCCAAGTGTGCATGCCTCCAAAGGATAAAGAGAAAGTAGCCCTTGTGATTGAATGGGGGGCTTTCACCTCAAATGTGACAACCTTCGAGATGAAGAATGGTCCAACCTTGTTCCAACGAATGGTACAAGAAATATTCTATGAATATTTGACCAAATTCATGAGGGTTTTTGTAGACGACTTCATTGTGATTGTTGGGAGGAAAAAAGACCACATAAATCCCTTGATAATGTGTCTAGAAAAATATTAAACAACCAGACTAAGTCTCAACCCAGCTAAGTGTGCCTTTACAGTCACGAGCCAATCTCTATTGGGGCACATAATTAGGGTGCACATAGTGTCTACATAGGGACTGCATAAGCAATACATATAGTGTTAGCATAAGGACTGGCAGTGGGCCGGGCATATAATGTCTGCATAAGGACTAGTAGTGGATGTGGCAAATGTCAAGATCATAGTAAAGCTACAACCGCCTAAGAATACAAAGGACCTAGGAAGATTCTTGGGATTGATTAAGTGGCACAACGGGTTCATGGAGTTCTTGGAAAACGTGGAAATGCCCCTATACAGTCTAACCGTGAAGGATGTAGAATATGTTTGGTCTCATGAGCCTCTCCAGGAAGAAATCCAAAATTTGAAACGAATTCTGTCATCAACACCAATTCTTTAACTGCCAAATTTTGAGCTAGTATTCCATGTGTTATTGGATGCATCTCACTTTGCCATATGAAGTGCTTTAATGCAGGAGTAACATGAAGGCTAGTTTTCTTCAGTGTATTATGCAAGGAGAAGATTGTTAAAGACAAATGAAACTATTCCGCCACTTAGAAGGAATCACCAGGGAAGATGTACTCAATCAAAAAATTTAGGAATTATCTATTGGGTAATGTTGAAGAATTTTATGTGGACCACCAAGCATTCTTGTATTTGGTAAACAAGCCAGAAGTAGAAGGAAAGCTAGCCAGATGGATGTTGTTTTGCTAAAAGAGTTTGAGTTCAACATCAAGCATACCCCAAGAAACAAACATGTAGTGGTATATCTCATGTCCAGACTAGAGTCAAGAGAAACTCCAAATGAGGTGGAGGATGTTTTCTCAGATGCTCACCTTCTCAATTTCATAGAATTTGAAGCCTGGTTGAGATAGTTAGCGATCAAGCAAGAAATTTTCTCAATGAAGTGATTAAGAAGCTAATAGAGAAACACATGATTATGCATTAAAAAATGATACTCTACTACCCATAGGATAATGGGTAGGTGAAACTCATAAATAGAATCCTTAAAAGAATTTTGATAAATTGGGACACAAGGCTGCATTTTGCATTATGGGCATTCTGGATAGCTTGGGGACATATTACTAAAATGCAACGTGATTTATGCCATTCAGCATGGTGTATCAACTAGAAGCAGTTGTGCCCATGGAATTCCTCATGCAAAGTCTTAGGATAGGCGTGGTAGAGAGATTATCTCCAAAAGAGTCAAAAGTTCACAAAATCGAGCAACTCCTTAACCTAGATGAAAAATGATTGGATAGTGCATGGGCAACTGAGATTTTGTAAAAAAGAAGGAATCTGTAGGTTGAAAGGAACACAAAATTCAAAATCTTTGAGCAAGGAGATGTTGTCTTGTTATTCTCCTCAAGAATGGGACCTCACTAAGGAAAGATGAAGATGAGATGGACATGCACATTCAGAATTGTTAGGAAAATGGGAACTTGAACCTCTGCATTGGAAGGAGAAAGGTTAAAGAAAGTGGTAAACGGATATAGGGTGAAGACTTATCATGGAAGGATGCTAGGATATGAAGAGTCATAAACAAAATAAGTGTATCAAGAACTAGAAAGCATCCAAGGAGTAGAATCCAAATCCAGTCAGGATTGGGAATGAACTGCATTGGAAGGAGAAAGGTTAAAGAAAGTGGTAAACGGATATAGGGTGAAGACTTATCATGGAAGGATGCTAGGATATGAAGAGTCATAAACAAAATAAGTGTATCAAGAACTAGAAAGCATCCAAGGAGTAGAATCCAAATCCAGTCAGGATTGGGAATGGGAATCAGGACATGATTCTAGAAAGAGAAAAAAGGGAGAATCACAAGATCCGAAAATAGAATTTTCCATGAAAATGTAATTTCAATATGTACAGAAAGCAAGGAGCCAGTTTGCAATTGCATGGAGGTGGTGGGAAAATTGATGCTACCGGCCCATAAAAGGGTGCATGGATGGAAAGGGAAAGGCATCACATCAATTTTCCCCACCACTAACCAGCCATAAATGACCTTGTGACTTGTGCAATAGGCACCAATAAATAATGTTTGAAAACAATTATAGAAAATGATGAAAACACCAAGCAATTATGGATGTACAAAGGAAAGGCATGTGCCACAATAACGGCTGGGAGGCACTACAGTTTCTCATTGAAACACCTAGTTTTCATGTTTCTATTTTACAAAAGTTTTGTTCCCCACTCTTTTTTTCGTTGTGCTACCTGCCCTCTCCTTGCTAAACTATGATACGATGCTTGTCTTCTCTCCACCCTACCCTAGCTATCTGTTGCCTGGGAGGATGGTGGAGTTTGAGTATCTTTCATCCACTTTGTACAAGAAGTAGACAAATATGTAGAGTGGCTAAAAAATATGGGCTTGAAGGACTTCGAAAAGTTGCCTTGGGAGGAGATCCAACATAACTTTAAGGCAAGAGAACATTTAAAACATCTCCAATATTCCAATGTCATCAGACTACCCCTCACAAGATAAGAGGGAATTCAACCCTTTGTATGTATCTGAGGTGTTCCACTTGTTGAAGGTTAAGTAAAAATAAATCTTTTAGAAGATGATGACCTCCTAATCGTGTAGAATTTGGCCCATTGGAGGGAAAAGCTAAAGAGTACAAGATAACTAGAATTGCTAATGAGGATAGATAAAAACATATGAGGTTTGTGGTGGATATTATAAACCTCACTCACAAACTATATGCAAGTCGAGAAAAACATTTGGCATGGTAAAAGCTGCAGAAGTAGGCACAAGGGTGGCATGGGTAGAAGTGCTATACAAGGAGTAGATTAGGAAGCCCACTAGGCCAAGCACAATGACAAAAATCCGACCATACCTCGACGCACTTTTTAAAGATGAGGTTCAACCAAGAATGAAAAAGGAATAAGAGGAGGGGTCAATGGACAATTCCCCAAGAAAATATGAAATCGCAAAGCCCTCCTAAAGGACTGCCATGCCCACAAAAACAACAAGCAAAAATGAAAGAAAAATGAACATGAATGAGCTCAATGTGGCATTGACAACTACAAAGGCTAAAATCAAGAATAAAATAGAATAGATGGATGCTTCCAAGGCTAAAATCAAGAAGGGGACAGAATAAATGGATGCTATGAGGAAAGCTAATGCCATGGAATTGCAAGCCCAGGACAAAATGATACAAGATTTCCAAGGCTAGGCCAACCGAGAGAAAAATACTAAATAGGAGTGGTAGTAAAGCTGCAAAGAAGAGATGGGGTAGAAAATCATAAGTGCTTGGAAGGAAACGACACTACGATGTATGCAACATCTCAGTAAGTAGGAGTTGTGAGGACTTCCAAGTAGAGTTGTGAGGACTTCCAAGTAGAGTGACATAGTTAATTTCATGACTAAATTGGAACAATTGCAAGGGTTGGATCAAGCAATAAGGGCATAAGCCCTTCCCTAGAGGAGAAAAACGCAATGTCGGATCCATAGCCATGCAAGGAAGAAGAGGAAAATTATGACTGGAGGATTTGGGTGAGGAGGAAACGTCTCATTTAAAGAGCGACACTGACAGATACCCTCACCTCACCAATGGAGTAAGCTAGCATAAACATCCACTACAACACATCAATAGCACATTAATTCTTTTAGCAGTGTTTGTGCAGCATTCTCATAAGAAAAATGTCAAGTGTATTAACGTTGCTCAGGACCATTTTTTGCAGCAAAAAAACATTGCTATATTCTAAAAATATCTCGCTTTTTTTGCTTCTCCTACCTCGCGTCATATTTATCTTTTTAATGCACTAAATTTGGTACTGTGAGTTTTTTTGCAGGTTTATGTCGAATCTATCACTTCTACTTTTCCTACCTTATCTCCTTAAGCTCAAGCAAGATATGTCTTCTCTTTTCCTTCATCTCTTATGCAAACAAGATTTATATGAAAGCTTTCTTGTGAGTGTTTTCCTTGTTTTTCCTCTCTTTTAAGTTTTTCTTTTCTTCTTTTTCCCTTCTTATTGAAAAAACTAAGGTTCCAATGCAAGTAAAAATCCAGTTTGAGATTGGTTCCAAAAACCCTTTTTCCATAATTTCTAGTTTCATAATGAGGATCCTTGATCTCTCATGAGGGTAATCTACCCATCATTTTGTCCATTTGTCCAACTAGATTCCTGGTGAGTTTGGTTAAGGAAAAACTAGATTAGTTTCGGTAGCCTATTCTTTGGATTTAGAACTGGAATTGGTGTGACGAAGTCTTTACTTGATTCGGATCGAGAGATGGACAAGTAGGTTTACTGTCCGTCCCTCTCGTAGTCTAACCAAATTCGTTCGGTTTAGCTCTACAAGGATTCTCTTCAGATAAACAATTAGTCTTGGCTAAATATACAATTACCGATTTTACTAATTAAAATATCCAAAGATATTCTTTATGCCACATAATTTCTCAGCCTTAATTCATTAGGTAGAAGTATGGTGGAAATTCATCTTTTGACACTAAAACTTAATTCAAATCCATCTTTTCTTAAATATCATAAAAATTCTTCTTTTAACTAAAATATTAATACCTATTTTTTGAATAAACTTGAAATCCTTATTTTTCTCATTTCAATGAGTGCAATCCAATGATCGTGGGAATTCCTCTTTTACCATAAATTAAATCTACTTGAAATTCTTCTTAAAAATTACATAAAAATATACATTAATTCCATTAAGCTAAAAATTTCACTTTTCTTATTTAAACATTTGAATTCCAATATGGTGGAAATTTCTCTTTCATCATTTAAACTTATCTTTACAAAAAGATAAATTTAACTAAATTTTCTCTTGAAATTTAAATAAAAATCTCCATTAACTCCTTTACACTAGGAATTACACTTTCCTCATTTAAAATTTTGAATTCCAATATGGTGGGAATTCCTCTTTCATCATTTAAACTTATCTATACAAAAAGATAAATTTAACAAAATTTTCTCTTAAAATTTAATTAAAAATATCCATTAATTTCTTTACACGAGGAATTACACTTTTCTCATTTAAATATTTGAATTCCAATATGGTGGGAATTCCTCTTTCATCATTTAAATTTATCTATACAAAAAGATAAATTTAACTAAAATCCTTCCTTAATTTTTAAATAAAATATACTATATTTTGGCGTTCTAATTTTTTCTCTTTATTCATTGGAATACATGGATTTCCATTGTCATGAAGGATTACTCTTTTAACATAAAAATGAATTACTAAAAATTTCTCTTTTTCCTAATTTATTTTTTATGCATAAACATAAAAAAACTTTTTTTTCATGATTACAATGAGAATCATTCAATTAATCTAGGATGATTAATCCTAGAATATGGTAGGAAGTCCTCTTTTCATAATATAAATGAAAATGATTTATGTGTTTATTTTTTAGAAGTTTTACCATAGCTCCGTTTGCTATTACTGATAATTCTCAATAAATTTGAAACAATAAAGTTTAGTATTATTTATGTGATTAGAATAACCACTAATTGGATCATTATCCAGTTATGGTTTGATTCTTAATTTTACCATAAATTAAATAGCATAAAAGTATTAAAAAGCCATTTTTTTGGCCTTCGATTAGACAAGCATAGAAATTACTTTTAGATTAGAGAAATGCTTCATGAGAAGCTTCATTCGAATTGAGAATAGGTCATAAGAATGACCATTCTTTAGGGGAGAGAGAGAAATGCTTATAATAACCATTATAAATTAAGCATAAATAAAAATTTATGTGTTTTTTCATTACAATACATTAAAGAACTTCAATAGTATTCAAAAGCCATTCAAATTAATTCTCCTTAATCTTGAGAGGGGTTGAGAAGAGAAACATTTGAAGATTTAAGAAAAATAAGACAATAATCCACACTTTACCTCCTAAATTACTTGATTCTTTGATCACAGTAGAGGCCCCCAACCAATCAATTATTTTGGTATGTTGTTAGAGTCTCCAAGTGAGGTTGAAGAGAGAGAGAGAGAGAGAAGCTCCAATCTCTTCAATTTATAGAGGGTTTTAAAAGGATAATAGAAAATAAGCTTAACTTAGAGTAATACCGGTATAGTTTAGTTCATAGATGAGAATACAAAGGAATGAGGGTCTATTTATAGGTGAGGGAGGCCACTAACTGAGTCCAACTAAGTTCTAGAATTTTCCAGCTTCAGTTTGGCTGAATTTGGACAAGTTTTGGACCAGTTTGGCTCTCTTTTTGATTTGGTTTCATTTAGGAGAGAGGAGGGATAAAAATATTCTATTATTTTTTAGTTTGAAACTCATCCACACATGTGAAATAGGCGCCTCCTTGAGAGGCCCCTTTTCCTTACCCATGTGTCAAAAATGAATGATTACTCCAAAATATCTCACTTTTTTATTTAATACTTCATGATTTTTAACTAATAAACCTAGTACTTAGTCAACTCTTTATCTTATGTGGGCATTTACTCATTTTTGGGTATTTTCTTTTATTCTTTGGATTTATGTTATCCCAACACTTGGATTAATCTTATTGGTCCATAGGAACCTTAATTGGACCATAATAAAAAAAAATCAAAAATCTTTACCCTTAGGCTAAGGTCTTATAAATCAATTTTTATTAATTCCAATTGCACCTTGGAAAATCTATTTTGATTTTTTGTTTTAGGAAAATATTTTTTTTGATATCTGTAGAATTTATTTATCCAAAAATATCCCAATATTAATTTACCATTCTCTAGAAATTTTTATCTCACTAGACAAAACAAGAAAAAATAATATTTTCTTGTATTCAGAAACATAGCATGACTACAAGGGATTGAAGTAGAGGCTTAATCAATATTCAACCCGAGGAGGAATCTTACATCCTCTCCCACTTGAAAAATGCAAGATGTCCTCATCTCACAAAGTGGGGGTAATCCTTTGCCAACTCTTCTTCTTTCTCCCAAGTGGCATCTTCTAGAGGGAAGAACTTCCACTTTACCAAGAATTCTCTGAGGACTCTTCTCCCGAGATTCTTCTCCCGAATGTTAAGGATTTCCTTAGGTTGGAGTACCATCTGACCTTGAGTCAGAGAGATCAATTGCTCATCATCAAGCACGTGACTAGCGCCGCTAGATACATATATCTTAAGCAAGCTGACATGGAATACATCATGTACCTTGAGACGGGGAGGTAGAAGAAGTTTGTAGGCTAGATCGTCCACTTTCTTTATGACAGCATACGGCCCACAGTATCTGGGAGAGAGCTTCTTGTACTTACCTAAGGATAAGGAATGTCTTTTTGGTTGTACTCAAATGAAGACCATATCTGATTCTTCAAACTCTCTCTCAAATCTCTTTTTATCTGCATACTGCTTTTGCTTGTCTTGGGCTGCCTTTATATCTTTACGGAATGATTGCATCTACTGGTCTATGTTATTAAGCATTTGTCTGGACATTTTGACCTTGATCAATGGGTCAGACCAAAGCTTTGAAAGGACTCATCCCAATGCTTCGATAATAAGAAGCATTGTAAGCGAATTCGACCAAATGCAGATGACTTAACCACTTCTTGGGTTCCCTGGTATAGCATGATCGAAGGATATCTTCAATTACTTGATTCACCCCGTCCGTCTGGCCATTTGTTTTGGGGTGATAGGCTGTGCTGAGATCCAAGAAAGTTCCTACTGGTTTAAAGAACGCAGTCTAGAATTTTGATGTGAATTTGGGATCTCGATCACTTACTATCCTCTTGGGTAAACCATGCAATCTGAAGATCTCCTTAAGGAAAACTCTGGCAACATCAACTGGAGAGTATGTTTCTTTTACTGGAATTACATGGGCAACTTTGGTTAGCCTATCAACTACTACAAAAATGGAGTTGTAACCTTATTACACTAAAGCGAATCCAGTGACAATGTCCATACTGATGCATTCCCACTTCATCTATGGAATGTCTAGAGGCTACAATTTCCCTGGCATGTTGACTCTCTCTCCCTTGACTCTTTGGCATATCAAGCATTTTCGCACATGATCAAGCACATCCTTTTTGAGTCCTGGCTAGAAGAAGCTTTTCTTCACAGACATATAGGTTTTTATAAACCGTGGATGTCTAGATATCAGGCTATCATGGGCTTCTCTCAGAATTCTTCCCTTTATTCCCTCATCATTGGGGATACATAGCCGATTATTATAATACATGCATCCTTTATCCAATTTGTACCCAATAACTCGACTCATTTCCTAAGGAGTCTTGCTTTCGTGCATCAGAAGGGTAGCAATAGGGGCAAAGAATTTGTCCTGCATGATTTTCTCCTTTGCTTCATTAATCAATGGATTTGACACCACTATAACTGCAAGCAAGGAGGCTTTTGAGCGCATCTGCACATTTTCTTTCCCCAGCCGATACTTTATTTCAAAATCAAATTCCTGCAGGGTCTGCATCCATCTCCAAAGGCTTTTTGAGCGCATCTGCACATTTTCTTTCCCCAGCCGATACTTTATTTCAAAATCAAATTCCTGCAGGGTCTGCATCCATCTCCTTTGACAGATGTTAAGATCCCTTTGGGTGAAGATACACTTCAGACTTTGATGATCTGTCATCAAGGTAAACCTTTGTCCCAAAAGATAATGTCTCCACAACTTCAAATTATACACTACTGAGAGTAGCTCCAAGTCATGGACGGCATAATTCCTCTCATGTGTTCTAAGTTTTTTGGATTCATAGGCCACTGCATGACCTTCTTGCATTAGAGAACCACCTAAGGCAAATCCACTAGCATCAGTAACTACCTCAAAGGGTTTGGTAAAGTCTGGCAATTTAAGAACAGGGTTAGTTACTAAGGCTGTCTTTAGCTTGTCAAAGGCACTCTAACACATTGCAGTCCACTGAAAAAGTATACTTTTCTTGAGAAGGTTAGTCAAAGGGGACGCTATCTGAGCATACTTAGGTATAAAGATCCTATACCACCGGTTATCTCTAGGAATCCTCTCAGTTCCTTTACTGACTTGGGTTCCGGCCATTCAACTACTCCTTGGATCTTTGCAGGGTCAGGAGAAATCCCAATCCCATCCTTTGACACTATGAATCCCAAGTATTCAACCTCATGAGGAGAAATCCCATCCTTTGACACTATGAATCCCAAGTATTCAACCTGGTCAACAAAGAAGGAACACTTGCTCTTCTTTGCAAAGAGTTGGTGTTTCCTTAGGATTTCTAGGACTTTGCGCACATGATCTTCATGATCTGCAACATTCTTTGAGTATACTAAGATATCGTCAAAGAAGACAAGAACAAAATCATCCAAGAATTCTCTAAGAATATCTTGCATAAGAAGATTGAATGTCACCGGGGCATTAGCCAATCCAAATGGCATAACTGTGAACTCATAATGCCCATAGTGAGTATTGAATGATGTGTTGGGGATGTACCGCTCCTTGATTCTGATCTGGTAGTACCCAGATTTGAGATCTATCTTTGTGAACATTTGGGTCCCACTTAACCAATCCAAAAGTTCATCAATCCTAGGAATAGGATACTTATTCTTAATTGTTAATTGATTCAGTCCTCTGTAGTCAATATAGAGTCTTAACGTTTCAGCTTTCTTCTTTTGAAAGAGAACGGGCGCATCCCAAGGTGAGACACTGGGTCTGACGAGTCCTTTCTCTAATAGTTGTCTTAACTGTTCCTTAATTTCTATGGCTTCAGGGACTGGCATTTTGTATGCACACTGGGCTACTAGCTGAGCTCCAAGGGTTAATTCGATCTCATGATCTACTTCGCGAGATACATCTGCATACTCACTTAACCACTTTGGTTCTTCAACCTTGCATTTTATGTCTACTGGTAACGACATACACAGCTTGCCTCTTTCTGAGCCCTTTTAAGAATTTGGAAGCCTTGACTAATTGTAGCACTGGGGATCCAAAAATTCCAATTCCTTGAACTTTTGCTTTACATATAGGCTGCAGGCTGAGCAGGCACTCTTCTTGGGTTACCCTGATTCTAGCGCGGGGGACCCTGATTGGACTGATATGAAGGAGTCTGTCTCGGAACTCTGGGACCCTGGCTTCCTTGACCCACCGAAGGAGATGGGCAATCCTTGAGCTGGTGCCCAGGTCCCTAACATCCGAAGCATCTGTTCTCGCTTCGAAGCTCCTCCCTTTGCATTTTGGAGAGAGCCGGAGTTCTTGAGAATGTACTTCGGGGGAAAGGTCTTCCTTCATTTCTAAAGCTTCCCATCTCCACATTATGGTTAGGACCTTGGTGTATCTTTGGAGGCTGAAAGTTGGAAGAACTTCCTGGTGTCTGAAATCTCTTGAAGGATGAGGGAGCTGGCTTTGGCGGGGCTTTTACGATGAAGGCTTTGGCTTCAACCATGGACACTGGCTTGGCATTTTTGATCAGTGTGTCCAAGGGTTCGTTCATTCCCCACATGAATATGGCCATGAGTTGCTCTTCATCTAGAGGTCATGAATATTTAAGTAGAAGAGTGAAGGCCTGGTGATATTCCTTAATGGTTTTTCTCTCCTGCTTTAGCTCTAAGAATTCATTCATTTTTGTTTCCAAAAATCCAGGGGGACAAAATCTCTTCCTTAAATAGGTTTTTTAGGTTGTTCCAAGACTGAGTATTTTTGTCCAGAAAGACAGTTGGTGTCACGATGGTTCCTCCATGCCACCCTGGCTGTTTCCACTATCTTCAGCCTGGCAAGAGCCATTTTGCTTTGCTCATTGTAGTCGGTGATGTCAAAATATTCTTCCATGGCTTCCACCCATTTCTCCACAGCCTCGCCCAGGTTCTCCCTTCTCCTTTGGCTGAGTTCTATGAAGAGCCTTGCAAACGTCAGGATCAAGCTCATCATCTTGAGAGAGAGGGTCTGGCTGACGGCCACGGTTTCCTCGTCTCATGATTATACCAAAAAATGATATATTATTAAATTTTTATTTTTGATATCGTCCCCACTAGATCCTAAGACTTAAGAGGTTTGGAAAATAATTTCTTAAACAAGACAATTGATCTTACTGGAGATCTATGACATATGTTCGATAATAGATTTTTCTTTATCAGTTTGTTCACAATCACTTATATAGGGAATTTTTTCTCCAGAAAACATTTCTTTATTTTTATAAAAGTTTCAATATGTACATAGAGCAGCTTGGCTCCAGAAATCAAAATTTCCTCGAGAGACACATAAGATGGCAGTACTAGGAGCCATAGCCATGCCATGATACAAACGTTCACTTATTACTACCAAGGGAGTTATTATCTTCTCCTAGGAATAAAGCGACTAAGGAGTCTATAGATTTGGCATGAGAGTCTGAAACTCCGAGGCGTTGAATGAAATAGAATGACACCATGTACCACTTTCAACATTATCAGAATCATGGCCAATGAGAGGTTTTGCCTTAGTGTTGCACATCAATCGTAAGAAGCATGGACATACTGCCTCGCAAACCTTATACTATCGTCTCTCTACTGGGTCAAGAAAATATAAATCCCCAAAATAGCGTGCAAGTCTAACTCGGCCTGTTCGAGTTGAAGCGGAAGAGATGAGATGCTCAAAGGCGAGCGTAGTCATGTCTTGTGTAACTGGGTGAGGTGGTCGGGAATACCAGATAAGTACAAAACTTCCATCTATAAAAATAATTCCTTTGATTAAAAATTCTTTCATTAAAGAAGCTTATAAAATGAAAATACTTTTTTTTAAGTTTTAATTATCAATTTCTGATAAGAATTCGTTTATCCTTATTAGCTTTCAACAAAGCTTTGATACCAGCTGCTGCTGTGAGGTTCACCGCCCGCTTTCGGGGCTCTTGAGGGCGACGGAAGTAGCGTCGGCCTCCCACGCGGGGGTCAGGGTCCACACACTCGGGGGCTCACCCGTGGATGTCTGGGGGACGAGAGGCTAGCCCGGGCGGCCCCTCTGAGACCGAGCCTCGAAGACTCCCCTTGCCCGGAAGGCACGGGCAATTCCGCCAATAGGGAAAATCTTCTAATGGGGAAATTACTCTAACGAGTCAAGTCTTAACTCGATAAGCTGATCTGACCAAACCTGAAGTCACATGGTCAGATCAGGAAGAGACTTACACTTGGTCTATGGAATCATCGCTTTTTTCCTCATTTACGAGGCACAACCGATGATCCCCTCCCACAGAACAAGGTCTTCTCAGGATTTAAAACTAAATAATGTAACTAGTTGTATCTAGTTGTTTCTCAGGAATCCTCCGATCTAGCCTAACCCCATTCGGCCCATGGATTAGCCAACCACCCGACCACTGAATTGGTGGGATTCCTTTATAAAGATTTGGTTGGGTTTTTGCTCGGGTACCGAGGAAAAGAGTTCCCAGGTCCCCTAGCTAGCGACTCATGAAGAAAATCAAGGTGGCATACCACGTACACACCCAATATGTTGCCATTTATAACAGATTCGACTGGATTTAAAAAATCATAATATTTCTGATTATCAATTTCAAAAATTCCGAGTCCATTGTATTACAAAAATGTATCCTCTGAACTCTCCATTGAAGACCAGCTAGCCAACCAACGAGATCCAGTATCAAAATTTGGTTCCCAAAAATCTTTCCTTTTTGTCCATCCAAAATCTTCCTTGACGTACGCATGGGTGTCCTAGCAACCGCAAGCCCGTGCATCTCCTAGTCAGAACCCTCTAGGATCCTCCTTAGGTGTCCTAGCACTTCACTCAGGGACTGCTTCGTCGATCCTTGCCCATCGTACCGGAAGCGCACCATTTTTACTGTACCGAGGCTGGTGAAGACCTCGGCAGGCTTTGCCGCGAGCAACGTCCCTTGACGACTCCTCGCCAGATGTTCCACACAACGAACCTCCTCTTAGAAAAACATAAGCCAAATGCTTCCTCCCAACATTCTGGCGTAAAACAGTCCTTTGAATGAAAAATAGAGTTTTCAGTGCAAGTAAAATTCCAGTTTGAGATCGGTTCCAAAAACCCTTTTTCCATAATTCACAGTTTCATAATGAGGATCCTTGATCTCTCATGAGGGTAATCTACCCATCATTTTGTCCATTTGTCCAACTAGATTCTTGGTGAGTTTGGTCAAGAAAAAACTAGATTAGTTTCGGTAGTCTATTGTTTGGATTTCCACGAAGTCTTTACTTGATTCAGATCGAGAGATGGACAAGTAGGTTTACTCTGCGTCTGCCTCTCATAGGCTAACCAAATTCATTCGGTTTAGTTCTACAAGGATTCTCTTCAGATAAACATCTAGTTTTGGGTAAATATACATTTAGTGATTTTACCAATTATAATATCCAAAGATATTCTTTATGCCACATAATTTATCAGCCTTAATTCATTAGGTAGAATTATGGTGGAAATTCATCTTTTGACACTAAAATTCTATTCAAATCCTTCTTTTCTTAAATATCATAAAAATTCTTCTTTTAACTAAAATATCAATACCTTTTTTTGAATAAACTTGAAATCCTTCTTTTTCTCATGTCAACGAGTGCAATCCAATTATGATGGGAAATCCTATTTTACCATAAATTAAATCTACTTAAATTTCTTCTTAAAAAATACATAAAAATATCCATTAATACCATTAAACTAAAAATTTCACTTTTCTCATTTAAACATTTGAATTTGAATATGGTGGGAATTCCTCTTTCATCATTTAAACTTATCGATATAAAAAGATAAATTTAACTAAATTTTCTCTTAAAATTGAAATAAAAATCTCCGTTTATTCCTTTACACTAGGAATTACACTTTCCTCATTTAAATATTTGAATTCCAATATGGTGGGAATTCCTCTTTCATCATTAAAACTTATCTATACAAAAAGATAAATTTAACTAAATTTTCTCTTAAAATTTAAATAAAAATCTCCATGAATTCCTTTACACTAGGAATTACACTTTCCTCATTTAAATATTTGAATTCCAATATGGTGGAAATTCCTCTTTCATCATTTAAATTTATCTATACAAAAAAATAAATTTAACTAAAATCCTTCCTTAAGTTTTAAATAGAATATACATTATTTTAGCATTCCGGCAACTAGACTCTCCCATAAGATTGAAGCTGTTGACCAATATACTCGAGACTTTGATCACATTTAATTTGAAGTGTGTGATTGTATTGCAAGAGCTCAAGAGAAGTATACAATTCAAGAAAATAGGAAGCGTAAAGAATTTTTCATTCCAAGAACGTGATTATGTACTTTTGAGAACTGAGAAGAGACGATTGAAGAGTGTAGAACAATTCCCTGCAATTAAACTTGCACCTAGATACTATGGACCATTTAAAATTATTGAAAAGATTAACGAAGTGGCCTATAGACTAGAGTTACCATCTAATTGGAATATCCACAACTCTTTCCATATTCATCTCTTGAAACCCTTTCGAGGAACACTTCCTTCTCACCCAATTTATGAGGAACCACCTCTTGTTGAAGGAGAGGAAGAAGTCTTAGTTCTTGATGCTATTATTGATCAAGAGACGACAACAACAAGAACTGGGAATCAATACCTCAAATATTTTTTGACATTCACAAACCATCCTCAAGAAGATGCAAAATGGATGCCCGAGAAATTTTTCTGAGCTTATCCTGAGATCCTTCGTTCTTTTCAAACCCAACAAACCCGCAATTGAGGGCAATTGCAAACTCAAGCAAGAGGGATGTCATGAGAATATATTTTAAGTCCTCTTTAAGAATATTATTTTTCCCTCTTGAGTAATTTGGGGATGCCTAGGTTACTCTTGCGTCATGCCGGCTAAGTTAATATCGTGGATGACACCACTATAAATATTAAAACGTGCGGTATATGACATATGCTCGGGGCCGTCTATGATTATTTCAGTTAGGTTTGTATGACAGGGTGATTCCTGAGGTACTTACGCCTGGTAGTCATGAGTTGGTGATGGTTTGTGCCTATTTAATATTTGTGGGATTAATTTAATTATTAATTGGGCTTATATTTTCAGGTGATGAAGATTACAAGGATTGATAAATAATGTCGAGGAGATTGTTTCTTATGCACATCATATTTATTTTTACAAGCGTAGCTTGTAACCTTAGTAGTTTATTTTCCCATTTTGATACATTGGGAAAAATACATTTATAATGTTGAATTTATTAAAGCCTAAAGGCTTTACCCTAGCCCCAATTTTTGGGACACTCTATTTTTGTTGTGGAAGAGTGTCGTGCTCTCTAAAAGCACACTTTGTATATTTTTTGGGGGCTATGGCCTATTTTTTATTGAAAGCTAATAAAAATACTCTTGTGTGGGGAAGGCCACGCACAAGGGGGGGAAGATTGCACCCAGCATGTTTGTCTTGGAGCTAAGTATTATGTTTGCTATGCTTTTGTTGAATTTATTTGATTTTGTTGAAACCTGCAAAGCATGTGTTTTCATGGTTGAATTTATGTGTTGAATTTCTCAAGTGTTTCACAAGTTATCCTAGAGAACGATTCCATTTTCAGATGGGGCCAAAGCAGCTCCTAGGCAACAGAAACGAGTTGGGCAGAGACGAGTTGGGCAGGATGAAACCCCTCGCTCGGATCTAGAGCGGTGTGAGGAAGAAATGGGCTCTTATGACTTGTGGATCTAGATGAGGAGGCAACAACACACTCAAATTAAATAGCAACACATCCAGTGCCCCTCGCCAATGGAGTCACCTATAAAATAGAGAAAGGGAGCTGCAACAGTTAGAATAGTTAGGCATACCACTCTATGGATGGAAATGGAGTCAAGTCGGGAGTAGAAGGACAAGACAGTAGGAAGAGTATTTTTGAAGAAGATATTATCACTCCGGAACAAATAGATACCGATCCCTTTTTGCACCTGACATGGCCACAGACACAATAAAAAGGACCAAGGTGAAGTACCCAAGGGCATGTCACATATACGTGCAGTTTAGACAGGCAGATGAAAGGAAAGGGTTGGGGCATGCTTGGGTGAGTAACAAGAAAAGATCCTGTGATTCTAGGTACGCCTTCAACCACCTGGTCAAATTTGTCTCAAGCAGCATCATAATAGAAGAAGAACTAGAAGAAGGCCAAATGGAACATGTCATAATCGTCTAGACTGCAAGGTCTAGATTCAGAGGTAATCTGGATGCCAAAAAATTCTAGAGAAACAAACATCCTGGACTTCCCTGCAGGCACTGCGTCCACCGTGATTGTCAAAAGTGTTGGCGGCCAACCATCCCATTTGGTTACCGTCGAGCAGGGGTTGCCACCCAAACTGTCTTGTTGTGTAAAAAACTATTATGTTTTGAGCTTCTTGCTTTGTAACAAACTTTTAGCGATTTCTTGGAAACAGGTAGTAATCGGATAGATTTAAGAGGCAAAGGATAAGGAATTGAAGAGATAGTTGAGTATAGTATGGATGAATTGAACTTTTGACAATGTAATACTAAACAATATAGGGGTTAGTCTCTAACTTTTCTCTAATCTATTCTGCATCCATTCCATGTTAAGTGCATTGATGTCTGGACATGAACTCCACTCCAAAATCATGCCAAGCCTAGAAACTAACTTGCTTGTTGCAGTCATGATTAACTCCCCTAGATTAAGAAAAGGAGTAGCTCATTGTGCTAGTGTTGCTGCATTGGGAACATGGCATTAGTATTCACTCTTTAGGAACTGACTAGGTGGTCTAGAACAATGTAAGTGCGACAACGACTGCCACAAGAACCTCAAAAGATAGAGATACAAGACACAAAAACCTTCTTGCAAAAATAGCACTAATCCTAAATTGAGGATTGGAGTCAAATAAGTAATTCCATTAAATATCTTCTCCAAGGGAAAGGGAAAGGAAATAGTAGCACAAACACAAGAACCAACTTTGAACAAAGGGATAGAACCATAAGAACATACTACAATGTCTATGGGCATACTTACATAGTTAAAGGAAGAAGAACTATAGTATTCACAAAGAATGAGTCAGAGAACCTCTGACTACCTCTATCTTCAACCTCTAAGGGAACATGGAGGTATGGTAGGAATAAGATTTACGTAGTCATAGGAACTCCAAAGAAGATAGAGGTCGTAGGAGATCTTTAACCTCTAAGGGCACATTGATGTATGTTAAGTTTTAACCACCAAATATAATCATTTCCCACATCATGAAAATTTTTAAGATTTTCACTCCAAAAAAGGAACACAAAAAACCAATGCTAAAGGCCTCCTTTACCTCTATAATCTCAACTCAAATTACTCTAAACAGTTGGGCATACAAAGAACACTCAATGTAAAGAAGAAAAATGAAAGCTACGAGCTCAGCTTGCTGGTTAGAGTATCCCACTACACATGCAAAATTTTTAGTGCACCTATAGTAGTTTGGGTTTCCCAAGTAATCCAAGAGGATATGATGGTTCACCCTTGGATAGTATGTCCGTAGGAGTCACAAAGAACATTAGGAAAAAACCATGACATAATACACTTAAGCCACATTCATGCTTCTCTCAATCCCTTGTCCTTGTGGTTGTTATCCAACTACCCTATCATCCTCTTCCATTGACCATAGTTTATGTATTTCAGGCTCTACGGTACTAAGAGACTATGTGATGTACATGAGGGATTCTTGAACAAGCCATCCCGTTGCCATACTTCCTTCTGGGCAAGATCTTTGGTAAACAAACCGTTTTAGAGTCTCCATGAACCTCTCCAAAAACAACATCCAATGTGAATGGACGACCCCTGCCACAACCACCTCATCCACAACATGAACTAGAAGATGCATTTGTATGGTTAAGATGGTTGGGAGAAAATTCTCCACCAATGTAATTGCTTCTATGGCATTTAAACCTGCTACCACGGTGCCAATCTTGTACATTGTATCCCTTACATTATCGGTGGTTAGGCAACTTTTTATGGCCACACATAAGACAAATTGCAAGAACTTGTGATTTTAAGCTGGACAACTCGTTATCCTTTGTAAAGGAGCCCTTTAGGCACTGCATACATCGAGTCTTCTTTTGTCAATACCCAAGGAGCTTTAGGTAGTAGCAACTTACCATCACCTCTGGTTCACGGACATAAGTGTCGCATACAATCACTTATTTGTAAATCCTCCCTTTGACCATTAATAGTCGTCCAAAGCAGCACTATGGCTATATTTTTTGAAATATGAGGGTCGGACCAAGTCAATGGTATAAGGCGATCTTGTCCATACATAGCTTTAAAAGGGCTCATCCCAATGGCTTCTATTTTAAAATAGTCACCCCCTCGCCCTCTCCCTCTATGAATTAGCATGAATGTTAAAAAAGTGACGATTAAAGAGAATCAAATAAGAGAAAGAAGAAGAATGTGAAGAGATTCTTGTTCTTCTTCTTCATAATCACATCAAGTTTACGTTACTGTTGTAAAGAAAAAGAAGAAGAGCCCAAATTCTTCTCCTCCTCCTTCTTCTTCTTCTTCTTATTTTCCAAACTTATGTCAAGATTCTTTACATCAATGTGAAGAAGTAAAACAAGGGCCCCACTTCATTATTGTTTTTGTATTCTTTATATTCTTCTTCTTCTTTTAGCTTGTAAAAATAAGTGTTCTCAAATTACAAACATTTAACAAGCTTCGCATGGACACCCCTAAATAGTACACAACTATTACAATATGTATATATATAACTAGAATCCACAACATTCATGGAAGTTGTTTTTGTCACTTTATGCTATGTTTCTAGCATCAAGTTGTTTGGAGGGAGAATCTTCTTCATAAACCTACTTAGAATTAGTTGATACATAAGCACTATTGGAAATCAAAGGGATCATTACAATCATTTCTTCCTAAAGATTCCTAACAATATCCCAAAAAGGAGGTTTTCTTAGAAAAACAATATAAATAAGCAATAGAGAAAATGAAGAATGTCATTTTTAACCTTGATTTTTACTTTCCATTTTTTTTTTGAATGAAGTAATCTTTAGAAAATCAAGAAAAGTATCCTTTTGTAGAAGCAGCTTCATTCCAAATATTTGGTGGTACAGGAAATCTTTAAAAACCAATTAAATCAGCAAATTAGGTAAATTCATATTACAAATCACTCTATTACACATGTAAATCTTATAGAGCTTATCTACACAGTTTAACATTTTTCAAATTTAGCTTTTATTTTAATATTTATGCCAAATTTTAAGGTTTATTATCTATGAAAAAAATAATTTATTTTTAGTACACAATTTTATATATTTTTTAAATTGATGGTAGTGCATGAATATGTTACTAAGCCTAAAGGGAGTGTGGAAATCCATAAAAGTGGATAGACCTAACAAATAGATCAAATTAGGAATGAAAATGTGAAACGTATCTATATTTTGTTCCATGATCTAACACAAAATTTCTCAAAACTTACAAAAAAATCACACATACTTTAAAAAACGAAGAGATTTCCAAGAAGCCATAATCATTTATAAATCCAAAGTAACAATAATATTCATCAGTACAAAATCTCTAAATCAAAGAGAGAATCACCAACAAAAGATCTCGCCAACTCATACATATCATCTCACACTCATGTCTAGTCCATAATGTTTCAAGGCATGCATATTCAAATCAATCACAATCAATTTCTAGTATAAAATAAGCTTTTAATTTAAACACTCTTTACTTTCTCTTTATCTTTTAAGTCACATGGGAATCCTTGTTTTGAACATAATCAATTATCATGTTCTAACGAGCGAGGTCATCTCTAGTCACTATAGCTAAGTATTAACTATGCTTATGTGTTAGTCCATCTGGTCTATATAGATAAGATAGTCAATCTTGATAGCAATTTCTAATGCAAAGCCTAATAATAACTGGTCTCTTTGGGAGAGTAATATCTTCCAATCTATTTGGAATAAAAGAAAAATAAAAACTATAAAATTTTAGGACTTCTAATGCTCTATAAAGCACGTCTCAGTGATGGTTCTCTAAAAATGAGTTCTAAGGTCTCTTTGAGAGCATTCAAAATAGCCAAAGTTGTGTTTTCAGCATAAAACTACCAAAAATACTAAGTGCCTCACTTTGTACTTAAAAAGCTTAAAAATAAAAAGGATTTGGCTTTCTATAGTCTCTTACACTCTTGTGGAGTTTCTTGTCCACTAAAACTTTTGTGTTTATCTCAAAATTTGATTCTAAATACACAGTCAGATAAACTCTTTGCAAAATAGCCCTTAATGAAGGTTATTCCTAGAATATAGTCATAAACTAGTCAAATATTCTATCTTCTAATTCTTTACCTCACCCCCAAAAGTGTTTATTGTATGAGTCTCATAGACTAAGATGACCATGTATATTTAAGAAAGTTAAAAATTACTCATTGTTAAGTACACCCTATATCGACTCAAATTCTCTTGTATACACTAATTGATTTATTTATTCATATCAAAAGAATTTAAAGCAAAATAATAGAAATAGCATTGTGTACTTTCTCGATATATTTTTTTATGTCTTGATTAATTAGGAAACCATGTCTACTCTCCAAAAGTCGTGGAAGAGTTGTTTGTAGAATTGGCAAGCCTCTCACATATTTTATCAGAGCTGCAACCTGCAACATGTATAGCTTCACACATGGTTATTAGAAACTAGTCATGTGGGTACTTAAAATTACCAAAACATGTGCGGCCTACAACCAATCGTTGCAGGCAGAGTCACCAAAATCACTTGTATGTGAAAGTTGACTCAAAAAATAGGTCACTTTTTACTTTTTTATCAAATTTTGATTTGCATGTCTATATACACACTTAAAATCTTCCTTTGAGCTCACTAACTAATTGAAAACTCTATCTTGAATTTTCACTTAATTTTAACACTTGGATTTTTTGCCTCCTCTAGAAAAACTGCTGAAAACCTGCTAGAATTCACTACTGAAATCTATAGCATCCAAAAATTAAGATTATTTTAAGTCATAACTTGGTTAATCTCATAGGTATGTTACAAGATAACTCTAAAATGTCTATATTTGCGTGCTCAAACATGTGACCCGTAGTGTGAAGGAGTCTAAAAAATCATGTGAAGGGGTGGTTTTCGGGTAGTATTTGGTGCGTCCTTCTTGCTTCCTTCATGGAACGGTTGATTGCTACTACTTCTTGTCATATTTATGTCCTAATCTATGCACTATTAGCATTTTAATTAAGGATAATTAATGGGTTCATGAGATGAGTGCTTAAGTATTTAGGCAATCAACGATAGATTAGTGGCAAGGAGTTGGAAATTGGAGTCTAAAGTGTTGAATCAGTTCATTTCTTGGGTCCTTTGTGTTCAAATCAATTGCTTTGTTGAGGTAATGCATTGTGTTATCGAGCATAAATAATAATAATAAAGAAATATTAACAATTTTCATGTATAATAAAAAACTTGATGATGATCAAGAGAGATGTAACTTGCTATATTTTTTGAGTACGTGAAAAATTACACATAATTAATGGTTATTTTAATAACTTTTCTTTATTATGATTGCATGGTGTTTAATGAAGACAATGTCATTTATATTAGTCATTTGTTTATATTATCAAATAGAAAACCAATATGTTAAGAGAGTGCTATGATATTTTTTTATAATTATGGATCAGTGTATCTAATTTAATTTTTAAAATCTATAGCAAAACTAAAAATATTTGAAAGAAAGTATGCTTATGAAAGAATTAGCAATATTGGAATGGGTTAGTAATGTAACTAAACATGTTTTAACATTGTTATTTTTTTGAAGATGTTTAGTTGTTGTATGGTGCTGTTAATTAGGGTTCTACCTCATTTTAAGAGAGCTCTAAATATTTTGAATAAGTATTAATAATTAGTAAATGATGTTAAAACAATAACAAAACAATTAAGAGTATGGTTTCGTGTCATGAAATATCACCACGATCAAGTTGAAGTTGTTGCCATATACATAGGCAGTGATGTGTGTGAACACACTTAGGACCGCCGGGGCACTTTTTCCCTCTTTAGGAGGTTTTTTTCCCCGGCTTGTATATACGCCCATCATTCTAGGGCTAACTTATCTTTTGTACATTGACACAATCTAATACACTTTGTGTTGTGTGCATTCTTGCTTCTTCTTCTTCAAGCTTTGTGTGCTTTCCTGCAACTCTAATTCCAACAATTGGTATCAGAGCAGGCATCGGCTCCCAGGGCTACGCCGGCGCCCTCTGACTCATGTTGTCCGATTGAGGTGAGTTTTCACGAGCGCTTGCAGGTCCCTATACTCTGCAAATGTTCTGAGGTCGTTTCGGGCTCCGTTTTTGCATTTCAAGTTCTACACAGGTGTTTTCGTCATTTTCTGCAAAAATTTCGACAGTGCAATTTTCTGCAAAACAGGCATACGTATTCTATTGTGGACCGTGCTACATAGCACGAGTTGTTTTCTATTTAGTCTTTGCTTCATTACAGGCAACTTTTGCATCAGTTTCAATCAGTGGCCATGGCTGAAAACAGCAATGATGTATTTCGCATGTTGTCAAACTGGATGGAGACAGCAACTACCCACTTTGGGCATACATGATGCAGCATGTTTTGGTTGCAAAAGGAGTGTGGAACATTGTGCAGGGTACAGATGTACGTCTAGGTTTTGTGGATGTAGGATCTATTGAGGATGTTGCAGGTTCTAGCAGCTCTACTGTTGCTGCTATTTTACCCATTGCTGAACAAGCTCGTTGGGATGGTAAAGATGCGCAGGCTCATCCCTTGATTGCACTTTCTGTCAAACGTAATATCACCCCACATATTCATTCAGCTAAAACAGTAAAACAGGCTTGGGATATTCTAGCTGGTTTGTATGCAGGTCGTAACGAGGCAAAAATCGCTTACCTACGTAAAGAGCTAGAATTGAAGATTATGCAAGAAGATGATGACATGAATGTTTTTCTTGCTGAGATTAAAGATCTCAAAGAACAGTTGATTTCTGCAGGTGAGATTATTCCTGATCATTCTCTTGTGCAGACTGTTCTTGATGCTTTACCTGAGACATATCAGACTTTTGCTTCCACGTGGAGACTTCTTAATGAGGACAGACCTGATGCTGTCAAGTATGATACTTTAGTCAACAAGCTCTTACAAGAAGCGCAGTCCAGGCAAAATAGGGCCAGGCAACGTGCAGTTGATCAAGCATTTATTGCTGCCCACTAGCAGCAGCAAAGAAGAAGTGGTAAGGCAGCCCCTTCCACTGTTTCTTCTCCTGTTGGTAGGTCTGCAACTTCTTCTCCTTCCACAGGTAGCAACAATAAGTCTGAGAAGGCTCTTGATAAAGGCAAGAAAAAGACCAGGTGCAACTATTGTAAGGCAAATGTCATGTCATTAAGAATTACCCTAAGCTAAAGGCTAAAGAGGCAAAGAAGAAAGAGTCAAATGCAGCCACAATAGCAGATGCTTCTACAAATGCAGATTCTGCAAATGTTGTGCAGGATACAGAATGGGCGTTTAGCGTGTATTGCCAGTATGACCCATCTGTACATGATGTATGTTTGGTAGTTTCTGTTGACTCTCATGTATGGTATTTTGACAGTGGTGCTACAAAGCACATTATCTCGCATCGTGATATGTTCACTTCTCTTGAGGCTGTCCCTAATGGGAATACTGTCACATGTGCCAATAATGCTTCTTACCCAGTGAAGGGCATTGGTAAAATTATGCTTACGGCTGCAAATGGCAGCGCTTTCACACTTTCAGATGCTTTGTATGTGCCAGGGATAAAGAAGAATCTATTATCTATCTCTGCGCTTGCTAGACTTGGACTTGTAGTCAAATTTGTGGATGACAGATGTACTGTTCATGATTTGACTTCTGGTGATACAATTATTGTATCTGGCACCTTGTTTCGTAGGCTGTATAGGCTCAATTCTTATGACAAGTGTGTGGAAGATTCAGCAAATGCAGTTTCTGATGAAAAGGCAGTTTCAGATGCAAAACTATGGCATGCTCGTTTTGGTCATCTGAACTTTGCTAGTTTGCTACGTTTGCAGAAATTTGATATGGTTGCTTCATTGCCCCCTCTTGAGGCACCATTGAAACATGTTTGTGAAGGCTGTATTTTGGGCAAAATGCAGCGTTCTGCATTTCCAAAGGATGGTTCTGTGCGGGCCACTCGCAAATTGCAGCTTGTACATAGTGATGTATGTGGGCCTATGCAAACTCCGTCATTTGGTAAACACTTGTACTTCGTGACTTTCATTGATGATTACTCAAGGCATGCATGGGTATATCCACTGAAGGCAAAGTTCGAAGTGTTTTTGTGCTTCAAACAGTTTTTTCTTATGGTTGAAAATGTATCCAATTGTACTGTGGGCACCCTCCGTACTGATCGAGGGGGGGAGTACATGTCTAAAGAGTTTGATGCATTTCTGGCTAGTCGTGGGATAAAACACCAATGTATAGTGCCGTATACCCCTCAGCAAAATGGTGTTGCTGAGAGGAAGAACAGGTCACTTATGGAGATGGCACGATGTATGGTCAAAAGCCAAGCTTTGCCACATGCGTTTTGGCTTGAGGCTGTCATGTGTGCTGCATATGTACTCAACAGGTGTCCCACTAAGGCCTTGCAGTCTATTACTCCATACGAATCTTGGCATGGCAGGAAGCCTTCTATTGGTCACTTTCGTGTCTTTGGTTGCTTGGCCTATGCTTTAGTGCCTGTGCAACAACGCAAAAAATTGGATGATAAGGCTGTCAAATGCATTTTTGTTGGTTAAAGTGCTGAGAGCAAGGGTTACAGATTGTATCATCCGCAGTGAAAGCGTATCTTGATTAGTCGAGATGTTATTTTTGTGGAAGATGCTGTGCAGCCTTTGTTATCATGTACCAAAGAGATAGGTGTGAGCTCACGGGATGTATTTGATACATTGTTGCCTCTATTTACAGGTGGGAATTCAAATGTAAGTAAGTCCTAATGAGGTAAATATTCAGCCTATGCAGATTTCAAACGATATCATAGATCAGCCTATTTCTGATGCAGATTTACAAGATGTAATTCATGAGGATAGGGCTGAAAATGAGCAGGCTAGAGGTATGCCTAAATGGCTGGTGCAAACCTTGCGTGATAGTAAGATTGATGCACCTATGACTAGTCATACTCGTTCAGGTTTTCAGCATGCCTCTTATACATCATATTGTTATGCTTTGGCTGTGTCTAGTATGTGTGAAGAGGAAGAATCTCTTTCATTTGATGAGGCACAAAATTCAGAAAATTGGTTGGCTACAATGCAAAGTGAATATGATGCTATAATGAAGAATGGTACATGGTCTTTGTGTGATTTGCCTATTGGTAAAAAGGCCATTGGATGTAAGTGGGTTTTTAAGTTGAAACGAAAGCCAGATGGCAGTGTTGATCGCTATAAGGCTAGACTTGTTGCAAAGGGTTATGCTCAAGAAAAGGGCATTGATTTTGATGAGACCTTTTCTCCCACTTGTCGTATGACTACCATTCGTAGCATTTGTGCATTGGCAGCTCATAATGGTTGGAATGTACATCAGTTGGACATAAAGACTGCGTTCTTGAATGGAGATTTGCATGAGGAAGTGTATGTATCGCAGCCTCGTGGTTTTGTTCAAAGAGGGCAGGAAAACAAAGTGTGCAGGTTGAAAAAGGCTTTATATGGTTTAAAGCAAGCTCCACGAGCTTGGTATAAAAAGATACATGCATATTTGACTGCACATGGGTTTCAGAATAGTCCAACAGAAAGCACTTTGTATGTTAAACGTGTGGATGGTGTACATCTAATCATTGCTCTCTATGTCGATGACATGCTGCTCACAGGACCAAATGAGAGTCATATTGCTGATTTTAAGGCTGATTTGAATGCCTCTTTTGAGATGTCAGATTTGGGGCATTTGCATCATTATTTGGGGATACAATTTAAGCAGTGTGATGGAGGTATTGCTTTGTGTCAGACAAAGTATATTGAGACATTGTTGCGGAGATTTGGCCTTGAAGACTGCAAGCCTATTGCCACTCCAATGGAGACAGGTTTGAAGTTGAGTCTTCATGATGCTGGAGATCACTTTGATGTCACACTCTATCATGGTTGCCTTATTCATGTATGCATTACGAGGCCGGACATTCAGTTTGCAGTTTCACAGGTGAGCAGGTTTATGCATAGCCCAAGGTCTCAGCATTGGAAGGCAGTTAAACGCATCTTTTGCTTCTTGAGTGGCACCATACATCTTGGGTTGTTTTATCCCAAGGGGGGATCGTTGCCGCCAGATTTACATGCTTTTTTGGACTCAGATTGGGCTGGTTGCTATGACACAAGAGTGTCCACAAGTGGCTTTTGTTTCATGCTCGGTAGCTCATGCATATCTTGGTTGAGCAAGAAGCAACCTACTGTGGCCACTTCTAGTCGTGAAGCTGAGTACAGGGCAGCTTTCACAGCTACGGTTGAGTGTGTGTGGCTCAGACGGCTTATGGCTGACTTGGGTGTTGGACAGGAGTCTGCCACCTCTATCTTCACTGACAGTCAGAGCGCATTGGCAGTTGCGAAAAACCCAGTTTTTCATGCTCGCACAAAGCACATTGAGGTGCATTATCACTATGTCAGGGAGAGACTCTCAGCAGAAGAGATCAGCTTGGCCTATGTGCCAACATAGGACAACCTCGTCGATCTTTTCACAAAGGCGCTTCCTCGTGAGAAGTTCGAAGCTTTCCGCAAAGCTTTGGGCTTGCTCCCCTTTGTGGATTGATCTACTTCGGGTATGGCACTCCCCTATACATGAGTGCCAGCTCTCGTTCATACCATCACTCCCAGGGGAGATTTGTTGCCATATACATAGGCAGTGATGTGTGTGAACACACTTAGGACCGCTGGGGCACTTTTTCCCTCTTTAGGAGGTTTTTTCCCCCGGCTTGTATATACGCCCATCATTCTAGGGCTAACTTATCTTTTGTACATTGACACAATCTAATACACTTTGTGTTGTGTGCATTCTTGCTTCTTCTTCTTTAAGCTTTGTGTGCTTTCCTGTAATCCTAATTTCAACAGAAGTGCAAAATATGTCTTTTTAATAAATCATATGAAATTTGGTTATTGTTTCTGATGGTTTTCAAACATTAATAACTCAAAATTATTTAATGAGTTTGAGGATAGTTCACAAAAATACATGGTTTACTTTTAATGAAGTTCATGACAGGTTCACAAAAAAGTACAATTTATTTTTTACGAAGTTTTACTATATTAACAATACTTGAATTTTGATTATAGTTTCTTTATTATGGGGTTAAATTAGAAATTATTTGGAGCGTTAACAAATGAAGAAATAAGAGGAATTTGGGTATGATTAGAATAGAGAAAGTTACTTTTTTTTCAATGAGAAGAGTTTGTGTATGAAATATGGAATGTGATAGATTTCATTTGTGTATACTTGTAAAATAGAGTCGTTTTTATGAGCTAAATGAATGTCATGTTAATGGTTCAGTGAAATCTAAGTTTTTGAATGTTTTATTATGACTACTATGAGTTGTGATGATTAAATTAAGTAAATGATTATGTGTAGTGTAATTTCCACTACTAGAGGACAATAAAATACTGATGTTTTTTTTGACGTAAAATAATTGCATTGTAAAAACAACAGCTTGGCTTAGCAGGATTCCGAAGAGGAAAACAGATAGCAGAGGTCTTGCACATCAGTCGAACGATTAAACTATCATTATATAGATAAAGAGAGCGGCAGCTTCATTCAACGATCATAAGGTGCGGTGGAACTTGAGTGCTTCTCAAGCTTCTAGAGGAAACTACAGCAGAAGCTCGTCTCGTGTGCACTGCGATCGTCTCGTTGAACTGAAGAGACCTTCAATAAGGAAGGCCTCCAGCTTGGTCTCGTTGAACCTACAGAGAAGCTGCTATAAGGAAGGCCTCCTTGGTCTCGCGGAAGCCACAAGAAACGTCGCCTGTGAAGCGAGTAGCGTAGAGAGCCGGCAATCGCAACGCCGACCTCCACAGGGTAACTTTCCCGTCCTTCAACAGGCCGCGTTTTCATGAGTGGAAGCCTGAGCAACGTGACCATGTCACGATGCTGCGGCCTTGCTTCTGTGGAGTTTCATGAAGCTTTCCTACAAGCCTTGACTAGCGCCACATATTTACAAGCCTTTTTGACTAGCGCCACATATTTGTTTGTCTTAAAGTCCTAATGTGGTGTTTCATCAAAGTTTCTTGACAAACGCCATATTTTATTTTTTAGTCGTAAAATTAAACAGAAATACACGCAATCGAAAGAATACAGTGGTTTTGTACGTTTACATTAAATTGTCGTACAAGGCAATGGATGTATCATTGTTACGGGTGTGATAAGTGTTTTGAATACGAAAGTTACATATAAGTGTCCTTTTTCATTTAACGCTATTTATATGTATATATATTATGCGCATTGTTGGGAATGCCCTAGTGTGTTCCATTTTCCAAGAACGTATCGTGGTATATCCAAGCTACATTCACTCCTTATCGTCATACAAGGCAAATGGATGGATCATTGGTACGGACCCGTCATTGGGTGTACAAACATTTGTCAACAGAAAAATTATACATTTACATTAAATTGTCATACAAGGCAATGGATGGATCATTGGTACGGACCCGTCATTGGGTGTAGGTAAGTGTATGCTTTGACCTGTTTTCAACTCGAAAGTTACATATAACTATCCTTTTTCATTTAACGCTATTTATATGTATACGCATTGTTCTCTTATTAGATTGAGAGAAACCATACTCTTCATCATATAATCTGCAAAACAATCAAATTCATAATGTCCATTTTTTTACAATAATTACAATACACGCTAGAACCATATTGTCGTTTAGAGCATCCTCCACGAGAAAAGCGATTTCCACCGCGAGGAAACCATAAAAAGGAGTGCTTTTTGGAGGTAAGAAGAGCAATCTCAGAAGAATCTTAGTGACGTGTAAGAAGAGCATCTGCAGAGGGCTCTGTGCTTCATTCATGATGCTGTGAATATTCAATAAGAAATATGGAAGCACTATCGAAATCAATACTATCTTTTTTAGAAAGAATCGTGACAATATTATCATATTTATAATCTTTGATAGTGTGAAGGAGCTGGGCAACAAGTTGAGGTCGTGCAATAGGAGCACCAACACTAGCAAGTTGATTAATAATTTCTTTTAATTCATAGAGGTAGAAACTTTGTAATCCAACCCGTCCAACATATTACGCACATGAAGAATTTCGGTGATAGATTTCTTCTCAAAAGTAAAAATAAGATGTTTCCAAATATCATTGGAAGTAGGAAGATTAAATACATATGACGTAAGAGAATCATGAAGAGTAGAAAAATTATATCGTCAAGCAACCTTATCTTTCTATATCTGTTTGGATGAAAGTATTTGACAATCAATAAATAATTTCCCATCAGTAATAAGTGAAGTAGCAACATCATTAGGTTGGCTGAGGACATACAGAATTTCCATATACAACGTTAGAAAGATCGTCACCTTCAAGAATCAAAGCAATCTTTACCTTCTAGCTAGGAAAACCATGGCCTTGAAAAAAAGGAATATAGGCTAACCAGAAGCATAACCATTAAAAAGAAAAATATTCGCCATGCACAAAGCGTGATGAATATTTTAAAAAAATGTCTAAATAATAAAAGGTATGTTTGAGGAAAATTAGCTTGATAATAAAAATGAATGTCACCAAAATAGCAGTGTTAGTACTTTTTGGAATGTAAAGACTATATGAGGCAAAAGGCCTTGATAATAAAAATGAACGTCACCAAAATAGCAGTCTTAATAATTTTTGAGAAGTGAAGAATATATGGGGCAACATTCTCTGAAACCATGTTGACAGATATGAGAAAGAGCAAGAGAGGTACACAAGACATCTCTCCCAAAGTAGCATCTATTATTGATAGTGCATAGGTAAATATAGGTCAAGCTAGGGTGAGCTATATATAGTCCAATAGGTCAAAGGGGAGATAGATAAGCTCTTAAGAGTGGGGTTCATTTATCTAGTTGACAAAGCAAAATGGATACCACCCATAGTCATTGTCACAAACAAGGAACATGAAGCTTAGAGTCTATATAGACTACCACAAACTGAATGCCTTCACCATATCGACTCCATTCCAGCTACCACTAACAGATTCTCTACTAGATGCAGTTGCAAGACACGAGACATACTCATTTCTATATGGGTTGGGTGGGTACAACTAGGTGCAGATGCCTCTAGATGATAAGAAGAAAACAACCTTCATGACAGAATGAGGGGTCTTCACCTCCAATGCGATGAATTTTGGGTTGTTAAAGAGTGCTCTAGCCATGTTCCAAAGGATGGTTCAAGAAATATTGTATGAATATTTAACCACCTTCATTAGGGTCTTCGTGGATGATTTCAATGTGCTTGGCAAGAAAGAGGACCACATAAAGCACCTTAGGTTGTGTTTGGAGAAGTGCAAAACTACCAGATTGAGCCATAACCCAACCAAGTGGTCAAGACGGTAAATGAAAACAGGGTCGACATGGACACGAAGCTGTATTCAACATTATGGACATTCAAAAGAGCCTACAAGAATGTAACGGGACATATGCTGGAATCAGTACTTAGTGCCCATGGAGTTCCTCAATCAAAGCCTCAGGATAGTCATGGAAGAAAAACTCTCTCTTGAAGAGTCATAAGTGCATCACATTAAGCAACTCCTTTGTCTTGATGAAACATGACTGCATAGTGTGTGGATGACCGAGATTATGAAGAAGAGGAGAAAGATCTAGGTGGATAGAAACAAAAAGTTCAAGATCTTTGAAGAAGGAGACGTACTCTCGTCAAGCATGGGACCTCACCTAGGAAAGATGAAGATGAATGGATAAGCCCATTCAAAATTGTCAACAAAATGAAAATGGGAACCTTTGAGCTAGAAAGTCTAGATGGTGAAAGGCTAAAGAAACTACTGAATAGATATAGATTGATCCCCAACAAGAAAAGCGTGTCCAGATCCAGAGTATGTCCAACAAGAAGAATTCGAGCTAAGTCAGGATCTGGAATCAAAAGTGTTGGAGCTCTATATATGGCTCACTCTACCTAACTTGGTCTCACCTATATATATGTATCTTGTCCTCAATATGAATCAGTATTTGGGAGCGTACATGATGTGTCTCTTGTCTCGTCTCTTTCTCTCTCTCTACATTTCAACATGGTATCAGAGCATCTATAAGGGAAGCATCTATGTCTTCTTGTTAAATTCATGATTATAATTTGATGTCTTACAAGATTGTTCTTTCATTATGTGTTGTCTACATAATTTTATAGCTTAACTTGTTGTAATTAGAGTTGTTTCTTAATTGCGTCCTTAAAACCAAAACCAGAATCAAGTGCGTAGATTGTATTGTGCTGGTGAATCCTATCAAAAAAGTTTGTCAAACGGAATTGTGACAGTTCAGGCAAACTGCATCTGTAACAGCAAAACAGGTTCTTTGAATAAGCAAACAGGTTCTTTGTGTGAGCTCACCGGTTTCGTCTTCATCAAGCGTCTTTGTGAGGACACACGTTTCGGCTTCGTCAAGCGTCTTTAGCAAACCGCCAAATCTAGCTTTTTTGTCAAGCGTCTCTTATTATTTTGCTATTTTTAGCAAAACGACCAATCTAGCTTTTTCATCAAGCGTCTATCAATGAATCTTGCGTGCCACGTCTCTCTATTTTGAGGACTCTTTTCTTATTCACGTCTCTTATCTCTTGTGGGTCGTCCTTGTCTATGGTATGCAGATTTTGTGATTTTATCTTATACGTCTTCTCGCAGATAGATATGGCTATGAATGTTCTCGTCAATGGTTTTCCTTCAGGCCAACGCTCTATTTCTTCTTTTCAAGGCCAAGGGTTTCCCAGTTGGAAAGCAAAGATGTTGTTAATTCTTGAAGGCGATGAGCTCTCAGATGTTGTTATTGGCGATTCCCTATGTCCGTCTCAGCCTACTATTCCGGATTCTGACAACATTCTTATCACGGAAGGCCCTGTTTTTAATGCATGGCATCTTGCTTATATGGATTGGCAGAGGCATGATAAAGGAGCTCGTCGCGGTACATTCTTTCTGCTCTTAGTGATTCTCTCATGCTTGATGTGTATGACTTTCCTACTTCCCATGACGTATGGGAGTATCTTATAGCAAATTTTCAGAAAAAGACTGTTACAGAAACACGTTATTTGAGAGGTTTGCTTTCAAAGTTACAGTATGAAGTTGGTACTGCTATGACGGGGCATATTGATTCAAATCTATTATTAATCAACTTGCTGCTGCTCCTGCGGGTGATCCTGTTCCACGAAAGCAACTTATTACAATTCTTCTCGATACGATAAAGGATCCGTCTTATGATAACATTGTTACCATTCTTTCTAACAAGGACGGTCTTGATTTTGACCAAACTTGCATATCTTTGATTGAGTATTCTCAACGTCAACAATGACATAGCGTTGGTCATGATGCAGCTATGTTTTCACAACAAGAGGAGCCTGAGTCACAATAGTAGGAACAGGCCTTTTATGTGCGAAGGCATCCTTTTCAACGAGGCAACCGTAGAGGTGGTCGCCGTGGTGGTAGTTTCTCTCGTCTCAAATTTCCTAACAAGCATTGTTCTTACTGCAATAGGAATGGTCATACTGAAGATGACTGTTGGGCACGTCAATATGATGAAGAACACAACATTACCACAAAACAACCACGTTTATCTAGAGATTCTTCTTCTTGTGATTATTGTGGAAAATCTGATCATCCCTCTTTCATGTGCTTTAAGCATCAATTTGATGTAGATCCAAATCGAGCATATGCAGCCGAGCATCATGATAATGTTACGCTTGAAACAAGTTGTGTTTTATGTTCAGTTCCCCCAGACAGAATACTTCACGTACATGATGGTTCACTTTTCATTATTGATTCTGGTGCTGTAGGAAATATGACATATGAATCTAAGTGGCTACATAACAATCATTCTTTACCTGTTAAGCGTGTTGTTTATCTTGCTGATGATACAACTTGCCAAGTCAAGGGCATTGGAGATTTATATCTTGGCACCTTATCTTCTTCAACTCGAGTTTTACGAGGAGTTTTACATGTCCTAGAACTTCAACGTAATCTTCTTTCAGTTGCAAGACTTGTTGATCTTGGTTTGTTTGTTGGATTCGACCACACCAAAATGCCGCATTGAGAAAGATGGATAGATTATTGCAACCGCTTCTCGTAATGGCAATTTGTTTGAGCTCTCTCTTAATGATGCTGTAGCAAATGTTGTCACTGCTCCAGGTGATCATGATTGCAAGATATGGCATCATCGCTTTGTTCATGTTGATTTCTCAAAGCTTCTTGATCTTCATCGTCAAGGTCTTGTATGTGGCATGGATCTTAAAGCTCATCCTCATATGGGAATCTGTGAGTTTTGTGCTCTTGGCAAACACAATCGTAAACCCTTTCGTCTCTCGAATTCAGTTTATTCTTATGATTTGTTGGATCTTGTTCATACTGATATTTATGGACCTTTGTCTCCATCGAGAACACAACATCATTATTTCAATACGTTCATTGATGATTACTCACGGCATACAGTTGTTTCCTGCTTCGACAAAAATGTGAGGCGTTATCTATTTTTAAGCAATTTCACAAGGCTGCTGTGAGGTGAAAAAAAGAAGAAAGAACCTGCCTCTATAGCTCTTCCACCTCCCAAACTTGGAAACACTACCACGAACGGGGCACCACCAGCCACACCGGCTGGAACACTCTCTCACCATTCGCCACCCACCCACATCATAAGACAACTCAGAACCACAATGAACAGATGATCATTGAGCAAAAAACATATACAGCATCAACTATGTACCAGCTCAGCAAATACACCAAAGACCAGGACTCTGGCCAGGATTTACTACCAAGGGAATACACCCTTGCGTCTGACGACCAAGTCTCTCAACCTGTAATCTCCAGAGGGCGCCCACACCAGCAACCCTTCTTCACTTTCTCTGTAGCTCAGCTATTCTCTGTCCCAGCTGCTATCTGCCAATGTCGTAGGCGAGTCCCACTGTCTCCAGCCCACACATCAGCACCTCTTCTGCATCCAACACTCACAAAAAACTCAAGGCTCCCTCTTTGGTCAGCATCCACGCACTGCCTACAATCATCGCCCACACAAGACCAGCTACTCTCACCAGAAGGCGCCCACACCAGCTAACCTTCACTCAGCAGCTCCCACTCTCTGTATGTCGTGACCAGCAGTTTCACCAACCACCAGAGCCTTGCACAATCCTCAGCACCACGAACTACTGCTCACCCGCAGCATCCTCAGATATCTAGCCCAAGCCACATCTTCTCAGTCCCTTCCTAACAGCAGCCCTCCCTTGCTGCTTCAATCAAATGCCCACACTAGACATTACCCAAGGCCCACACCGGCCTGATTCTTTACCTACATTCAACTTTCTTCAAAATCACCAGAGCCGCCTCAGCACTTCTACTGCAAGGTGGCAACTCTCTTAATCTCTGTCTGTAGTTCACCTTCAACTCAGCCAGCCGTCGCCTCTCCACACTCACAAGCCACTACCCATCACCTCTGCAGACCCACATGAGCCCGTCTCTGCCCTGCCTTCAAAGTGACCAACCTTCTCTTTTTTCACACCTACGCTTCATCTCCCACGTAGCCCTTCTGGAGGCCTCCACCACCTCTCGTTGCAGCATGGCGTAGCCCAGTCGCTTGCGACTCCTCTATGCTTCTCAGCTCTTCACACGGAGGGCTCAGCCAATCTTCACGTCGGCTGCTCTCCTCTCAGTCCACTACTGCTTCCTTCGGCCACGAGCACATCAGCAAAGGCGGCTCCTCTCGCACCTGCACTCCAGGCCGCCTTGACGCCTCGGACTCCCCCTTCTGTTTGCAGCCCACTCGCAAAGGCGACGATCCCCCTTGGCTCTCCCTGGCGTCACTTTTCTGTAGCTTTGTAGCTACGCCCAAGAGGGTCCTCTCGTCTGCGCCAGCCAGCTCTCACATGCGGCTCTCCTTTGCCCGTCTGTAGCGCACTCTGCCTTCTCACTATTCCCCCCAGGCACTTCCTCTACAGCAGGCGCGCCCTTCTCACGGACCTCGTCACCTTCTCGAAGCGGCCACCTCCTTCCTTCTTCCAGGCGTTGAGCTGGCGGCCCACCATGCCTTCACGTGGTTATTTATAAAGTGGCCATATTATATTATATTTTTTATTTTTTTTAAAAAACCTCAAAGCCACATCACACATACACCCACTAATGTTTAAAGACTCTCCTTCTCCTTATGCTTCGGGTCATCGCGCCGCGGCCATTACTTTCCAATACCAGAGCTGCTCACAGCTTCGTCAGCTACATCATTATTTCCAAACACAACCATTTCAGTCGTCGGTGCCCTGCATTTAGTATCCACCTGCACACCATACTGATGCAATAAAACTCCAGATCTCTAGCGTCTGCTCCGAAAAAAAACATGTGCATATACCAGCTCACAACAAAACCACTCGGCCTGTACACTTGCTAGGGCATTCAGGGCAAATTTTATTCACACGCCACATGCACCATATGTACACTGACCAAAAAACCCTTTCAGATTTTAGCCTGACAGCTGCCGAACTTCAAACTGGTCGTCGCCTCAAGAAACTTCGCAGCGATAATGGTGGAGAATATGTGTCTCGTGAGTTTGAGAGTTATTGTACAGACCATGGTATTCATGAACATACTATTCCAGCTGGTCGTCGCCTCAAGAAACTTCGCAGCGATAATGGTGGAGAATATGTGTCTCATGAGTTATTGTACAGACCATGGTATTCATGAACATACTATTCCATATTCACCTCAACAGAACGGTGTTGCTAAACGTAAGAATCACACTATTATCAATGCTATACGATGTATGCTGATTCATTCTGGGTTATCTCGTGTTTTCTGGAGTGAATCTCTCTTGACAGTAGTCTTTGTTCAGAATCATCTTTCTACTACTGCTCCTTCTGGTAAGATACCCATCACAGCATGGACAGGTGAAATTCCTTCTGTATCTCATTTTCGAACCTTTGGATGTATTACTTATATTCATGTTCCTAAAGAAACACGAGCAAAGCTTGATGCTCCTGGGCTTAAAGTTATTTTTATTAGGTATTTTGACACTTCCAAAGGCTAAAAATTCTATGACCTATCCTCCAAGAAAGTGCTTGTGAATCGTGATTGTAAGATCCCTGTTCCCACCGAGCAATGGATTCGGGGTACTGGCAGCGGAAGTAGCGCTTCTCGCGCGGGACAGGGGTCCCACACTCGGGGCCTCGCCCACGGATATCCGGATAAGAGACTAATCCGTCGGTTGTTCCAAAATCGAACCCGGAAAAACTTCCTTTACCGGAAAGCACGGGCGATTCCACCAGGATAACTTTTTACTCTAACGTAGTCAAGATCATTTCTGATCGAGATGATCCGATTACATCTATAAGATACTTAGTCAGTTCAAGGAAGAAACTTGCACTTGGATCATTGGGATCAACGCTTTTTTCCCCATTCAAGAGGCACAGCCGTTGATTCCTATCCATAGAACAGTTTCTGTCCGGGATTTATTTTTTTTTTTTCTATCGTAAAAACAAAAGTTTGAGTCTCGATTTACGGATCCATCAGTCCAGCCTAACCCCATCCAATCCCATGGGTTAGCCAACCGCCCAACCACTGTAGTGATGGGATCCAATTAAAAATTTGGTTAGGTTTTGTCCCGGGTACCAAGGAAAAGAGTTCCAAGGCCCCCTAGCCGGATGTTCATGCAAAATAAAACTAGTCACACCACTCACACACCCAATATGAAATTGCCTTTTTCAACCAGATTCAACCAATTTAAAACAATCCTTTAATAAAACCATAGTATCATTGATCACCATCTTCCAATTTATCCAATTGATTCTTAATTTCCCATCATTCCTTCATCAGAGTATCTATGGCATCATTGGCAACTAGAACGCTCAGGAGCCGTTTCGATAGTTCCTAGCCCATAATACTTGGCAATATAATCACTTAACAAGATGGACTCTCGTTGAAGATCAGCAAGATCAACCAACAGATCCATATAAGGAGCCATGGACTCATCCATTGAAGACCAGCAAGGTCAATCAACCAGATCCATGCTCGATTTCAGAAAACAACTCCAACTCTGTTCCAATATCTTCCTCGACGCACGCGTGGGTATCCTAGGCAACCCAGAGCCCGAGCACCGTATGGTCAGCACCCTCTAGGATCCTTCGCAGGTAACCTAGCGCTTCACGCATAGGCCGCTTCCTTGGCCCCTCATCCACCGTACCGGAAGCTCACCATTTTAATCGCACCGAGGCTGGTCAAGACCTCGGCCGACCTTGCTACGCGAGACGTCCTTCATTGACTCCCCGTCAGCAGTTGCAACTTTACCATCACGACTTTAATCACAAGACGGTCAAAATGCTCCCCCCAGCATTCTTGACATAAAACAATCATTTACAAACAGCATTTACAAACAGTATTTACAAACAGTTTACAACACAATTTCTATTTTAACTTTCATTTTTCCACATTATCCTTCATCAATCTACATTACTTATTCCATATTCCATTTATATGTATACTCATCCCATCACATCATTTCTATCTCATCACTTCAGATTCCCTCACATCGCATATCGTATATTCACATCCATACATCCACATCTATATGCGTACATTCACATCTACATGCATACATCTACATCTCTATGCATACATCCACATCCACATTCACATTCACCTCCATACATCTACATCTACATGCATACATCCACATCTCCATTCACATCTACATCTATACATCTACATCTACATGCATCCATCCACCTCCACATCCACATCTACATCTATACATCTACATCTACATGCATACATCCATATCTCCATTCCCATCTACATCTATACATCTACATCTACATGCATCCATCTACCTCCACATCCACATCTACATCTATACATCTACATCTACATGTATACATCCACCTCCACATCCACATCCGTATCTATACATCTACATCTACATGTATACATCCACATCCACATCTATACATCTACATCTACATGCATACATCCACATCTCCATTCACATCTACATCCATACATCTACATCTACATGCATCCATCCACCTCCACATCCACATCTACATCTATACATCTACATCTACATGCAAACATCCACATCTCCATGCATAATAAAATTCTTTTAATTAATCTAGGATGATAGTTCCTAGAATATGGTAGGAAGTCCTCTTTTTATGCTTTGAATGAATTTATTTTATGCGTAATTTCTATAAAAATTTTGCCATAGCTCCGCTACTATGACTGATAAATCTCAATTTTTTTCTAAGGGATAAAGCTCATTATTAAAGAAATAATTAGAATGGTCTCTAATTGGATCATCAATCCATAATGGTCTCTAATTGGATCATTAAGAAAACAATTAGAATGGTCTCTAATTGGATCATCAATCCATAATGGTCTCTAATTGGATCATTAAGAAAACAATTAGAATGGTCTCTAATTGGATCATCAATCCATAATGGTCTCTAATTGGATCATTAAGAAAACAATTAGAATGGTCTCTAATTGGGTCATCAATCCATAATGGATTGAATCATCAATGTGCATAAACTAAAAGCATAGCAAAAGCCATTAATTTGGCCTCAAGCATAGCTTAATCTTGGATTAAGGAAAAGCTTTATGAAAAGCTTCATTTGGATTGAGAATGGGTCATGAGTATGACCATTTCTTGAGTGAGAGAGAGAAATTATAAAAACCATTAGAATTTAAATATAAGTGGAAATTAACTTCTATAGCATTTATTAAATTATGTAACTCTTCACTACTATTCACCAATTAACTTCAATAGCATTTAAAAAAAAAACCATACCAATTAAACTTCTCAAGCTTGAGAGGGGTTGAGAAGAGAGAATCATTGAGAAATCATAGAAAAGATCAAAATTCAATATACTTACCTTATGATTTGCTTGATTCTTTATTCACGGTAGAGGCCCCCAACCAATCAATTGGTTTAGTATGTTGATGGAGCCACCAATGGGGATTGAAGAAAGAGAGAAGTGTCAAAAACTAGTGAATTATTAAAGAATTCACAGTTCTTGGCTTAGGTGGAGTAACATAGCATAAGACACTATATATTTTGGCTTAGATGGAGTAGAGTAACAAAGCATAAGACACTATCTAATTTGGCTTAGGTGGAGTAGAGTAACAAAGCATAAGAGACTATCTAATTTGGCTTAGGTGGAGTAGAGTAACAAGGCATAAGACTCTATCTAATTTGGCTTAGGTGGAGTAGAGTAACAAGGCATAAGACTCTATCTAATTTGGCTTAGGTGGAGTAGAGTAACAAGGCATAAGACTCTATATTTTTTTTCAACAAGGGAAGGCTTCTATTTATAGGAAAATTTGAGCTCCTAACCAAACAAACTGATTCTAGAATTTTCCAAGTCAGTTTGGTCACTTTTTGACCATTTTTAGGTCAGTTAAGCTAACTTTTTGGAACTAGACTTGAATTAGGAGAGAGGAGAGATAAAATATCTCAATTTTTTTGAGTTTAAAACTCATTCAAGCATGTGAAATATGCACCTCCTTTAAAGAGCTCTCCTTCCTTACATATGTGTCATAGTTTTTTTTTACTAATAAACCTTGTACATTTTCAACTCTTCATCTTATGTGAAATATGCACCTCCTTTAAAGAACTCCCCTTCCTTACATATGTGTTTTTTAAACTAATAAACCTTGTACATTTTCAACTCTTCATCTTATGTGAGCATTTAAGGGACTCCCCTTCCTTACATATGTGTCATAATAAAATCATTTAAGGGAAATATGCACCTCCTTTAAAGAACTCCCCTTCCTTACATATGTGTCATAATGGAATCATTTTAATATTGCTCATAGTTTTTTACTAATAAACCTTGTACATTTTCAACTCTTCATCTTATGTGAAATATGCACCTCCTTTAAAGAACTCCCCCTTCCTTACATAGGTGTCATAATGGAATCATTTTAATATTGCTCATAGTTTTTTTTTTACTAATAAACCTTGTACATTTTCAACTCTTCACCTCATGTGAGCATTTACTCATTTTTGGGTATTTTCTTTTTACAATTTGGATTTATCTCCTCCCTACACATGGATTGATGCTATTGGCCCATAGGAACCTTAATTGGACCATAGTCTAAAGATTTCTGAAAATCTAGACCCTTAGGTTAAGGTTCTTTATACCTATTTCCAATTAATTCCAATTGCACATTGGAAAATTCTTTTTAAATTTCTGTTTCAGGGGAACTCATCTAAATTATAAGAGATATTTTTCTATCCAAAAATATTCAAAATCTGAATATTCTCTCTCTAGAATATTTTCTCTCTCTAGGTTAAAACAGCCACAAACAAGATCTCTTATATTTCAGAAAAGGAATTGATTACAAGGGAATATACTAGACATCAAAAGGGGTTGGGGGAGGAATCTTACATTCTACCCCACTTAAAAAACGCGAGATGTCCTCATCTCGCATCTTGGAATAATTTCGCAAGATGCATGAATATGAGACTTAGAGAAAAATTTTAATCACGATTAACCACCAAGAAAAGTCTTAAAGAGAGCAAGATTCAAAATAAGAACAAGATTTAAACTTTATTCATTCACGGGACTTATACAGTAAAGATAGAAGAACTCTTTACACTTCCATAAGCCCGTCCATCATATGGTCACAAAAGCAGTCCTCACAAGCTGCACAAGTATAGGGTAACTCATCTATGGGAATGATTCTGCTGGTTATTGCCGCACCTATCTCAGTGGTATGAGGTGATCTAACAAAAGGACCTCTGAGAGGCAAGCCAAAAACGGGATAAAGGCATATCTTCTCATGAGGAAGAAAACACGCCAGTAAGAAGACCCGCTCAGAAAACCCAAGATGCCTTGATCTCATGACGCAGTAGTATCGGGGACCCAAACCCAAGGCTTCGATAACCATGGCCAAGCGGACATTGTTACAAAAGTGTTGCTGACCCCAGGGTGTTACCCTAGTTATGTTTTGATAGGTCCGCCATTTGGTCTGCGCTACAGAAGTTCCTAGGTGAGGAAAAAGTGAGCGCTCATACTGTTCTATAAAGTCTTTCTTCACAGACTCTCTTGCGTCTTGAAGGTGAGAAATCATCAGGGATAAAACTAATTCCTGTTGCCAAGCCATGAAGGAGATTAAGAAAGAAAGGAGATTGATGGGAGTAAGATTACTGTGAGCGGCAAGTAAAAGTTACGACTTATATAGAGGAAGGAGCTAGCGTAACCTAGAAGCCAACGATAACTTGCCACTGAAGTTTTACCGTCTTTCCATGATTTGTGTTTGACACATTTTTCTATAGAAGGCATTAAGAATTTTGAGATGAGGAGATAAAAGAAGCTTGTAGGCTAAGTCACCTACTTTCATTGAATTCAGATATAAGGCTCACAATATCTGGGGGATAACTTCTTATACTACCAAGAGATAAAGAACTTCTTTTGGGCCGTACTCGAATGAAAACCAAAACCTTGGTATCCAAAACACCGATTCTCACTTCTGAACTCATTGTTCTAAATCCTTAAAACAGGTGGGACTCCTGAGAAGTATTCTAGGAAAAGGGTCTTCCTTTTTTTTAACAGAAACTTTCTTTTATTTTAGAGAGGGAATAATTCTAAGATCAGAAAGGGAGATTCTTACTCCTGTATACCTCGAAGGCTGGGGAGGAATCTTACATTCTACCCCACTTAAAAAGTGCGAGATGTCCTCATCTCGCAAGGTAGAGGACAGCTCTTTTTCTTAAGATCCAATTTTATTCTGGGATTCCTTATATTTTGGTCAACCTAACAGAACACTGGGATAAATATCCCTTATATAGAACTCATCATTAAATAGCAATTCATTCAGATCATGTCATTCATATCTTTAACATGATAATGGTCCTTTAGACCGAAAGTTTCCTTCGGAACATTCCTCCACGGAAATTTCAGTCAAGCAAGTTCTCAATTTGACATCCCTTAACTTGATCTACCGGTCAAGTATTAACAGTAGCAATCTAACAGCACAACCCACTAACCTCATAGTGATTTGCTGAATTCATTATCATCATTCTAGTTATGAATATCATCACAGGGACTCGTCCCATTCCCCCTCATTGTGGTTTCATTATATTTCAACTAATTTTTAAAAATCATCATTTTTCAATCAGCATTTTCAATCAGAATCCAAATCAATTCATCAATTCTCAAACAGAATTAAAAATCATATCAATCACATTCGAAATCATCATCTAGATAGCAATAACGCTTATAATTTCAAGTCTTAGATTTACTCGTATATACTGTGAGTAAAGAGCTGCAGTATACTCTCGGTATATACGGGTAGTCACGGCCCTTGGAATTATAAGGTAAATACCATCATGTCTAGGCCTCAAGCAAGTCAGGGTTCTATATAATTGTGAAACTTCCATTTGAAGACCCAATTACTAAATTACGACTTTCAGTTTGAATATCAAATTGTATGAATTATATCACACAATTATAACCTTTTTGTGTTTCTTGATAAATTTTTGACATATTTGTCTTCTCAGTTGATCTTTATTAACCAAATGCTCTGATACCAACTGTAAGATCCCTGTTCCCACCGAGCAATGGATTCGGGGTACTGGCAGCGGAAGTAGCGCTTCTCGCGCGGGACAGGGGTCCCACACTCGGGGCCTCGCCCACGGATATCCGGATAAGAGACTAATCCGTCGGTTGTTCCAAAACCGAACCCGGAAAAACTTCCTTTATCGGAAAGCACGGGCGATTCCACCAGGATAACTTTTTACTCTAACGTAGTCAAGATCATTTCTGATCGAGATGATCCGATTACATCTATAAGATACTTAGTCAGTTCAAGGAAGAAACTTGCACGTGGATCATTGGGATCAACGCTTTTTTCCCCATTCAAGAGGCACAGCCGTTGATTCCTATCCATAGAACAGTTTCTGTCCGGGATTTATTTTTTTTTTCTATCGTAAAAACAAAAGTTTGAGTCTCGATTTACGGATCCATCAGTCCAGCCTAACCCCATCCAATCCCATGGGTTAGCCAACCGCCCAACCACTGTAGTGATGGGATCCAATTAAAAATTTGGTTAGGTTTTGTCCCGGGTACCAAGGAAAAGAGTTCCAAGGCCCCCTAGCCGGATGTTCATGCAAAATAAAACTAGTCACACCACTCACACACCCAATATGAAATTGCCTTTTTCAACCAGATTCAACCAATTTAAAACAATCCTTTAATAAAACCATAGTATCATTGATCACCATCTTCCAATTTATCCAATTGATTCTTAATTTCCCATCATTCCTTCATCAGAGTATCTATGGCATCATTGGCAACTAGAACGCTCAGGAGCCGTTTCGATAGTTCCTAGCCCATAATACTTGGCAATATAATCACTTAACAAGATGGACTCTCGTTGAAGATCAGCAAGATCAACCAACAGATCCATATAAGGAGCCATGGACTCATCCATTGAAGACCAGCAAGGTCAATCAACCAGATCCATGCTCGATTTCAGAAAACAACTCCAACTCTGTTCCAATATCTTCCTCGACGCACGCGTGGGTATCCTAGGCAACCCAGAGCCCGAGCACCGTATGGTCAGCACCCTCTAGGATCCTTCGCAGGTAACCTAGCGCTTCACGCATAGGCCGCTTCCTTGGCCCCTCATCCACCGTACCGGAAGCTCACCATTTTAATCGCACCGAGGCTGGTCAAGACCTCGGCCGACCTTGCTACGCGAGACGTCCTTCATTGACTCCCCGTCAGCAGTTGCAACTTTACCATCACGACTTTAATCACAAGACGGTCAAAATGCTCCCCCCAGCATTCTTGACATAAAACAATCATTTACAAACAGCATTTACAAACAGTATTTACAAACAGTTTACAACACAATTTCTATTTTAACTTTCATTTTTCCACATTATCCTTCATCAATCTACATTACTTATTCCATATTCCATTTATATGTATACTCATCCCATCACATCATTTCTATCTCATCACTTCAGATTCCCTCACATCGCATATCGTATATTCACATCCATACATCCACATCTATATGCGTACATTCACATCTACATGCATACATCTACATCTCTATGCATACATCCACATCCACATTCACATTCACCTCCATACATCTACATCTACATGCATACATCCACATCTCCATTCACATCTACATCTATACATCTACATCTACATGCATCCATCCACCTCCACATCCACATCTACATCTATACATCTACATCTACATGCATACATCCATATCTCCATTCCCATCTACATCTATACATCTACATCTACATGCATCCATCTACCTCCACATCCACATCTACATCTATACATCTACATCTACATGTATACATCCACCTCCACATCCACATCCGTATCTATACATCTACATCTACATGTATACATCCACATCCACATCTATACATCTACATCTACATGCATACATCCACATCTCCATTCACATCTACATCCATACATCTACATCTACATGCATCCATCCACCTCCACATCCACATCTACATCTATACATCTACATCTACATGCAAACATCCACATCTCCATGCATAATAAAATTCTTTTAATTAATCTAGGATGATAGTTCCTAGAATATGGTAGGAAGTCCTCTTTTTATGCTTTGAATGAATTTATTTTATGCGTAATTTCTATAAAAATTTTGCCATAGCTCCGCTACTATGACTGATAAATCTCAATTTTTTTCTAAGGGATAAAGCTCATTATTAAAGAAATAATTAGAATGGTCTCTAATTGGATCATCAATCCATAATGGTCTCTAATTGGATCATTAAGAAAACAATTAGAATGGTCTCTAATTGGATCATCAATCCATAATGGTCTCTAATTGGATCATTAAGAAAACAATTAGAATGGTCTCTAATTGGATCATCAATCCATAATGGTCTCTAATTGGATCATTAAGAAAACAATTAGAATGGTCTCTAATTGGGTCATCAATCCATAATGGATTGAATCATCAATGTGCATAAACTAAAAGCATAGCAAAAGCCATTAATTTGGCCTCAAGCATAGCTTAATCTTGGATTAAGGAAAAGCTTTATGAAAAGCTTCATTTGGATTGAGAATGGGTCATGAGTATGACCATTTCTTGAGTGAGAGAGAGAAATTATAAAAACCATTAGAATTTAAATATAAGTGGAAATTAACTTCTATAGCATTTATTAAATTATGTAACTCTTCACTACTATTCACCAATTAACTTCAATAGCATTTAAAAAAAAAACCATACCAATTAAACTTCTCAAGCTTGAGAGGGGTTGAGAAGAGAGAATCATTGAGAAATCATAGAAAAGATCAAAATTCAATATACTTACCTTATGATTTGCTTGATTCTTTATTCACGGTAGAGGCCCCCAACCAATCAATTGGTTTAGTATGTTGATGGAGCCACCAATGGGGATTAAAGAAAGAGAGAAGTGTCAAAAACTAGTGAATTATTAAAGAATTCACAGTTCTTGGCTTAGGTGGAGTAACATAGCATAAGACACTATATATTTTGGCTTAGATGGAGTAGAGTAACAAAGCATAAGACACTATCTAATTTGGCTTAGGTGGAGTAGAGTAACAAAGCATAAGAGACTATCTAATTTGGCTTAGGTGGAGTAGAGTAACAAGGCATAAGACTCTATCTAATTTGGCTTAGGTGGAGTAGAGTAACAAGGCATAAGACTCTATATTTTTTTTCAACAAGGGAAGGCTTCTATTTATAGGAAAATTTGAGCTCCTAACCAAACAAACTGATTCTAGAATTTTCCAAGTCAGTTTGGTCACTTTTTGACCATTTTTAGGTCAGTTAAGCTAACTTTTTGGAACTAGACTTGAATTAGGAGAGAGGAGAGATAAAATATCTCAATTTTTTTGAGTTTAAAACTCATTCAAGCATGTGAAATATGCACCTCCTTTAAAGAGCTCTCCTTCCTTACATATGTGTCATAGTTTTTTTTTACTAATAAACCTTGTACATTTTCAACTCTTCATCTTATGTGAAATATGCACCTCCTTTAAAGAACTCCCCTTCCTTACATATGTGTTTTTTAAACTAATAAACCTTGTACATTTTCAACTCTTCATCTTATGTGAGCATTTAAGGGACTCCCCTTCCTTACATATGTGTCATAATAAAATCATTTAAGGGAAATATGCACCTCCTTTAAAGAACTCCCCTTCCTTACATATGTGTCATAATGGAATCATTTTAATATTGCTCATAGTTTTTTACTAATAAACCTTGTACATTTTCAACTCTTCATCTTATGTGAAATATGCACCTCCTTTAAAGAACTCCCCCTTCCTTACATAGGTGTCATAATGGAATCATTTTAATATTGCTCATAGTTTTTTTTTTACTAATAAACCTTGTACATTTTCAACTCTTCACCTCATGTGAGCATTTACTCATTTTTGGGTATTTTCTTTTTACAATTTGGATTTATCTCCTCCCTACACATGGATTGATGCTATTGGCCCATAGGAACCTTAATTGGACCATAGTCTAAAGATTTCTGAAAATCTAGACCCTTAGGCTAAGGTTCTTTATACCTATTTCCAATTAATTCCAATTGCACATTGGAAAATTCTTTTTAAATTTCTGTTTCAGGGGAACTCATCTAAATTATAAGAGATATTTTTCTATCCAAAAATATTCAAAATCTGAATATTCTCTCTCTAGAATATTTTCTCTCTCTAGGTTAAAACAGCCACAAACAAGATCTCTTATATTTCAGAAAAGGAATTGATTACAAGGGAATATACTAGACATCAAAAGGGGTTGGGGGAGGAATCTTACATTCTACCCCACTTAAAAAACGCGAGATGTCCTCATCTCGCATCTTGGAATAATTTCGCAAGATGCATGAATATGAGACTTAGAGAAAAATTTTAATCACGATTAACCACCAAGAAAAGTCTTAAAGAGAGCAAGATTCAAAATAAGAACAAGATTTAAACTTTATTCATTCACGGGACTTATACAGTAAAGATAGAAGAACTCTTTACACTTCCATAAGCCCGTCCATCATATGGTCACAAAAGCAGTCCTCACAAGCTGCACAAGTATAGGGTAACTCATCTATGGGAATGATTCTGCTGGTTATTGCCGCACCTATCTCAGTGGTATGAGGTGATCTAACAAAAGGACCTCTGAGAGGCAAGCCAAAAACGGGATAAAGGCATATCTTCTCATGAGGAAGAAAACACGCCAGTAAGAAGACCCGCTCAGAAAACCCAAGATGCCTTGATCTCATGACGCAGTAGTATCGGGGACCCAAACCCAAGGCTTCGATAACCATGGCCAAGCGGACATTGTTACGAAAGTGTTGCTGACCCCAGGGTGTTACCCTAGTTATGTTTTGATAGGTCCGCCATTTGGTCTGCGCTACAGAAGTTCCTAGGTGAGGAAAAAGTGAGCGCTCATACTGTTCTATAAAGTCTTTCTTCACAGACTCTCTTGCGTCTTGAAGGTGAGAAATCATCAGGGATAAAACTAATTCCTGTTGCCAAGCCATGAAGGAGATTAAGAAAGAAAGGAGATTGATGGGAGTAAGATTACTGTGAGCGGCAAGTAAAAGTTACGACTTATATAGAGGAAGGAGCTAGCGTAACCTAGAAGCCAACGATAACTTGCCACTGAAGTTTTACCGTCTTTCCATGATTTGTGTTTGACACATTTTTCTATAGAAGGCATTAAGAATTTTGAGATGAGGAGATAAAAGAAGCTTGTAGGCTAAGTCACCTACTTTCATTGAATTCAGATATAAGGCTCACAATATCTGGGGGATAACTTCTTATACTACCAAGAGATAAAGAACTTCTTTTGGGCCGTACTCGAATGAAAACCAAAACCTTGGTATCCAAAACACCGATTCTCACTTCTGAACTCATTGTTCTAAATCCTTAAAACAGGTGGGACTCCTGAGAAGTATTCTAGGAAAAGGGTCTTCCTTTTTTTTAACAGAAACTTTCTTTTATTTTAGAGAGGGAATAATTCTAAGATCAGAAAGGGAGATTCTTACTCCTGTATACCTCGAAGGCTGGGGAGGAATCTTACAGTGATGCTATTTTCAATGAACAGCTTATGGGCGGTACATGGTCCATGGATGATTCTGATGATACTAAATCTTTGCTTCAAGCTTTTCCATTCTTGTGTGATGATGAATCTTCTTCTATAGAGCAACTTTCCCCTTCACAACCATCTAAAGAGCAATCTTCTATAGAGCAACTTTCCTCTTCACAACCATCTAAAGAGCAACTTTCCTCTTCACAACCATTGATTCCGAATGCTATCATTGATGATGTTGACATTTTTATTGATCTGCCTATTGATTTTGAGCATGGTTCTTGTCATGTTTATGATGAAGATTTTGAGGCTAATGTTTTCTCTACTTCTGAAGATCCTGCCACGTACAGTGATGCTATATGTTCTCCACAAAAGGATCAATGGCAAGAGGCTATGGAAGCAGAGTACGATTCTCTTATCTCTAAAGGTACATGGATACTCACTGAGCTGCCTCCTGGCCATACTGCCATTAAGTGTAAGTGGGTATATAAGACAAAATTTAAAGCAGATGGATCCTTTGACAAATTCAAGACACGTTTAGTTGCCAAAGGTTATTCTCAAGTTGCTGGCATTGATTATCATGAAACCTTTTCACCAGTTGTTCGCATTACTAGTATTCGGGCTTTATTGGCATTTGTTGTTCAATTTGACTTAGAAATTCATCGGATGGACGTGCGCACAGCTTTCTTGAATGGAGATTTGAATGAAGAAATTTACATGGAACAACCAGAAGGATTTGTTATTGCAGGTAAGGAAGATCTTGTTGCTCATCTTCATAGGGCTTTATATGGTCTTAAACAAGCTTCACGGTCCTGGTACATCAAGTTTGATCTTTTCCTTACCTCCCATGGCTTTCTCTCTTGCTCTTCTGATCCCAACTTATTTACCAAACACCAAAATGGTAGTTTTGCAATCCTTGCCCTTTATGTGGATGATACAATCCTTGTTTCCAATGATTTGGGATTTCTACACCAAAGTAAGCAGTTGTTATCTTCGGCATTTGATATGGTGGATCTTGGAGAGCTTCACTCGTGTCTTGGCATTCAGATTCAAAGGGATCGCAGCAAAGGTATTTTATTACTTCGACAGTCAAAGTTTATTGAAGATACTATTAAGAAGTTTGGTTTGGAATCTGCACACTCAGCAACTACTCCTTGTCTTGCGAGTTCCATGAAAAACACTTCTAATGGTGGTGGCCAGCTTGTTACAAATCAACCATATGCTAATTCCTGACATTTTCTTTATTGCTAACTATCTCGGGCAACACCTTGCATGTCCTTCTCTTAAGCATTGGTCTTTAGCAAAGCGCGTGTTGAAATACTTGAAAGGCACTGCAGATTATGGTTTGGTTTATCAACGACAATTCACATCCGACTCCATTCCATCTCTTTCTCTTTTGGGTTACACAGATGCAGATTGGACCAGCTCACATTTATCTATGCGATCTACTAGTGGCAATTGTTTCTTCATTAATGGTTGTCTTATCTCTTGGACCAGCAAGAAACAACGTTGTGTTGTAATTTCTACAACTGAATCTGAATATGTTGCGGCATCACTTGCAGCTCGTGAACTCATTTGGCTTCGACAAGTGTTGATAGATATTGGCCATTCTCCTCTTTCTAGTACACCCTTGCGGTGTGATAATCAGAGTGCTTTTAGTCTTGCAAAAGACTATGTCCAACATAACAAGTCAAAACATATTGTTGTGCATTACCATGATGTTCGATACGAAGTACACAAAGGCACTATCATGATTGAACATTGTCCAAGTGACCAGATGATTGCAGATATTCTTACCAAAGGTCTCAATGAGTCACGCTTCATTCTCTTACGCTCAGAGCTTGGAGTTGCCAGGGCTCACTCTTTCTAGATTAGGCTCTTTACTCTTATGGTAGCTTTGTACATATATCATTGTAATCTTCTAGACACCATGCACTTTGCACATTTCACAATTGCACACTATGACCTCTTGGTCCTTTTGTATATTTGTACATAGATGCACAATGCACTTTCACATCATTACTTCTAGTTCATATTTTCACATTTGTATAGGGGCTTGGGTTTTTCCCTTGTACTCCCCAAGGATTATTTCATCCATAGCTAGAGACCCTTGTTTGAGTGGGGGTGTTGGAGCTCTATATATGGCTCACTCTACCTAACTTGGTCTCACCTATATATATGTATCTTGTCCTCAATATGAATCAGTCTTTGGGAGCGTACATGATGTGTCTCTTGTCTCGTCTCTTTCTCTCTACATTTCAACAAAAAGTGGGAAACAGCTCTTGAGAGAATGGAAATGGAAAAGGAAAAAATCTAAAAATAGGAATTGTCTATGTAAATATGATCTCAGTGCTGCACACACAGAATGAGGAGCTAGTTGGCGGAATGGAGGTGGCAAGAAAATCGATGTCACCACCCGAAACACGACGCATGGATGGAAAGAAAGAGGTGTTACATCACTTTCACCCCACCTCAATCCGGCCACATTCATGACCTTGTGTCTTGTGCATTAGGCATGTAAGATAGAATTTTAAAAGAATTAGAGAGAATCATGGAGTTTTGGCCGTACCACAACAACGAGGGACATATGCCATGACAACTACTGAAAATCAATGCAATTTCTCTTTCGAACGACTAATTTATAAGTTTGTATTGTGCAAAAACTCTCTTCTACACTTCGCTTCCAATTATCTCCTTCATAAGCTTAGTTATCACCCTTACCATTCGTCTCTCAACCCTAAATATTGCGTGTCTTAGAGGATGGTGAAATTTGAGTATCTCTTATCCACCCTATATAAGGAGATAGATAAACATGCCCAATAGATGGAGAGGATGGGATTGAAGCAATTCACGGACCTACCCTGGGAGGCGCTCAAGTGAATTTTAGAGGCGGGGACCATATGGCGTAGCTCCCAAATTTGAACATTATCACACTACCCTCCTCAAGATAATAAAGAAATCGATCCTCTATATGTGTCCGAGGTGTTCAACTTGCTGGGGTGAGAGAAAAGTGGAGATCAATCTGATGGTGGACAATGATGACTTGATCAAGGAATTCAGCCTACTGGAGGGAAGAGCCAAGGAATATAAATTGCATGTCTAGAAAGACCTTGAAGGAATTCAGCCTACTGGAGGGAAGAGTAAAGGAATATAAATTTCATGTCTAGAAAGACCTTTGGATGGTGAAAGACGTTGAAGCTAGAATGAGGGTCACCTAGGCTAAATGATTGTATCATAACCTAAAGGAACAGATATGAAAGCTCACGAGGCCCAATACAAAGATGAAGATTGGCCCATATTTGGGTGACTTGTTTAGAGGGAAGCAAGAGCCAAGAAGGACAAGGACGAGGGCCCTAAGGGAGATGAACAAGAAAGAGCTCACACAAGGACAAGAAGAAGGGACCTAAGGGAGATGCATCAGGGAAGCTAGAAAGTTTAAAGCTCTTTAGAAAACCCCATAAATAGGCCTCGGGACAGGGAAAGAAGATAATATTTGAAGTTGGAGAGAAAAAGATTAGGGAAAAAAAGGGGAAGATTGCCAAGGAGGGAGCCAATAGGGCAACGACAGTGTGAAGTGGCATACAACTAAATGAGGACCTGGCCGACATCGGTAAGTCATTATTTTCCTAGAAGCTGAAGAAGCAACAAACAAGAGGGCACCTTGACCACCAACCTACAGTTGGATACGTAACCTCCAGAGCTAGGAAACTTTTCACCCATGTCTACCTAAACTTTGCAAGCACAAGTAAGATTTCCAAACACCATTGAAATGGAGTGGGTGTAGGGAGCCCTACATTACATTCAATGATGCACAAATGATGCACTCAAGTAGGGGAAAGCTACAATCCATCATGAAGGAAAAGCACACTACCCTACAAATAGTGAAAAGTCAAGAGGAACCCCTACTAGAGGAGCTACACATGAGAATAATGGAAGCGGGATAACTGAATAAAATGCACAAATAGATCTAGTAGCTACAACATGTGAGGAAAAAAATGAAGAAGAAGATGGAGGAAATGAAGGAGACGATGGCCATGCGAGACTAGGAGACTATGCAAATGTAGACAGAATTAAATAGGGACATAGAAATCCTAGCCAGAATAGAAGGGCAAGTCACCCTGATCTGAAAGCAGCACATCAAAATCATAAGAGATGTACAGGAAAGGGCTAACAAGGATAAAGTGGAGATGGTGAAGGTAGAAGCCAGACTGGCGATTCTCATAGAATTGTACGTGCTAGACGTAGAGCAAATGGAGCACTGGAAAGGTCATATTGTGGATGACCTTAAGGAGGTGGGGAGATTATCTTGAGAAGCTAACATAAGGAATGCAAGCCCCCGCACCTTCTAACAAACAATTGTCTCCCCACCAGTCAAGAGGTGGAAATCCAGATGGAGGGTCTGGAAATCCTAATCCAGCCTTGACAACAAGGCTAGAACCAGCAAAAGATTTGGAAGCACCAACCATCAATGGAGTAGGCGAAGAAATTGAAAATAGCAAAGGAGGAACCAATAGAGAAGAGGAGTTGCACAAGGAAAATGAGTAGCTACGGCAATAAATAGAAGCCTGGAAAAGATATTTGTAGTCTTGAAAGGAGAAGGGAATAGCTAGTGGCACAAGTAAAAGGGAAGGGGAAGGAAATTGTTTTATATACTGCATCAATGATGGATCTCATCTCCCCAAAAATGAATTAAAGAATCATGCAAGGGTAGCCACAAAGAAGCTGGAAGAAAGAGATAGCCATCATGCAGCTTCTCTTAGAGATGAGTAGCTACGGCAATAAATAGAAGCCTGGAAAAGATATTTGTAGTCTTGAAAGGAGAAGGGAATAGCTAGGGGTGCAAGTAGAAGGGAAGGGGAAGGAAATTGTTTTATATACTACATCAATGATGGATCTCATCCCCAAAAATGAATTAAAGAATCATGCATGGGTAGCCACAAAGAAGCTGGAAGAAAGAGATAGCCATCATGCAGCTTCTCTTAGAGTCCAGATATAGAAGAACTAGATTTGTAGAACAAATAGAAAGATAGCAAGACCATCCAGGCTCTAAAAAGGGAGATTGAAGAAGGCACACCCACAAGGGTGACTAGATCCAAAGGTGGCAAGATGACCATAAGTGAGTTGAACATCACTTTGATGACAACAAATGCTGACCTTAGGAGAAAAAAAGATCAGATGGAGGCTATGAAGAAAGCCCAACTACGAAAGTGCAATTCAAGGACAAAATGCATTAACAATTTCAAAATTGGTGGGCCAAAAGAGAAAGAAGGGCAAGGGAGGACATGGAAAGGTAAGTGCAAGGAGAAATATTGGGACATAGGTAAGTCATTATTTTCCTAGAGGCTAGAGAAGCAACAAACAGGAGGGCACCTTAACCACCAACCTATAGTTGGATATGCAACCTCCACATCTACTCCACATCTAGGACACTTTGCACCCATGTCAGCCTAAACTTTGTAAGGACAAGAAAGCTTTCCAATGACCATTAAAATGTAGTGGGTGCAAGGAGCCCAACATTACGTTCAACGATGCACAAATGATGCACTCAAATATGAGAAAGCTACAATCCATCATCAAGGAAAAGGGCGTTTTCCCACAAATAGTGATAAGAGAGCAAGAACCCCTACAAGAGGAGCTATGCATGAGAATAATGGAAGAAAAATGCAGAAATAGATCTGGTAGCTCCAATAGGCCAGTAAAAAAATGAAGAAGGAGATGGAGGAAATGAAGGAGATGATGGCCAATAAAGACTAGGAGACTATGCAAATGGAGAAGGAATTAAATAGGGACATAGAAAACCTAGCCAGAATAGAAGGGCAAGTCACCCTGATCTGAGAGGAGCACATCAAAATCATAAGAGATGTCCACGAGAGGGCTAGCAAGGATAAAGTGGAGCTGGTGAAGGTAGAAGCCAGATTGGCACTTCTATGCATAAGAATTTGTAGAATTGTATGTGCTGGACGCGGAGAGAATGGAGAAGTTGGAAGGTGTGCGGAGATGCACAAGAAAGAGCTTAGAAGGACAAGGAGAAGGGACCTAAGGGAGATGCACCACGTAAGCTATGTTGAAATTTGAGCAAAATGATGAGCTATGGTGGATCAAACACTAGAATCAACATGATTAACAAAGTGATTAAGAAATAATTAAGACGTAATTAGTGAATAATTAGCAAATAGATTAATGTAGGCATGGATACTCAAAAACCAGCAAATTCTCATTAGGGCTATGCCTCAATTTATAGAGTTTACATCAAGCATCAAATCCCATTGATTTCTCCATGATCCACTCCCAGAATATCTCCACCTTTTGCCTGATTCTCTCCACCTTTTGCCTGATTCTCTCCACCTCTTCTCTTTTCCCTGAATATCTCCCAGAATATCTCCACACTCCTAAATTCCCTCATGCTACCCATTATTCTCTCCTAGTAGATTCTTCTAACCTTTTCACAGGTTCTTTCACAATTACATCTCCTCTTTTACAGCCTCTATCCAAGAGCTTGTTCCCACACGCACCCTATTCACTTGTATATTTCAACACCTCCCCTCAAGTGAATACTCCTAGTACACCTAGACCCTATACCAAGTTTGCCTCCCCTTACTTGGTAGTCCGCGACCAGTGTCTACTCCTCCCCTCAAGTTATCTCAGCACACTTGGACCCTGTATCAAGTTTCTTTCTTACTTGACAGTCCGCGACCAGTGCCTCAAGTCCCTAAACTCCATAGTCCTTGACACTCTCTCTCTCTATGTGTCCAAGGCTACTATAAGTGCCCGCGACCTTGACTAAAGTGCTCACACATACATCTTCCACGTGGCCTACATCATCGGTGGCTCAGAGGTGGTTTTACTTTATTGGGGCAGGTTACATTGGGTTGTGGGCTCTCTCTCTCTCTCTCTCAGAGATTTTCACATGGCTCCTCACTCTTTGGAGCCTCACATCTTCTCTTTTCTTCAGTCTTCTTCTCGTGGCAGCATCTCTCCACGCGTCCGTCTCTTCTTCCAGTCTTCTCGGGGCAGCTTCTCTTTTTGTGGCAGCTTCTCTTCTCGTGTCCATGTCTTCCTTCAGCTTCTCTTCTTGGTGTGGATCCTCTTCTTGGGAAGAGATATTCTTCTTCTTTCATGGTTGGGGCCATGAGCTCGTCCGTTCAGGTCTTTTTGCTCCATGTGAGCAACATGTTTCAATGTTTTGCTAACAGTTCCTTTGGGATTTTTATGTTTATTTTGTATCATTATGCAATGCAAACCCAAATTTATGCGGGAGGTCTTACCTCTTGCCTTAATCTGGACAAGGGCAGTGTCTGTTTCCATTTTTACACTGATAAAATGTGCCCAGCATTCATTCTCATGCACATTCCAAATGCAACTCTGGCTGTGAATAATCTTGAATTTGAGTGAGATTTACAGGCATTAACCAAGGGTTGAATGCAAAATGATGATTTTCACAAATTTATCAGCACAATTTTACCAGAAATTACATTAAATCAAGGGTAACCAATTTGTACGGGATGGTTGGAGTATCAAACCAACTCCGATTTGCAATCTGAAGTTATAGGGATCTGTATCAGATACCTAATGGTTAATTTGAACCCTCAATTGCACCAAAATACAGTGATTAGCACTGATTAATCACTGATTAGCAAATTAATGCTCTGTTTTGTGTGCAAAAAATAGAGTATGCGGGGAGTCCAGATCTGGTGCCTTAGACTTCAAATGAGCTCAAATGCTTTCAAAGGCATCAATAGCAATGAGTCTAGTAGAGGATTAAGCCAAGAAACATAAGATTTGACCAAATATTGAAAGCTTAATGTCTGTTTTACCAAAGTCACCTGTAGATTTGATGAAGAGCTTGGATCTCAATGTAGACTTGATGAAACTCAATTCTGTCTTCACGAGCTTGTAGAGCATGCTTGATTACCCCTTGGGCTAAGAGGAATTAGAGACCTTTGATCTGTGGAAGTAGAAATCACCAAATCATCTCAGAAAAACGTAGCTTTTTAATCAGCGAAAATCGAAAGCTTCCGTGGGCGGTTTGCGCTTCTGATTCGATGGGCTGGAGCTCCTATGGGTTAGCTAGCTTGTGTTAGAAGCTTATGCCCTAATTCTATGTGTGCAAGGTGCTAGAGATCCTCCACTGGCTGGGGGTGAAGGGGAGAAGTGAAAACTCACTAAAAAATTGATTTTTTGCTAATACTAATCCTAATTAATTAACTAATGGGCTCATAAATCTAATTGATTCTAGGCATGGCTCTGATACCATGTTGAAATTTGAGCAAAATGATGAGCTATGGTGGATCAAACACTAGAATCAACATGATTAACAAAGTGATTAAGAAATAATTAAGACGTAATTAGTGAATAATTAGCAAATAGATTAATGTAGGCATGGATACTCAAAAACCAGCAAATTCTCATTAGGGCTATGCCTCAATTTATAAAGTTTACATCAAGCATCAAATCCCATTGATTTCTCCATGATTCACTCCCAGAATATCTCCACCTTTTGCCTGATTCTCTCCACCTCTTCTCTTTTCCCTGAATATCTCCCAAAATATCTCCACACTCCTAAATTCCCTCATGCTACCCATTATTCTCTCCCAGTAGATTCTTCTAACCTTTTCACAGGTTCTTTCACAATTACATCTCCTCTTTTATAGCCTCTATCCAAGAGCTTGTTCCCACACGCACCCTATTCACTTGTATATTTCAACAAGCTAGAAAGTTTAAAGCTCTCTAGAAAGTTGGAAGGTGTGCGGAGATGCACAAGAAAGAGCTTAGAAGGACAAGGAGAAGGGACCTAAGGGAGATGCAGCACGTAAGATAGAAAGTTTAAAGCTCTCTAGAAAACCTTAGGAATAGGCGTCAAGACAAGGAAAGAAGATAATATTTGAATTTGGAGAGAAAAAGACTAGGAAAAAAAGGGGAAGATTGCCAAGGAGGGAGCCAATGGGGAAATGGCATTGCGAAGCGGCATATAGCTCAAGGAGGACCTAGCTGACATAGGTAATTCATTATTTTCCTAGATGCTGGAGAAGCAACAAACAAGAGGGCACCTTGACCACCAACCTACAGTTGGATATACAACCTCCACAACTAGGACCCTTTGCACCCATGTCTGCCTAAACTTTGCAAGCACAAGTAAGCTTTCCAAACACCATTGAAATGGAGTGGGTGCAGGGAGCCCTAAATTACATTTAACGATGCACAAATGATGCACTCAAATATGAGAAAGCTACAATCGATCATCAAGGAAAAGCACGATGCCCTACAAATAGTGATAAGCCAACACGAACCCCTACCGAAGGAGCTACCCATCATGAGAATAATGGAATCACGCTAACTAAATAAATTTTAGAAATAGATCTAGTAGCTCCAACAGGCCAGTAAAAAAAATGAAGAAGAAGATGGAGGAAATGAAGGAGACGATGGCCAAGAAAGACTAGGAGACTATGCAAATGTAGAGGGAATTAACTAGGGACATAGAAAAGCTAGCCATAATTGAAGGGCAGGTCACCCTGATCTAAGAGGAGCATATCAAAATTATAAGAGATGTACATGATAGGGCTAACAGGGATAAAGTGGAGATGGTGAAGGTAGGAGCCAGATTAGCAATCCTCATAGAATTGTACGTGCTACTACACAAGGAGAGAATGGAGCAATGGGAAGGTCATACGGTGGATGACCTTAAGGAGTTGTGGCGGGAGATTATCTAGAAAAGCTAACATCAGTAATGCAAGCCCCCACACCTTCCTACAAACAATTGTCTCCCCACCACGAGTCAAGAGGTGGAAATCCAGATGGAGGGTCCGAAAATCCCGATCTAGCCGTGACAATAGGCCTAGAAAAAGCAAAAGATTTGGAAGCACCAGCCATTAATGGAGTAGGCAAAGAAGCTGAATATAGCAGAAGAGGCACCACTAGAGAAGAGGAGTTGCACAAGGAAAATGAGTAGCTTAGGCAATAAATAGAAGCTTGGAAAAGGGATTTGTAGTATTGAGAAAGGAGAAGGGAAAAAGCTAGGGGCGCGCAACCAGAAGAGAAGGGGAAGGAGATTGTTTTATATATTGCATCAATGATGGATCTCATCCCCAAAAATGAATTAAAGAATCATTCATGGACAGCCACACGAAGAAGCTCTAAGAAAGAGATAACCATGTAGCTTTTCTTAGAATCCAGATAGAAGAGCTAGATGTGCATAACAAATAAAAATATTGCAAGACCATCCAGGCTCTAAAAAGGGAGATCGAAGAAGCCACACCCAAAAGGGTGACTAGATCCAAAGGTGGCAAGATGACCATAAATGAGTTGAACATCCATTTGATGACAAAAAATGCTAACCTTAGGAGAAAAACAGATCAAATGGAGTCTATGGAGAAAGCCCATGCTATGAAAGTGCAATTGAAGGACAAAATGCTTCAAGAATTTCAAAGTTCGTGGGCCAAAAGAGAAAAAGGGGCAAGGGAGGACATGCAAAAGTAAGTGCAAGAAGAAATTCTGGGACAAAAAAGATTAAGTGTTTGGAAGGAGACCGCGTTGAGATGTATGCAAAATCTTGTCCATATGGCATAGCAAAGGTGGGTACCAAGAGGCCTTCCAACTGGGATGACATTGCTAAATTCACGAGCCAGATGGAAGTACCTAATGTGGTGGGATGGGGCCAAATCCCCCTTTTGACATGATGAAGCTCGTGGGGTAGCAGATCCCAAGATGCAATCAGAATCAATTTGTAATTTGTATTGTCTTTTCTTCCAATCTAATGAACAATTAGTAGCACTTAACCATGATCGACCGAGAACAGCCTCTACCACTGCCTTGGACTTACTTGCCACATAAAAGGGAACTGACATCTGGTGATCCTGAATGGACATCATAATGACACATTTTCCCTCTATAGGGTTATCTTCACCTGAGAAGCTTTGTAAGTCAATAGGAATGTGCACAAGTGTTGGTTGTCCCAAGGCTATCCATGTGTCAAACGAGAGAACATTATAATCTGCACCAGAGTCAATTAAGGCAGAGACGAAGTAGGTAGTCTCATGAAGATAAAGACACACTTGAATATTGAAAGGATCGACATATTGCTCAGTAGCCAACTGTAAGGCCAACATAGAAGCCTTGCGCGCTCCTTAGCTTTTGCAACTCTAGCTTTAGCCTCTTCTTCAACCTGACATTTATGTAGGTCATGTGCTTCTTTCCGTGTGTGTGCAGCATGCATTTGTTGAAGCATGGCTTCAGTTAATGGTTCATTGTATTTCTTGAGACGACTTCCATTAATGAAGTTAGGTATTTGCTCACCTTCAAGTGTCTCTAAACGCACTGCACCACTTGGAGTAAGCTCATTAATCACAAACGGTCCTAGGCCATGTTTCTTGAGCTTTCTCTTATGCTTCTTACAGCATTTACGTTTAGGTCAACTTCGAGGGATCTCTACTTGAACCTCCCTTCCACTCAAGAGCAGGCGTGCCTTTCCTAACTCTTCCTCAGGAATTATCACATCATTATCAAAATCAGAGTCCCATCCATCTTCCTTATCAGCATCATTAGCAGATTCGAGTGTTAAATCCTCCACTGAGACTTCCTCTACATGCAGTGCTATTGTGGATGCATCCCTATAGTACAAAACATCTAGAAGGTCAGGTGGTTGTACCATTCGTATAGGAATAATGTCATATCCATCTGAGTCACAAAATTGAATTGGCTTAGGTAAAGCACATGTCGATAATGTTGCAAGGACATGACTCCATTCTAGTGGATCAATTAAGTGCTCATCAGGGAAGGGTTGTGGAATGTATGCCTCATCTGATACACTTCGATTACCCTTAAGTCTCTCAGTGTTGAAATCCCTACATGAGGCTCCACATATCCACAAATCTTCTCGCCCATGTGACAATGTAACTCTTGAGCCCTCAGATGAAGCAGAATCAAACTCATCTATTGGAGACCTTATTACATCACGATATGAGTGATTCTTTAGGTTGACCCTTGTGATGAGACAGAATCATGTCGGAGGTACAAATAATTGTATCCCCAATCTTGAATCATTTGAAATTATCGCATGAATGGTCTATCCAATATCACTTCATAGTTTGGATGTTTTCCAAAATCCACTACTGCAAAGGTGTGCTCATATTCAATCCCACATGTGGTGACCAATATGTTCTCAAGCAGCCCAAGGGGATGTTCTAAGCTTCCATCTGCTAGCTGCAAGTGCATCCTGGTACTACTAATAGTTGGTTTGCCCCACTTTTCCCAAATGGACCTTGTCACAATGCCCACTCCTGCACCACTATCAAGTATTGCAGTTGAAGCTACTTTTCGCACTTCTAATGGGAGGGTAGCATTTCCCTGATCGTCCTCACAAAATTTTCCTACTTTATTGATAGGAACTGGCGTAACATGCTTTGTCTCAGGGTGTATATTACAATGATGGTGACCCTTTTGTAGCAATACCTACTTTGACAAACATGTGGCAATATCATTCCACAACTTAGGTCGAAGCTTTATCAAATCAAGCAAAGGTAAGGTACAAGCCACTAGTGCTGACAAAATAGCTTGCACGATACCCATATCCATCTCCTTTGTCAACCTTCTATGCATGGAGGGTATCCTCAAGGTTTGAGAATAGTTCTCATATTCTCCCAAATATGATGGTAAGGTTTTCATTGTATGCTTACTTCTAGGAGAAACAATTGTTTTGAACTTCCTCCTGGATGCTTGGGCGTCTAAAGTTGTTTTCTGTGCTCCTGGTAAAATCCACCTCAGAGAATGGAGGTGAAATAAAAGAGGACATATTCTCATTAACTTTCTCATGAACTGCTACCCACATCCATTTGCCATGTCCTCATTAGCATCAATAACTTCATCATTGCATGGGAAGGCAAGGCTAGGTGGTGGCAGAATATCTTCTTTCAATTGGGTGTCAATTGGTGTAGACTTCGCTATGAGCTTGTGAGATCAGCTCACTTTTCATTTCCCAACTTGATGACACTTCTGGTATGGTTTCTAATGTTGGCTTAAGAGAGGTTGGGCCCCGAGGGATAGGTGGAGGTGGTCCCTCAAGTATTGATTGAGCTTCCCTAATGAGTTGCTGATGTACAGCTAGATTGATCTTCTCCTCACTCACGAGGGTTTGGGTATTCTTGAAGCTTCTTGGGTAGCTCAGATAAAGCTGCAATGCGACTTCTATGAGCATCAATGATGGCATCTAGAGTCTCATTCACCTTATCCACAAAAATAGAACCCCCAAAACTATCCTCGGTTGTACTAGCCTCTTCTTGTTTAGCACTAGGTCCAGGTTGAGATTGATGCTCCTCATGCACTTCTTGGGATGTAAAAGCTTGATCCTTCATGTTTTGTTTAGAGACTTCTTGAGAACTAGTGGATGCACTTTTAGTTTGCTTGTTGCGGTTCTTTTTCCTCCTAGTGGTCCTTTTTCTATTGGAATGTAGGGTCTTGTCCACTAGATTTGCCTTTGCATCCCTAGTTCGAGGTGTCGCATCAGTCTGCATTTCGGCATTTCGTGTCTGTGATCTAGTCATGACTCTAAGTGGCACGACATCCTCATTCTCGGATGAAGGTGGCGATGGAACTGTCCCTACAAAGTTGAGTGAGACCTTTGGTTGAGAGGTGCCTTCCTCATGTGGTTTTAGCAAACAATCCTTTGAGAAGTGTTCTACACAACACCCTCGACATATCTTTCAATTGGTGGAAACTATGGTACTGTTGTATTGGATCGAGTTGCTTGCCTTGAGCGATGTGGATAATCACGAGCCCAATGGGGTTCTCCGCACTCATAACAGGGGCCCATTAGTTTGGCTTCTACTTTCCTTTGCTGCCATTGACCTGAGGGGCCTGGAGTCCTAGGTTGGTAGCCGCCTAGCAACATCAAAGAATTTTGTTCCCTTGGTTGAGCCTCCAGTGCTTGGCTTGGATATGTGGGACTATCAAAGAGATTTTCCTTGGATGAATATGATGCATATTCCTCCTCCACATAGCCTGGGTTTACCAAGTCTCTACACATATTTGAATTGTCGTAGTCAATAACCCTCACAAGAGCAGTCCCAAGAGCAGGAGGTTGAGCTCCAAGAACAGGTCGTGCTTGCTCTTGTGCCATCGGTGGCTTACGTTCAAAATTAGTATACTGTTTATGCATTTGTGGAGTCACTCCACCCCTTTGCTGCTCACGCTCCTGTCTCAATCTTGCAATGCGAGTACATTCCTGTGTGGTGTGGGTAAAGTTCCAAGCACAGGCCTGGCACCACTTCTTTGTGGGTTGGTTTGTGACTAGAGGAGAAAAGGTATTACATTCTTCGGTTTTATGGTTACCGCCACATGCTCCACAAAGATGAGGACCTGTAGGTAGTACACTTCTCATTCGCTGCTGCTGTTGTTGTGGCCGCATGGGTGGGCGATAGGTTTGTCCCAATCTCCTTAGTACTAGGTTAGCTATCTAGTCTGGATTTACTAGTGCGCTAGACCCTGAACTTTGGTCATCACCCCACTGATCTCTAGGTTTCACCTCAGGGCCAGAACCATCTTGGAATTTGAAGTTATCTGTGAAATCCATAGCATCATGGAAACACTCATTGAAATTTGTATGCTTCTTTGCATAGAGATGTGTATGCAGTGTTGAATTTTTTGAGTCCTTTTAAGAAGAGAGAAATTAATCGACTCTGGGTGGGCTTCTCATCTTCTGGGCAACGATTAATGTACTGCTTCATCTCCTATTTACACAATCTCTAACACTCTCAGTCTCGCCTTGCTTGAAAGAGCAGATGTTTGCTACCGTGTCATGTTGAATCCCCATCAAGGAAAAAGCAACAATGAATCTCTCTTCGAGAACTCATAAAGAAGATTTGTCTGAAGCCTCTAGTGCCTGAAACCAAGCAAGGGCCTTTCCCTCAAGAGGGAGCCCAAATCCTTCAATTTGCGTATGCTTGTCAGTCACTTGCTCAGCTCGAACTGCGTGCCTAAATGCTGCTACATGGTCATATGGATCTCCCGACTCTTCGTACTTCTTTACTAGTTTTTGAAGAGTTGATGGCCTTACTTGTCTTTCATCATAGGGCCTACGGCCTCTCACTCTCAGTGGGAATTGTTCATCTCTTTAGTAAGATGGTCCACATGCATCCCAAATTGGTGTGGCTCCCCTATTACCTGCCTCACCAACCCCCTCCAAAGATCTTGTTACTCGCATTTCAGGAGGTGCATTTATGGGAGGCCGAGCTGGCTCCCCTACCCTCCGATTGTCATAGTGAGAGAAACGTTGTTGTGGTGTGATCAGTGGTCACACTTTTGGTTTAGGATAATATCTTGGTGCTAGAGTTGGGCTACTTGCAATGGTCCACTTTGATGTTGAGGGTCCCTCTCTAATGAACTCTCGTAGGGGAGGAGCAGCAGTTTCTCCAAGAAAGGCTGTCTCTCCTGGTTTAGCTGTATTTGTTGAGAACACTTCCATGAATAATGGTTGTCCTTTCCACGTGAGCTCCTGAATCTCCATCTAATCTAAGGTTCGGTATTCATTGGCCCATTTATCAACGATTCGGTTCATGTGTCTCCTGCAAGCTTCTCGACTACCACCACAAGTGCTAGAGGAAGATCTAGCTCTGGCAATCTAGTTGTGGCATAATATCCTTCTAAAGAGTCCTTATAGACTTCTTGAAGTGGGTCATCCTGTGCAAACTCCCATTGGTTCTCAGCCCCCTGATCCATTTTGCTCTTGCCTTTCCTATCCCTTTCCAAATTTAGATCTACAAGAAGTAAATCATCTATGCATGGCTTTGAGGACTGGGCATTGGATGGTCCAAGCATGTCCGGCTCAATGAGCCAATCATCTCTAGACTCCCTTGCTCTGGAAAGCTTTGATAAGTCTAAGAACTTGCTGGAAAGCTTTGATAAGTCTAAGAACTCGCTTTTAGAGAGCTCTCCTAATTTGTCTACATTCTCTGGATGATAGGTGACTTCGTAGCGAACACCATCTCCACCACCCATGTACATGTTACCCTGGTCATTGACTAGGGGTGCTCTATCAAGTTCTGAGAAAAAGTCTGTGATCTTAACAAGATACCATTGTGTGGATCCCTAAAGATCTCAGCTCCTTGAGCATTCGTATTGAAGTCTCACATTGAGTGGTAACCCCATGGTGTCGGCTTCAAATGGATTAGAAGATCTTGTGGGTATCCTATTTGGGGCTAAGGGATGACTATTTGACGGCCCTAGATTGTCCATGGACAATGAGCTAGTTGTTCTGGAAAGGGTATCAGACTGAGATTCGAAAAAGTTTTCAGCAATACCAGCCAAATTTCCGACCGATTGGGTCCCACTTTCCTGCGTAGGTACTCTAGAAGGTGCCCTAGGCCCTATGGCAGTGTCTATATGACATCTCGACTGCAAGTGCATAAGGTTAAATTTTAAGGTTTGTTTGTTTGTTTATATATATATATATATATTTATGTATATATATATATATTTTTAAACCCTACCTAACAACTAAATGTACCTAACATGAATATGAGTGTAGCTCTCTATTTTTGTTAATTCTTTTTTTTAAATTTTTTTTTACTAATTACACAAAAATACTAATTATGCACAAAATTACAAAAATTTAAAAAAAAGATGTAAGTTACACTATTATGCAAAAAAAATTTAGAAAAGTTTAAAAAATGCAAATTATGCAAAAAAAAAAATTAATTTTTTTATTTTTTTATTTTTTTATAAATTTTCTTTCTTTCTTTCTTTTCTTTTCTCTCTCTTTTTTTTTATAATTATTTTATTGTTGTTTTCTTTTTCTTTTTATTATTTTTTTTAAAAAAATGTAAAAACATGAAAATTAACAAAAAATATAAAAAAAGTACTAACCGTATCTTTCTGCCGCCTTCGGATCGTCTCTCTCTCTCTCTCTCTCTCTCTCTCTCTCTCTCTCTCTCTCTTTGCCGTGAACAACCTTCGATGGCGACTTCATATGTGTGTGTGTGTGTCTTGTGATTGCTGGTGGTAAGCCTTCCCCTCTATAGAAGAATCTCTCTCTCTCTCTCTCTCTCTCTCTCTCTCTCTCTGTGCTTGAACAAGCCTCCACGGCGACTTCACATCTGTGTGTGTTTTTGCATTGCAGGTTTCCTGGATTTTTTAACATTATATTAGCATCTCAAGGCCCAACAAGCAAAGGCTTGGCCAAGGCACCAGCCAAGCCAGGGCGGCCCAAGCCACTAGTCGCAGCCCACCAGATCGAAAAAATAGACAATGTTACAAGCAGCCCTTCTCAAAAATTAGAAGCATTGATGTAGCTGCGTACGAGGCTTGTGGTAGACAGCTACCTTCATCTCATCTTACAGTGTCTTCGAAGTTTTGATGGACAGGTGTGGGTCTATCTGACTCTCTTAAGAGCCTCATGCTATCCACAAAGTGAGCACATTCAACTTGTTGAACTGATCAAAAGGAGTTTTTTCAACATGAAAATAGTTCCAATTGCACAAGCAGAAGATGTTCAAAGCAGCTTATGTACATGTGCTGGCTCCTTCAAGTGTGCACCATGCAAATCAAAATTAATCAGGGAGTACAAAACAGGCTGGAAAGATTTATAGGATTTACATGTGTAATAGAGTGATTTGCAATATGATTTTACCTAATTTATTGATTTAGTTGGTTTTTAAAGATTTCATATTATACGGCCAAATATTTGGAATCAAGCTTCTTCCACAAAAGGCTACTTTTCTTGGTTTTCTAAAGATTACTTCATTCAAAAAAATGAAAAGTTAAAATCAAGCTTAAAACTGACATTCTTCATTTTCTCTATTGGTTATTTATATTGTTTTTCTAAAAAATATCCTTCGTGGGATATTATTAGGAATCTCTAAGGAGAAATAATTGCAATGATCCCTTTGATTTCCAATAGTGCTTATGTATCAACTAATTCTAACTAGGTTTATGAAGAAGATTCTCCCTCCAAACAACTTGATGCTAGAAACATAGGCTGAAGTGACAAAAACAACTTCCATGAATGTTGTGGATTCTACTTATATATATGCATATCGTAATAGTGGCGTACTATTTTGGGGTGTCCATATGCGAAGCTTGTAAAATGTTTGGAATTTGAGGATACTTATTTTTTACAAGATAAAAAAGAAGAAGAACATAAAGAATACAAAAACAAAAAGGAAGTGGGGCCCTTGTTTTACTTCTTCACATTGATATAAAGAATCTTGACATAAATTTAGAAAATAAGAAGAAGAAGAAGGAGAAGGAGAAGGATTCAGGCTCTTCTTCTTTTTCTTTATAGCAACAGCAGTAACGTAAACTTGACGTGATTATGAAGAAGAAGAACAAGAATCTCTTTGCATTCTTCTTCTTTCTCTTATTTTATTCTCTTTAATTGTCACTTTGTTAACATTCATGCTGATTCATAGAGAGAGAGGGTGAGGGGGTGACTATTTTAAAATCTCATATAGAACATTTATGTAAGGGTACTTTATAAAAATCCCCTTAGTTATAGATTTTCTAATTTTACATACACTCCAATCCTAGATACACCTTTTATACATCTATGTTTTTGATAACGAGATACACTCATGATGTATCTATGTTTTTAATAACTAGATACACTCCTCATGTATCCTTTACAATATCACCTTCTTGATGTTTCTATGTATTTAATAACTAAATATGCTCCTTGTGTATCTTTTACAACATTACACTCCTCATGTATCTATGCTTTTTATTCTTATGTTCCAATGAAATCTTGTGCTACCTTGCTTTTTTTTACAGATACCCCAAGTGTACTCAATCTTCTAGACATGAAGCTTACAAAAAGGATTTTTTTTTTTTGCACCCCCTTATCCGGTGTGCGGTGGCAGTCTTTATGGTGCGGTATGTGGGTCTCTCCACACGGTGCGCTGTTCAAGCACAGCCGCCTTCTTTTATTATTATTATTTTTTCCTTTTTTGAAGTGTGTGTGCAGTGACCTCAAGGCGTGTGCAGCTGTGAGATTTGCAGCGAATTCGAAATGTTCAGTCTTCATGTGTGTGTACAGATTTCAGTTTCTCTACAGGTGTAGGTTTAACAGAGAACTAAAATGCAAGTTTAACAGAGAACTAAAATGCACAAAATTAAAGATACAAAAAACTAAACTAAGCTAAGAACAGAAAATAAAACGAGCATGCAGAAAATTGAAACTGTAAAAATTAACCTCAGACAGCAAAAATTATCCTCAAACAGAATGACAGAAATGCAAAAACAGGCCTCTCTCTTTCGCACATAAATTGAAATTGGCAAGTTTAGTGCCTACCTCCAATCCTTCCTGTGTGTTGAATCCTTGTTCTATCCTCAAGGGAGAAGCGTAGCTAGCCAATCGCACTCAAATTGCAAGACAAATAAAGAGAATTTAACAACAGATTAGTGTTAAATAAGTACCAAAGCCTGCTCTTCTATCCAACAGTTTTGCAACCGATTGGAGCTTAACAAGGAGTGGTAGTGTGTGTATGGTGCTCGACTAATGTAGGCACTCGCTCCCCGACAGCGGCGCCATTGTAGGGCGGTTCTCTCTATCGTGCAATAAAGTGCTCATAGAGTACTACCGATCAATAAATGTGTTAAGAAACACAATGTCAATCCAAGGACTCGACCCGATTAGTGCATGAAGGCTTATCCCATGAGGGAGAGCTCACATACACGAACCACCACTTGACGATTCAACCATTCAACACCTCAATCAATCTCTGAATCCCTTAAATCCACTACACTAATCAAGAGAACAAGCAATGCATGGTAATCTCTTAATCCCATTCAAACATTGATTAAATCTTAGCTTTCCCTAATGCCAGCAAACCCATAAGCGTGCATATACTAACCCACAAGCTCAAGCAAGCATAGAATGTAACATTCACAAACCCACAAGCCCATAGAGAGAGTCTATCCATGAATAACTCATTGCCAATGAAGTGGACAAGAGCTTGCATCAATGGAGACTACACACACACACACACTACAAGCATGCATACACAAGAGAAAGAAAGAAGCATTCAAATAATCATAGATTAATCTACTTCAATGATGCTAAAACAGATTAAGAGAGAGAAGTGGAGCTATACTCATTGGAGCTTGATGCTCATTAGATTACAATAGAGAGAGAGAGTTAGAGAGTTGCCATAGCTTGAGAGCTCAAGAGCTTCACTCAATAGCAGAATGGCCAAAAACGTACTCTTTCTTTAGCTAACATCTCTTTTATAGAGATGTCACACTAACCCTAACCCTAGGTCTCTTTCACACATGGGCGGACAACCCCGTAAGTGAGCCTTGCTTAATACACTTAGAACTCTCATTTAGAACCTACATTGGCCTAAAACAATTTACATAATTGCACTTCGGCACAAAAATATGAAAAAATTATGTGCGTCTTTATGTTCCCATGGCTACAATCCCGCTCTTTCGCACTAATTGCTTCCGGCCTCCTTCCATAATCCGTGTTTCCGTGAGTGTTTCTGTGGAACACTTGTTTGCACATTTTTTTTACCACAGAAGGATTTGGCAATAATGATCCTTTCATACTAGAATCCTTCATCTTTTCCTACAAAGTCTTTTAAATGGCTGAGTACCCTCTATGTGATATACCAACCTCATCAAGTATTGCTTGGATGTCCTGTGGATTGAGTTGATTCTCTTTGAAAAAGTTATCTATTTTCTTTTTCTGAGACCTTCTTATATTTCTTCTTGTTCATCAGTGTTTCTACATATTGGCGATCTAAAAGAAGACTTAAATGTGCACCAGAAGATTTTGTCGTTGATTCTTTATGAGGCTGCAATAATGATTTGATATCAGATTGAAATGTAGGAATTGATATACATGAACATATGCAATAATGATTGCTATTCATAAAATATCACAATAGAAACAATAAACCAGTTATTAATAGAAAGGAGCTTACTTGATTGCATGTATTCTCTTCTTGATGCCACCAACTCCTACCTTCATTCGCTCAATATCCCTTAGTTTTTTTTTGTCATCTTCGGAGACCTAATGAGGTATGCTTATGTCTTAAATCATACATTTGTTTTTCAAGCCTGAAATGGTTTCCTTATTGCTTAATAACTTCTGCACACAATGCTCCATGGTTTTCTTCAAATGAATGTTCTCCTTCTTAAACAAATCTCTTTCTAATTTAAGAACATTGCTTGTTGCTTCCAAATGATGTGTATATCCTAGGAGCGCATTATAGCCATCTCCAACAAAGTTAAGCAGAGATGTTATATTCCTAAATGGGGGTGTGGAGTTTGTAAAAGGGTCTTTCGGATATAACCTCCCATCAATCCATAAATCTATATTTTTCTTTCCTTGCATCCTCAAATTTCTTTAGTACACAAAGTATTAGGTTTATCTCTGCTACTTAGAGGTTCATATTCATGTTCATGCTCAATGTGCAGGTTGTAAATGTATCTTTTCTCTATATTCCTCCTTGCTCTTGATCCCTCTGCCATCCTCTTGATCCTCTCCATGTTCCCTTTGCTCTTGATTAGTAGAAAAATCTGAATGGAAATAGAAATGTGCCAAAATAGTAAAAAGAAGTAAAGAGTCAAACTAATTTGCAAGAAAAACCTTGATTTTGAAGGTACCAATACGTACAAACTTTGATATGTGAAACCTTCAAAATTTGAGGTGAAGTTTATTGCGAGGGAACTTGAAAACCTTCAAAATTTGAGGTGAACTTTCTTGCAAGGAAGGAACTTGAACTATGTTTGGATGATCCTTGGTTTAAATTTCAAGAACTATTCTATTTTGGCTTGTACGTAGAGATTTTGAGATATAAGCCATTAAACTTGGAGAATTTACCAATTCATTGTTCATGTAGTACATATAGTACATGAACAGATTGAAGACTTCGAGAACTAGCAATATTCTATCATTTTTGTACATTTAACAATAGAAATATATCCATTATATCTCAAGAAAATGCCAAGAGAGAAAATACACCAAAATCAATTGCACCTTATTTCTTAGGCTTTTTGGATTATCTCTCTCTAAGATTAGTTGGCACTTCTTAGAGGGCCCAAAGTTGAGTCCCAAATTCTCCTAATGCTTAACCCAACCAAATGGTCAAGACGGTAAATGAAAATAGGACCGACATGGACACGAAGTTGTATTCAACATTCTGGGCATTCAGAAGAGCCTACAAGAATGCAATGGGACATATGCCAATCAACATAGTGTATGGACTGGAAATAGTACTTAGTACCCATGGAGTTCTGCAACCGGACCCTTTAATTTTCTTGAAGAGAATAATCAAAAACTCATAAATTGTATCAAATATTAAAACAACTACTTGAATTAAACTGAAAATTAAAACATATAGCAAAACATAAGATAAGAGAAAGAAATACATCACCATCAACACAAGGCAACACAAGACTGGGTGCAATCTTCCCCCCCGAATGTGAGTGGCTTCTTCTCGCATGGATATTTGTGATATACTCCAAAAGTAGGCTTTCAGCCAAAAATAAAGTACACATCTATATTTGGACTTTGCCATTTAATTAGCCTTTGTCCTCAATTAACCTTTGTCCTCAAACCTTCTAAGGGTTGCACTATTTTTCTAATACAATAATCTAACTTGTGCACATATGCACATTACAAAATAAATCAACTAATGCTCATACGCACACTGTACAATAAATTGATGCGTGCACACACACACATCACACTGATGTCAAAATAATATCAATCGCCATAATACAGCCACAAAATATTGTGAGATCGGTCCACACGCCATGACTCAATCCACCATCCATGCGACACCTAAATCGGTACCCTCGCACTCTGCAACACCTAAATCGGTACCCTTGCACACCTCATCACCTAAACTCATAAACATAAACCACGTCAGTAGTAACAATCAATTGACATCACATCAATCCATCCTAACGTGTTCATGAGAAATAGGCATCATAAAAAATATATAAATTTAAATGACCATGATTATCATTCGTCAAATAACATGGGTCATAACAGTCCCCCCTGTTGGGAATCAACTGTCCTCAGTTGTGCAATCAATGAGTGGATGGCTTCATGGCACAAGTGGAGGACAAGATCATCACATCAAACAATTTCTGAAAATAAAACCAAACAAGTGAACGCATGTAAAAGGGATCTAAGTGTCCCATACCAAAGAGGTACCTTCCACATACAAACACTCGTCTCGCTGGTGAAAGATAGAAGACATAGATACGTCTGGGGTAGGCATGTAAAACCAATCTAATGTCCCATACCATAGATTAATTCCACACGACACTACCTTAAGAACAGAAGTTTGAGACGGAGTAGCTAATTCCCTCTAAAACTTTCATTCTGACATAACTTTTCTCTATCCTCAAAATTAGTCTACAAGTCTTATTCCAAAAATGAATTAGGTCAAAATGGAAATTCTTATCAACTTAAGATTGAAAAAATAATCACTTACATTGCTGTCAATAACTTGATGAATTCTGGGGATTTGTTGTTGATCTTAATCTTGTAATTGTCTAACTAAATTCTCGGGATTTATTTTTGATCTTAATCTTGATGAATTCTCGAGATTTGTTTTTGATCTTAATCGTAATCTTGTAATTGTCTAACTAAATTTTAAAAATTATATTCTTGAATTTGTGAATCTTACTTGTAAACAATAAAATCTAAAGGGGATCTTGATCTTAAGCTTAATTTTAAACTTGAAATCAGAACTTGAATAAAGATAGATATCTTGCATCCTAGTTGATAGCAAGAACTTGATATACTAGTAATGAATCTTGGCTTAGATTAAAAATACTTGAATGGACGAAAATTGAGAGATTAGTCTTTAATTAATCATAATTACAATTCTTGAATAAATCTTGTTCTTAAGGAGTTTAAATCTTGTGGTTGAATATATCTTTGACTTAGAGCAATTCTTGGTCTAGAAAGAATCTTGTACTTGGATAGATCTTAAACTAGAACACTCGAAAATTTAGACAAAACTTTACTTGAATTGGTATAAACTTCGTAATTGTTATTGGTATACAACTTAAGCTTGGTTTCTAGTCACTTGAGAGCTATTTCTTTACTTTTCTCATCATCACTAAATTCGATGGTGAAGAAATTGATAACTTAAATCAAAGACTGGAGAAACTTGCTTGGTTCTTGAATCTTCAAATTAGTCTTAATCTTCTATGAAATGTCTAGTAATCATTTTTACTTGAATTTGGGTAACTAGATCTTGAAGATAACTTTTACTAATCTTGTCTTGATCTTTCTAGTTAGGTCACTGTATCTAAAATTCTTTTCAGGAGCTAAAGTTTTCTAACTAGGTCTAGAAGAAACGAATATTCAGAAAATAGATACAAAAGCAAACAAGAAATTGTATACAATAAATAATTTTTTTATACATACCTCCACCTTTGGTTAGTGTGTCGAGTGTGTTAACCTCTTCGGTGTCAAGCTGTTCCTGAATAGTACGATGGTGCGGATATTCACCCATTTCTTGACAATTAAAAGGAATAGAAAAAATTAAAAATAAGAAAAAGATAGGGTTTCTTATCTCATATGGAATGTCGAGCTAGATGTGAATCCTACCAAGTTGGCTCAATACACAAATGCATAATTTTTCAAGAAATAATCCATGTACTCCTTAAATTAGAAAACTAGCCGTAGGTTAAAGCAAAATTTTAATGATATCTTCACTAACAAACTGTTTATATTATTTGGACTTCAAGAGGATTTAGAAAACAACATTACTCTCACAAGAATTCAATAACTCTCAAAATTTCTCTTGAGGTAAGTTCTAAAAATCTGTAGAAGAAATCCAAACTAACTATATGCACATGAGATTCTTTTCCATAAAATATGATAGGAATAGTCAAAAAATGTTTTTCTTTTGTAAAACATTTTACTAATCTCATTTGTAAAGCTTTAAGCTTATTTGAAAAACTTAACAAAGCTTTATAATAAAAGCTTTTTCAAGCATTTCTCAGCCTGAAACTGTCAACTCAGCTAACCTAAATTTAGAGAAGAGAAAAATAATAATAGTAATAATATGAAGTTTTTTTAAAATAAAGCTTTATCTCTATAAAGCTTTGTTAAAGCTATATTACAGTAACAAAAATATATTTATATATATTATTTTGATTCTTTATAAATTTAAACTATCAATCCTCTCTCTTCTTGAGACTACTCGCACGCAGTAAAAGTTTAAAGCAAGAGTAATATTCAACGCATCTAATATAAAAATAAAAATAAACATTGTAAGCTTATAAAGCTTTTATGCAGCTTGAAAAAGCTTAAAAAGCTTTAATAATTTCTTTATCTCCCACGAATAGTCCGACAGCGTAGAGCGCAAAAGTAAAAAGGAAAGAATTTTTTCTTTTTATTATTAAATTTTTTGAAAGAGAAAATCAGTGCCTCTTGGATTTTGAAAATCGCTGCCATGCAGGCCGTCGGCCGTCGATTGAAAAGAGGAGAGAAAATCCACGCCTCCTGGTTTTTGGGCAGCATGCGCAGGCCTTAGGCGGCTGCCGCGGGAGTATGCAGGAGGGAGAGATAGAGATCAATAAGAAATTATATATATATATATATATATATATATATATGTATATATATCTTTAAGCTTGCGCCCAGTGCAGTACAGAGGAGGAAGAAAATGAAAAATAAAAATTTATAAACAATTTGAACAATTCTCATCCCTCTATTATAGAAACTGAGCAAAGGAAAGGTTTAGTAATTTCGATTATGGCTCTCCATGCTCCTCTGCTTGCTCTTTCAATCCGTACGGACAGATTAAGAAGAGGATTAGTGAAGAGGAAGGTGGTTTTATGGTTTTGAGACACCCACTAATGGTTTTCCACCTAGTTTTACCCTTTGGACAATAGATTGATGGAGATTGATTACCCAATGGTCAAAAACAAGCTTTATTTCATCCATACATAAACAAAAATCCCTAAACGTGTTCTTCTTTCATTTAAATTCAAGAAAATTACCAAAATCACCTTTGTTTTTGTCTCTTTCACCTCTTTTGACCGCCTTCAAGAAAATTAAATTACACCAAAGCTCTGATACCACTGCAACCGGACCCTTTAATTTTCTTGAAGAGAATAATCAAAAACTCATAAATTGTATCAACTATTAAAACAACTACTTGAATTAAATTGAAAATTAAAACATATAACAAAACATAAGACAAGAGAAAGAAATACATCACCATCAACACAAGGCAACACAAGACTGGGTGCAATCTTCCCCCCCCAATGTGAGTGGCTTCTTCTCGCGTGGGTATTTGTGATATATTCCAAAAGTAGGCTTTCAGCCAAAAATAAAGTACACATCCATATTTGGACTTTGCCATTTAATTAGCCTTTGTCCTCAAACCTTCTAAGGTTTGCACTATTTTTCTAATACAATAATCTAACTTGTGCACATATGCATATTACAAAATAAATCAACTAATGCTCGTACGCACACAGTGCAATAAATTGATGCGTGCACACATACACATCACATTGATGTCAAAATAATATCAATCGCCATAATACAGCTGTGAGGTGAAAAAAAGAAGAAAGAACCTGCCTCTATAGCTCTTCCACCTCCCAAACTTGGAAAAACTACCACGAGAACGGGGCACCACCAGCCACCGGCTGGAACACTCTCTCAACATTCGCCACCCACCCACACCATAAGACAGCTCAGAACCATGAAGGACAGATGATCATTCAGCAAAAAACATATACAACATCAATCATGTACAAACTCAGCAAATACACCAAAGACTAGGACTCTGGCCAGGATTTACTACCAAGGGAATACACCCTTACGTCTGACGACCAAGCCTCTGTCTCCTGGTCCCTGTAATCTCCAGAGGGCGCCCACACCAGCAACCCTTCTTCACTTTCTCTGTAGCCCGGCTACTCTCTGTCCCCAGCTGCTACCTGCCAATTGTCGTAGGCGAGCCCCACTATCTCCAGCCCACACATCAGCACCTCTTCTGCATCCAATCCACACAAAAACCCAAGGCTCCCTCTCTGGTCAGCATCCACGCACTGCCTGCAATCATCGCCCACACAAGACCAGCTACTCTCACCAGAAGGCGCCCACACCAGCTAACCTTCACTCAGCAGCTCCCACTCTCTGTATGTCGTGACCAGCAGCTTCACCAACCACCAGAGCCTCGCACAATCCTCAGCACCACGAACCACTGCTCACCGCAGCATCCTCAGATATCTAGCCCAAGCCACATCACTCAATCCCTTCCTAACAGCAGCCCTCCCTGCTGCTCCAATCACCAGCCCATACTAGACCATCACCCACAAGAGACCTGCAGCCTCTTTCTCTTGTTCACCTGCCACTCTAGAACCAACACACAAGCGCCCCCAGCTTTCAGTTACCAGGCGGCCATTTCCTTCTCTTCAATCACCTCTAATCCCTCACAATTCCCAGCAACAGCCGGCTCTGCCCCAAGCGGCTTTCTTTACACCTTCCGCTGCTTCTCAAACTCACCCGCCAGCTTTTCCTCTACACATCAGAGCCACCCAGCAGCCCACGTCCAGCCTTTGCCTCCACAGACGGCGCCCTCTGTAAACCTGCCTGTATCGCCAACCCTTGCAGGCTTTTTTCCTTTTACTTCTCACAGTCGTGGCGACCCTCAGCTCCCGACTCTGCACTCGCCACTTCCTCTGTCCTTCGCTCTGCGCCTGTGTGGTTACACGCCCCTCTATCACTCCAGCGCGCGCCTACTAAGGTGGTCCAGCCCCTCTTCTGCTACAGGACGGCCACACACCTAGCGGGCCCACCTCGCCTCTGGTCTCCTACCTGCAGCGCCTCACGCACCAACACTACGGGGCCCCCGGCTTTCACACACACAAGGCATCCACTCGCCTCTCCCCAGGCATCCCCGTTTCAGCAAGGCGACGACCCACTGTCTTTTTCCTCTCTCTGGCATCTCTTTTTCTGCAGCGCCCCTTCACTTCGACCCTCATCACCTTCTCGAAGCGGCCATCACGTTCGCCTTCTAGACGTTGAGTTGGCAGCCCACCATGCCTTCACGTGGTTTTTTTAAATTGGCCATGTTATATTATTTTTTATTTTTTTCAAAAAGCCTCAAAGCCACAAGTAATGGCCACCCACTAATGTTTAAAAACTCTCCGTCTCCTTATACTTTTTCCAGAAGATACGGCACCCATAATTTCCAAATAAATGCAAGAGTTGTCCGCCATCTTCATCAGCATCATTACCACCAAGCCCATCAATTTCCAGTCGGTGCCCTCTTTTAGTAACTACCCGTACACCACATTATTGCCATAAAACTTCAGATCTCGGTCTGCTCCGAAAAACTAAACACGTGCATATTCCAGCTTTCTGCCAAACCACTCGGCCTGTACACTTGCCAGGGCATTCAGGGCAAATTTTATTCACACACCACACGCACTATATATACACTGACCAAAAAACCCTTTCAGATTTTAGCCTGACATACTTTGCCCAACCCCTAGCCTGCTGAATCATTTATGATCAGCAGAAAGCATATGACCATGTTTCCCTCCATCTATCCTCTGAGCATCATATAGTGTAACCAGCACATCTCTATTCCAAGTGATCCAAGAAACTCTGTCATCCTCCACAGGCATAATTTTCCATCCCATATTCCACAACACAACACCAGAGCTTCTGGAAGCAAAGTTCCTGACATACACACCATCCTGCCTCATCTCAATCCCAAAATCCCTGATACGATCAGCACCAATATCGGAGAACCAATGCAGCAACTCCTGCTGAGGGTAAAAATTGATGAAAGCTTCATAAAAAAAAACCTGTTGTACCATAACACTTTCCTGTCCATCAGCATAAGAAGTCTCACCATCAAAACCAGCCACCACAGGCAAAACAAACTCCTCTTCAACAGGCACCATTGCCAAAGCATCCACCTCAGTTCCTGTATGCTCATCTTCATCAAGACCACCAAGAAATTCATCCATTACAACATCCATAGACTCATCCATAACAGCAGCATCATTCAAAGCCTTCTGGTGTTTCTCTTCCTTCATAGCCTCAATTCTGGTCATGGCTTTCTTAACATTTATACACATCTGGTCATCCAGCTCCAACTCAGGCTCATCATCCTGTAGACTGTCTATTTCCCATTCATCCCACAAAGGTTCATTATCCAAAGATTTAAAAGCAAGCTCTTTCACATCACAAGCATACCTTTGCTCATGATTCATTTGTACCTCCTCGCATTCCTCATGTATGGCTTCTTCCTGTTCAGCAACCTCATCACCAAGCACTTCTTCATCAATAACCAGGGCATCCATCTCTTCATCCTCCTCACTCGATAAAGTATCCTCTGTTCCTTCACTAGTAGTGGTGCTACTAGTCGTATCATCACTCGAATCAGCTTCACTTTCCTCTTCATCACGAACAGGTTTCTGGTTATCCATATTAAACTGCTTCTTATCTCCTCTCCTGTCATACAGAGTAATGACTCCTTTCCTCCAATCTTGAATAGCCTTCACTGCTCTCAGCCATGGTCTTCCCAAAATAATGCGGAATGCACCCATTCGTGCAGGCATAACATGACAATCCACAAGCACCTTTACATCAAAAGCTTCCAATTCTAACTCCTTAATCATACCTAAGCATTTAACTTTCTGATGATTAGCCAGCCGAATACAAAATCCAGACGCTTCAGTAAAATTAAGACCAAGCCTCTCCACAGCTGCCAATGTGATCACACAAATCTGTGCTCCACCATCTATGTATGCCTCTCCCAGATTCTTCCCTTTATACCAAACATTCACCATAGGACATATATCAGGCAACTCTTGAACAGATAGAACAGTCACTATCCCTTTGGTGGCAGGCTCCTTCTCTCTCGGGTTCACAAGTCTTTTCCACTGACGCTTCAAATTGGGAGCTAACTCTATCAATTGCCCAAAAGTAATGTTAGCCTTCCTTCCAGCCATGTCCTCCTGTAAACTGTAGCTATCCTACCCACCCCCTAGTGGAAAATCAGTTACCTGAAACTTCCTACGAGACTTCCTCTTCTCCTTGACCTTCACATCTCCTCCTTCCTTTACTTTTCCTTTCTTCTTGCTGGGTCCTGCAGCATTCTTACTTTCCCTTTCTTGTGGCATCCGTTTCCCCAAAGGCATCACATCAGCTTCTGCCTCCTTCGTCTTCTCAAGGGTGACCACATCTATCACCTTAGTTTTTCCCTTCTCCTCAGCTGTGATTCCACTGAAACCTGCTTGATCCCTGATATCAATACCATAATCATTTGACCTGTCAGGTAGCTGTGAAGGTAGTGGGTACATGTCACCACCCATTCGTTGAGGCTTATCACAATCTGTACTCAGATGACCAAGTTCACCACAGTTCCAGCATGTAGGGATAAAATGACGGCCCCTACCGCGACCACGTCCATATCCTGCTTGTCCATCTCCCCCTTCAGGATTATTGCCACGGCCTCTACCACGTCCACCACCTGTACTTTCCATTAAATTTAAGCTCAAATTCTTCATAAGATCAACCATCTGCTTCATATCCTGTCGCAATCCCTCATCAGAACCTGCAAGAACCATAGGTACTCCTTGACTAGCTTGTGGTACCATCTGCATAGCTTGGGCTTCAGTGGGCTTCATCCTCTCAATCACTGCACTCATAGGTATAGCCTCCACTCTACGAATCTCCGGCTGTGCTACAACTGGAATCATCCCCAGTTGATTCATCCGCTGCAGCTTCCAATCTTTTGACTTAGCAATTTCTACCGCATCCTCAAAAGACCTCGGCTTCTTCAATTCCACTTTCCAATGAATACTCCTCTTAAGCCTGGCTACAAACTTGTTTTTCTTCATCATATCAGGCGGTACCTGATCTTCTCCCAAAGCCCTGCATAGAGTCTCCCATAGCAAAGAAAATTCCTTCATATAATCATCTATTGATTCAAACTCACCTTGTGTCAAAGCTTGCACCTTATGCAAAACCTTGTCGGGGTCTTCTACCTTCTTGAACCTGTTGCTAAGTGCTGTCTTCAATCCATCCTCAGTCATCTCAATGCGTGGAACAGCATCCCTTAACGACTCCTCATAAGCCCTGTACCAGGTCCTTGCATCTCCCTTCAAACAGATGCTCAACAGCCGCAACACCTGTATCTGCTCACTGATATGGTTGCTTATACATGCAACCTCCATCCTTTCCAAGAAATCTGCCACATCCTCATTCGGACCACCATAAAACTCTGGATAAGACATCATCTTGATCCCCAAAACTCTCGTCAGATCCCAAGCAAAAACCCAAAAACACCTTCCTTCAATCTCTCACTCTGGGGCATACACCCTCGTAAGAGAAATCCCTGAGCAATCCCTCAGTCAAACAATGCCTGAGCAACTCCTCAGTGGAACAATCCTTGAGCAATCCTCAGTGGGGGCACCAGAAGGATGTGAGGTGAAAAAAAGAAGAAAGAACCTGCCTCTATAGCTCTTCCACCTCCCAAACTTGGAAAAACTACCACGAACGGGGCACCACCAGCCCCACCGGCTGGAACACTCTCTCAACATTCACCACCCACCCACACCATAAGACAGCTCAGAACCATGAAGGACAGATGATCACTCAGCAAAAAACATATACAACATCAACCATGTACAAACTCAGCAAATACACCAAAGACCAGGACTCTGGCCAGGATTTACTGCCAAGGGAATACACCCTTGCGTCTGACGACCAAGCCTCTCTCTCCCGGTCCCTGTAATCTCCAGAGGGCGCCCACACCAGCAACCCTTCTTCACTTTCTCTGTAGCCTGGCTACTCTCTGTCCCCAGCTGCTACCTGCCAATTGTCGTAGGCGAGCCCCACTGTCTCCAGCCCACACATCAGCACCTCTTCTGCATCCAATCCACACAAAAACCCAAGGCTCCCTCTCTGGTCAGCATCCACGCACTGCCTGCAATCATCGCCCACACAAGACCAGCTACTCTCACCAGAAGGCGCCCACACCAGCTAACCTTCACTCAGCAGCTCCCACTCTCTGTATGTCGTGACCAGCAGCTTCACCAACCACCAGAGCCTCGCACAATCCTCAGCACCACGAACCACTGCTCACCGCAGCATCCTCAGATATCTAGCCCAAGCCACATCACTCAATTCCTTCCTAACAGCAGCCCTCCCTGCTGCTCCAATCACCAGCCCATACTAGACCATCACCCAAGAGACCTACAGCCTCTTTCTCTTGTTCACCCGCCACTCTATAACCAACACACAAGCGCCCCCAGCTTTCAGTTACCAGGCGGCCATTTCCTTCTCTTCGATCACCTCTAATCCCTCACAATTCCCAGCAACAGCCGGCTCTGCCCCAAGCGGCTTTCTTTACACCTTCCGCAGCTGCTTCTCAGACTCACCCGCCAGCTTTTCCTCTACACATCAGAGCCACCCACAGCAGCCCACGTCCAGCCTTTGCCTCCACAGACGGCGCCCTCTGTAAACCTGCCTGTATCGCCAACCCTTGCAGGCTTTTTTCCTTTTACTTCTCACAGTCGTGGCGACCCTCAGCTCCCGACTCTACACTCGCCACTTCCTCTGTCCTTCGCTCTGCACCTGTGTGGTTACACGCCCCTCTATCACTCCAGCGCGCGCCTACTGAGGTGGTCCAGCCCCTCTTCTGCTACACGACGGCCACACACCCAGCGGGCCCAGCTCGCCTCTGGTCTCCTACCTGCAGCGCCTCACGCACCAACACTACGGGGCCCCCGGCTTTCACACACACAAGGCAGCCACTCGCCTCTCCCCAGGCGTCCCCGTTTTAGCAAGGCGACGACCCACTGTCTTTTTCCTCTCTCTGGCGTCTCTTTTTCTGCAGCGCCCCTTCATTTCGACCCTCATCACCTTCTCGAAGCGGCCATCACGTTCGCCTTCTAGACGTTGAGTTGGCAGCCCACCATGCCTTCACGTGGTTTTTTTAAATTGGCCATGTTATATTATTTTTTATTTTTTTCAAAAAGCCTCAAAGCCACAAGTAATGGCCACCCACTAATGTTTAAAAACTCTCCTTCTCCTTATACTTTTTCCAGAAGATACGGCGCCCATAATTTCCAAATAAATGCAAGAGTTGTCCGTCGTCTTCATCAGCATCATTACCACCAAGCCCATCAATTTTCAGTCGGTGCCCTCTTTTAGTAACTACCCGTACACCACATTATTGCCATAAAACTTCAGATCTCGATCTGCTCCGGAAAACTAAACACGTGCATATTCCAGCTTTCTGCCAAACCACTCGGCCTGTACACTTGCCAGGGCATTCAAGGCAAATTTTATTCACACACCACACGCACTATATATACACTGACCAAAAAACCCTTTCAGATTTTAGCTTAACAACAGCCACAAAATTTTGTGAGATCGGTCCACACGCCATGACTCAATCCACCATCCGTGCGACACCTAAATCGGTACCCTCGCACTCTGCAACACCTAAATCAGTACCCTTGCACACCTCATCACCTAAACTCATAAACATAAACCACGTCAGTAGGTAACAATCAATTGACATCACATCAATCAATCCTAACGTGTTCATGAGAAATAGGCATCATAAAAAATATATAAATTTAAATGACCATGATTATCATTCGTCAAATAACATGGGTTATAACAAGTTCCTCAATCCAAGCCTTAAGATAGTCGTGGCAAAAATACTCTCTCGTGAAGAGTCATAAGTGCACAGCATTGAGCAACTCCTTCGTCTCGATGAAAGGAGACTGCATAGTGCGTGGATTTAGTGCGTGGATTACTGAGATCAAGAAGAAGATGAGAAAGCTCTAGTTGGATAGATACAAAAATTTTAAGTTCTTCAAAGAAGGAGATGTAGTCTTGCTACTCTCATCAAGCATGGGACCTCACCTAAGAAAGATGAAGATGAGATGGACAAGCTCATTCAGAATTGTCAAGAAACCTTTGAGCTAGAAAGTCTAGATGATGAAAGGCTAAAGAAACTAGTGAACAAATATAGGCTAATCCCCAAGAGGAAAAGCGTGTCCAGATCCGGAGAATGTCCAACAAGAAGAATCTGAGATGAGTCAGGATGAGGAATCGGAAGTGGAAAACAATTCTTGAGACAATGGAAATGGAAAAGAGAAAATTCTAAAAATAGGAATTGTCCATGTAAATATGATCTAAGTGCACACATAGAACGAGGAGCTAGCTGGCAGCATGGAGGTGGTAGGAAAATCGATGTCACCACCCCAAAACATGATGCATGGATGGAAAGAAAGAGGTGTAACATCACTTTCACCCCCCCTCAACCCTGCCATATTCATGACCTTGTGGCTTGTGCATTAGGCACACATAGATAGAATTTTAAAAGAATTAGAGAGAATCATGGAGTTTTGGCCATACTAATGAGGGACATACGCCACGACAATGACTAAGCATCATCGCAATTTCTTTATCAAATGACTAATTTACATGTTTGTATTGTGCAAAAACTCTCTTCTACACTTCACTTCCAATTATCTCCTTGATAGCTTAGTTGTCACCCTTACCTTTCATCTCTCAACCCCAAATATCGTGTGCCTTAGAGGATGGTGAAATTTGAGTATCTCTCATCCACCCTATATAAGGAGACAGATAAGCATGTAGAGTAATTTACATGTTTGTATTGTGCAAAAAACTCTCTTCTACACTTCACTTCCAATTATCTCCTTGATAGCTTAGTTGTCACCCTTACCTTTCGTCTCTCAACCCCAAATATCGTGTGTCTTAGAGGATGGTGAAATTTGAGTATCTCTCATCCACCCTATATAAGGAGACAGATAAGCATGCCCAATAGATGGAGCGGATGGGACTGAAGCAATTCATGGAGCTGCCCTGGGAGGAGCTCTTTTTAGAGTCGAGGACCAAATGGCATAGCTCCAAAACTGAACGTTATCACACTACCCTCAAGAGAATAAAGAAATCGGTCCTCTATATGTGTCCGAGGTGGTGCAACTTGCTAGGGTGAGGGAGAAGAGATCAATTTGACGGACGATGATGACTTGATCAAGGAATTCGTCCTGCTAGAGGGAAGAGTCAAGGCATATAAATTGCACGTCTAGAAAGACCTTTGGATGGTGAAAGACGTTGAAGCTAGAACGAGGGTCGCCTGGGCTAAATGTTTGTGTCATAACCAAAAGGAACAGATACGAAAGCTCACCAGGCCTAATACAAAGAGGAATATTAGCCCATACTTGGGTGATGAGTTTAGAGGACACCAAGAGCTAAGAAGGACAAGGACGAGGGCCTTAAGGGAGATGCACAAGAAGAGAGAGCTCAGAAGGAGAAGTAGAAAAGGGACCTAAGGGAGATGCACCAAGGAAGCTAGAAAGTTTAAAGCTCTATAGAAAACCTTAGAAACAGGCCTGAGGACAAAGAAAGAACATAATATTTAAAGTTGGAGAGAAAAAGACCAGGGAAAAAAAGGGCAAAATTGCCAAAGAGGGAGCCAACGGAGCAACGGCAGTTCGAAGTGGCATACAACTGAAGGAGGACTTGGCCGACATAGGTAAGAAAGAGATAGCCATGCAGCTTCTCTTAGAGTTCAGATAGAAGAGCTAGATGTGTACAATAAACAAAAAGATGGCAAGACCATCAAGGCTTTAAAAAGGGAGATCGAAGAAGCCAAACCCACAAGGGTGACTAGATCCAAAGGTGGCAAGATGACCATAAATGAGTTGAACGTCATTTGATGACAACAAATGCTGACCTTAGGAGAAAAACATATTAGAGGGAGGGTATAAAGAAAGCCCATGCTACGAAACTGCAATTCAAGGACAAAATGCTTCAAGAATTTCAAAGTTGTTGGGCCAAAAGACAAAAAAGGGCAAGGGAGGACATGCAAGAGGACATGCAAAGGTAAGTGCAAGAAGAAATATTGGGACATATGTAAGTCATTATTTTTCGAGAGGCTAGAGAAGCAACTAACAGGAGGGCACCTTAACCACCAACCTACAGTTGGATACGCAACCTCCACATCCACCAGGACTCTCTGCACCCATGTCTGCCTAAACTTTGTAAGGACAAGCAAGCTTTACAAAGACCATTGAAATGTAGTGGGTGCAGGGAGCCTAATATTACGTTCAACGATGCACAAATGATGGACTCAAATATGAGGAGGCTACAATCCATCATCAAGGAAAAGGATGTTGCCGTACAAATAGTGATAAGCGAGCAAGAACCCCTACAAGAGGAGCTACGCATGAGAATAATGGAAGCGGGCTAACTTAATAAAATGCAAAAATAGATCTAGTAGCTCCAATAGGCCAGTAAAAAAATGAAGAAGGAGATGAAGGAAATGAAGGAGACGATGGCCAAGAAAGACTAGGAGACTATGCAAATGCAGAAGGAATTAAATAGGGACATAGAAAACCTAGCCAAAATAGAAGGGCTAGTCACCCTTATCTGAGAGGAGCACATCAAAATCATAAGAGATGTCCATGATAGGGCTAACAGGGATAAAGATGAGCTAGTGAAGGTAGAAGCCAGATCGGCACTTCTAGATGCATAAGAATTTGTAGAATTGTACATGCTAGATGTGGAGAGAATGGAGCAGTGGAAAGGTGTGGGGAGATGCACAAGAAAGAGCTCAGAAGGACAAGGAGAAGGGACCTAAGGGAGATGCACCAAGGAAGCTAGAAAGTTTAAAGCTCTCTAGAAAACCTTAGGAATAGGCCTCGGGACAAGGAAAGAAGATAATATTTGAATTTGGAGAGAAAAAAACTAGGAAAAAAAAGGGGAAGATTGCCAAGGATAGAGCCAATGGGGCAAGGACAGTGCGAAGCGGCATACAACTCAAGGAGGACCTGGCCGACATAGGTAAGTCCTAGAAGCTAGAGAAGCAACAAACAAGAGGGCACCTTGACCACCAACCTACAGTTGGACACGCAACCTCCACAACTAGGACACTTTGCACCCATGTCTGCCTAAACTTTTCAAGCACAAGTAAGCTTTCCAAACACCATTGAAATGGAGTGGGTGCAGGGAGCCTTTCATTACGCTCAATGATGTACTCAAATATGAGGAAGCTACAATCCATCAAGAAAGGAAAAGCACGCTGCCCTACAAATAGTGATAAGCCAACATGAACCCCTACTGGAGGAGCTACACATGAGAATAATGGAAGAAGGCTAACTAAATAAAATGCAAAAATAGATCTAGTAAGGCCAGTAAAAAAATAAAGAAGGAGATGGAGGAAATGAAGGGTACGATGGCCAAGAAACACTAGGAGACTATGCAAATGTAGAAAGATTTAAATAAGAACATAGAAAACCTAGCCATAAAAGAAGGGCAAGTCACCCTAATCTAAGAGGAGCACATCAAAATCCTAAGAGATGTACAGGATAGGGCTGACGGGGATAAAGTGGAGATGGTGAAGGTAGAAGCCAGACTCACAGTTTTTGTAGAATTGTACGTGCTAGACATGGAGAGAATGGAGCAATGGGAAGGTCATATGGTGGATACTCTTAAGGAGGTGTGGGGAGATTATCTCGAAAAGCTAACATCAGTAATGCAAGCCCCCACACCTTCCTACAAACAATTGTCTCCCCACTAGTCAAGAGGTGGAAATCCAGATGGAGGGTCCGGAAATCCCGATCTAGCCTTGAGACAACAACAGGCCTAGAACCAGCAAAAGATTTGGAAGCACCAGCCATTAATGGACTAGGGAAAGAAGTTGAACATAGCAGAGGAGGCACCAGTAGAGAAGAGGAGTTGCACAAGGAAAATGAGCAACTTAGGCAAAAATAGAAGCCTTGAAAAGGGATTTGTAGTCTTGAAAGTAGAAGGGAAAAAACTAGGGACGCAACCAGAAGGGAAGGGGAAAGAGATTGTTTTATATATTGCATCAACGATGAGCGTCTAGTTAATCCAAAATAGACTTATGTATATATATGTATACACACACACACATACATATATACATATATACATTGTGTTCCCATACATTCTTACACTAGGGCTTATTAGTCCTAACACTTAATGTGCCCACATCAAGATATTTGGTTTTAAAAAAATAAAAAATGCGACGATAAGGAGTGAATGTAGCTTGGATATACCACGATACCTTGGAAAATGGAACACACTAGGGCATCCCCAACAATGCGCATAATATATATACATATAAATAGCGTTAAATGAAAAAGGACACTTATATGTAGCTTTCGTATTCAAAACACTTATCTACACCCAGAAGGGTCCGTAACAATGATCCATCCATTGCCTTGTACGATAATTTAATGTAAACGTACACTTTTTCGGTTGACAAATGTTTGTAACTCCACTGTATTCTTTCGATTGCGTGTATTTCTGTTTAACTTTACGACGAAAAAATAAAATATGGCGTTTGTCAAGAAACTTTGATGAAACACCACTTTAGTACTTCAAGACTGAAACAAATATGTGGCGCTAGTAGGAAAGCTTGATGAAACTTTGATGAAACACCACTTTAGTACTTCAAGACTAGGACACTACGCAAATGGAGAAGGAATTAAATAGGGACATAGAAAACCTAGCCAGAATAGAAGGGCTAGTCACCCTTATCTGAGAGGAGCACATCAAAATCATAAGAGATATCCATGATAGGGCTAACAGAGATAAAGTGGAGCTAGTGAAGGTAAAAGCCAGATTGGCACTTCTAGATGCATAAGAATTTGTAGAATTGTACATGCTGGATGTGGAGAGAATGGAGCAGTGGAAAGGTGTGGGGAGATGCACAAGAAAGAGCTCAGAAGGACAAGGAGAAGGGACCTAAGGGAGATGCACGAGGGAAGCTAGAAAGTTTAAAGCTCTCTAGAAAACCTTAGGAATAGGCCTCGGGACAAGGAAAGAAGATAATATTTGAATTTGGAGATGCACGAGGGAAGCTAGAAAGTTTAAAGCTCTCTAGAAAACCTTAGGAATAGGCCCGGGACAAGGAAAGAAGATAATATTTGAATTTGGAGAAAAAAAGACTAGGAAAAAAAGGGGAAGATTGCCAAGGATAGAGCCAATGGGGGAAGGACACTGCGAAGCGGCATACAACTCAAGGAGGACGTGGCCGACATAGGTAAGTCATTATTTTCCTAGAAGCTGGAGAAGCAACAAACAGGAGGGCACCTTGACCACCAACCTACAGTTGGACACCCACAACTAGGACACTTTGCACCCATGTCTGCCTAAACTTTTCAAGCACAAGTAAGCTTTCCAAACACCATTGAAATGGAGTGGGTGCAGGGAGCCTTGCATTACGTTCAATGATGCACTCAAATATGAGGAAGCTAAAATCCATCAAGAAAGGAAAAGCACGCTGCCCTACAAATAGTGATAAGCCAACATGAACCCCTACTGGAGGAGCTACACATGAGAATAATGGAAGAAGGCTAACTAAATAAAATGCAAAAAGAGATCTAGTAAGGCGAGTAAAAAAATGAAGAAGGAGATGGAGGAAATGAAGGAGACGATGGCCAAGAAACACTAGGAGACTATGCAAATGTAGACAGAATTAAATAAGAACATAGAAAACCTAGCCATAAAAGAAGGGCAAGTCACCCTGATCTGAGAGGAGCACATCAAAATCCTAAGAGATGTACATGATAGGGCTGACGGGGATAAAGTGGAGATGGTGAAGGTAGAAGCCAGACTCACAGTTTTTGTAGAATTGTATGTGCTAGACATGGAGAGAATGGAGCAATGGGAAGGTCATACGGTGGATACCCTTAAGGAGGTGTGGGGAGATTATCTGGAAAAGCTAACATCAGTAATGCAAGCCCCCACACCTTCCTACAAACAATTGTCTCCCCACAGTCAAGAGATGGAAATCCAGATGGAGGGTCCGGAAGTCCCGATCTAGCCTTGACAACAGGCCTAGAACCAGCAAAAGATTTGGAAGCACCAGCCATTAATGGACTAGGGAAAGAAGTTGAACATAGCAGAGGAGGCACCGGTAGAGAAGAGGAGTTGCATAAGGAAAATGAGCAGCTTAGGCAATAAATAGAAGCCTGGAAAAGGGATTTGTAGTCTTGAAAGTAGAAGGGAAAAAGCTAGGGGCGCAACCAGAAGGGAAGGGGAAGGAGATTGTTTTATATATTGCATCAACGATGAGTGTCTAGTTAATCCAAAATAGACTTATGTATATATATGTATACACATACACACACATACATATATACACATATACATTGTGTTCCCATACATTCTTACACTAGGGCTTATTAGTCCTAACGCTTAATGTGCCCACATCAAGATATTTGGTTTAAAAAAAATAAAAAATACTACGATAAGGAGTGAATGTAGCTTGGATATACCACGATACCTTGGAAAATGGAACACACTAGGGCATCCCCAACAATGCGCATAATATATATACATATAAATAGCGTTAAATGAAAAAGGACACTTATATGTAACTTTCGTATTCAAAAAAACACTTATGTACACCCGTAACAATGATCCATCCATTGCCTTGTACGACAATTTAATGTAAACGTACAATTTTTCGGTTGAGAAATGTTTGTAACTCCACTGTATTCTTTCGATTGCGTGTATTTCTGTTTAATTTTACGACCAAAAAATAAAATATGGCGTTTGTCAAGAAACTTTGATGAAACACCACATTAGGACTTCAAGACTGAAACAAATATGTGGCGCTAGTAGGAAAGCTCCATAGAAGCAAGGCCGCAGCATCGTGACATGATCACGTTTGACGGCAAAGTCACCCTGTGGAGGTCGGCGTTGCGATTGCCGGCTCTCTACGCTACTCGCTTCACAGGCGACGTTTCTTGTGGCTTCCGCGAGACCAAGGAGGCCTTCCTTATAGCAGCTTCTCTGTAGGTTCAACGAGACCAAGCTGGAGGCCTTCGTTATTGCAGGTTCAACGAGACCACAAGCGATCGCAGTGCACACGAGACGAGCTTCTGCTGTAGTTTCCTCTAGAAGCTTGAGAAGCACTCAAGCTCCACCGCTTTCTTTCTCTATATAATGATCGTTGAATCGTTCGACTGATGTGCAAGACCTCTGCTATCTGCTTTCCTCTTCGGAATCCTGCTAAGCCAACCTCGAGTTTTCTTTTACATAATCATCCGGAAAACACACACACACACACAGATATGTCTCAGAAGATAAGTATCCGCAACAGCAGCTCCGCGAGCATTGAAGTAAAGGCGAAGACGCATGGCGTCGTCAATGACTCTCGCAGCATCTCACCGGGAGGGCAGGAGAGCGTGGTCGTGAAGGATTTTTGTCCCACGCTCGAGGTACTGGCGGCCAACAGACAAGTCCTGAGCATTGGGAGCACGGTTATTAGCAAGTATCGAGAGATCTCCGTCTCCGGCTCACGCGAAGCAGGCTTCACATACTCCGGGACAACCCTGCGACGCTAAGCAGCATAAGTCTGCCTCAGTGGACTTAGTTAATAAGTCTTTTGTCAAGACTCAATAAAGTTATTACATATTCTATCACTAGGGACTGATATCATTCTAAAACTATTCAGATCATGTCAATGGAACAAACAAATAGGTAGTGGCCTTTCAATCATTGGCTCTTTCCTAGCTTCTCTTGTTTACATAGGATAAATATGGTATCCTTTACATTTTGTATGTGGGCAAAATTTTCCTTTTACATTCGGTCTTAATATACAAAAATAGTATGTAGCATTTCATCTCAAGAGTAAACAATACTATCTATTTTTGCTAACTATGTGTATAAGTGCAATTTCTTCCATATGTTTCTCTACTCTGATCTCTCTCAATATATTGCTAGGAAAAAGCACATGTTATCCCCTTCCTCCATGTATCCACTTTCACTTTATTATATAAGCTTGTCATCCTCTCTTGTCTAACCTTTTAGCCTCCACCCCTCCAGTCAAAAAAATGTAACATACTCATATGTACATATTTTTGGGTCCAGTTGACTTGGTGATTTTTAGGATCTATATTTGATGTTTAAAAGTGGGATATACTTGGAGGACATAAAAGATTAATTTTGGCCACAAATTGAGTAATTTTAGAGATGTCAATTTTTGGTCGATTTTGGGATTTTGTCATTTGTAAGTGATTTCTTTAGCATACCTAAACCATGTTAGATAATGTATAATGGGGTCACATTGGGTAGTTTAGATTAAAGGGAAACTCATATAGGGGTTTACATAGTAAGTATAATCGCAATAGGTGCTTGAAACAGGGCCCTCACACCAAATTGACCCTTAAATTTTGGTAATGGCTTCGCATGAGGGTGTAGATAACTTTATTTTTTAGAGAGAAGAATTAAATAAAGATAGATCATCATAAGAGCAACAAAGGCCATGTTTGTACCATTTGGAGATTTCGCATGGTTTGGCCGGAATTCTCGAAATGAATCTCATACGACTTTGCAGTGTAAAAAAAAAAGATTGATATCTTTATCGTTTTCGTACATGGTAATCTAACTTACTCTCATGGGATGGTTTTTGGGCTATTCTTTCAGAGCCTCAAGGTGATTCTGTGCAAGAAGAGAGAGAGACATTTTGAGATTCGGGCCGATTGATATTGTCTACCTGCTGCCAGGCAGCATCGAGGAAAAGCCCTAAATTGGGTAGATTTTCTATTGGTGATTTTCTCTTTGATTTTGAGTAATTGTATTGGTGATTATTATGTGTTTTTGGATTGTCAAACCTAGAGAACGAATATATTTATTGAAAATATCTTCTTTCTCTTGAAGTGTGTTTTGATTTTCAAAAACCTTAAGAAATATTGTGAATATTTACGATTAATTAAATGGAAGAGAATATAGGATACATTACAAAAAAATTACCCTAAGATCAATCCCAACCATCAAGTTTCTTGTCTTGTCTCTCTAACCTTGGCCTTGGCCTCTCTTCTATTGCATTTGAGCCTCCACATTTTCAACGTATCATCTAACAAGGACCCAATATACATTGGGAACTAAAAGATAGAAAGGTGTGGTGATGACATGCATCTCTTGGTGAAAGAATCTTTTTGTCTTTATCCAAACCCATGCACCTCCCCACCTTGTGTTTAAAAGATTAAAAAAGAACCTATATTATAGATGCATCCTTTTAACCCATTCAATACCATCGCGCATCCTATATTGTATATTTTAGATGCATGTACATACCATTAAGAAGAAGAAGATTCATGTTATGTTTCTTCTTCTTCTTTTTCTTCTTATTCACATAAAACTTTGCAACAAGAAGAAAATTACAAAGAAGAAGTGGTCTTATTCTTGGTCTTCTTCTTAAAATAAGACAAAGAATAAGTGAACTTCTTCTTCATATTTATGTCAACCTTCTTCATGTGCATGCAAAGAATATTAACAAATCCTTTTTATAAGCTTCATGCCTAGAATATTGAGCACACTTGGGGCATGCGCAAAAAAAATATGCAAGGTAGCACAAGAGCTCATTAGAACATAAGAATAAAAATCATAGATACATGAGGAGTGTAATGTTGTAAAAGATACACAAGGAGTGTATGTAGGTATTAAAGACATAGAAACATCAGGAGCATGATGTAGTATAATGTTGTAAAAGGATACACGAGTAGTGTATCTAGTTATTAAAAACATAGATACATCAAGAGTGTATCTAGTTATCAAAAACATAGATACATAGGAAGTGTATCTAGGATTGGAGTGTATGTAGAATTGGATTGTTTTAAAGGAGAGTATCTAGAATTGGAAAATCAACAACTAAGGGGATTTTATAAAGTACCCTTAGATACATGTTCTATAGAAGATTTTAAAATAGTCACACCCTCACCATCTCCCTCTATGAATTAGCATGAATGTTAACAAAGTGACAATTAAAGAGAATCAAATAAGAGAAAGAAGAAGAATGCGAAGAGATTCTTGTTCTTCTTCTTCATAATCCCATCAAGTTTATGTTACCGGAAAGAAAAAGAAGAAGAGCCCGAATTCTCCTCCTCCTCCTCCTCCTCCTCCTCCTCCTCCTCCTCCTTCTTCTTCTTATTTTCCAAACTTATGTCAAGATTCTTTACATCAATGTGAACAAGTAAAACAAGGGCCCCACTTTATTATTGTTTTTGTATTCTTTATTTTCTTCTTCTTCTTTTAGCTTGTAAAAATAAGTGTTCTTAAATTACAAACATTTAACAAGTTTTGCATGGACACCCCTAAATACGAGAAAGCTATGACACCCCTAAGTAGTACACAACTATTAGGATATGCATATATATAACTAGAATCCACAACATTCATGGAAGTTGTTTTTGTCACTTCAGGCTATGTTTCTAGCATCAATTTCTTTGGAAGGAGAACCTTCTTAATAAACCTAGTTAGAATTAGTTGATACATAAACACTATTGAAAATCAAAGGGATCATTACAATCATTTCTCCTTAAAGATTCCTAACAATATCCCTAAAAGGAGGTTTTCTTAGAGAAACAATATAAATAAGCAATAGAGAAAATGAAGAATGTCATTTTTAAGCTTGATTTTAACTTTCCAAATCTTTTTTGAATGAAGTAATCTTTAGAAAACCAAGAAAAGTAGCCTTTTGGGGAAGAAGCTTCATTCCAAATATTTGGTGGTATATGAAATCTTTAAAAACCAATTAAATCAGCAAATTAGGTAAAATCATATTACAAATCACTCTATTACACATGTAAATCCTATAGAGCTTATCTCACAATTTCACATTTTTCAAATTTAGCTTTTATTTCAATATTTATGCCAAATTTTAAGGTTTATTATCCATTTATGAAAAAAATTAATTTATTTTTAGTACATAATTTTAGATATTTTTTTAATTGACAGTAGTGCGTGAATATGTTGCGTGAATATGTTACTAAGCTTAAAGGGAGTGTGGGAATCCATAAAAGTGGATAGAATTAACAAATAGATCGAATTAGGAATGAAAATGTGAAACATACCCATATTTTGTTTCATGATCCAACACAAAATTTCTCAAAACTTACAAAAAAATCACACATACTTTAGAAAACAAAGAGATTTTTAAGAAACCATAATCATTTATAAATCCAAAGTAACAATAATATTCGTCAATACAAAATCTCTAAATCAGAGAGAATCACCAACAAAAGATCTAGCCAATCTAGGGCTTTCTCCGATGCCCGTCCACCCAACCTCCACACTGGACATCGCAACTATCCTAAGTATGCCTCTTTTTGGATCTCATCCTCTCTAGGTTCTACCAAATGGCTTCGAGAGGGCATAATCTTGTTCTCCATCCGGCGTTCCCTCCTATCTAGGTCGGCCCGAATCTCAAAATCTCATGTTGAGTCTCATAATACACATGCATATCAATCAGTCATACACGTGCATATCAATCATCCATCTCAAGACAAAGCAATCATAACTTATACATATCATCTCACACTCATCTCTAGTCCATAATGTTTCAAGGCGGCATGCATATTCAAATCCAAATATTTGGTGGTATATGAAATCTTTAAAAACCAATTAAATCAGCAAATTAGGTAAAATCATATTACAAATCACTCTATTACACATGTAAATCCTATAGAGCTTATCTCACAATTTCACATTTTTCAAATTTAGCTTTTATTTTAATATTTATGCCAAACTTTAAGGTTTATTATCCATTTATAGAAAAAATTAATTTATTTTTAGTACATAATTTTAGATATTTTTTAATTGACGATAGTGCGTGAATATATTACTAAGCCTAAAGGGAGTGTGGGAATCCTTAAAAGTGGATATAGAATTAACAAATAGATCAAATTAGGAATGAAAATGTGAAACGTACCCATATTTTGTTCCATGATCCAACACAAAATTTCTCAAAACTTACAAAAAAAAACACACATACTTCAGAAAACAAAGAGATTTTTAAGAAACCATAATCGTTTATAAATCCAAAGTAACAATAATATTCGTCAATACAAAATCTCTAAATCAGAGAGAATCACCAACAAAAGATCTAGCCAATCTAGGGCTTTCTCGGATGCCCGTCCACCCAACCTCCACACTGGACATCGCGGCTATATTATGCTAATTATTTTAGGACTTCTAATGCTCTATAAAGCATGTCTTAGTGATGGTTCTAAGGTCTCTTTGAGAGCATTCAAAACAACCAAAGTTGTGTTTTCAGCATAAAACTACCAAAAATAGTAAGCGCTCCGCTTTGCATTCGAATAACTCAAAAATAAAGGGGATTTGGCTTTCTATAGCCTCTTACACTCTTGTAGAGTTTCTTATCCACTAAAACTTTTGTGTTTATCTCAAAATTTGATTCTAAACACACGGTTAGATAAACTCTGCCAAATAGCTCCTAATGAAGGTTACTCATAGAATCTAGTCATAAACTAGTCAAATATTCTATCTTCTAATTCTTTAACCCACCTAAAGTGTTTATTGTATGAGTCTCATAGACCACGATGACCATGTATATTTAAGAAAGTTAAGAATTACTCATCATTAAGTATGCCCTATATCGACTCAGATTCTCTCGTATACACTGATCGATTTATTTATTCCATATCCAGAGAATTTAAAATAAAATAATAGAAAGAGTGTTGTGTACTTTTCTGATATATTTTATGATGTCTTGATTGATTAGGAATCCATGTCTACTCTTTAGAAGTTGTGGAAGAGCTATTTGTAGAATTGGCAAGCCTCTCAAATCTGCTATCAGAGCTGCAACCTGCAATAGGTATAACTTCGTGCATGGTTATCAGAAACTAGTCATGTAGATACTTAAAATTACCAAAACATGTGCTGCCGCTATCTTTCTCTATAGAATGATCGTTGAATCATTCGACTAATATGCAAGACCTCTGCTATCTGCTTTCCTCTTTGGAATCCTGCTAAGCTAAGCTCGAGTTTTCTTTTAATTAATCATCCGAAAAAAACACACACACACAGATATGTCTCAGAAGATAAGTATCCGCAAGAGCAGCTCCGCGAGCATTGAAGTAAAGGCAAAGACGCATGGTGTCGTCAATGACTCTCGCAGTGCTGAGCATTAGGAGCACGGTTATTAGCAAGTATGGAGAGATCTCCGTCTCTGGCTCCCGTGAAGCAGGCTTCATTTACTCCGGCACAACCCTCTGACGCTAAGGAGCATAAGTCTGCCTCAATGGACTTAGTTATTGAATCTTTTGTCAAGACTCAATAAAGTTATTACTGTTGGATATATCACCCAAATCCATTCAAAGGTTGAAAGGGGCTATATAACCTTGATTACTTTACTCAAGCCACATCCTCAAAAGGGCGCCTACTTCAAATATAGCCTAGAGGGAATCTTGCTCATTTATGGCATACCCACATGGGGGAGATGGCATCTTATGCTTGTAAGACATCATAGGTGATGTCATGAGGTCATGTACTACTTGCCTATATAAGAGGCTCTTGCTAATGAAGAAAGTAACTCGTGTATTTCCATGATTATGCCCAAGCCATGTCTCATTAGTATCTCCTAATCCACTCTTAATCATGTTTCTAATCATGACCTAACCATGACTATAATCATGTTTGATCCTCCTTAGATTTGCTAATCCACTCTCAATATCAAGAATTGGTATCAGAGCAGGTTTTACATCATCCAAAGCTCATTTATTAGGGATTAATTAGCACTTTATTAACTTAATCATATCTTATCCTCTCCTATTATCTAGGCTGAAAGATAGGCAGTCCATGGAGATTCAATATCTCATTACCCACTGCAAGATTCACCACAAGCTCTCAGCCAGCCATTCTCAACTCAAACACGAAGCTGCTGACGGGCGGAATTAGCCAGAAAGCGCCTGGAGCCAACGGCATTGCAGTATAAACCGGCGCCTTTTTATTTGGGGGAAAACGCTGCCCCATCGCCATCGCGTCACCATACTCTAATTCCTCATAGCCTTAAGGGTTCTTGTAGGCTGCGAACATGCTGATCTAGTCAGAATTACAAATGGCTGCGTGGTTTGGTGGCTGTAGGACTGACAGAGCTTCTGAAGCCTCAGTTCTTAACAGTAAATGAATGGGTGATTATTCAACTTAATCACCAATGTTTTGTGCTTAAGATAGTCTCAAATCACTGATATTTAAAGTACTTAAAGCATTAGATGCTTTGACCTAGGCCTCTACTTCCTTCAAGTACTCCAAGTGACCCAATTTTTGAAGGTTGTTTTGAAAGCATTTATCACATTGGTCACCATATACTTGATGAAATTACTATATTGTGATGATGATATTGTTTACATTATTTTTTGAATCACAATGGCTGAACCATCTGATGCTGAATCATCAAACATTCAACATTTGAGGCCTAAGAAGAAAAGCAAAAAGCCGAGGAGACGGGTAAGAAACAATGTCTACAACTCAAGAGCAAACAATGTTTTAGGAGGGCATGACTGGTCTGAATTTTTCATAAATAACCTTCATCTATTTGGTGAAGGTATCTAATCTTGTAAAAGCATTAGACACTGCCCTTGAGGGATACTCAAGTGGTAAGACCTTGCTTTATCATCATGTCTACATCCTCATTTCATGTTGATAAGTTTAATGGGATAGGCTTTCATACCTGGCAAGTTAGAGTAAGATTTATTCTCATGAAGAAAGGTCTGTGGGGAGTTGCTAGTGGAAAGGAGAAAAAACCTACCACTAGAGATGGTGAACAAGGATGGTTACCTAGGGATGAGAAAGCTTTTGCCATAATTGCATTAGGTCTAAGTGACAACTACATACATCATATCTCTAATGCAAACAACTCAGCTGAAGCATGGGAAATCTTAGAGAAATTATTTGGGGCAAAAGGGAAGCATTCCAAGATAGGGCTGAAAATCCAATTCTTTAAACTTGAAAAGAAAGCTTCTGAGTCTTTACCTTCTCATCTTAATTATATGAAAAGCCTAATGTCACAACTTGCAACAATAGGAGCACCAATAGATGAGGAAGATGCCATTGCAGTTTTATTGAAAAGCATGCCTTATGATGAATATGGGCATTTAGTGTCAACTCTCATGAATCTTCCGGATCCTACTTTAGAAGCCATTGAAGCTGCACTCCTTGAGGAGTACAAGAAAAAGCTAGAGAATATAGGGATAATGGAAGGGGCATACTTCTCCAACAACAAGTCACACTTCAAGAAGAAGAACTTCATCGACACAAAAGGAAAGAAGAAGACTTGTGGATTCTGCGGCAAGGACAATCATATTGAAGAAAATTGTTTCTTCAAACAAAAGGCACAAAAGGCATTTCTCGCAAGTCAAGACAAAGAAGAGCTTCAAGAAGAGGCCTCCGAAGAGGCCAATTTTATCAAAGAAGAATGGGCCTTTTGAGTAAAATCAAGGGATAGCCCATACCATGTTTAAAAACCTCTCCATCCTAAACATAACTATCTCATTGTAAGCTTTACTATGGTATTCTAGCATCATCCATCATTGCTAGCATTGTAAACCTAACTGGAATAAGACCTACGGGCACCAGCATGGTCATCATAACTAGTTTTTGTATGTTGTAACTAGAACCTAGAATTGCCATCATAAAGGTAGCATTGTCATGGATTTGGTTGAAGGAGGGTTTGTTGGATATATCACCCAAATCCATTCAAAGGTTGAAAGGGGCTATATAACCTTGATTACTTTACTCAAGCCACATCCTCAAAAGGGCGCCTACTTCAAATATAGCCTAGAGGGAATCTTGCTCATTTATGGCATACCCACATGGGGGAGATGGCATACCCACATGGGGGAGATGGCATCTTATGCTTGTAAGACATCATAGGTGATGTCATGAGGTCATGTACTACTTGCCTATATAAGAGGCTCTTGCTAATGAAGAAAGTAACTCGTGTATTTCCATGATTATGCCCAAGCCATGTCTCATTAGTATCTCCTAATCCACTCTTAATCATGTTTCTAATCATGACCTAACCATGACTATAATCATGTTTGATCCTCCTTAGATTTGCTAATCCACTCTCAATATCAAGAATTACATATTCTATCACTAGAGCGCACCACTGATATCATTCTAAAACTATCGAGATCATGTCAACAAATAGGTAGTGGCCTTTCAATCATTGGCTCTTTCCTAGCTTCTCTTGTTTACATAGGATAAATATGGTATCCCTTACATTTTTGTATGTGGGCAAAATTTTCCTTTTACATCAGGTTTTAATATACAAAAAATAGTATGTAGCATTTCATCTCAAGAGTAAACAATACTATCTATTTTTGCTAACTATGTGTATAAGTGCAATTTCCTCCCTATGTTTCTGTACTCCGATCTCTCTCAATATATTGCTAGAAAAAAGCGACATGTAATCCCCTTCCTCCCATGTATCCACTTCCACTTTATTAGATCAGCTCGTCATCCTATCTCTTGTCTAATCTTTAAGCCTCCACACCTCCACTCAAAAAATGTAACATACTCATATGTACATATTTTTGGGTCCACTTGACTTGGTGATTTTTAGCATCTATATTTAATGTTTAAAAGTGGGATATACTTGGAGGACATAAAAGATTAATTTTCGCCACAAATTCAGTGATTTTAGAGATGTCAATTTTGGGGTTTTCGTGTTGTCATTTATAAGTGATTTTCATAGCATACCTACCCATGTTAGATAATATATAATAGGGTCACATTGGGTAGTTTAGATTAAAGGAAACTCATATAGCGGTTTACATAGTAAGTATAGCTGCAATAGGGGTTTACATAGTAAGTATAGCTGCAATAGGCACCGGAAACAGGGCCCAAACACCAAATTGGCCCTTCATTTTTGGTAACGGCTCCACATGAGGGTGTAGATAACTTTATTTTTTAGAGAGAAGATTTATTTAAAGATAGATTATCATAAGAGCAACAAAGTCCACGTTCGGACCATTTGGAATTCGCGAAATGAATCTGATACTCCAGTGTTTCAAAAAAAAGATTGATATCTTTATCATTTTCGTACATGGTAATCTAACTTACTCTCGTGGGATGGTTTTTGGGATATTCTTTCTGAGCCTCAAGGTGATTCTGTGCAAGAAGAGAGAGAGAGAGAGAGAGAGAGAGATTTTGAGTTTCGGGCCAATTGGTATTGTCTATCCGCCAGGCATATGGGCGTCGAGGAAAAGTCCTAGATTGGCTAGATTTTCTGTTGGTGATTATCTCTCTGATTTTGAACCTTTCGATATCAAAGACTCATATTCAGCTTCCATGGCTTCCTTCCATTGTCCTTTTGTGGAGAGGACATGGCTTCTACATAAGTTGAAGGATCTTCACAAACAACCAATACGTGATTAAACGTTTCAAGATCATCATCATATACATGATTTGCACCGTGCTCAAGTTCAATAAATGATCAACATAGATATTAAGATCTATACCAGTCTCCTTTGAAACCGTAGGATGAACATCAATAGACTTGTCTCCAATATCTATCAAAAGAGTGTTGTCATCATGTAAATCATTGTCCAAAAGTAGAAAAGGAAAAGAAGTAAGTAATGTTTTTGTATCATCAGCATCATCTATGGACCATGAACCTCCCATCAATTGCTCATTGAATATAGTGCTCATCTCGACTAACAATTGCCTTTTGAGAACTTGGATCGTAAAACTTGTAACCCTTTGCTCAGTTGTCATAATAACCAATAAAAATAACCTTCAAACCTGAAGGTTCTAGCTTGTGTCGTGTCTCTTTTGGGACATGAATATAAGCAATACACCCAAAGACTTTGAAATGTGCAATAGAAGGAGTTTGGCCTGTCCAAGATGTGATTGGAATCTTACCCCCAGAAGGTGCAGTAGTTGGAAGATGATTTTAAACAAAAATGGCTGTCAATACTTCTTCTGTCCAAAAAGAGCGAGATAATCTAGAATGAATAAGCATGCATTTGATTGCATTCAAAATTGTATAATTCTTTCGCTCTGAAACTCCATTCTGTTGGGGAGAATATGGAATGGTATACTCATGGTGGATGCCGTGGTTGATGTAATGATCATGAAATAAGTTGGAAATATATTCACCACCCTTATCACTTCGAAGAATTTTGACTCTTTGATCAGTGTGATTCTCCACAGATATTTGGTACCACTTAAATGTGTCCAATGCTTTTGATTTATGTCGTAGCAAAAAGACATTTGTATACCATGAATAGTCATCAATAAAAGTAATGAAGTAACGGTAGCAAGACTTGGATGGAGGAAAGGGTCCACAAATATCAATATCAATGAGATCCAAAATATTATTTGAATGAATATTTGTAGACATTGAAAATTGCTTACGATGATGTTTGCCTAGAGCACAATATTCACATATCCCCATATGCGGGTGAGATTTGAGTTTCATACCTCTCACAAGATCATGACGATGAATATCAAGAAGCTTTGAGAAATTTGAATGAGCAAACCGATGATGCCATAGCTTACAATCCAGATCTCCTAGAGCTGTAACAACATTTGCAACATCCTCATTCAATGAAAGTTCAAAGAGATTACCATGTTGAGGAGCAACCGCAATGGTGGTGCCATCCTTTTCGATGTGACACTTTGTATTATCAAATCCAACAAATAGACCAAGATCCACAAGCTGCGTAATAGAAAGTAAGTTTCTTTGTAAATCAAGAACATATAAAACTCCTCGCAGTAGTTTGGTTGAGGAGGAAGAAGTTCCCAAATACAAGTCGCCAATACCCATTACTTAGCAAGTTGTATTATCAGCAAGATAAACCACTTTCTTGATAGAAATTGGATGATAATTGTGTAGCCATTGCGATTGATATGTCATGTTGCTAGTAGCACGAGAAACAATAAAGAGAGAACCATCATGAACATGTAGTACCTTTTCTGGAGAGACATTATAATGAACCAAATTAGCCTCTTGATGATGAGCATTGTCTTCATCATGAGGATTTTGTTGAGTACCATAAGCTTGATTTTGAGCTTCATCATAATGCCTCTTGAAGCATCGACTGGATGAATGCCTTGTGCTCCTACAATATTCATAGGTTGCAGAAGAAGAGGAAGAACCCCGTAAACGAGGTTGCTTATTTATAATATAGTGTTCTTCATCGTACTCTCGTGCCCAACATTCAGATACCAAGTGACCAGTTTTGTCACAATAAGAACGCTTTTGAGAAAATCTCAAATGAGAAGAATTACCTCCTCTTTGGAAGCCACGAAATGTAAATTGGGAGGAGGAAGAAGGGTGTTGCTGAAATGTCTCTGGGACAGCAAAGGGTCTCTGATTCTATGTACTCTTGGGCAATCATGACCGTTTCATGAATTACCGCCGTCTGATGATCATGACGTTGAGAATATTCAATCAAAGAAATACATGTATGCTCAAAGTTAATTCCATCCTTGTTAGAGAATATAGTGACAATATTATCATACAAAGGATCCTTCATCGTATCAAGAAGGTGTGTAACCAATTGAGCTCGAGGAATAGGATCCCCTGCAGGCAGAAAGTTGATTCATAATACCTTTGAATGATTCAATGTGACTAGACATGGATGTACCTGCCTTGAATTGAAGCTTGCCTAGAAGATTATGGAGATACAAAGTTTCTGTAACAGTTTTCTTCTCAAACATAGTGATAAGATAGTCCATATAGTATATGACGTGGATAACGGATAAACATCTAGCATGAGTGAATCATTAAGGGCAGAAAGTTTATACCGACAAGCAGCTATATCATGACGAATCCATTGTGCATGATCAATTTTCCACTTATAAAAAGTAGGATCTTCGGTAATAATAACATCATTTTGAAGTGGATCAATACGTTGAGGAGGGCATACAAGAATACCAAGAACAATATCTGCCAATTTGTCTCCTTCCAAAATTAATAGCATCTTGTATTTCCAACCAAGAAATCCTTGGCCTTGGAAAAGAGGAACAGAACGCTGCCCAGAAGGAAATCCGTTAACAAGTATGGTGTTTGCCATGTCAGGGGGTTGTGAGAACATGTACAAGATAAGATCGGAGAACTTGTAAGACCATGTACGAGATATGAGAAACATAGCCCAAAATAAGCATGCACGAGACGACGAGCATAAAGTAATCGTGTAAAGAATAGAACGTGAACCAAAATAAGCCCAAAATACGCCCAAAATAAGCATGCACCAGACGACGAGCATAAAGTAATCGTGTAAAGAATAGAACGTGAACCAAAATTAGAACTCTAAAAGTGGAGACCCGTGTCTCATGCACGTAAGCAAACGTAGAGGTCCATAAAGGACAAAAAATAATAATAAGAAAAAGCACCGCGTTAAGAAAAAGCACCGTGTTATGACGCAACTTGCACAGCAAGTTTCGTATCTAATTGTAGCTTGTACAGTAAGCATCCGTCTGAAGCTTTCACGAAAAGCTTTGATGATCAAATCTTGCTTATGACTCAGAGAGACAACTACCTGTTTGCTCTCACAACGAACGTGTTTTACTATTTTAGATGCAATTTGACTAAACTGTCCTATCTTTTGACTCAGAACTCCGATTGACAAACTGTTTTGATAGGTTTTGGTTTTAAGGACACGATTAAAAAACAATTCTAATTACAACAAGTGGAGCTATAAAATCATGTAGGCAACATATAATCAAAGAACCAATCAACCCTACACAAAACTGTTATCAAAGATCAATCTTGTAAGACATGAAATCATAATCATCATAAATTGAACAAGAAGACATAGATGCTTCCCTTATGATTAGAATTGCTCTGATACTATGTTAGTCACAAGAGAGAGACGAGACAAGAGACACCACATACGCTCCACAAGAATGAATCATATTAGTCACAAGTCACATATATATATAGGCAAGACCTAGAGTGAGTTAGGGCTAGCTATATATAGCTCCAACACAGAGTACCACGGTAAGCAATTCACGCTTTTGATTGATTCAGTCAGTACTCATTCTTTTATTTTCCCAGGATGTCTGTGTAAATTAGTCCTAAATCAAAAATCAGGGAAACCTATGCAAGTGGAATTAGCCAGTGGGAAGATTCTTTTCACTTACCTTGAGACTGAACTTATTCAGTTTAGCCTAAATGGGAACGTAACAGAGAGCTAGTTCAGAGTCCTACCCCTGAGAATATATGATGGAATCCTTGGAATGAATTGGCTCCAAAAGAATCAGGCTGACATTAATTGTCACAAAGGAACCATCTCTTTCCTTGACCTTCACAGGAATAAAGTTCAAGAAATTAGAATTTCCGGATCCCCAGTGCTTCAATTAGTCAAGGCTTCCAAATTATTAAAAGGGCTCAGAAAGAGACAAGCTATGTATGTCCTTAAAATGAGTCCACTAGACATAAAATGCAAGGCTAAAGAACCAGAGTGGTTAAGTGAGTATGCAAATGTGTTTCTTGAAGAGCTGACTGAGATGGCTCTTGAAGAGCTGACTGAGATGGCTCCATCTCGTGAAGTAGATCATGAGATCGAATTAACCCTTGGAGCTCATCTAGTAGCCCAGCGTGCATACAAAATACTAGTCCTTGAAGCCATAGAACTTAAGGAACAGTTAAGACAACTGTTAAAATAGGGATTTGTCAGACCCAGTGTCTCACCATCATGGGGTACGCCTGTTCTCTTTCAAAAGAAGAAAGATGGATCAATAAGACTCTATATTGACTACAGAGGACTGAATCAATTAACAATTAAGAATAAGTATCCTATTCCTAGGATTGATGAACTTCAGGATCGGTTAAGTGGGACCCAAATGTTCATAAAGATAGATCTTAAATTCGAGTACTACCAGATCAAAATCAAGGAGCAGGACATCCCAAAGACAGCATCAATACTCACTATGGGCATTATGAGTTCACAGTCATGCCGTTTGGATTGACTAATGCCCCGGCGACATTCAATCGTCTTATGCAAGATATTCTCAGAGAATACTTGGATGATTTTGTTCTTGTCTTCCTTGATGATATCTTGGTATATTCAAAGAATGCTGCAGACCATGAAGATCATGTGCACAAGGTCATGGAAATCCTAAGGAAACACCAACTCTTTGCGAAGAAGAGCAAATGTTCTTTCTCTATTGACTAGGTGGAATACTGGGGATTCATAGTGTCAAAGAATGGGATTTCTGTCAAATTACAGCAATGTGATGAGCTATGGTGGATCAAATGCTAGAATCAATATCATTAACAAAGAGATTAAATGATAATTAAGATGTGATTAGTGAGTAATTAACTGATATCTTAGTGTAGGCATGGATAATCAAAAACCAGCAAATTCTCATTAGGCCAATGCCTCAATTTATAGAGTTTACATCCAAGCATAATTAACTGATAGCTTAATGTAGGCATGGATAATCAAAAACGAGCAAATTCTCATTAGGCCAATGCCTCAATTTATAGAGTTTACATCCAAGCATCTAATCCCATTGATTTCTCCTTGATTCACTCCACCTCTTTTGCTTGATTCTCTCCACCTCTCCCAGATTATCTCCACACCTCCTAAATCTCCTCATGCTATCCTTTATTCTCTCCCAGTAGATTCTTCTCACCTTTTCACAGGTTCTCTCACATTTACAGATTCTCTTTTACAGCCTCTAGACAAGGGCTTGTTCCCGCACACACCCTATTCACTTGTATATTTCAACACCTCTCCTCAAGTGAATACTCCTAGCACACCTGGACCCTATACCAAGTTTCCCTCTTACTTGATAGCCGCGACCAGTGCCTCAAGTCCCTAAACTCATAGTCCTTGACACTCTCTCTCTCTATGTGTCCAAGGCTACTATGAGTGCCCAGGACCTTGACTAAAGTGCTCCCACATACATCTACCACATGGCCCAGGACCTTGACTAAAGTGCTCACCTTGACTAAAGTGCTCACACATACATCTACCACATGGCCTACATCTTTGGTGACTCAGAGGTGGTTTTACTTTGTTGGGGCAGGTTAGTGCTCACCTTGACTAAAGTGCTCACCTTGACTAAAGTGCTCACACATACATCTACCACATGGCCTACATCTTTGGTGGCTCAGAGGTGGTTTTACTTTGTTGGGGCAGGTTACATTGGGTTGTGGGGTCTCTCTCTCTCTCTCTCAAAAAAGATGATATGAGTCCACTTCCTTCAGAGCCTCCATGAAGTTTGTTGATGTCGTTCCTTGTGTAGCAGTCTCTTGCCATGTGTCCTGGCTTTTTACAGTTGTGGCAAGTGAAGGTCCTTCCTCCTACTCTGCCTCTTCCTTGTTCTCCTCCTCGAGAGAATCCTCCTCGGGTGAAGAATGCTTTTTCTTCTCCTGCTGTTGAGTCAAGCCATTTCTTCTCTTTGCCTCTGCTCTCTTGCTCTAGTAGAGCTCCTTCTATCTAGTCAATTTAGGTACATTCTTTAGTGTTGCTACAATATTTTTCATATTCACCTTTGTCCACACTCTTCAAAAGCACAGCTAGTGCCTCATCATCTTCGACCTTTTTGCCAATAGCTACCAATTGTTGCTTAATGCTTTTATATCTATTCAAGTGTGTGATTAAAGGTTCACTTTCCTTCATATCCAATTTGTAGAATCGCATTAACATATTTATCTTTGAATTTTTAGCTTGTGTGCCGAATAATTTATTGAGTTCATCCCATGCATCTTTTGCCCATTGTATCACTGTGATGTGATGAATGATTTCATCATTTAAACTGAGTGCAATAATTCCCAATGCTTTTTTATTCCTCCTTTTCCACTCATTTTTCCCTCTCACCTCTAGGCATTCATCTCTTCCCTCAACTAGCCCCCACAGATTTTTCCTCATGAGTAGATATATGGTTTTTGTCTGCCATGTGTAAAACTGCTCCCCCCATTAAATTTGGCTATCTCTTATGTTGTACTCATGATGATGTGAAGGGGGTCTTACCTCTTGATCCAATTTCAAGATTCAAGGACAGTGTCTACCCTTTTACAACTCCATGTGGTATTTAAGAGATGATTATAATAGATTTATCAGCATAAAATCACCAGAAATTACATTAAATCAAGGGTAACCAATTTGTACGGAATGGTTGGAGTATCAAACTATCTCCGAACTGCAATCTGAAGTTATAGGGATCTGTATCAGATACCTAATGGTTAATTTGAACCCTCAATTGCACCAAAATAGAGTGATTAGCATTGATTAATCATTGATTAGAAAATTAATCCTCTGTTTTGTGTGCAAAAAGCAAAGTATGTGGGGAGCCTAGATAGAGAGGGAGAACTTTTGAAAAGAATAAAGGACCTTTTCCACTTACTCCCACTGATGTATCCTTTTGATTCAACACCATTAAGAATCTCAATTCTCACCGAGCCTTGTGAAGTAATCTCTACAACTTTGAATGGTCCCACACACCTAGATAGTTTTATTTTCTTTTCTTGTTCAAATTAACCCCAAATACTCTAAGTTAACTCTTTGAGTTTTTGTGTGGCCAACTTTTTCATAAAGACTACAACTTTTATAGTGCCTTTTCATGACAATTTATTCCTCACTCTCATCTATGGTACATAGTGTCTAGTTAACCCAAAAAAGACTTATGTATATATATGTATACACATACACACATACATACATATACACACACATATACATTGTGGTACATTGTGTTTCCATAAATTCCTACACTAGTGCTTATTCGTCTTAACGCTTATTGTTCCCACGTCAAGATATTTGGTTTAAAAATAATAATAAATGCCACCATAAGGAGTGAATGTAGCTTGGATATACCACGATACGTTGGAAAATGGAACACACTAGGGCATTCCCAAAACAATGTGCATAGTATATATACATATAAATAGCGTTAAATGAAAAAGGACACTTATATGTAACTTTCGTATTCAAAAAAGGTCAAAGCATACACTTATCTACACCCAATGAAGGGTAAGCAGCATAAGTCTGCCTCGGTGGATTTAGTTATTGAATCTTTTATCAAGACTCAATAAAGTTATTACATATTCTATCACTAGGGCGCACCACTGATATCATTCTAAAACTATCCAGATCATGTCAATGGAACAAACAAATAGATAGTGGCCTTTCAATCATTGGCTCTTTCCTAGTTTCTCTTGTTTACATAGTATAAATATGCTATCCCTTACATTTTGTATGTGGGCAAAATTTTCCTTTTACATTAGGTTTTAATATACAAAAAATAGTATGTAGTATTTCATCTCAAGAGTAAACAATACTATCTATTTTTGTTAACCATGTGTATAAGTGCAATTTCCTCCCTATGTTTCTCTACTCCGATCTCTCTCAATAAATTGCTAAGAAAAACACATGTTATCCCCTTCCTCCCACTTATCCACTTCCACTTTATTAGATAATGTATAATAGGGTCACATTGGGTAGTTTCGATTATAGGAAACTTGTATAGGGGTTTACATAGTAAGTACAGCCGCAATAGGTGCTCGAAACAGGCGACGAGGACAGACACCAAATTGACCCTTAATTTTTGGTAATGGCTTCATATGAGAGTGACTTTATTTTTCAGAGAGAATAATTAAATAAAGATAGATCATCATAAGAGCAACAAATTCCATGTTTGGACCATTTGGAATTTGCGAAATGAATCTAATACAACTTTCCAGTGTTTAAAAAAAAGATTGATATCTTTATCCTTTCGTACATGCTAATCTAACTTACTTTCGTGGGATGCTATTCTTTCAGAGCCTCGAGGTGATTTTGTGCAAGAAGAGAGAGAGAGAGAGAGAGAGAGAGAGAGAGAGAGAGAGAGAGAGAGAGAGAGAGAGAGAGAGATTTTGAGTTTTGGGCCGATCGATATTGTCTACCCGCCGCCACGCATGTGGGCGTCAAGGAAAAGCCCTAGATTGGCTAGATTTTTTGTTGGTGATTATCTCTCTAATTTTGAGTAATTGTATTGGCAATTATTATGTGTTTTTGGATTGTCAAACTTGGAAAATGATTATATTTATTGAAAATACCATCTTTCTCTTCAAGTGTGTTGTGATTTTCAAAAACTTGAGAAATATTGTGAATATTTATGATTAATTAAATGGAACATAATGTATGGCACATTACAAAAAAACTTGCCCTAAGATCAATCCTGACTATATTCCAAGTTTCTTGTCTTGTCTCCCAGCCAGGGCCTTGGCCTCTCTTCTACTGCATTTGAGCCTCCACATTTTCAATGCGTCATCTAACGGCGACCCAAGCTACATTGGAAACTACAAGATACAAAGGTGTGGTGACATGCATCCCTTGGTGAAAGAGTCTTTTTATCTTTATCCAGACCCTTCCACCTCCCCACCTTGTGTTTAAAAGCTAAAAAAGGATCATATATTATAGATGCATCGTTTTAACCTATTCAATACGATCTCGCATCCTATATTGTATATTTTAGATACATGTACATACCATTAAGAACACAGGGGATTCATTCATAAATATGTAAGCGTAGCACGTGGGTTCAACCGAAGTGGTTTATAAAATCCCTTTTTACACATTTTTTACATATAGAGGGGTATCATTTAAAGTTCATACTTACACATTAAATAGAAAAAGGGTGTGTTTTATTCATGAAAAATTTACATATAAGGGGTTTTTAAATAAGGCCTTGAACGTACCTGTTATAGAGTGTTTACATATAGTGAACCCCCCGAGATTAAGAAGAAGAAGATTCATGTTATGTTTCTTTTTCTTCATATTCACATAAAACTTTGCAATAAGAAGAAAATTACAAAGAAGAAGTGGTATTATTCTTTGTCTTCTTCTTAATAAGACAAAGAATAAGTGAACTTCTTCTTTATATTTATGTCAACCTTCTTCATGTGCAAATCCTTTTTGTAAGCTTCATGTCTAGAAGATTGAGTACACTTGGAGTATTTGCAAAAAAAAAAAAGCAAGGTAGCACAAGATTTCATTGGAACATAAGAATAAAAAGCATAGATACATGAGGAGTGTAATGTTGTAAAAAAGGAGCATATTTAATTATTAAATACATAGAAACATCAAGAAGGTGATACTGTAAAGGATACATGAGGAGTGTATCTAGTTATTTAAAACATAGATACATCATGAGTGTATCTAGTTATCAAAAACATAGATGTATAAAAGGTGTATCTAGGATTGGAGTGTATGTAAAATTGGAAAATCTACAACTAAGGGGATTTTTATAAAGTACCCTTACATAAATGTTCTATATGAGATTTTAAAATACTCACCCCCTCACCCTCTCTCTCATGAATGTTAACAAAGTGACAATTAAAGAGAAAGAAGAAGAATGCGAAGAGATTCTTGTTCTTCTTCTTCATAATCACGTCAAGTTTACGTTACTGCTGTTGTAAAGAAAAAGAAGAAGAGCCCGAATCCTTCTCCTTCTCCTCTTCTTCTTCTTATTTTCTAAATTTATGTCAACATTCTTTACATCAATGTGAAGAAGTAAAACAAGGGCCCCACTTCCTTTTTTTTTTGTATTCTTTATGTTCTTCTTTTTTTTATCTTGTAAAAAATAAGTATCCTCAAATTCCAAACATTTTACAAGCTTCGCATATGGACACAACAAAATAGTACGCCACTATTACGATATGCATATATATAAGTAGAATCCACAACATTCATGGAAGTTCTTTTTGTCACTTCAGCCTATGTTTCTAGCATCAAGTTGTTTGGAGGGAGAATCTTCTTCATAAACCTAGTTAGAATTAGTTGATACATAAGCACTATTGGAAATCAAAGGGATCATTGCAATTATTTCTCCTTAGAGATTCCTAATAATATCCCACGAAGGATATTTTTAGAAAAATAATATAAATAACCAATAGAGAAAATGAAGAATGTCATTGTTAAGCTTGATTTTAACTTTCCATTTTTTTGAATGAAGTAATCTTTAGAAAACCAAGAAAAGTAGCCTTTTGTGGAAGAAGCTTGATTCCAAATATTTGGCCGTATATGAAATCTTTAAAAACCAACTAAATCAATAAATTAGGTAAAATCATATTGCAAATCACTCTATTACACATGTAAATCCTATAAATCTTTCTGGCATGTTTCGTACTCCCTGATTAATTTTGATTTGCATGGTGCACACTTGAAGGAGCCATCACATGTACATAAGCTGCTTTGAACATCTTCTGCTTGTGCAATTGGAACTATTTCCATGTTGAAAAAACTCCTTTTGATCAGTTCAAGAAGTTGAATGTGCTCACTTTGTGGATAGCATGAGGCTCTTAAGAGAGTCAGATAGACCCACACCTATCCACCATCAAAACTTTGAAGACACTGTAAGATGAGATGAAGGTAGCTGTCCACAAGCCCCGTACGCAGCTACAGCAATGCTTCTAATTTTTGAGAAGGGCTGCTTGTAACATTGTCTATTTTTTCGATCTGGTGGGCTACGACTAGTGGCTTGGGCCGCCCTGGCTTGGCTGGTGCCTTGGCCGAGCCTTGGCTTGTTGGGCCCTCAGATGCTAATATATTGTTAAGAAATCCAGGAAACCTGCAATGCAAAAACACACACAGATGTGAAGTCACCGTGGAGGCTTGTTCAAAGCAAAGAGAGAGAGAGAGAGAGAGAGAGAGAGAGAGAGAGAGATATTCTTCTATAGAGAGAGAGAGAGAGAGAGAGAGAGATTCTTCTATAGAGGGGAAGGCTTACCACCAGCAATCACAAGACACACACACACACACATATGAAGTCACCATCGAAGGTTGTTCACAGCAAAGAGAGAGAGAGAGAGAGAGAGAGAGAGAGAGAGAGAGAGAGATTCTGCTATAGTAGGTAAGCCTTACCATCAATCACAAGAGACACACAGAGACATGAAGTCGCCATGGAAGCTTGTTCACAGCACAGAGAGAGAGAGAGAGAGAGAGAGAGAGAGAGAGGGAGAGAGGACGTGGGGAGTGGTTGACCATAACCGAAAAACGATTCTTTTTCTTTTTTTAAACAACCCACTTTTTGCTTTGTATTAGATGGTTACTATCAGTGTGCTAGCTATGTCCCAGACATAGGTATTAAGTCCACTTATTTATGCATACACCCTTTAATGAAATCCAACGGACCACGGTGCCAATCTTGTACATTGTATCCCTTATGTTGTCGGTTAGACAACCTTTTATGGCCATAAGTAAGACAAATTGCAAGAACTTGTGCCAATCATTTGATTTTAAGTTGGATAGCTCATTATCCTTTGTAAATTCCCCCTTTAGGCAGTGCATACATCTAGTCAGAGTACGAAACTCCAAAATGCACTTCTTATCTTAAGCTTTATCTTCTTTCGTCAATACCTAAGGAGCTTTATGTAGTAGCAACTTAGCATCACCTGTGGTTCATGGCCATAAGTGTCACATATGATCACTTATTTGTAAGTCCTCCCTTTGGCCCTTTCTCTCTATGAACCCATTAATACTCTTCCAAAGCACTACGGCTATATTTTAAAAATATGCATAGGGTTAAGCAAATGGTTAATTACAAGACCTCTCCAATATGGTAGTTGAAAAAATGTGGATAGCCTCTTCATTCCAATAGGTGGAGACCCTTCGTTGTCCTCCCAAACTCTCTTCTAATCCCTTTCCTTTAGTGTAGTAGGAGGCCAACATAAATAGCTATCACGTAGCTCATGGTCCTCTAGTAGATACTTCTTGTGACCCTCATACACCATCTTTCTCAAGCCTCTTGAATAATAAGAATCTAGTCTAGGTCGACACAAAGGGCATTTATTGTATCTAGAGATTGACAATCTTGTAATAAAAGAAATAATATTACCCAACCATCCACATATATATCAATAGCTATTACATATTAACAAAAAATCTTACCACTGCATTCTCCATAGCCTAGCCAATCATATATAGTCCACATTAGTATTCCTCGTAATAAGAACTCCTTTTGTCCAAACCTCTTTGACATGTCATGAACATCAATTCCTTTCCACAAACTTTGTAGCTCCTCGATTAACGGGGCTAAGTACATGGATAGCTCTTTCATAACTTCTAGAGAGTAGACATGGATTCCTAATCAATCAAGACATCATAAAATATATCAAGGAAGTACACAATACTCTTTCTATTATTTTACTTTAAATTCTCTGGATATGGAATAAATAAATCGAATAGTGTATACGAGAGAATCTGAGTCAATATAGGGCATACTTAATGATGAGTAATTCTTAACTTTCTTAAATATACATGGTCATTGTGGTCTATGAGACTCATACAATAAACACTTTAGGTGGGTTAAAGAATTAGAAGATAGAATATTTGACTAGTTTATGACTAGATTCTATGAATAACCTTCATAGAATCTAGTCATAAAGAATTAGAATATTTGACTAGTTTATGACTAGATTCTATGAATAACCTTCATTAGGGGCTATTTGGCAAAGAGTTTATCTAACTGTGTGTTTAGAATCAAATTTTGAGATAAACACGAAAGTTTTAGTGGATAAGAAACTCTACAAGAGTGTAAGAGGCTATAGAAAGCCAAATCCCTTTTATTTTTAAGTTATTCCAGTGCAAAGTGGAGCACTTACTATTTTTGTTGCTGAAAACACAACTTTGGCTGTTTTGAATGCTCTCAAAGAGACCTTAGAACCATAACTAAGACATGTTTTATAGAGCATTAGAAGTCCTAAAATTTTGTAGTTTTGATTCTTCTCTTGTTCGAAATAGATTGGAAGATATTACTCTCCCGCGAAGAGACCTGTTATTAGGCTTTGCCTTATAAATTCCTATCAAGATTGACTATCTTATCTATATACATCGCATGGACTAAAGCATAGGCATAGTTAAGACTTTGCTAGGGACTAGAGATGACCTTTCTTGTTTAGAACATGATAATTGATTATGTTAAAAACAAGGATTTCCATGTGACTTAAAAGATAAAGAGAAGGTAAAGACTTTTTAAATTAAAAGCTTGTTTTATACTAGAAATTGATTGTGATTGATTTGAATATGCATGCCTTGAAACATTATGGACTAGAGATGAGTGTGAGATGATATGTATAAGTTATGATTGCTTTGTCTTGAGATGGATGATTGATATGCACGCGTATGAGTTATTGATATGCATGTGTATTATGAGACTCAACATGAGATTTTTAGATTCGGGCCGATTTAGAAAGGAGGGAACACCGGATGGAGAACAAGATTTATGCCCTCTTGGAGCCATTTGGTAGAACCTAGAGAGGATGAGATCCAGAAAGAGGCATACTTGGGATAGCCGCGATGTCCAGTGTGGAGGTTGGGTGGACGGGCATCGGAGAAAGCCCTAGATTGGCTAGATCTTTTGTTTTGGTGATTCTCTCTGATTTAGAGATTTTGTATTGACGAATATTATTGTTACTTTGGATTTAAAAACGATTATGGTTTCTTAAAAATCTCTTTGTTTTCTGAAGTATGTGTGATTGTTTTGTAAGTTTTGAGAAATTTTGTGTTGGATCATGGAACAAAATATGGGTACGTTTCACATTTTCATTCCTAATTTGACCTATTTGTTAATTCTATCCACTTTTATGGATTCCCGCACTCCCTTGAGGCTAAGTGACATATTCACGCACTATCGTCAATTAAAAAATATCTAAAATTATGTACTAAAAATAAATTAATTTTTTCCATAAATGGATAATAAACCTTAAAATTTGGCATAAATATTAAAATAAAAGCTAAATTTAAAAAATGTGAAATTGTGAGATAAGCTCTATAGGATTTACATGTGTAATAGAGTGATTTGTAATATGATTTTACCTAATTTGCTGATTTAATTGGTTTTTAAAGATTTCATATACCACCAAATATTTGGAATGAAGCTTCTTCCACAAAACGCTACTTTTCTTGGTTTTCTAAAGATTACTTCATTCAAAAAATATTTGGAAAGTTAAAATCAAGCTTAAAAATGACTTTCTTCATTTTCTCTATTGCTTATTCATATTGTTTTTCTAAGAAAACCTCCTTTTAGGGATATTGTTAGGAATCTTTAAGGAGAAATGATTGTAATGATCCCTTTGATTTTCAATAGTGTTTATGTATCAACTAATTCTAACTAGGTTTATTAAGAAGGTTCTCCCTCCAAACAAATTGATGCTAGAAACATAGCCTGAAATGACAAAAACAACTTCCATGAATGTTGTGGATTCTAGTTATATATATGCATATCCTAATAGTTGTGTGCTACTTAGGGGTGTCATAGCTTTCTCGTATTTAGGGATGTCCATGCAAAGCTTGTTAAATGTTTGTAATTTGAGAACACTTATTTTTACAAGCTAAAAGAATAAGAAGAAAATAAAGAATACAAAAACAATAATAAAGTGGGGCCCTTGTTTTACTTGTTCACATTGATGTAAAGAATCTTGACATAAGTTTGGAAAATAAGAAGAAGAAGGAGGAGGAGGAGGAGGAGGAGGAGAAGAATTCGGGCTCTTCTTCTTTTTCTTTATGGTAACGTAAACTTGATGTGATTATGAAGAAGAAGAACAAGAATCTCTTCGCATTCTTCTTCTTTCTCTTATATGATTCTCTTTAATCGTCACTTTGTTAACATGCTAATTCATAGGGGGAGATGGTGAGGGGGTGACTATTTATAAATCTTCTATAGAACATGTATCTAAGGGTACTTTATAAAATCCCCTTAGTTGTAGATTTTCCAATTCTAGATACTCTCCTTTAAAACAATCCAATTTTACATACACTCCAATCCTAGATACACTTCCTATGTATCTATGTATCTATGTTTTTGATAACTAGATACACTCCTGATGTATCTATGTTTTTAATAACTAGATACACTACTCGTGTATCCTTTTACAACATTATACTACATCATGCTCCTGATGTTTCTATGTCTTTAATAACTACATACACTCCTTGTGTATCTTTTACAACATTACACTCCTCATGTATCTATGATTTTTATTCTTATGTTCTAATGAACTCTTGTGCTACCTTGCATATTTTTTTTGCGGATGCCCCAAGTGTGCTCAATATTCTAGGCATGAAGCTTATAAAAAGGATTTGTTAATATTCTTTGCATGCACATGAAGAAGGTTGACATAAATATAAAGAAGAAGTTCACTTATTCTTTGTCTTATTTTAAGAAGAAGACCAAGAATAAGACCACTTCTTCTCTGTAATTTTCTTCTTGTTGCAAAGTTTTATGTGAATATGAAGAAAAAGAAGAAGAAGAAACATAACATGAATCTTCTTCTTCTTAATGGTATGTACATGCATCCAAAATATACAATATAGGATGCGAGATGGTATTGAATGGGTTAAAAGGATGCATCTATAATATAGGTTCTTTTTTAATCTTTTAAACACAAGGTGGGGAGGTGCATGGGTTTGGATAAAGACAAAAAGACTCTTTCACCAAGAGATGCATGTCACCACACCTTTGTATCTTTTAGTTCCCAATGTATCTTGGGTCCTTGTTAGATGACACGTTGAAAATGTGGAGGCTCAAACGCAATAGAAGAGAGGCCAAGGCCAAGGTTAGAGAGACAAGACAAGAAACTTGGATGGTCGGGATTGATCTTAGGGTAATTTTTTTGTAATGTATCCTATATTCTCTTCCATTTAATTAATCATAAATATTCACAATATTTCTTAAGGTTTTTGAAAATCAGAACACACTTCAAGAGAAAAAAGATATTTTCAATAAATATATTCGTTCTCCAGGTTTGACAATCCAAAAACACATAATAATCACCAATACAATTACTCAAAATCAAAGAGAAAATCACCAATAGAAAATCTACCCAATTTAGGGCTTTTTCTTGATGCCCACATGCCTGGCAGGTAGACAATATCGATCGGCCCGAACTCAAAATCTCTCTCTCTCTTCTTGCACAGAGTCACCTTGAGGCTCTGAAAGAATAGCCCAAAAACCATCCCATGAGAGTAAGTTAGATTACCATGTACGAAAACGATAAAGATATCAATCTTTTTTTTTTACACTGGAAAGTCGTATGAGATTCATTTCGAGAATTTCGGCCAAACCATGCAAAATCTCCAAATGGTACGAACATGGACTTTGTTGCTCTTATGATGATCTATCTTTATTTAATTCTTCTCTCTAAAAAATAAAGTTATCTACACCCTCATGCGAAGCCATTACCAAAAATTAAGGGTCAATTTGGTATGAGGGCCCTGTTTCAAGCACCTATTGCGGTTATACTTACTATGTAAACCCCTATATGAGTTTCCCTTTAATCTAAACTACCCAATGTGATCCCATTATACATTATCTAACATGGTTAGGTATGCTATAAAAATCACTCACAAATGACAACACGAAAATCCCAAAATTGACCAAAAATTGACATCTCTAAAATTATTCAATTTGTGGCCAAAATTAATCTTTTATATCCTCCAAGTATATCCCACTTTTAAACATTAAATATAGATACTAAAAATCACCAAGTCAACTGGACCCAAAAATATGTACATATGAGTATGTTACATTTTTTTGACTGGAGGGGTGGAGGCTAAAAGGTTAGACAAGAGAGGATGACGAGCTTATATAATAAAGTGAAAGTGGATACATGGAGGAAGGGGATAACATGTGCTTTTTCTAGCAATATATTAAGAGAGATCGGAGTAGAGAAACATATGGAAGAAATTGCACTTATACACATAGTTAGCAAAAATAGATAGTATTGTTTACTCTTGAGATGAAATGCTACATACGAGATGAAATGCTACATACTATTTTTGTATATTAAGACCGAATGTAAAAGGAAAATTTTGCCCACATACAAAATGTAAAGGATAGCATATTTATCCTATGTAAACAAGAGAAGCTAGGAAAGAGCCAATGATTGAAAGGCCACTACCTATTTGTTTGTTCCATTGACATGATCTGAATAGTTTTAGAATGATATCAGTGGTGCGCCCTAGTGATAGAATATGTAATAACTTTATTGAGTCTTGACAAAAGACTTATTAACTAAGTCCACTGAGGCAGACTTATGCTGCTTAGCGTCGCAGGGTTGTCCCGGAGTATGTGAAGCCTGCTTCGCGTGAGCCGGAGACGGAGATCTCTCGATACTTGCTAATAACCGTGCTCCCAATGCTCAGGACTTGTCTGTTGGCCGCCAGTACCTCGAGCGTGGGACAAAAATCCTTCACGACCACGCTCTCCAGCCCTCCCGGTGAGATGCTGCGAGAGTCATTGACGACGCCATGCGTCTTCGCCTTTACTTCAATGCTCGCGGAGCTGCTGTTGCGGATACTTATCTTCTGAGACATATCTGTGTGTGTGTGTGTGTGTTTTCCGGATGATTATGTAAAAGAAAACTCGAGGTTGGCTTAGCAGGATTCCGAAGAGGAAAGCAGATAGCAGAGGTCTTGCACATCAGTCGAACGATTCAACGATCATTATATAGAGAAAGAAAGCGGTGGAGCTTGAGTGCTTCTCAAGCTTCTAGAGGAAACTACAGCAGAAGCTCGTCTCGTGTGCACTGCGATCGCTTGTGGTCTCGTTGAACCTGCAATAACGAAGGCCTCCAGCTTGGTCTCGTTGAACCTACAGAGAAGCTGCTATAAGGAAGGCCTCCTTGGTCTCGCGGAAGCCACAAGAAACGTCGCCTGTGAAGCGAGTAGCGTAGAGAGCCGGCAATCGCAACGCCGACCTCCACAGGGTGACTTTGCCGTCAAACGTGATCATGTCACGATGCTGCGGCCTTGCTTCTATGGAGCTTTCCTACTAGCGCCACATATTTGTTTCAGTCTTGAAGTCCTAATGTGGTGTTTCATCAAAGTTTCTTGACAAACGCCATATTTTATTTTTTGGTCGTAAAATTAAACAGAAATACACGCAATCGAAAGAATACAGTGGAGTTACAAACATTTGTCAACCGAAAAATTGTATGTTTACATTAAATTGTCGTACAAGGCAATGGATGGATCATTGTTACGGGTGTACATAAGTGTTTTGAATACGAAAGTTACATATAAGTGTCCTTTTTCATTTAACGCTATTTATATGTATATATATTATGCGCATTGTTGGGGATGCCCTAGTGTGTTCCATTTTCCAAGGTATCGTGGTATATCCAAGCTACATTCACTCCTTATCGTCGTATTTTTTATTTTTTTTAAACCAAATATCTTGATGTGGGCACATTAAGCGTTAGGACTAATAAGCCCTAGTGTAAGAATGTATGGGAACACAATGCATATGTGTATATATGTATGTGTGTGTATGTGTATACATATATATACATAAGTCTATTTTGGATTAACTAGACACTCATCGTTGATGCAATATATAAAACAATCTCCTTCCCCTTCCCTTCTGGTTGCGCCCCTAGTTTTTTCCCTTCTACTTTTAAGACTACAAATCCCTTTTCCAGGCTTCTATTTATTGCCTAAGCTGCACATTTTCCTTATGCAACTCCTCTTCTCTACCGGTGCCTCCTCTGCTATGTTCAACTTCTTTCCCTAGTCCATTAATGGCTGGTGCTTCCTAATCTTTTGCTGGTTCTAGGCCTGTTGTCAAGGCTAGATCGGGACTTCCGGACCCTCCATCTGGATTTCCACCTCTCTTGACTAGTGGGGAGACAATTGTTTGTAGGAAGGTGTGGGGGCTTGCATTACTGATGTTAGCTTTTCCAGATAATCTCCCCACACCTCCTTAAGGCTATCCACCGTATGACCTTCCCATTGCTCCATTCTCTCCATGTCTAGCACGTACAATTCTACAAAAACTGTGAGTCTGGCTTCTACCTTCACCATCTCCACTTTATCCCCGTCAGCCCTATCCTGTACATCTATTAGGATTTTGATGTGATCCTCTCAGATCAGGGTGACTTGCCCTTCTTTTATGGCTAGGTTTTCTATGTTCTTATTTAATTCTGTCTACATTTGCATAGTCTCCTAGTGTTTCTTGGCCATCGTCTCCTTCATTTCCTCCATCTCCTTCTTCATTTTTTTACTGGCCTTACTAGATATACTTTTGCATTTTATTTAGTTAGCCTTCTTCCATTATTCTCATGTGTAGCTCCTCTAGTAGGGATTCATGTTGGCTTATCACTATTTGTAGGGCAGCGTGCTTTTCCTTTCTTGATGGATTGCAGCTTCCTCATATTTGAGTGCATCATTGAACGTAATGCAAGGCTCCCTGCACCCACTCCATTTCAATGGTGTTTGGAAAGCTTACTTGTGCTTGAAAAGTTTAGGCAGACATGGGTGCAAAGTGTCCTAGTTGTGGAGGTTGGGTGTCCAACTGTAGGTTGGTGGTCAAGGTGCCCTCCTGTTTGTTGCTTCTCTAGCTTCTAGGAAAATAATGACTTACCTATGTCGGCCACATCCTCCTTGAGTTGTATGCCGCTTCGCACTGTCCTTGCCCCATTGGCTCTATCCTTGGCAATCTTCCCCTTTTTTTTCCTAGTCTTTTTTTCTCCAAATTCAAATATTATCTTCTTTCCTTGTCCCGAGGCCTATTCCTAAGGTTTTCTAGAGAGCTTTAAATTTTCTAGCTTCCCTCGTGCATCTCCCTTAGGTCCCTTCTCCTTGTCCTTCTGAGCTCTTTCTTGTGCATCTCCCCACACCTTTCCACTGCTCCATTCTCTCCACATCCAGCATGTATAATTCTACAAATTCTTATGCATCTAGAAGTGCCAATCTGGCTTTTACCTTCACTAGCTCCACTTTATCCCTGTTAGCCCTATCATGGACATCTCTTATGATTTTGATGTGCTCCTCTCAGATAAGGGTGACTAGCCCTTCTATTTTGGCTAGGTTTTCTATGTCCCTATTTAATTCCTTCTCCATTTGCATAGTCTCTTAGTCTTTCTTGGCCATCGTCTCCTTCATTTCTATCACCTCCTTCTTCATTTCTTTACTGGCCTATTGGAGCTACTAGATCTATTTTTGCATTTTATTAAGTTAGCCCGCTTCCATTATTCTCATGCGTAACTCCTCTTGTAGGGGTTCTTGCTCGCTTATCACTATTTGTACGGCAACGTCCTTTTCCTTGATGATGGATTGTAGCTTCCTCATATTTGAGTCCATCATTTGTGCATCGTTGAATGTAATATTGGGCTCCCTGCACCCACTGCATTTCAATGGTCTTTGTAAAGCTTGCTTGTCCTTACAAAGTTTAGGCAGACATGGGTGCAGAGAGTCCTGGTGGATGTGGAGGTTGCGTATCCAACTGTAGGTTGGTGGTTAAGGTGCCCTCCTGTTAGTTGCTTCTCTAGCCTTTGGGAAAATAATGACTTACATACGTCCTAATATTTCTTCTTGCAGTTACCTTTGCATGTCCTCTCGCGCATGTCCTCCCTTGCCCTTTTTTATCTTTTAGCCCAACAACTTTGAAATTCTTGAAGCATTTTGTCCTTGAATTGTAGTTTTGTAGCATGGGCTTTCTTTATACCCTCCCTCTAATATGTTTTTCTCCTAAGGTCAGCATTTGTTGTCACGTTCAACTCATTTATGGTCATCTTGCCACCTTTGGATCTAGTCACCCTTGTGGGTTTGGCTTCTTCGATCTCCCTTTTTAAAGCCTTGATGGTCTTGCCATCTTTTTATTTATTGTACACATCTAGCTCTTCTATTTGAACTCTAAGAGAAGCTGCATGGCTATCTCTTTCTTACCTATGTCGGCCAAACCAAGTCCTCCTTCAGTTGTATGCCGCTTCGCACTGCCGTTGCTCCATTGGCTCCCTCTTTGGCAATTTTGCCCTTTTTTTTCCTGGTCTTTTTCTCTCCAACTTCAAATATTATGTTCTTTCTTTGTCCTAAGGCCTGTTTCTAAGGCTTTCTATAGAGCTTTAAACTTTCTAGCTTCCTTGGTGCATCTCCCTTAGGTCCCTTTTCTACTTCTCCTTCTGAGCTCTCTCTTCTTGTGCATCTCCCTTAGGGCCCTCGTCCTTGTCCTTCTTAGCTCTTGGTGTCCTCTAAACTCATCACCCATGTATGGGCCAATATTCCTCTTTGTATTAGGCCTGGTGAGCTTTCGTATCAGTTCCTTTAGGTTATGACACAAATATTTAGCCCAGGCGACCCTCGTTCTAGCTTCAACATCTTTCACCATCCAAAGGTCTTTCTAGACGTGCAATTTATATGCCTTGACTCTTCCCTCTAGCAGGCTGAATTCCTTGATCAAGTCATCATCGTCCATCAAATTTATCTCTTCTCCCTCACCCCAGCAAGTTACACCACCTCGGACACATATAGAGGACCGATTTCTTTATTCTCTTGAGGGTAGTGTGATAACGTTCAGTTTTGGTCCTCGACTCTAAAATTGCACTAGAGCTCCTCCTAGGGCAGCTCCATGAATTGCTTCAGTCCCATCCGCTCCATGTATTGGGCATGCTTATCTGTCTCCTTATATAGGGTGGATGAGAGATACTCAAATTTCACCATCCTCTAAGGCACACGATATTTAGGGTTGAGAGAGAAAAGGTAAGGGTGACAACTAAGCTATCAAGGAGATAATTGGAAGTGAAGTGTAGAAGAGAGTTTTTGCACAATACAAACATGTAAATTAGTCGTTTGATAAAGAAATTGCGATGATGCTTAGTCATTGTCATGGCATATGTCCCTCATTGGTACGGCCAAAACTCCATGATTCTCTCTAATTCTTTTAAAATTCTATCTATGTGTGCCTAATGCACAAGCCACGAGGTCATGAATGTGGCCGGGTTGAGGGGGGGTGAAAGTGATGTTACACCTCCATGCATCATGTTTTGGGGTGGTGACATCGATTTTCCTTCCACCTCCATGCTGCCAGCTAGCTCCTCGTTCTATGTGTGCACTTAGATCATATTTACATAGACAATTCCTATTTTTAGAATTTTCTCTTTTCCATTTCCATTGTCTCAAGAATTGTTTCCCACTTCCCATTCCTCATCGTGACTCAGCTCAGATTCTTCTTGTTGGACATTCTCCGGATCTGGACTCGCTTTTCTTGCTGGGGATCAGCCTATAGTTGTTCACTAGTTTCTTTAGCCTTTCATCGTCCAGACTCCCGGTAGATAGCTGGCGGCGGCGGAAGCAGCTCCCTCATGTGCGGGGCAGGGTTTCCCACTCGGGGCCTCGCCCTCGACGAATGTCTGGGCACGAGACTAAGTTGGTGGTCATTCTGAAAACCGAAATCGAGATAATTTCCCATGCTTCCGAAAAACGGGGACGATTCTACCATTTTTATTTTCTTAACGAATTTTTCTAACGAAGTCAAGATACTGAACTAACCTTCATCTGAATAAACCAGATAGAAGGAAAACTATTACAGACTTAACTTGAAGGGATCAATGCTTTTTTCCTAATTGAATCAGGCACAGTCATTGATCTATTCATTAGAGAAGTCTTCAGGCTTTTATTTAACTACTCGAGGTCTAAACGTATTCCTATTAATCAATTTTATTATTAAAACTCTATTGATTCTACCCTAACCGCATCCGGCCCATGGGTTAGCCACCGCCCAACCATTGGAATTGGTAGAACCAGACAAGTACTCACCCACCCATAATTGAATGCCTTTCTTAACTTTTGCTTTAGAATACAGATACACACACACTCCTCTTTAAACTTTAACTTATAAAACACTCCATTGACAAACAATTATTGGTTACAGCTATTTTATAACTCAAAATGCATCTTAGCGCTAGCTAGTATATAAGCAACCTCATCTATAGTCTAGGGTTGGTGTTCATCTATACTTTCTAATGTCCATGATCGCTCTCCCAGTCAATCCATCCATCATTCCTCACATCCAATCCTACAACTTTGCGAGGGCTACTTGGTCAGTACTTGAGACTATGTTCTAGTCCCATGATGAAGAACAAGTTACATACTTGATGCGGGAGTTGGATAACCTGACCATTAATGAAGGGATTCCATAGCAGATCACCTTACTAGGGTTATAGATTGTGCTGAACATAAAAGAGGTAATTGATGAAAAGAAGTTGTCTTATAGAGAGATAATCCAAAAAGCCTAAGAAATAAGTTGAAATTGATTTTGGCATATTTTCTCTTGGCATTTTCTTGAGATATAATGGATATATTTCTATTCTTAAATGTACAAAAAAATGATGAAATATTGCTAGTTCTCAAAGTCTTCAATCTGTTCATGTACTATATGTACTACATGAACAATGAATTGGTAAACTCTCCAAGTTTAATGGCTTATATCTCTATGTCCCTATTTAATTCCTTCTCCATTTGCATAGTCTCCTAGTCTTTCTTGGCCATCGTCTCCTTCATTTCCTTCATCTCCTTCTTCATTTTTTTACTGGCCTATTGGAGCTACTAGATCTATTTTTGCATTTTATTAAGTTAGCCCGCTTCCATTATTCTCATGCGTAGCTCCTCTTGTAGGGGTTCTTGCTCGCTTATCACTATTTGTACGGCAACGTCCTTTTCCTTGATGATGGATTGTAGCTTCCTCATATTTGAGTCCATCATTTGTGCATCGTTGAACATAATATTGGGCTCCCTGCACCCACTGCATTTCAATGGTCTTTGTAAAGCTTGCTTGTCCTTCCAAAGTTTAGGCAGACGGGTGCAGAGAGTCCTGGTGGATGTGGAGGTTGCGTATCCAACCGTAGGTTGGTGGTTAAGGTGCCCTTCTGTTAGTTGCTTCTCTAGCCTTTGGGAAAATAAGGACTTACATATGTCCCAATATTTCTTCTTACAGTTACCTTTACATGTCCTCTCGCATGTCCTCCCTTGTCCTTTTTTGTCTTTTGGCCCAACAACTTTGAAATTCTTGAAGCATTTTGTCCTTGAATAACAGTTTTGTAGCATGGGCTTTCTTTATACCCTCCCTCTAATATGTTTTTCTCCTATCTCCTTAAAGATTCCTAACAATATCCCTAAAAGGAGGTTTTCTTAGAAAAACAATATAAATAAGCAATAGAGAAAATGAAGAATGTCATTTTTAAGCTTGATTTTAACTTTCCAAATCTTTTTTGAATGAAGTAATCTTTAGAAAACCAAGAAAAGTAGCCTTTTGTGGAAGAAGCTTCATTCCAAATATTTGGTGGTATATGAAATCTTTAAAAACCAATTAAATCAGAAAATTAGATAAAAATCATATTACAAATCACTCTATTACACATGTAAATCCTATAGAGCTTATCTCACAATTTCATATTTTTCAAATTTAGCTTTTATGCCAAATTTTAAGGTTTATTATCCATTTATGGAAAAATTAATTTATTTTTGGTATATAATTTTAGATATTTTTTAATTGACGGTAGTGCGTGAATATGTTACTAAGCCTAAAGGGATTGTGGGAATCCATAAAAGTCGATAGAATTAACAAATAGATAAAATTAGGAATGAAAATGTGAAACGTACCCAAATTTTGATCCATGATCCAACTATTTTTTCGATCTGGTGGGCTGCGGCGACTGGTGGCTTGGGCTACCCTGGCTTGGCTGGTGCCTTGGCCGAGCCTTGGCTTGTTGGGCCCTCAGATGCTAATATAATGTTAAGAAATCCAAGAAACCTGCAATGCAAAAACACACACAGATGTGAAGTCGCCCCGTGGAGGCTTGTTCAAAGCACAGAGAGAGAGAGAGAGAGAGAGAGATTCTTCTATAGAGGGGAAGGTTTACCACCAGCAATCACAAGACACACACATATGAAGTCGCCATCGAAGGTTGTTCACGGCAAAGAGAGAGAGAGAGAGAGAGAGAGAGAGAGAGAGAGAGAGAGAGAGAGAGAGAGAGATTCTGCTATAGAGGGTAAGCCTTACAATCAATCACAAGACACACACAGAGACATGAAGTTGCCATGGAAGCTTGTTCACAGCACACAGAGAGAGAGAGAGAGAGAGGACGTGGGGAGTGGTTGACCATAACCGAAAAACGGATAACACAATCATTTGGATAAGCATGGTAATAATTGTAGTCCATACTAATGTATTGTAAAATATTGGATTTTGTGAGCGTACGGTCCACAAATATCTCGTTGCCTTCTGGTAATATTTGATCTCTCAACAATGACCTATCATATTGAAAAAGATGATTTAAAAAAGGTAAAAGAAATATATTAAAAATGGAAAGGGTGATAAGTACTTATGTAACAAGTTTTGATATGCTAGTATCAGACCATCCAAATATTGATTGCAAGTTTAGCATTGTGAGGCATGTACGCAAAAAAATATATGTGTGCATCATGATACATAGGCGTAAGAGCCAGCCTACGCAACTCTTGCTCTTCTCTTGAGGCCTTCTCCATACATTGATGGACATCGCCCATCTCCTGTGTTATTTCTCGCTCAATATCTCATGCGTCATGTAGGGCATCTATTATGACATCCATGTCTTTGTCCAAATACGTAAGAGTCTCCACTGTAGTTTCTTCTTTAACATGAGACTGATTAGTACTTTCTTGTGTCGTTATCTGTCTAGTACTCCGGTTGGGTTAAAGGCCTAAGAAATTGATATGTTGCTCATTTTTGAGGACACACATTCGCAACACCAAGTAATGCATTTAGATGCTCAACTAGAAATATACCGTTTTTCATTACGTGATCATTGGCAAATTCTTCATTGTCCAGAGATTTGAGATTTGGTACCTGCATCGTCGATTGCAAGGGCAACAAGCATTTGTCCTCTATGTTCTGGCATTCAGGTGTGTTTGTAGTGTTTGCACCATCCATGACTGTAAATTTGTGTTTTTTGGGAGGAGAGGAATGGCCCTTTATATATTAGGCCATAGTCTAGTCGATCAAAGTTTAAATTCTAATGGGAAAGGTATCGAGGTAGGAAATTTCAAAGGTTGTATACATTTTTGCTATATAATATCTTTCGTTGTCGAAAATATTGTCGGTATAGTCTCAGAAACATAAGTTTTGAACACACTGTTCGACTATCATTGCGACATTACTATAGACAGTTATACCGACACTTTTATCAATGTTTTTTCCAATGACTATTTGGACATTGGGAAAAATTACAAAGCTGAAACGTGGACTCTGTTTTTCTCATTTTAGATTGTCTTCTTTGTGTACACTGGTAAGTTCACCTCCCACTGCCCCCTTTTACATGTACTCTCTCTCTCTCTCTCTCCCTCTCCTAAATCACTACACTCTCCTACACTACCATCTTGGTTCCTTTTGATGATTTGTTGTTATACATTCAGTGTTCTAATCTCTTTTTTGGGGATTTTTCTCTCAATCTCTCTCTCTCCCTCTCTCTCTCTCTCTCTCTCCTGCATCTCTACACTCTCCTACACCACCATCTTTCTTGCTTTCATGTTTTCTTACACATGCATAGTGTTCTAATCTTTTTTTTTTAAGGTTTTTGTTTGTAAATTTTATATCTCTATAATGTATCTCTAATCTCTTAGAGGTAAGCCCCTTTTTTCTCTCCCTAATCTCTATAATGTATCTCTAATCTCTTAGAGGTAAGCCCCTTTTTTCTCTCCCTAATCTCTCCATATTAATTTGATATTATGCTTTTAAACTGTAGTGGATTAGTGTGGGTTTTATGTTTTTGTGATGCAGGATCTCTAACAACTAATCTCAGAGGTAAGACTTCTTCTAGCCTCTCATTTAAAAAAAATACATTTGTCACATGTCACATGTTTATATGCTACTGCTTATAACCTGGATATCCACTTGCAGAACCATATCCATGCACATATACAGATAGAGGACCATACATATAGTCTAAAAATCAACCCCAACATTACCCCCCAACCAAATGTCCCACCTACTCCATTTGTCATGAGCCCTGATGAATTTTTTACAAGCCACTCCTGAGCAAGAAGCCATGGCTAAAGCCTCATTTACCCATGGCAAGCCGGTGGAGGCCCATCCTCCACCATGACCACAGTCACAGAGTCGTGTAAGGGAGATATGTAAAATAGTATTTGCCCACAAAACTCTCACCAAATGTCTCCACCTCCCATCGAAGAAGAAAACAAGAATTTTTAATCAACTCAAGCCTGTCCTCGTCGCTCGCAGGTAGCGGGAAAGTACCTAACAAGTGGATCTACGATCTCATGAGAGATTGTATGAAACACAGGAGCTTCAATGTCACCCAAGCGATGAAAACAGCGGGGGGGACAAAAGCCTTGGTTTATTGACCAACAGAGATAGGATGAGGAGGTGAGGAAAGTTGGGGAGCTCGCACCTCGGGAACGGTGGATGGGAGTACCCATGGTTTCTGTATCCTCTCGTTTGTATGTCAACTAGTGTACAGTTGTATGGTTTTTATGTTTTGTTTTCATGTATGGAAGAGAGGATGGTTGGATGCCAGGATACCGAGATGGAGGATCGCTATATGCATTCAAGCATGGCATTTATGCCTTGCTTGAGCGCATTCAGCACGATGGCAAAAATACAGATTGGACCAATGTGGTTTGGTTAAGTACGTTGTACCATATGCCAATTTGAGGTTTTGGTAAGTTTGTATATATGCTAATTCGTGGGAATTGAATTGTTTTTATAGAGAGCAATACTTGAGCCTCCCCGTTTAGGTTAGCTCGCAGATTGGACACCCACTTTAGCTCGCATAGTTTTAGAATTGTATAGATCTTTTTGGAATTGTACAAATCATTTTTACACCCCTTTTGGGCATGTATAGTTCGCTCGCATATGCGGCTACTTTTTTGTATAAACATTTATTGTATAAGTAATGATATCATGCAATTTGGATCAATGTCACTGCGGTTTGACATCAAGTAATGAAACCTGATTTTGTACATCAATGTATCTTTGTTTGTGTTGATTCTTTAAGTGTGAAATTTCACTTCAATGCAATAAAGTCTTTAGATATTTGGCATAATCGTGTATCCAGGTGTAGAACTCTACCTGTATGCACTATTATGCCAGAAAACAATCAAACCTACATCGGTTGGTGTTTTTGTCCGTATGAACATTCGAAATTCCTTACATTCATCGATATAAGCGTTAGAAATTCTCTTCATCCATCTGTATTTTTGTGGGTAAATTCTTGCATCCATCAGTATTTCTGTCAGTATACTTGTCGATATATGCGTCCGAAAAAAGTGGGAAATAAGAGTAATATCGATGTAATTAGTGATAGTTTTTGCTATGTCATTATGGATGGTGTTATCGACGATATTATAGAGGCCAATTTTGACGTTTTTGTAGCGACGGTTTTTCTGACGTGAATATAGACAATCATTGATTTTACAATGCAATTATTTTACGTCAAAAAAAACGTCGGTATTTTATTGTCCTCTAGTAGTGGAAATTACACTACACATAATCATTTACTTAATCTAGTCATCACAACTCATAGTAGTCATAATCAAATATTCAAAAACTTAGATTTCCCTTAACCATCAACATAACATTCATTTAGCTCATAAAAACGACTCTATTTTACAAGTATACACAAATGAAATCTATCACATCCCATATTTCATATACACACTCTTCTCATTGAAAAAATTTAACTTTCTCTATTCTAATCATACCCAAATTCCTCTTATTTCTTTGTTTGTTAATGCTCCAAATAATTTCTAATTAACCCCATAATAAAGAAAGTGTAATCAAAATTTGAGTATTGTTAGAAATCTTTAATATAGTAAAACTTTGTAAAAAGTAAACTGTACTTTTTTGTGAACCTGTCATGAACTTTCCTCAAACTCATTAATAATTTTGAGTTATTAATGTTCTAAAAAGCATATGAAACAATAACCAAATTTCATATGATTTATTAAAAAAACATATTTTGCACTTCAACAACTTGATCATCATGGTGATATTTCATGATCCGAAACCATACTCTTAATTGTTTTGTATTTGTTTTAACATTATTTACTAATTATTAATACTTATTCAAAATATTTAGAGCTCTCTTAAAATGAGGTAGAACCCTAACTAACAGCACCATACAACAACTAAACATCTTCAAAAAAATTACAATGTTAAAACATGTTTAGTTACATTACTAACCCATTCCAATATTGCTAAATCTTTCATAAACATACTTTCTTTCAAATATTTTTAGTTTTGCTATAGATTTTAAAATTTAAATTAGATACACTCATCCATAATTAACAAAAAAATATCATAGCACTCTCTTAACATATTGGTTTTCTATTTGATAATATAATTAACAAATGACTAATATAAATGACATTGTCTTCATTAAACACCATGTAATTATAATTAAGAAAAGTGATTAAAATATCCATTAATTATGTGTAATTTTGCACGTACTCAAAAAATTATAGCAAGTTGCATCTCTCTTAATCATCATCAAGTTTTTAATTATACATGAAAACTATTAATATTTCTTAATTATTATTATTTATGCTCGTTAACACAATGCATTACCTCAACAAAGCAATTGATTTGAACACAAAGGACTCAAGAAATGGACTGATTCAATAGCTCTTTAGATTCCATTTTTCAAGCGCTTTCCAACGATAGGTCATATGATAGGGTTTTGAGAAACTTATAAACATGTTATCCATGTCCCCTTTTTTAAGTATTCAAAAATGGGAATTGGGAAATTTCCAAATTCACTAATATGGTGTTTACCCAAAAACTATCCCTTCACATGATTTTTTAGGCTCCTTCACACTCCAAGTCACATGTCTGAGCACCCAAAAATAGACATTTTAGAGTTATCTTGTAACATGTCTATGAGATTAGCCAAGTTATGACTAAAAATAATCTTGATTTTTTGATGCTACAGATTTCAATAATGAATTCTAGCAGGTTTTGAGTAGTTTTTTCTAGAGCAGGCAAAAATTCCAAGTGTTAAAATTGAGTGAAAATTCAAGAAGCCCTTCTCAGAAATTAGAAGCATTGTTGTAGCTGTGTAGGGGGCTTGTGGACAGCTACCTTCATCTCATCTTACATTGTCTTCGAAGTTTTGATGGTCGGACAGGTGTGGGTCTATCTGACTCTCTTAAGAGCCTCATGCTATCCACAAAGTGAGCACATTCAACTTGTTGAACTGATCAAAAGGAGTTTTTTCAACATGGAAATAGTTCCAATTGCACAAGCAGAAGATGTTCAAAGCAGCTTATGTACATGTGCTAGCTCCTTCAAGTGGCTCCTTCAAGTATGCACCATGCAAATCAAAATTAATCAGTGAGTACGAAACAGGCCGGAAAGATTTATAGGATTTACATGTGTAATAGAGTGATTTGCAATATTATTTTACCTAATTTATTGATTTAGTTGGTTTTTAAAGATTTCATATACGGCCAAATATTTGGAATCAAGCTTCTTCCACAAAAGGCTACTTTTCTTGGTTTTCTAAAGATTACTTCATTCAAAAAAATGGAAAGTTAAAATCAAGCTTAAAAATGACATTCTTCATTTTCTCTATTGGTTATTTATATTGTTTTTCGAAAAAATATCCTTCGTGGGATATTATTAGGAATCTCTAAGGAGAAATAATTGCAATGATCCCTTTGATTTCCAATAGTGCTTATGTATCAACTAATTCTAACTAGGTTTATGAAGAAGATTCTCCCTCCAAATAACTTGATGCTAGAAACATAGGCTGAAGTGACAAAAACAACTTCCATGAATGTTGTGGATTCTACTTATATATATGCATATCGTAATAGTGGCGTACTATTTTGGGGTGTCCATATGCGAAGCTTGTAAAATGTTTGGAATTTGAGGATACTTATTTTTTACAAGATAAAAAAAAGAAGAACATAAAGAATACAAAAACAAAAAGGAAGTGGGGCCCTTGTTTTTAGTTCTTCACATTGATGTATGTTGAGATATCGAGCTTGTCTAGTGAGACGGTGGTCACTGGGGGGGATAGGCCCCACACTTACACCACTGGCATGGTTGGTGAGATCATGGGAGATATGCGGCCAGTGGGATGACAGGCTGTGTGACAGCCATTCTAGAGAGTGGCATAGTTATAGCGCGAGCTCATTTAGTCGGGTTCACACTATAGAGAACCCGTGTATGTATTGGTTGAATACCTTTCATATTATGTGTACTCTTATCTTGTATATGGTGTGTTGAGTGTTGAGTAGAGAAGAAGAAGATTTTCAGCCTCTCACCTTGTGTGTTCTCTATTAGGGTTTTGTGAGTGTGTGTGTGCTTGCAAGAGCTCAAGCTCTCTTCCCCCCTGCAACTTTTCATGGTATCAGAGCCTGGTTCGTGCTAAGGGCTTAGCTATAAGCAAGAGAACCACAGGAAGCGGTACGAGGGTAAGAGCTTCAACTACTCTTCCCTATTGTGTTGGTGACTACACCCCTATCGGGAGCTCTACGGGAGGCACCGGCAAACGGTCTCTGATTGAGGAGCTTTCTTCGTGGGAGTAAAGCTATAGGGCAACTATACAGTCCTATCGGACTGAGATTTTCGGGCAGTCCTATCGAACTGTGATTTTCGGGCCGAAAACACGTTTCGGGCGCGTCTAGACCTCCATTTTTCAGAAAGCAGACGATTTCGAGCACTGCGGGTAAGTCATCGATTCTCTGTAGAACTCTGGTTTAAGACCTGCAGGAAGACAGATTGACTGTGCAGACACTGTGGGTGCTGCAAAGAGGTCTACAGTTGCCACTAGGTGTATGTATGCACATTGAAGTCACTGGTTGTGACATTTGAGAGTACTGCAGTACCGCTGTGCAGAAAATACTGCAGGTTGTGCAGAAAAACCAGAGTGCAGTTTCTGGTAAAATTGTGTGCTTAGCAAGATGTCTAATGATGGCATAACACAGATTGTGGCTGAGAAGCTGGATAAGAATAACTTCCATGATTGGAGGTTCAGGTTGACGAATTTCTTGATGGGAAAAGGCTATTGGGACTACATAGAAGGTGAGCATGAAGAGGCACCGGAGATACCGGATATAAATCCGACTGCTGCAGATGTGAAAGAGTTTAAAGACTGGAACCAAGGAGCCAGGAAGGTTATGTATTGGCTCTCCATTAGTATACAGGACACCATGATTGGGCACATTCAGGATGCCAAGTCCCCCAAGGAGGCGTGGGACACCTTGGTAAAGCTTTATGAAACAAACACCAAGGCACGTAAGATACAGTTGAAGAATGAACTTCATACTGTGGAGAAAAAGAGCATGTCTGTGAATGACTATGCGCTGAAGATAAAGGGTATTGTGGAATCCCTTGCATCTATTGGTGTGTCAGTAGATGATGATGACAAGGTGGAAGTCTGTCTACGTGGTCTCAGGCCACAATACAAGGCGTTCAAGACGTCCATTCAGACTCGGGAAAACATTCCCAACTTTACAGATTTGGTGTCTATGCTGATTATCGAAGAGAAGAGCTTGGGTGAAGACCAACAGTCTTCACAACGCAAGAACAGTTCAGAGCAACAGGCCTTCTACACGAGTTCAGGAAGAGGACGAGGTAGAGGAGGCCGTGGACGCGGTCAAGGAGGTGGCCGAACAGGTAATCAAAATTATGGTCAGCAGCAGCAACAACAACAACAGTCCCAGAATCAACAACAACAACAACAACACGCAGGTGAAAGAGGCAAATTCAGAGACAGGGAGGAGTCAAAGAAGCCGTGGAAATTGGCAAAGGCAATATAATAATGCACGTGAATGCTATTATTGTGGTAAGCCTGGACATGTGCAGGCAGAATGTTATAAGAAGCAGGCTGACATGCAAAATGGGAAAGTGCAGCAAAACAACTATGCATCCTCAAGCACAAATAATGAGGATAATGAAAGGTTGTTTGTTATGCAGCATGTCGTGAATGCCATGTCTGAAAATGTTGATGTAGCACAAAAAGATAATGTATGGTATGTGGATTCAGGCGCTTCGAACCACATGACGAGTCATGGCGAGTGGTTCAAGGAGATGAAAAACCCGGAAAGACCAGGTTTTGTGGAAACAGGAGATGACACTGCTCATCCAATTGTCCACATTGGGAGACGTGCCATTGTCTATGCAGGATGGCAAAGTGAAGTACCTTGCAGATGTACTTCATGTACCGAACATAACAAAGAATCTGGTTTCAATTGACCAGATGATTGAGCAGGGTTTGCAGGTTCGGTTTAACCCTGATGGGTGTTATGTCGAAGACTTCAAAGACAAGTGCAGGTTGGTTGCAAAAGGCAACAGAGTGGGCAGAATGTTTACGTTGAATGTAGACATGCCTGAAATGAGTGCTGCGATGTTTGCAAATGGTTCAGGAATTGTTGCAGACACAGACATTTGGCATAAAAGGATTGGACATGTAAATGTGCAGAGATTGAAGTCTATGCAGACAAAAGGAATTGTGACAGGGCTGCCAAAATTTAAAGTGGAAGGTATGCAGAAAATCTGTGAAGCATGCCAATTTGGGAAGCAAACAAAGCATGTGTTTCCACGTAACAGATATGTGAGCAAAAATGCACTAGATGTTGTGCATTCAGATGTATGGGGTCCTACGAAGACCATATCTATGGGAGGCTGCAGGTATTATGTGACTTTCATTGATGACCACACAAGGAAAGTGTGGGTATATTTCATGAAGGAGAAGAGTGAGGTGTTCACTCACTTTCAGAATTTCAGAGTTTTGGTTGAAAAGCAAACAGGGAAATATGTAAAGTGCCTAAGGTCAAATGGAGGGGGAGAGTACTTCTCCAATGAGTTCTCTGAATTTTTGAAGAAGAATGGTATTCGGAGACAGTTTACATGCAGATACACTCCGCAGCAAAATGGAGTTGCTGAACGAAAAAACAGACACATTGCTGAGATTGCGCGAGCATTGATGGAAGAGAAGAATATGCCGCATTGCTATTGGACTGAGGCTATTTCTACAGCAGTATACATCATGAGCAGGACTCCAACTACAGCCATACATGATGTAACTCCAGAGGAGAGATTTACTAAGACAGAAAACCAGATTTGTCTCATCTGATGCATTGCATATGTGCATGTGCCAGATGAGCTGAGAACTAAGCTGGATCCAAAAGCTGAAAAATGTGTGTTTATTGGATACTCCCTTGAGCAAAAGGGATACAGGTGTTATAACCCTGCTACACGTGAGTTGAGGGTAAGCAGGGATGTTGTCTTTGATGAGATGAGCAGCTGGTATGCTGCTGAAAAAGAAGCTGTTGGGGCTGATGTGAGTGGAAGTGTGGTTGCACAGAATGCAGGTCAGCAATCACAATCTTTGAGTGGACCAGGAGAGTCCTCATCTAGTGGGTCTGTTGATAGACCATGGAGTGGCAGGCTGCATCATAATACCAGCCCTGCAAATGTGATTACTACATCACGTAAAAGAAAAGAGAAAGTGGTTGAGCCCCTTGGTATGCCTGACATTTCTGCATGGCATTCTCATGTTGATGGAGAGTCTAGTGGCTCAGATATGAGCCTTGATGAGGAGCTTGGGATCCCAACTATGAGAACACCTGGTGTAAAGAAGGCTATGGAAGCCATGAATGAAAAGCTGCGAAGATCTGGGAGAGTGAAAAATCCTGTGCAGAGATTTACCTATGATGGTTATGTGGCACATCACCATGCATATATGGCAAAGGTTGTGCAGGATGTTGAGCCCACATGCATTGATGAGGCTATTGGAAATGTGTGTTGGGAGAAAGCTATGGATGAGAAGATGGATGCACTATATGGAAATGAGACTTGGGATTTAGTGCAATTGCCTGAAGGCAAGAAAGCCATTGGATACAAGTGGGTGTACAAAGTTAAACATAACAGTGATGGAAGCATAAACAGGTACAAGGCTAGATTGGTAGCCAAAGGATATGCGCAGACATACGGCATTGATTATGAGGAAACTTTCAACCCAGTTGCCAAGATGGCAACAGTGAGAGTTGTGATAGCAGTGGCTGCATCAAAGCAATGGTCTTTACATCAGATGGATGTAAAGAATGCATTCTTGCATGGGGATTTGCAAGAAGAGGTGTATATGTTGCAGCCACCTGGCTATGAGGATGAGGGTCACCCCGAGCATGTTTGCAAGTTGAAGAAAGCCTTATATGGCTTAAAGCAAGCACCAAGAGCATGGTCTGACAAGATTTCAGAATATCTTGTCACTATTGGCTTTCATGTAGCCAATGCAGATTTCTCGCTGTATGTGAGACATGGTGATAGAGGAGTTGTGCTTGTTGTCATCTATGTAGATGACTTGATCATTACGGGGGACCATGACGCAGAGATCTTTGATGTAAAGATCTTGCTAAGACAGAAGTTTGAGATGAAGGATCTGGGGGAGCTCAGATATTTCTTGGGCATTGAGGTGATTAGGTCACCACATGGTATTGAATTACTGCAGAGACAGTATGGCTTCGACATGTTATCCAAGTATGGTATGACAGGTTGTAAGCCTATTTCCGTGCCATTGGATCAGAATGGCAAGTTGAGTGCAGATTCATGAGAGATCTTGGAGGATCCTACTATGTACAGACGCATAGTAGGAAGTTTGATCTACATGACGATCACCAGACCAGATTTGAGCTATGCTGTTGGGTTGGTGAGTCAGTTTATGCAGGTTCCACGGAAACCGCATTTGGATGCAGTGAGACGCATACTGAGGTATGTGAAGTCTACTTTGCATTGTGGACTATTCTATGAGACTGGGACAGAGATATGTGTACATGGATACACAGATGCTGATTGGACTAGTAGTATCTCAGATAGAAGATCTACCAGTGGATTCATGTTTTCTTTGGGGAGTGCTGTTGTGACTTGGAGCAGCAAGAAGCAGCCTACGGTTGCTCTATCGAGTACAGAGGCCGAGTACACAGGAGCTGCTATGGCAGCATGTGAGGTAGCTTGGTTGAGGAAGCTACTTGGAGATTTGGGTCTATCAGTGGATAGACAAGTTGTCATTTTCTATGACAACATTAGCAGTATACAGTTGGCTGGGAACCCAGTCTTTCATGCTCGTACAAAGCACATAGAGGTCCACTACCACTTCGTCAGAGAGAAGGTCTTGGCAGGAGACCTTGACCTTGTTTATGTCAGCACAGAGGATCAGGTAGCTGACATCTTCACCAAAGCATTGGGTACAGAGAAGCTCCGCAGATTCAGGGCTTCGCTTGGTGTACATGAGATGGAGTTGAGCTCGAGGGGGAGTGTTGAGATATCGAGCTCGTCTAGTGAGGCGGTGGCCACTGATGACCCGCCTGGGGGATAGGCCCCACACTTACACCACTGGCATGGTTGGTGAGATCATGGGAGATATGTGGCCAGTGGGATGACAGGCTGTGTGACAGCCATTCTAGAGACTGGCATAGTTATAGCGCCAGCTAATTTAGTCGGGTTCACACTATAGAGAACCCGTGTATGTATTGGTTGAGTACCTTTCATATTATGTGTACTCTTATCTTGTATATGGTGTGTTGAGTGTTGAGTAAAGAAGAAGAAGATTTTCAGCCTCTTACCTTGTGTGTTCTCTATTAGGGTTTTGTGAGTGTGTGTGTGCTTGCAAGAGCTCAAGCTCTCTTCTCCCCTGCATCTTTTCAATGTAAAGAATCTTGACATAAATTTAGAAAATAAGAAGAAGGAGAAGGAGAAGGAGAAGGATTCGGGCTCTTCTTCTTTTTCTTTACAGTAGCAGTAACGTAAACTTGACGTGATTATGAAGAAGAAGAACAAGAATCTCTTCGCATTCTTCTTCTTTCTCTTATTTTATTCTCTTTAATTGTCACTTTGTTAACATTCATGCTAATTCATAGAGAGAGAGGGTGAGGGGGTGACTATTTTAAAATCTCATATAGAACATTTATGTAAGGGTACTTTATAAAAATCCCCTTAGTTGTAGATTTTCAAATTTTACATACACTCCAATCCTAGATACACCTTTTATACATCTATGTTTTTGATAACTAGATACACTCATGATGTATCTATGTTTTTAATAACTAGATACACTCCTCATGTATACTTTACAATATCACCTTCTTGATGTTTCTATGTATTTAATAACTAAATATGCTTCTTGTGTATCTTTTACAACATTACACTCCTCATGTATCTATGCTTTTTATTCTTATGTTCGAATGAAATCTTGTGCTACCTTGCTTTTTTTTTTTGTAGATACCCCAAGTGTAAATCTTCTAGACATGAAGCTTACAAAAAGGATTTTTTTTTTTGCACCCCCTTATCCGGTGCGGTGGCGGTCTTTATGGTGCGGTGTGTAGGTCTCTTCGCGCGGTGCATGTGCAGTGAACTCAATGCGTGTGCAGCTGTGAGATTTGCAACGAATTCGAAATGTTCAATCTTCATGTGTGTGTACAGGTTTCAGTTTCTCTACAGGTGCAGGTTTACCAGAGAACTAAAATGCAGGTTTAACAGAGAACTAAAATGCACAAAATTAAAGATATAGAAAACTAAACTAAGCTAAGAACAGAAAATAAAACGAACATGCAGAAAATTAAAACTGTAAAATGAAATGGTTTCCTTATTGCTTAATAACTTCTGCACACAATGCTCCATGGTTTTCTTCAAATGAATGTTCTCCTTCTTAAACAAATCTCTTTCTAATTTAAGAACATTGCTTGTTGCTTCCAAATGATGTGTATATCCTAGGAGCACATTATAGCCATCTCCAACAAAGTCAAGCAGAGATGTCATATTCCTAAATGGGGGTGTGGAGTTTGTAAAAGGGTCTTTCGGATATAACCTCCCATCAATCCATAAATCTATGTTTTTCTTTCCTTGCATCCTCAACATTTCTTTAGAAGTACACAAAGTATAATGGACAAATTGAGGTTATTCATGAAAGAAAATCCTAATTTACAGAATTTTAACATTCCTACATAACTCATGATCCATTGGAAAGTGATTACATGCTCTAATGGGGATGCATAGAAAGCTTATTGCTCACATCTTTCTTTAATCACACCCATTTGGATGTCATGTGGCCATTTGTGAGACAAATGCAAGATTCTTTGATGAATCCATGCATAAATGGATGAAGGAATGCATATGCTTAGATGCATTGATTGAGCCACATGCATGGAGTGGATGTTGGGTAATAATGAGAAGGTTTTTGCTATGGACATGATGCTTTTATGCATTGGTATGATGCTATTGAGCATTGGAAGAGCTTGATGTGTGATTGGAATCAATTGGTAATGCTACATTCAAATGCAAGTTGATGCCCTTGAATGCCATTTGATGCCAATTACTCATAATAAGCAATGCTTATGGGAGTGATACCAATTGAAATCGATGTCATTGGTATATGGTATTACCTCACTTGTGCTTATTGATTGATGTTGGATCTTTGGATGAATGGCGGACATTTGGAGCTATATGGATAAGCATGAGTTCATGCATAATGGTTTATGAGTATATTGTAATGGGCATGAGTCAGGCCACATCCTTGTAAGTGATCTACCTCATTTTCATATTCAAGCTATATGCACCTCACAATTGTTTGCACTCACTTCAATTTCTAGAAACTAGATATGTTGGTGAGGGTACCCCGGCGGGTGTTGGCGGAGAGGCCCGGGGGGGAGCATGGCTTGAATCCACCGTGCCGTGAGTGCCGTGGTAAAGCGGTACGGTGGAGGATTAGGTGTGGAGGTGAAGACTTGGCCTCAACCCGTGCCTTGGTTCGGACTAGGTACGGGGGTGAGTAGAGCTTGCCGGGAGATCGGCAAGCTTCAACACGCTACACCGACAATCTTCTTCGCACAATCATCCTCTTGGTTTATGTACATGGCAATGGCGCCTTAATATGGACATTTCATGGGAATTGATATTGCATTATGCCATGGGAAACGTATGGTGAATTGGAATTGCAAGGAATTTGTATGTCTTTTGGTGATGATGCAAGTTGAGGCACATGCTATGTAATGGATGGGAATTGATAAGAGGATTATGGATTTTTGCATTTGGATATCTCTAGCTCAAGTTGTATCCAAAATATCGTTTTAGCCTATAACCCTGTAAACCCTAAAACAGAGAATAGTAGCACACCTCATCTCTTATGGGTCTTTGCATAGTGGTCTAGTACACTTCATTAGCTCTCCAACAAGCTTTAGATCACTTCAATCGGACATCCCTACCTCAATTTAGAGCCAAATTTCTGAAACCGAAGGTTTCCATGGGGCTGAAGCCAAAAGGGTGACCGAGGCGCAACACTTTGGCTTCCGATGAGGTAGAGGGTGAAGAGGCAATGATGGAACAAGGAATTTTGGATGCTCCGGAGGATACTCTTGGGCACACTTCAAGAGAAGGGGATACTTTTGGGCATACTTCAAGAGAAGGGAATGAGGAATTTTGGATGCTCCGGAGGATACTCTTGGGCACACTTCAAGAGAAGGGGATACTTTTGGGCATACTTCAAGAGAAGGGAATGAGGAGTTGAATGTCGAAAGTCCCCATAAGCACACCCCACAATCTTCGCATGCGATCCCCATCGATTCGATCATGCAAATGCTGATGGAAATGAATGCTAAGATGGACACGATGGCTACAAGGGTGGAAGTCAATGGTAGGCTTGACACTATGGCTACAAGGATGGAAGTTTTGGAAGAGAGGGTCGCTCGGCCAATGAGCCAACCTTCCTATGATAGTGGTCATGGTGCTTTACATGAAGGCAGCTTTTGAAGGCCACAGGGAAGGCAAGCTACCCATGGTACAAGAGGTTTCTCCCAAGGTAACACATGAGCATTCCACCAAGAATGTCACTTTCGGATTCATGGCGACGGATGCTAGGAGGCCTTCTATGTAGGAGATGAAGCCTACTACATTCCAAGCGGGTTCTTCTCAATTGGATGGAAAGCAACATGCACCTACATTCAGACATGAGGAGTCAAATTTTGGGGATTCGAGGAGAGTACCTTTGTATCCCAAAGCAAATCAGTCCTCCATGCTTGAAGAGGAGGTGTATGATATGGATGATGTGGTTAAGCTTGATTGGGAACATATGTCATTCATTGAGAGACAAACAGAAGCTCATGATAGGTGGATGGAAATGCCTAATTTCCTCAAGAGAGGGAGTACAAGGATTTTGCACAATTCTTTGGATCTTATGTGCAAATCCAAAAGCACAAGCCCTCACACCATCATGAGAATGCATCGTCAACCGTGTCAAAGGATGTAAAGGACAAGAGTTCACTCTCTAAGTTCAAGGGTGATGGTTCAGCCCCACATGAGTTGGGAAGAATGGATGAATAAGTTGGATACATACTTTCAGCTCTATCCAAAGAGTGACAGGGGACAAAGTGCATTTTGCATCCTTGCATTTGGAAGACTGCACATCAATGGTGGAGACATATGCTCAAGGAAGGAGTTATGCCACATACTTGGGAAGAACTCAAGCATGAAATGAATATGACATTTGGTTCTTGACCGATACCATGAAGAATGGTATGAACTCACACAAAAGGGCATGTCGGTTAGGGAGTACATCAAGAGGTTCATGAAGCTCTCTATGTTTGTGGATGGACTCAATGAAGGCATACGATTGAAGAAGTTTGTGCATGGTCTAGATTCATACATCAAAGGGGATGTCTCGGCACAAAGACCAAGCACTATCAACAAAGAGGCTATGAGGTTGGCGGAGCTATATGAGCCAAAGTATAAGAGGGTTCAGTCCAATGTACCTTTTCATAAGCCATTTCTTCACACTTCTTCAAATGTGGGGAAAAGTCTACCTTCTTCTACATCCACTTACACTTCAAAATTCCATACATCTTTTGGAAGTGGATAGTCCACAAGTGGAGTTCATAATGATGCTAAGAAGAGCAATGGGTTTGTCAAGAAGCCTCCTCAACCATTCAAGAAGACTCAACGGATGGATGATCCTAAGATTGAGGAATTGAGGAGCAAAGACCTATGTTTTAAATGCAAAGAGAAGTGGTCACCTGGGCACATTTGCAAATCAAAGAAAGTGGTGGCTACTATGATCATTATGGATGAGGATGACGATTCCAAGTCATCTCATGATGTAGAAGAGTTTGAAGATTGCAGCGAGGAGACACATGAAGAAAACTTGGAGGGTCATTCTTTTGTCAAAGAAGAGGATGAGTTTTCTTTCGACCCCGGTGGAAGGGATCATGCATGAATTTTGAGGGACAATATACCAAAAGATGCAGGAAATGCAGAAAATGCAGCCCATGTATGTTCCATTTCACAAGAACTTTTGGCTGGTTGCAAGCGTCCGAACACCTTGAGGTTGGTGGGTACCATTAATGGGAGAGTTGCACACATCTTGGTGGACACCATTAATGGGAGAGTTGCACACATCTTGGTGGATTCAGGGAGTACTCATAGTTTTGTTAACTCCAAATCCCTCAACTCTCTCAAACTATCTCCGACGGAGCTACCCATAACCTTCCAAGTACAAGTAGCAAATGGAGAGAATGAAAAAGCCAATTTGTTTTGCCCTTCAACAAGAGTGAGTTTATCCTCTTCATATGCTTGGGAAGGTGACTTGGTAGTATTGGACATGGGGCCCATTGATGTGATTATGGGATGTGATTGGTTGGCTTCTCTTGGTGATTTTCACATGAACCTTCAACAAGGTGTTATGAGCTTTTCACACGATGGACAGCTTGTGGTATTGGCTGTAAATACACCAAAAGAGCTTTCTTTGATCACTCCAAAGAGACTCAAGAAGGAACTCAAAACTCTTGGTACAGTCTATGTGTTGCATGTCACTCAAGAAGGGATGGATAGCAATGGACAGCACATAGACAAGGATATGGCAGCTCTTCTCAAGGATTATGAGGACATTTTCCAAGTGCCAAAGAGTTTGCCACCAAAGAGGGAAATCGACCATGCCATTGTACTTGAGCCGAATGCAAAGGTTGTGAACAAACCTCCTTACCGGTTGTCAAAGGTGGAAAGGGAAGAAGTAGCAAAGCAAGTGCAAGAATTGCTTTCCATGGGTCTCATTCAACCCTCACAATCTGCGTTTGCATCTCCCATTCTATTGGTGAAGAAGAAGGATGGTTCCTTTTGTATGTGCATAGATTACCGTGATTTGAATAAGGTAACCATCAAGAATAGATACCCCATACCTCGCATCGATGATCTTCTTGATGAGCTAAAAGGGGCAAAGTTCTTCACCAAGATTGACTTGAGATCGGGATACCATCAAATAAGGATGAAGGAGGGTGATGAAGAGAAGACGGCATTTAGGACCGAAAGAGAATTGTTTCATTTCATGGTTATGCCTTTTGGTCTCACGAATGTCTCGGCCACCTTCCAAGCACTCATGAATAGGGTGTTGGCTCCTTTCTTGTTCAAATTTGTACTTGTGTTCTTTGATGACATATTGGTCTATAGCAAGAGCAAAGAAGAGTATTTGGTACATGTGAAGAAAGTTTTTGAGGTCATGAGGGAGCATAGATTGTTTGCAAAGGAAACCAAGTGCACTTTCATGGTGAATGAGGTTGAATACCTTGGACGCTTGCTGGGAGAAAATGGCATTAGGGCCGATCCAAAGAAGGTGGCATGTGTCAAAGAATGGCTAACCCCTACTAATGCAACTCAATTGAGAGGATTTTTGGGTCTATCTTCTTTCTATAGAAGATTTATGGAGCACTATGCATCAATTGCGGCACCTCTTACCGATCTACTTAAGAGGGAAGCTTTCTTTTGGGATGCCATTTTTGACAAGAGTTTCAATGAGCTCAAGGCTTTACTTACATCAGCTCCTATTCTTGATTTCTCAAAGACATTCTATGTGAGAGCGGATGCAAGTGGAAGAGGTCTTGGGGCAGTTTTGAGCATGGTGTGATTGCATTTGAGAGTAGGAAGCTTTCCGAGAAGGAGATGGAATTGCATGTGTATGAACAAGAGATGTTGGCTATACTTCATGCAATCAAGAAATGGCATCACTATCTTTATGGTGCTCATTTCAAGGTGAGAAGTGATCATAGGGTGCTGAAATTTTTCCTCTCAACCTGTATAATGAATGGATAAAAGGGATACAAGAGGAGTATCTTGTCAATGAGAGTGCTGCCCATATTTACAAAAAATTACAGCAAGGAGATGGTGAAGAATTTCCTCATTATAAGCTTCGGAATGGTCTACTATGGCACAAAGATAAGGTGTATTTGGTTCCAACCTCATCCTACATTCCCAAGGTGCTTCATGAGATACATTCTTCACCACTTTCGGGTCATCTTGGTGTTCTCAAGACATTTGATAAAGTGAGTAAAAGCTTCTATTGGAAAGACATGTGGAGGGATGTCAAGAAGTTTGTTTTGGAATGTGTGTCATGCCAAAGGAATAAGGATAGTCACCAATTGCCAAGTGGTTTACTTCATCCTTTGCCTATTCCGGATGGAAAATGGACTCACATTTCCATGGACTTCATCACGGGCTTGCCAAAGAGACGAAGCATGGATGGGATCAAGTATTTGTGGTGGTGGATAGACTCACCAAATCAGCTCATTTTATTGCTTCCAAGGCTACTTATGGGGCCTCTCACATTGCCAAGCAATTTGTGGAGCATGTATTCAAGATACATGGTTTGCCACTCAACATAGTTTGTGATAGAGATACCAAGTTCTTGGGCACTTTTTGGACGACATTGTATGAGAACTTGGGGACTCAAATCACTCCTTCTACAGCCTATCACCCTCAAACAGATGGGCAAACGGAGTGCACAAACAAATGGCTCGAAGTGTACTTGAGGTACTATTGTCACATGACATGCAAGCATCATGGGATGAATGGCTTTACCTTGCTGAATTTTGTCATAATTCAAGCAAGCATTTGAGTATTGGGATGTCACCTTTCGAGGCTCTTTATGGGTATCAAGTGCATGTGCCATCTATTTCCTTTCATGAGGATAGGTTAATCCTTTTGCCACCCAAGGAAGAGTTGGAAAGGATGAGACAGCTTCTTCAATTATGCAAGGATAATATGAAGAAGGCACAAGAAGTCATGAAGGCAAATGCGGATGAGCATAGACGCAAAATGGAGTTCAAGGAAGGTGATTATGTGTTGCTCAAGCTTCCTAAGAGCCGTCACAATATTCTCAAAGGGTCTTCCAATTCCAAGTTGGCACATAGATACTATGGACCATATTTGGTAGTCAAGAAAGTGGGTGAATTGGCTTATAAGCTTGACCTACCTCCTTCTACAAGGATTCATAATGTGTTTCATGTATCCAACCTTACGAGGTTTGTGGGCTCTCTTCCTCGAGAGATTGAAGAGTTACCACCGATGGATGAAGAAGGAGAGATTATCTATGAGTCGGAAAGGATTGTGGATAAGAGGACAAGGGTTTTGAGGAACCGGAACATTGATGAATTCCTTGTGAAATGGAAGCGCTTGCCCATAGATGAGGCTACTTGGCAATCAATGGAGTATTTTCAACAACATGGTTTACTTGATGGAACTATTCCTTGATCAAGTGGCATGATTATTATGTGAAGAATGGGCATATCATGAGGTTTTATATGTGCTGTAATTTCTGGACAGCTTTGGTTGGATCTATTGTTGGGGTTACCGATCTACTCCAACACACTTGGAAGATCATTTGGTTCGATGACAAATATGTGGTTTGGGTTGGCTACGCATCATTTGTAGCGCATTTTTTATGGAGGTTTCATGAAGAATTTCAAGGGAAGCTTCATCGACAACACGGCTGCCATAACAGTCCTATATGCTATTTTTGGAGAAGGAGTTTGCCAGCTTCACTACATTTGATTTTCCTATTCCAAATGTATTCAATGTGCATTTTCGAAGACCTCTCTACTTCCCATGGGCTTACATTGAGATTGCGATTCAATTGTAAATGTCTTGTATGATTTTGAGAACAAAATCTTTGGGAAGGGATGGTTTGTTCATGAAGCCATAGAGCTTGATTTCCACATGTACATAGGGGCCCATGGGCAAAAGGAGAAAGTGATTATAAATAGGGCTTCGGATACATTGGTAGGATCTTTTGACACTTTTACTAATTTTGGTCATCTTGTACCTTTTGGCTCCATCAATGGAGATTTGGCCATCCATGGTCAAGTTCATGGTGGCTAACTTGAAAGCCATCCTCTTGGTGAGAGGTTAAACACACTTAGGCTATTTGTGCATCTTCTCTTGCTACATGCACTTATAGATTTTCTCTCTCTTGTATACTCATGTGATGAGCCATTTGATAACTAATCTCATGATTAATGGATACTAGATTCTTGCTTTGATGTGTTTGATTCAATATTTTACTCTAGATCCATTCCAAAATCCTCCTCTTTAGACACCAAAAGATTCCTCACGAAAGCAAGCTCCTCCAGAGCCTGACAAGTTGCTTTTACATTATGGACCCTCCAAGAAACAAAGGGATCCTCAACAAGATTATCCCAGCAAAGCTCTTCAAGTTTTTTCTTCAATTTCACAAGAACCAGCAACAAAGGGATCTACAGCCACACTCTGCAGACTTCCACCCCCATCAAACATAGCAAAGAATTGTTGAGCAAAGCCTTGGGCTTGTCCAAGTTCTAACAGAGTTGCAACTCAGAGATCCTAGGGCATCAACCTCCTACAAGATCCTTTGTCACCCCTGTACCCTCTGCTCTGGACAAATCCAAGCTTCCTCACACCAATTCCCGCCTCATCTTCACAAAACAATCATCGTTGTCACGCAACAACGACCTTCAATCCAAAGAGACCAAACACCCAACACACTGTCCAACAAGCTACCAGAGAGCTTCTACACAACAAACCCAAGACAATCCTCTTTTCTCCCGTCTCTCTCGTCGTCTTCTCTCATCTGGCTCCAATGTGCCTCTCCTTGTTGACTACTGTCCATTCCTTACGCATGTGCAGAAGTTTCTCCTTAACTTAATAGCAGCACAACAAGCTAACACAGCAATTAGTTCACTAATAGCAGATGGCCATGCAACAGGCCCTATTCCTAAGGTTCTACACATACTCAATGATTTATTTCAATTTTTGGGGTTAGGGTGGACACATCTATTGGGCACAATAAAAACCTATCATAGTTTGCCCAACCCCCCTTAGTTAGAGCATTCATGCTCAACCATTTATTCTGGCAAAGAACTTATCCTCTGTACCATCATTTGCTTCAGTGTGGATTTTCACAGCTGAATCAAACACAAAATAAGGGTGCAAGCCATGCATCTCATCCACATTCTCCACCCCTCCTGAATCAAATGGCGTGTCCAAGGACATTTCATGCATCGTGTCTTCATCAACATAGCTTTCATCACCTTCTTGACTGCCATGTCTGTCCAAGACACCACCCATAAACATCGGTCTCACATCAAGCACTAATGGGCTCTCATAAAATCCTGAGGAATCACCTTGCCTCACAACATTTTGACTCAACATATTAGAGGAGTCCATAGAAGCATCCAACACATCATCAATATCTTCACAAACATCATCATCAACCAAAGGCAGGATATGACTCTTCCTCCTTAACATAGCAATCATGGCTAATGCATGCTGCACATTCACTTGTGCTTCTAGATCAAGCTCCATTTCTGGCTCAGTCTCACTAAAATCATCAATATCCCAGTCATCATACATACTTACCAGTGCATCATCTACAATATTGCACTCTCCCTCCAATAAGCGAACTTCTCATCTGCAACTTGGTCACCTAGGACACCTGTATATTAACACCCTCATAACATGTGTATAGCTCCATGTGCATAGCCTCAAGATGTATCTCCTCTCCAGCTTTCTCACATGACGCATGGTTACCACTCCTTAATGAGTAATCTAACAACATTACTTGGCTTTCCATCTCCATGGGCATCTCTTCATGCAGACACACACAGGGCTCCTCTGGCTTGACCTCTGCACATAGCTGTATAGACAAGCTCAAAAGGTCTAGATCAAGCTCCAACAGTTGGGACTTCTTCTCCATCATCTTCTGAACTGACTTCCTCTATTTTTGAGTCCTTTATAGATTTGGTTTCCTTATCTTCTTCCTCTAGTGTGCTGCTCTCCTGAATTAGGTTCACCTCTCCCCGCCTAGAATCATTCCTTGGCTACTGTTGAGCCTATGGCATCTGCTGGTTTGGCATCTCCTCCCCTCTCTTGACATCTTGTCGGTCTTCTCTTCTTAGTAGCCAAGGATAGATATGACCTCCCATGCTCCTGGGGTAAGGGCACTGAGGAGATATATGACCCCTCTCCATATAGTTGAAACACTAGCATTCATGTTGGGTCCTTCTCTTCCCCTACCTCTTAAACCATCTCTGTCTCCTACCCTTGGGGCATTCCGGCCTCCTTGCAAAAGATTTAGATTCAAATTCTCCATTTGACGAGTTAGATGATTGATACCCTGTATGAACCATTGGGACTACTGGAGCAACCCTACCTTCTTTTGCTCTTATCTCCCCGGGCACAACTGGACTTCCTTCACCCTATACTTCCCTTTTCTTCTAAGCCATTCTCTATAGCTTCCACTCCTCTCGCTGGCACTTCTCAAGGCTTCTTCAAAAGTTCCTAGCCTCTTCAGCTCCACTTTCTCCCTCATATCTACATCAAGGGACTGGATAAACATGTCCTTCTTAAGAAAAACACGTGGGTACTCTGTTTCCAAGGAAGTGTCCCATCTTCCCCACATCTTCAAAATGATCCACAAATCTGTCAAAAACATTAGATAAATTAAGCTTTAAATTCTAAATCTCCTGCCATAAAGCATATAGTGTTGCACCAGAGCCACTTTAATGTCCTCATATGTCTAACCCTGATTTGGCCTTGATTTGGCTGGGCTCTCCATGTCTGCAACCACCTTCTAGCATCTCCTTTTTCATGCCTAACCACCTTCTAACATCTCCTTTTAGTAGCATAGTCAGTAAAGTCAACTTATCCTCATCCCTATCCTTACCAAAAGTGAAGGCTGCCAATTCCATCCCTGCCAAAAACTCCTTTGGATCTTTACCAGCATGACCATGAAACACAAGATAGGTCATCATGGTGGCATCCATCTCCACAACTGATCACTTTTTAGACCTGCAAAGAGAGTGAAGGGTGCTTCAAAGCCCTCCTCAATGGGGACACCAAAACAATGATGTGTCGGGGGAGTCTTGCCTCTATAGCTCGTCCGAACACACCAACGTAAGAAGGATACTAGCAATCAGCAGCACAATGCTAGCACAACACAAATCCAGAGCACCAACACACTTAGTTGATGTCCTCTGTCCTCCAGCTGACATAGTCGGACACCTGAACACTCTCTAAACCCCTCAAACTGATTCACTGACGACTCCAACTGTCCTCCCAAGTCAGTCCTGACCTCCAATAGCTTTGATCTTCACTTAATACTGCTCAGCTGACCTTAGCTGCCACTAGCATCAGCTAACCAAAACACTCCCAACTGACACAAACTCATTGTTTGTGAGACTGAAAATTAAATCAGACAGTTGTTGGTGCTGACCCCAGTCGGAATTATGTCAGCCAAGCTTCCTTAAAGTTCCTCCAGCATCATCTATCTTCAAAAACTTTCTTCAGAACCTACCAACACACCCCTATTGATTGAGATCTAACTTATCTACTTCACTTGACTCAGCCCTAAGTCAGATCTCAACACCCCGGTGTCTGCCGACACCTCCAATCCTCAAGTACCTCATCTCACCAAGGCTCAACTCCACAGACCTAAGGTAGATAGGAGCTGACACCTTTTTGACGACCTGAGACAGCCCTCAGCTAACACCTAGACCACAATCCAGACCACACCCTATCAGACCTACTCCCAAACTACACTCAGATTGTCATACCAGACTCCACAGGCTTCAAACAAGTTAAGATCCATCTTTCAATAGCATTAGAGCTGACTAACCCAAACACATAGTTGACTCCAGCTCTATAAAAATCCACCTTTCAATAGCATTAGTTGACTAACCCAAACACACAACTCTCTGTCAGACCCTGCTGACTCCAAATTAAAGCTTTCTGACAAGACCTGACTTAGCAATCCTCATATCTTTACTCACACATGAGTTCTCTTAGCAATCTCAAATAGCACAACATAAACCAAAGCATAAACAACTCATGAATCAAAACCATAAAAACCCTTTTGCATATAGATGATAAAAGAGCCTATCTCAACAACCCTGAGATGTGGGGATTAAACAGAAAGAGAGAACACCAAGAAACAAAGGGATCCTCAACAAGATTATTCCAGCAAAGCTCTTCAAGCTTTTTCTTCAACTTCATAAGAACCAGTAATAAAGGGATCTGCAACCACACTCTGCAGACTTCCACCATCAAACACAACAGATTATTGTTGAGCAAAGCCTTGGGCTGGTCCAAGTTCTAACAGAGCTGTAACTTAGAGATCCTAGGGCATCAACCTCCTACAAGATCCTCTATCACCCCTGTACCCTCTGCTCTGGACAACTCCAAGCTTCCTCACACCAATTTCCGCCTTGTCTTCACAAAACAATCACCATCGTCTCGCAACGACCTTCAATCCAAACAGACCAAACAACCAACACACTATCCAACAAGCTACCACATAGCTTCTACACAACAAACCCAAGATAATCCTCTTTGATCTTGGCTCTCTCGCCCTCTTCTCTCATATGGCTCCAACGTCTCTCCTTGTCGACTACTCTCCATTCCTTAAGGATGCAGAAGTTTCTCCTTCACTTAACAGCAGCAAACTGACAACAATTAGTTCACTAATAGCAAGTGGCCATGCAATAGTCCCAATTCCTAAGGTTCTACACATACTCGACGATTTATTTCAGTTTATGGGGTTGCGGTGGACACATCTATTGGGCACATATCTTGGGCACAAAAAAACCTATCAAGGGTATAGAAGACGATCATCTAATTGCATTCCAAAGTATAGCCCCATCCACAATGGTACATGATCAGATAACACTTGTGAGAGTGATCCACCCAAATTTTGCATATAAAATCATCATACTGATCTGCATGTAATAAGTATCATCTATCCAGGTGGGCTCTATATCGAGAAAAAGCCCTATGGTGGAAAGTAAAGGCGAACATCCCAAGGCACATGTGAGTCCACAAATCAACAGCTTGCAAAGCGTTTATCATTGCATTCCAATGGAACCTCTGAAAACCTAGCATGTGCAAATGTCTACACGAGTTATCTCCTTGTTGAGGGACATTGTTAAAATCCCCACACAAAAAAGCATTATGCAACCAAGGGTAGTTATAAAACTCCACCCAATATTTATCAGACATTGAACCACCAACCAACGACCATCCGAGTCATTATGCGCTAAGATCAGTTGTAACTCATGTTTGACCAACAAGGCAACTCCTAGAGGGCATACTTATACAAATGCATATGTTCAACATGACATAGACCAACTCACATTATTGAACACTATGATGAACTAAATCCCAAATCATTTACCTGCTTTAACTATTTATGCCATGGATGTGGGAGAATCAACTCTGTCTCCGTAAGACGATTATCGATGTCAACTCAATCGGTAGCTGACGAGTCTACGTCCATCCCCGGGTGTCGTGTACAATCTATTTCCCCGCCACCGCAAGCCGGACAAAGACAGACGGAGCAAATTACCCGATGGCTGTTCCACTTGCGGTTATTGGCCAAGTCCAATTACACAGTCATCCCATCTTCTTTCCATAATTTATAAGCAAGCATTAGAAATTTTGTGGTTGGATTTGGCCATGCATATTGTCCTAGTCATATTTCAAGTCATCCTTATGCATGGAGTCTTACATTTTAGGATTTCTTTAAATAAATTCATTGCAATTTTAAGACTTAGGCTACTATACTTTTGAGGACAAATTACAATTACCGCAATTGCCTTGGAAAGAGTGTAATCTTACCTTGTGAAAGTGAAGCCTTGTGTCCTAGTGTTAAAAGTGGGCACCAAACCACGTCAACAACAAGCATGGGTCATGACACATACGTGCACACGCATATGTTGTTTGACACATACGTTCACATGCATATGCTATTAAAAAAAAGAATAAGAAATCTACCCTACTCTACCTTGCACAACAAGAAGGCGAAGAAAAGTGATTCTATATTTATCAAGAAGCGCATGAGATCTCTAGGAGTTGCAACATGCTATAAATAGACTGACATCTATGCTTATAAAAAGGAAGTCCTAAAAATAAATGCATGGGATTGGACTATGGTTTAAAACATATAATATCCAGTTTATCTAACAATCCACCTCTCAATCGATTGCATTTTACAACAGCTCTTGATGGAACTCACATGATTACTTGGTAAGTGCTTCCACTTATGAGAAGCCCTCGCTTCAACCCCGTGAAGATTAAAAAAAGAGGAACACCCTACCCTACCCAAGCTAATACACTGATTCTTTTTGCTTGCACACGGAGGAATTGAAACCTAAACCTCGGGAATCTCGGCTTCCAACTTTTCCAGTGCACTAGCTCGCGGTTGGCTAATACATTGATTCTTATTACAAGCCAAAAGAATTGAGATGAGAAGTAATGTCCGATAAAATGTGATGAGACCAAGTCCATCCATCTGCATAAAATCAGCTCCCATAAAAAGCTCCAAAAAATGTTCAACATAGTGCATAAAGACCCTGCACATCTCTACATAGAAACAACCCTTGCAGAAGACTGAAATCTGCATATGAAAAGCCTGTTGCCCAAAATTGTCATGCATGTATAAGAGTCCGACTCTATTTTTAGCAAACGAACCCCTCTTACAGGCTAAATGTGAAAAGTGCTTGTGAATTGAACCTTAATAAACTAAGATTTTCAGTTAAAACTCTTTTGGTAAAGAAACACAGCGAGTGCTGTAGAGATCTTGAGTAGCCTACTCAAATTGACTTTTACTTACTGCAGATCAAATAGGGCTGGTCAGTTTATTGGGCATGCAATTTTCTATGGGCCAGGTCGACCAGTTTATTGGGCATGCTTGGGCCTATAAAAGGCTAGGCCATGGGCCATTTTTAGCTATCGCATCTCCCTCTTGGAGATATCTAGAGGACCCTTGAGGTCTAGATTAGGATTTCGGGGTTGCCAACTTGTACCCTTTTTGTACTCTATGAATATACTGAAAATACAGCCATCTCTCTCTCTATTCTCTGTCTATGCTGACTGTTCTTGCATCAAGTGTTCCTATTCAGTGCTTAGGGCTGAAAGAAGACTCCCAAAGCTTCTGCATGTGACAACTCCCCGAGGCACCATCACACTTGCAATACCAATGGGACCCCCATGCTTGGGGGGGAGGGGGGGGGGGGGGGGGCAGGCACAAGAGATAAAAAAGGCTGAGCAACATGGTCGAGATGAAGGCTGAGGAACACTCATGTCTTGTTTGCTAGCACGCAATAGATGGCAATTTCTACAAGTTTTAAGGGGGATGACTTTGATAGATACGCTTAATAAATCAATGGTGTGTCACAGCTATGAGCTCTTTTCTCACATACATGACTCCCTCGAAAAAAGGCCTAATGCACATGCACATACTTACCTTCGGTCCTTTCTTTTCTTTTCCAGATAGTGTATCAGATGTCATATGGTTGTAACTTTGGTCTCATACGTCACTTTGGCCTTTTGAAGACGTTAATATAACATTTCATTTCTCTCTCTCTCTCTCTCTCTCTCTCTCTCTCTCTCTCTCTCTAGTTTATACTAAGAACACGGGTCCACGTCCCATTTCCTCGCACTTCCGAGCTGTCATATGATCATATGTGGTTAGCTGGCTTGGCTATGACCCTCTCTCTCTCTCTCTCTCTCTCTCTCTCTCTCTCTCTCTCTCTAGATTTTGACTGCACACAGGAAACATAAAAGTAACCACACACAGAAAAATGATAAGCAATGTATCTGTTAAGGCTGGTGCACACAACAATCACTAGATAAAATATAAGATATTTATACGACACTTGAATTACTGTATAATTACAAGAAATTAAGATAAAACCCAAAGCAACTGCTGTGTGTTTGAAGCGAATTGAAGGAAACAAAATCAGAATCGAAGTCAGAAGTAGAGACTGCCTGGAAGTGTTGACAATATATAGACTTTGCAAGGCTAACATTTTGACCTAGCCTATATATAGTTCAGCTTTGTTCACCTTTGTGCAGCATTGAGCTATTTTCCTGCAACTGCTCTGAAATCAAGCCACTCCAGAGTTCATAAGGTTTGCAATGAAGTAAACAGTTTGTGTAGTTTCTCTCCCACAAGTGCTTTGATGGCACCCAGCTCCTCCATTGCATCCATACACTTGGTTGACTCACTTGGGTGATCATCTAACGCATTCAACTCTGGGTAAAGCTCCAAAACTCTCAATCTAGTTTCAGCCATCGAAATTTGAGCAGCTCTTCCCCTCAAGCATTTTTGCAAGAGTACCACGGCATTTTCCCTTTCCATGCGTCCCACCAGCAACGGATCGCATCTAGGAGTAAGTATTTTCCGATGTCTCCCCTGAGAAAGCAAAAAAAAAAAAGGAGATGTTTAACTGATGCCTTCCCTGTGAAAGCAAAAAAAGCAGGTGTTTAAGGCCCCATCCTTCACTAATTGCAGTACTCTTATGGCTTACACAAGATGTTAATACCAAGTATGCAGCATAGTTTCTCTGGTTGGATTTCGCAGAAAGTTGAGACTGTTCGATTGAAGAACTGTTATCTTCTTCTGTGACATGCTTATTCAAGCCTTGAGAGAGCCTAACAAGCCAGTTTGATCCAACTGAGATGGCTTCAGTTATCGAACTACCAGGTGAGGAAAGAACACCGCCAGTGACTACTTTGAAAGCAATGCGTGGTTCAAGCTCCTGCAGATCTGACAACAAAATTCCACTATAGATATCATCAAAGATGCCTATCAGTATCCAAAGTAAAACGTCAAACCAAAAATCCCTCTTTTAGCTCTCTTTCAAGGTTCACCACATTCTCTCCATATGCACAACAATCTTACAACCTCCCAACTTATAGTACAAAAGCCATCATATCTGGAAGTGATTTTACGTGCACGCCATTGTCATCAACCTCTGCATAGCTCATAAACCAGATTGGTAAATCGGATTGAATTAGAAGTTGTGGGAATCTCCAGAGCAGCAGATTGCTGGCAGAAGCTTTTATACTGGAGCTCCACACACGTCTCTTTGGTGGGGAGAGTGGTGGTAGCAAACCAAATGCTCTCGGCTACCATGTGGTACATCACCTCCTATTGGACCTAAGCCACTGCCTCATCCGCAACACTTTTTGCATACATGGAGATGATCGGGCAGGCCAGGCCAAGATGGCATAGAGGGCTATTGTTCAGCTCCCCAACAAAGGGGACCTAGATCCAGTGGTGCAGAGCACAGCCCTATTGAGCAACTTTATTGTCCATGGCCTCCAGCAAAGAGGACCATAAAAGGACTCTCTCATCAACGTTAAGACAGCCTGCACCCCTATTTGTGGTGGCCCCTAGTCCCCAGTTATGAGATGGATGTTTACACACAAATTTAATACCTCTTTTGAGAACAAATTTGTGACGAGCCTTTTCCAAGCTAGTGGCAGATTCCCCTCGACTCACCCCCTCCGTCTATTTGGGTGGCGATCTTTTCCCAGCACATCTCCTTGGCAATCTTTGGCATCGGGGACGAATACCCATCTGACAGTACAAGACGGAAAGCACCCAAAGCTCTCCTAGGCAATCTAGAACACTATGAATTGGGATTTCACACATACATGGTATGGTGTGTACAAGTACAGGCTAATATTTATGAGATATGGCATTTCACATGAAAGAGGACACCTGTGGAGATCAGGATGTGATGTGGAACCTTTAGACAGGTTTAACTGGCATGGATATGCTTGAAAGATGGCCACAAAACATAAGTTTCATGGGATTTTATTCATTTATATGGTTTTTTGTATGTGTACACACTCACTGAAGTTGGGCTGCTAACAGGTAATAATTTATAAGTGAACACACACTAGAGATGGACTATTTTAATTAACTATGGACAAAACACAAGTTTGGGGCACTTGGGAGCCAAAATTAGCTCCACAAGTTGCTAAAAGGAACCTAGCAGGCATTTTTAAGCTCCACGATTTGCTAAAAAAAGAGTCTGGCACGTATTTTGAGCTGAATGAGTTGGTAAAATTAGCTCCATGATTTGCTAAAAAAAAAAGAGTCTGACTCGTATTTTGAGCCGAATGAGTTGCTTAAGAGGGCCACGAGAGCCATTTTCAGTTGGCCGACTGCATGAAGGGGGCTATTTCAGCTGGTCGACTGCAAATGTGCATGAATCTAGCATAAACATGCGCTTCTTGCTCTCCTTCTCTCTTGTGCTGACATATAGGGTGGTGGTTTGTTGTTTCTCTTCTGGGCAGCCCCATAGCAGGCCCTACAGTGCCTTTTGGCTTCCCCGATGCATCCTGTTTTTGGGCTGAAAACAGAAAATTCAGAACCAAACAGCATACTTTGTGGCTGGCACAAATGTACGGAATAGATGCACAATGTACAATATGGACATACGGATAGTGTATTGGCGTTGTAGAAAACAAGTGGAGGCTGTGGTTGTCACCAGCCTAGACATTTCCCCAGTATGAAAGGGGTCTGGTGGACTCCACGACATCTAAATATTTGGAAAGTACAAGCTTTAGGAATGGGGGATGATCTTGGAATACAAAGGATCACATGAGAGAATAGCTGAAGGCAGCAAGCGGAAGTAGAGGAGAGACTTGGAGCAGCCAACAATAGCAATGATCCAACACTTGAGCAAAAATGATGAATGAATTATATGGCAAAAAGCCTGTTCTTCTATACATCATGAAGGAGCTGATCGGCCACAATAAAAACCCATGACTAAGGACAAAGTCCACGACTAGGAAAAACCCCTAATAAAAGGTGGAAAAAAACCCAAAGATATCAGATAAATATGCTGAATAAAAGGGGGCATAAAAGGGATCAAACAGGGCTGGAGATGATCATTCCAAAACCTTCTCTCATTTCCAACACGGTGGTCCAACTCCCATACGGGTAAGGAGCTGATCAATAGTATCTCGAGGAAGAGGTTTGGTAAAGAGATCAGCTAGATTGTCCTGAGAGGGACAATACTCCAGAGAAATGATGCTGTCAGCAACGACTAGCTCACGAACAAAGTGAAAATGAACCTCAATGTGGTGGTCCTGCCATGAAAAGATGAAGTACTCGCCGATGCCAAGCCACTCTGGCTGTCTATAAGAATGCGAATGGGAGAGTCCGAAAGAACATCAAGATTACTCAGCATCTGCATCAACCTTAATAGCTTGCAGCAAGTATCCAAATAAGCACGGTACTCAGCCCTAGTGGAAGAAACAGAAACTGTAGTTTGCTTCTTGGATCTCCAAGATATGAGGCCAAAACCTAAAGTGCAGCAATAACCAGGAGTGGAATGCCTGGTATCCTATTCACCTACCCAATCAGCGTCAGAGTATCCAACAAGCTCAGTGCCTCCTCTGAAATAAAGACCGTAGTCCAAGGTACCAGATAAGTATTGAAGAACCCTCAGAGGGCCTGCCAATGAAAATGTCGAGCAGTCAAAGAGAAATCACTGAGAACACTAACACTCTAAGAAATGTCGGGCCCGGTATAAGTCAAGTGAATAAAAGAACCCACAAGCCTCCGATACTGTGTACTGTCCTAAAAAATGGGAGTAGAATCTTCTCGGGAAAGCTTGGAGTAAGAATCCATCCGACATGAAGGAGGACGGCACTCTGTCATCCCAAATGTCTCTAGGAGCTGTTGTAGATATCTGCACTGGCTAAGGAAAACTCCATCAGGGTTCTGATAGACCTCCATACCAAGAAAGTAGTGGAGAAGTCATAAAGCAATCATCTCATAAGTGAGCTAAATCTAACCAAAGCTGTTCGATCTTGGGAAGATGAGAGCCAATGATCAACAATTCATCAACATATAAGACGTTCAAACATATCAAAGCATCCTCAGCAAAGACATAGAGATTGTTGTCTGCAAAGCATCTCTGGAAGCCAAGGGAAATAAATTATAAAGAATGCATCAATCTTATCGTACCATGCAACAGAGGTGTGGAAGCTGGTCGGCCTGTATTTTCAGGTTTGCAGCCGGCTGAATTTTCTTCTCCAGTGGACACTATCTCTTGCAGAGGGGGTCTTGTGTGGATTCTGACCTTGGTGGTAGCTTGTACCTGTGGTGGACACTTCTTTCTTCTGAGGTGCGCGTTTTTCTTCAGAGATTGAGCCCGAGTTTTAGTGATGGCTGCCTCGACTACACTTCATATATTCTCTGAGTCTGCCATGTTGGATGGCTCCAACTATACTTTATGGAAGGTGAAATCCCGGAACACTCGGGCAATAGATAGACAACACAATACTAAAACAAACTTTAGAACGCAGCGGAAGAACCATAAACAACACCAAAAAGAACACAGCACTGAGCTGGAATGGCTGGCCCGCCGTAGGAACTTCTTTATTCAAAGAATAAAATGTTACAACAGACCAAGGTGTGGGTGCACCAGATTTTCCAACAAAAACGTCAGCAAGACAAACAGCTCCAAAAGGCTTCCAATACTGTCACGACCTTGTGTTTTCTCTGGACAGTATGCAAGTGTGCACGGGGACGTGGTGAACAGTGTGAATGGCATCAGATTGGAGTTAAAAAGGAAGCCCATGTGTGGACAACCCCAAGTGTGAAGGGGGCAAAGATACTTTAATTTAAAAAGGTTTTATAACCTTTGGTAGGCAAAAATTAAAGTTATAAAGGTTTTAAAGCCTTGAGAGGCCCCTAGGCAATTTATAGAGACTACTCCACTTTAGGAGGCCCACGTCTCTCTCTTCTCTCTCTCTCTTTTGCTTTTGAAGGAAGCTGCGTGGAAGAGAAGGAAAGACTGAATATGTGGGTTGCTGGTTTTTGGCTGCGCACAGAAGAGCCCGTGTGGATCTGTACGACTGTAGTACAGTGTACGGCTGCTGCAGTTTTAGGCGATGGCTGTGGTGCAAGTGCAGACCTGAACAAACTGACGCAGGCGCAGATCTATCCAGCAGGTACACAAGTGCCCAAGTCTAAGAAACCAAAACCTTCTGCAAGGTTAGTTCCTGATCTTGTTGGGGAACAGCCAGGTGGTGAAGAGACTAAGTTGTGCAAGGCATGGCGTAAAGTGAGATCAAAATGCCTTGATTTTCTTTGACACAGGTGCTAGAGCCAACTTTATTTCACCGGATTTGGCTGGCCGATTAGGGATTCGTGCAGAGGAGATGGGGCCTTTGTATGAGGCTAATATGGCTTGTCCTAGGTATGCAGAACCCGTTACTCCTATTATTGGGAAGCTCAGGCTTCATGTGCAAGGTTATGTGGACAGTGAGGAGTTTTTCATCATGCCACTTGATGGATGTGATGTTTTGTTGGGTATGCCATGGTGCCATAGAGTACATGCGGTGGTGGATACATACAATAGGAAGATTACTTTGACTCATAGAGAGAGAGAGAACATATTTTGGATGTCAAGCTTAAAGGGGAATCTATTCCTATTGTATCAGCTTCGGCAATTTCATCAATAATGAAAAAGCATCTTTCCGCGTACTTGATTTTTGTAAAGGATGCAAAAGATGATGAATCTAAATCTAATTTGTCTACGTTAGATAAAGACAGGACTGATTTCTTATGCGAGTTCCAAGATTGTTTTTTCGAGTCATTGCCAAGAGAACTTCCTCCGGAAAGGCCAGAAGATCATGCTATTGATCTATTTCCGGGTAGTACTCCACCAAATAGACCGCCGTACCGTGTTAGTGCAGCTCAACAAGAAGAAATTATGAGTCAGGTACAGGAGCTGTTGAATAAAGGGTTTATCCAGCCTAGCTCATCACCCTTTTGCTCACCTGTACTCTTAGTGCAAAAGAAAGATGGTTCATGGCACATGTGTATTGATTACAGGGCGCTAAACAAGAATACCATCAAGAATCGATTCCCTATTCCGAGGATCGATGACATACTGGACCGCTTACAGGGCTCAACAGTCTTTAGTCGGATAGACTTGAAAAGATAGACTTGAAAAGCGGGTATCATCAGATACGTATTAGACCCGAGGATGTGCATAAGACAACATTTCGAACCACTTTTGGGTTATATGAGTTCTTGGTTATGCCCTTTGGTTTGACAAATGCACCTGCCACATTTAACAGAATGATGGACAGGATTTTCCCACCTCAGAGAGCGTTTGTGGGCACATTCTTTGATGATATGATTGTGCATTCACACACTGAAGAGGAGCATAGAAAGCATTTGGCCATTGTGTTTGAAGAACTCCGGAAGCATAGGCTAGGGGAATGTGCCTGAGGATGTATCAGATGAGGCTCAGCCGAAAGTTGAGGAACTTGATGAGGTTCTTATTCCAGAGCAGATACTGACACATAAGGAAAGGAAAGTACGAGGTAAAGTTTCCCTTCGCTATCTTGTGAAGTTCAACAACTATTCACCGATGGATGCGAAGTGGATGGAGGAGGGTGACTTAACAGATTCACCTCAGGTTTTGCAGCTTTATCTCGATGCCTTTGAGTTGGAGCCGACTCTTGTTACGGCTCATTCAAGTTCAGTAGAGCATGGGTCTGGAGCATTACCTGATGCTCAAGAGGGGGGTAGCACCTGCACTCCCTTGATACAGACAGGCTCAGATGACATCTAGAGGTCGCTTGGTGCAGCTTTTGTCTCACCCGAAGGTATTGATGGCTGACAGTACATCTGTTTATGGGACTTCTATGATATATGTGTACTAGTCACATTGGATGTTATGGTTGTGTATGGTTCACAGTGGTATACAACTTGGACTACTACTACACCATTGGTTTGCAGTGAATGTTGTTACATATGCATGGCTTAGAGAGATTGGGACGCTGATCTTGCCATATTGTACATTTCACTTTTGATATTTTGCTGTATCACCAGATTGCAATCGAGGACGCTTGCCATTTTTCAAGAAGGGGGTATGTCATGACCCTGTGAAAGTGGAACAGCATGAGTGTCAGCATGGTGGTTGGTGAGCAAGATAAATATTTAATGATTCATATTTGGGTGCCCGAACAAATAGTTATATGTGTGGACAACCCCAAGTGTGAAGGGGGACCAAGGGATTTATTATTTTTAATGTTTTAACCTTGGGTGGCCCCTAGGCATAAGTGGCCCTTAGGAACTTTAATGAATATTAAAAAAGGGGGCCTAAGATATTTATTGGAAGGGGGTAACTCCACTTTTGGAGGTACGCGCCTCTCTCTTCTCTCTCTCTCTTGCTTTTGGGGAGAAGAAGTGCAAATTGGCTACGTGGAGGAGAAGGGAAAAACAGTCGACTGGCTGCATAGAGGGGACTACTGGTTTTCCTGCGTGGAGAGTAGCCGTACAGTACAGCAACTGTGAGAAGGCTAGTACGGACTGGTACAGGTGCTGCAGGTTCAGGTGACTACTGTGCAGGTTGGCTGGCGACTGGTACAGGCAGTAGCTGCAGGTGTAGACCTGTACGGACAGGTGCAGGCTGACAAGAACAACTCTGTCCAGCTGGTACAGGCGGGTACAGAGCAGACCCGTATAGCTGGTACAGGCGGAGGTGTATCAAACAGGCAGCGGCTGCAGAAGCTGGCCTGTACGGACAGGTACATGCGAGTACTGACAACTCTGTCCAACAGGCACAACAGACAGGTACAATCCAGTCTTGTACAGCTGCAAGAGGCGCATCATCAGAGTACAGTTGGTGCATCAAGAGAACAGTTGCAAGTACTGTTCTGAGGTGGCTGCAAGGGAGGAAAGTACAGACAGGTACACGTGTTGCAAGTACAGATCCGTACAGACAAGTGCACACGTGTGATGCAGAGTTGCTGCTTCAGGCAGCTGCACGTACAGATTGGTACGGTCAATCCCTCTGGTGCAGAACTGCTCATAAAAATTGGTAAGCTCTGAACTTATCTTTCTTTCTTTCCACTTGCTTATGTCTGCTACAGAGTTGTTTCTTCTGGCCCTTTGTGAGAGGAGGGGTATGGCAGTTTAAAGGGTGGAAACAGAGATTGGACAGTGGATTTGTATTTAGGCTGAGTTTGAAGCCATGTTCATGGAACAGCCAGATGTATGCTCAAGGCTGCCCTGTTGAATTGTCTTGGTTGATCAGAGGAAAACAGTGTGTTGCTTTTGTGGGACACAAATCTGTGTGTGAATCCTCTATGCTAAGAGGTCTTGAGGGCTGTCAGATTGGACATGCAGGTTTACTTTCTTTGACTGGCTTTGTTGTACTCAGTTATACATTCCATTGAATTTGAATAAAGAAATACCGAAAGAGGCGCCAAGCTTTGGGGCCAACAGGTGTCGATTTCCTTTCAGTTCTGGAGTATTCTAGCTCCTGTTAATTTGTTATTTATTTGGACTACAATTGGAAGGGTGACTGCTAGTCTACCGCACTTTGGTTTCTACCAGAGGAGGCCGGTTTCAGAAAGCCTACTGCTGCAGCTTATCCACATTCAAGTGGTCATGACGAAACTGCCACACATCACCTAACTGAGAACCTGTACGAGAGAGTGCTAAGAGTTTGTAAATCCCATTCTCCACTTTGCCTTCCCATACAACCTGGCCTGCCGCTTTGTCCAGAGAGCAACAAAATGCTCCTCTAACTCCACCCGTACAACAGTCTTGCAAACCTCATGCACTGACAACAGATAAAAACCAAGAGATGAGACAAAAAGAACCTCGAAAAAATGCTTCCCTCCTCTGCCATCGGGAATGATCTCTAACCTTCCCTCACTGTGAATAGGGATAGTGGACTCGTCACCAATCAGGATGTGACCTGCATGCCTCCGAAGATCCTGTAATAACTCTCGGGAAGGAGTCGTGTGCCTTGAAGCACCGCTATCAGGAAACCAGACCCGAGTGTCCCTAGCGCTGAGTCCAACTGCCTCTCTGCTCGAAGAAGATGAAACGCCGGTGTTCATAATCTCCAAGTGCACAAAAGCTAGAGTCTTCACGGTTACTGCTAAGAAATCTTCACCCTTCTCGAATGATGGCCTTTCTTGCCACAACTGTTATAGGTCCTCTTTGCCTTGAAGACGTCACGATCCAAGTCGGGCTCCTGCTCGGAAGACTTCTGTGAAGACTTCCCTTTGCCCTTACTACGGCCTTGCGACTGCTGGCCAGTCAAGGCCTCAGAACCTCCGCCCTGTGGAGGGTTCGAAAAACGCTCTTCCTGGTTCAAGACCATAAGCATAAGCTCCTCCTATGTGATGGTGCTGAGCCTGCCACCACTGGTGATCAAAGAGGAGTAGAAAGTTGAGTACTGAGAGGTCAGATAAGACAGCAAAGTGATGGCCATGTCCTTTGAAGATATTTCCTTCCTAGCTTGAAGAACCTCTTGCTAAAGAACCTGCAACTTGTTAATGTGATCGTTGAAGACTCTACAGGATCCATCACCCGCATCTGCACTTCCAAGGAGATCCGCTTCATGGGTGATACCCTGTTATACAAAGAAGCCAAATGCCAAATCCCTCTAGCCAGCGTCATATCTTTGATATGATTAATCACCTGTGGTGTGCGATTAAGGAAGATGAAAGAACACACACGAGCATTGACACAATCCCACAAATGTGCCTGAGCCTCCTGTTCTTTCCGAGTAGAGGGTAACAACTCCCCATCCTCCAACTCTCGCCTTGGAACACCAACAATAATGAAATCAGCCAGTCATAAGACTCCAATACAGACTCCATCGTAACCTTCCAAATGCCATATTTGGTCCCATCCAACTGTCGATCCACCGGGAGCGTGGGGAGAGTACGGATCTTCACGTGCTGCTCAGCCATCTCAAGCAAGTCTGCCATCTCGGGGGGGTTACTTTGGTCTTGTGAAGGGAGCGTGGGTGGGAAAAAATTTGAAGAGGCTGCAACTAATATGCAAGGTGGCTGTCCAATGGTGATGGTTGCCTTCTACCCAATCTCCAAGTCCCAAACAACGCAAGAGATCTCCAATCAGCACCAAAAACCAGCAATCTCGCAAGCTCTTCAAATCCCCCGCAAGCTCCAAGGTCTTCAAGAAACGGTCCCGCAAGCTCTCCAATGTCTCCGACCTTCAAGCCACCTAGGGCTCTAATACCATGTCACAATACGCAACGGATATGAGAAAAACTGCTGAGAGCACAATGTAGCAAGACACCAACAATGAAGATAAGATCCGGTACACATACCCAATACATGAGGTGTGGGGACCACGCCCACTATATATATGGTCCAGGGCTGCTGGTCGGCCAGCCCAAAACAGACCGACAGCAGTCCCAACTGCTCACGACCCAAAAACAGCAATCGGCCAGGTCATCCTGGTCGGCGAGACCAGAAAATAGGCCTGCCCCACGACCACCAAAAATAGGAGAAAAATACATGGAAAAAACAGGGGAAAAATGGAGAAACGCCTAATGGGCGAGCACACCCACAACAAAGGCCCTAGTGTGTAATGTACAGACAGGAGATGACTGCTAATAGGAGTGAGTTCCCTTTCCTTTTGTTGCATTCTATTCATTACCCTAAGAGAGATTGTAGTGTGCTAGTATCTTTGCTTGAGGTATTAAAAAATTTCCAATCCTATCAAAAGAAAAAATTCAAAGGCTTTCAAAAGCATTTTATACCTGAGGACCGATTAATGCCTTTTCTCAAGTCAATTTAGCCAAAAATGTTAGCAATGCAAGCGAACATACCTTTGAAAGGCAATGATGCAAAAGGTTCTAAAACAAGGCGATTCTCTTCCTGAGAAAGAAAAAAAAGCACAAACAAGAAAAAGTTCAATGCTTCTTATTCTCAGAAATCATCTGGTACAGCTTAAACAAGATTTCATGAAGATTTTCTTCGAAGTGTCTTGAAATCAATCAAAGCTCAAAATACCATACTATGCTTGAACAGATGAAATTCACTATGAAGCTCTAACCCACTTGATCGACCCTGCCTGCCAAGGAGTAGGTACCAGGATCGATCCTATATCATACAATTACTCTCATAGAAAAAAGAGTGGTTACAGATATAGTCTTCCCGCCTATGAAAAGGGGAGATTTCACCTCATGGGCGGGGGCTCTGTCTGTAAAGACCATAAGACTAGATTGTAATTATTAAGGCTAAGATGCAGAGTTTCAAATACCAAAAACCTCCGGTCAAGGTTGCCATGCTCTTTATTTTCTGTGGGGAAGACAATAGGGACAGTTCTAAAAGAAATCTTTGCTTTTGGCCTAGTAAACAATAGGTCTGAAGTGTCTTTTTTAGCATCTAAATGTCTTCTTCTTCCGAAGCCTACAGGGCAACCTGCACGAAGGGTTTCTGTTATTTGAAAATTAAAAAAACAATACCTGCTTTTCTCTTAAGTTTTACAATATTGAGCGCATTTTCTAAAGATTCATGTCTTTTTTAAACCTAGATAATGCTTGATTTTCAAAATTAAGGCATTTCTATGTTTGCAAAACCCTAAATTCGCCTGGACTTTAAGTCTATATTTAGACGAGCCTTAATTTAGGTAAGAGAAATCTTCAACTTTTAGGGTTTCGACAGAACCAGTAGAGGGAACCCTGATTTTCTTTACCTGCAAAGACCCAAGGGTCCGGCCGGGCCGTTTGCCACGGCTCCGGGACAACCAAATGGAAGGAGGAGGTCTGCGACTCGCTATCCCGGCAATCCGTCTGCGTCTGCACGCCGATTCCCGTCATCTTTATCAATATCTTTGTAGTTTGTTCAAAGCTACTTAATTTAGTTATGGCCTTAAACAAGGTGTTCATACATTCATAAATCGAGGTATTATTTATTTGGCTAATAATATATATTTATCCTAAATAAATAATATGTCCCCTCAAATGAATGTTTTTCCTCAATTATTTTTCTATGAAACCTTAAAGAATGAAATTTAATGTAGTCTCTTAATTATTTAACTGCCCTCCTACATGAAGGATCCATACCCCATGCAAGGAGATGTCGTCCTCTATGTGCACTCTCCTGCAGCAGTCGGCCATTTCAGAGACCTCCCCTCTCGTGTAACCATTTCAAAGGACTCCTCTCTCGTGCGACCATCTCAGAGAGGAGGTATCATTTATTTGGCAAATAATATTTATCCTAAATAATATGTCCCTTGAATGTTTTTCCTCAATTTATTTTTTACGAAACCTTAAAGAATGAAGTGTAATGTAGTCTCTTGATTTAACTTCCCTCCTACATGAAGGATCGTTACGCCATGCAAGGAGATGTCATCCTCTTTGCACTCTTATGCGGCCATTTTAGAGGCATCCCCTCTTTGTGCAGCCATTTCAGAGAACTCCTCTCTCATGTGAGCATCTTAGAGAGTGCCTCTCATGTGACCATCTCAGAGGGCTCCTCTTTCCACAAGTCTCTTGGAAAGGAATGCAATCGCCATCTCTCTCTAACTGTCTTATTCGAAAGTGTTTGCACCACTGTATCCAAGTGATCAAACACATCTCTCTCTCTCTCTCTCTCTCTCTCTCTCTCTCTCTCTCTCTCTCTCTCTCTCTCTCTCTCTCTCTCTCTCTCTCTCATGTATGGCAAAGGAGGAGGGATTATTGTATGGCAAAGGAGACGAGGATAGGGTGCTATGGGAGAAGTTAGGCTAGGAACATATTGTATGGAAGGGAGAAGAGGTTGGGGTATGCAAAACCCTAGCCATGTGTATAAAATAAATTACTCATGATTACACTAACAAATAGTGCTGCTCCTCCCCCTCACACTCGAGCGGGGGAGCACTAGGAGCCACCCACTTGACCGAGCACTTGGCCACATGCCATCTCCCAACAAATAGTGTGGATAATAGTAGGGATTAGCTCTCCTTAGGTGTAGTTCAACACCTAGTTAAATACTTTCTAGCTCCACATTACCGATAATTTGAGCCCAATTTACATTACAAGATTTCACTTTTATTTTAACCAAGAAGAGAAGAAGAAGAACACTCTAACTCTCTCTCTATTACTCTCTCTACCTCTCTCTTTCTAACACTTTCTAACTCTAATTTTATGTAACTTCTCTCTCTCTCTCTCTCTCTCTCTCTCTCTCTCTCTCTCTCTCTCTCTCTCTACATACACACACACACACACATATATATATATATATCTTTCTCTAATTCTCTCTCTCTCTCTCTACATACATACATACATACATACATACATATATATATATATATATATATATATATATATAATTCTCTCTCTCTCTCTCTCTCTCTCTCTCTCTCTCTCTCTCTCTCTCTCTCATTAAAAGAGTGCAAGCTCAAGATGTCAAAGGCATAGGCGTAGGAACATACTCTTAGGAAGAATTGTTTGATATGGTTTTAGAAATAGCAAAAAGCATGCTTTAAACTTTTGTGGAAAAGGTATGTGCTTTTCAAGACTTGTATGTAAAGGCTTACTGCCAATCATAATAAACATGAAGAGAAAATTTTGAAAGGAAGCGCTCTCTCTAATATATATCAATTGGTATAAGAGCTTAGAAGCGCTAAAGAAGGGTGGCACAAGTTTTTTTAAAGCTTGTTAAAAAGCTTAAAAAGGCTTTAAAGCTTTTATAAGGCTTTATATTAAAGCTACAAAAGCCTTAGTTGCTAGCCTATGTGCAAGGAAGGTGGGTGAAAATCTATACCCATAGCGGACCCTTTTGCGCAATACCCACCAACTTTCATAGACTTGCCCTCATTTATTCAGTATGTGGGAGACGGTAACAATGGGATGCTTGGGTATTGAAGAGATTCTCAAAAAGTGATGCTAGCAGAGTATTCTACTTGTCCTCACAATTGCATGCTCTTTAAGGTACGTTAGGTGGTTTGCACCAAGCCCTACTTTAGTCTCACACCAAGGTTAAGAAGCTCAAGGAGGCAAATTGAGAGGGTGCAACATGCATTGAAAAGCTAAGGTAGACCATCAACCACATGAAGAGCACCCCTAGCAAGGGAGCCTAACAGGCCACTCAACCACATTGAAACACTTGTTGTGGGAGGGGGTGCTTGTAAGCAAAGAATTCACGATGCAGGCGTATGGCTCTTAACCATTCCATTGGTAATGTCAATGCACTTCCAAGTTGGAAATGTCAATGCTTTCTTTTTTATTTGTAGGGTATTCCTCCAAGATGTTATAGGTGCTGATAAGTCTGGGGACTACAATGAGCTCTTGTGCTCAATCACAACAAGGATGCATGTGCTTAAAATGATCAAGGATCCTCATGGCAAGAAGATAAGTTTGGCGGTGGCCAATGATATCATGTCCCCGAGGTAGCCCAAACTATTAGCAGTGCTGAGGTTGTTAATGCATGGCGATGAGGTAGGCATTAGCACCAAGGGTTATAAGGAACTTCATCAGTTGCTAGGAGACACCCTCTGCAAGAAAGGTATCACGCACAACCTTTTCCCACCACCTAAGAGGGTATCATTAGCTAAGGGAGTGAGCAATGAAGACGTCAAATGCAAGATTGGTGACTACACACACACACACCACAAGCATGCATACACAAGAGAAAGAAAGAAGCATTCAACTAATCATAGATTAATCTACTTCAATGATGCTAAAACAGATTAAGAGAAAGAAGTGGAGCTATACTCATTGGAGCTTGATGCTCATTAGAGTACAATAGAGAGAGAGTTAGAGAGTTGCCATAGCTTGAGAGCTCAAGATCTTCACTCAATAGCTTATGAGAATGGCCAAAAACGTACTCTTTCTCTAGCTAACATCTCTTTTATAGAGATGTCACTAACCCTAACGCTAGGCCTCTTTCACACACGGACGGACAACCCCATAAGTGAGCCTTGCTTAATACACTTAGAACTCTCATTTAGAACCTACATTGGCCTAAAACGATTTACATTGCACTTCGGTACAAAAATATGGAAAAATTATGTGCGTCTTTATGTTCCCATGGCTACAATCCTGCTCTCTCGCATTAATTGCTTCCGGCCTCCTTCCATAATCCGTGTTCCCATGAGTGTTCCCGTGGAACACTTGTTTACAGATTTTTTTTTACAAAAGAAGGATTTGGCAATAATGATCCTTTCATACTAGAATCCTTCATCTTTTCCTACAAAGTCTTATAAATGGCTGAGTACCCTCTATGTGATATACCAACCTTCATTAAGTATTGCTTGGATGTCCTGTGGATTGAGTTGATTCTCTTTGAAAAAGTTATCTATTTTCTTTTTCTGAGACCTTCTTATATTTCTTCTTGTTCATTAGTGTTTCTACATACTGGCGATCTAAAAGAAGACTTAAATATGCGCTAGAAGGTTCTGTCGTTGATTCTTTGTGAGGCTGCAATAATGATTTGATATCAGATTGAAATGTAGGAATTGATATACATGAACATATGCAATAATGATTGCTATTCATAAAATATCACAATAGAAACAATAAACCAGTTAATAGAAAGAAGCTTACTTGATTGCATGTATTCTCTTCTTGATGCCACCAACCCCTAGCTTCATTTGCTCAATATCCCTTAGTTTTTTTTGTCGTCTTCGGAGACCTAATGAGGTATGAATATGTCTTAAATCATACATTTGTTTTTCAAGCCTGAAATGGTTTCCTTATTGCTTAATAACTTCTGCACACAATGCTCCATGGTTTTCTTCAAATGAATGTTCTCCTGCTTAAACAAATCTCTTTCTAATTTAAGAACATTGCTTGTTGCTTCCAAATGATGTGTATATCCTAGGAGCGCATTATAGCCATCTCCAACAAAGTTAAGCAGAGATGTCATATTCCTAAATGGGGGTGTGGAGTTTGTAAAAGGGTCTTTCGGATATAACCTCCCATCAATCCATAAATCTATGTTTTTCTTTCCTTGCATCCTCAACATTTCTTTAGAAGTACACAAAGTATTAGGTTTATTTCTGTTACTTAGAGGTTCATATTCATGTTCACGCTCGATGTGCAGGTTGTAAATGTATCTTTTCTCTATATTCCTCCTTTCTCTTGATCCCTTTGCCATCCTCTTGATCCTCTCCGTGTTCCTCCTTGCTCTTGATTAGTAGAAAAATCTGAATGGAAAGAGAAATGCGCCAAAATAGTAAAAAGAAGTAAAGAGTCAAACTAATTTGCAAGAAAAACCTTGATTTTGAAGGTACCAATACCTACAAACTTTGATATGTGAAACCTTCAAAATTTGAGGTAAAGTTTATTGCGAGGGAACTTGAAAACCTTCAAAATTTGAGGTGAAATTTCTTGCAAGGAACTCGAACTATTTTTGGATGATCCTTGGTTTAAATTTCAAGAAATATTCTATTTTGACTTGTACGTAGAGATTTTGAGATATAAGCCATTAAACTTAGAGAATTTACCAATTCATTGTTCATGTAGTACATATAGTACATGAACATATTGAAGACTTCGAGAACTAGCAATATTCTATCATTTTTTTATACATTTAAGAATAGAAATATATCCATTATATCTCAAGAAAATGCCAAGAGAAAATACGCCAAAATCAATTTCACCTTATTTCTTAGGCTTTTTGGATTATCTCTCTCTAAGCTTAGTTGGCACTTCTTAAAGGGCCCAAAGTTGAGTCCAAAATTTTCCTAATGCTTAACCCAACCAAATGGTCAAGACAGTAAATGAAAATAGGACCGACATGGACACGAAGTTGTATTCAACATTATGGACATTCAGAAGAGCCTACAAGAATGCAACGGGACTTATGCCAATTAACATAGTGTATGGACTGGAAATAGTACTTGGTGCCCATGGAGTTCCTCAATCAAAGCCTCAAGATAGTCGTAGCAAAAATACTCTCTTGTGAAGAGTCATAAGTGCACAGCATTGAGTTACTCCTTCGTCTCGATGAAAGGAGACTGCATAGTGCGTGGATTACCAAGATCATGAGAAGAAGATGAGAAAGCTCTAGTTGGATAGATAAAAAAATTTAAGATCTTCGAAGAAGGAGACGTAGTCCTGCTACTCTCATCAAGCATGGGACCTCACCTAGGAAAGATGAACATGAGATGGACAAGCTCATTCAGAATTGTCAAGAAACCTTTGAGCTAGAAAGTCTAGACGATGAAAGGCTAAAGAAACTAGTGAGGCTGATCCCCAGCAGGAAAAGCGTGTCCAGATCCGGAGAATGTCCAACAAGAAGAATCTGAGCTGAGTCAGGATGAGGAATCGGAAGTGGGAAACAATTCTTGAGACAATGGAAATGGAAAAGAGAAAATTCTAAAAATAGGAATTGTCTATGTAAATATGATCTAAGTGCACACATAGAACGAGGAGCTAGCTGGCAGCATGGAGGTGGCATAAAAATCGATGTCACCAGCCCAAAACATGATGCATGGATGGAAAGAAAGAGGTGTAACATCACTTTCACCCCCCCCCAACCCGGCCACATTCATGACCTCGTGGCTTGTGCATTAGGCACACATAGATAGAATTTTAAAAGAATTAGAAAGAATCATGGAGTTTTGGCCGTACCAATGAGGGACATATGCCACGACAATGACTAAGCATCATCACAATTTCTTTATCAAACGACTAATTTACATGTTTGTATTGTGCAAAAACTCTCTTCTACACTTCACTTCCAATTATCTCCTTGATAGCTTAGTTGTCACCCTTACCTGTCGTCTCTCAACCCCAAATATCGTGTGCCTTAGAGGATGGTGAAATTTGAGTATCTCTCATCCACCCTATATAAGGAGACAGATAAGCATGCCCAATAGATGGAGCGGATGGGACTGAAGCAATTCATGGAGCTGCCCTGGGAGGAGCTCTAGTGCAATTTTAGAGTCAAGGACCAAAAGGCACAGCTCCAAAACAGAACGTTATCACACTACCCTCAAGAGAATAAAGAAATCGATTCTCTATATGTGTCCGAGGTGGTGCAACTTGCTGGGGTGAGGGAGAAGAGATCAATTTGATGAATGATGATGACTTGATCAAGGAATTCAACTTGCTAGAGGGAAGAGTCAAGGCATATAAATTGCATGTCTAGAAAGACCTTTGGATGGTGAAAGACGTTGAAGCTAGAACAAGGGTCGCCTAGGCTAAATGTTTGTGTCATAACCTAAAGGAACTGATACGAAAGCTCACCAGGCCTAATACAAAGATGAATATTGGCCCATACTTGGGTGATTAGTTTAGAGGACACCAAGAGCTAAGAAGGACAAGGACGAGGGCCCTAAGGGAGATGCACAAGAAGAGAGAGCTCAGAAGGAGAAGTAGAAAAGGGACAGGCTAAGGGAGATGCACGAAGGAAGCTAGAAAGTTTAAAGCTCTATAGAAAGCCTTAGAAACAGGCCTTAGGATAAAGAAAGAACATAATATTTGAAGTTGGAGAGAAAAAAACCAAGAAAAAAAGGGCAAAATTTCCAAAGAGGGAGCCAATGGAGCAACGGCAGTGCAAAGCGGCATACAACTGAAGGAGGACTTGGTTTGGCCGACATAGGTAAGAAAGAGATAGCCATGCAGCTTCTCTTAGAGTTCAGATAGAAGAGCTAGATGTGTACAATAAATAAAAAGATGGCAAGACCATCAAGGCTTTAAAAAGGGAGATCGAAGAAGCCAAACCCACAAGGGTGACTAGATCCAAAGGTGGCAAGATGACCATAAATGAGTTGAACGTCATTTGATGACAACAAATGCTGACCTTAGGAGAAAAACATATTAGAGGGAGGGTATAAAGAAAGCCCATGCTACGAAACTGCAATTCAAGGACAAAATGCTTCAAGAATTTCAAAGTTGTTGGGCCAAAAGACAAAAAAGGGCAAGGGAGGACATGCGAGAGGACATGTAAAGGTAACTACAAGAAGAAATATTGGGACATATGTAAGTCATTATTTTCCCAGAGGCTGGAGAAGCAACTAACAGGAGTGCACCTTAACCACCAACCTACAGTTGGATGCGCAACCTCCACATCCACCAAGACTCTCTGCACCCATGTCTGCCTAAACTTTGTAAGGACAAGCAAGCTTTACAAAGACCATTGAAATGCAGTGGGTGCAGGCCCAACCCAATATTAAGTTCAACGATGCACAAATGATGGACTCAAATATGAGGAAGCTACAATCCATCATCAAGGAAAAGGATGTTGCTGTACAAATAGTGATAAGCGAGTAAGAACCCCTACAAGAGGAGCTACGCATGAGAATAATGGAAGCGGGCTAACTTAATAAAATGCAAAAATAGATCTAGTAGCTCCAATAGGCTAGTAAAAAAATGAAGAAGGAGATGAAGGAAATGAAGGAGACGATGGCCAAGAAAGACTAGGAGACTATGCAAATGGATAAGGAATTAAATAGGGACATAGAGATATAAGCCATTAAACTTGGAGAGTTTACCAATTCATTGTTCATGTAGTACATATAGTACATGAATTGACCAATTCATTGTTCATGTAGTACATATAGTACATGAACATATTGAAGACTTCGAGAACTAGCAATATTCTATCATTTTTTTATACATTTAAGAATAGAAATATATCCATTATATCTCAAGAAAATGCCAAGAGAAAATACGCCAAAATCAATTTCACCTTATTTCTTAGGCTTTTTGGATTATCTCTCTCTAAGCTTAGTTGGCACTTCTTAGAGGGCCCAAAGTTGAGTCCAAAATTTTCCCAAAGCTTAACCCAACCAAATGGTCAAGACGGTAATGAAAATAGGACCGACATGGACACGAAGTTGTATTCAACATTATGGACATTCAGAAGAGCCTACAAGAATGCAACGGGACATATGCCAATCAACATAGTGTATGGACTGGAAATAGTACTTAGTGCCCATGGAGTTCCTCAATCAAAGCCTCAAGATAGTCGTGGCAAAAATTCTCTCTCGTGAACAGTCATAAGTGCACAGCATTGAGCAACTCCTTCGTCTCGATGAAAGGAGACTACATAGTGCATGGATTACCGAGATCATGAAGAAGATGAGAAAGCTCTAGTTGGATAGATACAAAAATTTTAAGATCTTTGAAGAAGGAGACGTAGTCCTGCTACTCTCATCAAGCATGGGACCTCACCTAGGAAAGATGAAGATGAGATGGACAAGCTCATTCAGAATTGTCAAGAAACCTTTGAGCTAGAAAGTTTGGACGATGAAAGGCTAAAGAAACTAGTGAACAAATATAGGCTGATCCCCAGCAGGAAAAGCATGTCCAGATCCGGAGAATGTCCAACAAGAAGAATCTGAGCTGAGTCAGGATGAGGAATCGGAAGTGGGAAACAATTCTTGAGACAATGGAAATGGAAAAGAGAAAATTCTAAAAATAGGAATTGTCTATGTAAATATGATCTAAGTGCACACATAGAACGAGGAGCTAGCTGGTAGCATGCAGGTGGAAGGAAAATCGATGTCACCACCCCAAAACATGATGCATGGATGGAAAGAAAGAGGTGTAACATCACTTTCACCTCCCCTTAACCCAGCCACATTCATGACCTCGTGGCTTGTGCATTAGGCTCACATAGATAGAATTTTGAAAGAATTAGAGAGAATCATGGAGTTTTGGGCGTACCAATGAGGGACATATGCCACGACAATGACTAAGCATCATCGTAATTTCTTTATCAAACGACTAATTTACATGTTTGTATTGTGCAAAAACTCTCTTCTACACTTCACTTCCAATTATCTCCTTGATAGCTTAGTTGTCACCCTTACCTTTTGTCTCTCAACCCCAAATATCGTGTGCCTTAGAGGATGGTGAAATTTGAGTATCTCTCATCCACCCTATATAAGGAGATAGATAAGCATGCCCAATACATGGAGCGGATGGGACTGAAGCAATTCATGGAGCTGCCTTGGGAGGAGCTCTAGTGCAATTTTAGAGTTGAGGACCAAAACAGAACGTTATCACACTACCCTCAAGAGAATAAAGAAATCGGTCCTCTATATGTGTCCGAGGTGGTGCAACTTGCTGGGGTGAGGGAGAAGAGATCAATTTGATGGACGATGATGACTTGATCAAGGAATTCAGCCTGCCTAGAGGGAAGAGTCAAGGCATATAAATTGCACGTCTAGAAAGACCTTTGGATGGTGAAAGACGTTGAAGCTAGAACGAGGGTCGCCTGGGCTAAATGTTTGTGTCATAACCTAAAGGAACTGATACGAAAGCTCACCAGGCCTAATACAAAGAGGAATATTGGCCCATACTTGGGTGATGAGTTTAGAGGACACCAAGAGCTAAGAAGGACAAGGACGAGGGCCCTAAGGGAGATGCACAAGAAGAGAGAGCTCAGAAGGAGAAGTAGAAAAGGAACCTAAGGGAGATGCACCAAGGAAGCTAGAAAGTTTAAAGCTCTATAGAAAACCTTAGAAACAGGCCTCAGGACAAAGAAAGAACATAATATTTGAAGTTGGAGAGAAAAAGACCAGGAAAAAAAAGGGCAAAATTTCCAAAGAGGGAGCCAATGGAGCAACGGCAGTGCGAAGCGGCATACAACTGAAGGAGGACTTTGTTTGGCCGACATAGGTAAGAAAGAGATAGCCATGCAGCTTCTCTTAGAGTTCAGATAGAAGAGCTAGATGTGTACAATAAATAAAAAGATGGCAAGACCATCAAGGCTTTAAAAAGGGAGATCGAAGAAGCCAAACCCACAAGGGTGACTAGATCCAAAGGTGGCAAGATGACCATAAATGAGTTGAATGTCATTTGATGACAACAAATGCTGACCTCCACATAAAAACCCATTACACTGTATCAAAGGCCTTCTCTATGTCCACTTGCAAAATAAGCACATCTTGTTTTGTATATTTTGCATATTCAACCCCAATGTAGACATTTGCAATGTTATCTGATATATGTCTATGCGGGACAAAACCATATTGCACCTTGTGTAAGTCTGCATAAAGTACCCCTTTTACCCTGTTAACCAATATTTTGGTGACCGATTTGTATAGAATGGGAATTAGGGTTATTGGCTGCCATTCAGCGAAGGTCTCACACAAGCTCTTTTTTTGGAGAAGTTTTACAAGACCTTATTTCCATGATTTGGGCATTTCCCAAGTACGCCAAGCATCATTAATCATGAAAAGCAACACATGTTTGAGGTCATGCCAAAAGTGCAAGAAGAATTCCATAGTTAAACCATCCCAACTTGGAGATTTCCAAGTGCCCAATTGTTTTATTGCCTCTTGCAATTCTTCGTCCATGAAGTATTGTTCCATAGAGAGTTCATGTTCCTGTGATACTATGCATGAAATATGAGAGAGCTCGAACTTGTGCATTGTAGGACCTATAGTAGTAGTAGCAAGACATGCACATAGTGGGACACACATTGTAAGATCCCTGTTCCCACCGCGCAACGGATTCGGGGTACTAGCAGCGGAAGTAGCACTTCTTGCGCGAGGCAGGGTCCCACACTCGGGGCCTCGTCCACGGATATCCGGACAAAAGACTAATCCGTCGGTTTTTCCAAAACCAGACCCGGAAAAACTTCCCTTATCCGGAAAGCACGGGCGATTCCACCAGGATAATTTTTACTCTAACGTAGTCAAAACCCTTACTGATCAAACAGATCCGACTGCATCTATAAAGATACTTGGTCAGATCAAGGAAGAAACTTGCACTTGGATCATTGGGATCAACGCTTTTTTCCCCACCAAGGAGGCACAGCCGTTGATTCCTATCCATAGAACAATTACTATCCGGGATTTACTTTATCTATCGTAATAACAGAAATTGAGTCTCGATTTACGGATCCATCAGTCCAGCCTAACCCCATCCGATCCCATGGGTTAGCCAACCGCCCAACCACTGTAGTGATGGGATCCAATTTGGAATTTGGTTAGGTTTTGTCCCGGGTACCAAGGAAAAGAGTTCCAAGGCCCCCTAGCCGGAATTTCATGCAAACATAAAACTAGCCACACCACTTACACACCCAATATGAAAATTGCCTTTTTCTTAGCATCAACTAACTTTAAAACAATCCTTTAATGAAACCATAGTACCACTGATCACAATCTCCCAATTTATCCAGTTGATTCATAATTTCCCATCATTCCTTCATCAGAGTATCTATGGCATCATTGGCAACTAGAACGCTCACCACCTGTCCACACAGGGGCCGTTTCAATAGTTCCTAGCCCATAATACTCAACAATATAATCACTTATCAAGATGGACTCTCGTTGAAGATCAGCAAGATCAACCAACAGATCCATATAAAAGAGCCATGGACTCATCCGTTGAGGACCAGCAAGGTCAGTCAACCAGATCCATGCCCGGTTCCAGAAAACAACTCTTACTCCTTGTTCCAATATCTTCCTCGACACACGCGTGGGTATCCTGGGCGACCCAGAGCCCGAGCACCGTATGGTCAGCACCCTCTAGGATCCTTCGCAGGTGACCTAGCGCTTCACTCATAGGCCGCTTCCTTGGTCCCTCATCCACCGTACCGGAAGCTCACCATTTTAATCGAACCGAGGCTGGTCAAGACCTCGGCCGACCTTGCTACGCGAGACGTCCTCCATTGACTCTCCGTCAGCAGTTGCAACTTTATCAGTTAGGTCTCCACGACCTTAATCACAAGACGGTCAAAATGCTTTCACAGCATTCTTGACATAAAACAGCCATTTACAAACAGCATTTACAAACAGTTTACAAATACAATTTCTATATTAACTCTCATTTTTCCACATTATCCCTCATGCAATCCACATTACTTATTCCACATTTCATTTATATGTGTACTCATCCAATCATATCATTTTTCATCTCTTCACTTCAGATTCCTTCACATCACATATCATATATTCACATCCATATCCACATCCATACATCCACATCCACATCCACATTCACATCCATACATCCACATCTACATGCTTATCTCCATTTTCACATCCTCATTTATACATCCACATCCCATATCCACATTCATACATACACATCCATATCCACATCCATATTCGCATTCATACATACACATCCATATCCACATCCACATGCATACATTCATTATCACGTCCTCATTCATACATCCACATCCACATACATACATACATACATCCACATCCACATCCACATTCTCATTCACATCTATACATCCATATCTACATGCACATTCACATCCATACATCCACATCTACATCCTCATTCACATCCATACATCCACATTCATGCATCCACATCTACATGCCTACATCCATACATACAAATCCACATTTACATCCATGCATCCACATCCACATCCTCATTCACATCCATACATCCACATTCATACATCCACATCCACACCCACATTCACATCCATACATCCACATCTACATGCTTATCTCCATTTTCACATCCTCATTTATACATCCACATCCCATATCCACATTCATACATACACATCCATATCCACATCCACATGCATACATACATCCACATCCACATTCCCATTCACATATATACATCCATATCTACATGCACATTCACATCCATACATCCACATCTATATCCTCATTCACATCCATACATCCACATTCATGCATCCACATCTACATGCATACATCCATACATCCACATCCACATTTACATCCATGCATCCACATCTACATCCTCATTCACATCCATACATCCACATTCATACATCCATACATCCACATTCATACATCCACATCCACATCCACATTCACATCCATACATCCACATTCATACATCCACATCCACATCCATACATCCACATTCATACATCCACATCCACATCCACATTCACATCCATACATCCACATTCATACATCCACATCCACATCCACATGCATCTTATCATATCTTATCACTTCCCATATCTTTTATGCATACCTCTATGCATGAAATTCAATTATGCTAAAAGTAACACTTTTATAATAAAATATTCAACTTTTATGCATACCTCTATGCATGAAATCCAATATGATAAAAGTAACACTTTTGATATAAAAAAATTATCCTTTATGCATACTTCTATGTATGAAAATTAAAAATGATAAAAGTAACACTTTTGATATAAAAAATTTTCCTTTATGCATGATATTAAAATTCAATTTCTCCATGATTATAATGAAATTCTTTCAATTAATCTAGGATGATAATTCCTAGAATATGGTAGGAAGTCCTCTTTTTATGCTTTGAATGAAATTATTTTATGCATAATTTTTATAAAAATTTTGCCATAGCTCCGCTGCTATGACTGATAAATCTCAATTTTTTCTAAGGGATAAAGCTTATCATTAAGGAAATAATTAAAATGATCTCTAATTGGATCATTAATCTATAGGATTAAATCATCAATATGCATAAACTAAAAGCATAGAAAAAAGCCATTAAATTGGCCTCAAGCATAGCTTAATCTTGGGTTAAGGAAAAGCTTTATGAAAAGCTTGATTTGGATTGAGAACGGGTCATGAGTATGACCATTTCTTGAGTGAGAGAGAGAGTTTACATAAAAATCATTAGAATTTAAACATAAATGAAAATTAACTTCAATAGCATTTATTAACTTATGTAACTCTTCACTACTATTCAAACTTCAATAGTATTTAAAAAAAAACCATACCAATTAAACTTCTCAAGCTTGAGAGGGGTTGAGAAGAGAGAAACATTGAGAAATTATAGAAAGATCAATATTCACTAATTACCTTACAACTTGCTTGATTCTTTGTTCACGGTAGAGGCCCCCAACCAATCAATTGGTTAAGTATGTTGATGGAGCCACTAATGGGGATTGAAGAAAGAGGGAAGCTCCAAAAACTAGTGAATTATTAAATGAATTCACAGTTCTTGGCTTAGGTGGAGTAGAGTAACGATGCATAAACACTAACTATTTTTCAACAAGGGGGAGGCTTCTATTTATAGGAAAAATTGAGCTCCTAACCAAACAAACTGATTCTAGAATTTTCTAAATCAGTTTGGTCAATATTTGACCATTTTTAGGTCAGTTAAGCTAACTTTTTGGAACTAGACTTGAATGAGGAGAGAGGAGAGATGAAATATCTCAATTTTTATGAGTTTAAAACTCATTCAAGCATGTGAAATATGCACCTCCTTTAAAGAACTCCCCTTCCTTACATATGTCATATTTTTAATATTGCTCATAGTTTTTTACTAATAAACCTTGTACATTTTCAACTCTTCATCTTATGTGAAATATGCACCTCCTTTAAAGAACTCCCCTTCCTTACATATGTCATACTTTTAATATTGCTCATAATTTTTTATTAATAAACCTTGTACATTTTCAACTCTTCATCTTATGTGAAATATGCACCTCCTTTAAAGAACTCCTCTTCCTTACATATGTCATACTTTTAATATTGCTCATAGTTTTTTTACTAATAAACCTTGTACATTTTCAACTCTTCACCTCATGTGAGCATTTACTCATTTTTGGGTATTTTCTTTTTACAAGTTGGATTTATCTCCTCCCTACACATGGATTGATGCTATTGGTCCATAGGAACCTTAATTGGACCATAGTCTAAAGATTTCTGAAAATCTAGACCCTTAGGCTAAGGTTCTTTATAGCTATTTTCAATTAATTCCAATTGCACATTGGAAAATTCTTTTTGAATTTCTGTTTCAGGGGAACTCATCTGAATTAGAAGAGATATTTTTCTATCCAAAAATATTCAAAATCTGAATATTCTCTCTCTAGAATATTTTTCTCTCTCTAGGCTAAAACAGATAGAAACAAGGTCTTTATATTTCTGAAGAGGGATTGATTACAGGGAAAGATACTAGACATCAAAAAGGGGGTGGGGGAGGAATCTTACATTCTACCCCACTTAAAAAATGCGAGATGTCCTCATCTCGCAAACTGGGATAATTTCGCAAGATGCACGAATATGAGACTTAGAGAAAAATTTTAATCAAGATTAACCACCAAGAAACGTCTTAAAGAGAGCAAGATTCAAAATAAGAACAAGATTTAAACTTTATTCATTCTCGGAACTTATACAGTAAAGATAGAAGAACTCTTTACACTTCCATAAGCCCGTCCATCATATGATCACAAAAGCAGTCCTCACAAGCTGCACAAGTATAGGGTAACTCATCTATGGGAATGATTCTGCTGGTTATTGCCGCACCTATCTCAGTGGTATGAGGTGACCTAACAAAAGGACCTCTGAGAGGTAAGCCAAAAACGGGGTAAAGGCATATCTTCTCATGAGGAAGAAAACACGCCAGTAAAAAGACCCGCTCAGAAAACCCAAGATGTCTTGATCTCATGACGCAGTAGTATCGGGGACCCAAACCCAAAGCTTCAATAGCCATGGCCAAGCGGACATTGTTACGAAAGTGCTGTTGACCCCAGGGTGTTACCCTAGTTATGTTTTGATAGGTCCGCCATTTGGTTTGCGCTACAGAAGTTCCCAAGTGAGGAAAAAGTGAGCGCTCATACTGTTCTATAAAATCCTTCTTTACAGACTCACTTGCATCTTGAAGGTGAGGAATCATTATGGATAAAACTAATTCTTGTTGCCAAGCCATGAAGGAGATTTAGAAAGAAAGGAGATTGATGGGAGTAAGATTATTGTGAGCGACAAGTAAAAGTTACGACTTATATAAAGGAAGGAGCTAGCGTAACTTAGAAGCCAACGGTAACTTGCCACTGAAGTTTTACCGTCTTTCCATGATTTGGGTTTGACACATTTTTCTATAGAAGGCATTAAGAATTTTGAGATGAAGAGATAAAAGAAGCTTGTAGGCTAAGTCACCTACTTTCATTGAATTCAGATAAGGCTCACAATATCTGGGGGATAACTTCTTAAACTCCCCAATAGATAAAGAACTTCTTTTGGGCCGTACTCAAATGAAGACCAAAACCTTGGTATCCAAAACACCGATTTTTACTTCTGAACTCATTGTTCTGAATCCTTAAAACAGGTGGAACTCCTGAGAAGTATTCTAGGAAAAGGGTCTTTCTTTCTTAAACAGAATCGTTCTTTTATTTTAGAGATCAAAAAGGGAGATTCTTACTCCTGTATACCTCAAAGGCTGGGGAGGAATCTTACATTCTACCCCACTTAAAAAAGTGCGAGATGTCCTCATCTCGCCAAGTAGAGGACAACTCTTTTTCTTAAGATCCAATTTATTCTAGGGTTCCTTATATTCTGGTAAACCCAACAGAATACGGGGATAAATATCCCTTATATAGAACTCATCATTAAATAACAATTCATTTTAGATCATATCATTCATATCTTTAATACGATAATGGTCCATCTGATCGAAATTTTTTTCTTTCTGAACATTCCTCCACGGGAATTTCGGTCAAGCAAGTTTTCAATTTGTCATCCCTTAACTTGATATACCGAGTCAAGTGTTAACAGTAGCACTTTGACAGCACAATCCACTAATCTCATAGTGATTTGCTGAAATTGTTATCATCATTCCAGTTATGAATATCATCACAGGGACTCGTCCCATTCATCCTCATGTGGTTTCGCTCAGCTTATTACATTTCAACTAAATTTCGAAAATCATCATTTTTCAATCAGAATCCAAATCAATTTCATCAGTTCTCAAACAGAATTAAAAATCATATCAACCACATTCGAATTCATCATCTGGATAGCATTAACGCTTAAAATTTCAAGTCTTAGATTTACTCGTATATACTGTCAGTAAAGAGCTGCAGTATACTCTCGGTATATACGGGTAGTCACGGCCCTTGGAATTATAAGGTAAATACCATCATGTCTAGGCCTCAAGCAAGTCAGGGATTCTATATAATTGCGGTAATTCCATCTGAAGACCCAATTACCAATTTACGAATTTTAGTTTGAATATCAAATTGTATGACTTATATCACACAATTACAACCTTTTTGTGTTTCTTGATAAATTTTTGACATATTTGTCTTCTCAGTTGATCTTTATTAGCCAAATGCTCTGATACCAACTGTAAGATCCCTGTTCCCACCGCGCAACGGATTCGGGGTACTAGCAGCGGAAGTAGCACTTCTTGCGCGAGGCAGGGTCCCACACTCGGGGCCTCGTCCACGGATATCCGGACAAAAGACTAATCCGTCGGTTTTTCCAAAACCAGACCCGGAAAAACTTCCCTTATCCGGAAAGCACGGGCGATTCCACCAGGATAATTTTTACTCTAACGTAGTCAAAACCCTTACTGATCAAACAGATCCGACTGCATCTATAAAGATACTTGGTCAGATCAAGGAAGAAACTTGCACTTGGATCATTGGGATCAACGCTTTTTTCCCCACCAAGGAGGCACAGCCGTTGATTCCTATCCATAGAACAATTACTATCCGGGATTTACTTTATCTATCGTAATAACAGAAATTGAGTCTCGATTTACGGATCCATCAGTCCAGCCTAACCCCATCCGATCCCATGGGTTAGCCAACCGCCCAACCACTGTAGTGATGGGATCCAATTTGGAATTTGGTTAGGTTTTGTCCCGGGTACCAAGGAAAAGAGTTCCAAGGCCCCCTAGCCGGAATTTCATGCAAACATAAAACTAGCCACACCACTTACACACCCAATATGAAAATTGCCTTTTTCTTAGCATCAACTAACTTTAAAACAATCCTTTAATGAAACCATAGTACCACTGATCACAATCTCCCAATTTATCCAGTTGATTCATAATTTCCCATCATTCCTTCATCAGAGTATCTATGGCATCATTGGCAACTAGAACGCTCACCACCTGTCCACACAGGGGCCGTTTCAATAGTTCCTAGCCCATAATACTCAACAATATAATCACTTATCAAGATGGACTCTCGTTGAAGATCAGCAAGATCAACCAACAGATCCATATAAAAGAGCCATGGACTCATCCGTTGAGGACCAGCAAGGTCAGTCAACCAGATCCATGCCCGGTTCCAGAAAACAACTCTTACTCCTTGTTCCAATATCTTCCTCGACACACGCGTGGGTATCCTGGGCGACCCAGAGCCCGAGCACCGTATGGTCAGCACCCTCTAGGATCCTTCGCAGGTGACCTAGCGCTTCACTCATAGGCCGCTTCCTTGGTCCCTCATCCACCGTACCGGAAGCTCACCATTTTAATCGAACCGAGGCTGGTCAAGACCTCGGCCGACCTTGCTACGCGAGACGTCCTCCATTGACTCTCCGTCAGCAGTTGCAACTTTATCAGTTAGGTCTCCACGACCTTAATCACAAGACGGTCAAAATGCTTTCACAGCATTCTTGACATAAAACAGCCATTTACAAACAGCATTTACAAACAGTTTACAAATACAATTTCTATATTAACTCTCATTTTTCCACATTATCCCTCATGCAATCCACATTACTTATTCCACATTTCATTTATATGTGTACTCATCCAATCATATCATTTTTCATCTCTTCACTTCAGATTCCTTCACATCACATATCATATATTCACATCCATATCCACATCCATACATCCACATCCACATCCACATTCACATCCATACATCCACATCTACATGCTTATCTCCATTTTCACATCCTCATTTATACATCCACATCCCATATCCACATTCATACATACACATCCATATCCACATCCATATTCGCATTCATACATACACATCCATATCCACATCCACATGCATACATTCATTATCACGTCCTCATTCATACATCCACATCCACATACATACATACATACATCCACATCCACATCCACATTCTCATTCACATCTATACATCCATATCTACATGCACATTCACATCCATACATCCACATCTACATCCTCATTCACATCCATACATCCACATTCATGCATCCACATCTACATGCCTACATCCATACATACAAATCCACATTTACATCCATGCATCCACATCCACATCCTCATTCACATCCATACATCCACATTCATACATCCACATCCACACCCACATTCACATCCATACATCCACATCTACATGCTTATCTCCATTTTCACATCCTCATTTATACATCCACATCCCATATCCACATTCATACATACACATCCATATCCACATCCACATGCATACATACATCCACATCCACATTCCCATTCACATATATACATCCATATCTACATGCACATTCACATCCATACATCCACATCTATATCCTCATTCACATCCATACATCCACATTCATGCATCCACATCTACATGCATACATCCATACATCCACATCCACATTTACATCCATGCATCCACATCTACATCCTCATTCACATCCATACATCCACATTCATACATCCATACATCCACATTCATACATCCACATCCACATCCACATTCACATCCATACATCCACATTCATACATCCACATCCACATCCATACATCCACATTCATACATCCACATCCACATCCACATCCACATCCATACATCCACATTCATACATCCACATCCACATCCACATGCATCTTATCATATCTTATCACTTCCCATATCTTTTATGCATACCTCTATGCATGAAATTCAATTATGCTAAAAGTAACACTTTTATAATAAAATATTCAACTTTTATGCATACCTCTATGCATGAAATCCAATATGATAAAAGTAACACTTTTGATATAAAAAAATTATCCTTTATGCATACTTCTATGTATGAAAATTAAAAATGATAAAAGTAACACTTTTGATATAAAAAATTTTCCTTTATGCATGATATTAAAATTCAATTTCTCCATGATTATAATGAAATTCTTTCAATTAATCTAGGATGATAATTCCTAGAATATGGTAGGAAGTCCTCTTTTTATGCTTTGAATGAAATTATTTTATGCATAATTTTTATAAAAATTTTGCCATAGCTCCGCTGCTATGACTGATAAATCTCAATTTTTTCTAAGGGATAAAGCTTATCATTAAGGAAATAATTAAAATGATCTCTAATTGGATCATTAATCTATAGGATTAAATCATCAATATGCATAAACTAAAAGCATAGAAAAAAGCCATTAAATTGGCCTCAAGCATAGCTTAATCTTGGGTTAAGGAAAAGCTTTATGAAAAGCTTGATTTGGATTGAGAACGGGTCATGAGTATGACCATTTCTTGAGTGAGAGAGAGAGTTTACATAAAAATCATTAGAATTTAAACATAAATGAAAATTAACTTCAATAGCATTTATTAACTTATGTAACTCTTCACTACTATTCAAACTTCAATAGTATTTAAAAAAAAACCATACCAATTAAACTTCTCAAGCTTGAGAGGGGTTGAGAAGAGAGAAACATTGAGAAATTATAGAAAGATCAATATTCACTAATTACCTTACAACTTGCTTGATTCTTTGTTCACGGTAGAGGCCCCCAACCAATCAATTGGTTAAGTATGTTGATGGAGCCACTAATGGGGATTGAAGAAAGAGGGAAGCTCCAAAAACTAGTGAATTATTAAATGAATTCACAGTTCTTGGCTTAGGTGGAGTAGAGTAACGATGCATAAACACTAACTATTTTTCAACAAGGGGGAGGCTTCTATTTATAGGAAAAATTGAGCTCCTAACCAAACAAACTGATTCTAGAATTTTCTAAATCAGTTTGGTCAATATTTGACCATTTTTAGGTCAGTTAAGCTAACTTTTTGGAACTAGACTTGAATGAGGAGAGAGGAGAGATGAAATATCTCAATTTTTATGAGTTTAAAACTCATTCAAGCATGTGAAATATGCACCTCCTTTAAAGAACTCCCCTTCCTTACATATGTCATATTTTTAATATTGCTCATAGTTTTTTACTAATAAACCTTGTACATTTTCAACTCTTCATCTTATGTGAAATATGCACCTCCTTTAAAGAACTCCCCTTCCTTACATATGTCATACTTTTAATATTGCTCATAATTTTTTATTAATAAACCTTGTACATTTTCAACTCTTCATCTTATGTGAAATATGCACCTCCTTTAAAGAACTCCTCTTCCTTACATATGTCATACTTTTAATATTGCTCATAGTTTTTTTACTAATAAACCTTGTACATTTTCAACTCTTCACCTCATGTGAGCATTTACTCATTTTTGGGTATTTTCTTTTTACAAGTTGGATTTATCTCCTCCCTACACATGGATTGATGCTATTGGTCCATAGGAACCTTAATTGGACCATAGTCTAAAGATTTCTGAAAATCTAGACCCTTAGGCTAAGGTTCTTTATAGCTATTTTCAATTAATTCCAATTGCACATTGGAAAATTCTTTTTGAATTTCTATTTCAGGGGAACTCATCTGAATTAGAAGAGATATTTTTCTATCCAAAAATATTCAAAATCTGAATATTCTCTCTCTAGAATATTTTTCTCTCTCTAGGCTAAAACAGATAGAAACAAGGTCTTTATATTTCTAAAGAGGGATTGATTACAGGGAAAGATACTAGACATCAAAAAGGGGGTGGGGGAGGAATCTTACACACATTCATCAGCCAATTGTTGTTTGGAACATATCCAAGTTTTCATCGAGGTCTTGACATGCTTACTAGTGTCTTTTGCCATTCAAAGTGTAAGGTTTTGAAGAAATCCTTGGAAGAGCATTCCTTATCCTTAAATGGCCATTGAATGGCTTTGACTTGCCATTTTTCTAGCTTACGTCTATAGTTTTCAGCAAGAACATGTTTTGCATTGTATAAATCTATCATAAAGCCATAGAGCTTAATTTCCACATGTACATAGGGGCCCATGGGCAAAAGGAGAAAGTGATTATAAATAGGGCTTGGGGTACATTGGTAGGAACTTTTGACACTTTTACTAATTTTGTTCATCTTGTACCTTTGGGCTCCATCAATGGAGATTTGACCTTCCATGGTCAAGTTCATGGCTAACTTGAAAGCCATCCTCTTGGTGAGAGGTTAAACACACTTAGGCTATTTGTGCATCTTCTCTTGCTACATGCACTTAGCTCCCATTTGCTAGGGCTTTTGTTGATCTTGAGGAGAGGAACACATAGAGTACCAATTTACATGCATTTTTCTGAAAATTTTTGAAAATTTGTTTCCCTTTTCTTTCCCTTTGCTCCAAACCCTAATCTCTCTCACATAGCTCACCATTGTCCCATTCCACTCACTCTAAATTGCTGCAAATGTTATCCTATTGCTAATGAGGGCCTAGCTTGGTGTTGCTCTTGTCTTTTTGACCCGTGAGGCTAGGCGTGGCTGCGCCGAATTCGCGCGCAGCCTCACGGCCTACAATCACAAGAAGAAGATCAAATGCATCAAGCCTAAGCCAAGGATTATGAAGTTTGGTTGTTTGTTAGCTAAGATGTTTGGCATCTCTTTTATGGATTTTGGGGAGTTCTTCATTGCTATTGGAGAGGGAGAAGAGGAGGTTTGAGCAGCCCTCAGAAATTGCAAAAATCTTCAAGATTTGGATCCATTGGAGGCTCTATCAAGCAACAATCCAACCATTGAAGCTTTTGGAATACCTTTGGTGAGTTGCTATGGCCATTTTCTCAAGCATTGGTGATTAATCCTCAAGGTTTATTTCTGTTACTTAGAGGTTCTTATTCATGTTCACGCTCGATGTGCAGGTTGTAAATGTATCCTCTGCCATCCTCTTGATCCTCTCCATGTTCCTCCTTGCTCTTGATTAGTAGAAAAATCTGAATGGAAAGAGAACTGTGCCAAAATAGTAAAAAGAAGTAAAGAGTCAAACTAATTTGCAAGAAAAACCTTGATTTTGAAGGTACCAATACCTACAAACTTTGATATGTGAAACCTTCAAAACTTGAGGTAAAGTTTATTGCGAGGGAACTTGAAAACCTTCAAAATTTGAGGTGAAATTTCTTGACAACTATGAGTTGTGATGACTAGATTAAGTAAATGATTATGTGTAGTGTAATTTCCACTACTAGAGGACAATAAAATACCGATGTTTTTTTTTCGACGTAAAATAATTGCATTGTAAAATCAATGATTGTCTATATTCACGTCGAAAAAATCGTCGCTACAAAAACGTCAAAACTGGCCTCTATAATATCGTCGATAACACCATCCATAATGACATAGCAAAAACTATCACTAATTACATCGATATTTTGCTTATTTTCCACTTTTTTTAGACGCATATATCGACAAGTATACTGACAGAACTACTGATGGACGCAAGAATTTATCCACAAAAATAAAAACAGATGAAGAGAATTTCAAACGCTTATATCGATGGATGTAAGGAATTTCCAATGTTCATATGGACAAAAACACCAACCGTTGATTGTTTTTTGGCATAATAGTGCATACAGGTAAAGTTCTACACCTGGATACACGATTATGCCAAATATCTAAAGACTTTATTGCATTGAAGTGAAATTTCACACTTAAAGAATCAACACAAACAAAGATACATTGATGTACAAAATCAGGTTTCATTACTTGATGTCAAACCGCAGTGAGACATTGATCCAAATTGCATGATATCATTACTTATACGATAAATGTTTATTCAAAAAAGTTGCCGCATATGCAAGCGAACTATACATGCCCAAAAGGGGTGTAAAAACGATTTGTACAATAATATTCCAAAAAGATCTATCCAATTCTAAAACTATGCAAGCTAAAGTAAATGTCCAATCTGCGAGCTAACCTGAACGGGGAGGCTCAGGTACTGCTCTCTACAAAAACAATTCAATACCCACGAATTAGCATATACAAACTTACCAAAACCTCAAATTGGCATATGGTATGACGTACTTAACCAAACCACATCGGTCCAATCTGTATTTTTGCCATCGTGCTGAATGTGCTCAAGCAAGGCATAAATGCCATGCTTGAATGCATATAGCGGTCCTCCAACTCGGTATCCTGGCGTCCAACCACCCTCTCCTGCATACATGAAAACAAAACATAAAAACATACAACTATACACTAGTTGACATACAAACGAGAGGATACAGAAACCATGGGTACTTACAAAATACTCCCATCCGCCGCTCCCGAGGTGTGAGCTCCCCAACTTTCCTCACCTCCTCATCCCATCTCTGTTGGTTAATGAACCAAGGCTTTTGTCCCCCGGTTTTCATCGCTTGGGTGACATTGAAGCTTCTGTGTTTCATACAATCTCTCATGAGATCGTAGATCCACTTGTTAGGTACTTTCTCGCTACTTGCGACAGGCTTGAGTTGATTAAAAATTCTTGTTTTCTGCTTCAATGGGAGGTGGAGACATTTGGTGAGAGTTTCATGGGCAAATACTATTTTACATATCTCCCTTACACGACTCTGCATCTTGTGACCAATATCATCAAGAACGACCTTCCCTTCCCACACCGTGTAAAGATGTTGATTTGCATTAAGGAGGGCTACTACCAAAACATTAACTAGATTGACACGATGAGATGGGGGTGTCGTCCACACTTTGTATGGGTGGATGCTCTCGTGGAGGGGTAAATGCATCCGTGGCACTACCGCCGCCAACAACCACCACCACCCCTATGACGTGTACTGCGACTGCGGTTCAAGAAACAACCCGAGGGTGGGCGGGTTTCACTAGGGGATGGTATGGGTGTGAGTGTGACTATGGTCATGGTGGAGGATGGGCCTCCACCGGCTTGCCATGGGTAAATGAGGTTTTAGCCATGGCTTCTTGCTCAAGAGTGGCTTGTGCAATGAAGTTAAAAAATTCATCAGGGCTCATGACACATGGAGTAGGTGGGATATTTGGTTGGGGGGTAATGTTGCTGGGGTTGATTTTTAGACTATATGTATGGTCCTCTATCTGCATATGTGCATGGATATGGTTATGCAAGTGGATATCCAAGTTATAAGCAGTAGCATATGAACATGTGACATGTGACAAATATATTTTTTTTTAAATGAGAGGCTAGAAGAAGTCTTACCTCTGAGATTAGTTGTAAGAGATCCTGCATCACAAAAACATAAAACCCGCACTAATCCACTATAGTTTAAAAGCATAATATCAAATTAATATGGAGAGATTAGGGAGAGAAAAAAGGGGCTTACCTCTAAGAGATTAGAGATACATTATAGAGATATAGAATTTACATTCAAAAACATTATAAAAAAAAGATTAGAACACTATGCATGTGTAAGAAAACATGAAAGCAAGAAAGATGGTGGTGTAGGAGAGTGTAGAGATGCAGGAGAGAGAGAGAGAGAGAGAGAGAGAGAGAGAGAGAGATCCCCCAAAAAGAGATTAGAACACTGAATTTATAACAACAAATCATCAAAGGAACCAAGATGGTAGTGTAGGAGAGTGTAGTGATTTAGGAGAGGGAGCGAGAGAGAGAGAGAGGACATGTAAAAGGGGGCAGTGGGAGATGAACTTACCGGTGTACACAAAGAAGACAATCTAAAATGAGAAAAACAGAGTCCACGTTTCAGCTTTGTAATTTTTCCCAATGTCCAAATAGTCATTGGAAAAAACATTGATAAAAGTGTCCGTATAACTGTCTATAATAATGTCGCAATGATAGTCGAACAGTGTGTCCAAAACTTATGTTTCTGAGACTATACCGACAATATTTTTGACAACGAAAGATATACAACCTTTGAAATTTCCTACCTCGATACCTTTCGGGCCATTAGAATTTAAACTTTGTAGATCGACTAGACTATGGCCTAATATATAAAGGGCCATTCCTCCCCTCCCAAAAAACACAAATTTACAGTCATGGATTGTGCGCTTTTACCGCACAGGTCGTAGCTGGGGACTTGCCGGACAGGTCGTAGCTGGGGACTTGCCGGACACCGTATGCGAGCCACGAATGGCTGCAAGCATACAACCAGGGAAGGAAGCTCAAACAAAATGCAAAAGCTGTGTCACTCACCGCTCAACCGCCGCCTTAAAGGATTCCCGCGTCGTCGCCGTGAAGAAGGAGCCGCCGTCGTCGCCGCTCTACCGCCTCTTCGTCGCCCGTGCCGCTACACAGTGCTCGATCGCTCTCTCACTCTCTCTCTCTCTCTCTCACATACGCAAGAGAAGGAAACCAAGGAGATAAGGCAAGAGCACTCTTGTATTCACAACACATGAGAATGAGGATTTTAGGGTTACATTTAACTCTTATAGGTGACTTGGCCGTTCACACTTGGGCGCCCATACATGGCCGACGGATCCTAACCCTTATTACTGATATTCAAGGTGTGCCTCTCATCGGCGATCACCCAATCCCTTCATCCTTAACATATGGTGCCGACAGGCCCGGCCCATGACTCAGAATAGTTAAACTAATTACATGACGTAAAACATAGTACGTCTCATTGTCCATCATAGGTTAACATGCCCCCCTTCCTGATGTAGATTCCATCCTCGGAAGCTATGGTATGGTAATCTCGAGAGGGTTGTTGTGGTAGACCGTCTGCAAAACACGGAAGTAGAGTGAAAGTATACTGGAATTCAAAAGATATAAAGTGTATAAATTCAAGCATGTTAGACCACAATGGATGTTGCTGTGAGAACTTAGTTTAAGGGGTCACATGAATGAGCTAGTGTAGCAAATTAACAGGAGTTTAAAATTATTGAAAGTAAATCAAGAGTTAGCAAGTGTCAAAGGTTAATCAAGGTTTATAACTGGCCTAAGTCAAGGAAAATAACCAAGCTTAATAAATAAACACATGACCACACTGTGTCTACTCTAAGAACAAGTTAATACCACGAGCCTAGGGACACAAGAAACATCAGAGTTACAGGAGTCTTTTGTCTTTATTTCTTTACGCACGTGACAATTTTTTTACACAAATGGCGACCTTCCTAAGGCAAAACTAACATCGATCCTAGTACCATGTTTAACACAAGGCATTAGCCAGGAATCTATTAGCTCACTCTAGGCAAGGCCACCCCCTATCAACCAAGGCATCGGTGTGGAGTAGAATACTCCTCGCCTACCAAGTATCAATAAGGCGATAGGCCAGCATTAAAGCACATCATAGACTTGTATTGCCATTTATTGTAGGCTCTTTTTTTTTAAATAATTTCTTTTGATCTTCGCCCCTGAACTATAATTTGTCTTGCATCCTTTCGACAAAGGGGTAAAAGCTATGTCCTAGAGGTCAACACACACATGGCCAGGTGTCAAACATTAAGATGGTTTGACCCTAGACTTAAGACAATCGTATTCCAAGGTTAACTAAAGACGTCATGCATTCTCAGGAATATAACCAATAAGGTTAAGCTCATTAATGATTTACACTAGCACGTCAAGCAACTTCAAAAACTAAGTAGTTCATTGACAATTTCCATGTGGTCATGCATTATAGTTCATGCAATTAATTAAACAGAAAAAACAAAAGAGAGTGGGTATGGAAGAATTACACCTGTATTTTGGAGATCTCCGATGAGAGAAATGCTCGCAATTTGATGAGATATTTATGTATGAGCGTTGCGGCTATCTCAGGACTTGAAAGCTAACCCACCTCAAACTTTTCAACCTGTACAATCAACTAACAAGCACTATACCTCGAGAGGCACATCAGTGTGAAAAATGAAAGACTCGTTTAAGGAATCCAAACTAGAAAAAACTTGAAAATACTAACCTACGTACTACCAGTCACCACACTACTACTGAGGATACGGTAAGAGGATGTTGTAGAGTCCTGGCTCTAGCCCTAAGGCTAAGCCTCTATCTGCATCATCCAAATAAATAAAGTCAATCTCAGTAGTGCCATGAGTTTCATCCGTCCATTCATCATTATTAGATATTTCCTTTTCATTTTCCCATCCACATAAACTCATCAAGAATGTAACCATGCAAGGATAGTCATCTTGTGGAAAAGGAAAGCATTGGGCTATCGGGGATATTTCCTCTACGGAGTAGGGGTCAGTCATGGTCAATAGGCGAATTAGCCATTCTAATTCCTCAACATTTTCCTCTCTGGCTAGTACATCTATATGATCCCATTCAGTTTCAATTATAGGATAGCACATGTGAAATATCTGAGAAAGGTACAGATGATACCTCTCACCAAAGGTGGGAGTGGATGAAGTGTATGATGATCGTGCATCTGCCATATCTGCAAACACAGATATAGCATCAGTAGGTTTATGACAGGTCAATCTAGTTCCTGATTGTATATGGATATTTCTCCTCTTTTTTGGCTCTTGCTCTTTTTACTATTTTTTGTTTTTCTTTTCTTTTCTTTTCTATGTATGAAGCTATATATATACATCTCCTTGAATTTGGCAATTACATGGTCAGGGGAGAAGGTTAGGGAGGAAGCAATAGAATGTTGAGCGTGAGTACATGCTTCCCCTTTCCTTGGGTAGATCATATTATTTGCAATGATGTTGTAGCCTCTTGGAACCAATTTGTCCAGCGGGTCATAGGTTGTGATGTGGGCAGATAGCTTTTTATGACCCTTGTGGCTACATCCAATTGCAGAGATGGTAGTGTACGCTCCCATTGATGAATGGAGGAAATGGTTTCCGACAATACTATTATAAGGGGAGACGTAGACTCATCGGTTTTTTGTTGGGTGTTGACAAGAGTAGGTGTAGAGCATGTAGAAACTTCTATATGAGTGTGTGCCTGGCATGAGGAGCTAGAAGCTTCATGTGGCTCCCCCCTTCCTGAGCTAGGTGGTAATGATCGATATCGTTTGGGAATCCAAACTAACTCTGGAAGAAGTGGTGCGGAGCACTCTGTTACCTTTCCCTTACCACGATCTTGAATTGTCATTGGGGTGGCAACAATTGGTTTGCAAGGTTTTACAGGTGATGTAGAGGGATTCAGCTTATGTTTAGGGACCCTAATCTGGTCATTCCCCTCGTAGTACCCTTGGGCTACTAATAATTTTTTAGGGATCCATCACGATGTTACATTGCCCTTTCTCGGGTGGTTAGCTGCTTTCCTTTTACGAGGCTTCTTGGTGGCTGAACGAGATTGAGCAAGGGAAGTAGCTGTTATAACGAAGCTTTTGGGACCCATTTGTATATACTCTTTGGCATAGTAAGCGGAACCTTCGATACCACCTTACCTGTTTCCACTCTTGGTGTTGAAGCGTTAGAAGGATGGCAAACAATCAAAGATGGTTTTGCCACTGGACTTTGTGATTTTTCATTATCTAATATTTTGTCTAGGGTTGATGGCTTAGGAGTGGGATTTTGAGCGGTCAGACCTAGTGTTGGTTCTTGCGTTGTGACTCGTCTAGTTGCCCAATCGATATTGCACTTGGTGGCCATCATCCATTTGCACCCTAAGTTTATAGTGCCTTCCATAGTACCAGCAGGCATAACCAAAAAGCTTTGAATTACGATCCCCTTATCATAGGCAACCGGAGTGTGCAGAATTCCTGAGACAGGGGTTTTCTTCTTGTTGATACCTTGAACTTGGATAGCACTCTTGGATAAAGGTGGTTTTCCAAGTTGACACCACAGGCCATATGATAGCAAATTGTGTTGTGCTCCTGTATCCAATAATGCATTATACAGCACCTCCCCGCCGTAAGGACTCTGTAACTCAATTGGGTATCTTAGAGGCGGGCCAGATTCCAGTGCATCCTCCTCTGCTTCCTCGAAAAATACTTGCGTAATTTCCAAGTTGGCTTCTCGTTGTCGCCTAGCACGCTGTTGACGTTCTTTGGCTTCGACTCTCGCTTGTATCTTTTTAAGCTCAGCTTGTTCTTTGGCTGCCTTCTTTTGATGGATTGCATGTAACTCCTCTTGGCTCAGGGGGTCATAGTACCTTTGGAATTTGCTCCCATTAAGGAATCCAATGGTTTCAACTCCGTCGAGAGTCTCCACTCTGATGGTACCTTGCGGGATAATTTCACATACTCTATACGGTCCCTTACCAGCATATTTGAGCTTCTTCTTTTCGTTTCGCACTCCATACATCAGGACTTTATCCCCAACCTTGATGTCCTTGTCCTTCAGGTGGCGATCAAACCATTTTTTCCTTCTATCCTTCTCCACAAGGGCATTGTATACAGCCAATTGTCTTTCTTCGTTTAGCCGCTCAAGGATATATAGACGCTCTACTAAGGGATTACCATCCCAACCCTCTTGAGTAGCAACACGAAGACTAGGAATGACAAATTCCCACGGCATGACTGCTTCTTGGCCATATACCATTTTGAATGGTGTGCAATTAATAGCCACTTTGTACGCAGTATGATAGGCCCATAAAGCTGTCGTAAGCTTTAGATCCCAATCCGTGCGATGAGCTTCAACTGTCTTTGTCAAAACAGAGATTAATGTCTTGTTTGTACTCTCGGCTTGGCCATTCGCTTGTGGATAATAAGGAGTAGATTTATGATGGGATATCATGAAATTTGTTGTGAGCTCCTTAATCACGTCATTTATAAAATGCGTCCCATTGTTGCTCACAAGTTCAAAAGGACAACCGAAGCGTGTGATTATATTTTCAAAGAGGAACTTGGCTGTTGTCCTCGCATCTGCCTTACGTGTCGCTTTCGCTTCAGCCCATTTGGTCATATAGTCAGTGGCCACAATAATATAGCGAGATTGTGTGTTTCGGGCCGCTGGGCTAATTGGACCTACAAAGTCTAAACCCCACTTTTCAAATGGTTGGTTTACTTTGATTGGATGTAGGGGCATCTAATCTTTCCTCTGGGGTTTCTTGTATCTTTGGCATTCATCGCAACCCTTCACAAAGAGTGATGCATCTTGGAACATAGTGGGCCACCAATACCCTGATTGTAAGATCTTTCGCACAGTTAAGTCTCCTGAGAAGTGACCACCAGCTACACCCATATGTGTCTCTTGCAAAATGTATAGATACTCATCCTCTTTTATAAAGAGTCCCGGCTATCAGGCAATAGGGTTTGCATTCTTTGATTAGCTTTCGAGCTAGATCTTTACGAAGCTCCTTGGGTGGAAAGCCATTAACCAAAAAGTTAACAATCGTCTCACTCCATTCAGGCATTGTCTCCACCATGAAAAGGGAAGTGTCAGGTAAGCCATCATCAACTCCCGTAGGAGCCTCACCATTAGGTATGCGAGACAGATGATCAGCCACCATAACATGTTTTTTGCCAGGTCTCACAACAACAGTGAAATCAAACTCAAGAAGAATCAATAGCCATCGTGTGATTCTTCTTGTGGAGCATGGTTTGTTTACTAGATACAACAATGCTTGATGATCCACAAAGAAAACAAACTTGGTGGCAAGGAGGTAATAACGAAATTTCCTTACTGCATATATCATTGCCAATCCTTCTCGCTCCGTAGTGGTGTAGTTCATCTCAGCATCATTCAACTGCGACGACTGGCAAAGCTAATGGGGTAGTCTAGCTTGTGTTCTCTAGGTTGAGTCAACACACACCCAATAGTAAAGTTTGATGCATCAATATGCACATGGAAGAGTAAATCCCAGTTAGGCATTCTCAAGATTGGAGCACTCGCCAAGGCCTTCTTTAATAACTCATAGGCACGATCACATTCTTCGGTCCAAATAAACTCGATGAGAAGCTTATACAATGGTCGAGCTATCTCGGCGAAGAAGAGAATAAACCTTCGATAATAACCAACGTGGCCCATAAAGCGTTGGACTCCCTTGTAGTTGGGGTGGTGGCTGTAAGATCCCTGTTCCCACCGAGCAACGGATTCGGGGTACTAGTAGTAGCGGAAGTAGCACTTCTCGCGTAGGACAGGGTTCCCACACTCGGGGCCTCGCCCACGGATATCCGGACAAGAGACTAATCCGTCGGTTTTTCCAAAACCGAACCCGGAAAGCACGAGCGATTCCACCAGGATAACTCTTTACTCTAACGTAGTCAAGACCATTATTGATCAAGCTGATCCGCCGACTGCACCTATAAAGATACTCGGTCAGATCAAGGAAGAAACTTGCACTTGGATCATTGGGATCAACGCTTTTTTTCCCATTAAGAGGCATAGCCGTTGATTCCTATCCATAGAACAATTACTATTCGGGATTTACTTTATCTATCGTAAACAGAAATTGAGTCTCGATTTATGGATCCATCAGTCCAGCCTAACCCCATCCAGTCCCATGGGTTAGCCAACTGCCCAACCACTGTAGTGATGGGATCCAATTTGGAATTTGGTTAGGTTTTGTTCCGGGTACCAAGGAAATGAGTTCCAAGGCCCCCTAGCCGGAAGTTCATGCAAACATAAAACTAGCCACACCACTTACACACCCAATATGAAATTGCCTTTTTCTTAGCATCAGCTAACTTTAAAACAATCCTTTAATGAAACCATAGTACCACTGATCACAATCTTCCAAATCATCTGGTTGATTCTCAATTTTCCATCAGTCCTTCATCAGAGTATCTATGGCATCATTGGCAACTAGAACGCTCACCACCTGTCCACTCAGGGGCCTTTTCAATAGTTCCTAGCCCATAATACTCGGCAATATAATCACTTATAAAAATCAAGATGGACTCTCGTTGAAGATCAACAAGATCAACCAACAGATCCATAAAAAGAGCCATGGACTCATCCATTGAAGACCAGCAAGGTCAATCAACTAGATCCATGCCCGGTTTCAGAAAACAACTCTTACTCCTTGTTCTAATATCTTCCTCGACGCACGCGTGGGTATCCTAGGCGACCCAGAGCCCGAGCACCGTATGGTCAGCACCCTCATAGGCCGCTTCCTTGGTCCCTCATCCACCGTACCGGAAGCTTACCATTTTAATCGAACCGAGGCTGGTCAAGACCTCGGTCGACCTTGCTACGCGAGATGTCCTCCATTGACTCTCCGTCAGCAGTTGCAACTTTATCAGTTAGGTCTCCACGACCTTAATCACAAGACGGTCAAAATGCTTCCCCAACATTCTTGACATAAAACAGCCATTTACAAACAGCATTTACAAACAGTTTACAAATACAATTTCTATATTAACTCTCATTTTTCCACATTATCCCTCATTAATCCACATTACTTATTCCACATTCCATATATATGTGTACTCATCCAATCACATCATTTTCCATCTCTTCACTTCAGATTCCTTCACATCACATATCATATATTCACATCCATACATCCACATCCATACATCCACATCCACATCCACATCCATACATCCACATCTACATGCTTACCTCCATTTTCACATCCTCCTTTATACATCCACATCCCATATCCACATTCATACATACACATCCATATCCACATCCATACATCCATATCCACATTCATACATCCACATCCACATGCATGCATCCACTATCACGTCCTCATTCATACATTCACATCCACATACATACATACATCCACATCCACATTCCATTCATATCTATACATCCACATCTACATCCACATACATACATACATCCATATCCACATTCCACATTCACATCTATACATCCACATCTACATCCACATTCACATCTATGCATATACATCTTCATGCATACATCCATTTTCACATTCATACATCCACATCCACATGCATGCATCCACTATCACGTCCTCATTCGTACATTCACATCCACATACATACATACATCCACATCCACATTTCCATTCACATCTCTACATCCACATCTACATCTACATCCACATACATACATACATCCACATCCACATTCCACATTCACATCTATACATATACATCTTCATGCATACATACATACATACATCCATATCCACATTCCACATTCACATCCACATCCACATCCACATTCCACATTCACATCTATACATCCACATCTACATCCATATTCACATCTATGCATATACATCATGCATACATTCATTTTCACATTCATACATCCACACTCCCATCTCCACATCCACACATCCACTTACATACATACATCCGCATCCACATTCCACATTCACATCTATACAATCACATCTACATCCACATCCACATCTAAGCATATACATCTTCATGCATACATCCGCATCCACATTCTACATCCACTTACATACATACATCCGCATCCACATTCTACATCCACATTCACATCTAAGCATATATATCTTCATGCATACATCCATTTTCATATTCATACATCCATACTCCCATCTCCACATCCACACATCCGCACTCCCATCTCCACATCCACACATCCACATACATACATCCATTTTCACATTCCCATTCATATAACCCCATATGCCTTCACATCTAATCTTTTACATCACATCCATTCTCGCCCTATCACAATCCATATACATCTTATGCTATCACATACACTTCTTACCTCATCCCATACACATCTTATCACATCTTAATTCATCTTATCACCTCCTAACTTATTTCATAAGCATCTTATCACCTCTTATCACATTTTATACACCTCTTATCACATCCTATCACATTTTATATCTATTTATAGAATACAAGAGAATTCTTATATTTGATATAAGATTTTTTTACACATTTATTTATGCATAAATTCTATTTAAGGAGATTAATACTTTTGAAGTAAAAATCAATCTTTTATGCATCTTCCTATGCATAACTTCATTTTAAATGAAAATGCACTTTTGAATTAAATTTCAATCTTTTATGCATTTTCCTATGCATAAATTCAATTTAGATGAGAATGACACTTTTGAATTAAAAATCAATCTTTATGCATCTTCTTATGCATAAATTCAATTTGGTAGGAATTACACTTTTAGAATAAAAGAATTTCTCTTATGCATCTAAGTTATGCATAAAATCCATTTATGATGAAAAATCACACTTTTAGTATAAAAAGAATATCTTTTATGCATACCTCTATGCATGAAATCCAATATGATAAAAGTAACACTTTTATAATAAAATAATCAACTTTTATGCATATCTCTATGCATGAAATTCAATTATGATAAAAGTAACACTTTTATATTAAAATAATAATCTTTTATGCATACCTCTATGCATGAAATCTAATTATGATAAAAGTAACACTTTTATAATAAAATAATCAACTTTTATGCATACCTCTATGCATGAAATCCAAATATGATAAAAGTAACACTTTTATAATAAAATAATCAACTCTTATGCATACTTCTATGCATAAAATTCAATTATGTGAACACTTTTGTAATAAAATAATCATCTTTTATGCATACTTCTATGCATGAAATTCAAATATGATAAAAGTAACACTTTTATAATAAAATAATCATCTTTTATGCATACCTCTATACATGAATTTCAAATATGATAAAAGTAACACTTTTACATTAAAATAATAATCTTTTATGTATACCTCTATGCATGAAATCTAATTATGATAAAAGTAACACTTTTATGTTAAAATAATAATCTTTTATGCATACCTCTATGCATGAAAATCAATTATGCATAATATAAAAATCAAATTCTCTATGATTACAATGAATATCTTCAATTTATCTAGGATGATAATTCCTAGAATATGGTAGGAAGTCCTCTTTTTTTGCTTTGAATGAAATTATTTTATGCGTGATTTTTATAAAAATTTTGCCATAGCTCCACTACTATGACTGATAAATCTCAAATTTTTTAAGGGATAAAGCTTATCATTAAGAAAATAATTAGAATGATCCCTAATTGGATCATTAATCCATAATGGATTGAATCATCAATATACATAAACTAAAAGCATAGAAAAAAGCCATTAATTTGGCCTCAAGCATAGATTAATCTTGGATTAAGGAAAAACTTTATGAAAAGCTTCATTTGGATTGAGAATGGATCATGAGTATGACCATTTCTTGAGTGAGAGAGAGAATTTACATAAAAACCATTTGAATCAAGCATAAATGAAAATTTATGTAATTCTTAACTATCATTAATCAATTAACTTCAATAGCATTCATCAAATTATGTAACTCTTCACTACCATTCAAATTAACTTCAATAGCATTCAAAAACCATTCCAATTAAGCTTCTCAAGCTTGAGAGGGGTTGAGAAGAGAGAAGCATTGAGAAATTATAGAAAAGCACCATTTACCTTACAATTTGCTTGATTCTTTGTTCACGGTGGTAGAGGCTCCCAACCAATAAATTGGTTAAGTATGTTGATGGAGCCACTAATGGGGATTGAAGAAAGAGGGAAGCTCCAATTTCTTCAATTTGGAGAGAATTTTAGAGAGTAGTAGAAATTAGCATTATTTCAGCATAACTCTAGTATAGTAAAATTCTTCTCTATTTTTTTCAAAGGACTCATGTTCTATTTATAGGAGAGGGAAGCTCTAACCAAAGCTAACTGAATTCTAGAATTTTTCAAATTCAGTTTGGTTGAATTTGGACTAGCTTTGGACCTAGTTTGGTTACTTTTTGATTTAGTTTGGTTCTATTTTGATTTGGTTTGGTTCAAGAGAGAGGAGAGATAAAAATATCACATTATTTTTGAGTTTAAAACTCATTCAAGCATGTGAAATATGCACCTCCTTTAAAGAACTCCCCTTCCTTACATATGTGTCAAAAAATGAAATTATTATACCCAAAATATCTCATATTTTTAATATTGCTCATAGTTTTTTACTAATAAACCTTGTACATTTTCAACTCTTCATTTTGTGTGAGCATTTACTCCTTTTTGGATACCTAAAATATCTCATATTTTTAATATTGCTCATAGTTTTTTACTAATAAACCTTGTACATTTTCAACTCTTCATCTTATGTGAGCATTTACCTCCAAGGTCCTAAGATCATTTGATATGACATAGGATGCTTGAAGAAATCCATTACAATGAAGGTATGTTTTACCTTGTATCCCAGGACCTTGATCTTAAGGTCCCTTAACATTCCAATAGGTTTAGCTATGGTTCCGTTTGCCATCTTAACCACTATGTTTGTGACTTTGAGGTGAGGTCTTCCCATAGATTCCCAACAGTTTTTAGTCACAATGCTCACTCCAGCACCACCATCAAGGATTCCCTTTAGAGTTAATCCCTTGGTAGTAATGGTGGGGAGGGTTGCATTAGATTCGTCACCTTCAAAGTACTGTCCCAACTTGTTAACAGGTATTTCAACGACCGAATCTTCATCGAAGTTGGGTTGTAGATCCCAATACTCCCCTTCATCTTGAAGCATGTCGGGTCTATCCATATTTGCAAATTGTGGTAGCCCCGCCTTTAGTTCTCCATTGAGAAATGCTCGAAGAGCTAAGAGTAGCTCAGGATCTCCGTATAACTTGGATATGATCGTGGTTCTGATTTCAGAGGACATGAAATCCATTAGCTTGGACACATTCAATGGTACTTTTCGAGATATCGCCCCTTGACTAGGGACTGGTGAAGATGGAATCACTTCCTCTTCGATGGGGTCAGGCATTCCTTCACTAAACATCCTTTCCAGCAAGAAGGGTGTTTGCCCACTTCCTAATGTCCTATCCTTACTTTCTTCCCGAATGATACTAGGTATAGCTAACGGTTTATGGTTCTTGTGAGGCTGAACTTGCGTAGGAAACACTGTGTCTGGAATTTTGATTTTTCTCGGGTTTGGCTCCAGTTCTCTTTGTGTTTCTTCCACCAAACCCCTTAAGTGTTGTACTTGTTCAATCTCCTCAACTGGGTTTGGGTAAGTTCCAATCTTTTTCTTGAGGGTTTTTGGCCCACGTGGCTTGTCTTGGTGGGGAGTCTCAGTCAGTTTGGGTGGTCGAGAGGGCATTAACTGACTTGGTTGTGGGGCCGAGGAAGTTTCCTTCTGTTTTTCCTTATTTATGTACTCGCTTGATTCTCCTTCTTCGTTGAGCTCCTGAGTGGGTTCCTCCCTTAAGGTAGTGGCTTTGGTCCCCATGGTTTCTATTGAATCAGAATCATCTTCAGGATCATTCATATACACGGGGTTGTCTCCTGTCCCTATGTTAGTCTTTGAACTGGGCTTGGAGCTCGTGGCATTAAGCGATCTCTTCCGCCGTGTTTTCTTTTTCTTTGCCTGAGCGATTGATGCAGTATCCCTATCTTCAAGAATGTAGTTTTGATTTTGAAGCATTGACCGTGTAACTACATTCACAGGTACAACGGGTGTGGTTCCTCGTGCCTCATTGGTGACCTTAACCAAATTCAATGGCGTAATCTTGGGTGAATTAAGATTATGTGGACATTGAGCAATCAAATGATCTATGCCACAACAATTACATGTAAGTACCGGCATTCCCGATGTGCTCCCTTGATTTGGTTGCATTTGAGTAGCGATCTTCTGTAGCCTATTAGGGCACTCCGCTACACGATGCAGTCCACCATACTCGTAGCATTGAAGAGGTGGTCTCCTCGCCAAGGTATTAAGGTTTTGCCCTCTTGTAATGAGAGCAGCAGCTTGATATACAGGCTTGACTTGCCCGAAATGATCCTCCATGTAGTACTAGGGAATCATTTCAAACGTATCAATCCCATATGGAGCAGTGGGGTCTATCTTCTCTTCATAATCCCCACACGCACTATGTGACTCACAACCCATCTGGTTTATTGGGGTAATCCTTGGATGTGGAGGTTGTGGTCCTAGCACTGGCGGTGGTAACGGCACAAACTGGACTACATTCGTCGGATTCCTTGGAACTATGTGCTGTGACGGTTGCTCGACAGGTTGTGCAGGCATTAGCGTGGGTACTTGAGGTGTGTTTGACCAGACTAGTGGTGCCTGATTTGCCAACATTCGCTTAAGTACTAGGCAATCCTTAGATTGATGGCCGTACTTACCACATGCATTGCAATTCCCATTGAATTTAACTCTGAATGTGGGACATTCACTCGTGCTATGTGGTCTCGAACACCATTGTTGCTCTCTCCTTGGGTACATATGGCTATTCTGAGGAGCTCGATTATCCCTAAAGTATTCTTGGAGAGCCTTAGTAAGGTCGGTCAGCACAGACATTTCAAATATCTTGGGCTCCTTGGCAATAGGTTTTACCGTCATTGGCTCGTGCCCAGATACTTGCGAACTAACGGATTTTGTCTCCGAAGACACCTTTTTATCTGCAATCATCAAGTTGTCTTCTAACTGGATTGCATTGGCAGTGACTGCTTCCCACGTTGTAAGACCTCTAATGACTAGTCCATTGTATATGTCCTCGTGGTACAATCCTCGGATGAATCTATTGAGCAGTTGGTTATTATTGAAGCGCTCATCGAGAGTGCAGCGAGAATTTAGATGCTTCAATCGACTTATAAAGTCTCTCACTGACTCTCCTTCCTCGCGTTTAGCTTTTTGGAGTTGAGATGCTACTCCCCAAAGCACACCCTCACGTATGTATTCTTTCAAGAACAATCTCTTGAGAGTGGGGTAGTGAGTGCGCTCTTCAACCCTTAAGGTTCAATTCCAATCTCCGGCCTTCCCACTCAAGGTTAAGCCTAAAGCTTTACACTTATGCAGCTCATTGTGCTCTTCCAAGGAATCACACACGTGTTCGAAGACTTCAATGTGCTTCCTGACATCTTCGTTACCACTGAAGTTTTGAGTGAGCTTGGCCACTTGTACAGCCTTGCTTCTAGGTTCTCTCTCAGGCATGCCCCACATGTTTTCCGCAATAGATCGTCTGATCGTTTGAGCAAACGCTGCGAGATCACCTAGGTGAGCAGGTATAGCTGGTGGAGGCACTTCTAGGATAGCCTGGCTACTGATAGGAGTTGGCGTTGGTCTGAGTATGTTGGCAAATGACATAGGATATGATATGTGGCTAGGCCTAGCTCCTCTTGGATAAGGGTTGTGATAAGGCGGTCATGGAGCATACGCCATTGGCATACTAAGAGGCGTAGAAGCTACATGAGCATGAGTAGCGATAGGTACATATGGTTGATAGGCACCGACACACACTGTTGTATGTACTGTTCCACTAGGTAGCGGCGTCGTACTAACTACAGCGGTAACAGGTGCACTTTTCGTTATGCTCATCATTGGGGTAGGCATTGTGGATTCCTTAATGGAAAGTTGAGCCAAGGTTGGAAAGCTAAAGTTACTGCTCGTGGGCTCAACCTACATTGAGTCTCCAGGCGAAACAACATACGAAGGGTCTATGGGACTCACTGAGGGAGTCTCCAATTGTGATAGGGTTGGTTGTTTGGCCTTGCCCGTATCCAAAAATCTCATAGGGCCAGTGGAAACTAAGTTCACTCCCCTATTTCGCCTCTCAATTTGGATAATTCTATGAATAACCTCACATATCATTTGTTGTTGCTCCTCTAGATTAGTGGCGCTAGATGTAGATCGTAGGACTTTTAACCAACCTACATGGTATGTGTAACCCGTGTATAGGTCAGTTAGAGTCTCTGTGTGTAGATCATATTCCCAATTTTCCTTGAGAAATATCCCATCTAGACTTGGTGTGCCAAACGGTTCTCTTGAAGTGGACGCAATGTCACTTCTTATGGATTAGCTTCTGTGGACCTCTACTTTAGAAAGAGCATCGGAATGTGGTAGCTCAGTAGGGCCCTCATTAAACGAAGTGGGTAGAATATCCACATGGACATTATTTGGGAGGGTAGGGTCCACATGAGATGTGAATGGCGAATCCACTACCCCTCCTTCTTTATTTACTTCGCTTGTCGCATGTTCCGAGCCTGTAGCTCTACTAAAGGTCTCTATTAGACGACTAAACATGCTAGATCCGGGTTGTGGGGCCCAAACTGGCATGTTTTGGCTTGTCTCCTTAGGGTTCTTGGTAGGGTGCTCTTCCATGGCTTCTGAGTCAGAGCACGAGTCACTATCCACTATTCGTGGATCTTGGGTTGCACTCCGTTGGGTTCCAGCCGAAGGCCAAGATGCCAATGTGGAGGGATGGTGTGAGCCTGCGTAAATTGAAATGCTTTCTAGTGGCTCAGGTGGCTCTAGCACCCGACCAGAGCGTAGATGCATGTGACGTGGGTACCCTACGTGCGTTGGTAACTACCCTTGAAGCCCACACAAGTGGTTTCTTGGGTATTTCGCACCCCGTTTTTACTTGTTTTTAGATTGTTTTTAACCCGTTTTTGACCCCCTTACTTACAGTCGAACCTGAACTAGGACGTGTGATAGCTTGAAACGAGCGTATCGTTCAAAGGGTCCTAGTGTGCTTTACAGCACCGTGCTCGCCTATCCAGAGCTCCTGTGGTCCTCAAAATAGTCCGTTTCTCTTGGGGGGAAGGGGCGCCAAAAGCCTATTTGCTTGTGGAGGAAAGGGTGAGGGCTTTATCCCACATGCTCACTTTACTCCTTGGGGTGTGGGCTACATATAGGGCACAACTTCCCATAAGCTCTCACTTGAAGAAAGCTATGGAGGCTCACTCTCCTATATATATATATCAAAAGACCGAGGCCGGGGTCGAGGTTGGGATCAATTGGGGGTTTTTCTTTTCAAATTTTTTTTCTCCAATTAAAAAATCTTTCCTCTCCACACGTCTGGTTTTTTCTTTTCTTTAAAAATAAAATTTATTTTTTTTGAAATTAATTTTTTTCTTTTTTTTCTCTTCTTTTTAAAAAAAAAGTTTTTTGGGGTTTCTTTCTAGGGTTCAGCCTTGGCCGCGGTGCAGTTCGCACACAGCACAGGTCTGGGGATTCAGAAATCTCCCCTTGCACGTAGGGAACCAAGTAACAGAATGCACGCCCACACGCGGAGCGGAAAAATAACAAAAGCAACAGAATGCAGCAGACAAATTGCAGAAACAGATTGCAAAACACAGAAACACCTCAACAACAAACACACAGACGCTTTCCTATAGTGTGTAAATTAAACTTCATGCAGCAGCTCGAGTTGCAAACTGGAGCTTGGTGCAGGGCAACTCCCCGGCAGCGGCACCAAAAATGTACGCTTTTACCGCACAGGTCATAGCTGGGGACTTTCAGGACACCGTATACGAGCCACGAATGGTTGCAAGCATACAACCAGGGAAGGAAGCTCAAACAGAATGCAAAAGGTGTGTCACTCACTGCTCAACCGCCGCCTTGAAGGATTCCCGCGTCACCGTGAAGGAGCCACCGTCGCCGCTCTACCGCCTCTCCGTCGCCTGTGTGCCGCTACACAGTGCTCGATCGCTCTCTCACTCTCTCTCTCTCTCTCACACATACGCAGGAGAAGGAAACCAAGGAGATAAGGCAAGAGTACTCTTGTATTCACAACACATGAGAATGAGGATTTTAGGGTTATATTTGACTCTTATAGGTGACTTGGCCGTTCACACTTGGGCGCCCATACATGGTCGACCGATCCTAACCCTTATCCTACTGATATTCAAGGTGCGCCTCTCATCGGCGATCACCCAATCCCTTCATCCTTAACATATGGTGCCGACAAGCCCGGCCCATGACTCAGAATAGTTAAACTAATTACATGACGTAAAACATAGTACGTCTCATTGTCCGTTTCATAGGTTAACATGGATGGTGTGAACATTACAAACACGCCTGAATGCCAGAACATAGAGGACAAATGCTTGTTGCCCTTGCAATCGATACAGGTACCAAATCTTTGGACGATGAAGAATTTACAATGACCAGGTAATGAAAAACAGTATATTTCTAGTTGAGCATCAAAATGCATTACTTGGTGTTGCGAATGTGTGTCCTCAAAAATGAGCAACATATCAATTTCTTAGGCCTTTAACCCAACCAGAGTACTAGACGGATAATGACACAAGAAAGTACTAATCAGTCTCATGTTAAAGAAGAAACTATGGTGGAGACTCTTACGTATTTAGACCAAGACATGGATGACATAATCGATGCCCTACATGACGCATGGGATATTGAGCGAGAAATAACACAGGAGATGGGCGATGTCCATCAATGTATGGAGAAGGCCTCAAGAGAGAAGAGAAAGAGTTGCATAGGCTGGCTCGTACGCCTGTGTATCATGATGCACCTATATATTTTCAGCGTACATGCCTCACAATGCTAAACTTGCAATCAATATTTGGATGGTCCAATACTAGCGTATCAAAACTTGTTACATAAGTACTTATCACCCTTTCCATTTTTAATATATTTCTTTTACCTTTTTTAAATCATCATTTTTAATATGATAGGTCATTGAGAGATCAAATATTACCAGAAGGCAACGAGATACCTGTGGACCGTACGCATGCAAAATCCATATTACAATACATTAGTATGGACTACAATTATTACCATGCTTATCCAAATGATTGTGTTCTCCATCCGCACAAGCACGCAAGCATTGCATAATGTCCACAATGTGGAGAATCGAGGTATAGGAAAGATGTCCAAGGAGAAAGAGTTCCTATTGAAGTACTTAGGCACTTCCCTATCATTTCATGGATTCATACCATGTTCAAGTGTAAATCCATGGTGTCTATGATGTCGTGGCATCGAATCACTAGATCCATAGATGATGTTATGCATGTGCCCATTGATTTCCCTGTATGGAGACAGATTGACTATTAATGGCCAAACTTTAATGAGGACCCTCATAATATTCGCCTCGAGCTAGCTGTGGATGGTGTGAACCTGTTTGGTCTTAAAAGTTCAACATGGAGCACATGGCCAGTTTGTCTTGTGAACTACAATCTTCCACCGTGGTTAGCAATAAAGAAGGGACATCTTTCTCTCTCATTAATAGTCCTTGAGAAGTACAAGGTAGCCAACATGGATGTGTACTTAGCCCCGTTAATCGAGGAGCTACAAAGTTTGTGGAAAGGAATTGATGTTCATGACATGTCAAAGAGGTTTGGAAAAAAGCAGTTCTTATTACGAGGAATACTAATGTGGACTATATATGATTGGCTAGGCTATGGAGAATGTAGTGGCAAGATATTTTGTTACTATGTAACATCTATTGATATATATGTGGATGGTTGGGTAATATTATTTGTTTTATTACAAGATTATCAATCTCTAGATACAATAAATGCCCTTTGTGTCGACCTAGACTAGATTCTTATTATTCAAGAGGCTTGAGAAAGATGGGGGTCACAAGAAGTATCTACCAGAGGACCATGAGCTACGTGATGGCTATTTGTGTTGGCCTCCTCCTACACTAAAGGAAAGTGATTATAAGAGAGGACGGGAGGACAACGAAGGGTCTCCACCTGTTGGAATGAAGAGGCTATCCACATTTTATCGACTACCATATTGGAAAGGTCTTGTAATTAACCATTTGCTTGACCCTATGCATATTTTTAAAATATAGCCGTAGTGCTTTGGAAGAGTATTAATGGGTTCATAGAGAGAAAGGGCCAAAGGGAGGATTTACAAATAAGTGATCATATGTGACACTTATGGCCATGAACCACATGTGATGCTAAGTTGTTACTATATAAAGCTCCTTAGGTATTGACGAAAGAAGATAAAGCTTAAGATAAGAAGTGCATTTTGGAGTTTTGTACTCTGACTAGATGTATGCACTGCCTAAAGGGGGCATTTACAAAGGATAATGAGCTATCCAACTTAAAATCAAATGATTGGCACAAGTTCTTGTAATTTGTCGTACTTATGGCCATAAAAGGTTGTCTAACCGACAACATAAGGGATACAATGTACAAGATTGGCACCGTGGTCCGTTGGATTTCATTAAAGGGTGTATGCATAAATAAGTGGACTTAATACCTATGTCTGGGACATAGCTAGTACAGTGATAGTAACCATCTAATACAAAGTAAAAAGTGGGTTGTTTAAAAAAAGAAAAAGAACCATTTTTCGGTTATGGTCAACCACTCCCCATGTCCTCTCTCTCTCTCTCTCTCTCTCTCTCTCTCTCTCTCTCTCTGCTATGAACAAGCTTCCATGGCGACTTCATGTCTCTGTGTGTAAGGCTTACCCTCTATAAAACTACCAGATTGAGCCTTAACCCAACCAAATGGTTAAGACGGTAAATGAAAATAGGACCGACATGGACACGAAGCTGTATTCAACATTATGAAAGCTCAGAAGATCCTACAAGAATGCAATGGGACACATGCCATGTAACATAGTTTATGGACTGGAAACACTACTTACTGCCCATGGAGTTCCTCAATCAAAGCCGCAGGATAGTCATGGGTAGAAAGACTCTCTCGTGATTGAAGAGTCATAAGTGCATAGCATTGAGCAACTCCTTCGTCTCAAAATGAAAGGAGACTGCATAGTGCATGGATGGCCAAGATCGTGAAGAAGAGGAGAAAGCTCTAGGTGGATAGAAACATAAAGTTCAAGATTTTCGAAGAAGGAGATGTAAACCTGCTACTCTCATCAAGCATGGGACCTCACCTAAGAAAGATGAAGATGAGATGGACAAGCCCATTCATAATTGTCATGAAAATGAAAATGGGAACCTTTGAGCTAGAAAGTCTGGATGGTTCAAAGGCTAAAGAAACTAGTGAACAAATATAGGATAATCCCTAGCAGCAAAAGCGTGTCCAGATCCAGAGAATGTCCAACAAGAAGAATCTGAGCTGAGTCAGGATGATGAGGAATCAAAAGTTGGAAATAATCATTGAGACCATGGAAATGGAAAAGAAAAAAATCTAAAAATAGGAATTGTCTATATAAATATGATCTTAGTGCACACATAGAACGAGGAGCTAGCTGGTGGAAAATTGATGTTACCACCCCGAAACACGATGCATGGATGGAAAGAAAGAGGTGTCACATCACTTTCACCCACCCTCAACCTGGTCACATTCATGACCTCGTGGCTTGTGCATTAGGCACACATAGATAGAATTAGAGAGAATCATGGAGTTTTGGTACCAAGGAGGGACATATCCCACAACAATGACTAAAAATCAGCACAATTTCTCTATCAAACAAATAATTTACATGTTTGTATTGTGCAAAAACTCTCTTCTACACTTCACTTCCAATTATCTCCTTGATAAGCTTAGTTGTCGCCCTTACCTTTCATCTCTCAACCCCAAATATCGCGTCTTAGAGGATGGTAAAATTTGAGTATCTCTCGTCCACCCTATATAAGGAGATAGATAAGCATGCCCAATAGATGGAGAGGATGGGACTGAAGCAATTCACGATGCTGCCCTAGGAGGAGTTCTCTAGTGTAATTTTAGAGTCAGGGACCAGATGGTGTAGCTTCAAAAATTGAACGTTATCACACTACCCTATAGAGAATAAAGAAATCAGTCCTCTATATGTGTCCGAGGTGTAACTTGCTGGGGTGAGGGAAAAGTGGACATCAATTTGCTGGTGGACGATGATGACTTGATCAAGGAATTCAGCCTATTGGAGGGAAGAGCCAAGGCATGTAAATTGCATGTCTAGAGAAAGACCTTTGGATGGTGAAAGAAGTTGAAGCTAGAACGAGGGGGTCACCTAGGCTAAATGTTTGTGTCATAACCTAAAGGAACAGATACGAAAGCTCGCCAGGCCTAATACAAAGAGGAAGATTGGCCCATACTTGGGTGACTTGTTTAGGGAAGCAAGAGCTAAGAAGGACAAGGACGAGGGCCCTAAGGGAGATGCACAAGAAAGAGCTCAGAAGGTAAAGGAGAATGAACCTAAAGGAGATGCATCAGGGAAGCTAGAAAGTTTAAAGCTCTCTAAAAAACCTTAGAAATAGGCCTCAGGACAAGGAAAGAAGATAATATTTGAAGTTGAAGAGAAAAAGACTAGGAAAAAAAAGGGGAAGATTGCTAAGGAGGGAACCAATGGGGCAACGGCAGTGCAAAGTGGCATACATTTGAAGGAGGACTTGACCGACATAGGTAAGTCATTATTTTCCTAGAAGTTGGAGAAGTAACAAATAGGAGGGCACCTTGACCACCAACCTATAGTTGGATACGCAACCTCCACAACTAGGAAACTTTGCACCCATGTCTACCTAAACTTTGCAAAGCACAAATAAGCTTTCCAAACACCATTGAAATGGAGTGGGTGTAGGGAGCCCTGCATTATGTTCAACAATGCACAAATGATGCACTCAAATATGGGGAAGCTACAATACATCATCAAGGAAAAGCACACTACCCTACAAATAGTGATAAGCCAAGAGGAACCCCTACTGGAGGAGTTACGCATGAGAATAATGGAAGTGGGATAACTGAATAAAATGTAGAAATAGATCTAGTATCTCCAGCAGGCCAATAAAAAAATGAAGAAGAAAATGGAGAAAATGAAGAGGCGATGGCCAGGAGAGACTGGGAGACTATGCAAATGTAGATGTAATTAAATAGGGACATAGGAAACCTAGCCAGAATAGAAGGGCAAGTCAACCTGATCTGAGAGGAGCACATCAAAATCATAAGAGTGTTTAGGATAGGGATAAGAGGAATAAAGTGGAGATGGTGAAGGTAGAAGATAGACTGACAATTCTCGTAGAATTGTACGTGCTAGATGCGAAGTGAATGGAGCAGTGGGAAGGTCATACGGTGGATGACCTTAAGGAGGTGTGGGGAGATTATCTAGAAAAGTTAACATTAGGAATGCAAGCCCCCACACCTTCCTACAAATAATTGTCTCCCCACCAGTTCAGAGGTGGAAATCTAGATGGAGGGTCCAGAAATCCTGATCCATCCCTGACAACAGGCCTAGAACCAGTAAAAGATTTGGAAGCACTAGCCACCATCAATGGAGTAGGCAAAGAAGCTGAAAATAGCAAAGGAGGCACCAGTAGAAAAGAGGATTTGCACAAGGAAAATGAGCAGCTAAGGCAATAAATAGAAGCCTGGAAAAGATATTTGTAGTCTTGAAAGGAGAAGGGAAAAGCTGGGGGTGCAACCATAAGGGAAGGGGAAGGAAATTGTTTTATATACTACATCAATGATGGATCTCATCCCCAAAAATGAATTAAAGAATCATGCATGGGTAGCCACAAAGAAGTTGGAAGAAAGAGATAGCCATGTAGCTTCTCTTAGAGTCCAGATAGAAGAGCTAGATGTGTATAATAAATAAAAAGATGGCAAGATGATCCGGGCTTTAAAAAGGGAGATCAAAGAAGCCACACCCACAAGGGTGACTAGATCCAAAGGTGGCAAGATGACCATAAATGAGTTGAACATCACTTTGATGACAACAAATGTTGACCTTAGTAGAAAAATAGATTAGATACAAAAGTGCAATTCAAGGACAAAATGCTTCAAGAATTTCAAAGTTGGCAGGCCAAAAGAGAAAAAAGGGCAAGAGAGGACATGAAAAGGTAAGTGCAAGAAGAAATATTGGGACATAGGTAAGTCATTATTTTCCCATTGGCTAGAGAAGCAACAAATAGGAGGGCACCTTAACCACCAACCTTTAGTTGGATACACAACCTCACATCCAGGACACTCTGCACCTGCCTAAACTTTGTAAGCACAAGCAAGCTTTCCAAAGACCATTGAAATGCAGTGGGTGCATGGAGCCCAACATTACGTTCAATGATGCACAAATGATGCACTCAAATATGAGGAAGCTACAATCCATCATCAAGGAAAAGGACGTTGCCCTACAAAATAGTGATAAGCGAGCAAGAACCCCTACAAGAGGAGTACGCATGAGAATAATGGAAGCAGGCTGACTGAATAAAGTGCATAAATAGATCTAGTAGCTCCCATAGGCTAGTAAAAAAATGAAGAAGGACATGGAGGAAATAAAGGAGACGATGGCCAAGAAAGACTAGGAGACTTTGCAAATGGAGAAGGAATTAAATAGGGACATCCTAGCCAGAATAGAAGGGCAAGTCACCCTGATCTGAGAGGAGCACATCAAATCATAAGAGATGTCCACGATAGGGCTAACATGGATAAAGTGGAGCTGGTGAAGGTAGAAGCCAGATTGGCACTTCTAGATGCGTAAGAATTAGTAGAATTGTATGTGCTGGACGTGGAGAGAATGGAGCAGTGGAAAGGTGTGGGGAGATGCACAAGAAAGAGCTTAGAAGGAAAAGGAGAAGGGACCTAAGGGAGATGCACCAGGGAAGCTAGAAAGTTTAAAGCTCTCTAGAAAACCTTAGGAATAGCCCTCACGACAAGGAAAGAAGATAATACTTGAATTTGGAGAGAAAAAGACTAGGAAAAAAAGGGGAAGATTGCAAAGGAGGGAGCCAGTGGGGCAACGGCAGTGGGAAGCCGCATACAACTCAAGGAGGACCAGGCCGACGTAGGTGAGTCATTATTTTCCAAGAAGCTAGAGAAGCAACAAACAGGAGGGCACCTTGACCACCAACCTATAGTTGGATACGCAACCTCCATAGCTAGGACACTTTGCACCCATGTTTGCCTAAACTTTGCAAAAAGGAGGGAGCCAGTGGGGCAACGGCAGTGGGAAGCCGCATACAACTCAAGGAGGACCAGGCCGACGTAGGTGAGTCATTATTTTCCAAGAAGCTAGAGAAGCAACAAACAGGAGGGCACCTTGACCACCAACCTATAGTTGGATACGCAACCTCCATAGCTAGGACACTTTGCACCCATGTTTGCCTAAACTTTGCAAGCACAAGTAAGCTTTCCAAATACCATTCAAAAGGAGTGGGTGGAGCCCTACATTACATTCAACGATGCACAAATGATGCACTCAAATATGAGGAAGCCAACAAGGAAAAGCACGCTGCCCTACAAATAGTGATAAGCCAACAGGAACCCCTACTGGAGGAGCTACCCATGAGAATATTGGAAGCATGCTAATTGAATAAAATGCAGAAATAGATCTAGTAGCTCTAACACGCCAGTAAAAAAATGAAGAAGGAGATGGAGGAAATGGAGACGATGGCCACCAAGAAAGACTAGGAGACTATGCAAATGTAGACGGAATTAAATAGGGACATAGAAAACCTAGCCATAGTACAAGGGCAAGTCACCGTGATCTGAGAGGAGCACATCAAAATCATAAGAGATGTACAGGATAGGGCTAACGGGGATAAAGTGGAGATGGTGACGGTAGAAGCCAGACTCGTAGTTCTTGTAGAGTTTTATGTGCTAGACGCGGAGAGAATTGAGCAATGGGAAGGTCATATGTTGGATGACCTTAAGGAGGTGTGGGGAGATTATTTATAGAAGCTAACATCAATAATGCAAGCCCCCACACCTTCCTACAAACAATTGTTTCCCCGCTAGTCAAGAGGTAGAAATCCAGATGGAGGGTCCGGAATGTTACCATATTATAGTAGTGATGTGTGTGAACACACTTAGGACCGCCGGGGCACTTTTTCCCTCACTAGGAGGTTTTTTCCCCCGTGCATTGTATATACGCCCATTATCTTCTAGGGCTTGTTATCTTTCTTTTTTGGCACTCATAATACACTACTGTGTTGTGCTCAAGCTTCCTCATCTTCTTGAAGTTGTGTGTGCATTCCTGCAACCCTAATTCCAACAATTGGTATCAGAGCAGGCTTTCTCCTCCCGGGCAGCATCACCGGCACCTGCCGCTTCATCTCCTCCGATTGCGACGAGGTTTCACGAGCGTCTGCAGGTTAGTATATGCCGTGGGAAACCCTTTAGGGCTTGGTCGTTTCAGAATTTTGATCTGAGGTCATTTCGCCCTCCGTTTTTGCATTCCAAGTACTGCGCAGGCAAAATCGTCCTACTTTGCAGATTTTCTGTCAAGATTAAAATCTGCAAGACAGGTGCCCATTCGTCTGTTTTGGGCTGTGCTACATAGCACAGGTCGATTTTATACAGGTTTTCCTCTTACAGACAGCATTTACATCTAGTAGTACAGTCATTGGCCATGGCTGACAACAATGATGTATTCCGCATGTTGGCTGCTGAGGATAAGTTGGATGGCACCAACTATCCATTGTGGGCATATATGATGCGACATGTATTGGTAGCAAAGGGGTTATGGAACATTGTGCAGGGTATTGATGCACGTCCTATTGTGGCTGGGAATGCTGCAAATACATCAGAAACAGGTACTATTGATGATGGTGCAGGCACAAGTGCTGTAGCAGCTGTTCGAGAACCACCACTTTCAGCAGAGCAGATTCGTTGGGATGGTAGAGATGCGCAGGCTCATGCCTTGATTGCGCTGTCTGTCAAACGTACCATTATCCCACATATTCGCTCCTGCAGGACTTCTAAGGATGCTTGGGATGTACTTGCCACATTGTATCAGGCAAGAAATGAGGCTCGTGTTGCTTACCTCCGAAAACAGTTGGAGAGTGAGCATATGAACGAAGGTGATTCTATGGATAGCTTTTTGACAAAGATTAAGGATTTCAAAGAGCAGCTCATTTCTGCAGATGAAATCCTGTCAGACAGTTCACTTGTGCAGACTGTTTTGAATGGTCTACCAGATTCTTATCAGGGTTTTGCTTCCACTCTTCGCTTGATGATGAAAGGCAATCCCAATGCCTTATCATTTGAGGAGTTAGTTTCTGTTTTGCTGCAAGAAGACCAGTCAAGGCAAAACAGGAATATTATGCGTGTCGCAGATCAAGCTTTTGTTGCTAGTCAGAGAAGCGGGAAAGGTAAAGCTGGCTTTTCTTCTAGTAAGCAGAAATCTGCAAATGCTGCGCAACCAAAGAAGGAAGACAAAGATGAGAAGAAGGGTGACAAACAGAAGACATTTTGCAAGTACTGTAAGGGAAATGATCATGTCATCAAAGCGTGTCCTAAGCTGGCTGCGAAAGAGGCTAAGAAGAAAGAGGCTGGTATGGCTGTTGCAGATGCATCTCCTTCTAACAATGAATCTGCTAATGTTGTTCAAGATACAGAATGGGCATTCAATGCGCAGTGCAGTTATGACCCATCTTTGCATGACACATGTATGTCTGCAGTAGATTCAGATGTATGGTACTTTGACAGTGGTGCCACTAAGCATATCACCTCGCAGCGCAGTTTATTCACTTTCCTTGAGTCTGCTCCCACAGGGAATACTGTCACTTGTGCCAATAACTCCTCTTATCCCGTTAAAGGAGTTGGACAGATTGTGCTGAATGTTGCAAATTACAACACCTTTACACTTTTTGATGCATTGTATGTGCCAGGGATCAAAAAGAATCTGCTGTCAGTCTCCGCATTTGCCAAAACAGGTTTGGTTGTAAAATTTGTGGATGACAGATGTACTGTTCATGATCTCTCTTGTGGTGACATCATTGTAGCATCTGGTTCACTATGTCGAGGGCTGTATAAGCTCAATATGGATGGCAAATGTGTAGAGGATTCAGCATGTGCTATTATGGATACGCAGGCTATTTCAAATGCAAAACTGTGGCATGCACGTTTTGGTCATCTGAATTTTGCAAGTTTGCTGCGCCTGCAGAAATCTGAAATGGTGTCTTCTTTGCCTAAGCTTGAGGCACCTGTCAAGCATGTTTGTGAGGGCTGCATATTGGGTAAAATGCAGCATGCTTCCTTTCCCAAAGATGGATCAGTGAGAGCTGAACGCAGATTGCAGCTTGTTCACAGTGATGTTTGTGGTCCCATGCAAACTCCATCATTTGGAAACTACCTTTACTTCGTGACTTTCATTGATGATTTTACCAGGCATGCATGGGTATATCCTTTGAAGGCAAAGTCCGAAGTGTTTTTGTGCTTCAAACAGTTTTTGGTTATGGCTGAAAATGTGTCAGAAAGTAAGATGGGCACCCTCCGTTCAGATCGAGGGGGGGAGTATATGTCTTCAGAATTTAATGCATTTCTGGCTGAGCGTGGGATAAAACACCAATGTACAGTGCCGTATACACCACAGCAAAATGGTGTGGCTGAGAGAAAAAACAGGTCTCTCATGGAAATGGCAAGATGTATGGTTAAGAGTCAAAGTCTACCACATGGTTTTTGGCTTGAGGCTGTCATGTGTGCCACTTATGTACTAAACAGGTGTCCCACCAAAGCATTACAGGTTGTCACTCCATATGAAGCTTGGCATAGCCGCAAGCCATCTGTTGGCCATTTACGTGTTTTTGGTTGCCTGGCATATGCATTAGTGCCTGTGCAACATCGCAGAAAATTGGATGACAAAGCTGTCAAATGTATTTTTGTTGGATATAGTGCTGAGAGCAAAGGCTATCGTTTGTATCATCCACAGACAAAGCGCATTTTGGTTAGCCGTGATGTTGTATTTGTGGAAGATGCAGTTCAGCCCTTGGTTTCATGTACTAAGGAGACAGATATCAGCTCACGTGATGTCTATGATACATTGTTGCCTCTTTTCAGTGGTGCACAGTCAAGTGCAATACCTCATGAGGCAGTTTTTCAGCCTATGCAGGTTTTAAATGATGGCACAGATCAGCCTATATCTGATGCAGATGTGCATGATGCACTTGAGAATGAGAGACAAGAGATTGAGGGCTCTAGAAACATGCCTAGATGGCTGGTGCAGACTTTGCGTGACAGCAAGTTGGATGCCCCTTTGTCTAGTCGCACTCGTTCTGGCTCTCATGGTGCCTCTTATGCGTCAGATTGTTATGCATTGGCTGTTTCTAGTATGTGCGATGAAAGTGAGCCTGTTTCATTTGATGAGGCACAAAGTTCAGAAAATTGGATGGCTGCTATGCAAGCAGAATACGATGCTATTATGAAGAATAGTACATGGTCTTTATGTGACTTGCCCCCTGGCAAGAAGGCCATTGGCACTAAGTGGGTATACAAATTGAAGCGTAAGCCTGATGGCACAGTGGATCGCCATAAGGCTAGGCTTGTTGCAAAAGGTTATGCTCAAGAGAAGGGCATTGATTTTGATGAGACTTTTGCTCCCACATGTCGTATGACCACTGTTCGTAGCATCTGTGCATTAGCAGCTCATAATGGTTGGAATGTACATCAGTTGGACATAAAGACTGCGTTCTTAAATGGAGATTTGCATGAGGAGGTGTATGTATCGCAGCCTCGTGGTTTTGTTCAAAGAGGGCAGGAAAACAAAGTGTGCAGGTTAAAAAAGGCTTTATATGGTTTAAAGCAAGCTCCACGAGCTTGGTATGAAAAAATACATGCATATTTGACTGCACATGGGTTTCAGAATAGTCCAACAGAAAGCACTTTGTATGTTAAACGTGTGGATGGTGTACATCTAATCATTGCTCTCTATGTCGATGACATGCTGCTCACAGGACCAAATGAGAGTCATATTGCTGATTTTAAGGCTGATTTGAATGCCTCTTTTGAGATGTCAGATTTGGGGCATTTGCATCATTATTTGGGGATACAATTTAAGCAGTGTGATGGAGGTATTGCTTTGTGTCAGACAAAGTATATTGAGACATTGTTGCGGAGATTTGGCCTTGAAGACTGCAAGCCTATTGCTACTCCAATGGAGACAGGTTTGAAGTTGAGTCTTCATGATGCTGGAGATCACTTTGATGTCACACTCTATCAGACAGCTGTTGGTTGCCTCATTTATGTATGCATTACGAGGCCAGACATTCAGTTTGCAGTCTCACAGGTGAGCAGATTTATGCATAGCCCAGGCATTAAGCATTGGCAGGCAGTGAAGCGTATCTTTCGCTATTTGAGTGGTACTCGGCATCTTGGGTTGTTTTATCCCAAGGGGGGATCATTGCCGCCAGATTTACATGTTTTTTCAGATTCTGACTGGGCTGGTTGTTATGACACACGCGTGTCCACGAGTGGTTTTTGCTTCATGCTTGGAAGCTCATGCATATCATGGTTGAGCAAGAAGCAGCCTACTGTGGCCACTTCTAGTTGTGAAGCTGAGTACAGGGCAGCTTTCACAGCTACGGTTGAGTGTGTGTGGCTCAGACGCCTTATGGCTGATTTGGGTGTTGGGCAGCCATCTGCCACCACCATCTTCACTGACAGTCAGAGCGCATTGGCAGTTGCACGGAACCCAGTGTTCCATGCTCGTACGAAGCACATTGAGGTGCACTACCATTATGTCAGGGAGAGACTCTCTGCAGGAGAGATCAGTTTGGCTTATGTGCCAACACAGGATAACCTTGCAGACCTTTTCACAAAGGCTCTACCTCGTGAGAAGTTCGAAGCTTTTCGCAAAGCTTTGGGCTTACTCCCTTTTGTGGATTCGTCCACATAGCTAGACACTTCCCTATACATGAGTGCTAGCTCTTGTTCACCGCATCACTCCAGGGGGGATTTGTTACCATATTATAGTAGTGATGTGTGTGAACACACTTAGGACCGCCGGGGCACTTTTTCCCTCACTAGGAGGTTTTTTCCCCCGTGCATTGTATATACGCCCATTATCTTCTAGGGCTTGTTATCTTTCTTTTTTGGCACTCATAATACACTACTGTGTTGTGCTCAAGCTTCCTCATCTTCTTGAAGTTGTGTGTGCATTCCTGCAACCCTAATTCCAACACGGAAATCCAGATCTAGCCGTGACAACAAGCCTAGAACTAGCAAAATATTTGGAAGCACTTGCCATCAATGGAGTAAGCAGAGAAGCTCAACATAGCAAAGGAGGCACCAGTAGAGAAGAGGAGTTACACAAGGAAAATGAGCAGCTTATGTAATAAATAGAAGCTTGGAAAAGGAATTTGTAGTCTTGAAAGGAGAAGGGAAAAAGCTAGGGTCGGGGAATGTGATTATTTTATATATTGCATCAATGATGGATCTCATCCCCAAAAATGAATTAAAGAATCATGCATGGGTAGCCATGAAGAAGCTGGAAGAAAGAGATAGCCATGGAGCTTCTCTTAGAGTTTAGATAGAAGAGCTAGATATGTATAAAAAGATGGCAAGACCATCCAGTCTATAAAAAGGGAGATCAAAGAAGCCACACCCACAAGGGTGGCAAGATGACCATAAATGAGTCGAACGTCACTTTGATGATAACAAATGCTGACCTTAGGAGAAAAAAACGTCAGATGGAGGCTATGAAGAAAGCCCATGCTACGAAAGTGCAATTCAAGGATAAAATGCTTCAAGAATTTCAAAGTTGGTTGGCCAAAAGAGAAAAAGGGGAAAGGAAGGACATGCAAAGGTAAGTGCAAGAAGAAATTTTGGGACAAAAAAGATTAAGTGTTTAGAAGGAGACCACGTTGAGATTTATGCAAAATCTCATCCAGATGGCATAACAGAGGTGGATGGCATGAGGCCTTCCAACTGCGATGACATTGCTAAATTCATGAGCTAGATGGAAGTACCGAAGGTGGTGGGATAGGGCCAAAGTAGCTCCTAAGGCAGCAGAAGAAAGTTGGGCAGGGACGAAACCCCTCGCCTCACATCTAGAGCCGTGTGGGGAAGAAGTGGGCTCTTATGATTTGTGGATCCAGATGAGGAGGCAACAACATAATCAAATTAAAGAGCAACATGTCTAGGTAAGTCATTATTCTCCTAGAAGCTGGAGAAGCAACAAACAGGAGGGTACCTTGACCACCAACCCCTACAGTTGGACACGCAACCTCCACAACTAGAGGACACTTTGCACCCATGTCTGCCTAAACTTTTCAATCACAAGTAAGCTTTCCAAACACCATTGAAATAGAGTGGGTGCAGGGAGCCTTGCATTACGTTCAATGATGCACTCAAATATGAGAAAGCTACAATCCATCAAGAAAGGAAAAGCACGCTCTCCCACAAATAGTGATAAGCCAACATGAACCCCTACTGGAGGAGCTATACATGAGAATAATGGAAGAAGGCTAACTAAATAAAATGCAAAAAAAGATCTAGTAAGGCCAGTAAAAAAATGAAGAAGGAGATGGAGGAAATGAAGGAGACGATGGCCAAGAAACACTAGGAGACTATGCAAATGTAGACAGAATTAAATAAGAACATAGAAAACCTAGCCATAAAAGAAGGGCAAGTCACTCTGATCTGAGAGGATCACATCAAAATCCTAACAGATGTACAGGATAGGGCTGACGGGGATACAGTGGAGATGGTGAAGGTAGAAGCCAAACTCACAGTTTTTTGTAGAATTGTACGTGCTAGACATGAAGAGAATGGAGCAATGGGAAGGTCATACGGTGGATACCCTTAAGGAAGTGTGGGGAGATTATCTGGAAAAGCTAACATCAGTAATGCAAGCCCCCACACCTTCCTACAAACAATTGTCTCCCCACTAGTCAAGAGGTGGAAATCCAGATGGAGGGTCTGGAAATCCCGATCTAGCCTTGACAATAGGCCTAGAACCAGCAAAAGATTTGGAAGCACCAGCCATTAATGGACTAGGGAAAGAAGTTGAACATAGCAGAGGAGGCACCGGTAGAGAAGAGGAGTTGCATAAGGAAAATGAGCAGCTTAGGCAATAAATCGAAGCCTGGAAAAGGGATTTGTAGTCTTGAAAGTAGAAGGGAAAAAGCTAGGGGCGCAACCAGAAGGGAAGGGAAAGGAGATTGTTTTATATATTGCATCAATGATGAGTGTCTAGTTAATCCAAAATAGACTTATGTATATATATGTGTATACACACACACACACATACATATATACACATATACATTGTGTTCCCATACATTCTTACACTAGGGCTTATTAGTCCTAACGCTTAATGTGCCCACATCAAGATATTTGGTTTTAAAAAAATAAAAAATGCGACGATAAGAAGTGAATGTAGCTTGGATATACCACGATACCTTGGAAAATGGAACACACTACGGCATCCCCAACAATGCGCATAATATATATACATATAAATAACGTTAAATGAAAAAGGACACTTATATGTAACTTTCGTATTCAAAACACTTATGTACACCCGTAACAATGATCCATCCATTGCCTTGTACGACAATTTAATGTAAACGTACAATTTTTCGGTTGAGAAATGTTTGTAACTCCACTGTATTCTTTCGATTGCGTGTATTTCTGTTTAATTTTACGACCAAAAAATAAAATATGGCGTTTGTCAAGAAACTTTGATGAAACATCGTGACATGATCACGTTTGACGGCAAAGTGACCCTGTGGAGGTCGGCGTTGCGATTGCCGGCTCTCTACGCTACTCGCTTCACAGGCGACGTTTCTTGTGGCTTCCGCGAGACCAAGGAGGCCTTCCTTATAGCAGCTTCTCTGTAGGTTCAACGAGACCAAACTGGAGGCCTTCCTTATTGCAGGTTCAACGAGACCACAAGCGATCGCAGTGCACACGAGAAGAGCTTCTGCTGTAGTTTCCTCTAAAAGCTTTCTTTCTCTATATAATGATCGTTGAATCGTTCGACTGATGTGCAAGACCTCTGCTATCTGCTTTCCTCTTCGGAATCCTGCTAAGCCAACCTCGAGTTTTCTTTTATATCCGCAACAGCAGCTCCGCGAGCATTGAAGTAAAGGCGAAGACGCATGGTAGGAGAGGTACTGGCAGCCAACAAACAAGTGCTGAGCATTTCATCTCAAGAGTAAACAATACTATCTATTTTTGCTAACTATGTGTATAACTGCAATTTCTTGCATATGTTTCTCTACTCCGATCTCTCTCAATATATTGCTAGGAAAAAGCACATGTTATCCCCTTCCTCCATGTATCCACTTTCACTTTATTATATAAGCTCGTCATCCTCTCTTGTCTAACCTTTTAGCCTCCACCCCTCCAGTCAAAAAAATGTAACATATTCATATGTACATATTTTTGGGTCCAGTTGACTTGGTGATTTTTAGTATCTATATTTAATGTTTAAAAGTGGGATATACTTGGAGGACATAAAAGATTAATTTTGGCCACAAATTGAGTAATTTTAGAGATATCAATTTTTGGTCAATTTTGGGGTTTTCGTGTTGTCATTTGTAAGTGATTTCTATAGCATACCTAACCATATTAGATAATGTATAATGGGGTCACATTGGGTAGTTTAGAAAAAAGGAACCTCATATAGGCGTTTACGTAGTAAGTATAACCGCAATAGGTGCTTGAAACACGGCCCTCACACCAAATTGACCCTTAATTTTTGGTAATGGCTTCGCATGAGGGTGTAGATAACTTTATTTTTTAGAGAGAAGAATTAAATAAAGATAGATCATAATAAGAGCAACAAAGTCCATGTTCGTACCATTTTGAGATTTCGCATGGTTTGGCCAGAATTCTCGAAATGAATCTCATACGACTTTGTAGTGTAAAAAAAAAAGATTGATATCTTTATCGTTTTTGTACATGGTAATCTAACTTACTCTCATGGGATAGTTTTTGGGCTATTCTTTCAGAGCCTCAAGGTGATTCTGTGCAAGAAGAGAGAGAGAGAGATTTTGAGATTCGGGCCGATTGATATTGTCTACCTGCCAGGCATGTGAGCATCGAGGAAAAGCCCTAAATTGGGTAGATTTTCTATTGGTGATTTTCTCTTTGATTTTGAATAATTGTATTGCTGATTATTATGTGTTTTTGGATTGTCAAACCTGGAGAACAAATATAGTTATTGAAAATATCTTCTTTCTCTTGAAGTGTGTTCTGATTTTCAAAAACCTTAAGAAATATTGTGAATATTTATGATTAATTAAATGGAAGAGAATATAGGATACATTACAAAAAAATTTCCCTAAGATCAATCCCGACCATCCAAGTTTCTTGTCTTGTCTCTCTAACCTTGGCCTTGGCCTCTCTTCTATTGCATTTGAGCCTCCACATTTTCAACGTGTCATCTAACAAGGACCCAAGATACATTGGGAACTAAAAGATACAAAGGTGTGGTGACATGCATCTCTTGGTGAAAGAGTCTTTTTGTCTTTATCCAAACCCATGCACCTCCCCACCTTGTGTTTAAAAGATTAAAAAAGAACCTATATTATAGATGCATCCTTTTAACCCATTCAATACCATCTCGCATCCTACATTGTATATTTTAGATGCATGTACATACCATTAAGAAGAAGAAGATTCATGTTATGTTTCTTCTTCTTCTTTTTCTTCATATTCACATAAAACTTTGCAACAAGAAGAAAATTACAGAGAAGAAGTGGTCTTATTCTTGGTCTTCTTCTTAAAATAAGACAAAGAATAAGTGAACTTCTTCTTCATATTTATGTCAACCTTCTTCATCACTACAAAGACAATGCTACCATACACACGTTCTTGCTGCCATACACGCGTTCCATACATGCGATAAATTACGGGCGCATGTATGGTCGCGCATGTATTTGAATAGTATCGGGCGCGTGTATATTGGCATTTAAATTTGCGTGTATATTGGCATCTACTTGCACGTGTATATTGGCATCTATCAGTGCGTGTATATTGGCATCTAAATTTGCGTGTATACTGGTTTTAGAAATGCGTGTATAAGCGCGTGTATATACACGCAATTATACACGCATCAATACATGCATCAATACACACTTTATTAAGAAAAACTAAATTTCTTTACAAAATTAAAAACTATTTTCTTTAAACCATCTTATAGTACATTATAATATATATCAGTACACAATCCCACTACATGCATTTACAACAATGAAATATATTCAAAAATAAATCATGAGATAATTAAAAGACAACATATACAATAGAAATGTCATCAATTTAGAACGATACAGTGATGGATTGGTTAGGGTTTGATCTCATTTTCAATAAGATCCATCCTTGCCAAACGATCAACATCAATATCCATTTGATCAATTTGTAAGGCTACGATTAAATTTATTTCACTATCGATATTCTGTCCATTGATAATGGTATCGATGTCCTGATCATTCTCATCAACATCACCATCATCCTCAATGGTATCGATGTCCTGATCATTCTCATCAACATCACCATCATCCTCAATGGTAGGGTCATTCTCATGATCATGAAAATGGCATGCTCATCCTCATTATCATGATCATCTCTTATTTCTTGATCATCGATCATAACATCTTCATTGGCATGTTCGACATCATCTTCATTGCGGCTTGTTACATCCTCCATATGCTCCATATCAGTGAATGTATTATACATCACTTTGGAACGCGATGCAATAGGGATGACGTACCACCATTTAATGTCATATGCACCATTGGCAGATAGATAACCTACTCAAATACACATACTGCAGTAATTAATTAGCATATCAAAAGTCAAGGGGTACACGAGCTTAGATATATATGTACATGAAACACATTAGTAAAAAAATACATACCTGCTCACATTGTTGTGGCAATACGAGCCTATCTTTCTTTGTTTGCCAAAACTTTGTAGAGTCAATAGTTACATAGCCCCTTGCATGGCGTTTTATCGTTGCATTAGGCCCTTTTTTCACCACGTTCATTTGCCATTTGACATCCAAAACATACACAAAGAAACGATGAAAGTCAAGCCTAAATATATCTTGGATTGTGCCACAATAATCATCCATTTTTTCATTAGCTCCCTCAAAGCTACTAATGACACTACAATCTTGTGTATTCCTCTTTTCATTAATTCTTTGTGTTCGAAAATGCTTGCCTTCACACCATATAGCATTGAACATAGTGCACTAAACCAAAATAGAAGCAATATTTGTGTAAGCCAAGTGAATAAATATTAAAAGCAAATCACTTACAACTAATTTCTTTCTGCTTGCCTTTTTGTCTTTGCATCCTCATATCTTGTAACCCATCTGCTCTCATCACATCACTATTAAGGATGCAAGTGAAATTGAGATCATCAATCAATGTTCTCTCAATTACTTTACTCTGTCCTTTTTCTTGAGGCACAATAGAGGTCATCCTCAAGTCCTCTTCATTGCTCCATAGTCGTGGCAAAGAGCTGTCCACCTGACCAAGAAATTTTGAAATATATCCACGAGACTCTTGTATCAACCAACCCTCGGCCATGCTTCCTTCGGGCCTTGCACTTTGCCTCACAAAGTCTTTTAAGGTCTTCATGAAGCGCTTCAGGAAGAACATCTAACGTGCATGCACAGTGCCACATAAAGCAATTTCGTCCACTAATTGCACAATGAGATGTAGTTGACTTGTGAGAATGGTTCGCGGAAAAGTCTCCTCTACCAAACAAACCACCTCCACTGCCATAACACGAAAGAGAATGCAATCACCACAAGTGGGACAATATCGAGCCTCCTTATGCGTCCCACAAAAGAGAATGCAATCATTAACGCATGCATGTATGCGATCATAATCCAATCCTCCAAGAGATGTCACATAGCGCCTCGCTATGTCTCTTGAGGTGGGTAGTCTATTTCCCTTTGGAAGCATGTTTGATAATAGCCTGCATCCAATATCATCAATTAGTCCTAAACCCTAAACCCTAAACCACTAATTCAAATTTGCAAGTTAGACTGCTTACTTCAATAATGCGTCAAGAGTTGCATTGCTCCATCCATAAACTGTTTGTATATTGAGTAGTTCAAGTGAAGCACGTAAAATAGAGAATGTGCACCCTTCAACAATCGGTGTCGATGAAGCCTTGTAAAGATGCTCTTGTTCCATATCATCATCGTCCATACCTTTGGGATCATCCTTAAAAAGATACCGCACCATATCATCAAACACTTCCTCTTCCACAACTTCGTGGGGTGCAGGGCTATTGTCATCCCTTTTCCACTCATCTCTGACAATAGATCCCGAAGCTCCAGCATCATCTCGTCGATGCTTTGCGTGCTCTCGCCATGCGTAGGGCACCATGTTAGGGTGCGGTACTACATCCTGCTTTAATTAGAGTATATATATTACAACTCCATTAATTTAATTTGGATACCATGAGTCATTTGAATACTATCAATTTACATCTACTCACCTCTAAACCTGTTTGATTCCATTCTCCATACATCGAGATGTGATTCAAGGTAATTCGACGTGCTCGTACAATGCATCCTTGACATCGATTACACATACACTTGATCCTTTGTCCCAACCACACATCGCGATTACGATGACGCATTGTCTCATCCTCACTCCCAGAACTGCTTGAGGAGGTTGATGACATCCTATGTACAAACCAGAAAACACAAAATCATAATCAGTTTTTAATGAAAGTATAAAAATCGCGTGTATTAACGCAGCTACATCCTAAAAATTGTATGTATTAACGCGGCTACATCCTAAAAATCGCATGTATCAATGCGGCTACATCCTGAAAATCGCGTGTATGAACGTGGATACATCCTAATAATCGCATGTATAAACGCGCTGATTTATTATAAACGTAAAAATACACGCGACGACCTGTTCAACCTAAAAATAACCCGCCTTCCCCAAATAAACATTTTCAAAATATAGATCTGCTCTCCTTCGTCGTCTCGCCTCTTCCAACAGAGCACTAAACCTAAGTGCAAGGAGCAGACAAGGAGCACACACGGGTGTGAAGGAAACCAGCCAAAAAGAAGACTCACTTTTTCAGAGGTGAGTCAGTTTATCCTTTGCCCTGTCTCTTTCCTTCCATTTTTTTATGCTATTGTCTCTTTCCTTTATGGGTTTGTCTCCGTCCTTCTCTTTCTCTGGTTGCCATCTGATGAACAATTGTGATAGGGGGCGATAGTGGGCTTTTTATAAGGACGATTTGTCGGAGAGGTCGGTTGCTTTCAAAAAAAAATTTTCGCAGGCCGCGTGTAGAAACACGTGTATGTCTGCGTGTATCCTGTTTGCACAGACGGTTCACGCGCATATACACACGTTTTTGGATGGGTTTATATACGCGTTTTTGGATGAGTGTATATACGTGACTGTGTTTACCTCATACTATGGTCTTAGAGCTGATAGGTGGCTTGGATGATGGTATTTGTGTTTGTGCTGATTTACTTGGTACTAATGTGGAGGTGAACTATGGCTTATGTGATGAATACAAGTATGCTATCATGATGACTTATCTCTCAATGTGAGTCAAGAGACAGCCCATGATGTACATGAGGATGGTGATAGTCATGCATGCAATAATGTGTGTGCAACAAGTAAAACAAGGGTCCCACTTTATTATTATTTTTGTATTCTTTATTTTCTTCTTCTTCTTTTAGCTTGTAAAAATAAGTGTTCTCAAATTACAAACATTTAACAAGCTTTGCATGGACACCCCTAAATACGAGAAACCTATGACACCCCTAAGTAGTACACAACTATTAGGATATGCATATATATAACTAGAATCCACAACATTCATGGAAGTTGTTTTTGTCACTTCAGGCTATGTTTCTAGCATCAATTTCTTTGTAGGGAGAACCTTCTTTAAAAACCTAGTTAGAATTAGTTGATACATAAATACTATTGAAAATCAAAGGGATCATTGCAATCATTTCTCCTTAAAGATTCCTAACAATATCCCTAAAAGGAGGTTTTCTTAGAGAAACAATATAAATAAGCAATAGAGAAAATAAAGAATGTCATTTTTAAGCTTGATTTTAACTTTCCAAATCTTTTTTGAATGAAGTAATCTTTAGAAAACCAAGAAAAGTAGCCTTTTGGGGAAGAAGCTTCATTCCAAATATTTGGTGGTATATGAAATCTTTAAAAACCAATTAAATCAGCAAATTAGGTAAAATCATATTACAAATCACTCTATTACACATGTAAATCCTATAGAGCTTATCTCACAATTTCACATTTTTCAAATTCAGCTTTTATTTTAATATTTATGCCAAATTTTAAGGTTTATTATCCATTTATGGAAAAAATTAATTTATTTTTAGAACATAATTTTAGATATTTTTTTAATTGACGGTAGTGCATGAATATGTTACTAAGCCTAAAGGGATTGTGGGAATCCATAAAAGTGGATAGAATTAACAAATAGATCAAATTAGGAATGAAAATGTGAAACGTACCCATATTTTGTTCCATGATCCAACACAAAATTTCTCAAAACTTACAAAAAAGTCACTCATACTTCAGAAAACAAAGAGATTTTTAAGAAACCATAATCATTTATAAATCCAAAGTAACAATAATATTCGTCAATACAAAATCTCTAAATCAGAGAGAATCAGCAACAAAAGATCTAGCCAATCTAGGGTTTTCTCCGATGCCCATCCACCCAACCTCCACACTGGACATCGCGGCTATCCCAAGTATGCCTCTTTCTAGATCTCATCATCTCTAGGTTCTACCAAATGGCTCCGAGAGGGCATAAATCTTGTTCTCCATCCGGCGTTCCCTCTTGTCTAGGTCGGCCCAAATCTCAAAATCTCATGTTGAGTCTCATAATACATATGCATATCAATCAGTCATACGCGTGTATATCAATCATCTATCTCAAGACAAAGCAATCATAACTTATACATATCATCTCACACTCATCTCTAGTCCATAATGTTTCAAGGCATGCATATTCAAATCAATCACAATCAATTTCTAGTATAAAACAAGCTTTTAATTTAAACAGTCTTTACCTTCTCTTTATCTTTTAAGTCACATGGGAATCCTTGTTTTTAACATAATCAATTATCATATTCTAAACAAGAGAGGTCATCTCTACTCCCTATAGCAAAGTCTTAACTATGCCTATGCTTTAGTCCATCTGATGTATATAGATAAGATAGTCAATCTTGATAGCAATTTCTAAGGCAAAGCCTAATAACCGGTCTCTTCGGGAGAGTAATATCTTCCAATCTATTTCGAATAAGAGAAAAATCAAAACTACAAAATTTTACGACTTCTAATGCTCTATAAAGCATGTCTTAGTGATGGTTCTAAGGTCTCTTTGAGAGCATTCAAAACAGCCAAAGTTCTGTTTTCAGCATAAAACTACCAAAAATAGTAAGTGCTCCACTTTGCACTCGAATAACTTAAAAATAAAAGAGATTTGTCTTTCTATAGCCTCTTACACTCTTGTAGAGTCTCTTATCCACTAAAACTTTCGTGTTTATCTCAAAATTTGATTCTAAACACACGGTTAGATAAACTCTTTGCCAAATAGCCCCTAATGAAGGTTATTCATAGAATCTACTCATAAACTAGTCAAATATTCTATCTTCTAATTCTTTAACCCACCTAAAGTGTTTATTGTATGAGTCTCATAGACCAGGATGACCATGTATATTTAAGAAAGTTACAAATTACTCATTATTAAGTATACCCTATATCGACTCAGATTCTCTCGTATACACTGATTGATTTATTTATTCCATATCCAAAGAATTTAAAATAAAATAATAAAAAGAGTGTTGTGTACTTCCTCGATATATTTTATGATGTCTTGATTGATTAGGAATTTGTGTCTACTCTCTAGAAGTTGTGGAAGAGCTATTTGTAGATTTGGCAAGCCTCTCAGATCTGCTATCAGAGCTGCAACCTACAATAGGTATAACTTCGTGCATGGTTATCAGAAACTAGTCATATAGGTACTTAAAATTACCAAAACATGTGCAGTCTACAAACCAACGCAAGCAGAATCACCAATATCAGTTATATGTGAAAGTTGACTCCAAAAATAGGACACGATTTACTTTTTTTATCAAATTTCGATTTGCATGTCTATATACACACTTAAAATTTTCCTTTGAGCTCACTAACTAATTGAAAACTCAATCTTGAATTTTCACTCAATTTTAACACTTGGAATTTTTGCCTGCTCTAGAAAAAACTGTTGAAAACCTGCTAAAATTCATTATTGAAATCTGTATAGCGTCCAAAAATCAAGATTATTTTTAGTCATAACTTGGCTAATCTCATAGGCATGTTACAAGATAACTCTAAAATGTCTATTTTTGGGTGCTCAGACATGTGACCTGGAGTGTGAAGGAGCCTAAAAATTCATGTGAAGGGATAGTTTTTGGGTAGTATTTGGTGTGTCCTTCTTGCTTCCTTGATGGAATAGTTGATTGCTACTACTTTTTGTCATATTTATGTCCTTATCTATGCACTATTAGCATTTTAATTAAGGATAATTAGAGAGTTCATGAGATGAGTGATTAAATATTTAGGCAATTAAGGATAGACTAGGGGCAAGAAGTTGAAGATTGGGAGTCTAAAGTGTTGAATCAGTCCATTTCTTGAGTCCTTTGTGTTCAAATCAATTCCTTTGTTGACATTCACAAACCCACAAGCCTATAGAGAGAGTCTATCCATGAATAACTCATTGTGCCAATGAAGTGGGCAAGAGCTTGCATCAATGGAGACTACACACACACACACTACAAGCATGCATACACAAGAGAAAGAAAGAAGCATTCAACTAATCATAGATTAATCTACTTCAATGATGCTAAAACAGATTAAGAGAGAGAAGTGGAGCTATACTCATTGGAGCTTGATGCTTAGAGTACAATAGAGAGAAAGTTAGAGAGTTGCCATAGCTTGAGAGCTCAAGAGCTTCACTCAATAGCTTATGAGAATGGCCAAAAACGTACTCTTTCTTTAGCTAACATCTCTTTTATAGAGATGTCACTAACCCTAATCCTAGGCCTCTTTCACACATGGGCGGACAACCCCATAAGTGGGCCTTGCTTAATACACTTAGAACTCTCATTTAGAACCTACATTGGCCTAAAACGATTTACATTGTACTTCGGCACAAAAATATGAAAAAATTATGTGCGTCTTTAAGTTCCCATGGCTACAATCTCGCTCTCTCACATTATTTGCTTCCGACCTCCTTCCATAATTTGTGTTCCCGTGAGTGTTCCCGTGAAACACTTGTTTACACTTTTTTTTTAACCAAAGAAGGATTTGGCAATAATGATCCTTTCATACTAGAATCCTTCATCTTTTCCTCCAACTTTTCCTACAAAGTCTTATAAATGGCTGAGTATCCTCTATGTGATATACCAGCCTCATCAAGTATTGCTTGGATGTCCTGTGGATTGAGTTGATTCTCTTTGAAAAAGTTATCTATTTTCTTTTTCTGAGACCTTCTTATATTTCTTCTTGTTCATTAGTGTTTCTACATACTTGCGATCTAAAAGAAGACTTAAATGTGCGCCAGAAGGTTCTGTCGCGTTGATTCTTTATGAGGCTGTAATAATGATTTGATATCAGATTGAAATGTAGGAATTGATATACATGAACATATGCAATAATGATTGCTATTCACAATAGAAACAATAAACCAGTTAATAGAAAGGAGCTTACTTGATTGCATGTATTCTCTTCTTGATGCCAACAACTCCTAGCTTCATTTGCTCAATATCTCTTAGTTTTTTTTTGTCGTCTTCGGAGACCTAATGAGGTATGCTTATGTCTTAGATCATACATTTGTTTTTCAAGCCTGAAATGGTTTCCTTATTGCTTAATAACTTCTGCACACAATGCTCCATGGTTTTCTTCAAATGAATGTTCTCCTTCTTAAACAAATCTCTTTCTAATTTAAGAACATTGCTTGTTGCTTCCAAATGATGTGTATATCCTAGGAGTGCATTATAGCCATCTCTAACAAAGTTAAGCAGAGATGTCATATTCCTAAATGGGGGTGTGGAGTTTGTAAAAGGGTCTTTCGGATATAACCTCCCATTAATCCATAAATCTATGTTTTTCTTTCCTTGCATCCTCAACAATTCTTTAGAAGTACACAAAGTATTAGGTTTATTTCTGTTACTTAGAGGTTCATATTCATGTTCACGCTCGATATGCAGGTTGTAAATGTATCTTTTCTCTATATTCCTCCTTGCTCTTGATCCCTCTGTCATCCTCTTGATCCTCTCCGTGTTCCTCCTTACTCTTGATTAGTAGAAAAATCTAAATGGAAAGAGAAATGTGCCAAAATAGTAAAAAGAAGTAAAGAGTCAAACTAATTTGCAAGAAAAACCTTGATTTTGAAGGTAAACACCATATTGGGGAATATGGAAATTTCCCAGTAGTTTGGGACACATGGTCAAATCTTTGGATTAATCATAACTTGAACACCGTTACTCCAAATTGAGCGCTCTATAGCTCACTAGATTCCATTTTTCAAGCGCTTTCCAACAATAGGTCACATGATATGGTTTTGAGAAACTTATAGGCATGTTATCCAGGTCCCACCTTTTTAGTATTCAAAAAATGAGAGTTGGGAAATTCCCAAACTCACGAATATAGTGTTGGTACCAATAACTACAAACTTTGATATGTGAAACCTTCAAAATTTGAGGTAAAGTTTATTGCGAGGGAACTTGAAACCTTCAAAATTTGAGGTGAAATTTCTTGCAAGAAAGGAACTCGAACTATTTTTGGATGATCCTTGGTTTAAATTTCAAGAAATATTCTATTTTGGCTTGTACGTAGAGATTTTGAGATATAAGCCATTAAACTTGGAGAATTTACCAATTCATTGTTCATGTAGTACATATAGTACATGAACAGATTGAAGACTTCGAGAACTAGCAATATTCTATCATTTTTTTGTACATTTAAGAATAGAAATATATCCATTATATCTCAAGAAAATGCAAAGAGAAAATACGCCAAAATCAATTTCACCTTATTTCTTAGGCTTTTTGGATTATCTCTCTCTAAGCTTAGTTGGCTCTTCTTAGAAGGCCCAAAGTTGAGTCCAAAATTCCCCTAATGCTTAACCCAACCAAATGGTCAAGACGGTAAATGAAAATAGGACCAACATGGACACGAAGTTGTATTCAACATTATGGACATTCAGAAGAGCCTACAAGAATGCAACGGGACATATGCCAATCAACATAGTGTATGGACTGGAAATAGTACTTAGTGCCCATGGAGTTCCTCAATCAAAGCCTCAAGATAGTCGTGGCAAAAATACTCTCTCGTGATGTAGAGTCATAAGTGCACAGCATTGAGCAACTCCTTCGTCTCGATGAAAGGAGACTGCATAGTGCGTGGATTACCAAGATCATGAAGAAGATGAGAAAGCTCTAGTTAGATAGATACAAAAATTTTAAGATCTTCGAAGAAGGAGACGTAGTCTTGCTACTCTCATCAAGCATGGTATCAAGCATGGGACCTCACCTAGGAAAGATGAAGATGAGATGGACAAGCTCATTCAGAATTGTCAAGAAACCTTTGAGCTAGAAAGTCTGGACGATGAAAGGCTAAAGAAACTAGTGAACAAATATAGGCTGATCCCCAGTAGGAAAGGCGTGTCCAGATCCGAAGAATGTCCAACAAGAAGAATCTTTGCTAAGTCAGGATGAGGAATCGAAAGTGGGAAACAATTCTTAAGACAATGGAAATGGAAAAGAGAAAATTCTAAAAATAGGAATTGTCTATGTAAATATGATCTAAGTGCACACATAGAACGAGGAGCTAGCTGGCAGCATGGAGGTGGCAGGAAAATCGATGTCACCACCCCAAAACATGATGCATGGATGGAAAGAAAGAGGTGTAACATCACTTTCACCCCCCCTCAACCCGGCCACATTCATGACCTCGTGGCTTGTGCATTAGGCACACATAGATAGAATTTTAAAAGAATTAGAGAGAGTCATGGAGTTTTGGCCGTACCAATGAGGGACATATACCACGACAATGACTAAGCATCATCGCAATTTCTTTATCAAACGACTAATTTACATGTTTGTATTGTGCAAAAACTCTCTTCTACGCTTCACTTCCAATTATCTCATTGATAGCTTAGTTGTCACCCTTACCTTTCGTCTCTCAACCCCAAATATCGTGTGCCTTAGAGGATGGTGAAATTTGAGTATCTCTCAACCACCCTATATAAGGAGACAGATAAGCATGCCCAATAGATGGAGCAGATGGGACTGAAGCAATTCATGGAGCTGCCCTGGGAGGAGCTCTAGTGCAATTTTAGAGTCGAGGACCAAATGGCACAGCTCCAAAACTGAACGTTATCACACTACCCTCAAGAGAATAAAGAAATCGGTCCTCTATATGTGTCCGAGATGGTGCAACTTGCTGGGGTGAGGGAGAAGAGATCAATTTGATGGACGATGATGACTTGATCAAGGAATTCAGCCTGCTAGAGGGAAGAGTCAAGGCATATAAATTGCATGTCTAGAAAGACCTTTGGATGATGAAAGATGTTGAAGCTAGAACGAGGGTCGCCTGGGCTAAATGTTTGTGTCATAACCTAAAGGAACAGATACGAAAGCTCACCAGGCCTAATACAAAGAGGAATATTGGCCCATACTTGGGTGATGAGTATAGAGGACACCAAGAGCTAAGAAGGACAAGGACGAGGGCCCTAAGGGAGATGCACAAGAAGAGAGAGGTCAGAAGGAGAAGTAGAAAAGGGACCTAAGGGAGATGCACCAAGGAAGCTAGAAAGTTTAAAGCTCTATAGAAAACCTTAGAAACAAGCCTGAGGACAAAGAAAGAACATAATATTTGAAGTTGGAGAGAAAAAGACCAGGAAAAAAAAGGGCAAAATTGCCAAAGAGGGAGCCAATGGAGCAACGGCAGTGCGAAGCGGCATACAACTGAAGGAGGACTTGGCCGACATAGGTAAGAAAGAGATAGCCATGCAGCTTCTCTTAGAGTTCAGATAGAAGAGCTAGATGTGTACAATAAATAAAAAGATGGCAAGACCATCAAGGCTTTAAAAAGGAAAATCGAAGAAGCCAAACCCACAAGGGTGGCTAGATCCAAAGGTGGCAAGATGACCATAAATGAGTTGAACGTCATTTGATGACAACAAATGCTGACCTTAGGAGAAAAACATAGTAGAGGGAGGGTATAAAGAAAGCCCATGCTACGAAACTGCAATTCAAGGACAAAATGCTTCAAGAATTTCAAAGTTGTTGGGCCAAAAGACAAAAAAGGGCAAGGGAGGACATGCGAGAGGACATGCAAACGTAACTGCAAGAAGAAATATTGGGACATATGTAAGTCATTATTTTCCCAAAGGCTAGAGAAGCAACTAACAGGAGGGCACCTTAACCACCAACCTAGAGTTGGATACGCAACCTCCACATCCACCAGGACTCTCTGCACCCATGTCTGCCTAAACTTTGTAAGGACAAGCAAGCTTTACAAAGACCATTGAAATGCAGTGGGTGCAGGGAGCCCAATATTACATTCAACGATGCACAAATGATGGACTCAAATATGAGCAAGCTACGATCCATCATCAAGGAAAAGGATGTTGCTGTACAGATAGTGATAAGCGAGCAAGAACCCCTACAAGAGGAGCTATGCATGAGAATAATGGAAGCGGGCTAACTTAATAAAATGCAAAAATAGATCTAGTAGCTCCAATAGGCCAGTAAAAAATGAAGAAGAAGATGAAGGAAATGAAGGAGACGATGGCCAAGAAAGACTAGGAGACTATGCAAATGGAGAAGGAATTAAATAGGGACATAGAAAACCTAGCCAGAATAGAAGGGCTAGTCACCCTTATCTGAGAGGAGCACATCAAAATCATAAGAGATGTCCATGATAGGGCTAACAGGGATAAACTGGAGCTAGTGAAGGTAGACGCCAGATTGGCACTTCTAGATGCATAAGAATTTGTAGAATTGTACATGCTGGATGTGGAGAGAATGGAGCAGTGGAAAGGTGTGGGGAGATTCACAAGAAAGAGCTCAGAAAGACAAGGAGAAGGGACCTAAGGGAGATGCACCAGGGAAGCTAGAAAGTCTAAAGCTCTCTAGAAAACCTTAGGAATAGGCCTCGGGACAAGGAAAGAAGATAATATTTAAATTTGGAGAGAAAAAGACTAGGAAAAAAAAGGGGAAGATTGCCAAGGATAGAGCCAATGGGGCAAGGACAGTGCGAAGCGGCATACAACTCAAGGAGGACCTGGCCGACATAGGTAAGTCATTATTTTCCTAGAAGCTGGAGAAGCAACAAACAGGAGGGCACCTTGACCACCAACCTACAGTTGGACATGCAACCTCCACAACTAGGACACTTTGCACCCATGTCTGCCTAAACTTTTCAATCACAACAAGTAAGCTTTCCAAAAACCATTGAAATGGAGTGGGTGCAGGGAGCCTTGCATTACGTTCAATGATGCACTCAAATATGAGAAAGCTACAATCCATCAAGAAAGGAAAAGCATGTTACCCTACAAATAGTGATAAGCCAACATGAACCCCTACTGGAGGAGCTACACATGAGAATAATGGAAGAAGGCTAACTAAATAAAATGCAAAAATAGATCTAGTAAGGCCAGTAAAAAAATGAAGAAGGAGATGGAGGAAATGAAGGAGACGATGGCCAAGAAACACTAGGAGACTATGCAAATGTAGACAGAATTAAATAAGAACATAGAAAACCTAGCCATAAAAGAAGGGCAAGTCACCCTGATCTGAAAGGAGCACATCAAAATCCTAAGAGATGTACAGGATAGGGCTGACAGGGATAAAGTGGAGATGGTGAAGGTAGAAGCCAGACTCACAGTTTTTGTAGAATTGTACGTGCTAGACATGGAGAGAATGGAGCAATGGGAAGGTCATATGGTGGATACTCTTAAGGAGGTGTGGGGAGATTATCTCGAAAAGCTAACATCAGTAATGCAAGCCCCCACACCTTCCTACAAACAATTGTCTCCCCACTAGTCAAGAGGTGGAAATCCAGATGGAGGGTCCGGAAATCCCGATCTAGCCTTGAGACAACAACAGGCCTAGAACCAGCAAAAGATTTGGAAGCACCAGCCATTAATGGACTAGGGAAAGAAGTTGAACATAGCAGAGGAGGCACCAGTAGAGAAGAGGAGTTGCACAAGGAAAATGAGCAACTTAGGCAAAAATAGAAGCCTTGAAAAGGGATTTGTAGTCTTGAAAGTAGAAGGGAAAAAACTAGGGGCGCAACCAGAAGGGAAGGGGAAAGAGATTGTTTTATATATTGCATCAACGATGAGCGTCTAGTTAATCCAAAATAGACTTATGTATATATATGTATACACACACACACACATACATATATACATATATACATTGTGTTCCCATACATTCTTACACTAGGGCTTATTAGTCCTAACACTTAATGTGCCCACATCAAGATATTTGGTTTTAAAAAAATAAAAAATGCGACGATAAGGAGTGAATGTAGCTTGGATATACCACGATACCTTGGAAAATGGAACACACTAGGGCATCCCCAACAATGCGCATAATATATATACATATAAATAGCGTTAAATGAAAAAGGACACTTATATGTAGCTTTCGTATTCAAAACACTTATCTACACCCAGAAGGGTCCGTAACAATGATCCATCCATTGCCTTGTACGACAACTTAATGTAAACGTACAATTTTTCGGTTGACAAATGTTTGTAACTCCACTGTATTCTTTCGATTGCGTGTATTTCTGTTTAACTTTACGACGAAAAAATAAAATATGGCGTTTGTCAAGAAACTTTGATGAAACACCACTTTAGTACTTCAAGACTGAAACAAATATGTGGCGCTAGTAGGAAAGCTTGATGAAACTTTGATGAAACACCACTTTAGTACTTCAAGACTAGGACACTACGCAAATGGAGAAGGAATTAAATAGGGACATAGAAAACCTAGCCAGAATAGAAGGGCTAGTCACCCTTATCTGAGAGGAGCACATCAAAATCATAAGAGATATCCATGATAGGGCTAACAGAGATAAAGTGGAGCTAGTGAAGGTAAAAGCCAGATTGGCACTTCTAGATGCATAAGAATTTATAGAATTGTACATGCTGGATGTGGAGAGAATGGAGCAGTGGAAAGGTGTGGGGAGATGCACAAGAAAGAGCTCAGAAGGACAAGGAGAAGGGACCTAAGGGAGATGCACGAGGGAAGCTAGAAAGTTTAAAGCTCTCTAGAAAAACTTAGGAATAGGCCTCGGGACAAGGAAAGAAGATAATATTTGAATTTGGAGATGCACGAGGGAAGCTAGAAAGTTTAAAGCTCTCTAGAAAACCTTAGGAATAGGCCCGGGACAAGGAAAGAAGATAATATTTGAATTTGGAGAAAAAAAGACTAGGAAAAAAAGGGGAAGATTGCCAAGGATAGAGCCAATGGGGCAAGGACAGTGCGAAGCGGCATACAACTCAAGGAGGACGTGGCCGACATAGGTAAGTCATTATTTTCCTAGAAGCTGGAGAAGCAACAAACAGGAGGGCACCTTGACCACCAACCTACAGTTGGACACCCACAACTAGGACACTTTGCACCCATGTCTGCCTAAACTTTTCAAGCACAAGTAAGCTTTCCAAACACCATTGAAATGGAGTGGGTGCAGGGAGCCTTGCATTACGTTCAATGATGCACTCAAATATGAGGAAGCTACAATCCATCAAGAAAGGAAAAGCACGCTGCCCTACAAATAGTGATAAGCCAACATGAACCCCTACTGGAGGAGCTACACATGAGAATAATGGAAGAAGGCTAACTAAATAAAATGCAAAAATAGATCTAGTAAGGCGAGTAAAAAAATGAAGAAGGAGATGGAGGAAATGAAGGAGACGATGGCCAAGAAACACTAGGAGACTATGCAAATGTAGACAGAATTAAATAAGAACATAGAAAACCTAGCCATAAAAGAAGGGCAAGTCACCTTGATCTGAGAGGAGCACATCAAAATCCTAAGAGATGTACAGGATAGGGCTGACGGGGATAAAGTGGAGATGGTGAAGGTAGAAGCCAGACTCACAGTTTTTGTAGAATTGTACGTGCTAGACATGGAGAGAATGGAGCAATGGGAAGGTCATACGGTGGATAGCCTTAAGGAGGTGTGGGGAGATTATCTGGAAAAGCTAACATCAGTAATGCAAGCCCCCACACCTTCCTACAAACAATTGTCTCCCCACTAGTCAAGAGAGGTGGAAATCCAGATGGAGGGTCCGGAAGTCCCGATCTAGCCTTGACAACAGGCCTAGAACCAGCAAAAGATTAGGAAGCACCAGCCATTAATGGACTAGGGAAAGAAGTTGAACATAGCAGAGGAGGCACCGGTAGAGAAGAGGAGTTGCATAAGGAAAATGAGCAGCTTAGGCAATAAATAGAAGCCTGGAAAAGGGATTTGTAGTCTTGAAACTAGAAGGGAAAAAACTAGGGGCGCAACCAGAAGGGAAGGGGAAGGAGATTGTTTTATATATTGCATCAACGATGAGTGTCTAGTTAATCCAAAATAGACTTATGTATATATATGTATACACATACACACACATACATATATACACATATACATTGTGTTCCCATACATTCTTACACTAGGGCTTATTAGTCCTAACGCTTAATGTGCCCACATCAAGATATTTGGTTTTAAAAAAATAAAAAATACTACGATAAGGAGTGAATGTAGCTTGGATGTACCACGATACCTTGGAAAATGGAACACACTAGGGCATCCCCAACAATGCGCATAATATATATACATATAAATAGCGTTAAATGAAAAAGGACACTTATATGTAACTTTCGTATTCAAAACACTTATGTACACCCGTAACAATGATCCATCCATTGCCTTGTACGACAATTTAATGTAAACGTACAATTTTTCGGTTGACAAATGTTTGTAACTCCACTGTATTCTTTCGATTGCGTGTATTTCTGTTTAATTTTACGACCAAAAAATAAAATATGGCGTTTGTCAAGAAACTTTGATGAAACACCACATTAGGACTTCAAGACTGAAACAAATATGTGGCGCTAGTAGGAAAGCTCCATAGAAGCAAGGCCGCAGCATCGTGACATGATCACGTTTGACGGCAAAGCCACCCTGTGGAGGTCGGCGTTGCGATTGCCGGCTCTCTACGCTACTCGCTTCACAGGCGACGTTTCTTGTGGCTTCCGCGAGACCAAGGAGGCCTTCCTTATAGCAGCTTCTCTGTAGGTTCAACGAGACCAAGCTGGAGGCCTTCGTTATTGCAGGTTCAACGAGACCACAAGCGATCGCAGTGCACACGAGACGAGCTTCTGCTGTAGTTTCCTCTAGAAGCTTGAGAAGCACTCAAGCTCCACCGCTTTCTTTCTCTATATAATGATCGTTGAATCGTTCGACTGATGTGCAAGACCTCTGCTATCTGCTTTCCTCTTCGGAATCCTGCTAAGCCAACCTCGAGTTTTCTTTTACATAATCATCCGGAAAACACACACACACACACACAGATATGTCTCAGAAGATAAGTATCCGCAACAGCAGCTCCGCGAGCATTGAAGTAAAGGCGAAGACGCATGGCGTCGTCAATGACTCTCGCAGCATCTCACCGGGAGGGCAGGAGAGCGTGGTCGTGAAGGATTTTTGTCCCACGCTCGAGGTACTGGCGGCCAACAGACAAGTCCTGAGCATTGGGAGCACGGTTATTAGCAAGTATCGAGAGATCTCCGTCTCCGGCTCACGCGAAGCAGGCTTCACATACTCCGGGACAACCCTGCGACGCTAAGCAGCATAAGTCTGCCTCAGTGGACTTAGTTAATAAGTCTTTTGTCAAGACTCAATAAAGTTATTACATATTCTATCACTAGGGCGCACCACTGATATCATTCTAAAACTATTCAGATCATGTCAATGGAACAAACAAATAGGTAGTGGCCTTTCAATCATTGGCTCTTTCCTAGCTTCTCTTGTTTACATAGGATAAATATGGTATCCTTTACATTTTGTATGTGGGCAAAATTTTCCTTTTAGATTCGGTCTTAATATACAAAAGAGAGAGGCCTGTTTTTGCATTTTTGTCATTCTGTTTGAGGATAATTTTTGCTGTCTGAGAATAATTTTTACAGTTTCAATTTTCTGCATGTTCGTTTTATTTTATGTTCTTGGCTTAGTTTAGTTTTTTGTATCTTTAATTTTGTGCATTTTAGTTCTCTGTTAAACCTGCATTTTAGTTCTTTGTTAAACCTGCACCTGTAGAGAAACTGAAATCTGTACACACACATGAAGACTGAACATTTCGGATTCGCTGCAAATCTCACAACTGCACATGCATTGAGTTCAGTGCACACGCACTTCAAAAAAAGAAAAAATAATAATAATAAAAGAAGGCGGCTGTGCGTGAACAGCGCACCGTGCGGAGAGACCCACACAGCGCACCATAAAGACTGCCACCGCACCGGATAAGGGGATGCAAAAAAAAATTTTAAAAAAATCCTTTTTGTAAGCTTCATGTCTAGAAGATTGAGTAGACTTGGGGTATCTGCAAAAAAAAAAGCAAGGTAGCACAAGATTTCATTGGACCATAAGAATAAAAAGCATAGATACATGAGGAGTGTAATGTTGTAAAAGATACACAAGGAGCATATTTAGTTATTAAATACATAGAAACATCAAGAAGGTGATATTGTAAAGGATACATGAGGATTGTATCTAGTTATTAAAACATAGATACATCACATGAGTGTATCTAGTTATCAAAAACATAGATATATAAAAGGTGTATCTAGGATTGGAGTGTATGTAAAATTGGAAAATCTACAACTAATGGGATTTTTATAAAGTACCCTTACATAAATGTTCTATATGAGATTTTAAAATACACCCCCTCAACCTCTCTCTCTATGAATTAGCATGAATGTTAACAAAGTGACAATTAAAGAGAATAAAATAAGAGAAAGAAGAAGAATGCGAAGAGATTCTTGTTCTTCTTCTTCATAATCACGTCAAGTTTACGTTACTGCTGCTGCAGTAAAGAAAAAGAAGAAGAGCCCGAATCCTTCTCCTTCTCCTTCTTCTTCTTCTTATTTTCTAAATTTATGTCAAGATTCTTTACATCAATGTGAAGAAGTAAAACAAGGGCCCCACTTCCTTTTTGTTTTTGTATTCTTTATGTTCTTCTTTTTTTTATCTTGTAAAAAATAAGTATCCTCAAATTCCAAACATTTTACAAGCTTCGCATATGACACCCCAAAATAGTACACCACTATTACGATATGCATATATATAAGTAGAATCCACAACATTCATGGAAGTTGTTTTTGTCACTTCAACCTATGTTTCTAGCATCAAGTTGTTTGGAGGGAGAATCTTCTTCATAAACCTAGTTAGAATTAGTTGATACATAAGCACTATTGGAAATCAAAGGGATCATTGCAATTATTTCTCCTTAGAGATTCCTAATAATATCCCATGAAGGATATTTTTTAGAAAAACAATATAAATAACCAATAGAGAAAATGAAGAATTTTATTTTTAAGCTTGATTTTAACTTTCCATTTTTTTGAATGAAGTAATCTTTAGAAAACCAAGCTTGATTCCAAATATTTGGGCTCTCTCACTCTCTCTCTCTCTTTGCCGTGAACAACCTTCGATGGCGACTTCATATGTGTGTGTGTGTGTGTGCGCCTTGTGATTGTTTGCTGGTGGTAAGCCTTCCCCTCTATAGAAAAAAAATCTCTCTCTCTCTCTCTCTCTCTCTCTCTCTCTCTCTCTCTCTCTCTCTCTTTGCTTTGAACAAGCCTCCACGATGACTTCACATCTGTGTGTGTTTTTGCATTGAACACCATATTGGGGAATATGGGAATTTCCCACAAGTTTGGGACACGTTGTGTGAAGTTTTTTGGGAACCTCAAACTCAACTTGTACATGTGTACATGAGTGTTGTTCGTGTTGTGATAAGGTCATGGGAGCACCCATTGACTCAGTGTGGGCGTCATGGATACGGCAATCAGGCATAGGGTTTTGATGAAAGTGTATATGCAGGGAAATGATGAAATTCTGGAAGCACAGGCTTGTCCGGAGTGTGTTATGCTGGAGATGGTGTCAGCCATTTGATTGTTTTGTTTGTGTGCGCGTCCTCAAAAAAGTAAGTGGGCACTAGCAGGTTTTATTTGAAGGTATATGGAGTGAGCATTGGAAGGTTGCTATTTGAAGAGGCATGAGGGCATGGGCAGAAAAAAGTGAAAAGGGCCAAGGTTGCCTTTGCTTTGGTGTGAAAGGGAATAACATGGTGGCCTTTTTCTTCAAAATAAATAAAATAAAATGAGAATAACATGGCCATAAGAGGGCATAGCTAGGTGGAGGTTGGAGCTGCCGCCAGCGAGGTTCTTCCAGAAGGCTGGCGAAGACGCCTTACGTGGAGTAGGGGCTTCAGAAAGTGGGAGAGCGCGAGGACAGGGAGGGCCCCTTGTGTTTTTGGGTGGCTAGCTACAGCCACCCCACAGGTGCAGAAAGGCGTGGGCTAAGGAGGTTTGCCGTGTGAAGAGCTGGGGGCTCTTGTGTGCAGCCGTGAGCGAGTGTGCAGAGGAGTGCGGCTGGTGAGCTGTAGCCAGGCGGACAGTATTGAGAAGGAGGTGGCTCTTGGACAGTGCGCTGGAGGCGCCCCGGTGATGTTGCTGAGGGTGTGAAGGCCTTGTACGTAAGGGACGGGGAGAGAAGGCCGCTTTGTGCGAAGATCACTTTGGCGCTGCAGCAGACATACATGCTTTGGTGAAGAGGGGGGACTCTCTGGGGGCCTCTGGAGCGTGCAGGTGACGGACTGGAAAGTCGCCTAGGACCAGCGGCGGCTGGAGGAGCAGTCACAGTGGACTGGCTGAAGGAGCCAACGTGTGGGCTTGTGAGGCGCTGCAGAAAAGAGCCAAGGGGAGCAGTGTGAGGGCAGCGCTAGAAAAAGTGGCCTCTTCGAAAGCCTGGAGCCGGGTCGAGAAAGGCGACGGCCTTGCTGTGGCGCTGCAAAGAGAGCAGAATGGTTGGCCGCCTGACTGTTAGAGAGGACTGGTGACTGTATAGGAGAGGCACAGCCGGAGAGGTGAAAGTGGAGAGCGAGGAGAAGCGTGGGCTAAGGAGGCCGCTGTGTTGTTGCAGTGGTGGGGACTCTTGGGCGCAGTTGTAACTGGCGTCAAGGTGATGGACTGGCATTAAAGGTTAGCGTGGAGGCGCCCTGGTCATAGAGAGTGAAGACACTGAGAGGAGCCATCTTGGGCCAGTGGTGGCTAATGGACAGTAGAGGCTGAGCGAGAGGAAAAGGCCCTTGAAGTGGTGGTGAGCGTGAGATGCAGAGTGACTGGTTTTGCTTTGAGGACTGGCAGTGTGCTGGTGGTGTAGGAGAGAGTGGTCTTCAGCTGAGGTGCAGAGCAGAGAACGAGAAGGTCGGCTGTGCAGAGAAGCAAAAGAGCGAAGGGATTTGGAGCGACCAAGAGCTGGAGCGGGCTGATTGCGAGCAGGTGCTTGATGAAGCTAGTGTCTGGGATATCTGGGATATCCAATTCTGTAAAGATGAAGGTTCTTTCTGAAATATAAGTCTTGTTCATGCTCTTTGGTCTGGTGTTCTGGTGTGTTTGCATGCGTGTGTGAAAGTGTGGCATTCTATAAAGGCGTAGACAGCTTTACCGCTTCCGTGCCATCACGTTTTTGTGTCTCCACAGAGGAGCAGATTTCCTCTGGTTTGTGAAAGAGAACAGGGGCTGTGTGAAGAAAGATTTGGATATGGCTCAGGATTTTCCGGAGTATTGGGGATTGCCACAGGAAAATGCAACCAGGTTCTTGGAGAAAATGGAGTTTACAGCGTTGAGGAAAGACAGGGCAACCCCGGAGATCCTTTCTCAGATTTTGACTTATTGCTTACAGGGTGATGCAAAAGTATGGCTACAGATGTTTGTGACTGTATACAGGAATGTTCATCAACAGGATCCTGAGTACCGTGTAGTTAGAGCTGCATTTTTGGAAAAGAGTCCGAATGAAGTGTGGAAGGAGTTATGTAACATTCAGCAGAAGGACGGTCAGGATGTGGATCAGTATCTGATAGAGTTTGGTAGACTGTGGAGTCTATGGTGTGAGGCTTTGATTCCTGAAGTACCCCCGCAGATGATTAAAAGGGAGCGGTTTGTGGCTGGTTTGGAGCCAACCCTCCATTTGAAGATGGAGCTGAAGAACCTGGATAGCTTTGAGGAGGCTGTTAGAGTTGCTCGTGAGAAGGAGTGGAAGGTGAAGCGTCTGAGGAGGCAGATGGGAATGCAGGAAGAGCCGAAGAGGTTTGTGAAGATGTCAGAGATTGAGAGTATGCATCCTAGAAGAAAAGCTGCTGTTGTTCCTAAACAGGAGGACTCTTTGAAGAGGGAGGTTCATGAAGGAGTGGAACTCATGAAGTCTTTAAGCGTGAATTGGATAGAGTCCACAGGAAGAGGACGAGGCATAGGTGTTATGGGAAGGAAGACTGATGCATCATCTGGTTGTGAAAGAAATTCAGCAGATATTGGAAGAGGGAGAGGGTATCCGTGTGATGTGCAATGCTGGAATTGCAGTGAGTGGGGTCATATCAATCCGCAATGTTAGAGACCAGTCAAAGCTAATGGTGGCATATATCAATTGTCTTTGGGAATGAGTGATAAGGTGATAGGCCCTAATATGCAGGTGAAGGAAGCAATTCAGTCCAATGTTTGTGAAGCCCATAAAGTCACATTTGCAAAGCAGGGTATGGGACAAATTCATCTGTTGGAAATGGAGAAGGATGAGGTTTCTGAAATCAGCCCTGAAGAGTTTTCAGAAGGTGAGGAGGAGAGGGATGAGAGTATTGATGGTGCTGTGGATTGTGACAGCGATGCTAATGCTGAGGAGCCTGATGAGTTTGAGTATGGATATGGCTTGGATGATCTCTTTGATTCAGAAATGAGTTATGACTTGCAGGTGCCAGTACTTCAGCCAGTCAAGGTAGAGAGTGATGATCAAGGTGTTACTAATGAAGATACTATGGATGGAGTATGTATGGATGATCTGGGTGATGAGTTGGATATTGTAGCCTGTGAGAGTGTGGATGATGAGCTGGACTGTGTTCTTGATAATGCATTGGATGATCTGTTGAAGTTGGCTATCTTGGAGAAGGTAACAAATGCTTGCATACCAGTTGTGCAGGAAGAGAGTGATGGTGTGACTGATGATGAGTTGGATGCTACTTTGGATGATGGTGTGATAGATTTTGGATGTGTGGTTGCTGATCATAAGGTGTGTGTTCCTTGTCATGCCCAAGAGAATGAGTCGGTTGTCAGTGGTGAGGATGCATGTGAGGCTATTGTTGTTGGTGAGGGGGACCAAGATGCTTTGCCTGGCAGTTTGAGGAGCTTGGACTTGGTAGGGATGCCTGTGCAAGATGTGGAGAATCTTGAAGGATTGCCAATGGTCTTGAAGCTGGAGAAACTGCAGGAAAGTGACAATGATGAGTCTGCAGTGCATGAAGTTGCTGTGTGTGATGTTGATGGGCTGAAAGGAAATGAGTTTATGTGGACACACCACATGTTGATGCTCAGCATATGGATGAGTGGTTTGGCTATAGTCCTAGTCTGGCAGTTTGTCCAGAGGGAGAGTTGGAAGCCTATGATGTGGGCTGCAAATTGGGTGATCATGAGTTGGAAGTTGATGATCAGGTATTTGTTATTTCGGTATGTGATTATGAGTGGGAATCAGATGTGTCAGAGGGGAGTAGAGGTGAGGAGCGGTTGTCTCCATCACAAGGTTATGTCAGCTGGTATGGAGGAGGAGATACAAGGGTATATATTGAGGATGCCATATATGAAGAGCCCAGGGGGTTGCTGAAAGTGGAAGACCATGACAGGGTGTATCAATGGTTGTTTGATGGAGAAAAATGCTTGAAGGATTGGAAGGTAGATGCACCGAGGTTTCTGTTTGATCCAGGGGGATAAGTGGTTTCAGTTTGTACAGCTGCTGGACATAAATGTCTCAGCAGAAGTAAGGGGGTTGCTAAATATGTGTGAAGTTTTTTGGGAACCTCAAACTCAACTTGTACATGTGTACATGAGTGTTGTTCGTGTTGTGATAAGGTCATGGGAGCACCCATTGACTCAGTGTGGGCGTCATGGATACGGCAATCAGGCATAGGGTTTTGATGAAAGTGTATATGCAGGGAAATGATGAAATTCTGGAAGCACAGGCTTGTCCGGAGTGTGTTATGCTGGAGATGGTGTCAGCCATTTGATTGTTTTGTTTGTGTGCGCATCCTCAAAAAAGTAAGTGGGCACTAGCAGGTTTTATTTGAAGGTATATGGAGTGAGCATTGGAAGGTTGCTATTTGAAGAGGCATGAGGGCATGGGCAGAAAAAAGTGAAAAGGGCCAAGGTTGCCTTTGCTTTGGTGTGAAAGGGAATAACATGGTGGCCTTTTTCTTCAAAATAAATAAAATAAAATGAGAATAACGTGGCCATAAGAGGGCATAGCTACGTGGAGGTTGGAGTTGCCGCCAGAGCGAGGTTCTTCCAGAAGGCTGGCGAAGACGCCTTGCGTGGAGTAGGGGCTTCAGAAAGTGGGAGAGCGTGAGGACAGGGGGGGCCCCTTGTGTTTTTGGGTGGCTAGCTGCAGCCACCACAGGTGTAGAAAGGCGTGGGCTAAGGAGGTTCGCCGTGTGAAGAGCTGGGGGCTCTTGTGTGCAGCCGTGAGAGGAGTGCGGCTTGTGAGCTGCAGCTAGGCGGACATTATTGAGAAGGAGGTGGCTCTTGGACAGTGCGCTGGAGGCGCCCGGGTGATGTTGGTGAGGGTGTGAAGGCCTTGTACGTACGGGGAGAGAAGGCCGCTTTGTGCGTAGATCACTTTGGCGCTGCAGCAGACAGACAGGCTTTGGTGAAGAGGGGGGACTCTCTGGGGGCCTCTGGAGCGTGCAGGTGATGGACTGGAAAGTCGCCGTGTGGGCTTGTGAGGTGCTGCAGAAAAGAGCCAAGGGGAGCAGTGTGAGGGCAGCGCTGGAAAAAGTGGCCTCTTCGAAAGCCTGGAGCCGGGTCCAGAAAGGCGACGGCCTTGCTGTGGCGCTGCGAAGAGAGCAGAATGGTTGGCCGCCTAACTGTTAGAGAGGGCTGGTGACTATACAGGAGAGGCACAGCCGGAGAGGTGAAAGTGGAGAGCGAGGAGAAGCGTGGGCTAAGGAGGCCACCGTGTTGTTGCAGTGGTGGGGACTCTTGGGCGCAATTGTAACTGGCGTCAAGGTGATGGACTGGCATTACAGGTTAGCGTGGAGGCGCCCTGGTCATAGAGAGTGAAGACAGTGAGAGGAGCCATCTTTGGCCAGTGGTGGCTGATGGACAGTAGAGGCTGGGCGAGAGGAAAAGGCCCTTGAAGTGGTGGTGAGCGTGAGACGCAGAGTGACTGGTTTTGCTTTGAGGACTGGCAGTGTGCTGGTGGTGTAGGAGAGAGTGGTCTTCAGCTAAGGTGCAGAGCAGAGAACGAGAAGGTCGGCTGCAGAGAAGCAAAAGAGCGAAGGGATTTGGAGCGACCAAGAGCTGGAGCGGGCTGATTGCGAGCGGGTGCTTGATGAAGCTGGTGTCTGGGATATGTGGGATATCCAATTCTGTAAAGATGAAGGTTCTTTTTGAAATATAAGTCTTGTTCATGCTCTTTGGTCTGGTGTTCTGGTGTGTTTGCATGCGTGTGTCCTCTAGTTTGTGAAAGAGAACAGGGGCTGTGTGAAGAAAGACTTGGAGATGGCTCAGGATTTTCCGGAGTATTAGGGATTGCCACAGGAAAATGCAACCAAGTTTTTGGAGAAAATGGAGTTTACAGCGTTGATGAAAGACAGGGCAACCCCGGAGATCCTTTCTCAGATTTTGACTTATTGCTTGCAGGGTGATGCAAAAGTATGGCTACAGATGTTTGTGACTGCACAGAGGAATGTTCATCAACAGGATCCTGAGTACCGTGTAGTTAGAGCTGCATTTTTGGCACAATTTGTCCATGTGAAGAGTCCGAATGAAGTGTGGAAGGACTTATGTAACATTCAGCAGAAGGACGGAAAGATGTGGATCAGTATCTGATAGAGTTTGGTAGACTGTGGAGTCTATGGTGTGAGGCTTTGATTCCTGAAGTACCCCCGCAGATGATTAAAAGGGAGCGGTTTGTGGCTGGTTTGGAGCCAACCCTCCATCTGAAGATGGAGCTGAAGAACCTGGATAGCTTTGAGGAGGCTGTTAGAGTTGCTCGTGAGAAGGAGTGGAAGGTGAAGCATCTGAGGCAGATGGGAATGCAGGAAGAGCCGAAGAGGTTTGTGAAGATGCCAGAGATTGAGAGTATGCATCCTGGAAGAAAAGCTGCTGTTGTTCCTAAACAGCAGGATTCTTTGAAGAGGGAGGTTCATGAAGCAGTGGAACTCATGAAGTCTTTAAGCGTGAATTGGATAGAGTCCACAGGAAGAGGACGAGGCATAGGTGTTATCGGAAAGAAGACTGATGCATCATCTGGTTGTGAAAGAAATTCAGCAGATATTGGAAGAGGGAGAGGGTATCCGTGTGATGTGCAATGCCGGAATTGCGGTGAGTGGGGTCATATCAAAATAAATAAAATAAAATGAGAATAACATGGTGGCCTTTTTCTTCAAAATAAATAAAATAAAATGAGAATAACGTGGCCATAAGAGGGCATAGCTACGTGGAGGTTGGAGCTGCCACCAGCGAGGTTCTTCCAGAAGGCTGGCGAAGATGCCTTGCGTGGAGTAGGGGCTTCAGAAAGTGGGAGAGCGCGAGGACAGGGGGGCCCCTTGTGTTTTTGGGTGGCTAGCTACAGCCACAGGTGCAGAAAGGCGTGGGCTTGTGGCTGATGGACAGTAGAGGCTGGGCGAGAGGAAAAGGCCCTTGAAGTGGTGGTGAGCGTGAGACGTAGAGTGACTGGTTTTGCTTTGAGGACTGGCAGTGTGCTGGTGGTGTAGGAGAGAGTGGTGTTCAGCTGAGGTGCAGAGCAGAGAACGAGAAGGTCGGCTGCAGAGAAGCAAAAGAGCGAAGGGATTTGGAGCGACCAAGAGCTGGAGCGGGCTGATTGCGAGCGGGTGCTTGATGAAGCTGGTGTCTGGGATATCTGGGATATCCAATTCTGTAAAGATGAAGGTTCTTTCTGAAATATAAGTCTTGTTCATGCTCTTTGGTCTGGTGTTCTGGTGTGTTTGCATGCGTGTGTGAAAGTGTGGCATTCTATAAAGGCGTAGACAGCTTTACCGCTTCCGTGCCATCACTTTTTGGTGCCTCCACAGAGGAGCAGATTTCCTCTGGTTTGTGAAAGAGAACAGGGGCTGTGTGAAGAAAGATTTGGATATGGCTCAGGATTTTCCGGAGTATTGGGGATTGCCACAGGAAAATGCAACCAGGTTCTTGGAGAAAATGGAGTTTACAGCGTTGATGAAAGACAGGGCAACCCCGGAGATCCTTTCTTAGATTTTGACTTATTGCTTGGAGGGTGATGCAAAAGTATGGCTACAGATGTTTGTGACTGCACACAGGAATGTTCATCAACAGGATCCTGAGTACCGTGTAGTTAGAGCTGCATTTTTGGCATAGTTTGTCCATGTGAAGAGTCCGAATGAAGTGTGGAAGGAGTTATGTAACATTCAGCAGAAGGACGGTCAGGATGTGGATCAGTATCTGATAGAGTTTGGTAGACTGTGGAGTCTATGGTGTGAGGCTTTGATTCCTGAAGTACCCCCGCAGATGATTAAAAGGGAGCGGTTTGTGGCTGGTTTGGAGCCAACCCTCCATCTGAAGATGGACCTGAAGAACCTGGATAGCTTTGAGGAGGCTATTAGAGTTGCTCGTGAGAAGGAGTGGAAGGTGAAGCGTCTGAGGCAGATGGGAATGCAGGAAGAGCCGAAGAGGTTTGTGAAGATGTCAGAGATTGAGAGTATGCATCCTGGAAGAAAAGCTGCTGTTGTTCCTAAACAGGAGGACTCTTTGAAGAGGGAGGTTCATGAAGGAGTGGAACTCATGAAGTCTTTAAGCGTGAATTGGATAGAGTCCACAGGAAGAGGACGAGGCATAGGTGTTATGGGAAGGAAGACTGATGCATCATCTGGTTGTGAAAGAAATTCAGCAGATATTGGAAGAGGGAGAGGGTATCCGTGTGATGTGCAATGCTGGAATTGCGGTGAGTGGGGTCATATCAATCCGCAATGTGAGAGACCAGTCAAAGCTAATGGTGGCATATATCAATTGTCTTTGGGAATGAGTGATAAGGCGATGGGCCCTAATATGCAGGTGAAGGAAGCAATTCAGTCCAATGTTTGTGAAGCCCATAAAGTCACATTTGCAAAGCAGGGTATGGGACAAATTCATCTGTTGGAAATGGAGAAGGATGAGGTTTCTGAAATCAGCCCTGAAGAGTTTTCAGAAGGTGAGGAGGAGAGGGATGAGAGTATTGATGGTGCTGTGGATTGTGACAGCGATGCTAATGCTGAGGAGCCTGATGAGTTTGAGTATGGATATGGCTTGGATGATCTCTTTGATTCAGAAATGAGTTATGACTTGCAGGTGCCAGTACTTCAGCCAGTCAAGGTAGAGAGTGATGATCAAGGTGTTACTAATGAAGATACTATGGATGGAGTATGTATGGATGATCTGGGTGATGAGTTGGATATTGTAGCCTGTGAGAGTGTGGATGATGAGCTGGACTGTGTTCTTGATAATGCATTGGATGATCTGTTGAAGTTGGCTATCTTGGAGAAGGTAACAAATGCTTGCATACCAGTTGTGCAGGAAGAGAGTGATGGTGTGACTAATGATGAGTTGGATGCTACTTTGGATGATGGTGTGATAGATTTTGGATGTGTGGTTGCTGATCATAAGGTGTGTGTTCCTTGTCATGCCCAAGAGAATGAGTCGGTTGTCAGTGGTGAGGATGCATGTGAGGCTATTGTTGTTGGTGAGGGGGACCAAGATGCTTTGCCTGGCAGTTTGAGGAGCTTGGACTTGGTAGGGATGCCTGTGCAAGATGTGGAGAATCTTGAAGGATTGCCAATGGTCTTGAAGCTGGAGAAACTGCAGGAAAGTGACAATGATGAGTCTGCAGTGCATGAAGTTGCTGTGTGTGATGTTGATGGGCTGAAAGGAAATGAGTTTATGTGGACACACCACATGTTGATGCTCAGCATATGGATGAGTGGTTTGGCTATAGTCCTAGTCTGGCAGTTTGTCCAGAGGGAGAGTTGGAAGCCTATGATGTGGGCTGCAAATTGGGTGATCATGAGTTGGAAGTTGATGATCAGGTATTTGTTATTTCGGTATGTGATTATGAGTGGGAATCAGATGTGTCAGAGGGGAGTAGAGGTGAGGATCGGTTGTCTCCATCACAAGGTTATGTCAGCTGGTATGGAGGAGGAGATACAAGGGTATATATTGAGGATGCCATATATGAAGAGCCCAGGTGGAAGACCATGACAGGGTGTATCAATGGTTGTTTGATGGAGAAAAATGCTTGAAGGATTGGAAGGTAGATGCACCGAGGTTTCTGTTTGATCCAGGGGGATAAGTGGTTTCAGTTTGTACAACTGCTGGACATAAATGTCTCAGCAGAAGTAAGGGGGTTGCTAAATATGTGTGAAGTTTTTTGGGAACCTCAAACTCAACTTGTACATGTGTACATGAGTGTTGTTCGTGTTGTGATAAGGTCATGGGAGCACCCATTGACTCAGTGTGGGCGTCATGGATACGGCAATCAGGCATAGCGTTTTGATGAAAGTGTATATGCAGGGAAATGATGAAATTCTGGAAGCACAGGCTTGTCCGGAGTGTGTTATGGTGGAGATGGTGTCAGTCATTTGATTGTTTTGTTTGTGTGCGCATCCTCAAAAAAGTAAGTGGGCACTAGCAGGTTTTATTTGAAGGTATATGGAGTGAGCATTGGAAGGTTGCTATTTGAAGAGGCATGAGGGCATGGGCAGAAAAAAGTGAAAAGGGCCAAGGTTGCCTTTGCTTTGGTGTGAAAGGGAATAACATGGTGGCCTTTTTCTTCAAAATAAATAAAATAAAATGAGAATAACGTGGCCATAAGAGGGCATAGCTACCTGGAGGTTGGAGTTGCCGCCAGAGCGAGGTTCTTCCAGAAGGTTGGCGAAGATGCCTTGCGTGGAGTAGGGGCTTCAGAAAGTGGGAGAGCACGAGGACAGGGGGGGCCCCTTGTGTTTTTGGGTGGCTAGCTGCAGCCACCACAGGTGCAGAAAGGCGTGGGCTAAGGAGGTTTGCCATGTGAAGAGCTGGGGGCTCTTGTGTGTAGCCGTGAGAGGAGTGCGGCTGGTGAGTTGCAGCCAGGGGGATAGTATTGAGAAGGAGGTGGCTCTTGGACAGTGCGCTGGAGGGGCCCGGGTGATGTTGGTGAGGGTGTAAAGGCCTTGTACGTTGTCATGACGTGTGCGGTCTAGCCGGGAACACACTGGGTGTCTGGCTGTGAGAGTTACATCGAAAATCCCAGTAAAGAAACACAACAATAATTCTTCAAGGAGCAAAGAACAGAAAATTCATCCCCTAAAATGTGTCCCAAAATCCAGCAGCAACAAAGATACAGAATAAACCTTCTAAAGAAATCGTGATTACTGAATGGATCCTCCTGAGACCCCACAATAACCAGAAAAACATTCAATCTCTGTAGTACAGGTCACTCTAGAAGGCACCCAACCAGATATGCATCCTGGATTAAGCTTACAATTTTTGTCAACATTCAGTGAAAGTAATCACTTATCTCCTCCATCCTCCATGAGGGCCAAGTTGAGACTGAAGCTGGCGTTCCTCTCGCAAGCTGGCAGAGCGAGAGTCCAGAGTTTGAGGCTTTCTCCCTGATCCATCGGCCAACAACTTGTTTGAGCCCAAAATTGTCTTTGAGGCTGAGCTGCCACTTCCTTTCCTAAGGGAGCTGTCCACCGTGAAACACACGGGCCTTCTTTCCCGTCGGCTCCCAGCAGAGCCACCTGTTGCTGCTCCAGCCACCACACACGAGGGGCCTCCCCTGTCTTGCGCCCTCCCAGCTCTCTACACGGCACTTCACCTGCAGCTGCTGCAAACCACCCAAACACAAGGGGCCTATTTCGCCGTCATTCAATGAGACTTTCCCCCCCTTTATCAACACGGCGGCCCCCCCTTCTCTTCCAGCTGCGCCTATCTGCTGCCGCGCCCCCCCCGCCTTTCAGTCACTTTTTTTGTTTTTGTAGCTGCCTACCTCCACGACCCCAGCTTCTCGATGAACCTCGTTGGCGGCAGCTCAAACCTCCACGCCACCATTCCAGAAGTAGGCCATGCAAATTCTTATTTTATTTTATTTATTTGGAAGAAAAAAAACACCATGTTATTTCCTTTTCACACCAATCTCATGGCACATGGCCCCTCATTACTTTTTTCTGCCCTTCCTTCCATACACACTTCAATAAGCTTCAAGTGCCCGTTCTTTCTTTGACGCACCCCAGACATTCGATGCCAAGTAGCTGATATCATCTGCAGCCAACCACGTTCCGGACAGGCCTTCTACAAGCCCAGATTCCACATAAGTTGTGCCATGAACATGCTTTCACTGCATAGACGTGCCACAGCACGACATCAACCCCCTCTAAACCTGCACATCCTCCGGTATGTGCCACCAAGTTGCTATATAGGCTAATCTTCATTCAAATTTATACTGATTTGCCTTCATCTTTATCAAATTTTGGCACGTTATCTTCAGCTTTTTCATCCTCTGAACCCACATTCTCATCAAGGCTTTCCTGACTGGTTGAATTTCCTGTTTTGATCATCCTGCTCATAAGAAGCCTATTTTCTCTTATCTTTGATATGCCAAGTTTTGAACACCCTGGCTGCACTCTCCAGACTCCCACATTTCGTATACATATTGATAAGGGCAATCCCAACCACCGCATCTAACTCAAAGCCACATTTCTAGAGCTGCTGTTCTGCCACATGCTTTTAGAATGCTTACTAAGGTCACAGTATTTGGTAAGAAACCTTGCTCTTGCATTTGCGCATACAGTGAAAAAGCCATTTCACTTTCCCCACGCTCAGCATAGATAACTCCCACAGTCTTTACCATCTGTGTATTCTCAAACATGTACACATCAGCATAGATGTTTGACAATAAGATAAATGTTGTAGCATGTGTTTCATTCATGCTCACCGCACAACCAAATGCTTGTGTACCAAGCTCTAAATTACCCTACTTTTGACAAGAAGATAACAAGGTGTTCCATGCCGCAAGATCAAGTTGAAAAGGCACCTTCTCTAGCATTACAACAGCCTCATCTTGAAAGTTAGCCTGCGCGACAGAGAAGATCAACTATGCAAGTATAGTGCTGAATAGTTGCACAAATGTGATGATTGTTGATCATATCCTCAAAACACTTCTGGCCCTTGTCCTTAAGACCTGCATGGCTGCATGCCGTTATAAGACTAAGGAATATACCCCCTTTTGCTTCTATGCCTTCGATGCTCATTTTCTGAAGCATATCAAAAACAATCTCCACCTCTGCTCGGCGGGCATATCCTCTAATCAATGCATCCCATGTCACCAAGTCCCTTATGGGCATTGCATTAAACACCAATTTCAAGGGCTGCCATGTCACCACATGCTTGCAGGATGCTTCCAAAGATAACAGTGTTTGGTAAGAGACCTTGCTCTTGCATTCGTGAATAGAGTATTACAGCTATCTCCTCTTCTCCTTGCTCAGAACAGGACAAAATTGCAGCATTCCATATAACAACATCTGGAGAGATACCCTCCAGTTGCATTTGCTGGAAAAAGTTGAGTGCTTCCTTTCCAAGCCCATGCTCAGCATATCCAGAAATAAATGCAGTCCAGGAAACAAACACCACTGGCATCCGGAGAGATGCCCTCAAGTTGCATCTGTTCTAAACAGCTCAGGGCTTCCTTAGCAAACCCATATTCAATATATCCTGCAAGTAGAGCGGTCCATGTCCATGATCTCCATACCCTGTGATCAGTGCTGTCCATGAGACCACATCTCTAACCAATAGCCCATCAAACACCTCCTGTGCTTCCACAAGCAGGCCACATTTGGCATACATGTCCAACAAGGTACTACCAACAAAAGTTTCTGATTCAAAACCCTCTTTTCTTGCAATCTCAGCATGTACTTCTTGTCCCCTTTTTTTTTTTTTTTTTAGAGATCCTGTCCGGCTGCAAATTTTCAAACTGCCAACAAATGTGACAGCATTTGGGAACACGCCCTCCATTTGCATCTGTTCCAAGCAGTGTAATGCTTCTCCATCAAGTCCACAGTCAGCATACCCCGAACTCAAAACAGTCCACGCAACTACATCTCGTGCTTCTAGCTCATCAAACACTTCATGCGCCTCAGCAAGTAAGCCACATTTTCCGTACATATTGACAAGGGCATTCCCCACCATGGTATCTGAATCAAATTCACGCGCTGAGAGGAGAGCATGAAATCTCTTGCCTTCTGCTAGAGCCCCCTCATCAGCACATGCAGATAGAGTGCTACAGAAAGTGAACTTATCCGAGACTAAATCCTCCTGCCACATTCTGCGAAAAAGCTGAAGGGCGGCCTTACTCTCACCATTCTGCACATATGCTGCAACCATGGCATTCCAGCATACCCCATCCCTCTCGTGTATCTCATCAAACATCCTCCATGCTTTGTTCAATACACCACATTTTCCATACATGCCGACCAGTGCTGTGCCAACATAATTATCATCCATGCACCCACTGCTTGCAACTTGGACATGCACTTGCTGGCTTTCAGATAAAGCCGCTTGGCTGGCATATGCAGATAAAAGACTAGAAAAAAAATGTACTTGTTTGGCATCAACCCTTCTGCTTGCATTCGTCGGAAAAGGAGAAAAGCATCTTTGCACTGCCCCTGCCGGGTGTGTGCTCTTATCATGAAATTCCAAGAGTATAGATCCTTTTCACCCATTTGAGCAAAAAGCCCATCTGCCATCTCCAGAGAGTCGCATTTTTCATACATCTGCAAGAGGAGGTTGTTAAGAGGTAGAACTTGATCAAGCCCATTTCTGACAATGTGATCATGGATGTACTTGCCATCACATAAGGCCTTTAAGCTGTCACACCTCTTCAAAAGAGAAGCATAGGTGGCAGCATCCCGAATCAACATCTTGCCAAAGACTTCTTCTACCTCTGAAATCAAACCAAATTTGGTGTACATGCCAAGCAAACTGTTGCCAACAGAAAGAGCTCTTTCCAATCCCTTTTGCACAATCTCACTGTGTATTTCTTGGCCCTTACCTAAGGTCCCATGAACATTCAATTCTACAGCATTCTGCATTGGCATTCCATTTAATCAGGATGACGCTTGGGAAATCCATATCTTTCTGATGTTTTGGGCTTTCTCTATGTCAAACCATTCATTCAGATCATCATTGCATACATTTAGCTCTGCTTTTCAAAGAGTTTCTTTCAGATATCCTGACAATCAGAGTAGAAAGAAGTGTCCACCTTTCCGGCATTCATGAGTTCTTGAGCATTCTATCTGTTTTGCAACTTGTAGGGAAGACCTCAAGTCAATACAAGCTCCTCACCTTCCTCAGCTATCAGAAAGGTCGAGTGTCGTAAGCCCTTGAAGTGGCAAGAATGGATCAAGTCATTGCAAGCTCCTCTCCTTCCTCAGCTGTCGAGAAGGATGAGTGTCACAAGCCCTTGTTGCCATTCTACAGTTCTAAGAGAGAACTACAAGTCTATACAAGCTCCTTGCCACCCCCTTCTCCTGAGGTGAACAAGTGTCATAAGCCCTTGTAATCCTTCTTCTTCCCTAATAGTTTTATTATGGAAGACTACAAGTCCTATAAGCTCCTGGCTCTCTCTTTTCGAGAAATGCATCAGTGTCATAGGCCCCTATAGCCTTCTTTGCTTTGTCTGCCATTATTTTTACCTCCTTTGCATCCTTGTCATGCTTTAGAAGTTCTCCAAGCAGCTAAGATATAGCATCATTATAGTATATTTCCTTCATTTTTGTACCTGCCTTTCAGAAAGCCCTGATTGTGTATCTATTTGCTCTAATTTTCCTCAAGCATCATCTTGATTTGTATGTCATCTTGCATGTATCCATACATTCCAGATATCATATCGTTTTTCATCCAGCATTCAAATCAGATAACATTACCTTTGTTTTCCCACTTCACCCAGCCTTCTTTCGACTGCCTGTTGTTGTTGCATGTAGAGCACAAACGCCTGAAACATCTGCATGGTGTTGACGTCCGGACGAAATCCTTGCTGCTCCTGTTGATCACCCATGATTCCCTTTCTACTCTCACCCCAGCTGTTTCACGTCGGGTTCACCAAAGATGTCATGACGTGTGCGGTCTAGCCGGGAACACACTGGGTGTCTGGCTGTGAGAGTTACATCGAAAATCCCAGTAAAGAAACACAACAATAATTCTTCAAGGAGCAAAGAACAGAAAATTCATCCCCTAAAATGTGTCCCAAAATCCAGCAGCAACAAAGATACAGAATAAACCTTCTAAAGAAATCGTGATTACTGAATGGATCCTCCTGAGACCCCACAATAACCAGAAAAACATTCAATCTCTGTAGTACAGGTCACTCTAGAAGGCACCCAACCAGATATGCATCCTGGATTAAGCTTACAATTTTTGTCAACATTCAGTGAAAGTAATCACTTATCTCCTCCATCCTCCATGAGGGCCAAGTTGAGACTGAAGCTGGCGTTCCTCTCGCAAGCTGGCAGAGCGAGAGTCCAGAGTTTGAGGCTTTCTCCCTGATCCATCGGCCAACAACTTGTTTGAGCCCAAAATTGTCTTTGAGGCTGAGCTGCCACTTCCTTTCCTAAGGGAGCTGTCCACCGTGAAACACACGGGCCTTCTTTCCCGTCGGCTCCTAGCAGAGCCACCTGTTGCTGCTCCAGCCACCACACACGAGGGGCCTCCCCTGTCTTGCGCCCTCCCAGCTCTCTACACGGCACTTCACCTGCAGTTGCAGCAAACCACCCAAACACAAGGGGCCTATTTCGCCGTCATTCAATGAGACTTTCCCCCCCTTTATCAACACGGCGGCCCCCCCTTCTCTTCCAGCTGCGCCTATCTGCTGCCGCGCCCCCCCCGCCTTTCAGTCACTTTTTTTGTTTTTGCAGCTGCCTACCTCCACGACCCCAGCTTCTCGATGAACCTCGTTGGCGGCAGCTCAAACCTCCACGCCACCATTCCAGAAGTAGGCCATGCAAATTCTTATTTTATTTTATTTATTTGGAAGAACAAAAACACCATGTTATTTCCTTTTCACACCAATCTCATGGCACATGGCCCCTCATTACTTTTTTCTGCCCTTCCTTCCATACACACTTCAATAAGCTTCAAGTGCCCGTTCTTTCTTTGACGCGCCCCACACATTCGATGCCAAGTAGCTGATATCATCTGTAGCCAACCACGTTCCGGACAGGCCTTCTACAAGCCCAGATTCCACATAAGTTGTGCCATGAACATGCTTTCACTGCATAGACGTGCCACAGCACGACATCAACCCCCTCTAAACCTGCACATCCTCCGGTATGTGCCACCAAGTTGCTATATAGGCTAATCTTCATTCAAATTTATACTGATTTGCCTTCATCTTTATCAAATTTTGGCACGTTATCTTCAGCTTTTTCATCCTCTGAACCCACATTCTCATCAAGGCTTTCCTGACTGGTTGAATTTCCTGTTTTGATCATCCTGCTCATAAGAAGCCTATTTTCTCTTATCTTTGATATGCCAAGTTTTGAACACCCTGGCTGCACTCTCCAGACTCCCACATTTCGTATACATATTGATAAGGGCAATCCCAACCACCGCATCTAACTCAAAGCCACATTTCTAGAGCTGCTGTTCTGCCACATGCTTTCAGAATGCTTACTAAGGTCACAGTATTTGGTAAGAAACCTTGCTCTTGCATTTGCGCATACAGTGAAAAAGCCATTTCACTTTCCCCACGCTCAGCATAGATAACTCCCACAGTCTTTACCATCTGTGTATTCTCAAACATGTACACATCAGCATAGATGTTTGACAATAAGATAAATGTTGTAGCATGTGTTTCATTCATGCTCACCGCACAACCAAATGCTTGTGTACCAAGCTCTAAATTACCCTACTTTTGACAAGAAGATAACAAGGTGTTCCATGCCGCAAGATCAAGTTGAAAAGGCACCTTCTCTAGCATTACAACAGCCTCATCTTGAAAGTTAGCCTGCGCGACAGAGAAGATCAACTATGCAAGTATAGTGCTGAATAGTTGCACAAATGTGATGATTGTTGATCATATCCTCAAAACACTTCTGGCCCTTGTCCTTAAGACCTGCATGGCTGCATGCCGTTATAAGACTAAGGAATATACCCCCTTTTGCTTCTATGCCTTCGATGCTCATTTTCTGAAGCATATCAAAAACAATCTCCACCTCTGCTCGGCGGGCATATCCTCTAATCAATGCATCCCATGTCACCAAGTCCCTTATGGGCATTGCATTAAACACCAATTTCAAGGGCTGCCATGTCACCACATGCTTGCAGGATGCTTCCAAAGATAACAGTGTTTGGTAAGAGACCTTGCTCTTGCATTCGTGAATAGAGTATTACAGCTATCTCCTCTTCTCCTTGCTCAGAACAGGACAAAATTGCAGCATTCCATATAACAACATCTGGAGAGATACCCTCCAGTTGCATTTGCTGGAAAAAGTTGAGTGCTTCCTTTCCAAGCCCATGCTCAGCATATCCAGAAATAAATGCAGTCCAGGAAACAAACACCACTGGCATCCGGAGAGATGCCCTCAAGTTGCATCTGTTCTAAACAGCTCAGGGCTTCCTTAGCAAACCCATATTCAATATATCCTGCAAGTAGAGCGGTCCATGTCCATGATCTCCATACCCTGCGATCAGTGCTGTCCATGAGACCACATCTCTAACCAATAGCCCATCAAACACCTCCTGTGCTTCCACAAGCAGGCCACATTTGGCATACATGTCCAACAAGGTACTACCAACAAAAGTTTCTGATTCAAAACCCTCTTTTCTTGCAATCTCAGCATGTACTTCTTGTCCCCTTTTTTTTTTTTTTTTTTAGAGATCCTGTCCGGCTGCAAATTTTCAAACTGCCAACAAATGTGACAGCATTTGGGAACACGCCCTCCATTTGCATCTGTTCCAAGCAGTGTAATGCTTCTCCATCAAGTCCACAGTCAGCATACCCCGAACTCAAAACAGTCCACGCAACTACATCTCGTGCTTCTAGCTCATCAAACACTTCATGCGCCTCAGCAAGTAAGCCACATTTTCCGTACATATTGACAAGGGCATTCCCCACCATGGTATCTGAATCAAATTCACGCGCTGAGAGGAGAGCATGAAATCTCTTGCCTTCTGCTAGAGCCCCCTCATCAGCACATGCAGATAGAGTGCTACAGAAAGTGAACTTATCCGAGACTAAATCCTCCTGCCACATTCTGCGAAAAAGCTGAAGGGCGGCCTTACTCTCACCATTCTGCACATATGCTGCAACCATGGCATTCCAGCATACCCCATCCCTCTCGTGTATCTCATCAAACATCCTCCATGCTTTGTTCAATACACCACATTTTCCATACATGCCGACCAGTGCTGTGCCAACATAATTATCATCCATGCACCCACTGCTTGCAACTTGGACATGCACTTGCTGGCTTTCAGATAAAGCCGCTTGGCTGGCATATGCAGATAAAAGACTAGAAAAAAAATGTACTTGTTTGGCATCAACCCTTCTGCTTGCATTCGTCGGAAAAGGAGAAAAGCATCTTTGCACTGCCCCTGCCGGGTGTGTGCTCTTATCATGAAATTCCAAGAGTATAGATCCTTTTCACCCATTTGAGCAAAAAGCCCATCTGCCATCTCCAGAGAGTCGCATTTTTCATACATCTGCAAGAGGAGGTTGTTAAGAGGTAGAACTTGATCAAGCCCATTTCTGACAATGTGATCATGGATGTACTTGCCATCACATAAGGCCTTTAAGCTGTCACACCTCTTCAAAAGAGAAGCATAGGTGGCAGCATCCCGAATCAACATCTTGCCAAAGACTTCTTCTACCTCTGAAATCAAACCAAATTTGGTGTACATGCCAAGCAAACTGTTGCCAACAGAAAGAGCTCTTTCCAATCCCTTTTGCACAATCTCACTGTGTATTTCTTGGCCCTTACCTAAGGTCCCATGAACATTCAATTCTACAGCATTCTGCATTGGCATTCCATTTAATCAGGATGACGCTTGGGAAATCCATATCTTTCTGATGTTTTGGGCTTTCTCTATGTCAAACCATTCATTCAGATCATCATTGCATACATTTAGCTCTGCTTTTCAAAGAGTTTCTTTCAGATATCCTGACAATCAGAGTAGAAAGAAGTGTCCACCTTTCCGGCATTCATGAGTTCTTGAGCATTCTATCTGTTTTGCAACTTGTAGGGAAGACCTCAAGTCAATACAAGCTCCTCACCTTCCTCAGCTATCAGAAAGGTCGAGTGTCGTAAGCCCTTGAAGTGGCAAGAATGGATCAAGTCATTGCAAGCTCCTCTCCTTCCTCAGCTGTCGAGAAGGATGAGTGTCACAAGCCCTTGTTGCCATTCTACAGTTCTAAGAGAGAACTACAAGTCTATACAAGCTCCTTGCCACCCCCTTCTCCTGAGGTGAACAAGTGTCATAAGCCCTTGTAATCCTTCTTCTTCCCTAATAGTTTTATTATGGAAGACTACAAGTCCTATAAGCTCCTGGCTCTCTCTTTTCGAGAAATGCATCAGTGTCATAGGCCCCTATAGCCTTCTTTGCTTTGTCTGCCATTATTTTTACCTCCTTTGCATCCTTGTCATGCTTTAGAAGTTCTCCAAGCAGCTAAGATATAGCATCATTATAGTATATTTCCTTCATTTTTGTACCTGCCTTTCAGAAAGCCCTGATTGTGTATCTATTTGCTCTAATTTTCCTCAAGCATCATCTTGATTTGTATGTCATCTTGCATGTATCCATACATTCCAGATATCATATCGTTTTTCATCCAGCATTCAAATCAGATAACATTACCTTTGTTTTCCCACTTCACCCAGCCTTCTTTCGACTGCCTGTTGTTGTTGCATGTAGAGCACAAACGCCTGAAACATCTGCATGGTGTTGACGTCCGGACGAAATCCTTGCTGCTCCTGTTGATCACCCATGATTCCCTTTCTACTCTCACCCCAGCTGTTTCACGTCGGGTTCACCAAAGATGTCATGACGTGTGCGGTCTAGCCGGGAACACACTGGGTGTCTGGCTGTGAGAGTTACATCGAAAATCCCAGTAAAGAAACACAACAATAATTCTTCAAGGAGCAAAGAACAGAAAATTCATCCCCTAAAATGTGTCCCAAAATCCAGCAGCAACAAAGATACAGAATAAACCTTCTAAAGAAATCGTGATTACTGAATGGATCCTCCTGAGACCCCACAATAACCAGAAAAACATTCAATCTCTGTAGTACAGGTCACTCTAGAAGGCACCCAACCAGATATGCATCCTGGATTAAGCTTACAATTTTTGTCAACATTCAGTGAAAGTAATCACTTATCTCCTCCATCCTCCATGAGGGCCAAGTTGAGACTGAAGCTGGCGTTCCTCTCGCAAGCTGGCAGAGCGAGAGTCCAGAGTTTGAGGCTTTCTCCCTGATCCATCGGCCAACAACTTGTTTGAGCCCAAAATTGTCTTTGAGGCTGAGCTGCCACTTCCTTTCCTAAGGGAGCTGTCCACCGTGAAACACACGGGCCTTCTTTCCCGTCGGCTCCTAGCAGAGCCACCTGTTGCTGCTCCAGCCACCACACACGAGGGGCCTCCCCTGTCTTGCGCCCTCCCAGCTCTCTACACGGCACTTCACCTGCAGCTGCAGCAAACCACCCAAACACAAGGGGCCTATTTCGCCGTCATTCAATGAGACTTTCCCCCCCTTTATCAACACGGCGGCCCCCCCTTCTCTTCCAGCTGCGCCTATCTGCTGCCGCGCCCCCCCGCCTTTCAGTCACTTTTTTTGTTTTTGCAGCTGCCTACCTCCACGACCCCAGCTTCTCGATGAACCTCGTTGGCGGCAGCTCAAACCTCCACGCCACCATTCCAGAAGTAGGCCATGCAAATTCTTATTTTATTTTATTTATTTGGAAGAACAAAAACACCATGTTATTTCCTTTTCACACCAATCTCATGGCACATGGCCCCTCATTACTTTTTTCTGCCCTTCCTTCCATACACACTTCAATAAGCTTCAAGTGCCCGTTCTTTCTTTGACGCGCCCCACACATTCGATGCCAAGTAGCTGATATCATCTGTAGCCAACCACGTTCCGGACAGGCCTTCTACAAGCCCAGATTCCACATAAGTTGTGCCATGAACATGCTTTCACTGCATAGACGTGCCACAGCACGACATCAACCCCCTCTAAACCTGCACATCCTCCGGTATGTGCCACCAAGTTGCTATATAGGCTAATCTTCATTCAAATTTATACTGATTTGCCTTCATCTTTATCAAATTTTGGCACGTTATCTTCAGCTTTTTCATCCTCTGAACCCACATTCTCATCAAGGCTTTCCTGACTGGTTGAATTTCCTGTTTTGATCATCCTGCTCATAAGAAGCCTATTTTCTCTTATCTTTGATATGCCAAGTTTTGAACACCCTGGCTGCACTCTCCAGACTCCCACATTTCGTATACATATTGATAAGGGCAATCCCAACCACCGCATCTAACTCAAAGCCACATTTCTAGAGCTGCTGTTCTGCCACATGCTTTCAGAATGCTTACTAAGGTCACAGTATTTGGTAAGAAACCTTGCTCTTGCATTTGCGCATACAGTGAAAAAGCCATTTCACTTTCCCCACGCTCAGCATAGATAACTCCCACAGTCTTTACCATCTGTGTATTCTCAAACATGTACACATCAGCATAGATGTTTGACAATAAGATAAATGTTGTAGCATGTGTTTCATTCATGCTCACCGCACAACCAAATGCTTGTGTACCAAGCTCTAAATTACCCTACTTTTGACAAGAAGATAACAAGGTGTTCCATGCCGCAAGATCAAGTTGAAAAGGCACCTTCTCTAGCATTACAACAGCCTCATCAAGTTAGCCTGCGCGACAGAGAAGATCAACTATGCAAGTATAGTGCTGAATAGTTGCACAAATGTGATGATTGTTGATCATATCCTCAAAACACTTCTGGCCCTTGTCCTTAAGACCTGCATGGCTACATGCCGTTATAAGACTATGGAATATACCCCCTTTTGCTTCTATGCCTTCGATGCTCATTTTCTGAAGCATATCAAAAACAATCTCCACCTCTGCTCGGCGGGCATATCCTCTAATCAATGCATCCCATGTCACCAAGTCCCTTATGGGCATTGCATTAAACACCAATTTCAAGGGCTGCCATGTCACCACATGCTTGCAGGATGCTTCCAAAGATAACAGTGTTTGGTAAGAGACCTTGCTCTTGCATTCGTGAATAGAGTATTATAGCTATCTCCTCTTCTCCTTGCTCAGAACAGGACAAAATTGCAGCATTCCATATAACAACATCTGGAGAGATACCCTCCAGTTGCATTTGCTGGAAAAAGTTGAGTGCTTCCTTTCCAAGCCCATGCTCAGCATATCCAGAAATAAATGCAGTCCAGGAAACAAACACCACTGGCATCCGGAGAGATGCCCTCAAGTTGCATCTGTTCTAAACAGCTCAGGGCTTCCTTAGCAAACCCATATTCAATATATCCTGCAAGTAGAGCGGTCCATGTCCATGATCTCCATACCCTGCGATCAGTGCTGTCCATGAGACCACATCTCTAACCAATAGCCCATCAAACACCTCCTGTGCTTCCACAAGCAGGCCACATTTGGCATACATGTCCAACAAGGTACTACCAACAAAAGTTTCTGATTCAAAACCCTCTTTTCTTGCAATCTCAGCATGTACTTCTTGTCCCCTTTTTTTTTTTTTTTTAAGAGATCCTGTCCGGCTGCAAATTTTCAAACTGCCAACAAATGTGACAGCATTTGGGAACACGCCCTCCATTTGCATCTGTTCCAAGCAGTGTAATGCTTCTCCATCAAGTCCACAGTCAGCATACCCCGAACTCAAAACAGTCCACGCAACTACATCTCGTGCTTCTAGCTCATCAAACACTTCATGCGCCTCAGCAAGTAAGCCACATTTTCCGTACATATTGACAAGGGCATTCCCCACCATGGTATCTGAATCAAATTCACGCGCTGAGAGGAGAGCATGAAATCTCTTGCCTTCTGCTAGAGCCCCCTCATCAGCACATGCAGATAGAGTGCTACAGAAAGTGAACTTATCCGAGACTAAATCCTCCTGCCACATTCTGCGAAAAAGCTGAAGGGCGGCCTTACTCTCACCATTCTGCACATATGCTGCAACCATGGCATTCCAGCATACCCCATCCCTCTCGTGTATCTCATCAAACATCCTCCATGCTTTGTTCAATACACCACATTTTCCATACATGCCGACCAGTGCTGTGCCAACATAATTATCATCCATGCACCCACTGCTTGCAACTTGGACATGCACTTGCTGGCTTTCAGATAAAGCCGCTTGGCTGGCATATGCAGATAAAAGACTAGAAAAAAAATGTACTTGTTTGGCATCAACCCTTCTGCTTGCATTCGTCGGAAAAGGAGAAAAGCATCTTTGCACTGCCCCTGCCGGGTGTGTGCTCTTATCATGAAATTCCAAGAGTATAGATCCTTTTCACCCATTTGAGCAAAAAGCCCATCTACCATCTCCAGAGAGTCGCATTTTTCATACATCTGCAAGAGGAGGTTGTTAAGAGGTAGAACTTGATCAAGCCCATTTCTGACAATGTGATCATGGATGTACTTGCCATCACATAAGGCCTTTAAGCTGTCACACCTCTTCAAAAGAGAAGCATAGGTGGCAGCATCCCGAATCAACATCTTGCCAAAGACTTCTTCTACCTCTGAAATCAAACCAAATTTGGTGTACATGCCAAGCAAACTGTTGCCAACAGAAAGAGCTCTTTCCAATCCCTTTTGCACAATCTCACTGTGTATTTCTTGGCCCTTACCTAAGGTCCCATGAACATTCAATTCTACAGCATTCTGCATTGGCATTCCATTTAATCAGGATGACGCTTGGGAAATCCATATCTTTCTGATGTTTTGGGCTTTCTCTATGTCAAACCATTCATTCAGATCATCATTGCATACATTTAGCTCTGCTTTTCAAAGAGTTTCTTTCAGATATCCTGACAATCAGAGTAGAAAGAAGTGTCCACCTTTCCGGCATTCATGAGTTCTTGAGCATTCTATCTGTTTTGCAACTTGTAGGGAAGACCTCAAGTCAATACAAGCTCCTCACCTTCCTCAGCTATCAGAAAGGTCGAGTGTCGTAAGCCCTTGAAGTGGCAAGAATGGATCAAGTCATTGCAAGCTCCTCTCCTTCCTCAGCTGTCGAGAAGGATGAGTGTCACAAGCCCTTGTTGCCATTCTACAGTTCTAAGAGAGAACTACAAGTCTATACAAGCTCCTTGCCACCCCCTTCTCCTGAGGTGAACAAGTGTCATAAGCCCTTGTAATCCTTCTTCTTCCCTAATAGTTTTATTATGGAAGACTACAAGTCCTATAAGCTCCTGGCTCTCTCTTTTCGAGAAATGCATCAGTGTCATAGGCCCCTATAGCCTTCTTTGCTTTGTCTGCCATTATTTTTACCTCCTTTGCATCCTTGTCATGCTTTAGAAGTTCTCCAAGCAGCTAAGATATAGCATCATTATAGTATATTTCCTTCATTTTTGTACCTGCCTTTCAGAAAGCCCTGATTGTGTATCTATTTGCTCTAATTTTCCTCAAGCATCATCTTGATTTGTATGTCATCTTGCATGTATCCATACATTCCAGATATCATATCGTTTTTCATCCAGCATTCAAATCAGATAACATTACCTTTGTTTTCCCACTTCACCCAGCCTTCTTTCGACTGCCTGTTGTTGTTGCATGTAGAGCACAAACGCCTGAAACATCTGCATGGTGTTGACGTCCGGACGAAATCCTTGCTGCTCCTGTTGATCACCCATGATTCCCTTTCTACTCTCACCCCAGCTGTTTCACGTCGGGTTCACCAAAGATGTCATGACGTGTGCGGTCTAGCCGGGAACACACTGGGTGTCTGGCTGTGAGAGTTACATCGAAAATCCCAGTAAAGAAACACAACAATAATTCTTCAAGGAGCAAAGAACAGAAAATTCATCCCCTAAAATGTGTCCCAAAATCCAGCAGCAACAAAGATACAGAATAAACCTTCTAAAGAAATCGTGATTACTGAATGGATCCTCCTGAGACCCCACAATAACCAGAAAAACATTCAATCTCTGTAGTACAGGTCACTCTAGAAGGCACCCAACCAGATATGCATCCTGGATTAAGCTTACAATTTTTGTCAACATTCAGTGAAAGTAATCACTTATCTCCTCCATCCTCCATGAGGGCCAAGTTGAGACTGAAGCTGGCGTTCCTCTCGCAAGCTGGCAGAGCGAGAGTCCAGAGTTTGAGGCTTTCTCCCTGATCCATCGGCCAACAACTTGTTTGAGCCCAAAATTGTCTTTGAGGCTGAGCTGCCACTTCCTTTCCTAAGGGAGCTGTCCACCGTGAAACACACGGGCCTTCTTTCCCATCGGCTCCCAGCAGAGCCACCTGTTGCTGCTCCAGCCACCACACACGAGGGGCCTCCCCTGTCTTGCGCCCTCCCAGCTCTCTACACGGCACTTCACCTGCAGCTGCAGCAAACCACCCAAACACAAGGGGCCTATTTCGCCGTCATTCAATGAGACTTTCCCCCCCTTTATCAACACGGCGGCCCCCCCTTCTCTTCCAGCTGCGCCTATCTGCTGCCGCGCCCCCCCCGCCTTTCAGTCACTTTTTTTGTTTTTGTAGCTGCCTACCTCCACGACCCCAGCTTCTCGATGAACCTCGTTGGCGGCAGCTCAAACCTCCACGCCACCATTCCAGAAGTAGGCCATGCAAATTCTTATTTTATTTTATTTATTTGGAAGAAAAAAAACACCATGTTATTTCCTTTTCACACCAATCTCATGGCACATGGCCCCTCATTACTTTTTTCTGCCCTTCCTTCCATACACACTTCAATAAGCTTCAAGTGCCCGTTCTTTCTTTGACGCGCCCCACACATTCGATGCCAAGTAGCTGATATCATCTGCAGCCAACCACGTTCCGGACAGGCCTTCTACAAGCCCAGATTCCACATAAGTTGTGCCATGAACATGCTTTCACTGCATAGACGTGCCACAGCACGACAACGTACGGGGAGAGAAGGCCGCTTTGTGCGTAGATCACTTTGGCACTGCAGCAGACAGACAGGCTTTGGTGAAGAGGGGGGACTCTCTGGGGGCCTCTGGAGCATGCAGGTGACGGACTGGAAAGTCGCCGTGTGGGCTTGTGAGGCGCTGCAGAAAAGAGCCAAGGGGAGCAGTGTGAGGGTAGCGCTGGAAAAAGTGGCCTCTTCGAAAGCCTGGAGCCGGGTCCAGAAAGGCGACGGCCTTGCTGTGGCGCTGCGAAGAGAGCAGAATGGTTGGCCGCCTAACTGTTAGAGAGGGCTGGTGACTATACAGGAGAGGCACAGCCGGAGAGGTGAAAGTGGAGAGTGAGGAGAAGCGTGGGCTAAGGAGGCCGCCGTGTTGTTGTAGTGGTGGGGACTCTTGGGCGTAGTTGTAACTGGTGTCAAGGTGATGGACTGGCATTACAGGTTAGCGTGGAGGCGCCCTGGTCATAGAGAGTGAAGACAGTGAGACGAGCCATCTTGGGCCAGTGGTGGCTGATGGACAGTAGAGGCTGGGCGAGAGGAAAAGGCCCTTGAAGTGGTGGTGAGCGTGAGACGCAGAGTGACTGGTTTTGCTTTGAGGACTGGCAGTGTGCTGGTGGTGTAGGAGAGAGTGGTCTTCAGCTGAGGTGCAGAGCAGAGAACGAGAAGGTCGGTTGCAGAGAAGCAAAAGAGCGAAGGGATTTGGAGCGACCAAGAGCTGGAGCGGGCTGATTGCGAGCGGGTGCTTGATGAAGATGGTGTCTGGGATATGTGGGATATCCAATTCTGTAAAGATGAAGGTTCTTTCTGAAATATAAGTCTTGTTCATGCTCTTTGGTCTGGTGTTCTGGTGTGTTTGCATGCGTGTGTCCTCTAGTTTGTGAAAGAGAACAGGGGCTGTGTGAAGAAAGACTTGGAGATGGCTCAGGATTTTCCGGAGTATTGGGGATTGCCACAGGAAAATGCAACCAAGTTTTTGGAGAAAATGGAGTTTACAGCGTTGATGAAAGACAGGGCAACCCCGGAGATCCTTTCTCAGATTTTGACTTATTGCTTGCAGGGTGATGCAAAAGTATGGCTACAGATGTTTGTGACTGCACACAGGAATGTTCATCAACAGGATCCTGAGTACCGTGTAGTTAGAGCTGCATTTTTGGCACAATTTGTCCATGTGAAGAGTCCGAATGAAGTGTGGAAGGACTTATGTAACATTCAGCAGAAGGACGGAAAGATGTGGATCAGTATCTGATAGAGTTTGGTAGACTGTGGAGTCTATGGTGTGAGGCTTTGATTCCTGAAGTACCCCCGCAGATGATTAAAAGGGAGCGGTTTGTGGCTGGTTTGGAGCCAACCCTCCGTCTGAAGATGGAGCTGAAGAACCTGGATAGCTTTGAGGAGGCTGTTAGAGTTGCTCGTGAGAAGGAGTGGAAGGTGAAGCATCTGAGGCAGATGGGAATGCAGGAAGAGCCGAAGAGGTTTGTGAAGATGTCAGAGATTGAGAGTATGCATCCTGGAAGAAAAGCTGCTGTTGTTCCTAAACAGGAGGATTCTTTGAAGAGGGAGGTTCATGAAGCAGTGGAACTCATGAAGTCTTTAAGCGTGAATTGGATAGAGTCCACAGGAAGAGGACGAGGCATAGGTGTTATGGGAAAGAAGACTGATGCATCATCTGGTTGTGAAAGAAATTCAGCAGATATTGGAAGAGGGAGAGGGTATCCGTGTGATGTGCAATGCCGGAATTGCGGTGAGTGGGGTCATATCAAAATAAATAAAATAAAATGAGAATAACATGGTGGCCTTTTTCTTCAAAATAAATAAAATAAAATGAGAATAACGTGGCCATAAGAGGGCATAGCTACGTGGAGGTTGGAGCTGCCGCCAGCGAGGTTCTTCCAGAAGGCTGGCGAAGATGCCTTGCGTGGAGTAGGGGCTTCAGAAAGTGGGAGAGCGCGAGGACAAGGGGGCCCCTTGTGTTTTTGGGTGGCTAGCTACAGCCACAGGTGCAGAAAGGCGTGGGCTGGTGGCTGATGGACAGTAGAGGCTGGGCGAGAGGAAAAGGCCCTTGAAGTGGTGGTGAGCGTGAGACGTAGAGTGACTGGTTTTGCTTTGAGGACTGGCAGTGTGCTGGTGGTGTAGGAGAGAGTGGTCTTCAGCTGAGGTGCAGAGCAGAGAACGAGAAGGTCGGCTGGAGAGAAGTAAAAGAGCGAAGGGATTTGGAGCGACCAGGAGCTGGAGCGAGTTGATTGCGAGCGGGTGCTTGATGAAGCTGGTGTCTGGGATATCTGGGATATCCAATTCTATAAAGATGAAGGTTCTTTCTGAAATATAAGTCTTGTTCATGCTCTTTGGTCTGGTGTTCTGGTGTGTTTGCATGCGTGTGTGAAAGTGTGGCATTCTATAAAGGCGTAGACAGCTTTACCGCTTCCGTGCCATCACTTTTTGGTGCCTCCACAGAGGAGCAGATTTCCTCTGGTTTGTGAAAGAGAACAGGGGCTGTGTGAAGAAAGATTTGGATATGGCTCAGGATTTTCCGGAGTATTGGGGATTGCCACAGGAAAATGCAACCAGGTTCTTGGAGAAAATGGAGTTTACAGCGTTGATGAAAGACAGGGCAACCCCGGAGATCCTTTCTCAGATTTTGACTTATTGCTTGCAGGGTGATGCAAAAGTATGGCTACAGATGTTTGTGACTGCACACAGGAATGTTCATCAACAGGATCCTGAGTACCGTGTAGTTAGAGCTGCATTTTTGGCACAGTTTGTCCATGTGAAGAGTCCGAATGAAGTGTGGAAGGACTTATGTAACATTTAGCAGAAGGACGGTCAAGATGTGGATCAATATCTGATAGAGTTTGGTAGACTGTGGAGTCTATGGTGTGAGGCTTTGATTCCTGAAGTACCCCCGCAGATGATTAAAAGGGAGCGGTTTGTGGCTGGTTTGGAGCCAACCCTCCATCTAAAGATGGAGCTGAAGAACCTGGATAGCTTTGAGGAGGCTGTTAGAGTTGCTCGTGAGAAGGAGTGGAAGGTGAAGCGTCTGAGGCAGATGGGAATGCAGGAAGAGCCGAAGAGGTTTGTGAAGATGTCAGAGATTGAGAGTATGCATCCTGGAAGAAAAGCTGCTGTTGTTCCTAAACAGGAGGACTCTTTGAAGAGGGAGGTTCATGAAGCAGTGGAACTCATGAAGTCTTTAAGCGTGAATTGGATAGAGTCCACAGGAAGAGGACGAGGCATAGGTGTTATGGGAAGGAAGACTGATGCATCATCTGGTTGTGAAAGAAATTCAGCAGATATTGGAAGAGGGAGAGGGTATCCGTGTGATGTGCAATGCCAGAATTGCGGTGAGTGGGGTCATATCAATCCGCAATGTGAGAGACCAGTCAAAGCTAATGGTGGCATATATCAATTGTCTTTGGGAATGAGTGATAAGGTGATGGGCCCTAATATGCAGGTGAAGGAAGCAATTCAGTCCAATGTTTGTGAAGCCCATAAAGTCACATTTGCAAAGCAGGGTATGGGACAAATTCATCTGTTGGAAATGGAGAAGGATGAGGTTTCTGAAATCAGCCCTGAAGAGTTTTCAGAAGGTGAGGAGGAGAGGGATGAGAGTATTGATGGTGCTGTGGATTGTGACAGCGATGCTAATGCTGAGGAGCCTGATGAGTTTGAGTATGGATATGGCTTGGATGATCTCTTTGATTCAGAAATGAGTTATGACTTGCAGGTGCCAGTACTTCAGCCAGTCAAGGTAGAGAGTGATGATCAAGGTGTTACTAATGAAGATACTATGGATGGAGTATGTATGGATGATCTGGGTGATGAGTTGGATATTGTAGCCTGTGAGAGTGTGGATGATGAGCTGGACTGTGTTCTTGATAATGCATTGGATGATCTATTGAAGTTGGCTATCTTGGAGAAGGTAACAAATGCTTGCATACCAGTTGTGCAGGAAGAGAGTGATGGTGTGACTGATGATGAGTTGGATGCTACTTTGGATGATGGTGTGATAGATTTTGGATGTGTGGTTGCTGATCATAAGGTGTGTGTTCCTTGTCATGCCCAAGAGAATGAGTCGGTTGTCAGTGGTGAGGATGCATGTGAGGCTATTGTTGTTGGTGAGGGGGACCAAGATGCTTTGCCTGGCAGTTTGAGGAGCTTGGACTTGGTAGGGATGCCTTTGCTTTGGTGTGAAAGGGAATAACATGATGGCCTTTTTCTTCAAAATAAATAAAATAAAATGAGAATAACGTGGCCGTAAGAGGGAATAGCTACGTGGAGGTTGGAGCTGCCGCCAGAGCGAGGTTCTTTCAGAAGGCTGGCGAAGACGCATTGCATGGAGTAGGGGCTTCTGAAAGTGGGAGAGCGCGAGGACAGGGGGGGACCTTGTGTTTTTGGGTGGCTAGCTGCAGCCACAGGTGCAGAAAGGCGTGGGCTAAGGAGGTTTGCCGTGTGAAGAGCTGGGGGCTCTAGTGTGCAGCCGTGAGCGAGTGCAGAGGAGTGCGGCTGGTGAGCTGCAGCCAGGCGGACAGTATTGAAAAGGAGGTGGCTCTTGGACAGTGCACTGGAGGCGCCCGGGTGATGTTGGTGAGGGTGTGAAGGCCTTGTACGTAAGGGACGGGGAGAGAAGGCCGCTTTGTGCAAAGATCACTTTGGCGCTGCAGCAGACAGACAGGCTTTGGTGAAGAGGGGGGACTCTTTGGGGGCCTCTGGAGCGTGCAGGTGACGGACTGGAAAGTCGCCTAGGACCAGCGGCGGCGGCTGGAGGAGCAGTCACAGTGGACTGGCTGAAGGAGCCGACGTGTGGGCTTGTGAGGCGCTGCAGAAAAGAGCCAAGGGGAGCAGTGTGAGGGCAGCGCTGGAAAAAGTGGCCTCTTCGAAAGCCTGGAGCCGGGTCCAAAAAGGCGACGGCCTTGCTGTGGCGCTGCGAAGAGAGCAGAATGGTTGGCCGCCTAACTGTTAGAGAGGGCTGGTGACTGTACAGGAGAGGCACAGCCGGAGAGGTGAAAGTGGAGAGTGAGGAGAAGCGTGGGCTAAGGAGGCCGCCGTGTTGTTGCAGTGGTGGGGACTCTTGGGCGCAGTTGTAACTGGCGTCAAGGTGATGGACTGGCATTACAGGTTAGCGTGCAGGCGCCCTGGTCATAGAGAGTGAAGACAGTGAGAGGAGCCGTCTCGGGCCAGTGGTGGCTGATGGACAGTAGAGGCTGGGCGAGAGGAAAAGGCCCTTGAAGTGGTGGTGAGCGTGAGACGCAGAGTGACTGGTTTTGCTTTGAGGACTGGCAGTGTGCTGGTGGTGTAGGAGAGAGTGGTCTTCAGCTGAGGTGCAGAGCAGAGAACGAGAAGGTCGGCTGCAGAGAAGCAAAAGAGCGAAGGGATTTGGAGCGACCAGGAGCTGGAGCGGGCTGATTGCGAGTGGGTGCTTGATGAAGCTGGTGTCTGGGATATGTGAGATATCTAATTCTGTAAAGATGAAGGTTCTTTCCGAAATATAAGTCTTGTTCATGCTCTTTGGTTTGGTGTTCTGGTGTGTTTGCATGCGTGTGTGGAAGTGTGGCATTCTATAAAGGCGTAGATAGCTTTACCGCTTCCATGCCATCAATGTGGTCAAAAGTTTGGATTAACCTTGAACACCACTAATCCAAAATGAGCGCTTTATAGCTCTTTAGATTCCATTTTTCAAGCGCTTTCCAATGATAGGTCATATGATAGGGTTTTGAGAAACTTACAAACATGTTATCCATGTCCCCCTTTTTTAAGTATTCAAAAATGGGAATTGGGAAATTTCCAAATTCACTAATATGGTGTTATTGCAGGTTTCTTGGATTTCTTAACATTATATTAGCATCTGAGGGCCCAACAAGCCAAGGCTCGGCCAAGGCACCAGCCAAGCCAGGGCCGCCCAAGCCACCAGTCGTTCGCAGCCCACTAGATCAAAAAAATAGACAATGTTATAAGCAGCCCTTCTCAGAAATTAGAAGCATTGCTATAGCTGCGTACAGGGCTTGTGGACAGCTACAGGTGTGGGCCTATCTGACTCTCTTAAGAGCCTCATGCTATCCACAAAGTGAGCACATTCAACTTGTTGAACTGATCAAAAGGAGTTTTTTCAACATGGAAATAGTTCGAATTGGACAAGCAGAAGATGTTCAGAGCACCTTATGTACATGTGCTGGCTCCTTCAAGTGTGTACCATGCAAATCAAAATTAATCAGGGAGTAAAAACAAGCCGGAAAGATTTATAGGTGTTAGATATCCGTAACGCCACTACGGGCGTTACCACGAGAGAGGACGGCCTCTGGCTCTCACCACCTAGCCATAGAGGAATAATGAGGATTGCCCCTCATCCCCCAGGCTATATAGTGTGTGGCCTACCGTCCACACTAGCCTGGCTGCCCATGACTCTCCTCTCCCACTGAACCCCGGACATGGCCATCCGGTCTACCGTCGGTCCTCACAGGCATTACAACCTACGTGACATTACCCCTCCCTTAAGAAGAGTTTTTGTCCTTGAAAACAAACTGGGGAAACCTTTTGGAAATTGCACTACGGCGTTCCCAGGTTGCCACCTCCTCATCCCTATCTGTCCATTTAACAAGTACCTCCTGGTACACTTTATGTCCGGTTTGTCTATCACGATACTCTAGAATCTTTTCAGGTTCATGTGGTATCTTTGGTGGCTCTATCAAGTCCACCAAAATCTCTGGAGAAACTCCGTTCTCTAACCCATGAACTGATTTCTTCAGTTTACTGACATGGAAGACAGGATGGACTTGAGAACTCTCCGGTAACTCAAGTTTATATGTTGTGTCCCCAATCTTCTTAAGGATTTTAAAAGGACCATAATATTTCATACTTTCCCGTTTTCATGGTTTCTGACTGCGCAGGAACCTTGAGGAATCCAAAGTCACCTTTTGCAAAGGTCACCTTTCTTCGTCCTTTATCCGCATAAGTTTTAGCGCGATCCTGAGCGCTACGAATGCTCTCATGTGCGGCTCTGAGCATATCATTCATATCTTCAAGGAAATCCTTGACAGATTGAATCTTCTCCTTTTCTAGGCCTACAGCCATCGGAGATCTCGGCTGGAATCCATACATTAACACGAATGGTGTAAATCCAATCGTCGCTGAGTGTTTGGAGCTGTTATAGGCAAACTCCAATAAGGGTAAGTACTCTTCCCAATTAGAGTGCTTCTTACTAACATAAGAATGCAACATATCCTCTAGAATTTGGTTAACTCTTTCAGTTTGACCATCAGACTCCGGATGATCTGCTGTACTCATACTCAGAGTAGTATCCAGCTTTTTGAAAACTTCCCTCCAAAAACGACCGTTGAACTTTCTATCTCTATCCGACACTATATCTGGGCGGTGTCGTGCCATGGCACGTCTATGGTGTGAAACCGTGCATGTGAGGCCATCAAATACTCATCCAGATGCATGGGGTTAAGTGCCATGACGAGTATTTATATGATGCCATGTACATATGTTCATATTGTATATGAGGTTCAATAAGACAAACTGAGGCTGAGCCAGATCTAGGAGTTTTTGTATATGAGTGTGGAGGGTGATGGTTCTGCTGTTACTCAGAGCCCATGGGTAAGTTAGAAACATCCAGTTATATATGATGGTATGAGTGGCACGCCAAAGGGATAAGTTAATGATGTTAATGGCTTCCCATGTGCATAATGTGTGGTAGCTTTTAAATGGTATCGATTGGGTCAAATCAGTGAACACCTCTTATGGAATGCAAACATGAGGGCATGCCAATGTACAAAGGAATGCATTTATGAAGACATGGAAAAATATTTGAGTAAACAATTGGGGAATTCTATGAATCATATGGCCGATGTGATGACATTATAAACTATGGAGGTGTCAAGAATAATGGAGATTCAATGGGCATTAGAGTGCCGAAGTCTTAATTGAATGCGGGGAATAAAAATTGGATGATCTATTTTACATTGGAAACCTTGCCTTAATGCCAAGGTTAGGTGCTTTACACTAAGGGGACAGATTGCGTGGCATTAAAAAAGAAAACAATGGAAAGTATTAAAGGTGGAAATGGCGGGTGGCAGCGCACGTGGAATGAAAAGAAATGTATTTCTTTTTATTGGAATTTTCTAGATAATATGTAAAATAGATGCGAGCGCAGCTTTTTGAAATGGAAATTTCCGGATTGTAAGCTGCAAAAGGTGGTGTAGGCACGATTTCCCCGCGGGAAAAAGAGAGAAAAACCAGAGGTAGGAGGCGGCGAAGACCAGTGAGGAAAAATTTCTGCAGAAAAGGGGAACCAGTGCCCAATCGTCGACCAGTAATTTTTATTTCAAGAATACATATACTGTTCTTGTAGGTGTTAGATTTGAAGGAAATCTTGAGTACAATAAAGGGAGATGCTCTTCGTTTTTTTTTTCCTTCACGACTTTCATCGAACAGTCGGCGGCGTATAGCTTTGCGATTAGTGAAATAAATCAAGAGATTCCACGCTTGTAAACCTTCAGTTAAGTGACTTTTTTTTTATTTCCTTTAAAATTACTTTCACTCTATACGATTTGAGAGAATCGTATATCCCATATATCAAAAGGAATTTGGAAATGAATAGAGAGATTTTGGGAAAAAAATCTAAAGGATTTGGAGCTCGGAGATTTGTAAGATAACAAAAATACATTTAAGTCGAGGGAAAATGATCTTACTTCCAACTCGATTGTAATTTGGAAATTACGAGTATGTTATAGCTATGCCGAATGCTATCTTTTGCTTGTGAGATGTTAGAATATTAAGGCAGGTTTTCAGGTGATAAAGAGCATCTTGATATAATGGTTTCGATGGCACTGGATGTAAAGAATGTAAATGGTCACATGTATGTTGGAAAAAATTGAAGGTTATGTTATGCCTACATGTGATTGGTTCAAAGGATTTGGAGAAAGGAGTCAGTGAATAAAGGGACAAGCACTTGATACGCAATTATGTGCAATCATCAGGATGAATTCAAGGATGTATTGAGGTGATTCGACACATGTATATGTCATGGAAAATGGAGATGTCCAGTACTCCTTGGGAAATTTTGTGTGAAAATTTCCTTGTTAGATTTGGTACCTACTCTCACAGCTAGAAGTCTCGTACTTTCCCAGCTAAACCGCACACGTCAAGACAGATCTTTGGTGAATCCGACGTGAAACTGCTGGGGTGAGAGTGTGGTGAAATATACAAGGAAGCTATGGCTAAGAATTCTGAGGGTCAGGGGGTTCATTTTGACCCTGGGGTTATGCAGATGTTTCAGATGTTTACCATGTACATGCAACAACAACAAGCTGCTGAAAGGGGATAAATTTCCACGATCAAAGCATTACAATCAATTGTGAAAAAGATGGATCAATTTGATGGGAAGGACATTACAAAGTACCTGCGTAATTATATAAAGGAGATGGAGCTAAACAGGGTGACTGAGGAGGATATGGTTCGAAGTTTCGAGCTGGTATGTGTTCCTGAAATAAGAGAGCGCATAAGAGGATTGCAGACAGCACATGGTGGCAGAAATTGGGAGGAGTTCAAGCTTGCTTTAAAGGATGAATATTTCATGGAGGATTCTGAGCGAGTGACCAAACGAACTTTCTTGGAATGGGTCACAAAACCTAAAGTGGGAATTTCTGCCACAGAATTGCTAAGAGAGTTTGAGAAGCGCTATGCCCAGTTGTCAAGGATAGAGCGTGCAACTTTGGACAGAGAAAAAACAGAGCTCTTCTTACAAGCAGCTGGGAAAGATCTCCAAGAGAAATTGGAAATCCTCCTTGAGGATAAGGATACAGAGCAGGGATTAAAGAGTGATTGGAATGATGTTGAGGATGCAGTCACTATGTTAGCAAAGCGGCAGCGGAGGAGGGATAAAATGGTGATGGGCTCTGCAACCCCAATAACTGCTGTTACCCCTGAGAATCTACCCAAACCAGCTGTTACAATTCCAAAGGTAGATGGGCCGATGGATGAGCTTATCAAGGGTATGCGTGACCTAAAATTGAAGATGTCCAGGATTGAAGAAAAAGGTCTACCATTGGGGCAGGCTACTATGCAAAGACCTCAAAGCAAAGAAGGGTTTACATATAGATGCATATGGTGTGATGACCCAGAACATGCAAAGAAGGATTGTGCTAGCTATAAAGAAGCTCTTAAAAATCAACTTGTGTTTTTCAAAGATGGGAAAATCCATCTTACAGAGACTGGTCTTCCATTGAGTACAAACTTTGGGAAAGGAGGGATGAAAAAGCTGGTAGAGGATATGGCTGCTAGTCATGCCATTTCTATGGTTGAGGCAGCAACCTATGGATTAAAGGTTGGTCAATTAAAGCAGGGAATTGAGAATGATGAGGATTATGAGAATGAGGATTTTTGGCCATCAACAATGGAATTAATTGCGTCAAAGAAAGTGTCAAAGCAAGCTTTGCATGAGGCAGGTGATTGTATACGTCTTGAGACTGGCTGGGAGGAGCCTGTGGATTCTTTATCTATTCATGCCTATATTGCCAAATGCCAAAATAATGAGGCACAGGTAGAGGAGAAGCGTAAAAGGGAAAATGAGGAAGGAGGGCCATCAAAAAGAGTTACACGTGGAAGTGAAAAGAAGGATCCTGGGCCATCACATATGCCTCCACAGCATAGCAGAACCCCACAGGATGTTTCAATGGAAGAAGTGCCAGCAAAAATGAAGGAGAAGGGTAAAGGGAAAAGTCCACTTTACAAGCTTGAATCTGATATTGAAGCTGCAACAAATCTGAAAAAGGTGCTTGAAGAGAGGATTCTAAACAGCAGGGTGGAATTCACACTAGGGGATTGCAAAGAAAGAATTTCATGATGAGATAATTGATATTATACGAAGAAAAAGGTAGTCTATAATTGAATCTATTCCATCACAAGGGGAGGCAAGCACTTCCAAGACTCATGGAGTACAGGTATAGAAAAAGGAAGAGAGAGAAAATGTGGTGGAATGTAATCACTCTGCTGATGGGGCACGACAAGTGCGCTTTGTGGAAGAGGATGATGAAAAAGAAGTTCTTACAAAGAGTCATTACTCCAGGAGCCATTGGGCAAGAGCAACCACTGAAACCCTTGTCAAGATAGGTGATTTGGAAGAGCCATATGTCGTTCTAATTGATCATGGGTCTGAAATAAATCTTATGGCTAAAAATCTCTACAACAAATGTAAGTGGCCAATGGATGTGGATCATGGGTGGATGATTAAAGCAGCTAATAACTCATCTGGAGAGCTTTATGCAGCATGTCCAAATGTAAGGGTAACTATATGGGATGTGAAGGATGATCAGAATTTCTTTGTTCAGGAGATGTCATCGTATCCCCTCATTCTTGGGCAACCCTACATTACAGCTGTAAGGATGGAAACAAAGGTTTTGGATGATGGTTCAGCATATGCAAGAATAAGGAGTAAAGATGGCAAAAAAGCTGTTCAATTTTTAACAGTTTGTATTAACCATGAAAGGAATCGTGAGTCTCTTCGAGCACAGTCACTTCCAAAGATAAATAGAGAATTCATGAATTACAGGGAGATGAGGGATTTTGGCCAGGTACCATTGTAAGGCGGGATTCCAATGGTACAAGGAAAAATGAGTTCTCGTAGGACTCAATCAATGTAAATAGTTTTTCAGCAAATTTTCAGGGATTCTCCAGCTATGGGTCACTGGTTTTTGTAAAAAGCAAGGATTTGAAGCGTGGCATGCGAAAACATATACAAAATGAACAAAAAAGTTTTGAGCAGTGTGGTCTTTTGGGGAAGAATGAGTTTATTTCAGGGGTGCTTGATGAGGTGTCATTTGTAGATACTATGGATGTGCTTTTTGATATGGGAAGAGCATGCTTACAGGGTGGAAATGAAATGATAGAGGTGTCATCTGTGGAGATGTATGATATAATCCAGGAATTTGAGGGGGTGGAATGTAAAAACATGAATTGTGAGATGGATGCTCATGTTGATACAAAGTACAAAACGGTTGCAAAGAAGGTGAAACCAGTTGCCTTGCCCTTGCCACCAGGAAGCAAGGAGAAGATAGATGAAGCTTCTATGCAACCAAATCTTAGAGATCCGAAGAAAATTGGACATAAATTTACTCAAGAAACTCTAAAAGAGCTGAAGATTGGTGAGAAGGATTTTCTGTTGCCAGTTGAAAGGGAATGCTTTGAGGAGATGCTTGTAAAACATGGAAAGCCTTTGCTTTTCAGCCGCATGAGATAGGCTGTGTTGATCCAAGTGTAACAGCACCAATGGTGATCTTTACTGTTCCACATGTGCCCTGGAACCTGCGGCCAATTCCAGTACCAAAGGCTCTCTTGCCAAAGTTGATGGAATTACTAAAGGAAAAGATCAGGATGGGAATCTTGGAGCCTTCATGTGCCCCATATTCCAACAGATGGTTTACTGTACCAAAGAAAAATGGGACATTGTGCTTTATTCAAGACATGCAACCTGTAAACAAAGTCACAATCAGGAATGTGGGAGCAGGTCCAATTGTGGATGAGTTTGTAGAAGCATTTGCAGGGAAAGCTATATACTCTATGGGTGATCTGTATTCGGGATATGATCAGTTCCAGCTGGATATACAAAGCAGGGACTTGACCACAATGAGAACTCCTTTGGGATTAGTAAGGATGTGTACCTTACCACAGGGAGCCACTAACTCAGTGGCACATATGATGAATGGAATGAATAAAGTCTTACGAGACTTCATACCACAAAAAACTATGCCATTTTTGGATGATGTGCCAATAAAGGGCTGTGATGAGAAAGACAAAGATGGGGATTTGGATTCAAAGGGGTGCCGCAAGTTTGTGGCAAATCATATAAAGGATTGTGACATGATTCTATCCAGGCTTGAAGAAGTGAATCTTACTTTATCTGGGCTGAAATCAGTGTTTGGAGTTGGTGAAGTGCTAATAGTGGGACATCTTTGTAGTACTAGTGGACGCCGACCTTGTCCAGCCAAGATAGATGCAATACAAAGAATGAAGGAAACATGCATTAATGTTACAGAGCTGAGGAGATTTCTTGGAGCATGTGTCTTTTATGATATTTGGATCCCACATTATGCACATGTAGCAGATCCTCTTTATCAACTTTTGAGGAAAAATCAAAAATTTCTGTGGAGTGCAGTACATATTAAAGCTATGCGGAAGCTGAAATATTTGCTCCAATCATCACCCACTTTGAGAAAGGCAGATTATGAGTGTGGCAGGCCTGTGATTGTTACAGTTGATACTAGTCCTACTGGGATAGGATGGGCAGTAGGGCAAGATGATGAGGATGATCATAGGTATGTAATTAGATTTGGAGCAAAGGTATTAAGCTTTCAGCAACGAAAGTATCCACAGATCAAGAGAGAGTTATGGGGGATAGTCACTGCTCTAAAATGTGAAAAAGAATATCTTATTGGGGCATCTGTACTTGTGGAAACTGATTGCTTGCCACTTCTTGGGATGATAGCAAGTTGTACCACTCCAGATATTGCTATGCTTAGGTGGATTGCTTATATCAAGTCACTAAATCCTGAGTTTGAGCATATTGCGGGAAAAGATAATCCAGTTGCAGATATGCTATCAAGAGCCAGGTATGAAGATGAGAAAGAGATGATTAGTGACATTGATGATGTGGGTACAAAGTTCTATACTACAGCATATGCAAAAGGGGATCATATTTGCCTATCAAATGCACTTGAGTCTTTTATTGAGGAAATATATGAAGGAGATTGGTTGCTTATTGGTCAATATTTGAGTACTCTGACAAGGCAAGAAAATTGGTCTGACTCAGAATTTAAGAGGATCCGCAGAAAAGCATATGGTTATTTCCTAAAGGATGGGTATCTCTGGAAGCATCCTAAGCAGAGGAATGCTATGCCACAGAGAGTCATATGTGATAAAGAGACTCAAGGAAAGCTTGTGAAAGAATTCCATGAGAGTCTCTGGGCTGGACATAGAAGTGTGTGGGCCACCTTTACCAAAATAAAGGAAAAATATTGGTGGAAAGGAATGTACAAGGATATTTCCCAATATGTGGAAACATGCATGGTATGCCAAATGTACTCAAATGTGCGGCATCGTGATGGCTTGCAACCAACCTACCCACCTGCCATGCACTACAAATGGGTAGTGGATCTAGTTACAATGCCTTTGGGAATTTGGCAGATGCGGTATATAGCACTTGCAAGAGAAGATTTGACAAATCAGGTAGAAGGGCGTGCTCTTAGAACAAAGAGTACGGAAACAGTATGCAAATTTCTCTTGGAAGATGTGATCTGCCGGTATGGTTGTGTTGGGAAAATAACAGCTGATAGGGGTGAGCTAGATGTTGAAGAAGCAAGGGAATTCTTCTCTAGAATTGGTATCAAACTGTCCCTAACATGTGCTTACAATCCTGAGGGCAATGGGAAAAGTGAGCGAGGACATCCTCCAATCATCAAAGCTCTGGCTAAGGCATGCAGAGAAAGAATGCGAGAGTGGCCAAAGCTGCTACCATATGCCTTGTGGGCTGACCGTACAACTCATAGCTCAGTGACAGGATACATGCCTGCAGAATTAATGTATGGTCAGAAGCCAGTGATGCCAGTTGAAGAAGTAGTTCTAACTTGGAATGTATTGCCCTGGGTGGAAGGATTGAGCAGAGATGACCTCCTTGCATTGCGAATAAGACAGTTGGAGAGGAGGCCTGGAGATGTAGAGCTTGCTAAAGCTCGCTTGAAAGATGCAAGGTTGAAAAATAAAGAAAGATTTGATAGTAGACACAGACTCCGGCCAAAACCTATTGAAGAAGGTGATTGGGTTCTAATGTATGACAGTAGCCTTGACAACCAATTCACTGTTCAAAGAAAATTTGCAAAAAGATGGTTTGGCCCTTACATTGTCAAGCATGTGCATGGAAATGCCACGTATACTTTGTGTGAGCTTGATGGAACAGAAATAAAGAATCTTGTGGTAGGCAAAAGAGTCAAGATATTTAAAAGAAGGTATGATAGTGATCCTTTTCATTCACAAGAGACTCAGGAGGAGAGGTTTGACAGTGGTAGTATGGATATGATTGAAGAGGAAGAGGATGATCTTCCTGGAAGTGCAGAAGATGAAGACGACATCCAGTTATATGTGGACCTTGATGATGATTTGGCACATACCAGAGGATGTGCAGGTTTAGAGGGGGTGGATGTCGTGCCATGGCACGTCTATGGTGTGAAACCGTGCATGTGAGGCCATCAAATACACATCCAGATGCATGGGGTTAAGTGCCATGACGAGTCATTATATGATGCCATGTACATATGTTCATATTGTATATGAGGTTCAATAAGACAAACTGAGGCTGAGCTAGATCTAGGAGTTTTTGTATATGAGTGTGGAGGGTGATGGTTCTGCTGTTACTCAGAGCCCATGGGTAAGTTAGAAACATCCAGTTATATATGATGGTATGAGTGGCACGCCAAAGGGATAAGTTAATGATGTTAATGGCTTCCCATGTGCATAATGTGTGGTAGCTTTTAAATGGTATCGATTGGGTCAAATCAGTGAACACCTCTTATGGAATGCAAACATGAGGGCATGCCAATGTACAAAGGAATGCATTTATGAAGACATGGAAAAATATTTGAGTAAACAATTGGGGAATTCTATGAATCATATGGCCGATGTGATGACATTATAAACTATGGAGGTGTCAAGAATAATGGAGATTCAATGGGCATTAGAGTGCCGAAGTCTTAATTGAATGCGGGGAATAAAAATTGGATGATCTATTTTACATTGGAAACCTTGCCTTAATGCCAAGGTTAGGTGCTTTACACGAAGGGGACAGATTGCGTGGCATTAAAAAAGAAAACAATGGAAAGTATTAAAGGTGGAAATGGCGGGTGGCAGCGCACGTGGAATGAAAAGAAATGTATTTCTTTTTATTGGAATTTTCTAGATAATATGTAAAATAGATGCGAGCGCAGCTTTTTGAAATGGAAATTTCCGGATTGTAAGCTGCAAAAGGTGGTGTAGGCATGATTTCCCCACGGGAAAAAGAGAGAAAAACCAGAGGTAGGAGGCGGCGAAGACCAGTGAGGAAAAATTTCTGCAGAAAAGGGGAACCAGTGCCCAATCGACCAGTAATTTTTATTTCAAGAATACATATACTGTTCGTGCCTTGTAGGTGTTAGATTTGAAGGAAATCTTGAGTACAATAAAGGGAGATGCTATTCGTTTTTCTTTTCCTTCACGACTTTCATCGAACAGTCGGCGGCGTACAGCTTTGCGATTAGTGAAATAAATCAAGAGATTCCACGCTTGTAAACCTTCAGTTAAGTGACTTTTTTTTTATTTCCTTTAAAATTACTTTCACTCTATACGATTTGAGAGAATCGTATATCCCATATATCAAAAGGAATTTGGAAATGAATAGAGAGATTTTGGGAAAAAAATCTAAAGGATTTGGAGCTCGGAGATTTGTAAGATAACAAAAATACATTTAAGTCGAGGGAAAATGATCTTACTTCCAACTCGATTGTAATTTGGAAATTACGAGTATGTTATAGCTATGCCGAATGCTATCTTTTGCTTGTGAGATGTTAGAATATTAAGGCAGGTTTTCAGGTGATAAAGAGCATCTTGATATAATGGTTTCGATGGCACTGGATGTAAAGAATGTAAATGGTCACATGTATGTTGGAAAAAATTGAAGGTTATGTTATGCCTACATGTGATTGGTTCAAAGGATTTGGAGAAAGGAGTCAGTGAATAAAGGGACAAGCACTTGATACGCAATTATGTGCAATCATCAAGATGAATTCAAGGATGTATTGAGGTGATTCGACACATGTATATGTCATGGAAAATGGAGATGTCCAGTACTCCTTGGGAAATTTTGTGTGCAAATTTCCTTGTTAGATTTGGTACCTACTCTCACAGCTAGAAGTCTCGTACTTTCCCAGCTAAACTGCACACGTCACGACAGCGCGCAGGCCATATAGCTTGTAGAGATGTTCAATAAAGAGTTTTGCCAACTCTGGTGTTTTTACAGTTTTCTTCGTGGTGATAAACTTTGCCATTTTAGTTAACCTGTCCACTACCACCCACACCGAGTCATTCCCTCGACTCATCTTGGGTAAACCGGTAATGAAATCCATGGAAATGCTTTCCCATTTCCCTTGAGGAATCTCTAGTGGATGGAGTAGTCCTCCAACCTTAAGACGTTCATGTTTATTGACCTGGCACTTACTACATTTCAGCACACAAGTCTGGACGTCCTTAAACAAACTAGGCCAATAAAATTGTCTTTTTACTAGTGCATAGGTCTTCTGAATCCCATGATGACCCGCACTTGGACTATCATGACTTTCTTTAAGAATTTGGGCCCGAAAGTCACCAATAGTTGGTACACATATTCTACCCTTGTAGAGTAAGTACCCGTCGTCAATGGAGTAATTAGCATATTTCTCCCCCCGACAAAGTTTATCACTCCCCTTTGAAGCCGTGGCAGTCAAAGGTGATGAAGGGCCTACGTCAGAGCTCTCTGGCTCCAAACTATACCCAGAAGACATGGCTAGTCTCTCCGGACTAACTCTCGCTTCCCTTCTCGTTGCACCTTCGGCCAGTCTGTTCGGACTAGCAATACGTGCCAACGAGGGAGGTGGTCGCGTCTATGAAGAAGTGCGTACGCGTACAACGCGCCAAACCTCTGTAAAAGATGGATCGTGCTCACATAAACCACGTAGGGACTTCAAGAAATCATTCTTGAAGACTGTGAAACTAAGTTCATTAATCTGTGGCATGCGACTAAGTGCATCTGTCACCACGTTATACTTACCTTTCTGGTAACGTATCTGAAGGTCAAACTCCTGTAGAATCTCCACCCACCGAGCTTTTCTACCCTTTAGTTCATTTTGACTTGAAAGCCATTTCAGAATTTCATGGTCCGTCCGGACCTCAAAAGTAGCACCATATAAATAGTGTCTCCACTTTTTCAGTGCATGAACTATCGCTAGTAACTCTCGCTCGTAAGCCGAGTAGTTACGCTGCGCACGATCTAACTTTTTACTCTCAAATGCAATTGGGCGTCTCCTTTGCATAAGTACGGCCCCAATGGCCTCATTACTAGCATCTGTTTCCAAAACAAACGGCTCATTTGCATCCACAATAGTCAAAACAAGTGCAGCTGCTACTACGGTCACCTTAAGCTTATCAAAGATTTTCTGTTGGGCTTCCCCCCAACTAATGTTTTTTGTTTTTGACCGTAAACTGGTCAGTCAACAGGACTGCGATCTTCACGTAGTCCTTCACATACTGTCCGTAGAACCCCGACATGCCAAGAAAAATCTGCAGTTCCTCGAGATTCTTCGGCGTTGGCCATTTAAGAATAGCCTCTACTTTTTCTGGCTCCATCTGCGTACCATCGACGGATATAATATGGCCAAGATAGTGAATTTTTGGTTCAAAAAATTCACATTTGCTCTTCTTCGCAAATAGTTTATGCTCTCGCAACAACTCGACACTAGACGCAAATGCTCTATGTGTTCTTTCTGTGTCTTACTGTACACAAGAATATCATCTAGGAAAACTACTACGAATTTTCCCAGATATGGACGTAAAATGCTGTCCATTAGTGTCATAAACATCGCTGGAGCATTGGTTAGCCCAAATGGCATGACCAAAAACTCAAAATGCCCGAAACGGGTCCGAAATGCTGTCTTCGCAACATCTTCTTCTTTTATTCTAACCTGATGATACCCAGATCTCAAGTCTATTTTTGTAAAGTATCTCAATCCATAGAGTTGATCAAACAACTCATCCATGCATGGCATTGGATATTTGTTCTTAATCGTTATCTAATTAAGAGCCCTATAGTCTATGCACATCCGCATAGATCCGTCTTTCTTCTTTACCAGAAGAATAGGCGATGCCCACGGACTTGAACTAGGCCGAATAAAGCCTTTGTTCAAATATTCCGTTAATTGTTTTTCCACCTCCTGTGCCTCGGAGTGGCTTAATCTATAAGCAGGTTTGCTTATAGGTTTTGATCTTGGCATAACTTCGATGCCATGGTCTACCTCTCTAGATGGTGGTAAACCATCTGGTAAATCATCAAGAAAAACATCCTGAAATTCCTCTAATAAATTCATTAAAGTATCTACGTACTTTTTCTTTAATGTCTCATTCACCTTGGATTTTTTCTTATTTGAATCACATGCATGCCAAACAGGGTTTTCAAACAGTGGGTCTCGTCCAAGGTTATTTTGTTTTCCTTGTTTGTCTACGCAAACATCATTTATCGTTTCATCTACGGAAACAAAATTCAAAAGAGGGTAACAAGCATATACCTCTGCTATCTGGTCTCTGCGGACCGCTGTACACAGCTCCTTGGAGAAAATAAGTGATGTGGCAGGGACAGTACGGTCGCCCTACAGGGTAATGACTCTACCTCCGTGCTCAAAACATAGCGTATTATGTAAGTAATTCCGAGCTAGACTAGGGCCCAAGCCATACAGCCACTCCCGGCCTAGATATACGTCTGCTCTGGCTAAGTGCATGATCTGAAAGTCAAGCGGAGCCTTGTAGTCCTGCATAGATAATGGGACCCCCAATACTACGGTATTCCATACCGTTTTGTCATATCCATTGGCTAGGCCAACAGTATACTCATGATCACTCTGGGTCTCAATCAACCCCAACTTCTTGACTAACGAGTAGTTCAAGAAGTTGTGGCTAGCTCCATCATCAATAAAAACTGTGACTCTACGGCCACCTATGGTGCCATACATCCACACCATGTCATGCGGACCTACAGTAGGCTGCCACATCGTCGCTGGTGTCACTGAACAAGCGTGATGCTCATCACAATGACACACTGTCATCTCTCTGAACTCTGCGGAACTGAGAGGTAGTCTCTACACTGTATGCAACTGCCTAGAAGATTTACCATCTTTTTTGGGCTCGTTACCACTCGTGTTGGCTTTAGGCTTTGGACACTCAGCCTTCGTGTGCCCTACTTCATTGCAATTAAAGCAGCGATTTTCCTTTTGTGCTTTAATATACTACTCTTTCTTTTGGATTTCGGTGTCTCTTTTCTTCCTGGATGGTCGCGGTTTTCTAGACCAATGACCATCCTGTCCTTCCTGGTCCGTCCTATCCCCTTGTTTCTCACTGCGGAAGCCTTTTCTTTTGAGGCCTGACCTCCTTTTTTCACTACCCTCGGCCCTGCTAGAACCACCACGCGCACTACGGCGCTTGATGTCATCAAATATCTGTGCATATTGAATTGCCTCTGCTAAGTCTTTAGGCTGTAAGGGCTCTACATACTCAAGGTAATCATCTTTGAGGCCTCTCTTAAGGCCTCACAAGGTAATCATCTTTGAGGCCTCTCTTAAAGCCTCGCAATGTTTGGAATGCGTCGATTCCCTTTAGCTTGAGCACTATTTCCCTGTAGTTTGAGATGTACTGAGTTAGGGATTTGTTCTCCATCGAGCACTTGTCCCATAACTCCCAGCTTCTCTCTGCCTCATTAACAGGCAAAAATTCTTTTCGAAACATGGTTTCAAATTCTGTCTAAGTGGCAGGGCGAGTTGTCAAACTCATCCACCACTTGTACGCTTTGCCGGTTAATGAGAGGCTAGCCTCTACGGGCTATATACGGCTAGGCTGCTATCACAGCGCGTGCAAATCTAACCACTTCGCTAGAAACATATTGACTGAGTCCTTGTTTCTCTCCTTTTCCTCGCCACCAAAACTAGGCGGCTTTAAGTCTTTTAACAACGACGAAGCTGTCGCTACAGATGGCCCCGCAGGTGCATCGGCCTGTACTGCTGCAATTACTGGCGAGGCTATGCTCACCCGTGCCGCAGGAGCTCGGCTACCACGAGGAGTCGGAGTACTAGCCGAGGCGGCTGTCAGTGCATCTAACCGTGTGAAGATGCTTTGTAGCATCGTGACTAAATCAGCCTGGACTTTACCCATAATGTTCAATTTAGCATTAAGATATTTAAACAGTCCACTAGAGAGCTCCGTCTCTGTCAAGGCATCAGCAGGGTCCAATAGGTCGTAGTCGTCGTCGTCATAATCCAAGAGGTTCTCCTCGGTCCCCTCGGCGACGTCAGTGTTCATGTCCTCTGGCTCATCGGCCAGAAAGGGGTCATCAACCAATGCGGTCGCTGCAGGCTCGCTGGGTCCTAAGGCGGGGTCAATAGACGAGGAGGGCACTGGGCAGATCACGCGTGATCGACGAGCGCACTCCGGACCGAACAACGGTTGGGCGTGTACGGCCTGACGATTCGGTTGGGGTCAAACCCGCGGCCGAGGACAAGAGACTCGAAAAACCTAGAGAAGTAGAAGGCGATGGTGGGGACACACTACGCCTAGCAGACATCTTTAATGCTTGCAAAAGAATAATGCGAGAACTCGAAAATTACTAAAAAAAACGCTAATAAAAATGAGCAGTGGTGGAGAGAGAATAATAGTCATCCCCCTTTACGGTTGTTTGTCGATTTGTGTTGCGCTGCGAGCCTCTACAAGGACGCTTTCGAGATGCTCCGATCCACGAGAAAAATGCCTGCAACTCATATCAAAAATAAATTTTTGTTCAGGATTATCCCTCCTCCCCAGCTGAGAGAGAGGGTTTGTTTGAATTGAGTTTCATTTTTAATTTCATTAAAAATGAATAAAATATATATTTAAAAAAATAAATATATATTTTTTCTTTTCTCTTTTTTTTTTCTCCTCCTCTCGCTGGTGTTTGTTGCGTTGGTCGGCTGCCTCGCCGGCTGCTCTGGTTTGGCTGACCGGCATCGCCGCCGGGCTGGCCGCCGCCGCCGCCGCTGGCTGGCCTGGCTGGCCTGGCCGCTTGGCTAGCCGCCTAGAAGGCTGGTCGCCTAGGCGCAAGTCGCCCCCAACTTCAACGCATTTCTTCGCTCACGCAAGTCGGCGCTCAACGCAAGTTTTGCGCTGGTTTTTGCTTCTCCACGCAGAGTTCGTCAGCATTTCAGCTACTAGTCGACTGTATTTCGCCCTGGGCTTGCTTCCGGTCACAGGCATTACAGCCTACGTGACAATAGGATTTACATGTGTAATAGAGTGGATTTTACCTAATTTATTGATTTAGTTGCTTTTTAAAGATTTCATATACGGCCAAATATTTGGAATCAAGCTTCTTCCACAAAAGGCTACTTTTCTTGGTTTTCTTGATTTACATGTGTAATAGAGTGATTTGCAATATGATTTTACCTAATTTATTGATTTAGTTGGTTTTTAAAGATTTCATATAGGGCCAAATATTTGGAATCAAGCTTCTTCCACAAAAGGCTACTTTTCTTGGTTTTCTAAAGATTACTTCATTCAAAAAAATGGAAAGCTAAATTCAAGCTTAAAAATGACATTCTTCATTTTCTCTATTGGTTATTTATATATTTTTTCTAAAAATATCCTTCGTGGGATATTATTAGGAATCTCTAAGGAGAAATAATTGCAATGATACCTTTGATTTCCAATAGTGCTTATATATCAACTAATTCTAACTAGGTTTATGAAGAAGATTCTCCCTCCAAACAACTTGATGCTAGAAACATAGGATAAAGTGACAAAAACAACTTCCATGAATGTTGTGGATTCTACTTATATATATGCATATCGTAATAGTGGCGTACTATTTTGGGGTGTCCATATGCGAAGCTTGTAAAATGTTTGGAATTTGAGGATACTTATTTTTTACAAGATAAAAAAAAGAAGAACATAAAGAATACAAAAACAAAAAGGAAATGGGGCCCTTGTTTTACTTCTTCACATTGATGTAAAGAATCTTGACATAAATTTAGAAAATAAGAAGAAGGAGAAGGAGAAGGAGAAGGAGTCGGGCTCTTCTTCTTTTTCTTTACAGCAGCAGTAACGTAAACTTGACGTGATTATGAAGAAGAAGAACAAGAATCTCTTCGCATTCTTCTTCTTTCTCTTATTTTATTGTCTTTAATTGTCACTTTGTTAACATTCATGCTAATTCATAGAGAGAGAGGGTGAGGGGGTGACTATTTTAAAATCTCATATAGAACATTTATGTAAGGGTACTTTATAAAAATCCCCTTAGTTGTATATTTTCCAATTTTACATACACTCCAATCCTAGATACACCTTTTATACATCTATGTTTTTGATAACTAGATACACTCATGATGTATCTATGTTTTTAATAACTAGATACACTCCTCATGTATCCTTTACAATATCACCTTCTTGATGTTTCTATGTATTTAATAACTAAATATGCTCCTTGTGTATCTTTTACAATATTACACTCCTCATGTATCTATGCTTTTTATTCTTATGTTCCAATGAAATCTTGTGCTACCTTGCTTTTTTTTTTTGCAGATACCCCAAGTGTACTCAATCTTCTAGACATGAAGCTTACAAAAAGGATTTGTTAATATTATTTACATGCACATGAAGAAGGTTGACATAAATATAAAGAAGAAGTTCACTTATTCTTTGTCTTATTAAGAAGACAAAGCATAATACCACTTCTTCTTTGTAATTTTCTTCTTATTGCAAAGTTTTATGTGAATATGAAGAAAAAGAAACATAACATGAATCTTCTTCTTCTTAATCTCGGGGGGTTCACTATATGTAAACACTCTATAACAGGTACGTTCAAGGCCTTATTTAAAAACCCCTTATATGTAAATTTTTCATGAATAAAACACACCATTTTTCTATTCAATGTGTAAATATGACCTTTAAGTGGTACCCCTCTATATGAAAAAAATGTGTTAAAAAGGGATTTTATAAACCCCTTCGGTTGAACCCACGTGCTACGGTTACATATTTATGAGTGAATCCCCTGTGTTCTTAATGGTATGTACATGTATCTAAAATATACAATATAGGATGCGAGATCGTATTGAATAGGTTAAAACGATGCATCTATAATATATGATCTTTTTTTAGCTTTTAAACACAAGGTGGGGAGGTGGAAGGGTTTGGATAAAGATAAAAAGACTCTTTCACCAAGGGATGCATGTCACCACACCTTTGTATCTTGTAGCTCCCAAGTATGACGCGTTGAAAATGTGGAAGCTCAAATGCAGTAGAAGAGAGGCCAAGGCCCCGGCTGGGAGACAAGACAAGAAACTTGGAATATAGTCGGGATTGATCTTAGAGCAAGTTTTTTTGTAATGTGCTCTATATTATGTTCCATTTAATTAATCATAAATATTCACAATATTTCTCAAGTTTTTGAAAATCACAACACACTTAAAGAGAAAGATGATATTTTCAATAAATATAATCATTTTCCAAGTTTGACAATCCAAAAACACATAATAATCACCAATACAATTACTCAAAATTAGAGAGATAATCACCAACTAAAAATTTAGCCAATCTAGGGCTTTTCCTCGATGCCCACATGCCTAGCGGGTAGACAATATCGATCGGCCCAAAACTCAAAATCTCTCTCTCTCTCTCTCTCTCTCTCTCTCTTCTTGCACAAACCTCGAGGCTCTGAAAGAATAGCATCCCACGAAAGTAAGTTAGATTACCATATACAAAAAGGATAAAGATATCAATCTTTTTTTTAAACACTGGAAATTTGTATTAGATTCATTTCGCAAATTTCAAATGGTCCAAACATGGACTTTGTTGCTCTTATGATGATCTATCTTTATTTAATTATTCTCTCTAAAAAATAAAGTTATCTACACTCTCATACGAAGCCATTACCAAAAATTAAGGGTCAATTGGTGTCTGTCGCCTGTTTCCAGCATCTATTGCGGCTATACTTACTACGTCAACTCCTATACAAGTTTCCTATAATCGAAACTACCTAATGTGACCCTATTATACATTATCTAATAAAGTGGAAGTGGATAAATGGGAGGAAGGGGATAACATGTCATTTTTTCCTAGCAATTTATTGAGAGAGATCGGAGTAGAGAAACATAGGGAGGAAATTGCACTAATACACATGGTTAACAAAAATAGATAGTATTGTTTACTCTTGAGATGAAATGCTAAATACTATTTTTTGTATATTAAAACCTAATGTAAAAGGAAAATTTTGCCCACATACAAAATGTAAGGGATACCATATTTATACTATGTAAACAAGAGAAACTAGGAAAGAGCCAATGATTGAAAGGCCACTACCTATTTGTTTGTTCCATTGACATGATCTGAATAGTTTTAGAATGATATATATATCAGTGGTGCGCCCTAGTGATAGAATATGTAATAACTTTATTGAGTCTTGACAAAAGATTCAATAACTAAATCCACCGAGGCAGACTTATGCTGCTTAGCGTCGGAGGGTTGTCCCCCGGAGTAAGTGAAGCCTGCTTCGCGGGAGCGGGAGACGGAGATCTCCCAATGCTCAGCACTTGTCTGTTGGCCTCCTCCAGTACCTCGAGCGTGGGAGAGAAATCCTTCACGACCACGCTCTCCTGCCCTCCCAGTGAGATGCTGCGAGAGTCATTGACGACACCATGCGTCTTCGCCTTTACTTCAATGCTCGCGGAGCTGGATACTTATCTTCTGAGACATATCTGTGTGTGTGTGTGTTTTCGGGATGATTATGTAAAAGAAAACTCGAGCTCGGCTTAGCAGGATTCCGAAGAGGAAAGCAGATAGCAGAGGTCTTACAGATCAGTCGAACGATTCAACAATCATTATATAGAGAAAGAGAGCGGCAGCTTCATTCAACGATCATAAGGTGCGGTGGAGCTTCAGTGCTTCTCAAGCTTCTAGAGGAAACTACAGCAGAAGCTCGTCTCGTGTGCACTGCGATCGCTTGTGGTCTCGTTGAACCTACAGATAACCTGCAATAAGGAAGGCCTCCAGCTTGGTCTCGTTGAACCTGCAATAAGGAAGGCCTCCATGGTCTCGTTGAACCTGCTATAAGGAAGGCTTCCTTGGTCGGTTTTAGGTAGATTTCGGGGAACCTACACCCGTGGGTGTCCGCTGGCTGTGGCCCCGGTCAAATGGGGTGCCACGTATTGAGGCACCCCCAAATCTACCAGGTACCCCGAAATCTACCTAGAGCCTCCTTGGTCTCGCTGAAGCCACAAGAAACGTAGCTTGTGAAGCGAGTAGCGTAGAGAGCCGGCAATCGCAATGCCGACCTCCTCAAGAGGTCCTTCAAGAGGTCGCGTTTTCATGAGTGAGTGGAAGCTTGTCAAACTTGATCATGTCACGATGTTGCGGCCTTGCTTCTATGGATTTTCATCAAGCTTTCCTACAAGCCTTCACTAACGCCACATATTTGTTTCAGTCCTAAAGTCTTAATGTGGTGTTTCATCAAAGTTTCTTGACAAACGCCATATTTTATTTTTTAGTCGTAAAATTAAACAGAAATACATGCAATTAAAAAAATACAGCGGAATTACAAACATTTGTCAACAAAAAAATTATACATTTACATTAAATTGTCATACAAGGCAATGGATGGATAATTTTTACGGACCCTTCATTGGGTGTAGATAAGTGTATGCTTTGACCTTTTTTGAATACGAAAGTTACGTATAAGTGTCCTTTTTCATTTAACGCTATTTATATGTATATATACTATGTGCATTGTTGGGAATGCCCTAGTGTGTTCCATTTTCCAACGTATCGTGGTATATCCAAGCTACATTCACTCCTTATGGTGGCATTTATTATTATTTTTAAACCAAATATCTTGATGTGGGAACAATAAGCGTTAAGACGAATAAGCACTAGTGTAGAAATTTATGGGAACACAATGTACCACAATGTAGATGTGTGTGTATATGTATGTATGTGTGTATGTGTATACATATATATACATAAGTCTTTTTTGGATTAACTAGACACTATGTACCATAGATGAGAGTGAGGAATAAATTGTCATGAAAAGGCACTATAAAAGTTGTAGTCTTTATGAAAAAGTTGGCCACACAAAAACTCAAAGAGTTAACTTAGGGTATTTGGGATTAATTTGAACAAGAAAAGAAAATAAAACTATCCAAGTGTGTGGGACCATTCAGAGTTGTAGAGATTACTTCTCACAAGGCGGCTCGATGAGAATTGAGACCCTTAATGGTGTTGAATTAAAAGGATACATAAATGGGAGTAAGTGAAAAAGGTCCTTTATTCTTTTCAAAAGTTCTCCCTCTCCTTTCTCCACGTAAAGTATTAGGTTTATTTTTGTTACTTAGAGGTTCATATTCACGTTCACGCTCCATGTGCAGGTTGTAAATGTCTCTTTTCTTTGTATTCCTCCTTGCTCTTGATCCCTCTGCCATCCTCTTGATCCTCTCCATGTTCCTCCTTGCTCTTGATTAGTAGGAAAATCTGAATGAAAAGAGAAATGTGCTAAAATAGTAAAAAGCAGTAAAGAGTCAAACTAATTTGCAAGAAAAACGTTGATTTTGAAGGTACTAATACCTACAAACTTTGATATGTGAAACCTTCGAAATTTGAGGTAAAGTTTCTAGCAGAGGGAACTTGAAAATCTTTAAAATTTGAGGTGAAATTTCTTTCAAGGAAGGAACTCGAACTATTTTTGGACGATCCTTGGTTTAAATTTCAAGAAATATTCTATTTGGCTTGTACATAGAGATTTTGAGATATAAGCCATTAAACCTGGAGAATTTACCAATTTATTATTCACGTAGTAGTACATATAGTACATGAACAGATTGAAGACTTCGAGAACTAGCAATATTCTATCATTTTTATGTACATTTAAAAATAGAAATATATCTATTATATGTCAAGAAAATACCAAGAGAAAATACGCCAAAATCAATTTCACCTTATTTCTTAGGCTTTTTGGATTATCTCTGTCTAAGCTTTGTTGGCTCTTCTTGGAGGGCCCAAAGTTCAGTCCAAAATTTCCCTAATGCTTAACCCAACCAAATGGTCAAGACGGTAAATGAAAACAGGACCGACATGGACACGAAGTTGTATTCAACATTATGGACATTGAGAAGAGCCTACAAGAATGCAACGGGACATATACCAATCAACATAGTGTATGGACTAGAAATAGTACTTAGTGTCCATGGAGTTCCTCAATCAAAGCCTCAAGAAAGTCGTGGCAAAAATACTCTCTCGTGAAGAGTCATAAGTGCACAGCATTGAGCAACTCCATCTTGATGAAAGGAGACTGCATAGTGCGTGGATGACCGAGATCGCGAAGATGAGAAAACTCTAGTTGGATAGATACAAAAAGTTTAAGATCTTTGAAGAAGGAGACGTAGTCCTGCTACTCTCGTCAAGCATGGGACCTCACCTAGGATAGATGAAGATGAGATGGACAAGCCCATTCAGAATTGTCAAGAAACCTTTGAGCTAGAAAGTCTAGACGGTGAAAGGCTAAAGAAACTAGTGACAAAATATAGGCTGATCCTCAGCAGGAAAAGCGTGTCCAGATCCGGAGAATGTCCAACAAGAAGAATCTGAGCTGTCACGATGAGGAATTAGAAGTGGGAAACAATTCTTGAGACAATGGAAATGGAAAAGAAAAAATTCTAAAAATAGGAATTGTCTATGTAAATATGATCTCAGTGCACACATAGAACAAGGAGCTAGCTGGCGACATGGAGGTGGCAAGAAATCGATGTCACCACCCCAAAACATGATGCATGGATGGAAAGAAAGAGGTGTCACATCACTTTCACCCCCCCTCAACCCGGCCACATTCATGACCTCGTGGCTTGTGCATTAGGCACACATAGATAGAATTTTAAAAGAATTAGAGAGAATCATGGAGTTTTGGCCGTACGAATGAGGGACATATGCCACGACAATGACAAAGCATCATCGCAATTTCTTTATCAAACGACTAATTCACATGTTTGTATTGTGCAAAAACTCTCTTCTACACTTCACTTCCAATTATCTGCTTGATAAGCTTAGTTGTCACCCTTACCTTTCGTCTCTCAACCCCAAATATCGTGTGTCTTAGAGGATGGTGAAATTTGAGTATCTCTCATCCACCCTGTATAAGGAGACAAATAAGCATGCCCACCAATAGATGGAGAGGATGGGATTGAAGCAATTCACGAAGCTACCCTGGGAGGAGCTCTAGTGCAATTTTAGAGTCGAGGACCAAATGGCACAGCTCCAAAATTGAACGTTATCACACTACCCTTAAGAGAATAAAGAAATCGGTCCTCTATATGTGTCTGAGTTGCAACTTGCTGGGGTGAGGGAGAAGTGGAGATCAATTTGATGGACGATGATGACTTGATCAAGGAATTGAGCCTGCTAGAGGGAAGAGTCAAGGTATATAAATTGCATGTCTAGAAAGACCTTTGGATGGTGAAAGGCGTTGAAGCTAGAACGAGGGTCGCCTGGGCTAAATGTTTGTGTCATAACCTAAAGGAACAGATACGAAAGCTCACCAGGCCTAATACAAAGAGGAAGATTGGCCCATACTTGGGTGACGAGTTTAGAGGACACCAAGAGCTAAGAAGGACAAGGACGAGGGCCCTAAGGGAGATGCACAAGAGAGAGCTCAGAAGGAGAAGTAGAAGGGTCCTAAGGGAGATGCACCAAGGAAGCTAGAAAGTTTAAAGCTCTCTAGAAAACCTTAGAAAGAGACCTCAGGACAAAGAAAGAACATAATATTTGAAGTTGGAGAGAAAAAGACTAGGAAAAAAAAGGGCAAAATTGCCAAAGAGGGAGCAAATGGAGCAACGGCAGAGTGCGAAGTAGCATACAACTAAAGGAGGACTTGGCCGACATGGGTAATTCATTATTTCCCTGGAAGCTAGAGAAGTAACAAACAGGAGGGTATCTTGACCATCAACCAATAGTTGGATACACAACCTTCACAACTAGGACACTTTGCACCCATGTCTGCCTAAACTTTGCAAATACAAGTAAGCTTTCCAAACACCACTGAAATAGAGTGGGTGCAAGGAGCCCTGCATTACGTTCAACGATGCACAAATGATGCACTTAAATATGGAGAAACTACAATCCATCATCAAGGAAAAGCACAGTACCCGGAGCTATGCATGAGAATAGTGGAAGCGGGATAACTGAAAAAAATGTAGAAATAGATCTAGTATCTCCAGCAGGCCAGTAAAAAAAATGAAGAAGAAATGGAGGAAATGAAGGAGACAATGGCCACCACGACAGACTAGGAGACTATGCAAATGTAGACAGAATTAAATAGGGACATAGAAAACCTAGCCAGAATAGAAGGGAAAGTCACCCTAATCTGAGAAGGAAATGAAGGAGACGATGGCCACCACGACAGACTAGGAGACTATGCAAATGTAGACAGAATTAAATAGGGACATAAAAAACCTAGCCAGAATAGAAGGGAAAGTCACCCTGATCTGAGAAGAACACATTAAAATATAAGAGATGTACAGAGGATAGGGCTAAGAGGGATAAAGTGGAGATGGTTAAGGGAGAAGCCAGACTGGCTATTCTCATAGAATGAGCGAATGGAGAAGTGGGAAGGTCATACAGTGGATGACCTTAATGAGGTGTGGGGAGATTATCTAGAAAAGCTAACATTAGGAATGCAAGCCCCCACACCTTCCTACAAATAATTTTCTCCCCTACTACACGAGTCAAGAGGTGGAAATCCAGATGGAGAGTCTAGAAATCCCGATCCACCCTGACAACAGGCCTAGAACCAACAAAAGATTTGGAAGCATCAGCCATCAATGGAGTAGGCAAAGAAGCTGAAAATAGCAAAGGAGACACCGGTAGAGAAGAGAAGTTGCACAAGGAAAATGAGTAGCTAAGGTAATAAATAGAAGCCTGGAAAGGATATTTGTAGTCTTGAAAGGAGAAGGGAAAAGCTGGGGGCACAACCAAAAGGGAAGGGAAAGGAAATTGTTTTATATATTGCATCAATGATAGATCTCATCCCCAAAATGAATTAAAGAATCATGCATGGGTAGCCACAAAGAAGATGGAAGAAAGTCGAGATAGCCATGCAGCTTCTCTTAGAGTCCAGATAGAAGAGCTAGATGTTTATAATAAATAAAAATATGGCAAGACCATCGAGGGGTGGTTGCAGGATCAGGGTGCCTTGTTTTGTCCACTCAGGCACCCTCTAAACAGTCAAAAAACAGGCATTTGTTTACCTTTAGTGGCTAATCTCTCCTATAGCTAACGAAGGAGTTTCCTTTCAAGTTTTTTTGTTGGAACATCACATGCAAGGTTGGGAATATAGTTGTATAATATGATTAAGCATTAGATAGTTAAAAGTAATTATTTCCTTAGGTACAAAGTCAATATATACACCCCATCCCAAATTTGGACCGATTCAATAAAATGCTAATATCTTTTACATATAAACTCATATGAGATTCCCACTTTGGACCTTAGATCTTCACATATTTTAGAGCTTAACTTGATTTTTTGAGAAAAGTTCAAGCTATTTGTCTATTTTCTTTAAATATTTCAAAGTCTTTAAAGTGTTATAATATATGCCACTTTTCGTACCCACAATAACGACCACTTAAAAAGCTCAATCTTATAGATCAAAAGAGTGGTAGGTAGTGAGGCATTAGTCGAATGTGGTGGTTAGTTAAAATTGCAAATCCAATGGTTAGATTTTTAATGATCTCATTTCCAAAATTCTTCCAAGCTGTCAGAAGGCCTGCAAATATTAATAATCTAATTAGTAAAATTACATTTTTGATGTAAATCATCTAAAAACTATAGGAAGTAGTGTACTTGTTATGGTGCATCTATGGAAAACAAAATGGATTAATTGAAGTATGGAAATATTATTTTTTAGCCATTTTATTATATTTTTAATTAATTTAGATTAATTAGACTAATTTATATTAATTTATGTTATATTGGATTAATTTAAGTGCATGTGTATTTCCATTAGTTGCTTGATCTCATTTGAAGTACCTTGCCCTCCCAAATTTTCTCTCCAATCATTGTCCCAGTCTAGCATAAACTCAACAAAACTGGACACCCTGATCTTGCAACAACCCCGAGGCTCTAAAAAGGGAGATCGAAGAAGCCACACCCACAAGGGTGACTAGATCCAAAGGTCGCAAGATGACCATAAATGATTTGAATGTCACTTTGATGACAACAAATGCTGACCTTAGGAGAAAAACATATTAGAGGGAGGGTATAAAGAAAGCCCATGCTACGAAAGTGCAATTCAAGGACAAAATGCTTCAAGAATTTCAAAGTTGTTGGGCCAAAAGACAAAAAAGGGCAAGGGAGGACATGCGAGAGGATATGCAAAGGTAATTGCAAGAAGAAATATTAGGACATAGGTAAGTCATTATTTTCCCAGAGGAGGCTAGAGAAGCAACTAACAGGAGGGCACCTTAACCACCAACCTACAGTTGGATATGCAACCTCCACATGTCTGCCTAAACTTTGTAAGGACAAGCAAGCTTTACAAAGACCATTGAAATGCAGTGGGTGCAGGGAGCCCAATATTGCGTTCAACGATGCTACACAAATGATGGACTCAAATATGAGGAAGCTACAATCCATCATCAAGGAAAAGGACGTTGCCATACAAATAGTGATAAGCGAGCAAGAACCCCTACAAGAGGAGCTACACATGAGAATAATGGAAGCGGGCTGACTTAATAAAATGTAGAAATAGATCTAGTAGCTCCAATAGGCCAGTAAAAAAATGAAGAAGGAGATGGAGGAAATGAAGGAGACGATGGCCAAGAAAGACTAGGAGACTATGCAAATGGAGAAGGAATTAAACAGGGACATAAAAAATCTAGCCAGAATAGACACCCTAATCTGAGAGGAGCACATCAAAATCATAAGAGATGTCCATGATATGGCTAATAGGGAAAAGTGGAGCTGGTGAAGGTAGAAGCTAGATTGGCACTTCTAGATGCGTAAGAATTTGTAGAATTGTACGTGCTCGACGTGGAGAGAATGGAGCAGTGGAAAGGTGTGGGGAGATGCACAAGAAAGAGCTCAGAAGGACAAGGAGAAGGGACCTAAGGGAGATGCACCAGGGAAGCTAGAAAGTTCAAAACTCTCTAGAAAGTCTTAGGAATAGGCCTCGGGACAAAGAAAGAAGATAATATTTGAATTTGTAGAGAAAAAGACCATGAAAAAAAAGGGGACTTCAGATAATATTTGAATTTGGAGAGAAAAAGACTATGAAAAAAAAGGGGAAGATTGCCAAGGATGGAGACAATGGGGCAAGGATAGTGCGAAGCGGCATACAACTCAAGGAGGACCTGGCCGACATAGGTAAGTCATTATTTTCCTAGAAGCTTGAGAAGCAACAAATAGGAGGGCACCTTGACCACCAACCTATAGTTTGACATGTAACCTCCACAGCTAGGACACTTTGCACCCGTGTCTGCCTAAACTTTTCAAGCACAAGTGAGCTTTCCAAACACCATTGAAATGGAGTGGGTGCAGGGAGCCTTGCATTATGTTCAATGATGCACTCAAATATGAGGAAGCTACAATCCATCAAGAAGGAAAAGCACGCTGCCCTATAAATAGTGATAAGCCAACAAGAACCCCTACTGGAGGAGCTACACATGAGAATAATGGAAGAAGGCTAACTAAATAAAATTCAAAAATAGATCTAGTAGCTCCAACAAGCCAGTAAAAAAATGAATAAGGAGATGGAGGAAATGAAGGAGACGATGGCCAAGAAACACTAGGAGACTTTGCAAATGTAGACAGAATTAACTAAGAACATAGAAAACCTAGCCATAATAGAAGGGCAAGTCACCCCCTGATCTGAGAGGAGCACATCAAAATCCTAAGAGATGTACAGGATAGGGCATATAGGGATAAAGTGGAGATGGTGAAGGTAGAAGCCAGACTCGCAGTTCTTGTAGAATTGTACATGCTAGACATGGAGAGATTGGAGCAATGGGAAGGTCATACGGTGGATGACCTTAAGGAGGTGTGGGGAGATTATCTAGAAAAGCTAACATCAGTAATGCAAGCCCCCACACCTTCCTACAAACAATTGTCTCCCCACTAGTCAAGAGGTGGAAATCTAGATGGAGGGTCCGGAAATCTCGATCTAACCCTGACAACAGGACTAGAACCAGCAAAAGATTTGGAAGCACCAACCATTAATGGAGTAGGGAAAGAAGTTCAACATAGCAAAGGAGGCACCGGTAGAGAAGAGGAGTTGCATAAGGAAAATGAGCAGCTTAGGCAATAAATGGGATTTGTAGTCTTGAAAGTAGAAGGGAAAAAGCTAGGGGCGCAACCAGAAGGGAGATTGTTTTATATATTGCATCAACGATGAGTGTCTAGTTAATCCAAAATAGACTTATGTATATATATGTATACACCCACATACGTACATACACACAGACAGGCTTCCACGGTGACCTGTTGAAGGACGGCAAAGTTACCCTGTGGAGGTCGGCGTTGCGATTGCCGGCTCTCTACGCTACTCGCTTCATAGGCGACGTTTCTTGTGGCTTCCGCGAGACCAAGGAGGTCTTCCTTATAGCACCTTCTCTGTAGGTTCAACAAAACCAAGCTGGAGGCCTTCCTTATTGCAGGTTCAACGAGAACACAAGCGATCGCAGTGCACACGAGAAGAGCTTCTGCTGTAGTTTCCTCTAGAAGCTTGAGAAGCACTCAAGCTCCACCGCTCTCTTTCTCTTTATAATGATCGTTGAATCGTTCGAGTGATGTGCAAGACCTCTGCTATCTGCTTTCCTCTTCGGAATCCTGCTAAGCCAACCTCGAGTTTTCTTTTACATAATCATTCGGAACACACACACACACGCACAGATATGTCTCAGAAGATAAGTATCCGCAACAGCAACTCCGCGAGCATTGAAGTAAAGGCGAAGACGCATGGCGTCATCAATGACTCTCCCAGCATCTCACCGGGAGGGCAGGAGAGCATGGTCGTGAAGGATTTTTCTCCCACGCTCAAGGTACTGGCGGCCAACAGACAAGTGCTGAGCATTGGGAGCACGGTTATTAGCAAGTATTGAGAGATCTCTGTCTCCGGCTCACGCGAAGCAGGCTTCACATACTCCGAGACAACCCTACGACGCTAAGAAGCATAAGTCTGCCTCATAATTCTTTTGTCAAGACTCGATAAAGTTATTACATATTCTATCACCACTGATATCATTCTAAAACTATCCAGATCATGTCAATGGAACAAACAAATAGGTAGTGGCCTTTCAATCATTAGCTCTTTCCTAGCTTCTCCTGTTTACATAGGATAAATATGGTATCCTTTACATTTTGTATGTGGGTAAAATTTTCCTTTTACATTAGGTTTTAATATACGAAAACAGTATGTAGCATTTTATCTCAAGAGTAAACAATACTATCTATTTTTGCTAACTATGTGTAAAAGTGCAATTTCCTCCATATGTTTCTCTACTCCGATCTCTCTCAATATATTGCTAGGAAAAAGCGACATGCTATCCCCTTCCTCCATGTATCCACTTCCACTTTATTATATCAGCTCGTCATCCTCTCTTGTCTAACCTTTTAGCCTCCACCCCTCCACTCAAAAAATGTAACATACTCATATGTACATATTTTTGCGTCCAGTTGACCTGGTGATTTTTAGCATCTATATTTAATGTTTAAAAGTGAGATATACTTGGAGGACATAAAAGATTAATTTTGGCCAAAAATTGAGTGATTTTAGAGATGCCAATTTTTGGTCAATTTTGGGGTTTTCGTGTTGTCATTTGTAAGTGATTTCTATAGCATACCTAACCATGTTAGATAATGTATAATAGGATCACATTGGGTAGTTTAGATTAAAGGAAACTCATATAGGGGTTTACATAGTAAGTATAGCCACAATAGGTGCCAAAAACAGGGCCCTCACACCAAATTGACCCTTAATTTTTGGTAATGGCTTCGCATGAGGGTGTAGATAACTTTATTTTTTAGAGAGAAGAATCAAAAAAAGATAGATCATCATAAGAGCAACAAAGTGTCGTACCATTTGAAGATTTCGCATGGTTTGGCCGGAATTCGCGAAATGAATCTGATACGACTTTCCAGTGTTTTTAAAAAAAGATTGATATCTTTATCATTTTCATACATGGTCATTTAACTTACTCTCGTGGGATGGTTTTTCGGCTATTCTTTCAAAGCCTCGAGGTGATTCTATGCAAGAAGCGAGAGAGAGATTTTGAGATTCGGGCCGATCGGTATTGTCTACCTGCTAGGCATATAGGATACATTACAAATAAATTACCCTAAGACCTATCCTGACCATCTAAGTTTCTTGTCTTGTCTCTCTAACCTTGGCCTTAGCCTCTCTTCTATTGCATTTGAGCCTCCACATTTTCAACGTGTCATCTAACAAGGACCCAAGATACATTGGGAGCTAAAAGATACAAAGGTGTGGTGACATGCATCTCTTGGTGAAAGAGTCTTTTTGTCTTTATCCAAACCCATGCACCTCCCCACCTTGTGTTTAAAAGATTCAAAAAGATCCTATATTATGGATGCATCCTTTTAAAAGATTAAAAAAGATCCTATATTATAGATGCATCCTTTTAACCCATTCAATACCATCTCGCATCCTATATTGTATATTTTAGATGCATGTACATACCATTAAGAAGAAGAAGATTCATGTTATGTTTCTTCTTCTTCTTTTTCTTCATATTCACATAAAACTTTGCAACAAGAAGAAAATTACAAAAAAGAAGTGGTCTTATTCTTGGTCTTCTTCTTAAAATAAGACAAAGAATAAGTGAACTTCTTCTTCATATTTATGTCAACCTTCTTCATGTGCATGCAAAGAATATTAACAAATCCTTTTTATAAGCTTTATGTCTAGAATATTGAGCACACTTGGGGCATCCACAAAAAAAAAATGCAAGGTAGCACAAGAGTTCATTAGAACATAAGAATAAAAAGCATAAATACATGAGGATTGTAATGTTGTAAAAGATACACAAGGAGTGTATGTAGTTATTAAAGACAGAGAAACATCAGGAGCATGATGTAGTATAATGTTGTAAAAGGATACACGAGTAGTGTATCTAGTTATTAAAAACATAGATATAGTATAATGTTGTAAAAGGATACACGAGTAGTGTATCTAGTTATTAAAAACATAGATATAGTATAATGTTGTAAAAACAGTTATTAAAAACATAGATATAGTTATTAACTAGATACACGAGTAGTGTATCTAGATATTAAAAACATAGATATAGTATAATGTTGTAAAAGGATACACGAGTAGTGTATCTAGTTATTAAAAACATAGATATAGTATAATGTTGTAAAAGGATACATGAGTAGTGTATCTAGTTATTAAAACATAGATACATCAGGAGTGTATCTAGTTATCAAAAACATAGATACATAGGAAGTGTAGCTAGGATTGGAGTGTATGTAGAATTGGAATGTTTTAAAGGAGAGTATCTAGAATTGGAAAATCTACAACTAAGGGGATTTTATAAAGTACCCTTAGATACATGTTCTATAGAAGATTTTAAAATAGTCACCCCTCACCATCTCCCCATATGATTTAGCATGAATGTTAACAAAGTGACAAGTAAAGAGAATCAAATACGAGAAAGAAGAAGAATGCAAAGAGATTCTTTTTCCTCTTCTTCATAATCACATCAAGTTTATGTTACCGTAAAAGAAAAAGAAGAAGAGCCCGAGTTCTTCTCCTCCTCCTCCTCCTTCTTTTTCTTCTTCTTATTTTCCAAACTTATGTCAAGATTCTTTACATCAATGTCACGAAAGAAGTAATACAAGGGCCCCACTTCATTATTGTTTTTGCATTCTTTATATTCTTCTTCTTCTTTTAGCTTGTAAAAATAAGTGTTCTCAAATTACAAACATTTAACAAGATTTGCATGGACACCCCGAAATACGAGAAATCTATGACACCCCTAAATAGTACACAACTATTACGATATGCAAATATATAACTAGAATCCACAACATTCATGGAAGTTGTTTTTGTCACTTCAGGCTATGTTTCTAGCATCAATTTGTTTGGAGGGAGAATCTTCTTCAAAACCTAGTTAGAATTAGTTGATACATAAACACCATTGGAAATCAAAGGGATCATTACAATCATTTCTCCTTAAAGATTCCTAACAATATCCCTAAAAGGAGGTTTTCTTAGAAAAACAATATAAATAAGCAATAGAGAAAATAAAGAATGTCATTTTTAAGCTTGATTTTAACTTTCCAAATCTTTTTTGAATGAAGTAATCTTTAGAAAACCAAGAAAAGTAGCCTTTTGTGGAGAAGAAGCTTCATTTCAAATATTTGGTGGTATATGAAACCTTTTAAAACCAATTAAACCAGCAAGTTAGGTAAAATCATATTACAAATCACTGTATTACACATGTAAATCCTATAGAGCTTATCTCACAATTTCACATTTTTTAAATTTAGCTTTTATTTTAATATTTATGCCAAATTTTAAGGTTTATTATGAATTTATGAAAAAATTTAATTTATTTTTAGTACTGGTAACACGTGAATATGTTACTAAGCCTAAAGGGAGTGTGGGAATCCATAAAAGTGAATAGAGTTAACAAATAGATCAAATTAGGAATGAGAATGTGAAACGTATCCATATTTTGTTCCATGATCTAACACAAAATTTCTCAAAACTTACAAAAAAACTGCACATACTTCAGAAAACAAAGAGATTTTCAAGAAACCATAATCGTTTATAAATCCAAAGTAACAATAATATTCATCAATACAAAATCTCTAAATCAGAGAGAGAATCACCAACAAAAGATCTAGCCAATCTAGGGATTTCTCCCCGTCCACCTAACCTCCACACACTGGATATCGCAGCTATCCCGAGTATGCCTCTTTCTGAATCTCATCCTCTCTAGGTTCTACCAAATGGCTCCCAAAAGGCATAAATCTTGTTCTCTATCCGGTGTTCCCTGTCTAGGTCGGCGGCCTGAATCTCGAAATCTCATGTTGAGTCTCATCATACACATGCATATCAATCAGTCATACGCGTGCATATCAATCATCCATCTCAAGACAAAGTAATCATAACTTATACATATCATCTCACACTCATCTCTAGTCCATAATGTTTCAAGGCATGCATATTCAAATCAGTCACAATCAATTTCTAGTATAAAACAAGCTTTTAATTTAAACACTCTTTACCTTCTCTTTATCTTTTAAGTCACATGGGAATCCTTGTTTTTAACATAATCAATTATCATGTTCTAACAAGAGAGGTCTTCTCTAGTCCCTATAGCAAAGTCTTAACTATGCTTATGCTTTAGTCCATCCGATGTATATAGATAAGATAGTCAATCTTCATAGCAATTTCTAAGGCGAAGCCGAATAACCGGTCTCTTCGGGAGAGTAATATCTTCCAATCTATTTCGAATAAGAGAAAAATCAAAACTACAAAATTGTAGGACTTTTAATGCTCTATAAAGCATGTCTCAGTGATGGTTCTACGGTCTCTTTGAGAGCATTCAAAATAGCCAAAGTTGTGTTTTCAGCATAAAACTATCAAAAATAGTAAGTGCTCAACTTTGCACTCTAATACCTTAAAAATAAAAGAGATTTGGCTTTCTATAGTCTCTTACACTCTTGTAGAGTTTCTTATCCACTAAAACTTTTGTGTTTATCTCAAAATTTGATTCTAAACACACGGTTAGATAAGCTCTTTGCAAAATAGCCCCTAATGAAGGTTATAATTTCATCTGGCTCATGAATTTAGCAATGTCATCCCAATTGGAAGGCCTCATGGTACCCACCTCTACTATGCCATTCTGGATGAGATTTTGCATACATCTCAACGCGGTCTTCTTCCAAATATTTAATCTTTTATGTCCTAAAATTTCTTCTTGCACTTACCTTTGCATGTCCTCCCTTGCCCCTTCTTCTCTTTTGGCCCACCAACTTTGAAATTCTTGAAGCATTTTGTCCTTGAATTGCACTTTCATAGCACTTCCCCCTGATGCTCTATTGCTGCATAGATCTGTCCTTTCTCTTCCTCTACTTCCTCAGCTATGGTGACTGATCTGGCTACTGCAGTCTGAGAGACGGAACTCTCTCTCTTTGGTTATTCAAGTTCTGGGAGGGAGTTCGGAGACTGCTTTGCATGGAGGTCATAGGCTGAGTTGGCACTCTTCTTGGGTTACCGAGATTCTTGCGCAGGGGACCCTGATTGCACTGAAATGAAGGAGTCAGTCTCTCTGAACTCTTAGACCCTGGCTTCCTTGGCCCACCAAAGGAGATGGGCAATCCTTGAGCTGGTGCCCAAATCCCTGACATCCGAAGCATTTGAAAATCTTCATTTCTGAAGCTTCTCGTCTCCACATTCTCATTAGGACCTTGGTGTCTCTTTGGAGGCAAAAAGTTGGAAGAACTTCCCGGTGTCTGAAATCTTTTAAAGGATGAGGGAGCTGGCTTTGGCAGGACTTTCATGATGAAGGCTTTGGCAAAGTCCTTCGCCATTCTCACAGCTTCAGCCATGGACACTGGCTTGGCATTCTTGACCAGTGTGTCTAAGGGCTTGTTCATTCCCCGAATGAACCTAGCCATGAGTTGCTCTTCATCTAGAGGTGGTGAATATTTTAGTAGAAGAGCGAAGGTCTAGTGATATTCCTCGATGGTTTTGCTCCCCTGCTTTAGCTCTAAGAATTTGTTTATTTTGGTTTCCAAAAACCCAGGGGGACAAAATCTCTTCCTCAAATAGGTTTTAAGGTAGTATTCCTATGCACGCTTGGTGTCACAATGGTTCCTCCATGCCACCCTGGCTGTTTCCACTATTTTTAGCCTGGCGAGAGCCATTTTGCTTTTCTCATTATGACGTCAAAATATTCTTCCATAGCTTCCATCCATTTCTTCATAGCCTCACCCAAGTTCTCCCCTTCTCCTTTTTGAAGGGTCTTGGCTGAGTTCTATGAAGAGCCTTGCGAATGTCGGGGTCAAGCTTATCATCTTCCGAGAGAGGGTCTGGCTAACGGCCACGGTTTCCTCGTCTCATGATTCTGCCAAAAATGATATATTATTAAATTCCTATTTTGATATCATCCAGAGATCCTAAGACTTAAGGGATTCGGAGAACAATTTCTTAAAAAGGATAAATGATCTTATTGGAGATCTATGACATATGTCTGGTAACAAATTTTTCTTTATCAGTTCGTCCATAAATATTCACTTATACAATAGGGAATCTTTCTCCAGAAAACATTTCTTTATTTATATGAAAGTTGCAATATGTACATAGAGTAGCACGGCTCCAGAAATCAAAATCTCCTCTAGAGACGCATAAGACGGTGGTACTGGGCCATAGCCATGCCCTGATACAACCGTTCTCTTATTGCCAAGGGAGCTATTATCTTCTCCTTAGAGGAATAAAGTGACTAAGGAGTGTAGATTATGCATGAAAGTTTGAAATTCCGAGGCGTTGAATGATCTAGAATGACGCCACGTACCACTATGAGCTTTATTAGAATCATGGCCAATGAGAGGTTCAACCTCAGCGTTGCACACCGGTTGCAAGAGGTGTGGACATACTGCCCTGTAAACCACTTATGCTGCCGTCTCTCCCGCTACGTCAGGAAAATATAAATCCTCGAAATGGTGTGCGAGTCTAACTCGGCTTGTTCGAGTTGTAGCGAAAATAAAACTTTGCAACAAGAAGAACATTTCAAAGAAGAAGTGGTCTTATTCTTGGTCTTCTTCTTAATAAGACAAAGAATAAGTGAACTTCTTCTTCATATTTATGTAAACCTTCTTCATGTGCACGCAAAGAATATTAACAAATCCTTTTTATAAGCTTCATGTCTAGAATATTGAGTACACTTGGGGCATCCGCAAAAAAGAATGCAAGGTAGCACAAGATTTCATTAGAACATAGGAATAAAAAGCATAGATACATGAGGATTGTAATGTTGTAAAAGATACGTGAGGAGTGTATGTAGTTATGAAAGACATAGAAACATCAGGAGCATGATGTAGCATAATGTTGTAAAGGATACACGAGGAGTGTATCTAGTTTTTGAAAACATAGATACATCAGGAGTGTATCTAGTTATCAAAAACATAGATACATAAGAAGTGTATCTAGGATTGGAGCATATGTAGAATTGGAATGTGATCTATTTGTTAATTCTATCCTCTTTTATGGATTCCCACACTCCCGTTAGGCTTAGCAACGTATTCACGGGCTCCCATCAATTTACAAAATATAAAAAATTATGTACTAAAAATAAATTATTTTTTTCCATAAATGGATAATAAACTTTAAAATTTTGCATAAATATTTAAATAAAAGCTAAATTTGGAAAACGTTAAATTGTGTAGATAACCTTTATAGGATTTACATGTGTAATAGAGTGATTTAAATAAAAGCTAAATTTGGAAAACGTTAAATTGTGTAGATAAGCTTTATAGAGTGTAATATGATTTTACCTAATTTACTAATTTAGTTGGTTTTTAAAGATTTCATATACCACCAAATATTTGGAATCAAGATTCTTCCACAAAAGGCTACTTTTCCTGGTTTTCTAAAGATTACTTCATTTAAAAAAATGGAAAGTTAAAATCAAGCTTAAAAATGACATTCTTCATTTTCTCTATTGGTTATTTATATTGTTTTTCTAAAAAACCTCCTTTGTGGGATATTGTTAGGAATCTCTAAGGAGAAATTATTGCAATGATCCATTTGATTTCCAATAGTGCTTATGTATCAACTATTTCTCACTAGGTTTATGAAGAAGATTCTCCCTCCAAAAAACTTAATGCTAGAAACATAGGCTGAAGTGACAAAAATAACTTCCATGAATGTTGTGGATTCTAGTTATATAGATGCATATCGTAATAGTTGCGACATAAACAATACAAAAACAATAATGAAGTGGGGCCCTTGTTTTACTTCTTCACATTGATGTAAATAATCTTGACATAAATTAAGAAAATAAGAAGGAGAAGGAGAAGGAGAAGAATTCGGGCTCTTCTTCTTTTTCTTTACAGTAATGTAAACTTGACGTGATTATGAAGAAGAAGAACAAGAATCTCTTTGCATTCTTCTTCTTTCTCTTATTTGATTCTCTTTAATTTTCACTTTGTTAACATTCATGCTAATTCATAGAGAGAGAGGGTGAGGGGGTGACTATTTTAAAATCTCGTTTAGAGCATGTATAAAAATCCCCTTAGTTGTAGATTTTTCAATTTTACATACGCTCCATTCCTAGATACACTTCTTATATATCTATGTTTTTGATAACTAGATACACTCATGATGTATCTATGTTTTTAATAACTAGATACACTCCTCGTGTATCCTTTAAACATTGGCGGGAAGATGTGACTATAGGAGAGTGAAGGCAAGCAACGAGGATTGGAATGAGGAGAAGCAAAAGCATGCTCAAAATCCCCAATGCTACAAGCAACAAGAGATGCGGCCAAAGCCCGAATGGAGAGCGTAGGAAGCTCTCACCTTGGAAGCTGGTGGTTGGGATGCATTCCATGTCTACTTTATAGGTATCAACATTTATCTTGTATGTTTCATTTGATGTTATGTCTGCTTTGTAAGTATCAACACTTATCTTGTTGTTGTTATGGTACTTTTAGAATCAAGTGGTTGGTTGGCCAGCAACGGGAGAAGAGGAGGACATTGCTCGCTGTGCCATAACACATACTTTCTTTTGGAGAAGCTTAAGCGAGAACGTGCCAACCTCAATTGGGGACGCATTATAGATATGGTGAGTGCGGCAAGCCTTAACCTTATGATTTGTATACTTGCTTTGCCTTGTCATGTTAGATCGTTGTTTTGGTATACCAAAGAAAGCGTCTTGTATGGTTTTTATAGGGAACCATTGCCTGATCTTGAGTGAGGGCTCCGTATAGAGTGGTCTTGCCCATGTCTTTCCCCTTGTACATACACATTTTTGTCAGCTCACATCTTTGTTTGAGCTTGTATAGATTGTATGCAAATTTTGGCTTATCTCATCAGAGCTTGATATGTAAATTTCACATCTTGCAATATACTTTGGCCATTGTTTGCACTTGTGTGAATTGTGTACCTACTTTGTAATGTCGAAAACGTTATGGCACTGTCTCTAACTTTTTCAAAAAATTCGCTTCGATCTTCACATCAGAGTACAGTTGCCTTTGGTACTCTATAAATTTGGCATAATGGTGCATCCAATTACAAGACTGCAGAACTGGATGCACCATTATGCCAAAAAATTTAATACCTACATGCGTCGAAATAAGCGTCGAAATTAGCATCGAAATAGCAGTCAAAATAATCGTCGAAATAGTAGTCGGAATGTTAGTCAAAATAATCAGTGAAAAGGGCATCGAAAAATGTGTGGTAAAATTACTTTTTTCGACTCTTGTTTCGACGCTTATTTCGGCGTCTATTTCGACTCTTGTTTCGATGCTTTTTTTGACGAGTATTTCGACATTTAGGGGATTTTAAGCTTAGTCCTAAAGTGTGGAAAAAAGCATGGATAATGGCTCCACCTCTTGTAGTGTTTACAACATCACGCTCCTAATGTTTCTATGTATTTAATAACTACATATGCTCCTCGTGTATCTTTTACAACATTACACTCCTCATGTATCTATGCTTTTTATTCTTATGTTCCAATGAAATATTGTGCTACCTTGCTTTTTGTTTTTTGCAAATGCCCCAAGTGTACTCAATCTTCTAGACATGAAGCTTACAAAAAGGATTTGTTAATATTATTTACATGCACATGAAGAAGGTAGACATAAATATGAAGAAGAAGTTCACTTATTCTTTGTCTTAAGAAGAAGACAAAGAATAATACCACTTCTTCTTTGTAATTTTCTTCTTATTGTAAATTTTTATGTGAATATGAAGAAAAAGAAACATAACATGAATCTTCTTCTTCTTAATCTCGGGGGGTTCATTATATGTAAACACTCTACAACACATGCGTTCAAGGCCTTATTTAAAAACCCCTTCTCTGCAAATTTTTTATGAATAAAACACACCCTTTTTTCATTCAATGTGTAAATATGACCTTTAAATCGTACCCTTATGTGTGTAAAAAATGTGTTAAAAAAAGGAATTTTATAAACCCCTTCGGTTGAGTTCACGTGCTACGCTTACATATTTATGAGTGACCCCCCCTCCCCCCTCCCCCCCCCCAAGTTCGTAATGGTATGTACATGCATCTAAAACACATAATATAGGATAGGAGATGGTATTGAATACGTTAAAACGATGCATCTATAATATAGGATTTTTTTTTAGCTTTTAAACATAAGGTGGGGAGGTGAAAAGCTTTGGATAAAGACAAAAATAGTCTTTCACCAAGGGATGCATGTCACCACACCTTTGTACTTGTAGCTCCCAATGTAGCTTGGGTCCTTGTTAGATGACCCGTTGAAAATGTGGAGGCCTAAATGCAGTAGAAGAGAGGCCAAGGCCCAGGTTGGGAGACAAGATAAGAAACTTGGAATATAGTCGGGATTGATCTTAGGGCAAGTTTGTTTGTAATCTGCCCTGTATTATGTTCCATTTAATTAATCATAAATATTCACAATATTTCTCAAGTTTTTTAAAAATCCCAACACACTTAAAGAGAAAGATGATATTTTTAATAAATATAATCGTTTTCCAAGTTTGACAATCCAAAAACACATAATAATCGCCAATACAATTACTCAAAATCAGAGAGATAATCACCAACAGAAAATCTAGCCAATCTAAGACTTTTCCTCGACGCCCATATGCCTGGCCGCGCGGATAGACAATACCGATTGGCCCGAAACTCAAAATCTCTCTCTGTCTCTCTCTGTCTCTGTCTCTCTCTCTCTCTCTTTGCATAGAATCACCTTGAGGCTCAGAAAGAATATCCCAAAAACCATCCCACGAGAGTAAGTTAGATTACCATGTACAAAAATGATAAAGATATCAATCTTTTTTTTTAAACACTGGAAGGTTGTATCAGATTCATTTCACGAATTCCAAATGGTCCAAACGTGGACTTTGTTGCTCTTATGATGATCTATCTTTAAATAATTCTTCTCTCTAAAAAAAAAAAGTTATCTACACCCTCATGCGGAGCTGTTACCAAAAATGAAGGTCCAAATTGGTGTCTGGGCCCTGTTTCCGGTGCCTATTGCAGCTATACTTACTATGTAAACCCCTATATGAGTTTCCTTTAATCTAAACTACCCAATGTGACCCTATTATACATTATCTAACATGGGTAGTTATGCTATAGAAATCACTTACAAATGACAACATGAAAACCCCAAAATTGACATCTCTAAAATCACTCAATTTGTGGCCAAAATTAATCTTTTATGTCCTCCAAGTATATCCCACTTTTAAACATTAAATATAGATGCTAAAAATCACTAAGTCAAGTGGACCCAAAAATATGTACATATGAGTATGTTACATTTTTTTGAGTGGAGGTGTGGAGGCTTAAAGGTTAGACAAGAGATAGGATGACGAGCTGATCTAATAAAGTGGAAGTGGATACATGGGAGGAAGGGGATAACATGTCGCTTTTTCCTAGCAATATATTGAGAGAGATCGGAGTAGAGAAACATAGGGAGGAAATTGCACTTATACACATAGTTAGCAAAAAATAGATAGTATTGTTTACTGTTGAGATGAAATGCTACATACTATTTTTTGTATATTAAAACCTAATGTAAAAAGAAAATTTTGCCGACATACAAAAATGTAAGGGATACTATATTTATCCTATGTAAACAAGAGAAGCTAGGAAAGAGCCAATGATTGAAAGGCCAGTACCTATTTGTTTGTTCCATTGACATGATCTCGATAGTTTTAGAATGATATCGCCCTACTGATAGAATACGTAATAACTTTATTGAGTCTTGACAAAAGATTCAATAACTAAGTCCACTGAGGCAGACTTATGCTGCTTACCGTCGGAGGGTTGTCCCGGAGTAAGTGAAGCCTGCTTCGCGGGAGCCGGAGACGGAGATCTCAGCACTTGTCTGTTGGCCTCCTACAGTACCTCGAGCGTGGGAGAGAAATCCTTCACGACCACGCTCTTCTGCCCTCCCGGTGAGATGCTGCGAGAGTCATTGCCGACGCCATGCGTCTTCGCCTTTACTTCAATGCTCGCGGAGCTGCTGTTGCGGATACTTATCTTCTGACACATATCTGTGTGTGTGTGTTTTCTCCGGATGATTAAGTAAAAGAAAACTCGAGCTTGGCTTAGCAGGATTCCGAATAGGAAAGCAGATAGCAGAGGTCTTGCACATCAGTCGAACGATTCAACGATCATTCTATAGAGAAAGAGAGCGGCAGCTTCATTCAACGATCATAAGGTGCGGTGGAGCTTGAGTGCTTCTCAAGCTTCTAGAGGAAACTACAGCAGAAGCTCGTCTCGTGTGCACTGCGATCGCTTGTGGTCTCGTTGAACCTACAGAGAACATGCAATAAGAAAGGCCTCCAGCTTGGTCACCTACAGAGAACCTACAGAGAAGCTTCTATAAGGAAGGCCTCAAGAAACGTCGCCTGTGAAGCGAGTAGCGTAGAGAGCCGGCAATCGCAACGCCGACCTCCACAGGCCGTCCTTCAACAGGTCGCGTTTTCATGGGAGGAAAGCCTGTCAAACGTGATGCTGCAGCCTTGCTTCTGTGGAGTTTCATGAAGCTTTCCTACAAGTCTTGACTAGCGCCACATATTTGTTTCATGAAGCTTTCCTACAATCCTAATGTGGTGTTTCATCAAAGTTTCTTGACAAACGCCATATTTTATTTTTTAGTCCTAAAATTAAACAGAAATACACGCAATCAAAAAATTACACATTTACAATAAATTATCGTATGGATCATTGGTACGGACCCTTCATTGGGTGTAGATAAGTGTATGCTTTGACCTTTTTTTAAATACGGAAGTTACATATAAGTTTTCTTTTTTCATTTAACGCTATTTATATGTATATATACTATGCGCATTCTTGGGGATGCCTTAGTGTGTTCCATTTTCCAAGGTATCGTGGTATATCCAAGCTACATTCACTCCTTATGGTGGCATTTATTATTATTTTAAAACCAAATATCTTGATGTGGGAACATTAAGCGTTAAGACGAATAAGCACTAGTGTAAGAATTTATGGGAACACAATGGACCACGATGTATATGTCTGTGTATATTTATGTATGTGTGTGTGTATACATAAGTCTATTTTGGGTTAACTTGACACTGTCTACCATAGATGAGAGTGAGGAATAACCGCTTTATGAGAAAGTTGGCCACCCAAAAACTCAAAGAGTTAACTTAGTGTATTCGAGGTTAATTTGAACAAGAACAGAAAATAAAACTATCCAGGTGTGTGGGACCATTCAGAGTTGTAGAGATTACTTCGCAAGGCTCGGTGAGAATTGAGACCCTTAATGGTGTTGAATTGAAAGGATACATCAATGGGAGTAAGTGGAAAAGGTACTATGGACCCCTAACCCAAGATATACTAGTCAACATACATAGGAAATATCAAGATAGTAAAAAGGGATAGTCCAAAAATAAGCTGAGATGAAGGTAAATCCTATAATGCCAAGATTAAACTATGGCTTCAAAATAAAATTTTATATATGAGCTTGCATGTACTGACTATTAAAGAAGACGAGGACTTGGGCATCAAACAATTATGGTCAAGGTTCAAATCCCCAACTCTATGAAACCAAGCTTCTAGCATTTCATAACTTGCTTTCATATGAGACATGGAAAACTTTGGATAAAGTACAAGCATAAAGTCATGTTTGGTGCACGCTGAAGGGTTTTTAAAAGTTATTATCTCTATAAAAAATTATCCATTGAACAGAAAAGGTATTTGTGATGTCTACATGAACGACGATGGAAGAACATGTACTATTAGGATGAATCTAGATTAGTACAGCTAATTGCACCATCCAATGGGATGGTAATACTATAATTAACTCAAGAGGCATGATCACACAATCACAATACCAACCTGGAGCCCCATAAAAACCATGGAGCAAGTCATCTGAAACATTACAAGGTAACTATTTCTTCCCAATTCTCCCCACGACGCTCAAGAAATACAAGGGGAACCACTCCCAAGCTTCCTCTGATAAGCCAACACACTCTAGATCCAAATCTTGAAACATCTGAAAGCAATGGGTTGGAGAAAATGTTCTTCAATCTAAAGGGAACTAGAATGAGGAAAGAAGATGTGGATACAAAAACAAGAAGTCATCTCAAACTAGAGAAAAAATAGTAATGAATATAGCAAGCCACAATATCGAGGACCAAACCTACAAAACCAGCCACAAACATTAACCGCACCCCTTAATAAGAATAATTCAAGGTGTATTAAGTACTATTGAGTGCCAATAAAATGGTACCACCATCTCAAGGCCTCTATGAAGGTGTTTTTCACATCTACATACCTAAAAAGGATACCTAGATAAAAAGAAAATCAGATAAGTAGTTGTTCTTGATTCCCCTATATATAAAATGTATAACTAAGGGAAGGGGGATCAAAAACCAACCCGAATGAAAGAATCAGTGATGGAAAGAAGCCTAAAGAATATTAAAAAATATGGAATACAAAACACAAAAATCTTCTTGTATAAATAGCACTAATCTAGAATCAACTATTGTACAACAAGTAATACCTTTAATTGCCTGCTCTGAGGAAAAAAAAAGGTAGCAGAACCATAAGAAACTATTCTCAACAAATGGATGGAACTATAAGAATATGCTAGTACAATCTCTTTGGACATACTTGAACACTAGAGGGTATAAGAACTATATTGTTTATAGTTCTTATAAACAAATGGAACTATAAGAATATGCTAGTACAATCTCTTTGGACATACTTGAACACTAGAGGGTATAAGAACTATATTGTTTATAGAATGAGTGAAAAAGTTGTGGACTACATCTACCATGGAAAATCAAGGTATGATTTGTTGGTACAACTAAGAAAATAAGGAATATTTGTGTATGCTCTCAAAGTTGAAAGTAAGTGTTATCCTACACACCTCAATAAAAATATCTAAACACATAACCATCAAATTTTAAATAAAATAGCACACATCACAAATAAGTATCCACCCCTCTCCATGGTAAGCCTCCTCCACAAATCTAAGGTACAAGCATCCTTGTTTAAGTTACTTCTCACTATTCTAGCTATGTGCCAAACAGCCTAGCACTTTTCTCTATACCATAGGCAAGATGAACATTTTGGAGCATGTGAGAGTAGATGTTCAAGGAACTCACTTCTTTCTAGATTTTGTGGTGATCAAGCTACCACATATTTGGGTTTCTTACTCCCATTTGATTGGAAATCTATGGTTGAGGCAAGATTGAGTGTTGTGTATGATTGGAAAGTAATGTGGGGGAGAGGAAGAGCTTGAGTTCCTTGCAAGAAAAGCACACATACACAAAAGGGAACAAGACACAAGAGAGATAGATGGCTAAGTTTTCTTTTATCTTCTTCTCTTCTTTACAACGGTAACAATACATACTATAAGGGAAAGTTCTCTCCTACTACTATTGCATATAATGGCTTGTCCATAGTGTGAACCTGACTACATAAGCTAGAGTTATAGCATATAAAGGTTGGGTCCATAGTGTGAACCCAACTATACGAGCTGACACTATAACTATGCCATAACTATATGAGCAGAAAGATATAAGAGAGAGATGGATGGATGAATTTTCTTCTATCTTCTTCTCTTATCTTGCAAGCAAACCACACATACAGAGAAGAGATCAAGACATAGATAGTGATGGATGGCAAAATTTTCTTCTATCTTTTTCTCTTCTCTATAACTATTAACATAAAAGAGATAAGAGTCTAGTACTCCAAAGTAGCTATTACACAACCTGTTACATCCACCACTGGCCACAAAATTTTCTTCTCTCTTTTTCTCTTCTCTAAAACTATTAACATAAAAGAGATAAGAGTCTAGTACTCCAAAGTAGATATCACACAACCTGTTATATCCACCACTGGCCTCATATCAACCATAATCTCACCAACTATGTCAGTAGTATAAGTGTGAAAGCTATCATGCAAGTGAGTCATCAATGTCCACAGCACTAGTTGGTCTTGATATTGCAACACTTCGGCTCGAGCTCAAGTCCACAAGTTATACTCCAAGTAACCTCCCAAACCTATGGAAGTTCACTATGCCCAATGCCGTCATGAAGATGTCAACCACTTTATCCTCTATGCTGACATATATCAAATCTATATCACATGCTAATACTTTCTCTCTTATAAAGTGATAATGCACATAGATGTCCTTCCTTCTAGCATGGTATACCAGGTCATTAGCTAGCTATATTCTACTCATATTGTCACACTAAATGATAACAACCCGATCATAGGTTCATGCATGTCACCAAAAATATTCTAAATATAAGTTACCTTACAAGTTACCATGGCATCACTCTTGTACTCTACCTCTATACTCGATAAGGCAACTATTGACTCCAACTAACAGGGGCACTAAAATATAAACATAAAGCCACTGGTAGATCTCTTGTTTGTGATACTAGCCGAGCACAACTAGCATGCGTGTACCCATGTGGATTTATCTCTATACCACCTAGGAGAAACATCCTAATCAATTCTAGACTATATGTACTTTAGAATCCGTTAAGCCACATACAAGTGTGGCTACCTAGGAGCTTATATAAATTGATCACAATCCCAATAGCATAGCTCAATTCTACTAATGGTCATGTAGATTAAGCTATCTAGTATGCATCTAGACATAGTGGGATCCTCCAAAATCTCACCTAGATCTATGAAAAGATTTGTGTTATGCTCCAACGGCAGTGTAATAAGCTTAGAGCCCATCATAACATACTTGGATAACATATCCAAGACATATTTCCTCTTTAATAAAAGGCTACGTGGTGATCACGTTGACAAAGTGATGATTTGTACAACCACAATGTGTATATGTGACATTGGTGGTCTTGTGGTTGGTCTCGTATTATATTGAGAGAAACCATATTCTTCATCATATAATCTGGCAAAAGAATCAGATTTATAATGTCCATTTTTTTGACAATAATTACAATACATGCTAGAACCATATTGTTGATTATAGTGTCCTCCCACGAGAAAAGCGATTTCCACCGTGAGGGAAACCATGAAAAGGGGTGCTTTTTGGAGATAAGAAGAGCAATCTCAGAAGAATATGAGTGGTGTAAGAAGAGCATTTGTAGATGGCTCTGTATGTCATTCATGATGCTGTGAATATTCAATAAGAGATATGGAAGAACTATCAAAATCAATACTATCTTTGTTAGAAAGAATCAAAATAATATTATCATATTTATAATCTTTGATAGTGTGAAGAGCTGGGCAAGAGGTTGAGTTCATGCAATACGAGCACCAGCACCACCAGTAAGTTGATTAACAATTTTTTTTAATTCATAGAGGTAGAAACTTTGTAATCCAACCCATCCAACATATTACGCAGATGAAGAATTTTGGTGATAGCTTTCTTCTCAAAAGTAAAAATAAGATGTTTCCAAATATCATTGGAAGTAGGAAGATTAAATACATTTGACCTAAGAGAATCATGAAGGGTAAAGAAATTATATCATCGAGCAACCTTATCTTTCTTTATCTATTTGGCTGAAAGTATTTGACAATCAATTAATAATTTTCCATCAGTAAAATAAGTGAAGCAGCAACATCATTAGGTTGGCTACGGACATAGAGAATTTCAATTTACAAGGTTAGAAAGATCCTCACCTTGAAGAATTAAAGTAATCTTTGCCTTCTAGCCACAAAAACCATGGCATTAAAAAATAAGAATATAGCATAACCATTAATAAGAATCAAAGTACTCATTTCGGTATGGGTTCAGTGGTACAACCAGGTGCGGATGTCTCTAGAGGATAAGAAGAAAACAACCTTCATGATAGAATGAGGGGCCTTCACCTCCAATGTGATAACTTTTGGGTTGAAGAATGCTCTAGCCACGTTCCAAAGGATGGTTCAAGAAATATTCTATGAATATTTAACCACCTTCATGAGGGTCTTCGTGGATGATTTCAGTGTGTTTGGAAAGAAAGAAGAGCACATAAAGCACCTTAGGTTGTATGAAATCTTTAAAAACCAACTAAATCAATAAATTAGGTAAAATCATATTGCAAATCACTCTATTACACATGTAAATCCTATAAATCTTTCCGGCCTGTTTCATACTCCCTGATTAATTTTGATTTGCATGGTGCACACTTGAAGGAGCTAGCACATGTACATAAGCTGCTTTGAACATCTTCTACTTTTGAAAAAACTCCTTTTGATCAGTTCAACAAGTTGAATGTGCTCACTTTGTGGATAGCATGAGGCTCTTAAGAGAGTCAGATAGACCCACACCTGTCCACCATCAAAACTTCAAAGACACTGTAAGATGAGATGAAGGTAGTTGTCCACAAGCCCTGTACGCAGCTACAGGAATGCTTCAAATTTCTGAGAAGGGCTGCTCATAGAGGGTAAGCCTTACCATCAATCACAAGACACACACAGAGACATGAAGTCGCCATGGAAGCTTGTTCACAGCAGAGAGAGAGAGAGAGAGAGAGAGAGAGAGGACGTGGGGAGTGGTTGACCATAACCGAAAAACGGTTCTTTTTCTTTTTTTAAACAACCCACTTTTTGCTTTGTATTAGATGTTTACTATCAGTGTACTAGCTGTGTCTCGGACATAGGTATTAAGTCCGCCTATTTATGCATACACCCTTTAATGAAATCCAACGGACCACTCTGCCAATCTTGTACATTGTATCCCTTATGTTGTCGGTTAGACAACCTTTTATGGCCACCATAAGTAAGACAAATTGCAAGAACTTGTGCCAATCATTTGATTTTAAGTTGGATAGCTCATTATCCTTTGTAAATGCCCCCTTTAGGCAGTGCATACATCTAGTCAGAGTACGAAACTCCAAAATGCACTTCTTATCTTAAGCTTTATCTTCTTTCGTCAATACCTAAGGAGCTTTATGTAGTAGCAACTTAGCATCACCTATGGTTCATGGCCATAAGCGTCACATATGATCACTTATTTGTAAATCCTCCCTTTGGCCCTTTCTCTCTATGAACCCATTAATACTCTTCCAAAGCACTATGGCTATATTTTAAAAATATGCATAGGGTCAAGCAAATGGTTAATTACAAGACCTTTCCAATATGGTAGTCGGTAAAATGTGGATAGCCTCTTCATTCCAACAGGTGTGGAGACCCTTTGTTGTCCTCCCATCCTCTCTTCTAATCACTTTCCTTTAGTGTAGGAGGAGGCCAACACAAATAGCCATCACGTAGCTCATGGTCCTCTGGTAGATACTTCTTGTGACCCTCATACACCATCTTTCTCAAGCCTCTTGAATAATAAGAATCTAGTCTAGGTCGACACAAAGGGCATTTATTGTATCTAGAGATTGACAATCTTGTAAAATAATATTACCCAACCATCCATATATATATCAATAGCTGTTACATAGTAACAAAATATCTTACCATTGCATTCTCCATAGCCTAGCCAATCATATATAGTCCACATTAGTATTCCTCGTAATAAGAACTCCTTTTGTCCAAACCTCTTTAAAATTTCATGAACATCAATTCCTTTCCACAAACTTTGTAGCTCCTCGATTAACAGGGCTAAGTACACATCCATGTTGGCTACCTTGTACTTCTCAAGGACTATTAATGAGAGAGAAAGATGTCCCTTCTTTATTGCTAACCACGGTGGAAGATTGTAGTTCACAAGACAAACTGGCCATGTGCTCCATGTTGAACTTTTAAGACCAAACGGGTTCACACCATCCGCAGCTAGCTCGAGGCGAATATTACGAGGGTCCTCATTAAAGTTTGGCCATTAATAGTCAATCTGTCTCCATACAGGGAAATCAATGGGCACATGCATAACATCATCTGTGGATCTAGTGGTTCGATGCCACGACATCATAGACACCATGGATTTACACTTGAACATGGTATGAATCCATGAAATGATAGGGAAGTACCTAAGTACTTCAATAGGAACTCTTTCTCCTTGAACATCTTTCCTATACCTCGATTCTCCACATTGTGGACATTGTACAATGCTTGCGTGCTCGTGCAGATGGAGAACACAATCATTTGGATAATCATGGTAATAATTGTAGTCCATACTAATGTATTGTAATATGGATTTTGCATGCATATGGTCCACAGGTATCTCATTGCCTTCTGGTAATATTTGATCTCTCAATGACCTATCATATTGAAAACGATGATTCAAAAAAGGTAAAAAGAAATATATTAAAAATGGAAAGGGTGATAAGTACTTATGTAACAAGTTTTGATACGCTAGTGTTGGACCATCCAAATATTGATTGCAAGTTTAGCATTGTGAGGCATGTACGCAAAAAAATATATATGTGCATCATGATACAGAGGCGTACGAGCCAGCCTACGCAACTCTTGCTCTTCTCTTGAGGCCTTCTCCATACATTGATGGACATCGCCCATCTCTTGTGTTATTTCTCGCTCAATATCCCATGCGTCATGTAGGGCATCTATTATGTCATCCATGTCTTGGTACAAATACGTAAGAGTCTCCACCGTAGTTTCTTCTTTAACATGAGACTGATTAGTACTTTCTTGTGTCATTATCTGTCTAGTACTCCGGTTGGGTTAAAGGCCTAAGAAATTGATATGTTGCTCATTTTTTAGGACCAGGGATTAAATATTCACATGATCACAAGATTTTTTGTGATAATAACACATGTGAACAAGTTATTCACATGTTCTCATGTTACCGTTCACAAAATAACAGGTCACTTGCCATTTGGGAACCAATTAAAAGCTTGGCTACACATGGGAATAAGCTATTCACATGTTTTCATGTTACCATCTTCACATAATAGCACGTTAGTGGCCACCTAAGAAGATTTTTAATGCCCGACAAATATAAAATTTTTAGGCCCTTGTGAAAGCTTTGTGAATATAACATGTGATCACAAGATTTTTTGTGTTATTAACATGTTCACATGTTCTCGTTTATGTCAGTGAAATCCCTGTTGAGGACACACATTTGCAACACCAAGTAATGCATTTAGATGCTCAACTAGAAATATACCGTTTTTCATTACCTGGTCATTGCAAACTCTTCATCATTCAGAGATTTGGTACCCACGTCGTTTGCAAGGGCAACAAACATTTGTCCTCTATGTTCTGGCATTCAGGCGTGTTTGTAGTGTTCGCAGCATCCATGATTGTAAATTTATGTTTTTTGGGAGGGGAGGAATGGCCCTTTATATATTAGGCCATAGTCTAGTCGATCAAAGTTTAAATTCTAATGGGAAAGGTATCGAGGTAGGAAATTTCAAAGGTTATATACATTTTTGCTATATAATATCTTTCGTTGTCGAAAATATTGTCAGTATAGTCTCAGAAACATAAGTTTTGGACACACTGTTCGACTATCATTGCGACATTATTATAGACAATTATACCGACACTTTTATCAGTGTTTTTTCCAATGACTATTTGGACATTGGGAAAAATTACAAAGCTAAAACGTGAACTCTATTTTTCTCATTTTATATTGTCTTCTTTGTGTACACCGGTAAGTTCATCTCCCACTACCCCCTTTTACATGTACTCTCTCTCTCTCTCTCCCTCTCCTAAATCACTACACTCTCCTACGCTACCATCTTGGTTCCTTTGATGATTTGTTGTTATAAATTCAGTGTTCTAATCTCTTTTTTGGGGATTTCTCTCTCTCTCTCTCTCTCTCTCTCTCTCTCTCTCTCTCTCTCCTGCATGTCTGCACTCTCCTACACCACCGTCTTTCTTGCTTTCATGTTTTCTTACACATGCATAGTGTTCTAATCTTTTTTTTAAAGGTTTTTGTTTGTAAATTGTATATCTCTATAATGTATCTCTAATCTCTTAGAGGTAGGCCCCTTTTTTCTCTCCCTAATCTCTCCATATTAATTTGATATTATGCTTTTAAACTGTAGTGGATTAGTGTGGGTTTTATGTTTTTGTGATGCAGGATCTCTAACAACTAATCTCAGAGGTAAGACTTCTTCTAGCCTCTCATTTTAAAAAAAATATATTTGTCACATGTCACATGTTCATATGCTACTGCTTATAACTTGGATATCCACTTGCATAACCATATCCATGCACACATACAGATAGAGGACCATACATATAGTTTAAAAATCAACCCCAACATTACCCCCAACCAAATGTCCCACCTACTCCATGTGTCATGAGCCCTGATGAATTTTTTAACTTCATTGTACAAGCCACTCCTGAGCAAGAAGCCATGGCTAAAGCCTCGTTTACCCATGGCAAGCCCGTGGAGGCCCATCCTCCACCATGACCACAGTCACACCCACACCCATACCATCCTCTATTGAAACCCGCCCACCCTCGGGTTGTTTCTTCAACCGCAATCGCGGTACGCGTCATAGGGGTGGTGGTGGTGGTTGTTGGCGGTAGTGCCACGGATGCATTTACCCCTCCACGAGAGCATCCACCCATACAAAGTGTGGACAACACCCCCATCTCATTGTGTCAATCTAGTTAAACATTTTGGTAGTAGCCCTCCTTAATGCAGATCAACATCTTTACACGGTGTGGGAAGGGAAGGTCATTCTTGATGATGTTGGTCAGGAGATGCAGAGTCGTGTAAGGGAGATATGTAAAATAGTATTTGCCCATGAAACTCTCACCAAATGTCTCCACCTCCCATTGAAGAAGAAAACAAGAATTTTTAATCAACTCAAGCCTATCTTGTAGGCAGCAAGAAAGTACCTAACAAGTGGATCTACGATCTCATTAGAGATTGTATGAAACACAGGAGCTTCAATGTCACCTAAGCGATGAAAACGGGGGGACAAAAGCCTTGGTTCATTGACCAACAGAGATGGGATGAGGATGTGAGGAAAGTTGGGGAGCTCGCACCTTGGGAGCGGTGGATGGGAGTATTTTGTAAGTACCCATGGTTTCTGTATCCTGTCGTTTGTATGTCAACTAGTGTATAGTTGTATGTTTTTATGTTTTGTTTTCATGTATGCAGGAGAGGGTGGTGGACACCAGGATACCGAGATGGAGGACTGCTATATGCATTCAAGCATGGCATTTACGCCTTGCTTGAGCGCATTCAGCACGATGGCAAAAATACAGATTGGACCGATGTGGTTTGGTTAAGTACGTCGTATCATATGCCATTTTGAGGTTTTGGTAAGTTTGTATATGCTAATTCGTGGGGTGGGTATTGAATTGTTTTTTGTAGAGAGCAATACCTAAGCCTCCCCGTTCAGGTTAGCTTGCAGATTGGACACCCACTTTAGCTCGCATAGTTTTAGAATTGTATAGATCTTTTTGGAATTGTACAAATCGTTTTGACACCCCTTTGGGCATGTATAGTTCGCTCGCATATGCGGCAACTTTTTTGTATAAACATTTATCGTATAAGTATTGATATCATGCAATTTGGATCAATGTCTCACTGCGGCTTGACATCAAGTAATGAAACCTGATTTTGTACATCAATGTATCTTTGTTTGTGTTGATTCTTTAAGTGTGAAATTTCACTTCAATGCAATAAAGTCTTTAGATATTTGGCATAATCGTGTATCCAGGTGTAGAACTCTACCTGTATGCACTATTATGCCAGAAAACAATCAAACCTACATCGGTTGGTGTTTTTGTCTGTATGAACATTGGAAATTCCTTACATCCATCGATATAAGCATCAGAAATTCTCTTCATCCATCTGTATTTTTGTGGGTAAATTCTTGCATCCATCAGTATTTCTGTCAGTATACTTGTCGATATATGCATCCAAAAAAGTGGGAAATAAGAGTAATATCGATGTAATTAGCGATAGTTTTTGCTATGTCATTATGGATGGTGTTATCGACGATATTATAGAGGCCAGTTTTGACGTTTTTGTAGCGACGGTTTTTTCAACATGAATATAGACAATCATTGATTTTACAATGCAATTATTTTACGTCAAAAAAAACGTCGATATTTTATTGTCCTCTAGTAGTGGAAATTACACCACATAATCATTTACTTAATCTAATCATCACAACTCATAGTAGTTATAATCAAATATTCAAAAACTTAGATTTCACTTAACCATCAACATAACATTCATTTAACTCATAAAAACGACTCTATTTTACAAGTATACACAAATGAAATCTATCACATTCCATATTTCATATACACACTCTTCTCATTGAAAAAAATTAACTTTCTCTATTCTAATCATACCCAAATTCCTCTTATTTCTTTGTTTGTTAACGCTCCAAATAATTTTTAATTAACCCCATAATAAAGAAAGTATAATCGAAATTCGAGTATTGTTAGAAATCTTTAATATAGTAAAACTTCGTAAAAAGTAAATTGTCACTACTAGACCTTTAGGGCATACCGACGTTAAAATACCGACGCAAATGTCGAACGTCGGTATGCCCGTCGTAATCTTGGAGGAGACAAGTCGGGCAGGCTAATTTCAAATTTTTGTATACCGACGCGTATACCGACGGGTATACCGACGCTTTTACCGTTGCTTATACCGATGCATATACCGAGGTATATACCGGTGCTTTTACCGATGCACATACCGACGCTCGTAAGTTTTTTACAACCGAGAGCATATTGTTCTCTGTTTTCCGTGGCGTTGCAAAGAAGGTATGCGTTTCAGCATCTCCTTCCTTTTTTCCTCTTTTCTCCTCTTCTCCTTCTCCACTTTAACTTATATGCTCTTGCTTTTACTAATATGCTCTTGCTTTTGCTTTTTAATTTAGGATATAGGACCTTTAGGGTTTTGTGTTTTTTTTGACTCTCTATGCATGTTGAGAGCTCTCTATGTATGCATAGATCTCCTAATGCATGCATAGAGCTTTTAGGGTTTTGTATTGCTTTGTATTAGTTCTTATTCTTATGTTTAATTTACTAATTACTTTGTTTAATATTTTGTTTTGCAGCTCTTTCACCAATCTTTCACCAATCCTCTCCTTGAGCTTCGCAAAAAAGAGGTAGACTCTCTTTCGATTTTCCTTGTTTATGCTTTTTTCTACGTATTATTAGACCCCTGTTTTATGGTTTAGGATTAGTTTAGGGTTCTTGCAAGCTTATACATAGGATTATTGCAAGATCTATGCATAAAACCTATCATAAGCTTGCAATCTCTATGCATAGCCTTCTTGCAAGCTTTATGCATTACCTCTATTCATAGAGCTTGCGAGCTTGTGAAATCTCTATGCATAAGCTCTATGCATAGGCTTTATGCATAGAGTTTACAAGCTTATAAAATCTCTATGCATAGGTTTCTTGAAAGCTTGCATGGACATTGTACATAGAGCTTGCATAGCCTTCTTGTTGAAAGCTCTATGCATAGCCTTCTTGTAAAAGCTTAATGCATAAGCTCTATGTATAGGCTTTATACATAGAGGTTGTAAGATTATGAAAGCTCTATACATAGGGCTTGTAAGCTTATGCAAGATCTATACATAGAGTTTATGCATAGAGCTATATGAATCTAGCTGAATGCATGAATTAAGATCTATGCATAAAGCTTAATACATAATGTTTTATGTATAAATCTTATGGATGAGCTTTATGCATAAGGCTTCACATGCTTTATGTTTTTATGCATAAAGCCTTTTTTTATGTAGAGTGCCTTGCATGGATGGAGAGCATAAGCTTTTTGAATGTTTATACTCTCTTATACATATAACATATATTTCTTATGCTCTGTTTTTCTATGCATAAGGTATTCTCTTTATTCATAGAGTTTATATATGTTATCAAGGTAAGATCTCTTATCCATGTAAGACAAGATCATGTTTATTACACCATTGGGTGAGGTTGTTGCAAGATCAGGGTATCCAGTTTTGTCCAGTTTATGCAGAACTGGGACATAGCTTGGAGAGCAAATTTTGGGGGACAAGGTACTTAAAATTAGATCAAGTAAATAATAAAAAATACACTTGTCCTTAAATTAACCTAATATAACTTAAATTAATATAAATTAGTCTAATTAATCAAAATTAATCAAAAATATGATGAAATAATAAACAAATGATCTTTCCATACTTAGAGTGATCCAATTTATTTTTCCATAGATGCACCATTACAAGTACACTAATCCCTATAGGTTTTAGATGATTCACATCAAAAATGTAATTTTACTAATTAGATTATTAATATTTGCAGGCCTTCTGATAGTTTGGAAGAATTTTGAAAAAGAGATCATTAAAAATCCAACCATTGGATTTGTAATTTTTACTAACCACCACATTCTACTAATGTCTCAGTATCTACCCACTCTTTTGATCTACAAGATTGAGGATTTTAAGTGGTAGCTATTGTGGGTACAAAAACAGGCGTATATTATAACACTTTAGAGACCTTGAAATATTTAAAGAAAATAGACAAATATCTTAAAATTTTCTTAAAAAATCAAGTTAAGCTCCATATAATGTGAAGATCTAAGGTACAAAGTGGGAATCTCATATGAGTTTATATGTAAAAGATATTAGCATTTTATGGAATCAGTTCAAATTTGGGACAGGGTGTATACATTGACTTTGTACCTAAGAAAATGAGGACTTTTGACCGTCTAATGCTTAATCAAATTATGCAACTATATTTCCAACTTTGAATATGATGTTCCAAGAAAAGAACTTGAAACGAAATTCTTTCATTTACTAGGAGAGATTAGCCACTAAAGGTAAACAAATGCCTGTTTTTTACTGTTTACAGGGTGCCTGAGTGGACAAAACTGGGCACCCTGATCTTGCAACCACCCGGTGATGGGATTAAGGGTTAGCATAGTGCATAAGGCTTATAGCATAGAGCTTATGCATAAGACTTATGCATATGGCTTATGCATAGAGCTTTTGCATAAGTCTTGCAGCCTTATTATGGAAGCTTATACTTAAGGCTTGCAAGCCTTACTATGCATATGAATGCATAAACCTTATTCATAAAGCTTGCATAAGACTTATGTATAGAGCATTACACATAAGCTTATGTATAGATCATTATGCATAGGCTTTATGCATAAGGCTCTATGCGTTAAGCTTTAGGTGTAGGCTTCTATGCATAGAGCTCAATGTGTAGGCTCTATTTACAGAATCTATGCATATAGATTTTTGCATAAGGCCTTTATAAATAGCTATTTATGAATAGAGATAGTCTCTCTCTCCATCCTTGTTCTAATTACCTTCTTAATTTTGTATGGAGAGAAGATAAGCTAATGTATAAGCTATTTTTAAAATCTCCCTCAACGGCTGGGGAAAAGAAGCCCGTTTGACGCTTTTTTTAATATTTTTAAAGTTTCCCTCAACGGCTGGGAAAAAGAAGCCCGTTTGACGCTTTAAATGTTATTTTTAAAATCTCCCTCAACGGCTGGGGAAAAGAAGCCCTGTTTTATGGTTTACATAATGCTTTGTGTAATGCATAATGATTTGTATTTAATGAGCTACATATACATGTTATCCTGCTAGATGGAGCCTCTCAATCTTGAAGAGAGAATAACGTGTCCATGCATGCGATGTAAGTACCAAATCTTTCGAAAACGATGTAAGTGCCTTGCATGGATGAAGAGCAACCTTTGATTGTGGTGTCACAGCACAGTTTGTTCAAGAAAGTCGTGCAAGTGCAAGTGATGACACAATTACTGGAATGCTTGATTACTTTGGAACCATTCAAGATATATTAAAGGTTGGCTTCAGAAGTTTTGAGTTGTTTATCTTTGATATGAAGTGGTTCAAGGTAATCACGAATGGGACACATGCAACTGTACGTAGAGACAAGAGTGGCCTCATCCAAGTGGACTCCACAAAGGTATGGACCGATCAGCACGATACTTTTGTGCACCCAGAGCATTGTGAGCAGGTTGTCTTTATAGCGGATCCAAAAGATCCACGCTGGCTATTTGTGGTTCAAGTCGCCTCCCGCAGTAAGCAAATTTTTGAAGAATTTGAGCTACAACAGGGTGATGTGGATGCATAGGGTGGTGGAGAGCAGCAAGAACAAGCCGATATCAACAATGAAGAGGAGCAAGCAAATGAAGAGGAGAAACTAGAGCAAGATCCAAATGAAGAGGTGCAAACCAATTTAGAAGCTGAAAAACATGTTGAGGAAGAAGACATAGATGATGAGGACATCCTTCATCATGGGACTTTTAATGATGAGGATGCTGAAATGTACATAGACATAGATCTCTTTGGGGCTACTGATCTTAATGAGGATGATAGAATAGATAATGATTTTTAAAATGATATATCTTAATGATTATGCAAATAGTTATGACATATTTGTAATGATTTTATGACATTGAAGGTCATTGTTTACCATTGTTAATGTTTACCATCATAATCACTACTATAGGTGCAAGTTGATATAGTTTTACCATTGTTGTTTATCATTGTTAATGTTTGTCATATGGTTCTTTCATTGTTTACCGTGTAATTTTCATTTCGCACAAGTTTGTCATATGGTTTTTTGTCCAACAGGCCATGGGTGATGACTCACTGCTGCTCGACTATAATCCTAATTTCTCATTTAATCCTACACCGCAGGGCATGAGTCCCCAGCAGTTATATGGTTTTCTTTCGTCCATGACTCCAAAGCAAAGAGCCATGGCTCAGAGTTATTGGGATTCTGGAGCAGGGACATCCTGCCTCATCATCTGGCTTCCCGACGCGAGTTCCCACACCCGTAGGTACGACAGCAGCTCCCACACCTCATACCACACAGCCTTCCACTCCTCTTACAGCTCGATCTACCACCTCTTCACATAGACGTCGCTCATGTAGTAGGTCTTCAGGGGGAGGTTGTTGTGGTGGTAGTGCCACAGATGATGTGACACCACCACCACGTGAGCGTCGTCCTTCACTCTCATCTGTTGATAGCACATCCATAGGTTCACCTTCCACTCCCTGGGGTGCACATGACCATGACAACAGCAAGATATACACAATTAGGGATGGGGCACCAATAATGAATAGTGCAGGGAAGGCAATGAACACGCATTCGACAATTGTGCACTATACAGTTTCATGACTCTGTCATGAGACTAAATGGGATCAACAAGATAAGGGGAAGAAAAATTATATAAATACAAAGATGAAGCAAGAGTTTCAGCCATCTGACCCTATGAATGTCGTCTCTAATGAGTGGATACAGTATACAGCTCGCATTTTGATGGGGCATCGTAAGTCAGAGGCGAGGGATACATTTAGAGAGGGGAAAGAGAAACCTGTTTGGCTAGATGACAAGGAGTGGGAAGCCATTGCTCAGGAGCTCACAGAGACACCAGAGAGGTTTCAACAACAAAGAGAGGCGGCAAGGGAAAGACTCCAAACAATAGGGGCTTCTCATCTTGGGAGTGGTGGTTTACGAAACCATGAGCCATGAATTCGTAAGTATTTGCAGCAATTTTATTTATGTAAATGTATGTATGTGGGCTAAATGTTGATTTCTAAAAGTTATAATTGTTAATCGTTTGTGTAGGAGTTGGCCATGAATCGCCCACCAAGTAGGCGAGAGGAGAAGTACGCTCACAAACATGGCCTTGTGGCCTTATTTGAGATGCTTGAAGAAGAAGGAGAGACCGTCAATTGGGAGACGTTACCATGATGTAAGATGACCTTCAAACTAATGGTATATAATCAAAAGATTCTTGAGTATTAATGTTTAATTTAATTTTTTGTTTATCGATCTGAAAAATTAAAAAACGAGCACGATTGTTTTTGTGCTCTATTTTAGATAGAATGGTGCTGCCTGTTTGCTGTTGTTGATCTTGTTCATTGCAGGTAGCCAGGTAACAGCCAGGCAACACTATTCTGTCCAAAAAAAAATTCTGCTACAGCATCGGTATATTCCCCGGTATAGACGCTGGTATAGTGACCGGTATATGTGCTCGTATACAGGCCGGTATACATGCCGGTATTATCGTCGGTATAGACGTCGATGAAACGTCAGTATAGACACAGGTATACACCCCGGTATAAGTGCTGGTATAGTGCCTGGTATAAACTCGGGTATAGGCATCGTCGGTATAGGCGTTGGTATTGTTCCCCGACGCTTATACCGACGTCGTCGTTCCGGTGCATATATCGACGTTTATACCGATGACAGAGCTTTTTTAGACCCCGTTCAATGACGTCGGTATAAGCGCCGGTATTAGGCTACCATGTAGTAGTGTGTACTTTTTTGTGAACTTGTCATAAACTTCATTAAAATAAACCATCGTTTTCGTGAACTATCCTCAAACTCATTAATAATTTTGAGTTATTAATGTCCTAAAAAGCATATGAAACAATAACCAAACTTCATATGATTTATTAAAAAAACATATTTTGCACTTCAACAACTTGATCATCATGGTGATATTTCATGACCCGAAACCATACTCTTAATTGTTTTGTATTTGTTTTAACATTATTTACTAATTATTAATACTTATTCAAAATATTTAGAGCTCTCTTAAAATGAGGTAGAACCCTAACTAACAGCACCATACAACAACTAAATATCTTCAAAAAAATTACAATGTTAAAACATGTTTAGTTACATTACTAACCCATTCCAATATTGCTAAATCTTTCATAAACATACTTTCTTTCAAATATTTTTAGCTTCGCTATAGATTTTAAAAATTAAATTAGATACACTCATCCATAATTATAAAAAAATATCATAGCACTCTCTTAACATATTGGTTTTCTATTTGATAATATAGTTAACAAATGACATATAAATGACATTGTCTTCATTGAACACCATGTAATCATAATTAAGAAAAGTGATTAAAATATCCATTAATTATGTGTAATTTTGGACGTACTCAAAAAATTATAGCAAGTTGCATCTCTCTTAATCATCATCAAGCTTTTAATTATACATGAAAACTATTAATATTTCTTAATTATTATTATTTATGCTCATTAACACAATGCATTACCTCAACATAGCAATTGATTTGAACACAAAGGACTCAAGAAATGGACTGATTCAACACTTTAGACTCCCAATCTTCAACTTCTTGCCCCTAATCTATCCTTAATTGCCTAAATACTTAATCACTCATCTCATGAACTCTCTAATTATCCTTAATTAAAATGCTAATAGTGCATAGATTCAACTTCTTACCCCTAATCTATCCTTAATTGCCTAAATACTTAATCACTCATCTCATGAACCCTCTAATTATCCTTAATTAAAATGCTAATAGTGCATAGATTAGGACATAAATATGACAAAAAGTAGTAGCAATCAACTATTCCATCAAGGAAGCAAGAAGGACACACCAAATACTACCCAAAAACTATCCCTTCACATGATTTTTTAGGCTCCTTCACACTCCAGGTCACATGTCTAAGCACCCAAAAATAGACATTTTAGAGTTATCTTGTAACATGCCTATGAGATTAGCCAAGTTATGACTAAAAATAATCTTAATTTTTGGACGCTATACAGATTTCAATAATGAATTCTATTAGGTTTTCAGCAATTTTTTCTAGAGCATGCAAAAATTCCAAGTGTTAAAATTGAGTGAATGTTGCCATATATATAGGTAGTGATGTGTGTGAACACACTTAGGACCGCTGGGGTACTTTTTTTCTCTTTAGGAGGTTTTTTCCCCCGGCTTGTATATACGCCCATCATTCTAGGGCTAACTTATCTTTTGTATATTGATACAATCTAATACTTTGTGTTGTGTGCATTCTTGCTTCTTCTTCTCCAAGCTTTGTGTGCTTTCTTGCAACCCTAATTCCAACAATTGGTATCAGAGCAAGCATCGACTCCCAAGGCTACGCCGCGAGCACCCTCCGACTCACGTTCTCCGATTGAGGTGAGCTTTCACGAGTGCTTCGAGGTCCCTATACTCTACAAATCAGCCCATAGGATTACGAGTTCTCAGAAATCGCATCTGAGGTCATTTCGGGCTCCGTTTTTGCATTTCAAGTTCTACACAGGTGTTTTCGTCATTTTCTGTAAAAATTTCGACAGTGCAGTTTTCTGCAAAAAAACAGGCATACGTACTCTATTATGGACCGTGCTACATAGCACGAGTTGTTTTCTGTTCAGTCTTTGCTTCATTATAGGTAGCTTTTGTATCAGTTTCAGTCAGTGGCCATAGCTGATAACAACAATGATGTATTTCGCATGTTATCTGCTGATGACAAATTGGATGGAGACAGCAACTACCCACTTTGGGCATACATGATGCAGCATGTTTTGGTTGCAAAAGGAGTGTGGAACATTGTGCAGGGTATGGATGTATGTCCAGGTTCTGTGGATATAGGATCTCTTGAGGATGTTGCAGGTTGTAGTAGCTCTACTGTTGCTGCTGTTTTACATTACCCACTGCTGAACAAGCTCGTTGGGATGGTAAAGATGCGCAGGCTCATGCCTTGATTGCACTTTCTATCAAACGTAACATCACCCCATATATTCGTTTAGCTAAAACAGCAAAACAGGCTTGGGATATTCTAGCTGGTTTGTATGCAGGTCGTAAAACGAGGCAAAAATCGCTTACCTGCGTAAAGAGCTAGAATTGAAGATTATGCAAGAAGATGATGACATGAATGTTTTTCTTGCTGAGATTAAAGATCTCAAAGAAAAGTTGATTTCTGTAGGTGAGATTATTCCTGATCATTCTCTTGTGCAGACTGTTCTTGATGCTTTACCTGAGACATATCAGACTTTTGCTTCCACGTGGAGACTTCTTAATGAGGACAGACCTGATGCTGTCAAGTATGATACTTTAGTCAACAAGCTCTTGCAAGAAGCATAGTCCAGGCAAAACAGGGCTAGGCAGCGTGTAGTTGATCAAGCATTTATTGCTGCCCAGCAGAGAAGAAGTGGTAAGGCAGCCCCTTCCACTGTTTCTTCTCCTATTAGTAGGTCTGCAACAACTTCTTCTCCTTCCACAGGTAGCAACAATAAGTCTGAGAAGGCTCTTGATAAAGGTAAGAAAAAGACCAGGTGCAACTATTGTAAGGCAAATGATCATGTCATTAAGAATTGCCCTAGGCTAAAGGCTAAAGAGGCAAAGAAGAAAGAGTCAAATGCAGCCACAATAGCGGATGCTTCTACAAATGCAGATTCTGCAAATGTTGTGCAGGATACAAAATGGACGTTTAGCGTGTATTGCCAGTATGACCCATCTGTACATGATGCATGTTTGGCAGTTTCTGTTGACTCTAATGTATGGTATTTTGACAGTGGTGCTACAAAGCACATTACCTCGCATCGTGATATGCTCACTTGTCTTGAGGCTGTCTCTAATGTGGAATACTGTCACATGTGCCAATAATGCTTCTTACCCAGTGAAGGGCATTGTTAAAATTATGCTTACTATTGCAAATGGCAACGCTTTCACACTTTTAGATGCTTTGTATGTGCAAGGATAAAGAAGAATCTATTGTCTATCTCTGCGCTTGCTAGACTTGGATTTGTAGTCAAATTTGTGGATGACAGATGTACTGTTCATGATTTAACTTTTCTGGTGTGCATCTGGCACCTTGTTTCGTGGGCTGTATAGGCTCAATTCTTATGACAAGTGTGTGGAAGATTCAGCAAATGCAAGGCAGTTTCAGATGCAAAACTATGGCATGCTCGTTTTGGTCATATGAACTTTGCTAGTTTGCTACGTTTGCAGAAATTTGATATGGTTGCTTCATTGCCCCCTCTTGAGGCACCATTGAAACATGTTTGTGAAGGCTGTATTTTGGGCAAAATGCAGCGTTCTGTGTTTCCAAAGGATGGTTCTGTGCGGGCCACTCACAAATTGCAACTTGTACAAAGTGATGTATGTGGGTCTATGCAAACTCTGTCATTTGGTAAACACTTGTACTTCGTGACTTTCATTGATGATTACTCGAGGCATGCATGGGTATATCCACTGAAGGCAAAGTCCGAAGTGTTTTTGTGCTTCAAACAGTTTTTTCTTATGGTTGAAAATGTATCCAATTGTACTGTGGGCACCCTCCGTTCTGATCGAGGGGGGGGAGTACTTGTCTAAAGAGTTTGATGCATTTTTGACTAGTCGTGGGATAAAACACCAATGTACAGTGCCGTATACCCCTCAACAAAATGGTGCTGCTGAGAGGAAAAACAGGTCACTTATGGAGATGGCACGATGTATGGTCAAGAGCCAAGCTTTGCCACATGCGTTTTGGCTTGAGGCCGTCATGTGTGCTACATATGTACTCAACAGGTGACCCACTAAGGCCTTGCAGTCTATTACTTTATACGAAGCTTGGCATGGCAGGAAGCCTTCTATTGGTCACTTACGTGTCTTTGGTTGCTTGGCCTATGCTTTTTTGCCTGTGCAACAACGCAAAAAATTGGATGATAAGGCTGTCAAATGCATTTTTGTTGGTTACAGTGCTAAGAGCAAAGGTTACAGATTGTATCATCCATAGTCAAAGTGTATCTTGATTAGTCGAGATGTTGTTTTTGTGGAAGATGCTGTGCAGCCTTTGTTATCATGTACCAAAGAGACAGGTGTGAGCTCACGGGATGTATTTGATACATTGTTGCCTCTCTTTACAGGTGGGAATTCAAATGTAAGTCCTAATAATGAGGCAAATATTCAGCCTATGCAGATTTCAAACGACATCATAGATCAGCCTATTTCTGATGCAAATTTACAGGATGTCATTCATGAGGATAGGGCTAAAAATGAGCAGGCTAGAGGTATGCCTAAATGGCTGGTGCAAATCTTGCGTGATAGTAAAATTGATGCACCTATGATTAGTCGTACTCATTTAGGTTTTCAGCATGCCTCTTATGCATCATATTGTTATGCTTTGGCTGTGTCTAGTATGTGTGAAGAGGAAGAACCTCTTTCATTTGATGAGGCACAAAAATCAAAAAAATTGGTTGGCTATAATGCAAAGTGAATATGATGCTATAATGAAGAATGGTACATGGTCTTTGTGTGATTTGCCTATTGGTAAAAAGGCCATTGGATGTAAGTGGGTTTTTTAGTTGAAACAAAAGCCAGATGGCAGTGTTGATCGGTATAAGGGTAGACTTATTGCAAAGGGTTATGCTCAAGAAAAGGGCATTGATTTTGATGAGACCTTTGCTCCCACTTGTCGTATGACTACCATTCGTAGCATTTGTGCATTGGCAGCTCATAATGGTTGGAATGTACATCAATTGGACATAAAGACTGCGTTCTTGAATGGAGATTTGCATGAGGAGGTGTATGTATCGCAGCCTCATGGTTTTGTTCAAAGAGGGCAGGAAAACAAAGTGTGCAGGTTGAAAAAGGCTTTATATGGTTTAAAGCAAGCTTCCACGAGCTACATGAAAAGATACATGCATATTTGACTGCACATGGTTTTCAGAATAGCCCAACAGAAAGTACCTTGTATGTTAAATATGTGGATGATGTACATCTAATCATTGCTCTCTATGTCGATGACATGCTGCTCACAGGACCAAATGAGAGTCATATTGCTAATTTAAGGCTGATTTGAATGCCTCTTTGGAGATGTCAGATTTGGGACATTTGCATCATTATTTGGGGATACAATTTAAGCAGTGTGATGGAGGTATTGCTTTGTGTCAGACAAAGTATATTGAGACATTGTTGCGGAGATTTGGCAGGCTTGAAGACTGCAAGCCTATTGCTACTCCAATGGAGATAGGTTTGAAGTTGAGTCTTCATGATGCTGGAGATCACTTTGATGTCACACTCTATCAGACAGCTATTGGTTGCCTCATTTATGTATGCATTACGAGGCCAGACATTCAGTTTGCAATCTCACAGGTGAGTAGGTTTATGCATTGCCCAGGGTCTCAACATTGGAAGGCAGTTAAACGCATCTTTTGCTACTTGAGTGGCACCATACATCTTGCGTTGTTTTATCCCAAGCGGGGATCGTTGCCACCAGATTTACATGCTTTTTCTTCAGACTCAGATTGGGCTGGTTGCTATGACACAAGAGTGTCCACAAGTGGTTTTTGTTTCATGCTCGGTAGCTCATGCATATCTTGGTTGAGCAAGAAGCAACCTATTGTGGCCACTTCTAGTTGTGAAGCTGAGTACAGGGCAGCTTTCAGAGCTACGGTTAAGTGTGTGTGGCTCAGACGGCTCATGGCTAACTTGGGTGTTTCTGCCACCTCTATCTTCACTAATAGTCAGAGTGCATTGGCGCTTGCGAGAAACCCAGTTTTTCATGCTCGCACAAAGCACATTGAGGTGCATTATCACTATGTCAGGGAGAGACTCTCACCAGGAGAGATCAGCTTGGCCTATGTGCCAACACAGGACAACCTCGCCGATCTTTTCACAAAGGCGCTTCCTTGTGAGAAGTTCGAAGCTTTCTGCAAAGCTTTGGGCTTTCTCCCCTTTGTGGATTGATCTACTTCGGGCATGGCACTCCCCTATACATGAGTGCTAGCTCTCGTTCACGCCATCACTCCAAGGGGAGATTTGTTGCCATATATATAGGCAGTGATGTGTGTGAACACACTTAGGACTGTCGGGGTACTTTTTTCCTCTTTAGGAGGTTTTTTCCCCCGGCTTGTATATACGCCCATCATTCTAGGGCTAACTTATCTTTTGTACATTGACACAATCTAATACTTTGTGTTGTGTGCATTCTTGCTTCTTCTTCTCCAAGATTTGTGTGCTTTCCTGCAACCCTAATTCCAACAGTGAAAATTCAAGATTGAGTTTTCAATTAGTTAGTGAGCTCAAAGGAAAATTTTAAGTGTGTATATAGACATGCAAATCAAAATTTGATAAAAAAGTAAAACGTGACCTACTTTGGGAGTCAACTTTCATATACAACTGATTTTGGTGATTCTGCTTGCGTTGGTTTGTAGACTGCACATGTTTTGGTAATTTTAAGTACCTACATGACTAGTTTCTGATAACCATGCGCGAAGTTATACCTATTGCAGGTTGCAGCTCTGATAGCAGATCTGAGAGGCTTGCCAAATCTACAAATAGCTCTATCACAACTTCTAGAGAGTAGACGTGGATTCCTAATCAATCAAGACATCATAAAATATATCAGGGAAGTACACACCACTCTTTCTATTATTTTACTTTAAATTCTCTGGATATGGAATAAATAAATCGAACAGTGTATATGAGAGAATCTGAGTCGATATAGAGCATACTTAGTTATGAGAAATTTTTAACTTTCTTAACTATACATGGTCATCCTGGTCTATGAGACTCATACAATAAACACTTTAGGTGGGTTAAAGAATTAGAAGATAGAATATTTGACTAGTTTATGACTAGATTCTATGAATAACCTTCATTAGGGACTAGAGTTTATCTAACCGTATGTTTAGAATCAAATTTTGAGATAAACAAGAAAGTTTTAGTGGATAAGAAACTCTACAAGAGTGTAAGAGGCTATAGAAAGCCAAATCCCTTTTATTTTTAAGTTATTCGAGTGCAAAGTAGAGCACTTACTATTTTTGGTAGTTTTATGTTGAAAACACAACTTTGGCTGTTTTGAATGCTCTCAAAGAGACCTTAGAACCATCACTAAGACATGCTTTATAGAGCATTAGAAGTCCTAAAATTTTATAGTTTTGATTTTTCTCTTATTCGAAATAGATTGGAAGATATTACTCTCCCGAAGAGACCGGTTATTAGGCTTTGCCTTAGAAATTGCTATCAAGATTGACTATCTTATCTATATACATCGAATGGACTAAAGCATAGGCATAGTTAAGACTTTGCTATAGGGACTAGAGATGACCTCTCTTGTTTAAAACATGATAAATGATTATGTTAAAAACAAGGATTCCCACGTGACTTAAAAGATAAAGAGAAGGTAAAGACTGTTTAAATTAAAAGCTTGTTTTATACTAGAAATTGATTGTGATTGATTGATTTGAATATGCATGCCTTGAAACATTATGGACTAGAGATGAGTGTGAGATGATATGTATAAGTTATGATTGCTTTGTCTTGAGATGGATGATTGATATGCACGCGTATGACTGATTGATATGCATGTGTATTATGAGACTCAACATGAGATTTTGAGATTCGGGCCGACCTAGACAGGAGGGAACACCAGATGGAGAACAAGATTTTTGCCCTCTCGGACTTATTTGGTAGAACCTAGAGAGGATGAGATCCAGAAAGAGGCATACTTGGGATAGCCACGATGTCCAGTGTTGGAGGTTGGGTGGACGGGCATCGAAGAAAGCCCTAGATTGACTAAATCTTTTGTTGGTGATTCTCTCTGATTTAGAGATTTTGTATTGACGAATATTATTGTTACTTTGGATTTATAAACGATTATGGTTTCTTAAAAATCTCTTTGTTTTCTGAAGTATGTGTGATTTTTTTGTAAGTTTTGAGAAATTTTGTGATGAATCATGGAACAAAATATGGGTATGTTTCACATTTTCATTCCTAATTTGATCTATTTGTTAATTCTATCCACTTTTATGGATTCCCACAGTCCCTTTAGGCTTAGTAACATATTCACGCACTACCGTCAATTAAAAAAATATCTAAAATTATGTACTAAAAATAAATTAATTTTTTCCATAAATGGATAATAAACCTTAAAGTTTGGCATAAATATTAAAATAAAAGCTAAATTTAAAAAATGTGAAATTGTGAGATAAGCTCTATAGGATTTACATGTGTAACAGAGTGATCTGTAATATGATTTTACCTAATTTGCTGATTTAATTGGTTTTTAAAGATTTCATATACCACCAAATATTTGGAATGAAGTTTCTTCCAGAAAAGGCTACTTTTCTTGGTTATGTAAAGATTACTTCATTCAAAAAAGATTTGGAAAGTTAAAATCAAGCTTAAAAATGACATTCTTTATTTTCTCTATTGCTTATTTATATTGTTTTTCCAAGAAAACCTCCTTTTAGGGATATTGTTAGGAATCTTTAAGGAGAAATGATTGTAATGATCCCTTTGATTTTCAATAGTGTTTATGTATCAACTAATTCTAACTAGGTTTATTAAGCAGGTTCTCCCTCCAAACAAATTGATGCTAGAAACATAGCCTGAAGTGATAAAAACAACTTCCATGAATGTTGTGGATTCTAGTTATATATATGCATATCCTAATAGTTGTGTACTACTTAGGGGTATCATAGCTTTCTTGTATTTAGGGGTGTCCATGCAAAGCTTGTTAAATGTTTGTAATTTGAGAACACTTATTTTTACAAGCTAAAAGAAGAAGACGAAAATAAAGAATACAAAAACAATAATAAAGTGGGCCCTTGTTTTACTTGTTCACATTGATGTAAAGAATCTTGACATAAGTTTGGAAAATAAGAAGAAGAAGAAGAAGGAGGAGGAGGAGGAGAAGAATTCGGGCTCTCTTCTTTTTCTTTACGGTAACGTAAACTTGATGTAATTATGAAGAAGAAGAACAAGAATCTCTTCGCATTCTTCTTCTTTCTCTTATTTGATTCTCTTTAATCTTCACTTTGTTAACATTCATGCTAATTCATAGAGGGATATGGTGAGGGGGTGACTATTTTAAAATCTTCTATAGAACATGTATCTAAGGGTACTTTATAAAATCCCCTCAGTTGTAGATTTTCCAATTCTAGATACTCTCCTTTAAAACAATCCAATTCTACATACAATCCAATCCTAGATACACTTCCTATGTATCTATGTTTTTGATAACTAGATACACTCCTGATGTATCTATGTTTTTAATAACTAGATACACTACCTCTGATTTTATATTCACGTGATCACAAAATTTTTTTTGTTAATAACATGTGTTAACATGTTATTAACATGTTCACATGTTAACATGTTCTCAAAAAAGCCGGTGGCAAGCGACCTGGTAACTGGAAAAAATCCCGCCGGGCTTTTTCTATACCCGACGGGCCCGTCGGGATAAAGCAAAGCCCGGCGGGTCCCTGCGGGGTCGTCATATAGCCCGGCGGGGTAAAATTTTCTATATATATGGGCCCGGGGGGCCCTTTGGGATTTCATTGCTGACAACATACACAGGTAATGAAAACTTGTGTGTGTGTGTGTATGTGGGTGTGTTCGTGCGGGCAGCCGCCCACTGTCGCAATGCGCGGCAGGATGTGGGTGGTCCGCCACACGAGGGATGTGTGTGTGGGTGAGTTCGTGCGGGCAGCCGCCCATTGTCGCAATGCGCGGCAGGATTTGGGTGGCCCGCCACACGACTGGTGTGTGTGTAAGGCCATTCTTCGGAATGGTGCTTACCCTGGGGCACTTAGTCGGTAACGTGGCTAGTCTGTGTCCTATGGTAAGTATGGCACGCCGTAGCGGTACTAGTCGGTAACGCGGCAAGCATAGTATCGTTATGGCGATGTCACCTTTCCTTCCCTTCCCTTTGTCAAATGCGGACATATGGTCGATAACGCGGCCAGTGTATGTTCGTATCCTATTGGTATTCCCATAGAATCGGGCGGCATTTTGTCGTTAACGCGCCAAGTTGGTGTCGTCCGCTAGTGCATAAAATGTTTTTTGCATATTGCGGCATTTGATCGTTAACGCGGTCGAAAAAGTGTCGTAAATTTGCTTGCATATTTCGGCATATGATCGTTAACGCGGTCGAATAAATGTCGTGAATTTGTTTGATTTGACTTGTATTGTTTTTATTGTGTTTGATCCATGCGATACTTGGTTGCTAACGCGGCATGAGTATTTCATGGATCAAAGTTTACATCATATTGTCTAAACGTTTTATTTTATAATATCGTGATTCGTAACTCGAAAAATATGAATCTCTCTCTTCTTACCCCCCTCTCTCTCTCATGATACACTTCACAACTCTTTCTCTATCTCTCTCATGATTCACTTCACAACACGATAGATATGAAGATAATGTTTTTTTTTATTTCTCTTAAAATATACATAATTCTTAATAATTTCTTTTTTCTCCCTCTATTTACTAAAAAATTAAAACAATACATTATTTTTCTCTTTAAGAACTCACAAAAACATTAAAAATGTCATCTAATGTTTCTTCTCTCTATCTGTCACAACTCTCTCTTCCTCTCCTCTCTCTCTCTCATGATACACTTCACAATTCTCTCTCTCTCTCTCGCAATGATACACTTCACAACTCTCTCTCTCTCTCTCTCATGATACACTTCACATCTCTCTCTCTATCACGATAGGTATGTAGATGAGGAGTGCTTTAGGATTACAAAACATTATTTTTCTCTCTTTAGGAACTCACAAAACTATAAAAAATGTCATTTAATTTTTCCTCTCTCTATCTGTCACACCTCTCTCTCTTCCTCCCTCCCCCTCTCTCTCTCTCATTCGATAATGTATACACTTCGTAAGTAATAATGCGCTTGTTGCAGTTGTCTCACGTTCGATAATGTATTGCATGATGTTGAGTTCAGTAATATTGTTTAATATATTCTGTTTTTGTTTGATCATTGATAAGTAATGATACACTTGTTGCTGTTCTCTCATGTTTGATGATGTATTGGATGATGTTGAGTTCATTAAAATTATTTGATATTCCGTTTTTGTATGAACATTGACGATATTGATATACTTATTGCTGTTCTCTCACGTTTGCTTGATGTCAGTATCAGTAATGTTTGATATTCTGTTTTTTTGTGTTTAGTGATATTTGCTAGATTTACGAAGACAAAAAAACATGCTTTCCCCCGAAGAGCATAAAATCGTTCTGCGAGCAATTCGCATTGAAGCGGTCATCACAGTGTCACAATGTACTGATGATGTCGTCAAAAAGATCAATGAGTCTGAGATACTCATGCGAGATCTAATAGACCAAATATGGGAAAATGCACAGCGTCGGCTTCGAAGCGGAGGCAACGCTAAGTTGCTTGATAGACAGAAGATAGCAGATTTCAACCATCAACACATAACACGAACCATTTTGGGGAGCATGCGTGTAGCATGCAGTGATCTTAGAGATGCTGCCCCGCCTAAAGCCAATATGCAACGTCTACAGTTATGGGACGTTGTATGGAGCGAGCAAAGAGCCAAGAGCAAGCGCATGAAGGACTTGCTCTCATGGTGGAGGGCGCTGGACTGGAGTTAAACCAGGTTAAAGAAAGCTTAGGGGCCCAGCTAGCAGAGAAGGAGAAAGAAGCTGACCGATTAACTCAAGCGTCAACTCCTCCCCCGGCCAATAGAGGGATTCAAGAGCAGCTAACAAAGATCAGCCAAGATGTACAGAGCATCTCTTCACGTATTGCTCCTGTGCGCCAAGGAAACCACATCTCTCATTTTTTGATACATCCTGATCTTGTGGGAGTTTCTGCTGAGGCTACAAGTTCCTCCACCCCCCAATGTCCTGTATGTTACAAAGTATTCGATGGGTGGAGCGGCCAGTATATACTACCATGTGGACACTACTACCACTTAATATGTTTAGTGAGACAAATGCAAAATACTTCCACATGTGCATTGTGCAATGTCCCAATAAATCAAGGTATTTATACAGTGTTCGGCATGGCTAGCGAATATAAACCACCAGGACCTTTAGATGCAACTCCTAGTGCAATTCGTAATTTATTTCAAGATGAGAGTTAAGAAAAACAAATCCTACTTTTGTATTGATAATTCCTCCAAATATGATCATTTGTACAAGTACTTTTTATTAAATTAATGAAGTGACTTCTTCCTCTATGTCAGTATCTTGCTCCAAAATTCTTTCACCGTTTACTCTCTCGTCTGCTAAATTAAGCTCATCTAAGTCAATGTCTAAATTGTCTTCTATCTCAAGGGTGGTGCACAACGTACGTCCAACATCAAAGCTCTCGTCTACTACATCATCACAATTGTACATCCATCTGGGCATATCTTCTTCATACTCTTCGCTTTCAATGTCTCGCAAGATCTTTTCATTGCAGTACATGTAAACAAGTTTATCTGCTCGATCTGCAAGAAGTCGATTGCGAATAGTACTATGAATATATTTATACATGCTCCAGTTTCTTTCTGAGCCTGAGTTTGAAGAGCACTGACTTAGAACCTTCATCGCAAGGTTGCGCAATAAAGCATAATGCTCACCACCATTCATCATCCACCACTTCCATGCAGGTTGCTCTTTAGTCATTTGTTGAACAAGGGAGTTGGAAAATAAACCTTCTTTCAACCGAAATGAGGTCATCTCCTTTATGCACTGTACACGATCATCATCATTATTATAGAAAGTGTTTACCACTTTATAAAAATCTTGCACCACCTCAACGTTGGACATCAAATCCATATTCCAATATTCAGGATCTAACATGTAAGCAGCACTGTGCAGTGGTGAATGCGCTCCAATCCATCTAGCATGAAAGTACTTCAACAGAACTTTTCTTTGTCTACTGGAGAATAGTACACGCCATTGCTTTTCCACCACTGAATGCTCTAATTTCTCAGGACACTCCAAACTCCGCTAGACAGTCCACCATTGCATCCATGCTTTTTCGAGATTAGGCGCTCTTTGATCAAGACTTCGTACAGCATACATAACAGGCATCATTACATGGTATGCATCCATCACACTATTCCACCAACTTCTTCTCGTAAGCGCTCCCTTCAAGACTTTGATTTTCTCTTTCACTTTTTCAAGTTGAGTGTTCTCCCAGTCATGAAATGCCATGCATGTAAATGTTTCACAAACTGCATCTTTATTTCTAAGAAGAGACTCAAAAGTGTAAAAGTGAGTGCAAAACCTAGTCTCCGCTGGGAAGCTTTAACATAACTGACATGCGAGGTCGAAACATATCTAAAACTCTCTGTCTCTTGAGCATGAATTTCACAAGCTGGCGAGCAGTGTCGACGATCGAGGCAAACCATTTGGTATCATCAGATTTATACCAATCTTTTAATACAAGATTCAAACTATGAGTATTACATCCTACCGAAAAAATATGTGGATATTGTCGCTGTAGGATTCTGGATGCATTTTTACAATTTTTTGCATTGTCCATGACGACTTGGACTACATTTTTGGCACCCACTTCCTCTATCACAGAGCTAATGACTTGAGCAATGTAAGCCCCAGTTTTGATTGAACCAGCTGAATCCACGGCACGGATGAAAGTCTCACCTCTAGGTGAAATAACCATTACATTAATTAATGGTTTTCTTTGCACATTAGACCATCCATCACTTACTATACTACATCCAGAAAGCTCTATATTGCTAAGAATTATTCTTTGTACACGTTCTTTTACCTGCGCATAACATTTCTCTAATAGATCATTTCGCATAGCATGGTACGTAGGCAGTGAAAACCCTGGTCCAAACTCACCAATTTTCTTCCATGCTCTCTTCCAATGCTCACTGTCCACCATCATCATAGCACTCCCAGAAAAGTAAATCGCTTCAGCAAGGACGAGTTGTGCATCATCGAGTCGACCTTGACGTAGGCTTTCTTGCAATGAAGTTTGACGCATGGGTATATTTCCTACGTCAAAGTTTCGCTTACAAGAAGATGCACTGGGTAGATTACTTTCTGGTTGCACATTGCCATTCGGGGTACAAGTAGGCGATGTAGCGGGAGTTTGATGATTAGAACAACAGTGTTCTTGCTGCCTTGATACATTAACGGTAGGAGTGTCATGTTTTCTTGAATCTTTCTTTTGAATTTCTTCTCTTATGCGTTTGGCCACTATAGGTGCAGAGGGATGGGTACATGACTTTTTCTTCGGTCCGCCTAAAAAGTGTTCTCTTAGTCGAGGAGCCCCACCTGATTTTACTGCATGGCATAGCTTACACTCCCAATCTATGAATCGATCACCAACGTTAATTGCATATTGCCACTTTATCCCAGGTGCCTTTTTTTTCCTACTATTTGAAATTTGGACTCTATTGGAGGTATCACTGGATCCAACATTGTCCTCCATCTCAACAAATAACCTATTCAACCAAGCATATAACAATGAATACACAAATGAAAAAACAACAAATCACTCACGTATAACAAAACATACATTAGCAGACAAAGTACTTCGAAACTATCTTGACAAATACAAAAGATCATCACATAACACAAAACTACTTCAAACTATCTTGCAAGGTCTTACTACAAAACTACTTCGAAACTATCATGCACATTGCACCCCCAATGAAGGATGCCTTTTGTACCCAATTAAGGATACTTTACACAATCAAAGATCTATGCTTGCCCAATACTCTAGTATAGGACAATAGACCTTCTCTAACATTCACAAAAAAAATCAAAGATCTATGCTTGCCCAATACTCTAGTATAGGACAATAGACCCTTGTCTACTCTAAACTATATCAAGTATCAAGAACCAATACAAGCCCCTAAGCAGGACTCTTGGCTCCATCAAACCATTCATAAAGCAGAATGAGGTAGATTACATACGTGGCTCAAATGCAAAGCTGAATGACTCCAAATTTATCCCTAAATCTCCGCAAGTATTAGCTACGAACCACACCCTGCCCCCAGTTCAAAGAACTAAGGACGAGTGGCTCAATAGCCTTAGGAGTGCCTACAAGGAAAGACGACAGTCCCTAAAATAAGGACGTTCCTCCCAAGAGGACACTTCTAGCAACTCGAGAGCTCTACAAGTACTTTGAGGAGAGATATCACGCCCCCAAAACAAGGACTATCTTCCCAAAAGTTGTACGATGGGTGTTGGGCAGTGTTTATATACAGAATAATACCCCGTCGTCGGTGTTCCTTCTTTTTCCCGGCGGGCCCGCTGGGCTTTTATCTTTCCCGGCGGGCCCGCCGAGAAAACTCTATACCCCGGCGGGCCCGCCGAGAAAGATAAAAGCCCGGAGGTGTTATTGGACTAGTGGGTTCCGGCAGGTCATTTCTCAGGTCATGTAAATATATAATGTGATCACAAGTTTTAATATGTTAACACTAGGTTTTGTTAACGTGATCACAAAATTGTGAAGACGTTAATGAAATCCCTGTACACTACTCGTGTATCCTTTTTTACAACATTATACTACATCATGCTCCTGATGTTTCTATGTCTTTAATAACTACATACACTCCTTGTGTATCTTTTACAACATTACACTCCTCATGTATCTATGATTTTTATTCTTATGCTCTAATGAACTCTTGTGCTACCTTGCATATTTTTTTTGTGGATGCCCCAAGTGTGCTCAATATTCTAGGCATGAAGCTTATAAAAAGGATTGGTTAATATTCTTTGCATGCACATGAAGAAGGTGGACATAAATATGAAGAAGTTCACTTATTCTTTGTCTTATTTTAAGAAGAAGACTAAGAATAAGACCACTTCTTCTCTGTAATTTTCTTCTTGTTGCAAAGTTTTATGTGAATATGAAGAAAAAGAAGAATAAGAAACATAACATGAATCTTCTTCTTCTTAATGGTATGTACATGCATCGCATGTGCCTATGCATCCCTTCCATCCCATCTCGTTTGAGTAGTAGTGGGAAGTAATGGTGGTGTATGTGGAGGAGCCATATCTGTATCAGATTCTTATACAATAAAGGATGCCAGATGGTATTGAATGGGTTAAAAGGATGCATCTATAATATAGGTTCTTTTTTAATCTTTTAAACACAAGGTGGGGAGGTGCATGGGTTTGGATAAAGATAAAAAGACTCTTTCACCAAGAGATGCATGTCATCACCACACCTTTGTATCTTTTAGTTCCCAATGTATCTTGGGTCCTTGTTAGATGACACATTGAAAATGTGGAGGCTCAAATGCAATAGAAGAGAGGCCAAGGCCAAGGTTAGAGAGATAAGACAAGAAACTTGATGGTCGGGATTGATCTTAGGGTAATTTTTTTGTAATGTATCCTATATTCTCTTCCATTTAATTAATCGTAAATATTCACAATATTTCTTAAGGTTTTTGAAAATCAGAATACACTTCAAGAGAAAGAAGATATTTTTAATAAATATATTCGTTCTCTAGGTTTGACAATCCAAAAACACATAATAATCACCAATACAATTACTCAAAATCAAAGAGAAAATCACCAATAGAAAATCTACCCAACTTAGGGCTTTTCCTCGATGCCCACATGCCTGGCAGGTAGACAATATCGATCGGCCCGAATCTCAAAATCTCTCTCTCTCTTCTTGCACAGAATCACCTTGAGGCTCTGAAAGAATAGCCCAAAAACCATCCCATGAGAGTAAGTTAGATTACCATGTACGAAAACGATAAAGATATCAATCTTTTTTTTTTCACATTGCAAAGTCGTATAAGATTCATTTCGAGAATTCCGGCCAAACCATGCGAAATCTCCAAATGGTACAAACATGGCCCTTGTTGCTCTTATGATGATCTATCTTTATTTAATTCTTCTCTCTAAAAAATAAAGTTATCTACACCCTCATGCGAAGCCATTACCAAAATTTAAGGGTCAATTTGGTGTGAGGGCCCTGTTTCAAGCACCTATTGCGGTTATACTTACTATGTAAACCCCTATATGAGTTTCCCTTTAATCTAAACTACCCAATGCAACCCCATTATACATTATCTAACATGGTTTAGGTATGCTAAAGAAATCACTTACAAATGACAACACGAAAATCCCAAAGTCGACCAAAAATTGACATCTCTAAAATTATTCAATTTGTGGCCAAAATTAATCTTTTATGTCCTCCAAGTATATCCTGCTTTTAAACATTAAATACAGATACTAAAAATCACCAAGTCAACTGGACCCAAAAATATGTACATATGAGTATGTTACATTTTTTCAAAAATATGTACATATGAGTATGTTACATTTTTTTGACTGGAGGGGTGGAGGCTAAAAGGCTAGACAAGAGAGGATGACAAGCTTATATAATAAAGTGAAAGTGGATACATGGAGGAAGGGGATAACATGTGCTTTTTCCTAGCAATATATTGAGAGAGATCGGAGTAGAGAAACATATGGAAGAAATTGCACTTATACACATAGTTAGCAAAAATAGATAGTATTGTTTACTCTTGAGATGAAATGCTACATACGAGATGAAATGCTACATACTATTTTTGTATATTAAGACCTAATGTAAAAGGAAAATTTTGCCCACATACAAGATGTAAAGGATACCATATTTATCCTATGTAAACAAGAGAAGCTAGGAAAGAGCCAATGATTGAAAGGCCCACAACCTATTTGTTTGTTCCATTGAAATGATCTGAATAGTTTTAGAATGATATCAGTGGTGCGCCCGAGTGATAGAATATGTAATAACTTTATTGAGTCTTGACAAAAGAATTATTAACTAAGTCCACTGAGGCAGACTTATGCTGCTTAGCGTCGCAGGGTTGTCCCGGAGTATGTGAAGCAGGAGACGGAGATCTCTCGATACTTGCCAATGCTCAGCACTTGTCTGTTGGCTGCCAGTACCTCGAGCGTGGGACAAAAATCCTTCACGACCACGCTCTCCGTGAAATGCTGCGAGAGTACGACACCACGCCTCTTCGCTTTTACTTCAATGCTCACGGAGCTGCTGTCGCGGATACTTATCTTCTGAGACATATCTTCTGAGACATATCTGTGTGTGTGTGTGTTTTCCGGATGATTATGTAAAAGAAAACTCGAGGTTGGCTTAGCAGGATTCCGAAGAGGAAAGCAGATAGCAGAGGTCTTGCACATCAGTCGAACGATTCAACGATCATTATATAGAGAGAGAGCGGTGGAGCTTGAGTGCTTCTCAAGCTTCTAGAGGAAACTACAGCAGAAGCTGTTCTCGTGTGCACTGCGATCGCTTGTGGTCTCGTTGAACCTACAGAGAACCTGCAATAAGGAAGGCCTCCAGCTTGGTCTCGTTGAACCTACAGAGAAGCTGCTATAAGGAAGGCCTCCTTGGTCTCGCGGAAGCCACAAGAAACGTCGCCTGTGAACCGAGTAGCGTAGAGAGCCGGCAATCGCAACGCCGACCTCCACAGGGTAACTTTGCCGTCCTTCAACAGGTCGCCGTGGAAGCCTGTGTGTGTGTGTGTACATATATATACATAAGTGGAAGCCTGTCAAACGTGATCATGTCACGATGCTGCGGCCTTGCTTCTATGGAGTTTCATCAAGCTTTCCTACAGAGAAGCTGCTATAAGGAAGCCACAAGAAACGTCGCCTGTGAAGCGAGTAGCGTAGAGAGCCGGCAATCGCAACGCCGACCTCCACAGGGTGACTTTGCCGTCGTTCAACAGGTCAAACGTGATCGTGTCACGATGCTGCGGCCTTGCTTCTATGGAGCTTTCCTACTAGCTTCATCAAATTTCGTAAAATTAAACAGAAATACACGCAAACAGAAATACACGCAAACATTTGTCAACCGAAAAATTGTACGTTTACATTAAATTGTCGTACAGGGCAATGGATGGATCATTGTTACGGACCCTTCTGGTTGTAGATAAGTGTTTTGAATACGAAAGTTACATATAAGTGTCCTTTTTCATTTAACGCTATTTATATGTATATATATCCTAGTGTGTTCCATTTTCCAAGGTATCGTGGTATATCCAAGCTACATTCACTCCTTATCGTGGCATTTAAAAAAAAAAACCAAATATCTTGATGTGGGCACATTAAGCGTTAGGACTAATAAGCCCTAGTGTAAGAATGTATGGGAACACAATGTATATGTGTATATATGTATGTGTGTGTGTGTATACATATATATACATAAGTCTATTTTGGATTAACTAGACACTCATCATTGATGCAATATATAAAAGAATCTCCTTCCCCTTCCCTTTTGGTTGCGCCCCTAGCTTTTTCCCTTCTACTTTCAAGACTACAAATCCCTTTTCGAGGCTTCTATTTATTGCCTAAGCTGCTCACTTTCTTTATGCAACTCCTCTTCTCTACCAGTGCCTCCTCTGCTATGTTCAACTTCTTTCCCTAGTCCATTAATGGCTGGTGCTTCCAAATCTTTTGCTGGTTCTAGGCCTGTTGTTGTTAAGGCTAGATCGGGATTTCCAGACCCTCCATCTGGATTTCCACCTCTTGACTAGTGGGAAGACAATTGTTTGTAGGAAGGTGTGGGGGCTTGCATTACTGATGTTAGCTTTTCCATATAATCTCCCCACACCTCCTTAAGGGTATCCACCGTATGACCTTTCCATTGCTCCATCCTCTCAATAATGGAAGCGGGCTGACTTAATAAAATGCAAAAATAGATCTAGTAGCTCTAATAGGCCAGTAAAAAAATGAAGAAGGCCATGGAGGAAATGAAGGAGACGATGGCCAAGAAAGACTAGGAGACTATGCAAATGGAGAAGGAATTAAACAGGGACATAAAAAATCTAGCCACAATAGAAGGCCAAGTCACCCTAAGCTGAGAGGAGCACATCAAAATCATAAGAGATGTCCATGATATGGCTAATAGGGAAAAGTGGAGCTAGTGAAGGTAGAAGCCAAATTGGCACTTCTAGATGCGTAAGAATTTGTAGAATTGTACGTGCTGGGATGTGGAGAGAATGGAACAGTGGAAAGGTGTGGGGAGATGCACAAGAAAGAGCTCAAAAGGACAAGGAGAAGGGACCTAAAGGAGATGCACCAGGGAAGCTAGAAAGTTCAAAACTCTCTAGAAAACCTTAGGAATAGGCCTCGGGACAAAGAAAGAAGATAATATTTGAATTTGCAGAGAAAAGACTATGAAAAAAAAGGGGAAGATAATATTTGAATTTGGAGAGAAAAAGACTATGAAAAAAAGGGGAAGATTGCCAAGGATGGAGTCAATGGGGCAAGGACAATGCAAAGTGGCATACAACTCAAGGAAGACCTGGCCGACATAGGTAAGTCATTATTTTCCTAGAAGCTTGAGAAGCAACAAATAGGAGGGCACCTTGACCACCAACCTACAGTTGGACATGCAACCTCCACAGCTAGGACACTTTGCACCCATGTCTGCCTAAACTTTTCAAGCACAAGTAAGCTTTCCAAACACCATTGAAATGGAGTGGGTGCAGGGAGCCTTGCATTACGTTCAATGATGCACTCAAATACGAGGAAGCTACAATCCATCAAGAAGGAAAAGCACGCTGCCCTATAAATAGTGATAAGCCAACACGAACCCCTACTGGAGGAGCTACACATGAGAATAATGGAAGAAGGCTAACTAAATAAAATTCAAAAATAGATCTAGTAGCTCCAATAGGCCAGTAAAAAAATGAAGAAGGAGATGGAGGAAATGAAGGAGACGATGGCCAAGAAACACTAGGAGACTATGCAAATGTAGACAGAATTAACTAAGAACATAGAAAACCTAGCCATAATAGAAGGGCAAGTCACCCCCTGATCTGAGAGGAGCACATCAAAATCCTAAGAGATGTACAGGATAGGGCTTACGGGGATAAAGTGGAGATGGTGAAGGTAGAACCAGACTCGTAGTTCTTGTAGAATTGTATGTGCTAGACATGGAGAGATTGGAGCAATGGGAAGGTCATACGGTGGATGACCTTAAGGAGGTGTGGGGAGATTATCTCGAAAAGCTAACATCAGTAATGCAAGCCCCCACACCTTCCTACAAACAATTGCCTCCCCACTAGTCAAGAGGTGGAAATCTAGATGGAGGGTCCGGAAATCTCGATCTAGCCTTACAACAGGCCTAGAACCAGCAAAAGATTTGGAAGCACCAGCCATTAATGGAGTAGGGAAAGAAGTTCAACATAGCAAAGGAGGCACCGGTAGAGAAGAGGAGTTGCATAAGGAAAATGAGCAGCTTAGGCAATAAATGGGATTTGTAGTCTTGAAAGTAGAAGGGAAAAAGCTAGGGGCACAACTAGAAGGGAAGGGGAAGGAGATTGTTTTATATATTGCATCAACGATGAGTGTCTAGTTAATCCAAAATAGACTTATGTATATATATGTATACACACATACGTATATACACACAGACAAGCTTCCACGGCGACCTGTTGAAGGACGGCAAAGTTACCCTGTGGAGGTCGGCGTTGCGATTGCCAGCTCTCTACGCTACTCGCTTCACAAGCGACGTTTCTTGTGGCTTCCGCGAGACCAAGGAGGCCTTCCTTATAGCACCTTCTCTGTAGGTTCAACAAAACCAAGCTGGAGGCCTTCCTTATTGCAGGTTCAACGAGAACACAAGCGATCACAGTGCACACGAGAAGAGCTTCTGGTGTAGTTTCCTCTAGAAGCTTGAGAAGCACTCAAGCTCCACCGCTCTCTTTCTCTATATAATGATCGTTGAATCGTTCGACTGATGTGCAAGACCTCTGCTATCTGCTTTCCTCTTCGAAATCCTGCTAAGCCAACCTCGAGTTTTCTTTTCAATAATCATTCGGAAAACACACACACACACAGATATGTCTCAGAAGATAAGTATCTGCAACAGTAGCTCCTCCAGCATTGAAGTAAAGGCGAAGACGCATGGCCTCGTCAATGACTCTCCCAGCATCTCACCGAGAGGGCAGGAGAGCGTGGTCGTGAAGGATTTTTCTCCCACGCTCAAGGTACTAGCGGCCAACAGACAAGTGCTGAGCATTGGGAGCACGGCTATTAGCAAGTATCGAGAGATCTCCGTCTTCGGCTCACGCGAAGCAGGCTTCACATACTCCGGGACAACCCTACGATGCTAAGAAGCATAAGTCTGCCTCAGTGGACTTAGCTAATAATTCTTTTGTCAAGACTCGATAAAGTTATTACATATGCTATCACTAGGGTGCACCACTGATATCATTCTAAAACTATCCAGATCATGTCAATGGAACAAACAAATAGGTAGTGGCCTTTCAATCATTGGCTCTTTCCTAGCTTCTCCTATTTACATAGGATGAATATGGTATCCTTTACATTTTGTATGTCGGCAAAATTTTCCTTTTACATTAGGTTTTAATATACGAAAATAGTATGTAGCATTTCATCTCAAGAGTAAACAATACTATCTATTTTTGCTAACTATGTGTATAAGTGAAATTTCCTCCATATGTTTCTCTACTCCGATCTCTCTCAATATATTGCTAGGAAAAAGCGACATGTCATCCCCTTCCTCCATGTATCCACTTCCACTTTATTATATCAGCTCGTCATCCTCTCTTGTCTAACCTTTTAGCCTCCACCCCTCCACTCAAAAAAAAATGTAACATACTCATATGTACATATTTTTGCGTCCAGTTGACCTGGTGATTTTTAGCATCTATATTTAATGTTTAAAAGTGAGATATACTTGGAGGACATAAAAGATTAATTTTGGCCACAAATTGAGTGATTTTAGAGATGTCAATTTTTGGTCAATTTTGGGGTTTTTGTGGTCATTTGTAAGTGATTTCTATAGCATACCTAACCATGTTAGATAATATATAATAGGGTCACATTGGGTAGTTTAGATTAAAGGAAACTCATATAGGGGTTTATATAGTAAGTATAGCCACAATAGGTGCCAAAAATAGGGCCCTCACAGACCCTTAATTTTTGGTAATGGCTTCGCATGAGGGTGTAGATAACTTTATTTTTTAGAGAGAAGAATTAAAAAAAAGATAGATCATCATAAGAGCAACAAAGTCCATGTTCATACCATTTGAAGATTTTGCATGGTTTGCCCGGAATTTGTGAAATGAATCTGATACGACTTTCCAGTGTTTTAAAAAAAAGATTGATATCTTTATCATTTTCGTACATGGTCATTTAACTTACTCTCATGGGATGGTTTTTCGGCTATTCTTTCAGAGCCTCGAGGTGATTCTATGCAAGAAGAGAGAGAGAGATTTTGAGATTCGGGCCGATCGGTATTGTCTACCTGCCAGGCATATGGGAATCGAGGAAAAGCCCTAAATTGGCTAGATTTTCTATTGGTGATTTTCTCTTTGATTTTGAGTAATTGTATTGGCAATTATTATGTGTTTTTGGATTGTCAAACTTGGAAAACGATTATATCTATTGAAAATATCTTCTTTCTCTTGAAGTGTGTTGTGATTTTCAAAAACCTTGAGAAATATTGTGAATATTTATGATTAAATAAATGGAACAAAATATAGGATACATTACAAAAAAATTACCCTAAGACCAATCGCGACCATCCAAGTTTCTTGTCTTGTCTCTCTAACCTTGGCCTTGGCCTCTCTTCTATTGCATTTGAGCCTCCACATTTTCAACGTGTCATCTAACAAGGACCCAAGATACATTGGGAACTAAAACATACAAAGGTGTGGTGACATGCATCTCTTGGTGAAAGAGTCTTTTTGTCTTTATCCAAACCCATGCACCTCCCCACCTTGTGTTTAAAAGATTAAAAAAGATCCTATATTATAGATGCATCCTTTTAAAAGATTAAAAAAGATCCTATATTATAGATGCATGTACAATACCATCTCGCATCCTATATTGTATATTTTAGATGCATGTACATACCATTAAGAAGAAGAAGATTCATGTTATGTTTCTTCTTCTTCTTTTTCTTCATATTCACATAAAACTTTGCAACAAGAAGAAAATTACAAAGAAGAAGTGGTCTTATTCTTGGTCTTCTTCTTAAAATAAGACAAAGAATAATTGAACTTCTTCTTCATATTTATGTCAACCTTCTTCATGTGCATGCAAAGAATATTAACAAATCCTTTTTATAAGCTTTATGTCTAGAATATTGAGCACACTTGGGGCATCCGCAAAAAAAAATATGCAAGGTAGCACAAGAGTTCATTAGAACATAAGAATAAAAAGCATAGATACATGAGGATTGTAATGTTGTAAAAGATACACAAGGAGTGTATGTAGTTATTAAAGACATAGAAACATCAGGAGCATGATGTAGTATAATGTTGTAAAAGGATACACGAGTAGTGTATCTAGTTATTAAAAACATAGATACATCAAGAGTGTATCTAGTTATCAAAAACATAGATACATAGGAAGTGTAGCTAGGATTGGAGTGTATGTAGAATTGGAATGTTTTAAAGGAGAGTATCTAGAATTGGAAAATATACAACTAAGGGGATTTTATAAAGTACCCTTAGATACATGTTCTATAGAAGATTTTAAAATAGTCACCCCCTCACCATCTCCCTCTATGATTTAGCATGAATGTTAACAAAGTGACGATTAAAGAGAATCAAATAAGAGAAAGAAGAAGAATGCGAAGAGATTCTTGTTCCTCTTCTTCATAATCACATCAAGTTTACGTTATCGTAAAAGAAAAAGAAGAAGAGCCCGAATTCTCCTCCTCCTCCTCCTTCTTCTTCTTCTTCTTATTTTCCAAACTTATGTCAAGATTCTTTACATCAATGTGAAGAAGTAAAACAAGGGCCCCACTTCATTATTGTTTTTGCATTCTTTATATTCTTATTCTTCTTTTAGCTTGTAAAAATAAGTGTTCTCAAATTACAAACATTTAACAAGCTTTGTATGGACACCCCTAAATACGAGAAATCTATGACACCCCTAAATAGTACACAACTATTACGATATGCATATATATAACTTGAATCCACAACATTCATGGAAGTTGTTTTTGTCACTTCAGGCTATGTTTCTAGCATCAATTTGTTTGGAGGGAGAATCTTCTTCAAAACCTAGTTAGAATTAGTTGATACATAAACACCATTGGAAATTAAAGGGATCATTACAATCATTTCTCCTTAAAGATTCCTAACAATATCCCTAAAAGGAGGTTTTCTTAGAAAAACAATATAAATAAGCAATAGAGAAAATAAAGAATGTCATTTTTAAGCTTGATTTTAAGGGGTCGTTACAATCATTTCTCCTTAAAGATTCCTAACAATATCCCTAAAAAGAGGTTTTCTTAGAAAAACAATATAAATAAGCAATAGAGAAAATAAAGAATGTCATTTTTAAGCTTGATTTTAACTTTCCAAATCTTTTTTGAATGAGGTAATCTTTAGAAAACCAAGAAAAGTAGCCTTTTGTGGAAGAAGCTTCATTCCAAATATTTGGTGGTATATGAAATGTTTAAAAACCAATCAAATCAGCAAATTAGGTAAAATCATATTACAAATCACTCTATTACACATGTAAATCCTATAGAGCTTATCTCACAATTTCACATTTTTCAAATTTAGCTTTTATTTTAATATTTATGCCAAATTTTAAGATTTATTATCCATTTATGAAAAAATTGAATTTATTTTTAGTACTGGTAACGCGTGAATATGTTACTAACCCTAAAGGGAGTGTGGGAATCCATAGAAGTGGATAGAGTTAACAAATAGATCAAATTAGGAATGAAAATGTGAAACGTATCCATATTTTGTTCCATGATCTAACACAAAATTTCTCAAAACTTACAAATAAATTGCACATACTTCAGAAAACAAAGAGATTTTCAAGAAACCATAATCGTTTATAAATCCAAAGTAACAATAATATTCATCAATACAAAATCTCTAAATGAGAGAGAGAATCACCAACAAAAGATCTAGCCAATCTAGGGCTTTCTCCGATGCCCTTCCACCTAACCTCCACACACTGGACATCGCAGCTATCCTAAGTATGCCTCTTTCTGAATCTTATCCTCTCTAGGTTCTACCAAATGGCTCCCAAAAGGCATAAATCTTGTTCTCTATCCGGTGTTCCTTGTCTAGGTCGGTGGACTGAATCTCGAAATCTCATCTTTAGTCTCATTATACACATGCATATCAATCAGTCATACGCTGTCGTGACGTGGGTGATGTCGTTGGGAAAGTACGAGACTTCTAGCTGTGAGAGTAGCTTCTAATTCCCACAAGGAAACTCACACACATAACTCTCCAAGGATCATAGGACATCTCCATTTTTGATGACATAAACATGTTCCAATTCACCTCAATACATTCCCAAATTCAGCCTGATGGTTGCACATAAATTGTGTATCAAGTGCATGTCCCGTTCCAAGCATAGATTTACTGACTCCTTTTTCCAAATGCCTCAAACCATTCACATGTAGGCACAACATAATCTTCAAAAAATTCCCACATACATGTGGCCATTCACATCACATACATCAAGTGACTCCAAATCCATCATTTCAAGGTGTCTCTTTATCTCCTGAAAACCTGCTTTTCAATTCCAACAACTCACAAACAAAAGATGACATATGGCATATCTATAACATGCTCATGTGATTCTAAGAAACTCCATGACTTGCATTCCAAAATCCATTTGAGTAGAAAGCAAAATCCAATTTCCAGAAACCTTACTGTATTTTTGATGCTTTGATTCCACGTATTTTGGATGCTTTGATTCCACGACTCGTCAAATCCAAGTTCTTCTTAATTTACAAAACCTTTAAAGGTTTATAGGCTTTACCATTTTCCAAATGGTAGGTAGGTTAGTGAATAAAAATTAAAAAAAAACATCACTTATCTGAAAGTAAACAAGGCGAATTTTTCTTGATTTTTGCTAATTCCCATATGGTCGCTTCACTGACCGCACAAGGCAGAGAATAGGTATTATTTGAAAACCATCTCCTTGGATAGCACGCATTTTTCTCTTTAATTCTTACCCCAACATGCTTAATACAGCAGCTCCAGTTCTCATTTTTTTATTACTGGTAGAAAGCACCCCTGGTTATCATTTTTTGCACACCTCTTCTCTGCGCACGCCGCTTCTCTGGTTTTTCTCCCCTTTCCCGCAAGGAAATCGGGTGCACCCGCCTTTTGCAGCTATTTTCACATATTTCCCCAGTTCAAAAAAACTCATGCGCCACCTTTCTTTTTACATTGTTTTCGGATATTTCTTCTTTTGCTGCCACGCAAGCTGCCCTCATAAGCTTCAATACATATGATATGTCTATTTCTCATATGCAAAATGCTTGGACCAAAGCTACATCAAACATCATATACATGTCATAAGTCTACTAAAGCATGCCTCATGCTTGCACTCCCGTAAGAGGTATTCATTGACTCGGCCCATCGATACCATAGAGAAGCTACTACACATTATGCACATGGGTAGCCATTAACATCATTAACATATCCCTTTGGCGAGCCACTCATACCATCATTTATATAGCCACGCAGACCATGTATATAACTGAGTGTTTCCAACTTACCCATGAGGTCTGAGTAGCAGCAGAACCATCACCACCACACTCACATACAAAAGCTTCGAGACCTGACTCAGCCTCAGCTCGTCTTATTGAACCTCATTTACAATATGAACATATGTACATGGGCATCATATAATGACTCGTCATAGCACTTAATCCCATGCATCTAGATTTGCATTTAATAGTCTCATATGCATGGTTTCACACCATAGACGTGCTATGGCACGACATCCACCCCCTCTAAACCTGCACATCCTCTGGTATGTGCCAAATCATCATTAAGATCCACATATATCTGGATGTCGTCTTCATCTTCTACATTATTAGGGAAATCATCCTCTTCCTCTTCAGCCATATCCATGTTTTCACTATCAAGCCTCTCATCCTGAGTTCCCTGTGAATCAAAAGGATCTCTGTCAAGCCTTCTTTTAAACATCTTGATCCTTTTGCCTGCTACAAGATTCTTTATCTCTGTTCCATCAAGCTCACACAGGGTATACGTGGCATTTCCATGCACATGCTTGACAATGTAAGGGCCAAACCATCTTTTTGCAAATTTTCTTTGAACAGTGAATTGGTTGTCAAGGCTACTATCATACATTAGGACCCAATCACCTTCTTCAATAGGTTTTGGCCGGAGTCTGTGTCTTCTATCAAATCTTTCTTTATTTTTCAACCTTGCATCTTTCAAGCGAGCTTTAGCAAGCTCTACATCTTCAGGCCTCCTCTCCAACTGCAAGGAGGTCTTCCCTGCTCAATCCTCTCCAACTGCCTTTTTCGCAATGCAAGGAGGTCTTCCCTGCTCAATCCTTCCACCCAGGGCAATACATTCCAAGTTGGAACTACTTCTTCAACTGGCATTACTGGCTTCTGACCATACATTAATTCTGCAGGCATCTTTCAAGCAAGCTTTAGCAAGCTCTACCTTATTCGCAATGCAAGGAGGTCCTCCGTGCTCAATCCTTCCACCCAGGGCAATACATTCCAAGTTGGAACTACTTCTTCAACTGGCATTACTGGCTTCTGACCATACATTAATTCTGCAGGCATCTATCCTGTTCGCTGAGCTATGAGTTGTACGGTCAGCCCACAAAGCATATGGTAGCAGCCTTGGCCACTCTCGCATTCTTTCTCTGCATGCCTTAGCCAAAGCTTTAATGATTGGAGGATGTCCTCGCTCACTTTTACCATTGCCCTCAGGATTGTAAGCACATTTTAGGGACAGTTTGATGCCAATTCTAGAGAAGAATTCCCTTGCTTCTTCAACATCTAGCTCACCCCTATCAGCTGTTATTTTCCCAACACAACCATACCGGCAAATCACATCTTCCAAGAGAAATTTGCATATTGTTTCCGACTCTTTGTTCTAAGAGCACGTCCTTCTACCTGATTTGTCAAATCTTCCCTTGCAAGTGCTATGTACCGCATCTGCCAAATTCCCAAAGGCACTGTAACTAGATCCACTACCCATTTGTAGTGCATGGCAGGTAGGTAGGTTGGTTGCAAGCCATCACGATGTCACACATTTGAGTACATTTGACATACCATGCATGTTTCCACATATTGGGAAATATCCTTGTACATTCCTTTCCACCAATATTTTTCCTTTATTTTGGTAAAGGTGGCCCACACACTTCGATGTCCAGCCCAGAGACTCTCATGGAATTCTTTTACAAGCTTCCCTTGAGTCTCTTTATGACATATGACTCTCTGTGGCATAGCATTCCTCTGCTTAGGATGCTTCCAGAGGTACCCATCCTTTAGAAAATAACCATATGCTTTTCTGCGGATCCTCTTAAATTCTGAGTCAGACCAATTTTCCTGTCTTGTTAGAGTACTCAAGTATTGACCAATAAGCAACCAATCTCCTTCATACATTTCCTCAGTAAAAGACTCAAGTGCATTTGATAAGCAAGTATGGTCCCCTTTTGCATATGCAGTAGTGTAGAACTTTGTACCTACATCATCAATGTCACTAATCATCTCTTTTTCATCTTCATACCTGGCTCTTGATAGCATATCTGCAACTGGATTATCTTTTCCTACAATATGCTCAAACTCAAGATTTAGTGATTTGATATAGGCAATCCACCTAAGCATAGCAATATCCAGAGTGGTACAGCTTGCTATCATCCCAAGAAGTGGCAAGCAATCAGTTTCCACAAGTACAGATGCCCCAATAAGATATTCTTTTTCACATTTTAGAGCAATGACTATTCCCCATAACTCTCTCTTGACCTGCGGATATTTTCGTTGTCGAATGCTTAATACCTTTGCTCCAAATCTGATTACATACCTGTGATCATCCTCATCATCTTGCCCTACTGCCCATCCTATCCCAGTAGGACTAGTATCAACTCTAACAATCACAGGCCTACCACACTCATAATCTGCCTTCCTTAGAGTAGGTGATGATTGAAGCAGATATTTCAGCTTCCGCATAGCTTTAGTATGTGCTGCACTCCACAAAAATTTTTGATTTTTCCTCAAAAGTTGATAAAGAGGATCTGCTACATGTGCATAATGCGGAATCCATATAACATAAAAGACACATGCACCAAGAAATCTCCTCAGCTCTGTAACATTAATGCATATCTCTTTTATTCTTTGTATTGCATCTATCTTGGCTGGACAAGGTCGGCGTCCACTAGTACTACAAAGATGTCCCACTATTAGCACTTCACCAACCCCAAACACTGATTTCAGTCCAGATAAAGTAAGATTCACCTCTTCAAGCCTGGATAGAATCATATCACAATCCTTTATATGATTTGCCACAAACTTGCGGCACCCTTTTGAATCCAAATCCCCATCTTTGTCTTTCTCATCACAGCCTTTTATTGGCACATCATCCAGAAAAGGCATAGTTATTTGTGGTATGAAGTCTCACAAGACTTTATTCATTCCATTCATCATATGTGCCACTGAGTTGGTGGCTCCCTGTGGTAAGGCACACATCCTTACTAATCCCAAAGGAATTTTCATTGTGGTCGTCCCTGCTTTGTATATCCAGCTGGAACTGATCATATCCCGAATACAGATCACCCATAGAGTATATAGCTTTCCCTGCAAATGCTTCTGCAAACTCATCCAATCGGACCTGCTCCCACATTCCTGATTGTAACTTTGTTTACAGGTTGCATGTCTTGAATGAAGCGCAATGTTCCATTTTTCTTTGGCACGATAAACCATCTGTTGGAATATGGAGAGCATGATGGCTCCAAAATTCCCATCCTAATCTTTTCTTTTAGTAATTCCATCAGCTTTGGCAAGAGAGCCTTTGGTACTGGAATTGGCTGCAGGTTCCAGGGCACATGTGGAATAGTGAAGATCACCATTGGTGCTATTATGCTTGGATCAACACAGCCTATCTCATGTGGCTGAAAAGCAAAGGCCTTCCCATGTTTTACAAGCATCTCCTTAAAGCATTCCCTTTCAACTGGCAACAGAAAATCCTTTTCACCAATCTTCAGCTCTTTTAGGGTTTCCTGTGTAAACTTATGCCCAATTTTCTTTGGATCTCTGAGATTCGGTTGCATAGAGGCTTCATCTAATTTTTCCTTGCTTCCTGGTGGCAAGGGCAAGGCAACTGGTTTCACCTTCTTTGCAATTGTTTTATACTTTGTATCAACATGAGCATCCATCTCGCAATTCATGTTTTTACATTCCAACCCCTCAAATTCCCGGATTATATCATACATCTCCACAGATGACACCTCTATCATTTCATTTCCACCCTGTAAGCATGCTCTTCCCATATCAAAAAGCACATCCATAGTATCTACAAATGACACCTCATCAAGCACCCCCAAAATAAACTCATTCTTCTCCAAAAGACCACACTCCTCAAGACTTTTTTGTTCATTTTGTACATGTCTACGCATGCCACGCTTCAAATCCTTGCTTATTACAAAGATCAGTGACCCATAGCTAGAAAATCCCTGAAAATTTACTGAAAAGTTATTTACATTGATTGAGTCCTGCGAGAACTCATTTTCCTTTGTACCATTGGAATCCCGCTTTACAATGGCACCTGGCCAAAATCCCTCATCTCCCTGTAGTTCATGAATTCTCTATTTATCTTTGGGAGTGACTGTGCTCGAAGAGACTCACGGTTTCTTTCATGGTTAATGCAAACTGTCAAGAACTGAACAGCTTTCTTGCCATCTTTACTCCTTATTCTTGCATATGCCGAGCCATCATCCAAAACTTTTGTTTCCATCCTCATAGTTGTAATGTAGGGTTGCCCAAGGATGAGGGGATACGATGACATCTCCTGAACAAAGAAGTTCTGATCATCTTTCACATCCCCTATAGTTATCCTTACATTTGGACATGCTGCATAGAGCTCTCCAGATGAGTTATTAGCTGCTTTAATCATCCACCCATGATCTACATCCATTGGCCACTTACATTTGTTGTAGAGATTTTTAGCCATAAGATTTATTTCAGACCCATGGTCGATTAGAGCGACATACGGCTCTTCCAAGTCACCTATCTTGACAAGGGTTTCAGTGGTGGCCCTTGCCCAATGGCTCCTAGAGTAATGACTCTTTGTAAGAACTTATTTTTCATCATCCTCTTCCACAAAGTGCACTTGTCGTGCCCCATCAGCAGAGTGATTACATTCCACCACATCTTCTCTCTCTTCCTTTTGCTGTACCTGTACCCCATGAGCCTTGGAAGTGCTTGCCTCCCCTTGTGATGGAATAGATTCAATTATGGATTGCCTTTTCCTTCGTATAATATCAATTATCTCATCATGGAATTCTTTCTTTGCAATCCCCAAGACTTCCCCTAGTGTAAGTTCCACCCTGCTGTTTAGAATCCTCTCTTCAAGCACCTTTTTGAGATCTGTTGCGGCTTCAATATCAGATTGAAGCTTGTAGAGTGGACTTTTCCCTTTACCCTTCTCCTTCTCATGCTACATTTTTGCTGGCACTTCTTCCATTGATACTTCCTGTGGAGGTCTGCTATGCAGTGGAGACATATGTGATGGCCCAGGATCCTTCTTTTCACTACCACAAGTGACCCTTTTTGATGGCCCTCCTTCCTCATTTTCCCTTTTACGCTTCTCCTCTACCTGTGCCTCATTATTCTGGCATTTAGCAATGTAGGCATGAACAGATAAAGAATCCACAAGCTCCTCCCAGCCAGTCTCAAGACGTATACAGTCACCTGCCTCATGCAAAGCTTGCTTAGACACCTTCTTTGACGCAATTAATTCCATTGGTTGATGGCCAAAAATCTTCATTCTCATAATCTTCATCATTCTCAGATCCCTGCTTTGATTGATCAGCCTTTAATCCATAGGTTGCTGCCTCAACCATAGAGATGGCATGACTAGCAGCCATATCCTCAACCAGCTTTTTCATCCCTCCTTTCCCAAAGTTTGTACTTAATGGAAGACCAGTCTCTGTAAGGTGGATTTTCCCATCTTTGAAAAACACAAGTTGATTTTTGAGGGCTTCTTTATAGCTAGCACAATCTTTCTTTGCATGTTCTGGGTCATCACACCATATGCATCTGTATGTAAACCCTTCTTTGCTTTGAGGCCTTTGCATAGAAGCCTGACCTAATGGTAGCCCCTTTTCTTCAATCCTGGACATCTTCAATTTTAGGTCTCGCATGCCCTTAATAAGTTCTTCCATCAGCCCTTCTACCTTTGGGATTACAACAACTGGTTTTGGTAGATTCTCAGGGGTAACAGCAGTTATAGGGGTTGCCGAGCTCATCACCATTTTATCCCTCCTTCGTTGCCGCTTTGCTAGCATGGTGACCGCATCACTCTTTAGTCCCTGCTCTGTATCCTTATCCTCAAGGAGAATTTCCAGTTTTTCTTAGAGATCTTTCCCAGCTGCTTGTAAGAAGAGCTCTATTTTTTCTCTATCCAAAGTTGTGCGCTCTATCCTTGACAGCTGGGCATAGCGCTTCTCAAACTCTCTTAGCAACTCTGTGGCAGAAATTCCCATTTTGGGTTTTGTGACCCATTCCAAGAAAGTTCGTTTGGTCACTCGCTCAGAATCCTCCATGAAATATTCGTCCTTTAAAGCAAGCTTGAACTCCTCCCAATTTCTGCCACCATGTGCTGTCTGCAATCCTCTTATGCGCTCTCTTATTTCAGGAACACATACCAGCTCAAAGCTTCAAACCATATCCTCCTCAGTCACCCTGTTTAGCTCCATTTCCTTTATGTAATTGCGCAGGTACTTTGTGATATCCTTTCCATCAAATTGATCCACCTTTTTCACAATTGATTGCAGTGCTTTGGTTCTGGAAATCTGTCCCCTCTCAGCAGCTTGCTGCTGTTGCATATACATAGAAAACATCTGAAACATCTGCATAACCCCGGGGTCAAAATGAACCCCCTGACCCTCAGGATTCTCAGCCATAGCTTCCCTGTATATTTCACCACACTCTCACCCTAGCAGTTTCACGTCGGGTTCACCAAAAACTGTCGTGACGTGGGTGATGTCGCTGGGAAAGTACGAGACTTCTAGCTGTGAGAGTAGCTTCTGATTCCCACAAGGAAACTCACACACATAACTCTCCAAGGATCATAGGACATCTCCATTTTTGATGACATAAACATGTTCCAATTCACCTCAATACATTCCCAAATTCAGCCTGATGGTTGCACATAAATTGTGTATCAAGTGCATGTCCCGTTCCAAGCATAGATTTACTGACTCCTTTTTCCAAATGCCTCAAACCATTCACATGTAGGCACAACATAATCTTCAAAAAATTCCCACATACATGTGGCCATTCACATCACATACATCAAGTGACTCCAAATCCATCATTTCAAGGTGTCTCTTTATCTCCTGAAAACCTGCTTTTCAATTCCAACAACTCACAAACAAAAGATGACATATGGCATATCTATAACATGCTCATGTGATTCTAAGAAACTCCATGACTTGCATTCCAAAATCCATTTGAGTAGAAAGCAAAATCCAATTTCCAGAAACCTTACTGTATTTTTGATGCTTTGATTCCACGTATTTTTGATGCTTTGATTCCACGACTCTTCAAATCCAAGTTCTTCTTAATTTACAAAACCTTTAAAGGTTTATAGGCTTTACGATTTTCCAAATCGTAGGTAGGTTAGTGAATAAAAATAAATAAAAAACATCACTTATCTGAAAGTAAACAAGGCGAATTTTTCTTGATTTTTGCTAATTCCCATATGGTCGCTTCGCTGCAGACCGCACAAGGCAGAGAATAGGTATTATTTGAAAACCATCTCCTTGGATAGCACGCATTTTCTCTTTAATTCTAACCCCAACATGCTTAATACAGCAGCTGCAGTTCTCATTTTTTTATTACTGGTAGAAAGCACCCCTGGTTATCATTTTCTGCACACCTCTTCTCTGCGCATGCCGCTTCTCTAGTTTTTCTCCCCTTTCCCGCAAGGAAATCGGACGCACCCGCCTTTTGCAGCTATTTTCACGTATTTCCCCAGTTTGAAAAAACTCATGCGCCACCTTTCTTTTTACATTGTTTTCGGATATTTCTTCTTTTGCTGCCACGCAAGCTGCCCTCATAAGCTTCAATACATATGATATGTCTATTTCTCATATGCAAAATGCTTGGACCAAAGCTACATCAAACATCATATACATGTCATAAGTCTACTAAAGCATGCCTCATGCTTGCACTCCCGTAAGAGGTATTCATTGACTCGGCCCATCGATACCATAGAGAAGCTACTACACATTATGCACATGGGTAGCCATTAACATCATTGACATATCCCTTTGGCGAGCCACTCATACCATCATTTACATAGCCACGCAGACCATGTATATAACTGAGTGTTTCCAACTTACCCATGAGGTCTGAGTAACAGCAGAACCATCACCACCACACTCACATACAAAAGCTTTGAGACCTGACTCAGCCTCAGCTCGTCTTATTGAACCTCATTTACAATATGAACATATGTACATGGGCATCATATAATGACTCGTCATAGCACTTAATCCCATGCATCTAGATTTGCATTTAATAGTCTCGTATGCATGGTTTCACACCATAGACGTGCCATGGCACGACAACGCGTGCATATCAATCATCCATCTCAAGACAAAGTAATCATAACTTATACATATCATCTCACACTCATCTCTAGTCCATAATGTTTCAAGGCATGCATATTCAAATCAATCACAATCAATTTCTATAAAACAAGCTTTTAATTTAAACACTCTTTTCCTTCTCTTTATCTTTTAAGTCACAGTGGACTCCTTGTTTTTAACATAATCAATTATCATGTTCTAACAAGAGAGGTCTTCTCTAGTCCCTATAGCAAAGTCTTAACTTTGCTTATGCTTTAGTCCATCTGATGTATATAGATAAGATAGTCAATCTTGATAGCAATTTCTAAGGCGAAGCTGAATAACCGCTCTTCGGGAGAGTAATATCTTCCAATCTATTTTGAATGAGAGAAAAATCAAAACTACAAAATTTTAGGACTTCTAATGCTCTATAAAGCATGTCTCAGTGATGGTTCTAAGGTCTCTTTGAGAGCATTCAAAATAGCCAAAGTTGTGTTTTTAGCATAAAACTACCAAAAATAGTAAGTGCTCCACTTTGCACTCTAATAACTTAAAAATAAAAGGGATTTGGCTTTCTATAGTCTCTTGCACTCTTTTAGAGTTTCTTATCCACTAAAACTTTTGTGTTTATCTCAAAATTTGATTCTAAACACATAGTTAGATAAACTGTTTGCAAAATAGCCCCTAATGAAGGTTATAATTTCATCTAGCTCATGAATTTAGCAATGTCATCCCAATTGGAAGGCCTCATGGTACCCACCTCTGCTATGCCATTCTGGATGAGATTTTGCATACATCTAAACGCGGTCTTCTTCCAAACATTTAATCTTTTACGTCCTAAAATTTCTTCTTGCACTTACCTTTGCATGTCCTCCCTTGCTCCTTCTTCTCTTTTGGCCCACCAACTTTTAAATTCTTGAAGCATTTTGTACTTGAATTGCACTTTCATAGCATGGGCTTTCTTCATAGCCTCCATCTGATCTGTTTTTCTCCTAAGGTCAGCATTTGTTGTCATCAAAGTGACGTTCAACTCATTTATGGTCATCTTGCCACCTTTGGATCTAGTCACCCTTGTAGGTGTGGCTTCCTCGATCTCCCTTTTTAGAGCCTAGATGGTCTTGCCATCTTTTTATTTGTTATACATGTCTAGCTCTTCTATCTGGACTCTAAGAGAAGCTGCATGATTATCTCTTTCTTCTAGCTTCTTTCTGGCTACCCATGCATGATTCTTTAATTCATTTTTGGGAATGAGATCTATCAATGATGCAATATATAAAAAATTCTCCTTCCCCTTCCCTTCTGGTTGTGCCCCCAGCTTTTTCCGTTCTCCTTTCAAGACTACAAATCCCTTTTCTAGGCTTCTATTTATTGCCTAAGCTGCTCATTTTCCTTGTGCAACTCATCTTCTATACCGGTTCCTCCTCTGCTATGTTTAGCTTCTTACCTACTCCATTGGTGGTTGGTGCTTCCAAATCTTTTGTTGGTTCTAGGCCTGTTATCAGGGCTGGATTGGGATTTTTGGACGCTCCATCTGGATTTCCACCTCTTGACTGGTGGGGAGACAATTGTTTGTAGGAAGATGTGGGGGCTTGCATTACTGATGTTAGCTTTTCCAGATAATCTCCTCACACCTCCTTAACATCATCCAACTTCCCATTTCTCCATTCATTCCGCGTCTAGCACGTACAATTCTATGAGAACTACCAGTCTGGCTTCTAGCATCACCATCTCCATTTTATCCCTCTCAGCCCTATCTTGTACATCTCTTATGATTTTGATGTGCTCCTCTTAGATCAAGGTGACTTGCCCTTCTATTATGGCTAGGTACTCTATGTCCCTATTTAATTCTGTCTACATTTGCATAGTCTCCTAGTCTTTCTTGGTCATCGTCTCCTTCATTTCCTCCATCTTCTTCTTCATTTTTAACTGGCATGTTGGAGCTACTAGATCTATTTCTGCATTTTATTCAGTTAGCTTGCTTCCATTATTCTCATGTGTAGCTCCTCCAGTAGGGGTTCCTGTTGGCTTATCCTTGTAGGGCAACGTGCTTTTCCTTGATGATAGATTGTAGCTTCCTCATATTTGAGTGCATCATTTGTGCATCGTTGAACGTAAGGTAGGGCTCCCTGAACCCACTCCATTTCAATGGTGTTTGGAAAGCTTACTTGTGCTTGCAAAGTTTAGGTAGACATGGGTGCAAAGTGTCCTAGCTGTGGAGGTTGCATATCGAACTATATGTTGGTGGTCAAGGTGCCCTCCTATTTGTTGCTTCTCCAGCTTCTAGAAAAATAATGACTTACCTATGTTAGCTAGGTACTCCTTGAGTTGTATGCTGCTTAGCACTGCCGTTGCCCCATTGGCTCCCTCCTTGGCAATCTTCCCCTTTTTTTTCATGGTATTTTTCTCTCCAAATTCAAATATTATCTTCTTTCCTTGTCTCGAAGCCTATTCCTAAGGTTTTCTATAGAGCTTTAAGCTCGCTAGCTTCCTTGGTGCATCTCCCTTAGGTCCCTTCTCCTTGGTGCGTCTCCCTTAGGTCCCTTCTCCTTGTCCTTCTAAGCTCTTTCTTGTGCATCTCCCCACACCTTCCCACTGCTCCATTCTCTCCGCGTCTAGCACGTACAATTCTTACCATCTAGAAGTGCCAATTTGGCTTCTATCTTCACCACCTCCACTTTATCCCTGTTAGCCCTGGCTAAGACATCTCTTATGATTTTTATGTGCTCCTCTCAGATTAGGGTGACTTGACTTCTATTCTGGCTAGGTTTTCTATGTCCCTATTTAATTACTTCTCCATTTGCATAGTCTCCTAGTCTTTCTTGGACATCGCCTCCTTCAATTCCTCTATCTCCTTCTTCATTTTTTACTAGGCTGTTGGATCTACTAGATCTATTTCTACATTTTATTGAGTCAGTGCACTTCAATTATTCTCATGCGTAGCTCCTCTTGTAGGGGTTCTTGCTCGCTTATCACTATTTGTAGGGAAACCTCATTTTCCTTGATGATGGATTGTAGCTTCCTCATATTTGAGTGCATCATTGAACGTAATGTTGGGCTCCCTGCACCCATTGCATTTCAATGGTCTTTGGAAAGCTTCCCTTGTGCTTACAAAGTTTAGGCAGACATGGGTGCAGAGTGTCCTAGATGTGGAGGTTGTGTATCCAACTATAGGTTGGTGGTTAAGGTGCCCTCCTGTTTGTTGCTTCTCTAGCCTCTGCAAAAATAATGACTTACCTATGTCCCAATATTTCTTCTTGCACTAAGCTTTGCATGCCCTCCCTTCCCTTTTCTCTCTTTTGGCCCACCAACTTTGAAATTCTTGAAGCATTTTGTCCTTCAATTGCACTTTTGTAGCATGGTTTTCTTCATTGCCTCCATCTGATCTATTTTTCTCCTAAGGTTTTGTTGTCATCAAAGTGATGTTCAACTCACTTATGGTCATCTAGCCACCTTTGGATCCAATCACCCTTGTGGGTGTGCCTTCTTCGATCTCCCTTTTTAGAGCCTGGATCATCGTGCTATCTTTTTATTTGTTCTACACATCTAATTCTTCTATCTGGAATCTAAGAGAAGCTGCATGGATATCTCTTTTTTCCAACTTCTCTGTGGCTACCCATGTATGATTCTTTAATACATTTTTGGGGGATGAGATCTATCATTGATGCAATATATAAAACAATTTCCTTCCCCTTCCCTTCTAGTTGCACCCCCGGCTTTTCCCTTTTCCTTTAAAGACTACAAATATCTTTTCCAGGCTTCTATTTATTGCCTTATAGCTACTCATTTTCCTTGTGCAACTCCTCTTCTCTACTGGTGCGTCCTTTGCTATTTTCAGCTTCTTCGCCCACTCCATTGATGGTTGGTGCTTCCAAATCTTTTGCTGGTTCCAGTTTGGCTTCTACCTTCACCATCTCCACTTTATCCCTATTAGCCCTATCATGTATATCTCTTATGATTTTAATGTGCTCCTCTCAGATCAAGGTGACTTCCCTTCTATTGTGGCTAGGTTTTCTATGTCCCTATTTAATTATGTATACATTTGCATAGTCTTCTAGTCTCTCTTGGCCATCATCTCCATTTCATCCATCTTCTTCTTCATTTAATTATGTATACATTTGCATAGTCTTCTAGTCTCTCTTGGCCATCATCTCCATTTCATCCATCTTCTTCTTCATTTTTTAACTAGCCTGTTGGAGCTACTAGATCTATTTCTGCATTTTATCCGGCTTCCATTATTCTCATGCGTAGCTCCTCCAGTAGGGGTTCCTGTTGGCTTATCACTATTTGTAGGGTAGTGTGCTTTTCCTTGATGATGGATTGTAGCTTCCCCATATTTGAGTGCATCATTTGTGCATCGTTGTGCACCCACTCCATTTCAATGGTGTTTGGAAAGCTTACTTGTGCTTGCAAAGTTTAGGTAGACATGGGTACAAAGTTTCCTAGCTGTGGAGGTTGTGTATCCAACTATAGGTTGGTGGTCAAGGTGCCCTCTAGCTTCTAGGAAAATAATGACTTACCTATGTTGACGAGGTCCTCTTTCATTTGTATGCCGCTTCGCACTGCCTTGCCCCTGAAAAGATGCAGGGGGGAAGAGAGCTTGAGCTCTTGCAAGCGCACACACACACACTCAGAAAACCCTAATAGAGAACACACCAGGTGAGAGGCTGAAAATCTTCTTCTTCTCTACTCAACACATCATATACAAGAATAAGAGTACTCATAATATGAAAGGTACTCAACCAATACATACACGGGTTCTCTATAGTGTGAACCTGACTAAATGAGCTGGCGCTATAACTATGCCAGTCTCTAGAATGGCTGTCACACAGCCTGTCATCCCACTGGCCGCATATCACCCAAGATCTCACCAACCATGCCAGTGGTGTAAGTGTGGGGCCTATCCCCCAGGCGGGTCATCAGTGGCCACCGCCTCACTAGAGGAGCTCGATATCTCAACACTCCCCCTCGAGCTCAACTCCATCTCATGTACACCAAGCGAAGCCCTGAATCTGAGGAGCTTCTCTGTACCCAATGCTTTGGTAAAGATGTCAGCTACCTGATCCTCTGTGCTGACATAAACAAGGTCAAGATCTCCTGCCAAGAGCTTCTCTCTCTGACGAAGTGGTAGTGGACCTCTATGTGCTTTGTACGAGCATGAAAGACTGGGTTCCTGGCCAACTGTATACTGCTAATGTTGTCACAGAAAATGACAACTTGTCTATCCACTGATAGACCCAAATCTGCAAGTAGCTTTCTCAACCAAGCTACCTCACATGCTGCCATAGTAGCTCCTCTGTACTCGGCCTCTGTACTCGATAGAGCAACCATAGGCTGCTTCTTGCAGCTCCAAGTCACAGCACCACTCCCCAAAGAAAACATAAAGCCACTGGTAGATCTTCTGTCTGAGATACTACTAGCCCAATCAGCATCTGTGTACCCATGTACACATATCTCTGTCCCAGTCTCATAGAATAGTCCACAATGCAAAGTAGACTTCATATACCTCAGTATGCGTCTCACTGCATCCAAATGTGGTTTCCGTGGAACCTGCATAAACTGACTCACCAACCCAACAGCATAGCTCAAATCTGGTCTGGTGATCGTCATGTAGATCAAACTTCCTACTATGCGTCTGTACATAGTAGGATCCTCCAAGATCTCTCTTGAATCTGCACTCAACTTGCTATTCTGATCCAATGGCACGGAAATAGGCTTACAGCCTGTCATACCATACTTGGACAACATGTCCAAGACATACTGTCTCTGGAGTAATCCAATACCATGTGGTGACCTAATCACCTCAATGCCCAAGAAATATCTGAGCTCCCCCAGATCCTTTATCTCAAACTTCTATCTTAGCAAGATCTTTACATCAAAGATCTCTGCATCATGGTCCCCCATAATGATCAAGTCATCTACATAGATGACAACAAGCACAACCCCTCTATCACCATGTCTCACATACAGCGAGAAATCTGCATTGAATACATGAAAGCCAATAGTGACAAGATATTCAGAAATCTTGTCAGACCATGCTCTTGGTGCTTGTTTTAAGCCATACAAGGCTTTCTTCAACCTGCAAACATGCTCGAGGTGACCCACATCCTCATATCCAGGTGGCTGCAGCATATACACCTCTTCTTGCAAATCCCCATGCAAGAATGCATTCTTGAAGAAAGCCATACAAGGCTTTCTTCAACCTGCAAACATGCTCGAGGTGACCCATATCCTCATATCCAGGTGGCTGCAGCATATACACCTCTTCTTGCAAATCCCCATGCAAGAATGCATTCTTTACATCCATCTGATGTAAAGACCATTGCTTTGACGCAGCCACTGCTATCACAACTCTCACCGTTGCCATCTTGGCAAATGGGCTGAAAGTTTCCTCATAATCAATCCCATATGTCTGCACATATCCTTTGGCTACCAATCTAGCCTTGTACCTGTTTATGCTCCCATCACTGTTATGTTTAACTTTGTACACCCACTTGCATCCAATGGTTTTCTTGCCTTCAGGCAATTGCACTAAATCCCAAGTCTCATTTCCATATAGTGCATCCATCTCCTCATCCATAGCTTTCTCCCAACACACATTTCCAATAGCCTCATCAATGCATGTGGGCTCAACAACCTGCACAACCTTTGCCATATATGTATAGTGATGTGCCACATAACCATCATATGTAAATCTCTGCACAGGGTTCTTCACTCTCCCTGATCTTCGCAGCTTTTCATTCATGGCTTCCATAGCCTTCTTTACACTAGGTGTTCTCATAGCTGGGATCCCAAGCTCCTCATCAAGGCTCATATCTGAGAGAGCCACTAGACTCTCCATCAACATGAGAATGCCCTGCAGAAATGTCAGGCATACCAAGGGGCTCAACCACTTTCTCTTTTCCTTTACGTGATGTACTAATCACATTTGCAAGACTGGTATTATGACGCAACCTGCCACTCCATGGTCTATCAACAGACCCACTAGATGAGGACTCTCCTGGTCCACTCAAAGACTGTGATTGCTGACCTACATTCTGTGCAACCACACTTCCACTCACATCATCCCCAACAGCTTCTTTTTCAGTAGCATACCAGCTGCTCATCTCATCAAAGACAACATCCCTGCTTACCCTCAACTCACGTGTAGCAGGGTTATAACACCTGTATCCCTTTTGCTCAAGGGAATATCCAATAAACACACATTTTTCAGCTTTCGGATCCAGCTTAGTTCTCAGCTCATCTGGCACATGCACATATGCAATGCATCCAAAGACTTTCAGATGAGACAAATCTGGTTTTCTGCCAGTAAACCTCTCCTCTGGAGTTACATCATGTATGGCTGCAGTTGGAGTCCTGTTCATGATGTATACTACTGTAGAAACAGCCTCAGCCCAATAGCAATGCGGCATATTCTTCTCTTCCATCAATGCTCGCGCAATCTCTGCAATGTGCCTGTTTTTCCGCTCAGCAACTCCATTTTGTTGTGGAGTGTATCTACATGTAAACTGTCTCCGAATACCATTCTTCTTCAAAAATTCAGAGAACTCATTGGAGAAGTACTCTCCCCCTCCATCTGACCTTAGGCACTTTACATATTTCCCTGTTTGCTTTTCAACCAAAACTCTGAAATTCTGAAAGCGAGTGAACAGCTCACTCTTCTCCTTCATGAAATATACCCACACTTTCCTTGTGTGGTCATCAATGAAAGTCACATAATACCTGCAGCCTCCCATAGATATGGTCTTTGTAGGACCCCATACATCTGAATGCACAATATCTAGTGCATTTCTGCTCACATATCTGTTACGTGGAAACACATGCTTTGTTTGCTTCCCAAATTGGCATGCTTCACATATTTTCTGCATACCTTCCACTTTAAATTTTGGCAGTCCTATCACAATTCCTTTTGTTTGCATAGACTTCAATCTTTGCACATTTACATGTCCAATCCTTTTATGCCAAATGTCTGTGTCTGCAACAATTCCTGAACCATTTGCAAACATCACAGCACTCATTTCAGGCATGTCTACATTTAACGTAAACATTCTGTCCACTCTGTTACCTTTTGCAACCAACCTGCACTTGTCTTTGAAATCTTCAACATAACACCCATCAGGGTTAAACCGAACCTGCAAACCCTGCTCAATCATCTGGCCAACTAAAACCAGATTCTTTGTTATGTTTGGTATATGAAGTACATCTGCAAGGTACTTCACTTTGCCATCCTGCATAGACAATGGCACATCTCCAACGTGGGCAATTGGATGAGCAGTGTCATCCCCTGTTTCCACAAAACCTGGTCTTTCCAGGTTTTTCATCTCCTTGAACCACTCCCCATGACTCGTCATGTGGTTTGAAGCGCCTGAATCCACATACCATACATTATCTTTTTGTGCTGCATCAACATTTTCAGACATGGCATTCACGACATGCTGCATAACAAACAACCTTTTATTATTCTCATTATTTCTGCTTGAGGACGCATAGTTGTTTTGCTGCACTTTCCCATTTTGCATGTCAGCCTGCTTCTTATAACATTCTGCCTGCACATGTCTAGGCTTACCACAATAATAGCATTCACGTGCATCATTATATTGTCTTTGCCAATTTCCACAGCCTCTTTGACTCCCCCTGCCTCTGAATTTGCCTCTTCCACCTGCGTGTTGTTGTTGTTGTTGTTGATTCTGGGACTATTGTTGTTGCTGCTGCTACTGGCCATAATTCTGATTACCTGTTCGACCACCTCCTTGACCGCGTCCATGGCCTCCTCTACCTCGTCCTCTTCCTGAACTCGTGTAGAAGGCCTGTTGCTCTGAACTGTTTTTGCTTTGTGAAGACTGTTGGTCTTCACCCAAGCTCTTCTCTTCGATAATCAGCATAGACACCAAATCTGTAAACTTGGGAATGTTTTTCTGAGTCTGAATGGACGTGTTGAACGCCTTGTATTGTGGCCGGAGACCACGTAGACAGACTTCCACCTTATCATCATCATCTACTGACACACCAATAGATGCAAGGGATTCCACAATACCCTTTATCTTCAGCGCATAGTCATTCACAGACATGCTCTTTTTCTCCACAGTATGAAGTTCATTCTTCAACTGTATCTTACGTGCCTTGGTATTTGTTTCATAGAGCTTTACCAAGGTGTCCCACGCCTCCTTGGGGGACTTGGCATCCTGAATGTGCCCAATCATGGTGTCCTGTATACTAATGAATAGCCAATACATAATCTTCCTAGCTCCTTGGTTCCAGTCTTTAAACTCTTTCACATCTGCAGAGCAGTCGGATTTATATCCGGTATCTCCGGTGCCTCTTCATGCTCACCTTCTATGTAGTCCCAATAGCCTTTTCCCATCAGGAAATTTGTCAACCTGAACCTCCAAGCATGAAAGTTATTTTTATCCAACTTCTTAGCCACAATCTGTGTTATGCCATCATTAGACATCTTGCCAAACACACAATTTTACCAGAAACTGCACTCTGGTTTTTCCTGCACAAATGCTGTATTTTCTACAGCGGTACTGTAGTACTCTCAAATGTCACAACCAGTGACTTCAATGTGCATACATACACCCAATGGCAACTGTAGACCTCTTTGCAGCACCCACAGTGTCTGCACAGTCAATCTGTCTTCGTGCATTTCTTAAAACAGAGTTCTGCAGAGAATCGATGACTTACCCGCAGTGCTCGAAATCGCCTGCTTTTTGAAAAACAGAGGTCCAGACGCGCCCGAAACGCGTTTTTGGCCCAAAATTTAGTCTAATAGGACTGTATAGTTGCCCTATAGCTTTACTCCCGCGAAGAAAGCTCCTCAATCAGAGACCGTTTGACGGTGCCTCCCGTAGAGTTCCCGACAAGGGTGTAGTCACCAACACAATAGGGAAGAGTAGTTGAAGCTCTTACCCTAGTACCGCTTCCTGTGGTTCTCTTGCTTTGCAGCTCAGCCCTTAGCATGAACCAAGCTCTGATACCATGAAAAGATGCAGGGGGGAAGAGAGCTTGAGCTCTTGCAAGCACACACACACACTCACAAAACCCTAATAGAGAACACACAAGGTGAGAGGCTGAAAATCTTCTTCTTCTCTACTCAACACTCAACACACCATATACAAGAATAAGAGTACTCATAATATGAAAGGTACTCAACCAATACATACACGGGTTCTCTATAGTGTGAACCCAACTAAATGAGCTGGCGCAATAACTATGCCAGTCTCTAGAATGGCTGTCACACAGCCTGTCATCCCACTGGCTGCATATCACCCAAGATCTCACCAACCATGCCAGTGGTGTAAGTGTGGGGCCTATCCCCCAGGCGGGTCATCAGTGGCCACCGCCTCACTAGACGAGCTCGATATCTCAACAGCCCCATTGGCTCCCTCCTTAGCAATCTTCCCCTTTTTTCCCTGGTCTTTTTCCCTCCAACTTCAAATATTATCTTCTTTCCTTGTCCCGAGGCCTATTTTTGAGGTTTTCTAGAGAGCTTTAAACTTTCTAGCTGCCCTGGTGCATCTCCCTTATGTCCCTTCTCCTTATCCTTCTGAGCTCTTTCTTGTGCATCTCCCTTAGGGCCCTCGTCCTTGTCCTTCTTAGATCTTGCTTCCCTCTAAACAACTCATCCAACTATGGGCCAATCTTAATCTTTGTATTGGGCCTGGTGAGCTTTCGTATCTATTTCTTTAGCTTATGAAGACAAAAACATTTAGCCCAGGTGACCCTCATTCTAGCTTCAATATCTTTCACCATCCAAAGATCTTTCTAGACATGCAATTTATATTCCTTGGCTCTTCCCTCTAGCAGGCTAAATTCCTTGATCAAGTCATCATCACAGCAGTAGATTGATTTCCACTTCTCCCTCACCCCAACAATTTTAACCCTCAGACACATATAGAGGATGGATTTCTTTATTCTCTCGAGGGTAGTGTGATAATGTTCAATTTTTGCAGTTGTTTTGTCCCCAACTCTAAAATTGCACTAGAGCTCCTCCCAAGGCAGATCCGTGAATTGCTTCAGTCCCATCCTCTCCATCTATTAGGCATGCTTATCTATCTCCTTATATAGGGTGGACGAGAGATATTCAAATTGCACCATCCTCTAAGACACGTGATATTTGAAGTTGAGAGACGAAAGGTAAGGGTGACAACTAAGCTTACAGGAGATAATTGGAAGCAAAGTGTAGAATAGAGTTTTTGCACGATACAAACATGTAAATTAATCATTCGATAGAGAAATTTTGATGATTTTTAGTCATTGTCGTGGCATATGTCCCTCCTTGGTACGACCAAAACTCCATGATTCTCTCTAATTCTTTTAAAATTCTATCTATGTGTGCCTATTGCACAAGCCACAAGGTCATGAATGTGGCCAGGTTGAGGTGGGGTGAAAGTGATGTGACACCTCTTTCTTTTCATCCATGCATCGTGTTTCAGGGTGGTAACATCGATTTTCCTACCACCTCCATGCCGCCAACTAGCTTCTCATTCTGTGTGTGCACTGAAATCATATTTACATAGACAATTCCTATTTTTAGATTTTTTTCTTTTCCATTTCCATTCTCGCAAGAATTGTTTCCCACTTATGATTCCTGATCCTAACTCACCTCGGATTCTTCTTGTTGGAAATTCTCCGAATTTGGATACACTTTTCCTAGTCGAGATCAGCCTATATCTGTTCACTAGTTTATTTAGCCTTTCACCATCTAGACTTTCTAGCTCAAAGGTTCCCATTTTCATTTTCCTGACAATTCTGAATGGGCTTGTCCATCTCATATCCATCTTTCCTAGGTGAGGTCCCATGCTTCACGAGAGTAGCAAGACTACGTCTCCTTCGAAGATCTTAAAATTTTTGTTTCTATCCACCTAGAGCTTTCTTCTCTTCTTTAGAATCTCGGTCATCCACGCACTATGCAGTCTCCTTTCATCGAGACGAAGGAGTTGTTCAATGCTATGCACTTATGACTGTTCAGGAGAAAGTCTTTCTACAGGACTATCCCGAGGCTTTGATCAAGGAACTCCATGGGCACTAAGTACTACTTCTAGTCCATACACTATGTTGAATGGCGTATGTCCTGTTGCATTCTTGTAGGCTGTTCTGAACGTCCATAATGTTGAGAAAATTAATATTTTTCTCTCTTTTTCAACTAGTCCTCTGTACCCCCAACTAGTGGAGGAGCTCTATCTCCCATCATACATCAAATTAGCTCAAGCCACTTTAGGCAAACCTAGCTAACATCTTTGTGCTCCAGTCCATCCAAACAGAAGCTCAAACTGCCAGCGCATGCTGCAGTTCTAAACATTTTTGCAAGCACCATTTTTTTTGAAGAAAATCTGAGATTTTTACTTAATCAATTGCAATGGCTCTAATTCCTCTTGGCCCCAGGGGTTTTCAAGCATGCACTACAAGGTGGTGAAGTCAGAATTTGACTTGATCGTCTATAGTGAGATCCAAGCTCTTCATCAAATCTGCAGGTGACATTGGTAAAACAGAGATTAAGCATTCAATGTTTGATCAAATCTTGTGTTTCTTGGCTTAATCCTCTACTAGACTAATTGCTTTTGATGGCCTTGAAAAGATTTGAGCTCATTTAAACTCTAAGGCCTCAGATCTGGGCTCCCCACATACTCTCTTTTTTGCACACAAAACAGAGGATTAATTTTCTAATCAGTGCTAATCACTTTATTTTGGTGCAATTGAGGGTTCAAATTAACCATTAGGTATCTGATACAGATTTCTATAACTTCACATTGCAGTTCGGAGATAGTTTGGTACTCCAACCATTCTGTACAAATTGGTTATCCTTCATTTAATGTAATTTTTGGTGATTTTATGCTGATAAATCTGTTGTAATCATCTCTTAAACACCACATTGAGTTGTAAAAGGGTAGACACTGCCCTTGAATCTTGAAATTGGATCGAGGTAAGACCCCCTTCACATCATCATGAGTACAGCACAAGAGATAGCCAAATTTAATGGGGGGAGCAGTTTTACACATGGCAGACAAAAACCATGTATCTGCTCATGAGGAAACATTGTGGGGGCTAGTTGAGGGAAGAGATGAATGCCTAGAGGTGAGAGGGAAAAATGAGTGGGAGAGGAGGAATAAAAAAGCATTAGGACTTATTGCACTCAGTTTAAATGATGATGAAATCATTCATCACATCACAGGGATACAATGGGCAAAAGATGCATGGGATGAACTCAATAAATTATTTGGCACATAAGCTAAAAATTCAAAGATAAATCTGTTAATGCGATTCTACAAATTGGATATGAAGGAAAGTGAACCTTTAATCACACACTTGAATAGATATAAAAGCATTAAGCAACAACTGGCAGCTATTGGCAAAAAGGTAGAAGATGATGAGGCACTAGCTGTGCTTCTGAAGAGTGTGGACAAAGGTGAATATGAAAAATATTGTAGCAACACTAAAGAATTTACCTAAATTGACTAGATAGAAGGAGCTCTACTAGAGCAAGAGAGCAGAGGCAAAGAGAAGAAATGGCTTGACTCAACAGCAGGAGAAGAAAAAGCATTCTTCACCTGAGGAGGATTCTCTCGAGGACGAGGACGAGGAAGAGGCAGAGTAGGAGGAAGGGCCTTCACTTGCCACAAGTGTGTAAATCCAGGACACATGGTAAGAGACTGCTACAGCAAACCCAGTGGAGAAGGAACGACATCGACAAACTTCATGGAGACTCCGAAGGAAGTGGAGTCGGATCATCTTTTCTGAGAGAGAGAGAGAGAGAGACACCCCACAACCCAATGTAACCTGCCCCAACAAAGTAAAACCACCTCTGAGCCACCAAAGATGTAGGCCATGTGGTCGATGTATGTGTGAGCACTTTAGTCAAGGTCATGGGCACTTATAGTAGCCTTGGACACAAAGAGAGAGAGTGTCAAGGACTATGAGTTTAGGGACTTGAGGCACTGGTCGTGGCTATCAAGTAAGAGGGAAACTTGGTATAGGGTCCAGGTGTGCTAGGAGTATTCACTTGAGAGGAGGTGTTGAAATATACAAGTGAATAGGGTGTGTGCGGGAAAAAGCCCTTGTCTAGAGGCTGTAAAAGAGAATCTGTAAATGTGAGAGAACCTGTGAAAAGGTGAGAAGAATCTACTAGGAGAGAATAAAGGGTAGCATGAGGAGATTTAGGAGGTGTGGAGATAATCTGGGAGAGAATAAAGGGTAGCATGAGGAGATTTAGGAGGTGTGGAGATAATCTGGGAGAGGTGGAGAGAATCAAGCAAAAGAGGTGGAGTGAATCAGGGAGAAATCAATGGGATTTAAAGATGCTTGGATGTAAACTCTATAAATTGAGGCATTGGCCTAACGAGAATTTGCTGGTTTTTGATATTGACACTATATTATCTAACAAGGATGGAATTGACACTATATTATCTAACAAGGATGGAATTGACTTTGAGTATACATGTATTTCTCTGATTGAATATTCTCAACGTCATGTTCGGTAATTCATGAAACGATCATGATTGCCGAAGAGTACACAGAATGAGAGAGCCTTTGCTGTCCAGAGACGTCCATTTCAGCAACACCCTTCTTCCTCCTCCTAATTTACATTTCGTGGCTTCCAGAGAGGAGGTAATTCTTCTCATTTGAGATTTCCTCAAAAGCATTCTTATTGTGACAAAACTGGTCACTTGGTATCTGAATGTTGGGCACGAGAGTACGATGAAGAACACGGTATTACAAATAAGTAACCTCGTTTATCACGGGGTTCTTCCTCTTCTTCTGCAACCTATGAATATTGTGGGAGCACAAGGCATTCATCCAGTCGATGCTTCAAGAGGCATTATGATGAAGCTCGAAATCAAGCTTATGCTACTCAACAAAATCCTCATGAGATGAAGACAATGTTCATCATCAAGAGGCTAATTTGGTTCATTATAATGTCTCTCCAGAAAACGTACTACATGTTCGTGATGGTTCTCTCTTTATTGTTTCTCGTGCTACTGTGGCAACATGACATATCAATCGCAATGGCTACACAATTATCATCAAATTCCTATCAAGAAAGTGGCTTATCTTGCTGATAACACAACTTGCTAAGTAATGGATATTGGCGACTTGTATTTGGGAACTTCTTCCTCCTCAACCAAACTACTGCGAGGAGTTTTATATGTTCTTGATTTACAAAGAAACTTACTTTCTGTTGCGTAGCTTGTGGATCTTGGTCTATTTGTTGGATTTGATAATACAAAGTGTCGCATCGAAAAGGATGGCACCACCATTGCGGCTGCTCCTCAACATTGTAATCTCTTTGAACTTTCATTGATGAGGATGTTGTAAACACCATATTGGGGAATATGGGAATTTTCCACAACTTTGGGACACGTGGTCAAAAGTTTGGATTAACCATAACTTGAACACCACTAATCCAAAATGAGCGCTTTATAGCTCTTTAGATTCCATTTTTCAAGCGCTTTCCAACGATAGGTCATATGATAGGGTTTTGAGAAACTTACAAACATGTTATCCATGTCTCCTTTTTTAAGTATTCAAAAATGGGAATTGGGAAATTCCCAAATTCACTAATATGGTGTTTGTAAATGTTGTTACAGCTCTAGGAGATCTGGATTGTAAGCTATGGCATCATCGGTTTGCTCACTCAAATTTCTCAAAGCTTCTTGATATTCGTCGTCATGATCTTGTGAGAGGTATGAAACTCAAATCTCACCCGCATATGGGGATATGTGAATATTGTGCTCTAGGAAAACATCATCGTAAGCAATTTCCAATGTCTACAAATATTCATTCAAATAATCTTTTGGATCTCATTCATATTGATATTTGTGGACCCTTTCCTCCATCCAAGTCTTGCTACCGTTACTTCATTACTTTTCTTGATGACTATTCATGGTATACAAATTTCTTTTTGCTACGACATAAATCAAAAGCATTGGACACATTTAAGAGGTACCAAAAATCTCTCGAGAATCACACTGATCAAAGAGTCAAAATTCTTTAAAGTGATAAGGGTGGTGAATATATTTCCAACTTATTTCATGATCATTGCATCAACCACGGCATCCACCACATGAGTATACCATTCCATATTCTCCCCAACAGAATGGAGTTTCAGAGCGAAAGAATCATACAATTTTGAATGCAATCAAATCCATGTTTATTCATTCTAGATTATCTTGCTCTTTTTGGGTAGAAGAAGTATTGACAGCCATTTTTGTTTAAAATCATCTTCCAACTACTGCACCTTCTGGTAAGATTCCAATCACATCTTGGATAGGCCAAACTCCTTCTGTTGCACATTTCAAAGTCTTTGGGTGTATTGCTTAGTCATGTTCCAAAAGAGACACGACACAAGCTAGAACCTTCAGGTTTGAAGGTTATTTTTATTGGTTATTATGACAACTCAAAGGGTTACAAGTTTTACAATCCAAGTTCTCAAAAGGCAATTTTTAGTCGAGATGCGATGGGAGGTTCATGGTCCATAGATGATGCTGATGATACAAAAACATTACTCACTTCTTTTCCTTTTCTACTTTTGGACAATGATTTGCATGATGACAACACTCTTTTGATAGATATTGGAGACTATTGATGTTCATCCTACGGTTTCAAAGGAGACTGGTATAGATCTTGATATCTATGTTGATCTTTTATTGAGCTTGAGCACGGTGCAAATCATGTATATGATGATGATCTTGAAACGTTTAATCACGTATTGGTTGTTTGTGAAGATCCTTCAACTTATGCAGAAGCCATGTTCTCTCCACAAAAGGAAAAATGGAAGGAAGCCATGGAAGCTGAATATGAGTCTTTGATCTCGAAAGGTACATGGGTTCTTACCAATCTACCTTCTGATCGTACTCCTATCAAATGTAAGTGGGTTTACAAGAATAAAACAAAGGCAGATGGATCCTTTGATAAATTCAAAGCTCGTTTAGTTGCAAAGGGATACAAATTGCAAGGATTGACTATCATGACACTTTTTCACCCGTAGTTTGTAGTACAAGCATTCGAGTACTACTAGCTTTTGCAACTCAGTTTAATTTGGAAATACATCAAATGGATATTAAGACGGCTTTTCTTAATGGAGATTTAAAGGAGGAAATATATATGGAGCAACCTGAAGGATTTACAATTCCCAGAAAGAAACATCTAGTATGCCAACTCCACCGTGCTTTGTATAGACTAAACAAGCTTCACGATCATGGTACATCAAGATTGATCAATTTCTCACATTTCAAGGGTTTGTTTCTTGCTTCTCTTATCCAAATCTTTATATCAACAAGCGCAATGTGGATAACCATTTTGTGATATTGGCCCTTTATGTTGATGACACTATACTTGTGTCTAGTAATCTATCTTTCATGCAACAAGTAACAAAGGTTTTATCCTCAGCCTTTGATATGGTGGATCTTGGGGACATCCATTTATGCCTTGGTATTCAAGTTCAAAGGTATCGTCACAATGGTATTTTGCTTCTTTTTCAAACAAAGTTTATCCAAGATATTGTTTAAAAGTTTGGATTGACTACTACACATTCGGCAAACACTCCTTGTATTGCAAGCTCTACTAGGAGTACTTCTGCAAATATTGAGGCTGAATCATTAGCTTTAAATCAACCCTATGCTAATCTTGTTGGTTGTCTTCAATTTGTGGGCATGAGCACTCATCCTGATATTCTGTTTGCAGCAAATCTGTTAGGACAATACTTGTCCTCTCCATCTACAAGACATTGGTCTCAGGCTAAACGTGTTTTGAAGTACTTGAAGGGCAATGCAGATTTTGGACTTGTATATCACCGTCAAGAAGACATATCTTCATCAACTTCTCTTAATCTTTTGGATTATTGAGATGCTGATTGGGCAAGCTCTATGCGATCCACCAATGGTAATTACTTCTTTATCAATGGCTGTTTGGTATCTTGGGCTAGCAAGAAACAACGCTGTATTGCAGTTTCTACTACAGAGTGTGAATATGTACCTGCATCTTTAGTAGCTCGTGAGTTGGTTTGGCTTCGACAATTGCTTGCTGATATTGCTCATTCTCCTTCCTCAAGCACTCCTCTTAGATGTGACAACCAAAGTGCTATTAGTCTAGCCAAGGACTATGTGCAACATAGCAAGTCCAAGCTTATTACAGTTCATTATCACTATGTTCGCACATGAAGTAAGGAAAGGAGAAATAATGGTAGAACATTGTCCAATTGATCAAATGATTGCAGACATTCTCACCAAAGGACTCCATGAAGCTCAGTCTACACTTTTTCGATCACAACTTGGAGTTGCAGTGGCCTCTCTTTTTGGAGATTAGCACATCTCATGTCATGTCAATTTTGTTTAGAGTTGTACATAGCCTATAGACTTTTGGACACCTTACACATTACCTCACATCATGCATATTTATTCTTTGTACTTTGTATATAGAAGCACATTGCATATGGACTTTAAGGTGGCATTGTACATTTATATGTAGGAGCTCGGGTTCACAGCTGGAGACCTTTATTTGAGTGGGGGTGTTGGAGCTATATATAGCTAGCCCTAACTCACTCTAGGTCTTGCCTATATATATGTGACTTGTGAGTAATATGATTCATTCTTATGGAGCCTATGTGGTGTCTCTTGTCTCTTGTGACTAACACTCTGCTGGAGTCTGGAGGACTGAGAACTCACAGTTCTTTCCCTGATGCTCTATTGCTCCATAGATCTGTCCTTTCTCTTCCTCTACTTCCTCAGCTACGGTGACTGATCTGGCTTCTGCTGCAGTCTGAGGTGGAACTCTCTCTCTTTGGTTATTCGAGTTCTAGGAGGGAGTTCGAAGACTGCTTTGCATGGAGGTCGCAGGCTGAGTTGGCACTCTTCTTGGGTTACCGAGATTCTTGCGTGGGGGACCCTGATTGCACTGAAATGAAGGAGTCAGACTCTCTTAACTCTGGGACCCTGGCTTCCTTGGCCCACCAAAGGAGATGGGCAATCCTTGAGCTGGTGCCCAAATCCCTGACATTCGAAGCATTTGTTCTCGCTTCGAAGCTTTTTCCTTTGCATTTTGGAGAGAGCCGGAGTTCCTGAGAATGTACTTCGGGGGAAAAATCTTCATTTCTGAAGCTTCCCGTCTCCACATTCTCGTTAGGACCTTGGTGTCTCTTTGGAGACGGAAAGTTGGAAGAACTTCCTGGTGTCTGAAATCTTTTAAAGGATGAGGGAGCTGGCTTTGGCGAGACTTTCATGATGAAGGCTTTGGCAAAGTCCTTCACCATTCTCACAGCTTTAGCCATGGACACTGGCTTGGCATTCTTGACCAGTGTGTCCAAGGGTCCGTTCACTCCCCGAATGAACCTAGCCATGAGTTGCTCTTCATCTAGAGGTGGTGAATATTTGAGTAGAAGTGCAAAGGTCTGGTGATATTCCTCGATGGTTTTGCTCCCCTACTTTAGCTCTAAGAATTCGTTTATTTTGGTTTCCAAAAACCCAAGGGGACAAAATCTCTTCCTCAAATAGGTTTTAAGGTAGTCTTTCTATCCAGACGGTTGGTGTCACAATGGTTCCTCCATGCCACCCTGGCTGTTTCCACTATTTTTAGTCTGACAAGAGCCATTTTGCTTTGCTCATTGTGACGTCAAAATATTCTTCCATAGCTTCCACCCATTTCTCCATAGCCTTGCCCAGGTTCTCCCCTTCTCCTTTTTGAAAGGGTCTTGGCTGAATTCTATGAAGAGCCTTGCGAATGTCACAGTCAAGCTCATCATCTTCAGAGAGAGGGTCTGGCTAACGGCCACGGTTTCCCCGTCTCATGATTCATCCACAAGATCCTAAGACTTAAGGGATTCGGAGAACAATTTCTTAAAAAGGATAAATGATCTTATTGGAGATCTATGACATATGTCTGGTAACAGATTTTTCTTAATCAGTTCGTCCATAAATATTCACTTATACAACAGGGAATCTTTATCCAAAAAACATTTCTTTATTTATATAAAAGTTGCAATATGTACATAGAGTAGCACGGCTCCAGAAATCAAAATCTCCTCTAGAGACGCATAAGACGGTGGTATTGGGCCATAGCCATGCCCTGATACAACCGTTCTCTTATTGCCAAGGGAGCTATTATCTTCTCCTTCTTAGAGAGGAATAAAGTGACTAAGCAGTCTATAGATTTGGCACGAAAGTCTAAAATTTCGAGGCGTTGAATGATATAGAATGACGCCATGTACCACTTTGAGCTTTATTAGAATCATGGCCAATGAGAGGTTCAGCCTCACCGTTGCACACCAGTTGCAAGAGGCATGGACATACTGCCCTGTAAACCACTTATGCTGCCGTCTCTTTCTCTTCTGCTGGGTCAGGAAAATATAAATCCTCGAAATGGTGTGCGAGTCTAACTGGGCTTATTCGAGTTGTAGCGGAAATAAAACTTTGCAACAAGAAGAACATTACAAAGAAGAAGTGAGCATACTGCCCTGCAAACCACTTATGCTGCCGTCTCTTCTGCTGGGTTAGGAAAGAACATTGCAAGAGGCGTGAACATACTGCCCTGTAAACCACTTATGCTATCGTCTCTTCTGCTGGGTCAGGAAAATATAAATCCTCGAAATGGTGTGCGAGTCTGACTGGGCTTATTCAAGTTGCAGTGGAAATAAAACTTTGCAACAAGAAGAACATTACAAAGAAGAAGTGGTCTTATTCTTGGTCTTCTTCTTAATAAGACAAAGAATAAGTGGACTTCTTCTTCATATTTATGTAAACCTTCTTCATGTGCACGCAAAGAATATTAACAAATCCTTTTTATAAGCTTCATGTCTAGAATATTGAGTACAATTGGGGCATCCGCAAAAAAAATATGCAAGGTAGCACAAGATTTCATTAGAACATAGGAATAAAAAGCAAAGTTACATGAGGATTGTAATGTTGTAAAAGATACGCGAGGAGTGTATGTAGTTATGAAAGACATAGAAACATCAAGAGCTGCATGATGTAGCATAATGTTGTAAAGGATACACGAGGAGTGTATCTAGTTATTAAAAACATAGATACATCAGGAGTGTATCTAGTTATCAAAAACATAGATAATAAGAAGTGTATCTAGGATTGGAGCATATGTAGAATTGGAATGTGATCTATTTGTTAATTCTATCCTCTTTTATGGATTCCCACACTCCCGTTAGGCTTAGCAACATATTCACGGGCTCCCATCAATTTACAAAATATAAAAAAGTATGTACTAAAAATAAATTAAGTTTTTTCCATAAATGGATAATAAACTTTAAAATTTGGCATAAATATTTAAATAAAAGCTAAATTTGGAAAACATTAAATTGTGTAGATAAGCTTTATAGGATTTACAAGTGTAATAGAGTGATTTAAATAAAAGCTAAATTTGGAAGACGTTAAATTGTGTAGATAAGCTTTATAGAGTGTAATATGATTTTACCTAATTTACTGATTTAGTTGGTTTTTAAAGATTTCATATACCACCAAATATTTGGAATCGAGATTCTTCCACAAAAGGCTACTTTTCCTGGTTTTCTAAAGATTACTTCATTTATAAAAAAAATGGAAAGTTAAAATCAAGCTTAAAAATGACATTCTTCATTTTCTCTATTGGTTATTTATATTGTTTTTCTAAAAAACCTCCTTTGTGGGATATTGTTAGGAATCTCTAAGGAGAAATTATTGCAATGATCCATTTGATTTCCAATAGTGCTTATGTATCAACTATTATTTCTCACTAGGCTTATGAAGAAGATTCTCCCTCCAAAAAACTTAATGCTAGAAACATAGGCTGAAGTGACAAAAATAACTTCCATGAATGTTGTGGATTCTAGTTATATAGATGCATATCGTAATAGTTGCGTATTATTTAGGGGTATCCATGTAAAGCTTGTAAAATGTTTGGAATTTGAGGATACTTATTTTTACAAGCTTAAAAAAAGAAGAACATAAAGAATACAAAAACAATAATGAAGTGGGGCCCTTGTTTTACTTCTTCACATTGATGTAAATAATCTTGACATGAATTAAGAAAATAAGAAGAAGAAAAATAAGGAGAAGGAGAAGAATTCGGGCTCTTCTTCTTTTTCTTTACAGTAACGTAAACTTGACGTGATTATGAAGAAGAAGAACAAGAATCTCTTTGCATTCTTCTTCTTTCTCTTATTTGATTCTCTTTAATTTTCACTTTGTTAACATTCATGCTAATTCATAGAGAGAGAGGGTGAGGGGGTGACTATTTTAAAATCTCGTATAGAGCATGTATAAAAATCCCCTTAGTTGTAGATTTTTCAATTTTACATACACTCCAATCCTAGATACACTTCTTATATATCTATGTTTTTGATAACTAGATACACTCATGATGTATCTATGTTTTTAATAACTAGATACACTCCTTGTGTATCCTTTAAACATTGACGGGGAGATGTGACTATAGGAGAGTGAAGGCATGGGGTGAGAAGCCTTGGTACATGAGCAACGAGGATTGGAATGAGGAGAAGCAAAAGCATGCTCAAAATCCCCAACGCTACAAGCAATAAGAGATGCGGCCAAAGCCCGAATGGAGAGCGTAGGAAGCTCTCACCTTAGAAGCGACGGTTGGGATGCATTCCATGTCTACTTTGTAGGTATCAACATTTATCTTGTATGTTTCATTTGATGTTATGTCTACTTTGTAAGTATCAACACTTATCTTGTTGTTGTTATGGTACTTTTAGAATCAAGTGGTTGGTTGGCCGGCAACGGGAGAAGAGGAGGACATTGCTCGCTACCATAACACATACTTTCTTTTGGAGAAGCTTAAGCGAGAATGTGCCAACCTCAATTGGGGGTGCATTGTAGATATGGTAAGTGCGGCAAGCCTTAACCTTATGATTTGTATACTTACTTTGCCTTGTCATGTTAGATCGTTGTTTTGGTATACCAAAGAAAGCGTCTTGTATGGTTTTTATAGGGAACCATTGCCTGATCTTGAGTTAGGGCTCCGCATAGAGTGGTCTTGCCCATGTCTTTCCCCTTTTATATACACATTTTAGTCAGCTCACATCTTTTTTTGAGCTTATATAGATTGTATGCAAATTTTGGCTTATCTCGTCAGAGCTTGATATGTAAATTTCACATCTTGCAATATACTTTGGCCATTGTTTGCACTTGTGTGAATTGTGTACCTACTTTATAATGTCGAAAACGTTATGGCACTGTCTCTAACTTTTTCAACAAATTCACTTCGATCTTCACATCAGAGTACAGTTGCCTTTGGTACTCTATAAATTTGGCATAATGGTGCATCCAATTACAAGACTGCAGAACTGGATGCACCATTATGCCAAAAAATTTAATACCTACATGCGTCGAAACAAGCGTTGAAATTAGCATCGAAATAATCGTCGAAATAGTAGTCGAAATGTTAGTCGAAATAATCGTTGAAAAGGGCATCGAAAAATGTGTGGTAAATTTACTTTTTTCGACTCTTGTTTTGACGCTTATTTCGGCCTTATTTCGGCGTCTATTTCGACTCTTGTTTTGATGCTTCTATTTCGACGCTTTTTTGGACGAGTATTTTGACGTTTAGGGGATTTTAAGCTTAGTTCTAAAGTGTGGAAAAAAGCATGGATAATGGCTCCGCCTCTTGTAGTGTTTACAACATCATGCTCCTAATGTTTCTATGTATTTAATAACTACATACGCTCCTCGTGTATCTTTCACAACATTACACTCCTCATGTATCTATGCTTTTTATTCTTATGTTCCAATGAACTATTGTGCTACCTTGCTTTTTGTTTTTTGCAGATGCCCCAAGTGTACTCAATCTTCTAGACATGAAGCTCACAAAAAGGATTTGTTAATATTATTTACATGCACATGAAGAAGGTAGACATAAATATGAAGAAGAAGTTCACTTATTCTTTGTCTTATTAAGAAGAAGACAAAGAATAATACCACTTCTTCTTTGTAATTTTCTTCTTATTGTAAATTTTTATGTGAATATGAAGAAAAAGAAACATAACATGAATCTTCTTCTTCTTAATCTCGGGGGGTTCACTATATGTAAACACTCTACAACACGTGCGTTCAAGTCCTTATTTAAAAACCCCTTATCTGTAAATTTTTTATGAATAAAACACATCCTTTTTCCATTCAATGTGTAAATATGACCTTTAAATCATACCCTTATGTGTGTAAAAAATGTGTTAAAAAAAAGGGATTTGATAAACCCCTTCGGTTGAGCCCACGTGCTACACTTACATATTTATGAGTGATTCCCCCTCCCCCTCGAGTTCTTAATGGTATGTACATGCATCTAAAACACATAATATAGGATGGGAGATGGTATTGAATAGGTTAAAATGATGCATCTATAATATAGGATTTTTTTTAAGCTTTTAAACACAAGGTGAGGGTGAAAAGCTTTGGATAAAGATAAAAATAATCTTTCACAAAGGGATGCATGTCACCACACCTTTGTACTTGTAGTTCCCAATGTAGCTTGGGTCCCTATTAGATGACCCGTTGAAAATGTGGAGGCCTAAATGTAGTAGAAGAGAGGTCAAGGCCCAGGTTTGGAGACAAGATAAGAAACTTGGAATATAGTTGGGATTGATCTTAGGGCAAGTTTGTTTGTAATGTGCCCTGTATTATGTTCCATTTAATTAATCATAAATATTCACAATATTTCTCAAGTTTTTTAAAAATCCCAACACACTTAAAGAGAAAGATGATATTTTTAATAAATATAATCGTTTTCCAAGTTTGATAATCCAAAAACACATAATAATCACCAATACAATTACTCAAAATCAGAGAGATAATCACCAACAAAAAATCTAGCCAATCTAGGACTTTTTCTCGATGGCCATATGCCTGGCGGATAGACAATACCGATTGGCCTGAAACTCAAAATCTCTCTCTCTCTCTCTCTCTCTCTCTCTTCTTGCACAGAATCACATTGAGGCTCAAAAAGAATATCCCAAAAACCATCCCACGAGAGTAAGTTAGACTACCATGTATGAAAATGATAAAGATATCATTCTTTTTTTTTAAACACTGGAAGGTTGTATCAGATTCATTTCGCGAATTCCAAATGGTCCGAACGTGGACTTTGTTGCTCTTATGAGATTATCTATCTTTAAATAAATCTTCTCTCTAAAAAATAAAGTTATCTACACCCTCATGCGGAGCTGTTACCAAAAATGAAAGGTCAATTTGGTGTCTGGGCTCTGTTTCCGGTGCCTATTGCAGCTATACTTACTATGTAAACCCCTATATGAGTTTCTTTTAATCTAAACTACCCAATGTGACCCTATTATACATTATCTAACATGGATAGGTATGCTATAGAAATCACTTACAAATGACAACACGAAAACCCCAAAATTGACATCTCTAAAATCACTCAATTTGTGGCCAAAATTAATCTTTTATGTACTCCAAGTATATCCCACTTTTAAACATTAAATATAGATGCTAAAAATCACCAAGTCAAGTGGACCCAAAAATATGTATATATGAGTATGTTACATTTTTTTGAGTGGAGGTGTGGAGGCCACATATTTGTTTCAGTCTTAAAGTCCTAATGTGGTGTTTCATCAAAGTTTCTTGACAAACGCCATATTTTATTTTTTAGTCCTAAAATTAAACAGAAATACACGCAATCAAAAAATTACACATTTACATTAAATTATCGTACAAGGCAAAGGATGGATCATTGGTACGGACCCTTCATTGGGTGTAGATACGGATATAAGTGTCCTTTTTCATTTAACGCTATTTATATGTATATATACTATGCGCATTCTTGGGGATGCCTTAGCGTGTTCCATTTTCCAAGGTATTGTGGTATATCCAAGCTACATTCACTCCTTATGGTGGCATTTATTATTATTTTAAAACCAAATATCTTGATGTGGGAACATTAAGCATTAAGACGAATAAGCACTAGTGTAAGAATTTATGGGAACACAATGTACCACAATGTATATATCTATGTATATGTATGTATGTGTGTGTGTATACATAAGTCTATTTTGGGTTAACTAGACACTGTCTACCATAGATGAGAGTGAGGAATAACCGCTTTATGAGAAAGTTGGCCACCCAAAAACTCAAAGAGTTAACTTAGGGTATTCGGGGTTAATTTGAACAAGAACAGAAAATAAAACTATCCAGGTGTGTGGGACCATTCAAAGTTGTAGAGATTACTTCACAAGGCTCGGTGAGAATGGAGACCCTTAATGGTGTTCAATTGAAAGGATACATCAATGGGAGTAAGTGGAAAAGATACTATGGACCCCTGACCCAAGATATACTAGTCAACATACATAGGAAATATCAAGATAGTAAAAAGGGACAGTCCAAAAATAAGCTGAGATGAAGGTAAATCCTATAATGCCAAGATTAAACTATGGCTTCAAAATAAAATTTTATATATGAGCTTGCATGTACTGACTATTAAAGAAGACGAGGACTTGGGCATCGAACAATTAGGGTCAAGGTTCAAATCTCCAACTCTATGAAACCAAGCTTTTAGCATTTCATAACTTGCTTTCATATGAGACATGGAAAACTTTGGATAAAGTACAAGCATAAAGTCATGTTTGGTGCATGCTGAAGGGTTTTTAAAAGTTATTATCTCTATAAAAAATTATCCATTGAACAGAAAGGTATTTGTGATGTCTACATGAACGATGATGGAAGAACATGTACTATTAGGATGAATCTAGATTAGTACAGCGAATTGCACCATCCAATGGGATGGTAATACTATAATCAACTCAAGAGGTATGATCACACAATCACAATACCAATCTGGAGCCCCATAAAAACCATGGAGCAAGTCATCTCAAACATTGCAAGGTAACTATTTCTTCCCAATCCTCCCCACGACGCTCAAGAAATACAAGTGGAACCACTCCCAAGCTTCCTCTGATAAACCAACACACTCTAGATCCAAATCTTGAAACATCTGAAAGCAATGGGTTAGAGAAAATGTTCTTCAATCTAAAGGGAACTAGAATGAGGAAAGAAGATGTGGATACAAAAACAAGAAGTCATCTCAAACTAGAGAAAAAATAGTAATGAATATAGCAAGCCACAATATCGAGGACCAAACCTACAAAACTAGCCACAAACATTAACCGCACCCCTTAAGAAGAATAACTCAAGGTGTATTAAGTACTGTTGAGTGCCAATAAAATGGTACCACCATCTCAAGGCTTCTATGAAGGTGTTTTTCACATCTACATACCTAAAAAGAATACCTAGATAAAAAGAAAATAAGATAAGTAGTTGTTCTTGATTCCCCTATATATAAAATGTATAACTAAGGGAAGGGGGATCAAAAACCAACCCGAATGAAAGAATCAGTGATGGAAAGAAGCCTAAAGAATATAAAAAAATATGGAATACAAAGCACAAAAATCTTCTTATATAAATAGCACTAATCTAGAATCAAGTATTGTACTAAAACAAGTAATACCTTTAATTGCCTGCTCTGAGGGAAAAAAAAAGGTAGCAAAACCATAAGAAACTATTCTCAACAAATGGATGGAACTATAAGAATATGCTACAATCTCTTTGGACATACTTGAACACTAGAGGGTATAAGAACTATATTGTTTATAGAATGAGTGGAAAAGTTGTGGACTACATCTACCATGGAAAATCAAGGTATGATTTGTTGGTACAACTAAGAAAAACAAGGAATTGTGTATGCTCTCAAAGTTGAAAGAAGCAAGTGTTATCCTACATACCTCAATAAAAATATCTAAACACATAACCATCAAATTTTAAATAAAATAGCACACATCACAAATAAGTATCCACCCCTCTCCATGGTAAGCCTCCTCCCACCGTAATCTAAGGTACAGGCATCCTTGTTTAAGTTACTTCTCACTATTCTAGCTATGTGCCAAACAACTCAGCACTTTTCTCTATACCATAGCCAAGATGGACATTCTGGAGCATGTGAGAGTAGATGTTCAAGGAACTTACTTCTTTCTAGATTTTGTGGTGATCAAGCTACCACATATTTGGGTTTCTTACTCCCATTTGATTGGAAATCTATGGTTGAGGCAAGATTGAGTGTTGTGTATGATTAGAAAGTAATGTGGGGGAGAGGAAGAGCTTGAGTTCCTTGCAAGAAAAGCACACATACACAAAAGGGAACAAGACACAAGAGAGATAGATGGCTAAGTTTTCTTTTATCTTCTTCTCTTCTTTACAACGGTAACAATACATACTATAAGGGAAAGTTCTCTCCTACTACTATTGCATATAATGGCTTGTCCATAGTGTGAACCTGACTACATGAGCTAGAGTTATAGCATATAAAGGTTGGGTCCATAGTGTGAACCCAACTATACGAGCTGACACTATAACTATGCCATAACTATATGAGTAGAAAGATATCAGAGAGAGATGGATGGATGAATTTTCTTCTATCGTCTTCTCTTATCTTGCAAGCAAACCACACATACACAAAAGAGATCAAGACATAGAGAGTGATGGATGGCAAAATTCTCTTCTATCTTTTTCTCTTCTCTATAACTATTAACATAAAAGAGATAAGAGTAGTACTCCAAAGTAGCTATCACACAACCTGTTATATCCACCACTGGCCTCATATCAACCATAATCTCACCAACTATGTCAATAGTATGTGTGAAAGCTATCATGCAGGTGAGTCATCAATGTCCACAGCACTAGTTGGTCTTGATATTGCAACACTCCGGCTCGAGCTCAAGTCCACAAGTTATACTCCAAGTAACCTCCCAAACTTTTGGAGGTTCACTATGCCCAATGTCGTCATGAAGATAGCCACTTTATCCTCTATGCTGACATATATCAAATCTATATCACATGCTAATACTTTCTCTCTTATAATGTGATAATGCACATAGATGTCCTTCCTTCTAGCATGGTATACCAGGTCATTAGCTAGCTATATTCTACTCATATTGTCACACTAAATGATAACAACCCGATCATAGGTCCATGCATGTCACCAAAAATATTCTAAATATAAGTTACCTTACAAGTCACCATGGCATCACTCTTGTACTCTACCTCTATACTCGATAAGGCAACTATTGACTCCAACAACTAACAGGGGCACTAAAAAATAAACATAAAGCCACTGGTAGATCTCTTGTTTGTGATACTAGCCGAGCGTAACTAGCATGCGTGTACCCATGTGGATTTATCTCTATACCAACCTAGGAGAAACATCCATAATCAATTCTAGACTATATGTACTTTCGAATCCGTTAAGCCACATACAAGTGTGGCTACCTAGGAGCTTATATAAATTGATCACAATCCCAATAGCATAGCTCAATTCTAGTAATGGTCATGTAGATTAAGCTATCTAGTATGCATCTAGACATAGTGGGATCCTCCAAAATCTCACCTAGATCTATGAAAAGATTTGTGTTATGCTCCAACGGCAATGTAATAAGCTTAGAGCCCATCATTACATACTTGGATAACATATCCAAGACATATTTCCTCTCTAATAAAAGGCTACGTGGTGATCACGTTGACAAAGTGATGATTTGTACAATCACAATGTGTACATGACATAGGTGGTCTTGTGGTTGGTCTCATATTATATTGAGAGAAACCATATTCTTCATCATATAATCTGGCAAAAGAATCATATTATAATGTCCATTTTTTTGACAATAATTACGATACATGCTAGAACCATATTGTTAATTATAGTGTCCTCCCATTAGAAAAACAATTTCCACCGTGAGGGAAACCATGACAAGGGGTGCTTTTTGGAGATAAGAAGAGCAGTCTCAGAAGAATATGAGTGATGTGTAAGAATAGCATTTGTAGAGGGCTCTGTGTGTCATTCATGATGCTGTGAATATTCAATAAGAGATATGGAAGAACTCTCAAAATCAATACTATCTTTGTTAGAAAGAATCATGATAATATTATCATATTTATAATCTTTGACAGTGTGAAGAGCTGGGCAAGAAGTTGAGTTCGTGCAATAGGAGCACCAGCACCACCAACAAGTTGATTAACAATTTTTTTTAATTCATAGAGGTAGAAACTTTGTAATCCAACCCATCCAACACATTACGCAGATGAAGAATTTTGGTGATAGCTTTCTTCTCAAAAGTTAAAATAAGATGTTTCCAAATATCATTGGAAGTAGGAAGATTAAATACATCTGACCTAAGAGAATCATGAAGGGTAAAGAAATTATATCGTCGAGCAACCTTATCTTTCTTTATCTATTTGGATGAAAGTATTTGACAATCAATAAATAATTTTCCATCAGTAAAATAAGTGAAGCAACAACATCATTAGCTTGGCTACTACGGACATAGAGAATTTCAATATACAATGTTAGAAAGATCCTCACCTTGAAGAATTAAAGTAATCTTTGCCTTCTAGCCAGGAAAACCATGGCATTGAAAAATAAGAATATAGCATAACCATTAATAAGAATCAAAGTACTCATTTCTGTATGGGTTCAGTCGGTACAACCAGGTGCAAATGTCTCTAGAGGATGAGAAGAAAACAACCTTCATGATAGAATGAGGGGCCTTCACCTCCAATGTGATGACTTTTGGGTTGAAGAATGCTCTAGCCACGTTCCAAAAAGGATGGTTCAAGAAATATTCTATGAATATTTAACCACCTTCATGAGGGTCTTCGTGGATGATTTCAGTGTGTTTAGCAAGAAAGAAGAGCACATAAAGCACCTTAGGTTGTGTTTGAAAAAGTGCAAAACTACCAGATTGAGCCTTAACCCAACCAAATGGTTAAGACGGTACATGAAAATAGGACCGACATGGACACGAAGCTGTATTCAACATTATGAAAGCTCAGAAGATCCTACAAGAATGCAACGGGACACATGCCATGTAACATAGTTTATGGACTAGAAGCACTACTTAGTGCCCATGGAGTTCCTCAATCAAAGCCGCAGGATAGTCATGGGTAGAAAGACTCTCTTGTGAAGAGTCATAAGTGCATATCATTGAGCAACTCCTTCGTCTCAATGAAAGGAGACTGCATAGTGCATGGATGGCCGAGATCGTGAAGAAGAGGAGAAAGCTCTAGGTGGATAGAAACAAAAAGTTCAAGATCTTCAAAGAAGGAGACGTAAACCTACTACTCTCAATGAAAGGAGACTGCATAGTGCATGGATGGCCGAGATCGTGAAGAAGAGGAGAAAGCTCTAGGTGGATAGAAACAAAAAGTTCAAGAGCTTCGAAGAAGGAGATGTAAACCTACTACTCTCATCAAGCATGGGACCTCACCTAGGAAAGATGAAGATGAGATAGACAAGCCCATTCAGAATTGTCATGAAAATGAAAATGGGAACCTTTGAGCTAGAAAGTCTGGATGGTTCAAAGGCTAAAGAAACTAGTGAGGATAATCCCTAAAAGCGTGTCCAGATCCGGAGAATGTTCAACAAGAAGAATCTGAGCTGAGTCAGGATGATGAGGAATCAGAAGTGGGAAACAATCATTGAGACAATGGAAATGGAAAAGAAAAAAAATCTAAAAATAGGAATTGTCTATATAAATATGATCTCAGTGCACACACAGAACGAGGAGCTAGCTGGCGGCATGGAGGTGGTAGGAAAATCGATGTTACCACCCTGAAACACGATGCATGGATGGAAAGAAAGAGGTGTCACATCACTTTCACCCACCCTCAACCTGGTCACATTCATGACCTCGTGGCTTGTGCATTAGGCACACATAGATAGAATTAGAGAGAATCGTGGAGTTTTGGCCATACCAAGGAGGGACATATCCCACAATAATGACTAAAAATCATCACAATTTTTCTATCAAACGAATAATTTACATGTTTGTATTGTGCAAAAACTCTCTTCTACACTTCACTTCCAATTATCTCCTTGATAAGCTTAGTTGTCGCCCTTACCTTTCGTCTCTCAACCCCAAATATCGCGTGTCTTAGAGGATGGTAAAATTTGAGTATCTCTCGTCCACCCTATATAAGGAGATAGATAAGCATGCCCAATAGATGGAGAGGATGGGACTGAAGCAATTCACGATGCTGCCCTAGGAGGAGTTCTCTAGTGCAATTTTAGAGTCAGGGACCAAATGGTGTAGCTCCAAAAATTGAACGTTATCACACTACCCTACAGAGAATAAAGAAATCAGTCCTCTATATGTGTCCGAGGTGCAACTTGCTGGGGTGAGGGAGAAGTGGACATCAATTTGCTGGTGGACGATGATGACTTGATCAAGGAATTCAGCCTATTGGAGGGAAGAGCCAAGGCATATAAATTGCATGTCTAGAGAAAGACCTTTGGATGGTGAAAGACGTTGAAGCTAGAACGAGGGTCGCCTAGGCTAAATGTTTGTGTCGTAACCTAAAGGAACAGATACGAAAGCTCGCCAGGCATAATACAAAGAGGAAGATTGGCCCATACTTGGGTGACTTGTTTAGAGGGAAGCAAGAGCTAAGAAGGACAAGGACGAGGGCCCTAAGGGAGATGCACAAGAAAGAGCTCAGAAGGAAAAGGAGAATGAACCTAAAGGAGATGCATCAGGGAAGCTAGAAAGTTTAAAGCTCTCTAAAAAACCTTAGAAATAGGCCTATAGCCTGCTAGAATTTGGCCAAATTGCATTAATTGATGATGAATCTTCATTACTTAATTATGCATCTAAATTATGATTAGAAATCCATTTGGTTTCAAAAGCACCGCATATAGGGTGTGGCTAGTTGTGTTGGTGAATTACAACCTTCCACCATCAATGGCAATCAAGAAGGGACATCTTATGTTATCGCTTCTAATTCCAGGGAAACATAAAGTCAAGCATATGGATGTTTATCTCGATACGTTGATTGATGAGTTGGAGGAACTATGGAGAGGTGTTTCGGTGGTGGACATTAGTAGGCCTCCCTCCTCTCGACACTTCGACTTAAAAGCAGTGTTGATGTAGATAATGCATGACTTTTCAGGATACAGCGATTGTTCTAGTAAGAATTCTAATTACCTCCCTACTCTAATACTATTGGCTATATTAAATATTGACTTTATTATTCTAACTTTTATTTATATTTTAAAGTCTAGCGATTGTTCTAGTAAGAATTCTAAATACCTCCCTACTCTAATACTATTGGCTATATTAATTATAAATATTGACTTTATTATTCTAACTTTTATTTATATTTTAACAGGTTTGAAAACATCGGGTCAACATGCATGTCCTGTTTGTGGCCCTTCGTTAGTACATGAGTATGCTGACGGTTTGTGTAAGACCATATTCGATTCATCATCGATTTCTCCCCTCAGATCATCCTAAATATGTTGCTAGTAAGAGTAACATTCCTCCACAAATAATTCGTGCATGACCTCTATTGTGCCTCAAGGAAAAGGACAGAGTAAAGTAATTGACAGAACATTGATTGATGATCTCAATTTCACTTGCATCCTTAATAGTGATGTGATGAGTAGATGAGTTACAAGATATGAGGATGCAAAGACAAAAAGGCAAGCAGAAAGAGCTCTCTTTCGGAGGTAACATGGCTCTCGTAAGGCGTACCCTAAGCATATAGCTACACTCTCGAATGATATCCATGTTGATTGGTTGCATGAGGAAATGGAGAGTGCAGAGAGCGACGAGGGGCTGCATATCATGGCGGAAGAATGGGAGTATGCACGAGGATGCATGTTAAAGGTACATAGAACTAATGTTTTGCTTACACAAATATTGCTTCTATTTTGGTCCAGTGTACTATGTTCAATGCTATATGGTGTGAAGGCAAGCATTTTCGAACACAAAGAATTGATGAAAAGAGGAATACACAAGATTGAGGTGTCATTAGTAGCTTTGAGGGAGCTAATGAAAAAATGGATGATTATTGTGGCACAATCCAAGACATATTTAGACTTGACTTTCGTCGCTTCTTTGTGTATGTTTTGGATGTCAAATGGCAAATGAACGTGGTGAAAAAAGGGCCTAATGCAACGATAAAACACCATGCAAGTAGCTATGTAACTATATTGACTCTACAAAGTTTTGGCAAACAAAGAAAGATAGGCTCGTATTGCCACAACAATGTGAGCAGGTTTGCATTTTTTTACTAATGTGTTTCATGTACATATATATCTAACCTCACGTACCCCTTGACTTTTGATATGCTAATTAATTATTGCAATATGTGTATTTGAGTAGGTTATCTATCTACCAATGGTGCATGACATTAAATGGTGGTACGTCATCCCTATTGCACCATGTTCCAAAGTGATGTATAATACATTCACTGATATGGAGCATATGGAGGATGTAACAAGCCGCAATGAAGATGATGTCGAACATGCCAATGAAGATGTTGTGAATGATGATCAAGAAATAAGAGATGATCATGATAATGAGGATGAGCATGCCATTTCTCATGATCATGAGAATGATCCTACCATTGAGGATGATGGTGATGTTGATGAGGATGATCAGGACATCGATACCATTATCAATGGACAAAATATCGATAGTGGAATAAATTTAATCGTAGCCTTACAAATTGATCAAATGGATATTGATGTTGATCGTTTGGCAAGGATGGATCTTATTGAAGATGAGATCGAACCCTAACCAATTCGTCACTATATCGTTCTAAATTGATGACATTTCTATTGTATGTGTTGTCTTTTAATTATCATCTCATGATTTATTTTTGAATATATTTCATTATTGTAAATGCATGTAGTGGGATTGTGTAATGATATATACTGTAATGTACTATGAGATGGTTTAAAGAAAATAGTTTTTAATTTTGTAAAGGAATTCAGTTTTTCTTAATAAAGCGTGTATTGATGCGTGTATTAGTGCGTGTATTGATGCGTGTATTATTGCATGTATATACACGTGCTGATAGATGCCAATATACACGCAAATTGAAATGCCAAAATACACGCACCCGATTCTATTCAAATACATGCGGCGACCATACACGCACCCGTAATTTTCGCGTGTATGAAATGCGTGTATGGCAGCATTGTCTTGTAGTGGTCTAGCTTCTTCGTGGCTGCCCATGTATGATTCTTTAATTCATTTTTGGGGATGAGATCCATCGTTGATGCAATATATAAAACAATCTCTTTCCCCTTCACTTCTGGTTGCGCCCCCAGCTTTTTCCCTTCTCCTTTCAAGACTACAAATCCCTTTTCCAGGCCTAAGCTTCTCATTTTCCTTGTGCACCTCCTCTTCTCTACCGGTGCCTCCTCTGCTATGTTCAACTGGTGTTTCCAAATCTTTTGTTGGTTCTAGGCCTGTTGGATAAGGATTTGTGGACCCTCCATCTAGATTTCCACCTCTTGACTGGTGGGGAGACAATTGTTTGTAAGAAGGTGTGGGGGCTTGCATTACAGATGTTAGCTTTTCTAGATGATCTCCCCACACCTCCTTAAGGTCATCCACTGTATGACCTTCCCACAGCTCCATTCTCCCTACATCTACACGTACAAATCTACGGGAACCGCCAGTCTAGCTTCTACCTTCACCATCTCCACTTTATCCCTGTCAGCCCTATCCTTTACACCTCTTATGATTTGATGTGCTCCTCTCAGATCAGGGTGACTTGCCCTTTTTTTATGGCTAAGTTTTCTATGTCCCTATTTAATGCCATCTACATTTGCATAGTCTCCTAGTCTTTCTTGGCCATCTTTTCCTTCATTTCCTCCATCTCCTTCTTCATTTTTTTACTGACCTGTTGGAGCTACTAGATCTATTTTTGTATTTTATTCAGTTATCCTGCTTCCATTATTCTCATGCGTAGCTCCTCCAGTAGGGGTTCCTATTGGCTTATCACTATTTGTAGGGCAACGTGCTTTTCCTTGATGATGGATTGTAGCTTCCTCATATTTCCTCATATTTGAGTGCATCATTTGTTCATCGTTAAATGTAATGTAGGGCTCCTTGCACCCACTCCATTTCAATGGTGTTTGGAAAGCTTACTTGTTCTTGCAAAGTTTAGGCAGACATGGGTGCAAAGTGTCCTAGTTGTTGTGGAGGTTGCATATCCAATTGTAGGTTGGTGGTCAAGGTGCCCTCCTGTTTGTTGCTTCTCCAGCTTCTAGAAAAATTATAACTTAACTATGTCAGCCAAATCCTCCTTCGGTTGTATGCTGCTTCGCACTGTCGTTGCCCCGTTGGCTCCCTCCTTGGAAATCTTCCCTTTTTTTTCCGTGGTCTTTTTCTCTCCAACTTCAACTATTATCTTCTTTCCTTGTATTGAGGCCTATTTCTAAGGTTTTCTAGAGAGCTTTAAACTTTCTAGCTTCCCTGGTGCATCTCCCTTAGGCCCCTTCTGCTTGTCCTTTTGAGCTCTTTCTTGTGCATCTCCCTTAGGGCCCTCGTCCTTGTCCTTCTTAGCTCTTGCTTCCCTCTAAACAAGTCACCCAAGTATGGGCCAATCTTTCTCTTTGTATTGGGCCTGCTGAGCTTTCATATCTGTTCCTTTAGGTTATGACACAAACATTTAGCCCAGGCTGTTAGAGCTATATATAGCTTGCCCAACCTAACCCTAGGTCTCACCTATATATACCTAACCTCGGTGTGCTTTTCACACACTTTTGGGAGCTATCTTTGGTGTATCGTATCTCCCTTTCTCCTTTCTTCAACATGGCATTAGAGTGTAGTCGTGCCCGTTGTGCGCACAAAAAAATCTGCACGCACTGTCGTGCCATGGCACGTCTATGATGTTAAACCGTGCATGTGAGGTCATCAAATACACATCCAGATACATGGGGTTAAGTGCCATGACGAGTCATTATATGATGCCTGAGTATATATGTTCATATTGTAGATAAGGTTCAATAAGATGAGCTGAGGCTGAGCCAGGTTTCGAAGCCTTTGACAGTGTGGTGTGAATTGTGGAGGATTTTTTTTTATGCTTATGGAGAATTTCAGAGCTAGCAGATACCTTGTGCCTTGATAGGACTGGATTATGCTTGTGGTTCGACTACTTTATTGATTCCATGAGATGGTGAATTGCTCATAAGCTGTGCCTATCATGGTTGAGTTGATATTAGCACTGAGACAGAGAACTTTATGGTACATAATGGTTGGGGTCTTGATCGTATGCTTTAGATGGCAAAAATCATATGTGCAATAAGGATGCCAAATGGAGCTTCTTTTGATGAGGCGTGAGAAAAACCCTTAGCAAGGTTATGGTGAAAAGGAGTTTGATTTTATATATATATATATATGGTCAACACTCCAAAATAAAGGAAAAAGGTCACACTCCAAAACAAAGGAAAAAGGAAATGGTAGGCGCAGTGAGGAAAATTAAAATGGGAAATGCGCGATTTCAGCTGCAAAAGGGCGTGGGCGCCGACTTCCTCGCGGGAATGACCAGAAAAAACTAGGGAATTGCGTGCGGTGCTTATCAGAAGAAGTCTGCAGAAAAAAAAAAACCAGGTGACAGAGGCGACACAACCAGAGAGATTCATTTCATGCATTTAGCGACTGTTTATGGAGTGTTGGGGCTTGAATTAGAGAGCTGAGCTGCTACTATCTAATGATATGCTTACTACAAATTCACAAAAACCAGCTATGCGCCGGTTGTACGCTGCGTGCAGTGAAGTGTGGGAAGAATTTTTTTCAAAGAAATTCGAATGAATCGTTTTTTCCCGCCTTCAGATAAGTAAAGCTTGATAAAATTTCTTTATTTTTCCTACCTACCACTTGTAAATACACGATGCCAACAAACCTTCAAAGGTTTTGTAAAAAAATAAAGGGTGGATTTTGATATGAAGATATGTGAGGATATTTCAACAAGGGACATGGAATCAAAGAGTCAGAAATACAGCAACGACTCTAGTGAGAATTGATTTTGATTCTATCTTAGTGGAACTAAATGCAGGCCATGGATTTCTTTTAAAATCATGTGAATATGTTAAAGTTATGCCATATATCATTTTGTGTTTGTGAGTTGTTGGAATTTTAAGCCAGATTTTCAGGTGATAAAGAACATTATGAGATGTTGGGAATGGTGACAGTGGATGTATGGAATGAAAGGGGTCACATGTATGTTGGAAATACTTAAAGGTTATGTTTTGCCTACATGTGATTAGCTGGAAAGTTTTGGAAAAAGAAGCCAGTGAATCTATGCTTGGAAAGGGATAAGCAATTGGAACACGAATTCAAGGATGGATTTGTCCTATGCTTTTTGGGAAATTTTGAATGTGAGTTTCCTTGTTAGGTTTGGCACCAACTCTCACAGCTAGAAGTCTCGTACTTTCCTGGCTACTCCGCACACGTCACGACAGCTCTTTGGTGAACCCGACGTGAAACTGCTGGGGTGAGAGTGTGGTGAAATATACAGGGAAGCTATGGCTGAGAATTCTGAGGGTCAGGGGGTTCATTTTGACCCCGGAGTTATGCAGATGTTTCAGATGTTGACCATGTACATGCAACAACAACAAGTTGCTGAAAGAGGACAAATTTCCATGACCAATGCATTACAATCAATTGTGAAAAAGATGGATCAATTTGATGGGAAGGACATTACAAAGTACCTGCGCAATTATATAAAGGAGATGGAGCTAAACAGGGTGACTGAGGAAGATATGGTTCGAAGTTTCGAGCTGGTATGTGTTCCTGAAATAAGAGAACGCATAAGAGGATTGCAGACAGCACATGGTGGCAGAAATTGGGAGGAGTTCAAGCTTGCTTTAAAGGATGAATATTTTATGGAGGATTCTGAGCGAGTGACCAAACGAACTTTCTTGGAATGGGTCACAAAATCTAAAATGGGAATTTCTGCCACACAGAATTGCTAAGAGAGTTTGAGAAGCGTTATGCCCAGTTGTCAAGGATAGAGCGTGCAACTTTGGACAGAGAAAAGACAGAGCTCTTCTTACAAGCAGCTGGGAAAGATCTCCAGGAGAAATTGGAAATCCTCCTTGAGGATAAGGATACAGAGCAGGGATTAAAAAGTGATTGGAATGATGTTGAGGATGCAGTCACTATGTTAGCAAAGCGGCAGTGGAGGAGGGATAAAATGGTGATGGGCTCTGCAACCCCCATAACTGCTGTCACCCCTGAGAATCTATTCAAACCAGCTGCTACAATTCCAAAGATAGATGGGCCGATGGATGAGCTTATCAAGGGTATGCGTGACTTAAAATTGAAGATGTCTAGGATTGAGGAAAAAGGTCTACCATTGGGGTAGGCTTCTATGCAAAGGCCTCAAAGCAAAGAAGGGTTTACATATAGATGCATATGGTGTGATGACCCAGAGCATGCAAAGAAGGATTGTGCTAGCTATAAAGAAGCTCTTAAAAATCAACTTGTGTTTTTCAAAGATGGGAAAATCCATCTTACAGAGACTGGTCTTCCATTGAGTACAAACTTTGGGAAAGGAGGGATGAAAAAGCTGGTAGAGGATATGGCTGCTAGTCATGCCATTTCTATGGTTGAGGCAGCAACCTATGGATTAAAGGTTGGTCAACTAAAGCAGGGATTTGAGAATGATGAGGATTATGAGAATGAGGATTTTTGGCCATCAACAATGGAATTAATTGCGTCAAAGAAAGTGTCAAAGCAAGCTTTGCATGAGGCACGTGATTGTATACGTCTTGAGACTGGCTGGGAGGAGCCTGTGGATTCTTTATCCATTCATGCCTATATTGCCAAATGCCAAAATAATGAGGCACAGGTAGAGGAGAAGCGTAAAAGGGAAAATGAGGAAGGAGGGCCATCAAAAAGAGTTACACGTGGAAGTGAAAAGAAGGATCCTGGGCCATCACATATGCCTCCACAGCATAGCAGACCTCCACAGGATGTTTCAATGGAAGAAGTGCCAGCGAAAATGAAGGAGAAGGGTAAAGGGAAAAGTCCACTCTACAAGCTTCAATCTGATATTGAAGTTGCAACAGATCTCAAAAAGGTACTTGAAGAAAGGATTCTAAACAGCAGGGTGGAATTCACACTAGGGGAAGTCTTGGGGATTGCAAAGAAAGAATTTCATGATGAGATAATTGATATTATACGAAGAAAAAGGCAGTCCATAATTGAATCTATTCCATCACAAGGGGAGGCAAGCACTTCCAAGACTCATGGAGTATAGGTACAGAAAAAGGAAGAGAGAGAAAATGTGGTGGAATGTAATCACTCTGCTGATGGGGCACGACAAGTGCGCTTTGTGGAAGAGGATGATGAAAAAGAAGTTCTTACAAAGAGTCATTACTCCAGGAGCCATTGGGCAAGAGCAACCACTGAAACCCTTGTCAAGATAGGTGATTTGGAAGAGCCATATGTCGCTCTAATTGATCATGGGTCTGAAATAAATCTTATGGCTAAAAATCTCTACAACAAATGTAAGTGGCCAATGGATGTGGATCATGGGTGGATGATTAAAGCAGCTAATAACTCATCTGGAGAGCTTTATGCAGCATGTCCAAATGTAAGGGTAACTATAGGGGATGTGAAGGATGATCAGAATTTCTTTGTTCAGGAGATGTCATCGTATCCCCTCATTCTTGGGCAACCCTACATTACAGCTGTAAGGATGGAAACAAAGGTTTTGGATGATGGTTCAGCATATGCAAGAATAAGGAGTAAAGATGGCAAAAAAGCTGTTCAGTTTTTGACAGTTTGTATTAACCATGAAAGGAATCGTGAGTCACTTCGAGCACAGTCACTTCCAAAGATAAATAGAGAATTCATGAATTACAGGGAGATGAGGGATTTTGGCCAGGTGCCATTGTAAGGCGGGATTCCAATGGTACAAGGGGAAATGAGTTCTCGCAGGACTCAATCAATGTAAATAGTTTTTCAACAAATTTTTAGGGATTCTCCAGCTATGGGTCACTGGTTTTTGTAAAAAGCAAGGATTTGAAGCGTGGCATGCAAAAACATATACAAAATGAACAAAAAAGTTTTGAGCAATGTGGTCTTTTGGGGAAGAATGAGTTTATTTCAGGGGTGCTTGATGAGGTGTCATTTATAGATACTATGGATGTGCTTTTTGATATGGGAAGAGCATGCTTACAGGGTGGAAATGAAATGATAAAGGTGTCATCTGTGGAGATGTATGATATAATCCAGGAATTTGAGGGGGTGGAATGTAAAAACATGAATTGTGAGATGGATGCTCATGTTGATACAAAGTACAAAACGGTTGCAAAGAAGGTGAAACCAGTTGCCTTTCCCTTGCCACCGGGAAGCAAGGAGAAGATAGATGAAGCTTCTATGCAGCCAAATCTTAGAGATCCGAAGAAAATTGGGCATAAATTTACTCAAGAAACTCTAAAAGAGCTGAAGATTGGTGAGAAGGATTTTCTGTTGCCAGTTGAAAGGGAATGCTTTGAGGAGATGCTTGTAAAACATGGGAAAGCTTTTGCCTTTCAGCCGCATGAGATAGGCTGTGTTGATCCAAGTGTAACAGCACCAATGGTGATCTTTACTGTTCCACATGTGCCCTGGAACCTGCGGCCAATTCCAGTACCAAAGGCTCTCTTGCCAAAGTTGATGGAATTACTAAAGGAAAAGATCAGGATGGGAATCTTGGAGCCTTCATGTGCCCCATATTCCAACAGATGGTTTACTGTACCAAAGAAAAATGGGACATTGCGCTTTATTCAAGACATGCAACCTGTAAACAAAGTCACAATCAGGAATGTGGGAGCAGGTCCAATTGTGGATGAGTTTGCAGAAGCATTTGCAGGGAAAGCTATATACTCTATGGGTGATCTGTATTCGGGATATGATCAATTCCAGCTGGATATACAAAGCAGGGACTTGACCACAATGAGAACTCCTTTGGGATTAGTAAGGATGTGTACCTTACCACAGGGAGCCACTAACTCAGTGGCACATATGATGAATGGAATGAATAAAGTCTTACGAGACTTCATACCACAAAAAACTATGCCATTTCTGGATGATGTGCCAATAAAGGGCTGTGATGAGAAAGACAAAGATGGGGATTTGGATTCAAAAGGGTGCCGCAAGTTTGTGGCAAATCATATAAAGGATTGTGACATGATTCTATCCAGGCTTGAAGAAGTGAATCTTACTTTATCTGGGCTGAAATCAGTATTTGGAGTTGGTGAAGTGCTAATAGTGGGACATCTTTGTAGTACTAGTGGACGCCGACCTTGTCCAGCCAAAATAGATGCAATACAAAGAATGAAAGAGACATGCATTAATGTTACAGAGCTGAGGAGATTTCTTGGAGCATGTGTCTTTTATGTTATTTGGATCCCACATTATGCACATGTAGCAGATCCTCTTTATCAACTTTTGAGGAAAAATCAAAAAATTTTGTGGAGTGCAGTACATATTAAAGCTATGCGGAAGCTGAAATATTTGCTCCAATCATCACCCATTTTGAGAAAGGCAGATTATGAGTGTGGCAGGCCTGTGATTGTTACAGTTGATACTAGTCCTACTGGGATAGGATGGGCAGTAGGGCAAGATGATGAGGATGATCATAGGTATGTAATTAGATTTGGAGCAAAGGTATTAAGCTTTCGGCAACGAAAGTATCCACATATCAAGAGAGAATTATGGGGGATAGTCACTGCTCTAAAATGTGAAAAAGAATATCTTATTGGGGCATCTGTACTTGTGGAAACTGATTGCTTGCCACTTCTTGGGATGATAGCAAGTTGTACCACTCCAGATATTGCTATGCTTAGGTGGATTGCTTATATCAAGTCACTAAATCCTGAGTTTGAGCATATTGCGGGAAAAGATAATCCAGTTGCAGATATGCTATCAAGAGCCAGGTATGAAGATGAGAAAGAGATGATTAGTGACATTGATGATGTGGGTACAAAGTTCTATACTACAGCATATGCAAAAGGGGATCATATTTGCCTATCAAATGCACTTGAGTCTTTTATTGAGGAAATATATGAAGGAGATTGGTTGCTTATTGGTCAATATTTGAGTACTCTGACAAGGCAAGAAAATTGGTCTGACTCAGAATTTAAGAGGATCCGCAGAAAAGCATATGGTTATTTCCTAAAGGATGGGTATCTCTGGAAGCATCCTAAGCAGAGGAATGCTATGCCACAGAGAGTCATATGTGATAAAGAGACTCAAGGAAAGCTTGTGAAAGAATTCCATGAGAGTCTCTGGGCTGGGCATAGAAGTGTGTGGGCCACCTTTACCAAAATAAAGGAAAAATATTGGTGGAGAGGAATGTACAAGGATATTTCCCAATATGTGGAAACATGCATAGTATGCCAAATGTACTCAAATGTACGGCATCGTGATGGCTTGCAACCAACCTACCCACCTGCCATGCACTACAAATGGGTAGTGGATCTAGTTACAATGCCTTTGGGAATTTGGCAGATGCGGTATATAGCACTTGCAAGAGAAGATTTGACAAATCAGGTAGAAGGGCGTGCTCTTAGAACAAAGAGTACTGAAACAGTATGCAAATTTCTCTTGGAAGATGTGATCTGCCGATATGGTTGTGTTGGGAAAATAACAGCTGATAGGGGTGAGCTAGATGTTGAAGAAGCAAGGGAATTCTTCTCTAGAATTGGTATCAAACTGTCCCTAACATGTGCTTACAATCCTGAGGGCAATGGAAAAAGTGAGCGAGGACATCCTCCAATCATTAAAGCTTTGGCTAAGGCATGTAGAGAAAGAATGAGAGAGTGGCCAAAGCTGCTACCATATGCCTTGTGGGCTGACCGTACAACTCATAGCTCAGTGACAGGATACATGCCTGCAGAATTAATGTATGGTCAGAAGCCAGTGATTCCAGTTGAAGAAGTAGTTCCAACTTGGAATGTATTGCCCTGGGTGGAAGGATTGAGCAGAGATGACCTCCTTGCCTTGCGAATAAGACAGTTGGAGAGGAGGCCTGAAGATGTAGAGCTTGCTAAAGCTCGCTTGAAAGATGCAAGGCTGAAAAATAAAGAAAGATTTGATAGTAGACACAGACTCCGGCCAAAACCTATTGAAGAAGGTGATTGGGTTCTAATGTATGATAGTAGCCTTGACAACCAATTCACTGTTCAAAGAAAATTTGCAAAAAGATGGTTTGGCCCTTACATTGTCAAGCATGTGCATGGAAATGCCACGTATACTTTGTGTGAGCTTGATGGAACAGAAATAAAGAATCTTGTGGCAGGCAAAAGAATCAAGATATTTAAAAGAAGGCATGATAGTGATCCTTTTGATTCACAAGAGGCTCAGGATGAGAGGCTTGACAGTGGTAGTATGGATATGGTTGAAGAGGAAGAGGATGATCTTCCTGACAATGCAGAAGATGAAGACGACATCCAGCTATATGTAGATCTTGATGATGATTTGGCACATACCAGAGGATGTGCAGGTTTAGAGGGGGTGGATGTCGTGCCATGGCACGTCTATGATGTGAAACCGTGCATGTGAGGTCATCAAATACACATCCAGATGCATGGGGTAAGTGCCATGACGAGTCATTATATGATGCCTGAGTATATATGTTCATATTGTAGATAAGGTTCAATAAGATGAGCTGAGGCTGAGCCAGGTTTCGAAGCCTTTGACAGTGTGGTGTGAATTGTGGAGGATTTTTTTTTATGCTTATGGAGAATTTCGGAGCTAGCAGATACCTTGTGCCTTGATAGGACTGGATTATGCTTGTGGTTCGACTACTTTATTGATTCCATGAGATGGTGAATTGCTCATAAGCTGTGCCTATCATGGTTGAGTTGATATTAGCACTGAGACAGAGAACTTTATGGTACATAATGGTTGGGGTCTTGATCGTATGCTTTAGATGGCAAAAATCATATGTGCAATAAGGATGCCAAATGGAGCTTCTTTTGATGAGGCGTGAGAAAAACCCTTAGCAAGGTTATGGTGAAAAGGAGTTTGATTTTATATATATATATATATATATGGTCAACACTCCAAAATAAAGGAAAAAGGTCACACTCCAAAACAAAGGAAAAAGGAAATGGTAGGCGCAGTGAGGAAAATTAAATGGGAAATGCGCGATTTCAGCTGCAAAAGGGCGTGGGCGCCGACTTCCTCGCGGGAATGACCAGAAAAAACCAGGGAATTGCGTGCGGTGCTTATCAGAAGAAGTCTGCAGAAAAAAAAAAAACCAGGTGACAGAGGCGACACGACCAGAGAGATTCATTTCATGCATTTAGCGACTGTTTATGGCGTGTTGGGGCTTGAATTAGAGAGCTGAGCTGCTACTATCTAATGATATGCTTACTACAAATTCACAAAAACCAGCTATGCGCCGGCTGTACGCTGCGTGCAGTGAAGTGTGGGAAGAATTTTTTTCAAAGAAATTCGAATGAATCGTTTTTTCCCGCCTTCAGATAAGTAAAGCTTGATAAAATTTCTTTATTTTTCCTACCTACCACTTGTAAATACACGATGCCAACAAACCTTCAAAGGTTTTGTAAAAAAATAAAGGGTGGATTTTGATATGAAGATATGTGAGGATATTTCAACAAGGGACATGGAATCAAAGAGTCAGAAATACAGCAACGACTCTAGTGAGAATTGATTTTGATTCTATCTTAGTGGAACTAAATGCAGGCCATGGATTTCTTTTAAAATCATGTGAATATGTTAAAGTTATGCCATATATCATTTTGTGTTTGTGAGTTGTTGGAATTTTAAGCCAGATTTTCAGGTGATAAAGAACATTATGAGATGTTGGGAATGGTGACAGTGGATGTATGGAATGAAAGGGGTCACATGTATTTTGGAAATACTTAAAGGTTATGTTTTGCCTACATGTGATTAGCTGGAAAGTTTTGGAAAAAGAAGCCAGTGAATCTATGCTTGGAAAGGGATAAGCAATTGGAACACGAATTCAAGGATGGATTTGTCCTATGCTTTTTGGGAAATTTTGAATGTGAGTTTCCTTGTTAGGTTTGGCACCAACTCTCACAGCTAGAAGTCTCGTACTTTCCTGGCTACTCCGCACACGTCACGACAGCGCAGAAAATTCTATACTCTTCAAAAGCTTAAAACGATCATAATTTCTTTATAGGATATCAGAAGTTGATGATGTAAGAGTCATTTTTTTGGGTTTTAAGGCGTTTTGAGATTGCACGTCACATTAGATTTGTCAAATTCTATACAGAAAAACTTCTATAACAATACAACAGCTTTAATCACATAAAAGAATGCTTTATCGATGTGACCAATTGATGCATCTTGATTATCTCTTGTGTACGCTTCATGGCTTCATGCATAAAAATTGGATCTTCTCTTTGAGTTCTACGTGGATCTTGTCTTCAAGTTCTTGACTCCCGTTCTCCATCACATATTTCCAGGAGTGTTTCTCCTTCCCTAATTATTTCTAATTATATTCAAGTTTTGTTTTATATCATAGATTGGGATGCATGTTTTTCGTCCCCTCATATATCTACTCTGAGCTTATTCAATTCCTTATTGACTCTTAGGTTATTCAATTCTTTTCTATTGCATACTCACTATTTATGGAGATTATTGCTTCTATGTGATATTATTGCTACTCGCTCTAGAGATATGACATGTCTTGAGTTTTCATGGCTTCCTCTATTTTTTTATTTTCTAACAAGGTCTGATTGTGAGTGCACATGCACAAGGTAAGATATCAAGTCACTTTGTGCATGAAATAATTTGAAAGTTAATCTTTTTGTGAGTGCAAGTGCATGTCCAAGATTATGAGGAAGAGAAAAAAGTTACATGCAGGTAAATAAGCTTTGATCTAAGTTGCAAGCATATAAAGAAGTTTTGATTTTAGTTACATGAAAAGAAGCTTTGATCTAAGTTGCATGTAGAAAAAGAAACTTTGATCTAAGTTGCATCGGATAAGGAAGATTTGATTTAAGTTGCATGCGGGTAAAGAAGCTTTAATCTTTTTGACATTTTACCACTTTCTTAAGATTTAAAGCTAACAATTCTGTATTTTTATATGTGATAATAATTGCATATCATGCGGACACTTAAGCACTATGATTGGATATTGGCTTGCTATGCATCTTTTTCCAATTCTATGGTTTTGATCCATTTTTTACATACAGTTGAAGCTTGTTCACATTCTATGGGTTTTGATCATCATATCATGCTTTATACTTCTAGAACTAGTTTTGGCATGTATACATTACCTTACAATGTTTATAGGCTATGGATTTTGACGCGCGAAATACTAATCTCTTAAGCCTTTTGCAAATAATAGATAATTTTGGCATGTATACATTATCTTATATTGGGTAATATCTTTTTTTTTGCATGGATGGCGCAGGTATTTGTGATTGATGTAAAGACTTTACAACCTTGCATAGACTTTAAGATAAGTTCACTTTTATGTCATTTGGCCTTAAGATTTTGATAACCCGTTTGGCCTTATAATTTAGGTCGTTTGGCCTTATGCTTAATATTTTGATGAGTCGTTTAGCCATATAATATAGAATTTTAATGATTAATCATTGTTAACAAGTTTATGCAAGTTCTTTGATGGTTTATCTGGACCACCCTATCTTATCCTAATTGGAATTATACTATAGAAACGCAATTGGTACCAAAACTAATTGTTTTTGTTGTGTGCACAACGTCGCAAGCTTTCTATAGAGTCAATTGGTTTGTCAATCTGATATTCCTATCAAAATTTATGTCATTTCAGGTAAACAACACTTAAAATAGGGAAATAGGTAGCGTGCAACTTAAGCAGTAAATTTTGAATATTTGCGTAGCTTCATTATTGGAGTTTTGAAAGTTATGGTGTTTTTTGTGCAACTGACTTTTTCTCATCTTTCGTGTGCTACACACTTTTCATGTTTTAATCCAAAAATAGTCAATTTTTGGACTCGTCCACGTCTCAAAAAATAACAGTACTCCAATTGTTTTTGGAGTTACTCTCTTATTGCATATCCTTGCTTGCTTTTCGTAACTCGTAAATCATGTTCGATATTTGACAAGTTCATTGCCACTTGCTTTTCATGCATGTATCTCATATAACTTTCAGGGTCCTCCTTGTTTATGTTCTCGTTTTCATGGTTTATGTTCTCGTTATATACATATTCTCACAATCCGAGATGGTAGCTTCTATTCTTGTTAATAGTTTTCTATATGGTCAACGATCTGTTCCCCTATTTCAAGGCCAAGGATTTCCTAGATGGAAGGCCAACATGATGTTGATACTTGAAGGTGACAATCTTTCTGATATTTTTTTTGGGTAATCTTGTCCGTCCGTCTCAACCTATTGATGCAAAAGAGGATAACGCTCTTATTATTGTTGGTTCTATTTTTGAGCAATGGCAAACTGATTACTCGAATTGGATCCATCGTGATAAAGTTGTTCGTCTCGGCATATCGTATCTGCTCTTCATGATTCTCTTATGTTGGATGTATTCAATCTTCCTACTTCTCATGATATATGGCAGTATCTTCTTACTACTTTTGAGAAGAAATATGTTACATAGATTCTTTATCTTCGAATCTTCAAAGACATCGTCAATCAACTTGCTGCTGGTGCTCCTATTGCATGAAATCAATTGGTTACACATCTTCTTCATAGGGTCAAGGATCCTTCATATGTTAATATTTTCACTATTTTGTCTAAAAAGGATGGCATTGATTTTGACATTGCTTGTATTTCTCTCATTGAATATGCGACATGAACATCGTATAGAGAATTTTGACACTGTTTTGATTACACAAGAAGATGCATATTCTGAAATGGCTTGTGTTTCTCCTAAGCATCCCTTTTCCCGTTTTACTCATGGTGGTCACTCTTATCAAGGTGACAATTCTTCTCGACTTTCCTATCCAAATAAACATTGTTCCTATGGTCGCTCTTATCAAGGTGATAATTCTTCTCGACTTTTCTATCCAAATAAACATTGATTCTATTGTGATAAGAATGGTAATACTGTCTCTTTTTGTCGGGCACGTCAATATGATGAGGAACATGGCATTACCACCAAGCAACCTAGTTCGAATTCCTCCAAAAATTATACTCCTTGTGACTATTGTGGCTGTACAGATCATCCATCTCATCATTGTTTCAAAAGGTGATATGATCAAGATTGCAATCACGCATATGCTGCTCAACATACAAGTAGTGATGAATATAATCATCAGGAGGTAAATTGTGTTCATCATGATATTTCTCTTGGAAGAGTTCTTCTTGTTCAAGATGGTTCTCTTTTTATTTTTGATTATGGTGCTTTTGGTAATATGACTTACAAATCTCAATGGCTTCATAATTATAATGCTCTTCCAATTAAGAAATTGGTGTATCTTGTTGATGACACTACTCGTCAAGTCATGGGTGTTGGCGATCTTTATCTTGGCACCCTTTCCTCTCCCAGACTATTGCGAGGAGTTTTGTATGTTCCACATCTTCAAAGGAAACTTGGACCCTATGATACATTATCTAACTTGGTTAGGTATGCTATAAAAATCACTTACAAATGACAACACGAAAACCCCAAAATTGACCAAAAATTAACATCTCTAAAATCACTCAATTTGTGGCCAAAATTAATCTTTTACGTCCTCCAAGTATATCCCACTTTTAAACATTAAATATAGATGCTAAAAATCACCAGGTCAACTGGACCCAAAAATATGTACATATAAGTATGTTACATTTTTTTGAGTGTGGAGGTGTGGAGGCTAAAAGGTTAGACAAGAGAGGATGACGAGCTGATATCATAAAGTGGAAGTGGATACATTGAGGAAGGGGATAACATGTCGCTTTTTCCTATAGCAATATATTGAGAGAGATCGGAGTAGAGAAACATATGGAAGAAATTGCGCTTATACACATAGTTAGCAAAAATAGATAGTATTGTTTACTCTTGAGATGAAATGCTACATACTTTTTTTGTATATTAAAACCTAATGTGGGTGAAAAATTTTGCCCACATACAAAATGTAAAGGATTCCGTATTTATCCTAATATGTCAACAAGAGAAGCTAGGAAAGAGCCAATCATTGAAAGGCCACTACCTATTTGTTTGTTCTATTGACATGATCTGGATAGTTTTAGAATGATATCAGTGGTGCGCCCTAGTGATAGAATATGTAATAACTTTATTGAGTCTTGACAAAAGAATTATTAACTAAGTCCACTGAGGCAGACTTATGCTGCTTAGCGTCGCAGGGTTGTCCCGGAGGATGTGAAGCCTGCTTCGCGTGAGCCGGAGACGGAGATCTCTCGATACTTGCTAATAACCGTGCTCCCAATGCTCAGGACTTGTCTGTTGGCTGCCAGTACCTCGAGCGTGGGAGAAAAATCCTTCACGACCACGCTCTCCTGCCCTCCCGGTGAGATGCTGCGAGAGTCATTGACGACGCCATGCGTCCTCGCCTTTACTTCAATGCTCGCGGAGCTGCTGTTGCGGATACTTATCTTCTGAGACATATGTGTGTGTGTGTGTTTTCCGGATGATTCTGTAAAAGAAAACTCGAGGTTGGCTTAGCAGGATTCCGAAGAGGAAAGCAGATAGCAGAGGTCTTGCACATCAGTCGAACGATTCAACGATCATTATATAGAGAGAGAGCGGTGGAGCTTGAGTGCTTCTCAAGCTTCTAGAGGAAACTACAGCAGAAGCTGTTCTCGTGTGCACTGCGATCGCTTGTGGTCTCGTTGAACCTACAGAGAACCTGCAATAAGGAAGGCCTCCAGCTTGGTCTCGTTGAACCTACAGAGAAGCTGCTATAAGGAAGGCCTCCTTGGTCTCGCGGAAGCCACAAGAAACGTCGCCTGTGAACCGAGTAGCGTAGAGAGCCGCCAATCGCAACGCCGACCTCCACAGGGTAACTTTGCCGTCCTTCAACAGGTCGCCGTGGAAGCCTGTGTGTGTGTGTATACATATATATACATAAGTGGAAGCCTGTCAAACGTGATCATGTCACGATGCTGCGGCCTTGCTTCTATGGAGTTTCATCAAGCTTTCCTACAAGCCTTGACTAACGCCACATATTTGTTTCAGTCTTAAAGTCCTAATGTGGTGTTTCATCAAAGTTTCTTGACAAACGATATTTTATTTTTTAGTCGTAAAATTAAACAGAAATACACGCAATCAAAAGAATACAGTGGAGTTACAAACATTTGTCAACCGAAAAATTATACATTTACATTAAATTGTCGTACAAGGCAATGGATGGATCATTGTTACGGACCCTTCTGGGTGTAGATAAGTGTATGCTTTGACCTGTTTTGAATACGAAAGTTACATATAAGTGTCCTTTTTCATTTAACGTTATTTATATGTATATATACTATGCGCATTGTTGGGAATGCCCTAGTGTGTTCCCATTTTCCAAGGTATCGTGGTATATCCAAGCTACATTCACTCCTTATGGTGGAAACTTTTCACCCATGTCTGTGCAAGCACAAGTAAGCTTTCCAAACACCATTAAAATAGAGTGGGTGTAGGGAACCCTACATTACATTCAACGATGCACAAAAGATGTACTCAAATAGGGGGAAGCTACAATCCATCGTGAAGGACAAGCACACTACCCTACAAATAGTGATAAGCCAACAGGAACCCCTGCCAGAGGAGCTACGCATGAGAATAATGGAAGTGGGATAACTAAAAAAAAGCAAAAATAGATCTAGTAGCTCCAACAGGCGAGGAAAAAAATGAAGAAGAAGATGGAGGAAATGAAGGAGACGATGGCCATGCGAGACTAGGAGACTATGCAAATGTAGACGTAATTAAATAGGGACATAGAAAACCTAGCGAGAATAGAAGGGCAAGTCACCGTGATCTGAAAGCAGCATATCAAAATCATAAGAGATGTACAGGATAGGGCTAACAAGGATAAAGTGGAGATGGTGAAGGTAGAAGCCAGACTGTTAGTTATCGTAGAATTGTACGTGCTAGACACGGAGCGAATGGAGCACTCGGAAGGTCATATGGTGAATGACCTTAAGGAAGTGGGGAGATTATCTGGAAAAGCTAACATAAGGAATGCAAGCCCCCGCACCTTCCTACAAATAATTGTCTCCCTACCAGTCAAGAGGTGGAAATCCTAATCCAGCCTTGACAACAGGGCTAGAACCAGCAAAAGATTTGGAAGCACCAACCATCAATGGAGTAGGCAAAGAAGTTGAAAATAGCAAAGGAGGAACCAATAGAGAAGAGGAGTTGCACAAGGAAAATGAGTAGCTCCAGCAATAAATAGAAGCTTGGAAAAGATATTTGTAGTCTTGAAAGGAGAAGGGAAAAGCTAGGGGCGCAACTAGAAGGGAAGGGGAAGGAAATTGTTTTATATACTGCATCAATGATGGATCTCATCCCCAAAAATGAATTAAAGAATCATGCATGGGTAGCCACAAAGAAGCTGGAAGAAAGAGATAGCCATGCAGCTTCTCTTAGAGTCCATATAGAAGAACTAGATGTGTAGAACAAATAAAACGATAGCAAGACCATCCAAGCTCTAAAAAGGGAGATTGAAGAAGGCACAAGGGTGACTAGATCCAAAGGTGGCAAGATGACCATAAGTGAGTTGAATGTCACTTTGACAACAACAAATGCTGACCTCAGGAGAAAAATAGATTAGATGGAGGCTATGAAGAAAGCCCAGCTAACGAAAGTGCAATTCAAGGACAAAATGCTTCAAGAATTTCAAAGTTGGTGGGCCAAAAGAGAAAGAAGGGCAAGGGAGGACATGTAAAGGTAAGTGCAAGAAGAAATATTGGGACATAGGTAAGTCATTATTTTCCTAGAGGCTAGAGAAGCAACAAACAGGAGGGCACCTTAACCACCAACCTATAGCTGGATATGCAACCTCCACATCTAGGACACTCTGCACCCATGTCTGCCTAAACTTTGTAAGCACAAGGACAAAATGCTTCAAGAATTTCAAAGTTGGTGGGCCAAAAGAGAAAAAGGGGCAAGGGAGGACATATGGCATAGCAAAGGTGGGTACCATGAGGCCGTCCAACTGGGATGACATTGCTAAATTCATGAGCCAGATGGAAGTACCTAATGTGGTGGGACGCCGCTCACTACTACAAGCCATTGGGGGGTCTAGCGAGGGGGTTTAAATTACCTAGCGTCATTTATACGATGACGAATGCGTCTCTTAAGCGACGTCTAAATTTTTTTTAAAAAAAATTCATTGCTTATACGATGTTTTGGAGGCGTCGTTTAAGCTAATGTCTAAAACGATTGTTTTAGCGACATTTGCATACTGATATACGTCGCTTAAGCGACGGTGGCTAAAAAATTTATATCCCCGGCCTGACTGCAAGAGAGAGATTTGTTTCTGCGAGGTGCCTGCGGACAGAGAACAGGCGTGCCTATTCACCAAAGGATCAGGACAAAAGGAAGAAGGGGTTCGACATGCCCTACAGCAGAGGAAGGAGTGAGAGGAGGCCTGGAGGCGATGCAGAAAGAAGGTGCGACAAAGAGGCCTGAGCAACACAGAGAGAGAGAGTAAAGCTTGGTGGTGGAAGCCACCTTGGTTGACAGCTAGGGGCTACCCAGTGGAGAGCACCCTTGGGATCAGGATTATCAGCAAGGAGCATAGGTAAGTAATAGAGAACTCAGACAAGGTAAGGCGGTTCCGTTTTGGGAAGGTGTATAACTTGTTTTGGCTAAGAAGAGCCTGTATCGAATGAGTCAAAGGAGACTGCAGATATGTATATATTATGAACAGGAGCCTTCTTGTATTAATGAAATGATGGGGTGTACACTGTGGTGGCTGGAGTGAGAATAGGAGTGGAGTCTTGAGAGAAAGAGAGAGAAAGAGAGCAGTGTGATGACAATTTGAGTAAAGGGAGCCTGCGTGTATACAGCAGTAGTGTTGGGGGAATAGTGTGAGTGTGTTGGTGTTGAATGAGGGAGAGATTGTGTCAGTGTGGCAACTGGTGTAGGGCCTACGTGGCTCAGTTCTGTGCTGAGGGATAAGGTGCGTGTGTGGGAGGTGGGGTCTTTTATCATGCACTTTGCTATCCCCTATGTTCAAAAGCTCTTTGAGGGTCCAGCTCTTCGTGCTTCTTCTAGCCCTCATGATAGTGCCCACATCTACTGCATGTAAAATTAAATAATATACTATCATTTTTAAAATTTATGTAAACTATTCATTAATGCTTTTTAGTTACCTTAATAAACATACCTAGGCCAAGTCTCAAGTTTCTAGGCTCTGTTTTAAAGCTAGGCCACTCATCTTCAATATGCTTCCAAGCAGGAGTGTCTGCAGGAATTCTCCACATGCCATCATCCGATCGATGTGAGGAATGCCATGACATGAGCTCTGTTATGGATTTGCACTTGAACACGTGTTTGATGCGAGGAATTATAGGAAAGTGTCGCAAGACTTTACGAGGTACATCAAAACTCTTCACATCTGTTCTATACCTTGCTTCACGACAAGTGGGACAATGTCGAGCAAGGATTTCACTGACGTAAACGAAAACCTGTGAACATGTTAATAACATATGTTAATAACACAAAAAATCTTGTGATCACATGTTATATTCACAAAGCTTTCACAAGGGCCTAAAAAAATTATCTTTGTCGGGCATAAAAAATCTTCTTAGGTGGCCACTGACCTGCTATTATGTGAAGATAGTAACATGAGAACATGCGAATAGCTTATTCCCATGTGTAGCCAAGGTTTTAAGGGCAAGTGACCTGTTATTTTGTGAACGGTAACATGAGAACATGTGAATAACTTGTTCACATGTGTTATTATCACAAAAAATCTTGTGATCACGTGAATATTAAATCCCTGACGTTGAGCCTCCTTATTCGTCCCACGAAAGAGAATGCAATCATTGACGCATGCATATATGCGATCATAAGCCAATCCTCCAAGAGATGTCACATAGCACCTCGCTATGTCTCTTGAGGTGGGTAGTCTATTTCCCTTTGGAAGCATGTTTGATAATAGCCTGCATCCAATATCATCAATTAGTCCTAAATCCTAAACCTTAAACCACTAATTCAAATTTGCAAGTTAGAATGCTTACTTCAATAATGCGTCAAGACTTGCATTGCTCCATCCATAAACTGTTTGTATATTGAGTAGTTCAAGTAAAGCATGTAAAATAGAGAATGTGCACCCTTCAAAAACCGATGTCGATGAAGCCTTGTAAAGATGCTCTTGTTCCATATCATCGTCGTCCATACCTTTGGGATCATCCTTAAAAAGATTCCGCACCATATCATCAAACACTTCCTCTTCCACAACTTCGTGGGGTGCAGGGCTACTGTCATCCCTTTCCCGCTTATCTCTCACAATAGATCCCGAAGCTCCAGCATCATCTCGTTGACGCTTTGCGTGCTCTCGCCGCATGTAGGGCACCATGTTAGGGTGTTGTACTGCATCCTGCTTCAATTAGAGTTTATATATTACAACTCCATTAATTTAATTTGGATACCATGAGTCATTTGAATTCCATCAATTTACATCTACTTACCTCTAAACCTGTTTGATTCCATTCTCCATACATGGAGATGTGATTCAAGGTAATTCGACGTGCTCGTACAGTGCATCCTTGACATCGATTACACATACACTTGATCCTTTGTCCTAACCACACATCCCGATTACGATGACGCATTGTCTCATCTTCACCAGAACTGCTTGAGGAGGTTGATGACATCCTATGTACAAACCAGAAAACACAAAATCATAACATGTTTTTAATGAAAGTATAAAAATCGCGTGTATTAACGCGGTAACATCCTAAAAATTACATGTATTAAAGTGGCTATTTCCTAAAAATTGGGTGTATTAACACGACTACTTCCTAAAAATCGCGTGTATTAACGTAGCTACTTCTTGAAAATCCCGTGTATAAACGCGGCTAGATCCTTAAAATCGCGTGTATAAACACGGCTAATTTATCATACATGCAAAAATACACGCGTTTCTACACGTGACGACCAGTTTGAACTAAAAATAACCCGCCTTTCCCAAATAAACATTTTGAACTAACATGTCTGCTCTCTTTCGATTTTGCCTCTTCCAAGAGACACTAAACCTAAGTGCAAGGAGCAGAGAAGGAGCACACACGGGTGAAAGAAACCGACCAAAAAAGAAGACTCACTTTTTCAGAGGTGAGTCAGTTTGTCCTTTGCCTTGTCTCTTTCCTCAGATTTGTTTATGCTATTTTCTCTTTGCTTTTTGGGTTTGTCTCCATCCTTCACCTTCACTGGTGAACAATTCTAACAGGGGCGACAGTGTGCCTTTTATAAGGACACATTGTCAGAGATCGGTCGATTTCAAAAAAGATTTTGCACAGGTCGCGTGTAAAAACGCGTGTATGTCTGCGTGTATCCTATCTGCACAGACTGTTCATGCGCATATAAACGCATTTTGGGATGGGTGTATACACGCATTTCTAGACGGGTGTATACACGAGACTGTGTTTCCTGTTTCTATTGTTTGCAGGCTGATAGGTGGCTTGGATGATGGATGATGATATTTGTGTAAGTCAAGAGATAGCCCATGATGTACATGAGGATTATTTTTGCAGATTCTTTATGGATATTCCAGATTCTTCATCTGATCCATTTGCGTACAGCAATCGGCTGATGGAGATGCTAAATCGTTTTGGGCGCCATCTTGGTCCAGTTGAGCTTACAGAGTACATGTATGCCCATCTCCCTCCTTCCATGCCTAGTGTCTATACCCCTACCACGAGTATCCAGGGCACTCCACTGCCATCTATGCCTACGAGTCCGACGAGACGGCATGCAGCTTCTCCTCTTCCACGCCCACCGAGAGGAGACATACCTCGTCCCAGACACACTCACGCACACCCTCCCAAGCACCGTCACATCAGGGCTCACAGCCACCATCACGTACTCCCTAAGAGCCACCATCACGTCAAGGCTCAAAAGCCACCGTCACCACGTAGACAATCCCCCAGTCGTGACTCCACCCGAAGCAGTAGGAAGAGTGGGAGTGGAGGATGCGGCGGGTGCTTTGGTGGGGGAGGTAGTAGGGCACGCGGTGAGAGAGGAGATAGAGGGAGAAGAGTTAGAGGAGACAATTCGGAAGAGGAGGAGATGAGAGAGGTGGAGGGAGTGATCTGCTATGATGTGATGGATAGGGGCGGGATAGTGATGGATGCGAGGGGGAAAGAGGTAATGGAGTACATGCATGGAGTAGTATCAAACTTGTATAGAAATTGTTTTATTAAATTTAAAGATCAAAATAGCCGATTAGTTGGGGAGGTGATAGAGGCTGTACATAGTCGGTACCCCAATCCCCCACATGCTACATTCTCGGATGTATGGGGAAGGACGCAAATAAGGGAGATCTTAAGTAATAAAAGATCTCACCTTAAGAAACTCGCGTATGATGATGGGCTAAATGTAGCTGCGAGTGGCTATCCTGCCGAGAAACCTGCCACTGCACACAAACGCGAGTGGAAGGAGGCAAAGAAATGAGCAGAGGGTGGCGTGAAGAGCAGGCAGCATGTGGAGGCACGACGAATCCAGATGGAGACCATTGGATCTTTGCATTTCGGATCTGGCGGCGTCGAGTCATGGGAGACAGAGTTCGTAAGTATCTTGCCACTTTGTTTGATTGTTTACCTAATTCATTGATTCTATGATTGTTTTAATCTTACAAATTGTGTTGATTATGATACAGCGACGGGTTATGGGGAGGAAGCCCACAGCCCACGATACTGGGTATGCTCGCCGGCATAGCAGACGTGACACGTGGGCCATCTTCAGAGCCGAGGGACGTATTACGGATGCGCAGTTTGAGATGGCCATGGGACCATACGGTCGATAGGTACTTGAAAACTCTAAACGAATGATTTTGGTTTATTGAATTACATATATATACTTATATACTATATATTACTTGAACAGGCACAAGCTGCTGATGATCCACCCGCCGCCACTGCGAAGGGTGGACATGAGCACTACTCATCGGACATTCCGACCGATGTGAGCTCATATGAGCATGGAGGGAGCACCGAGTCATCATCTGGGTCTGAGTAGTACTCAAACTTATAGTATCACATTCCATATTGAGGATGTGATTGTATATATTTTTTTGTAAACTGAAGCCATGGGCTACTTCGACATATGGACTCCCTTGTATATATGTGTGAAATTTTGATAGTAATATTGAATCGTGAATCGATAGTATTGCATTCATGTCTGTCTTGAATCGTGTATTAGCTAGATGTGTATAACAAATCAGAAGATGGAAAGACCATCCAGGATCTAAAAAGGGAGATCAAAGAAGCCACACCCACAAGGGTGACTAGATCCAAAGGTAGCAAGATGACCATAAATGAGTTGAACGTCACTTTGATGACAACAAATGTTGACCTTAGGAGAAAAATAGATCAGATGGAGGCGATGAAGAAAGCCCATCTACGAAAGTGCAATTCAAGGAAGAAATTCTTCAAGAATTTAAAAGTTAATGGGCCAAAAGAGAAAAAGGGGCAAGGGAGGACATGTAAAGGTAAGTGCAAGAAGACATTTTGGGATAGAAAACATTAAGTGTTTGGAAGGAGACCGCGTTGAGATGTATGAAAAATCTCATCTAGATGGCATAGCAGAAGTGGGTACCATGAGGCCTTCCAACTGGGATGACATTGCTAAATTTATGAGCCAGATGGAAGTACCTAAGGTGGTGGGATGGGGCCAAAGCAGCTCCTAGGCATAGCAGAAATGAGTTGGGCAGGATGAAACCCCTCGCTCGGATCTAGAGCGGTGTGGAGAAGAAATGGGCTCTTATGACTTGTGGATCTAGATGAGGAGGCAACAACACATGCAAATTAAACAGCAACACATCTAGTGCCGCTCGCCAATGGAGTCACCTATAAAAAATAGGAAGGGGGCTGCAACAGTTAGAATAGTTAGGCATACCACTCTATGGATGGAAATGGAGTCAAGGCGGGAGTAGAAGGACAAGACAGTAGGAAGAGACTATTTTTGAAGAAGATATTATCACTCTAGAACAAATAGATACCCACCCCTTTGCACCCGGCATGGCCACAGACACAATAAAAAGGACCAAGGCGATGTACCCAACGGCGTGTCCCATATATGTGCAGTTTAGACATGCTGATGAAAGGAAAGGGTTGGGGCATGCTTGGGTGAGTAACAAGAATAGATCCTGTGATTCCAGGTATGCCTTGAACCGCTCGGTCAAGTTTGTCTCAGGCAGCATCATAATAGAAGAAGAACTAGAAGAAGGCCAGATGGAACATGTCATAATCGTCTAGACTGCAAGGTCTAGATTCAGAGGTAATCTAGATGCCAAAAAAATCTAGAGAAACAAAATTCGTGGACTTCCTTGCTGGCGTTGCGTCCACCATGATTGTCAAGTGTTGGTGGGGCCAACCACCCCATTTGGTTACCATAGGGGTTGCCACCCAAACTGTCTTGTTGTGTAAAAAACTATTATGTTTTGAGCTTCTTGCTTTGTAACAAATTTTTAGCGATTTCTTGGAAACAGGTAGTACTCCGATTGATTTAAGAGGCAAAGGATAAGGAATTGAGGAGATAGTTGTGAGTATAGTATGGATGAGTTGAACTTTTGACAATGTACTCCATTGTATTGATCAAGGTAAACCTAAACAATGTTACAGGGGTTAGTCTCTAACTTTTCTCTAATCTATTCTGCATCCATTCCATGTTAAGTGCATTCATGTCTGGACATGAACTCCAGTCCAAAATCATGTCAAGCCTAGGAACTAACTTGCTTGCAGTCACGATTAACTCCCCTAGATTAAGAAAAGGAGTAGCTCATTGTGCTAGTGATTGCCTATTGCATTGGGAACATGGCATTAGTATTAGCTCTTTAGGAACTGACTAGGTGGTCTAGAACAATGTAAGTGCCGAGTCTTGAAAGCTAGGAGCTCTTGCTAGTTAGAGTATCCCACGAGGCATGCAAAATTTTTAGTGCACCTATAGTAGTTTGGGTTTCCCAAGTAATCTAAGAGGATATGATGGTTCACCCTTAGATAGTATGTCTGTAGGAGTCACAAAGAATAGTAGGAAGAAACCATAACATATTACACTTAAGCCACATTCATGCTTCTCTCAATCCCTTGTCCTTGTGGTTGTTATCCAACAACCCTATCATCCTCTTCCATTGACCATAGTTTATGTATTTCAGGCTCTATGGTACTAAGAGACTATGTGATGTACATGAAGGATTCTTGAACAAGCCATCCCATTGCCATACTTCCTTCTGGGCGAGCTCTTTGTTTGGCAAACAAACCCTTTTAGAGTCTCCATGAACCTCTCCAAAAACATCCAATGTGAATGGACAACCCCTGCCACAACCAATTCATCCACAACATGAACTAGAAGATGCATTTGTATGGTTAAGATGTTGGTTGTGAGAAAATTCTCCACCAATGTAATTTCTTCTATGGCATTTAAACGTGCTACCACAATGCCAATCTTGTACATTGTAGCCCTTATGTTATTGGTTAGGCAACCTTTTACGGCCACACGCAAGACAAATTGCAAGAACTTGTGCCAATCATGTGATTTTAAGCTGGACAACTCGTTATCCTTTGTAAAGGACCCCTTTAGGCAGTGCATACATCGAGTCCAGAGCACGAAACTCCAAAATGCACTTTTTGTCTTGAGCTTTATCTTCTTTTGTCAATACCCAAGGAGCTTTAGGTAGTAGCAATTTACCATCACCTCTGGTTCACGGACATAAGTGTCGCATATGATCACTTATTTGTAAATCCTCCCTTTGACCCTTTCTCTCTATGAACCTGTTAATAGTCTTCCAAAGCAGCACTATGGCTATATTTTTTAAAATATGCATAGGGTAAAGAAAATGGTTAATTACAAGACCTTTCCAATATGGTAGTCAATAAAATATGGATAAGCGCTTCATTCGAGTGGGCGGATACCCTTTGTTTTCCTCCCATGCTCTCTTTCCCAACAATCGCTTGCCTTTAGTGTATGAGGAGGCCAACCCAAATAGTCGTCACATAGCTCATGGTCCTCTGGTAGATACTTCTTGTGACCTTCATACACCATCTTTCTCAAGCCTCTTGAGTGACAAGAATCTAGTCTAGGTCAACACAAAGGGCATGCATTGTATCCAAACAGTGACAATCTTGTATTAAAACAAATAATATTACACAACCATCCACATATATATCAATAGTTGTTACATAATAACAAAATATCTTGCCACTGCATTCTCCGTAGCCTAGCCAATCATGCATAGTCTACATTAGTATTCCTCATAATAAGAAATCCCTTTGTCCAAACCTCTTTGACATGTCATGTGAACATGAATTCCTTTTCACAAACTTTATAGATCCTCTATTAATGGAGCTAGGTACACATCCATTGTACTTCTCAAGGACTATTAATGAGAGAGAAACATGTCCCTTCTTTACTGGTAACCACAGTGGAAGATTGTAGTTCACAAGACAAACTGCCCATGTGCTTCATGTTGAACTTTTAAGACCAAACAGGTTCACACCATCCACAGTTAGCCCGAGGTGAATAAATAGAGGTTCCTCATTAAAGTTTGGCCATTAATAGTCAATCTTTCTCCATACAGGGAAATCAATGGGCACACGCATAACATCATCTATGGATCTAGTGGTTCGATTCCAAGACATCATAGACACCATGGATTTACAATTGAACATGGTACGAATCCATGAAATGATAAGGAATGTGCAATGCATGCATGCTCGTGCCGATAGAGAACACAATCATTTGGACAAGCATGGTAAGAATTGTAGTCCATACCAATCTATTGTAATATGGATTTTGCACACGTACGGTCTGCATGTATCTCATTGCTTTTCTGGCAATATTTGGTCTCTCCCCATGACCTATCATATTGAAAACGATGACTTAAAAAAGGTAAAAGAAAGATATTAAAAATGGAAAGGGTGATAATTACTTGTGTAACAAGTTTTGATACACTAGTATTGGACCATCCAAATATTGATTGCAAGTTTAGCATTGTGGAGCATGTACACAAAAAAGATATATGTGCATCATGATACACAAGCGTATGAGCCAACCTACACAACTCTTTCTCTACTCTTGAGGCCTTATCCATACATCGATGGACATCGTCCATCTTGTGTGTTATTTCTTGCTCAACATCCCATGCGTCATGTAGGGCATCTATTATGTCATCCACGTCTTGCTCCAAATACATAAGAGTCTACACCATAGTTTTTTCTTCAACATGAGACTGATTAGTACTTGCTTGCATCGTTATCCATCTAGTAATCCGCTTGGGTTAAAGGCCTAAGAAATTGATCTGTTGCTCTTTTTTTAGGACACACATTCACAACACCAAGTAATGCATTTAGATGCTCAACTAGAAATATGCCGTTTTTCATTACCTGGTCATTGCAAATTCTTTATCGTCCAGAGATTCGGTACTTGCATATCAATTGCAAGGGCAACAAGCATTTGTCCTCTATGTTCTGGCATTCAGGCTTGTTTGTAGTGTTCACACTATCCATGACTGTAAATTTGTGTTTTCTGGGAGGGGAGGAATGGCCCTTTATATATTAGGCCATAATCTTGTCTATCAAAGTTAAATTCTAATGGGAAAGGTGTCGGGGTAGGAAATCTCAAAGGTTGTATACATTTTTGCTATATAATATCTTTCGTTGTCGAAAATATTATCGGTATAGTTGTCAAAAATAATGTCGCAAAAAGTGTCAGAAACATATGTTTTGGACACACTGTTAGGCTATCATAGCGACATTTTAATAGACAGTTATACCGATGTTTTTTCCTACGACTATTTTGACATTGGGAAAAATTACAAAGCTGAAATGTGGACTCTATTTTTCTCATTTTAGATTGCCTCCTTTGTGCACCGGTAAGTTCATCTCCCACCGCCCCCTTTTGCATGTCCTCTCTCTCTCTCTCTCTCCTACATCCCTACACTCTCCTACACTACCATCTTGATTCCTTTCATGATTTGTTACAAATTCAGTGTTCTAATCTCTTTTTTTGGGGTTTCTCTCTCTCTCTCTCTCTCTCTCTCTCTCTCTCTCTCTCTCTCTCTCTCTCCTACATCTCTGCACTCTCCTACACCACCATCTTTCTTGCTTTCATGTTTTCTTACACATGCATAGTGTTCTAATCTTTTTTTTAAAGGTTTTTTTTTGAAAGTTGTATATCTCTATAATGTATCTCTAATCTATTAGAGGTAAGCCCCTTTTTTCTCTCCCCAATCTCTCTATATTAATTTGATATTATGCTTTTAAAATGTAGCAGATTAGTGTGGGTTTTATGTTTTTGTGATACAGGATCTCTAACAACTAATCTCAGAGGTAAGACTTCTTCTAGCCTCTCAAAAAAAAAATTGTCACATGTCACATGTTCATATGCTACTGCTGCTCATAACTAGCATATCCACCTGCATAACCATATCCATGCACATATGCAGATGGAGGACCATACATATAGTCCAAAATAAACCCCGACATTACCCCCCAACCAACTATCCCACCTACTCCACGTGTCATGAACCCGGGAGAATTTTTTACCTTCATTGTACAAGCCACCCCTAAGCAAGAAGCCATGGCTAGAGCCTATTTTACCCATAAGTCAATACTAGGTAATATGGAAAAAATCTCACATTTTGGGAATCAATTACTCCATATAGTTTTGGACATATCTTAAACATACTAACTCCAAATTTGTCGAAGATCATAGATTTAGATTCTACTCTTCAAGATCTTTCCGATGATATGTCACATGAGGGGGTTTTGACAAACTTTTGGACAAGTTCACCATGCTCCCATTTTTCAAATGGGAATGGGATTTTTCCCAAATTATCTAATATGGTGTTCCATGGCAAGCCGGTGTGCAGGCCCATCGTCCACACCACCAACACCCACACCCACACCCACACACATACCATCCCCTATTGAAACCTGCCCACCCTCCGGCGGTTCCCTCAACCGTAGTCGTGATACGCGTCGTAGGGGTGGTGGTGGTTGTTGTGGCGCTAGTGCCACGGATGCATTTACCCCTCCATGAGAGCGTCCACCCATACAAAGTGTGGCCGACACCCCCATCTCATTGCATCAATTTAGTTAACGTTTTGATAGTAGCCCTCCTTAATGTAGATCAGTATCTTTACATGGTGTGGGAAGGGAAGGTCGTTCTTGTTGATGTTGGTCAAGAGATGCAGAGTCATGTAAGGGAGATATGTAAAATAGTATTTACCCATGAAACTCTCACCAAATTCCTCCACCTCCCATCGAAGAAGAAAACAAGAATTTTTAATCGACTCAAGAGGCGAGCTCAAGCCTATCCCAGGTAGTGACGAGAAAGTACCTAACAAGTGGATCTACGATCTCATGAGAGATTGTATGAGACACAGGAGGTTCAATGTCACCCAAGCGATGAAAACGCAAGGACAAAAGCTTTGGTTCATTGACCAAGAGAGATGGGATGAGGAGGTGAGTGAAAATCCTTGATGATACTCGCCAACAAGAGGGAGCACTTGGCAGAGTGACTAGAGAGCATGGGGAGCTCACACCTCGGGAGCAGTGGATGGGACTTATTTTATGAGTATTTTGTAAGTACCCATGGTTTCTGTATCCTCTCGTTTGTATGTCAACTAGTGTATAGTTGTATGTTTTTATGTTTTGTTTTCATGTATGCAGGAGAGGGTGGTTGGATGCCAGAATACCGAGATGGAGGATCGCTATGCATTCAAGCAGCATGGCATTTATGGCTTGCTTAAGCGCATTGAGCACGATGGAAAAAATATAGATTGGACCGATGTGGTTTGGTTAAGTACATCGTACCATATGCCAATTTGAGGTTTTGGTAAGTTTGTATATGCTAATTCCTGGGTATTGAATTGTTTTTGCAGTTTTTGTAGAGAGCAATACCTGAGCCTCCCTGTTTAGGCTATAGCTCGTAGGCTAGCTCGCAGATTGGACACCCACTTTAGCTGGCATAGCTTTACAATTGTATAGATCTTTTTGGAATTGTACAGATATTTTTTACACCCCTTTTGGGCATGTATAGTTTGCTCGCATATGCGATAACTTTTTTGTATAAACACTTATCGTATAAGTATTGATATCATGTAATTTGAATAAATCTCTCAATGTGGTTTTGCTTCAAGTAATGAAACCTGATTTTGTACATCAATGTATCTTTGTTTGTGTTGATTCTTTAAGTGTGTGAAATTTCACTTGAATGCAATATAGTCTTTAGATATTTGGCATAATCGTGTATCCAGGTGTAGAACTTTACTTGTATGCACTATTATTGAAAAAAAAAAATCAAACCTGCATCCGTTGGTGTTTTTGTCGATATGGATGTTGAAAATTCCTTGCATCCATCGGTATAAGCGTCAGAAATTCCCTTCCTCTGTCTGTATTTTTGTCGGTAAATTCCTACGTCCATCGGTATTTCTGTCGATATACTTGTTGATATATGTGTCCAAAAAAAGTGGGAAATAAGAGTAATACCGATGTAATTAGCGACAGTTTTTGCGATGTCTTTATGGAGGGTGTTATCGACGATATTATAGACACCAGTTTTGACGTTTTCATAGTGATAGTTTTTTGACGTGAATATAGACAATCGTTGATTTTACAATGCAATTATTTTACGTCAAAAAAAACGTCGGTATTTTATTTGCTTTAAATTCTTTTCATATGAATAAATAAATCGATTAGTGTATACGAGAGGATCTGAGTCGATATAGGGTGTACTTAATGATGAGTAATTCTTAACTTTCTTAAATATACATGATCATCCTAGTCTATGAGACTCATACAATAAACACTTTTGGTGGGGTAAAGAATTAGAAGATAGAATATTTGACTAGTTTATGACTAGATTCTAGGAATAACCTTCATTAGGGGCTATTTTGCAAAGAGTTTATCTAACTGTGTGTTTAGAATCAAAATTTGAGATAAACACGAAAGTTTTAGTGGACAAGAAACTCTACAAGAGCGTAAGAGACTATAGAAAGCCAAATCCCTTTTATTTTTAAGTTATTCGAGTACAAAGTGGGATACTTACTATTTTTGGTAGTTTTATGCTGAAAACACAACTTTGGCTGTTTTGAATGCTCTCAAAGAGACCTTAGAACCCATTTTTAGAGAACCATCACCAAGACGTGCTTTATAGAGCATTAGAAGTCATAAAATTTTGTAGTTTTGATTTTTCTCTAATTCCAAATAGATTGGAAGATATTACTCTCCCAAAGCGACCAATGCTTTGCTTTAGAAATTGCTATCAAGATTGACTATCTTATCTATATAGACCGGATGGACTAACGCCAACATAAGCATAGTTAATACTTAGCTATAGTGACTAGAGATGACCTCGCTCGTTAGAACATGATAATTGATTATGTTAAAAACAAGGATTCCCATGTGACTTAAAAGATAAAGAGAAGGTAAAGAGTGTTTAAAATAAAAGCTTATTTTATAGTAGAAATTGATTGTGATTGATTTGAATATGCATGCCTTGAAACATTATGAACTAGATATGAGTGTGAGATGATATGTATGAGTTATGATTGCTTTGTTTTGAGATGAATGATTAATATTCATGCATATGACTGATTGATATGCATGTGTATGATGAGACTCGACATGAGATTTTGAGATTCCGGCCGGCCGGCTGACCATCCTTAGACAGGGAACACAGGATAGAGAACAAGATTTATGCCCTCTGGGAGCCATGTGGTAGAACCTAGAGAGGACGAGATTCGAAAAGAGGCATACTCGGGAAGGCGCGATGTGTCGAGTGTGGAGGTTGGGTGGACAGCATCAGAGAAAGCCCTAGATTGGCTAGACCTTTTGTTGGTGATTCTCTCTCTGATTTAGAGATTTTGTATTGATGAATATTATTGTTACTTTGGATTTATAAATGATTATGGTTTCTTGGAAATCTCTTCGTTTTCTGAAGTATGTGTAATTTTTTTGTAAGTTTTGAGAAATTTTGTGTTAGATCATGGAACAAAATATGGGTACGTTTCACATTTTCATTCCTAACTTGATCTATTTGTTAAGTCTTTCCACTTTTATGGATTTCCACACTCCCTTTAGGCTTAGTAACATATTCACGCGCACTACCGTCAATTTAAAAAATATATAAAATTGTATACTAAAAATAAATTAATTTTTTCCATAAATGGATAATAAACCTTAAAATTTGGCATAAATATTAAAATAAAAACTAAATTTGAAAATGTTAAACTATGTAGATAAGCTCTAGAAGATTTACATGTGTAATAGAGTGATTTGTAATATGAATTTACCTAATTTGCTGATTTAATTGGTTTTTAAAGATTTCGTATACCACCAAATATTTGGAATGAAGCCGCTTCTACAAAAGGCTACTTTTCTTGATTTTCTAAAGATTACTTCATTCAAAAAAATTTGGAAAGTAAAAATCAAGGTTAAAAATGACATTCTTCATTTTCTCTATTGCTTATTTATATTGTTTTTCTAAGAAAACCTCCTTTTTGGGATATTGTTAGGAATCTTTAGGAAGAAATGATTGTAATGATCCCTTTGATTTCCAATAGTGCTTATGTATCAACTAGTTCTAACTAGGTTTATGAAGAAGATTGTCCCTCCAAACAACTTGATGCTAGAAACATAGCCTAAAGTGACAAAAACAACTTCCATGAATGTTGTGGATTCTAGTTATATATATGCATATTGTAATAGTTGTGTACTATTTAGGGGTGTCCATGCGAAGCTTGTTAAATGTTTGTAACTTGAGAATAAAAGTTGAAGAAGAATATAAAGAATACAAAAACAATAATGAAGTGGGGCCCTCGTTTTACTTCTTCACATTGATAGAAAGAATCTTAACATAAGTTTGGAAAATAAGAAGAAGAAGAAGGAGGAGGAGGAGAAGAATTTGGGCTCTTCTTCTTTTTCTTTACAACAATAACATAAACTTGATGTGATTATCAAGAAGAAGAACAAGAATCTCTTCACATTCTTCTTCTTTCTCTTATTTGATTCTCTTTAATCATCACTTTTTTAACATTCATGCTAATTCATAGAGGGAGATGGTGAGGGGGTGACTATTTTAAAATCTTCTATAGAACATGTATCTAAGGGTACTTTATAAAAACCCCTTAGTTGTAGATTTTCCGATTCTAGATACTCTCCTTTAAAACATTCCAATTCTACATACACTCCAATCCTAGATACACTTCTTATGTATTTATGTTTTTGATAACTAGATACACTCCTGATGTATCTATATTTTTAATAACTAGATACACTCCTCATGTATCCTTTACAACATCTACATCATGCTCCTGATGTGTCTATGTCTTTAATAACTACATACACTCCTTGCGTATCTTTCCTTGTGTGTATCTTTTACAACATTACATTCCTCATGTATCTATGCTTTTTATTCTTATGTTCTAATGAACTCTTGTGCTACCTGGCATATTTTTTTTGCAGATGCCCCAAGTGTACTCATCAATATTCTAGACATGAAGCTTATAAAAAGGATTTGTTAATATTCGTTGCATGCACATGAAGAGGTTTGACATAAATATGAAGAAGAAGTTCACTTATTCTTTGTCTTATTATTTTAAGAAGAAGGACAAGAATAAGACCACTTCTTCTTTGTAATTTTCTTCTTGTTGCAAAGTTTTATTTGAATATGAAGAAAAAGAAGAAGAATAAACATAACATGAATCTTCTTCTTCTTAATGGTATGTACATGCATCTAAAATATACTTTTTTTATCTTTTAAACACAAGTTGGGGAGGTGCAGGGGTTAGGATAAAGACAAAAAGACTCTTTCACCAAGGGATGCATGTCACCACACCTTTGTATCTTTTAGTTCCCAATGTATCTTGGGTCCTTGTTAGATGACACGTTGAAAATGTGGAGACTCAAATGCAATAGAAGAGAGGCCAAGGCCAAGGTTGGAGAGACAAGACAAGAAACTTGGATGGTCAGGATTGATCTTAGGGTAATTTTTTTGTAATGTACCCTATATTCTATTCCATTTAATTAATCAGAAATATTCACAATATTTCTCAAGGTTTTTGAAAATAAAAACACACTTCAAGAGAAAGAAGAGATTTTCAATAAATATAATCATTTTCCAAGTTTGACAATCCAAAAACACATAATAATTGTGAATATAATTACTCAAAATCAAAGAGATAATCACCAATAGAAAATCTAGCCAATTTAAGGCTTTTCCTCAATGCCCACATGTCTAGCGGGTAGAAAATACCGATCGGCCCAAATCTCAAAGTCTCTCTCTCTCTCTCTCTCTCTCTCTCTCTCTCTCTCTCTCTTCTTGTACAAAATCACCTCAAGGCTCTGAAAGAATAGCCCAAAAAACATCCCATGAGAGTAAGTTAGATTACCATGTATGAAAACGATAAAGATATCAATCTTTTTTTTAAAACACTGGAAAGTGGTATCAGATTCGTTTCGCGAATTTCGACTAAATCGTGCAGAATCTCCAAATGATCTGAACATGGACTTTGTTGCTCTTATGATGATCTATCTTTAGTTAATTCTTCTCTCCAAAAAAAAAGTTATCTATGCCCTCATGCGAAACCGTTACTAAATATTAAGGGTCAATTTGATGTCCGGGCCCGGTTTCTGGTTGCCTATTGCGGTTATACTTACTATGTAAACCCCTATACGTGCTTCCTTTAATCTAAACTACCCACTGTGACCCTATTATACATTATCTAATATGGTTAGGTATGCTTTAGAAATCACTTACAAATGACAACACAAAATAGGCATAAAAACCCCAAAATTGACTAAAAACGGACATCTCTAAAATCACTCAATTTGTGGTAAAAATTAATCTTTTATGTCATCCAAGTATATCCCACTTTTAAACATTAAATATAGATGCTCAAAATCACCAAGTCAACTGAACCCAAAAATATGTACATATGAGTATGTTACATTTTTTGGATGGAGGTGTGGAGGCCAAAAGGTTAGACAAGAGATAGGGTGACGAGCTGATCTAATAAAGTGGAAATAGATACATGGGAGGAAGGGGATAACATGTAGCTTTTTCTTAACAATATATTGAGAGAGATGGGCGTAGAGAAACGTATAGAGGAAATTACACTTATACACATAGTTAGCAAAAATAGAGAGTATTGTTTGCTCTTGATATGAAATGCTACATACTATATTTTGTATATTAAAACCTAATGTAAATTAAAAATTTTGCCCACGAAATGTAAGGAATACCATATTCATCCTATGTAAACAAGAGAAGCTACGAAAGAGCTGAAGACTCACTACACGACTATGTAGAACCAATGATTGAAAGGCCACTACCTATTTGTTGGTTCCATTGACATGATCTGGATAGTTTTAGAATGATATCAGTGGTGCGCCCTAGTGATAGAGTACGTAATATCTTTATTGAGTCGTGACAAAAGATTCAATAACTAAGTCCACTGAGGCAGACTTATGCTGCTTAGCGTCGGAGGGTTGTCCCGGAGTAAGTGAAGCCTGCTTCGCGGGAGATCTCTCGATACTTGCTCCCAATGCTCAGCACTTGTCTGTTGGCCTCCAGTACCTCGAGCGTGGGAGAGAAATCCTTCACGACCACGCTCTCCTGCCCTCCCGGTGAGATGGTGCGAGAGTAATTGACGACGCCATGCGTCTTCGCCTTTACTTCAATGCTCGCGGAGCTGCACTTATGTTCTGAGACATATCTGTGTGTGTGTGTGTGTGTCCCGAATGATTATGTAGCAGGATTCCGAAGAGGAAAGCAGATAGCAGAGGTCTTGCACATCAGTCGAACGATTCAACGATCATTATATAGAGAAAGAGAGCGGCAGCTTCATTCAACGATCATAAGGTGCGGTGGAGCTTCAGTGCTTCTCAAGCCTCTAGAGGAAACTACAGCAGAAGCTCGTCTCGTGTGCACTGCGATCGCTTGTGGTCTCGTTGAACTTAAGACAACCTTCAATAAGGAAGGCCTCCAGCTTGGTCTACAGAGAAGCTGCTATAAGGAAGGCCTGCTTGGTCTCGGTGAAGCCACAAGAAACGTCGCCTGTGAAGCGAGTAGCGTAGAGAGCCGGCAATCGCAACGCCGACCTCCACAGGGTAACTTTCCCGTCCTTCAACAGGCCGCGTTTTCATGAGTGGAAGCCTGAGCAACGTGACCATGTCACGATGCTGCGGCCTTGCTTCTATGGAGTTTCAACAAGCCTTGACTAGCGCCACATATTTGCTTCAGTCCTGAAGTCCTAATGTGGTGTTTCATCAAAGTTTCTTGACAAACACCATATTTTATTTTTTTAGTGGTAAAATTAAACAGAAATACACGCAATCAAAAAAATACAGTGGCGTTACAAACATTTGTCAACAGAAAAATTATACAATAGTGATAAGAGAGGAAGAACCCCTACAAGAGGAGCTACGCATGAGAATAATGGAAGCGGATGAACTGAATAAAATGCAGAAATAGATCTGGTAGCTCCAATAGGCGAGTAAAAAAATGAAGAAGGAGATGGAGGAAATGAAGACTAGGAGACTATGCAAATGGAGAAGGAATTAAATAGGGACATAGAAAACCTTGCCAGAATAGAAGGGCAAGTCACCTTGATCTGAGAGGAGCACATCAAAATCATATGAGATGTCCACGAGACAAGGCTAGCAAGGATAAAGTGGAGATAGTGAAGGTAGAAGCCAGATTGGCACTTCTAGATGCGTAAGAATTTTTAGAATTGTACGTGCTGGACACACGGAGAAGGGACCTGAGGGAGATGCACCAGGTAAGATAGAAAATTTAAAGCTCTCTAGAAAACCTTAGGAATAGGCCTCCGTACAAGGAAAGAAGATAATATTTGAATTTAGAGAGAAAAAGACAAGGAAAAAAAAGGGGAAGATTGCCAAGGAGGGAGCCAATGGGGCAACGACAGTGTGAAGCGGCATACAGCTCAAGGAGGACCTCGCCGACATAGGTAAGTCATTATTTTCCTAGAAGCTGGAGAAGCAAGGGCACCTTGACCACCAACCTACAGTTGGATACACAACCTCCACAACTAGGACACTTTGCACCATGTCTACCTAAACTTTGCAAGCACAAGTAAGCTTTCCAAACACCTTTGAAATGGAGTGGGTGCAGATACGTTCAATGATACACAAATGATGCACTCAAATATGAGGAAGCTACAATCCATCATCAAGGAAAAGCACGATGCCCTGCAAATAGTGATAAGCCAACAGGAACCCCTTCTCAAGGAGCTACTCATGAGAATAATGGAAGCATGCTAGCTGAATAAAATGTAGAAATAGATCTAGTAGCTCCAACAGGCCAGTAAAAAAATGAAGGAGATGGAGGAAATGAAGGAGACGATGGCCAAGAAAGAGTAGGAGACTATGCAAATGTAGATGGAATTAACCTAGGGACATAGAAAACCTAGCCATAATAGAAGGACAAGTCACCTTGATCTAAGAGGAGCATATCAAAATCATAAGAGATGTACATGGATGTACATGATAGGGCTAACAGGGATAAAGTGGATATAGTGAAGGTAGGAGCAAGAGTGGCAATCCTCATAGAATTGTAGGTGCTACACGCGGAGAGAATGGAGCAATGGGAAGGTCATACAGTGGATGACCTTAAGGAATTCTGGGGAGATTATCTGGAAAAGCTAACATCAGTAATGCAAGCCCCCACACCTACCTATAAACAATTGTCTCCTCACTAGTCAAGAGGTGGAAATCTAGATGGAGGGTCCAAAAATCCCGATCTAGCCCCCTGACAACAAGCCTAGAAAACAAAAGATTTGGAAGCACCGGCCATTAATGGAGTAGGCAAAGAAGTTGAACATAGCAGAGGAGGAATCGGTAGAGAAGAGGAGTTGCACAAGGAAAATGAGCAGCTTAGGCAATAAATAGAAGCCTGGAAAAGGGATTTGTAGCGTAGGGACAAAGCTAGGGGCGCAACCAGAAGGGAAGGGGAAGGATATTGTTTTATATATTTAGTTTATGAAAGAAATAGCAATATTGGAATGGGTTAGTAATGTAACTAAACATGTTTTAACATTGTAATTTTTTTGAAGATGTTAAGTTGTTGTATGGTGCTGCTAGTTAGGGTTCTACCTCATTTTAAGAGAGCTCTAAATATTTTGAATAAGTATTAATAATTGGTAAATAATGTTAAAACAAATACAAAACAATTAAGAGTATGGTTTCGTGTCATGAAATATCACCATAATCAAGTTGAAGTGCAAAATATGTTTTTTTACTAAATCATATGAAATTTGGTTATTGTTTTCGATGCTTTTTAGAACATTAATAACTCAAAATTATTAATGAGTTTGAGGATAGTTCACAAAAATGCATGGTTTACTTTTTAATGAAGTTCATGACAAGTTCACAAAAAAGTAGAGTTTACTTTTTACAAAGTTTTACTATATTAAAGATTTCTAACAATACTCAATTTTTTATTATAGTTTCTTTATTATGGGGTTAATTAGAAATTATTTGGAGCGTTAACAAACGAAGAAATAAGAGGAATTTGGGTATGATTAGAATAGAGAAAGTTAATTTTTTTCAATGAGAAGAGTGTTTATATGAAATATGGAATGTGATAGATTTCATTTGTGTATACTTGTAAAATAGAGTCGTTTTTATGAGCTAAATTAATGTTATGTTAATGGTTCAGTGAAATCTAAGTTTTTGAATATTTTATTATGACTACTATGAGTTGTGATGATTAGATTAAGTAAATGATTATGTGTAGTGTAATTTCCACTACTAGAGGACAATAAAATACTGACATTTTTTCGATGTAAATTAATTGCATTGTAAAATCAACGATTGTCTATATTCGCGTCGGTCGCTACAAAACGTCAAAACTGGCGTCTATAATATCGTCAATAACACCATCCAGAATGACATAGCAAAAATTGCTGCTAATTACATGGATATTACTCTTATTTCCCACTTTTTTGGGATGCATATATCAACAAGTATACTGACAGAAATACTGATGGATGCAAGAATTTACCCACAAAAATACAAACGGACGAAGAGAATTTCTGACGCTTATATCGATGGATGCAAAGAATTTCCAATGTTCATACGGACAGAAACACCAACCGATGTCGGTTTGATTGTTTTCTGGCATAATAGTGCATACAGGTAGAGTTCTACACCACCTGGATACACGATTATGCCAAATATCTAAAGACTTTATTACATTGAAGTGAAATTTCACACACTTGAAGAATCAACACAAACAAAGATACATTGATGTACAAAATCAGGTTTCATTACTTGATGTCAAACCACAGTGAGACATTGATCCAAATTGCATGATATCATTACTTATACAAAAAAGTTGCCGCATATGCGAGCGAACTATACATGCCCAAAGGGGGTGTAAAAACGATATGTACAATTCCAAAAAGATCTATACAATTCCAAAAAGATCTATACAATTCCAAAACTATGCGAGCTAAAGTGGGTGTCCAATCTGCGAGCTAGCCTGAAGAACGGGGAGGCTTAGGTATTGCTCTCTACAAAAACAATTCAATACCCAAGGATTAGCATATATAACAAACTTACCGAAACCTCAAATTGGCATATGGTATGATGACGTACTTTACAAAACCACATCGGTCCAATCTATATTTTTACCATCGTGCTGAATGCGCTCAAGCAAGGCATAAATGCCATGCTTGAATGCATAGCGGTCCTCCATCTTGGTATCCTAGTGTCCAACCACCCTCTCCTTCATACATGAAAACAAAACATAAAAACATACAACTATACACTAGTTAACATACAAACGAGAGGATACGGAAACCATGGGTACTTACAAAACACTCCCATCCACCGCTCCCGAGGTGCAAGCTCCCCAACTCTCTGTAGTCACTCTGCCAGTGCTCCCTCGTGCTCTGCGAGTATCGTTGAGGATTTTCACTGTGCTTCCTCACCTCGTCATCCCATCTCTGTTGGTCAATGAACCAAGGCTTTTGTCCCCCCGTTTTCATCGCTTGGGTCACATTGAAGCTCTTGTGTTTCATACAATCTCTCATGAGATCATAGATCCACTTGTTAGGTACTTTCTCGGTACCTGCACGACAGGCTTGAGCTTGCTCTTGAGTTGATTAAAAATTCTTATTTTCTTCTTCGATGGGAGGTGGAGACATTTGGTGAGAGTTTCATGGGCAAATACTATTTTACATATCTCCCTTACACGACTCTGCATTTCTTGATGAGACCAACATCATCAAGAACGACCTTCCCTTCCCACACCGTGTAAAGATGTTGATCTGCATTAAGGAGGGCTACTACCAAATTGTTAACTAGATTGACACGATGAGATGGGGGTGGCGTCCACACTTTTTATGGGTGGATGCTCTCGTGGAGGGGTAAATGCATCCATGGCACTACCGCCAACAACCACCACCACCCCTATGACGCGTACCGCGACTACAGTTGAAGAAACAACCCAAGGGTGGGCGGGTTTCAATAGGGGATGGTATGGGTGTGGGGGTTTGACTGTGGTCATGGTGGAGGATGGGCCTGCACTAGCTTGCCATGGGTAAACAAGGCTTTAGCCATGGCTTCTTGCTCAGGAGTGGCTTGTACAATGAAGTTAAAAAATTCGTCAGGGCTCATGACACATGGAGTAGGTGGGACATTTGGTTGGGGGGTAATGTTGGGGTTGATTTTTAGACTATATGTATGGTCCTCTATCTGCATATGTGCATGGATATGGTTATGCAAGTGGATATGCAAGTTATAAGCAGTAGCATATGAACATCTTACATGTGACAAATATATTTTTTTTTAAATGAGAGGCTAGAAGAAGTCTTACCTCTGAGATTAGTTGTTAGAGATCTTGCATCACAAAAACATAAAACCCACACTAATCTGTTACATTTTAAAAGCATAATATCAAATTAATATGGAGGGATAGAAGGGAAGGGGAAGGAAATTGTTTTATATATTGCATCAATGATAGATCTCATTCCCCAAAAATGTATTAAAGAATCATGCATGGGTAGCCACAAAGAAGCTGGGAAAAAGAGATAGCCATGCAGCTTCTCTTAGATTCCAGATAGAAGAATTAGATGTGTAGAACAAATAAAAAGATAGCATGATGATCTAGGCTCTAAAAAGAGAGATCGAAGAAGGCACACCCACAAGGGTGACTGGATCCAAAGGTGGCAAGATGACCATAAGTGAGTTGAACGTCACTTTGATGACAAATGCTGACCTTAGAAGAAAAATAGATCAGATGGAGGCTATGAAGAAAAATAGATCAGATGGAGGCTATGAAGAAAACCATGCTACAAAAGTGCAATTGAAGGACAAAATGCTTCAAGAATTTCAAAGTTGGTGGGCCAAAAGAGAGAAAAGGGAAGGGAGGGCATGCAAAGGTAAGTGCAAGAAGAAATATTGGGACATAGGTAAGTCATTATTTTCGTAGAGGCTAGAGAAGCAACAAACACGAGGAGTTGGATACATAACCTCCACATCGAGGACACTCTGCTTAGACCATTGAAATGCAATGGGTGCAAGGAGCCCGACATTACGTTCAATAATGCACAAATGATGCACTCAAATATGAGGAAGCTACAATCCATCATCAAGGAAAATGAGGTTTCTCTATAAATAGTGATGATAAGCGAGCAAGAACCCCTACAAGAGGAGCTACACATGAGAATAATGGAAGTGCGTTGACTCAATAAAATGTAGAAATAGATCTAGTAGCTCCAATAGGCTAGTAAAAAAATGAAGGAGGAGATGGAGGAAATGAAGGAGACGATGTCCAAGAAAGACTAGGAGACTATGCAAATGGAGAACGAATTAAATAGGGACATAGAAAACCGAGCTAGAATAGAAGGGCAAGTCACCCTAATCTGAGAGGAGCACATCAAAATCATAAGAGATGTCCACGCTAGGGCTAACAGGGATACAGTGAAGCTGGTGAAGGTAGAAGCCAAATTGGCACTTTTAGATGGTAAGAATTGTATGTGCTAGACGCGGAGAGAATGGAGCAGTGGGAAGGTGTGGGGAGATGCACAAGAAAGAGTTCAGAAGGACAAGGAGAAGGGACCTAAGGGAGACGCACCAGGGAAGATAGAGAGTTTAAAGCTCTATAGAAAACCTTAGGAATAGGCTTCGGGACAAGGAAAGAAGATAATATTTGAATTTGGAGAGAAAAAGACTCGCACCCTTTTGCACCCAATATGGCCATAGACACAAACAGATCCCCACCCTTTTGCACCCGGCATGGCCATAGACACAATAAAAAGGGCCAAGGTGAAGTACCTAAGGGCGTGTCCCATATACGTGCAGTTTAGATAGGTGGATGAAAGGAAAGGGTTGGGGCATGCTTGGGTGAGTAACATGAAAAGATCTTATGATTCCAGGTATGCCTTCAACCGCCTGGTCAAGTTTATCTCAGACAGCATCATAATAGAAGAAGAACTAGAAGAAGGTGGATGGAACATGTCATAATCATCTAGACTGCAAGGTCTAGATTCAAAGGTAATTTGGATGCCAAAACATTCTAGAGAAACAAAATTGTGGACTTCGTTGGTGCAGCGTCCATCGTGATTGTCAAGTGTTGGTGGCGGCCAACCACCCCATTTGGCCGCCACACGAGTTGCCACCCAAATTGTCTTGTTGTGTAAAAAACTATTATGTTTTGAGATTCTTGCTTTGTAATAAAATTTTAGTGGTTTCTTAGAAATAGGTAGTACTCGGATTGATTTAAGAGGCAAAGGATAAGGAATTGAGGAGATAGTTGAGTATAGTGTGGATGTGTTGAACTTTTGCCAATGTACTCCATTGTATTGTTCAAGGTAACACTAAACAATGTTGCGGGGGTTGGTCTCTAACTTCTCTCTAATCTACTATGCATAGTTATATCTATTCTGCATCCATTTAATGTTAAGTGCATTCTTGTCTAGACATGAACTCCTATTCGAAATCATGCCAAGCCTAGGAACTAACCTGCTTTTGTAGTCACAATTAACTCCCCTAGATTAAGAAAATGGGTAGCTCATTGTGCTAGTGTTTGCTTATTGCATTGGGAGCATGGCATTCGTTCTCGCTCTTTAGGATCTCACTTGATGGTCTAGAACAATTTAAGTGTCGGCTCTTGCAAGGACAACGACTGCAAGAAGCCACAAGAACCTCAAAAGATATAGAGATACAAGACACATAAACCTTCTTGCAAAAATAGCACTAATCGAAAATTGAGGATTGGAGTAAAACAAGTAATTCCATTAAGTATCTTCTCCAAGGGAAAGGAAATAGTAGCACAAACACAAGAACCAACTTTGAACAAAGGGATAGAACCATAAGAACATACTACAATGTGTATGGGCATACTTACATAGTTGAGGGAAGAAGAACTATAGTGTTCACAAAGAATGAGTCAGAGAACCTCCGACTACCTCTATCTTCAACCTCTAAGGGAACATGGAGGTATGGTAAGAATAAGATTGACGTAGTCAGAGGAACTCTAAAGAAGATAGATGTAGTCAAAGATCTTTAACCTGTAAGGGCACATTGAGGTATGGTAAGTTTCAACCACCAAATATAATCATTTCCCATGTCGTGAAAATTTTGAAGATTTTCACTCCAAAAAAGGAACACAAAAAACCAATGCTAAAGGCCTCCTTAACCTCTCTAATCTCAACTCCAATCGATCAAAACAATTGGGCATACATAGAACACTCAATGTAAAGAAGAAAAATGAAAGCTAGGAACTCTTGCTAGTTAGAGTATCTCACTACACATGCAAAATTTTTAGTGCATGTATAGTAGTTTGGGTTTCGAAAGTAATCTAAGAGGATATGATGGTTTACTCTTGGATAGAATGTCCGCAGGAGTCACAAAGAACAGTAGGAAGAAACCATGACATAATACACTTAAGCCACTTCCATGCTTCTCTCAATCCCTTGTCCTTGTGGTTGTTATCCAACTGCCCTATCATTATCTTCCATTGACCATAGTTTAGGTATTTCAGGCTCTACGGTACTAAGAAACTATGTGATGTAAACGAGGGATTCTTGTACAATCCATCCCATTCCCATACTTCCATGGTGAGCTCTTTGGCGAACAAACCCTTTTAGCGTCTCCACGAACCTCTCCAAAAACAACATCCAATGTGAATGGATGACCCCTGTCAACAGCCACCTCATCCACAACATAAACTAGAAGATGCATTTGTATGGTAAAGATGGGAGAGAATTCTCCACCAATGTAATTGCTTCTATGGCATTTAAGCTGGCTAATTCCAAAGTGTCTTTTCCTATTTCCTTTAATGAAATCCAATAGACCACGGTGCCAATCTTGTACATTGTATCCCTTACGTTGTCGGTTAGACAACCTTTTATGGCCATAAGTAAGACAAATTGCAAGAACTTGTGCCAATCATTTGATTTTAAGCTGGATAGCTCATTATCCTTTGTAAATGCCCCCTTTAGGTAGTGCATACATCTAGTCAGAGTTGGAAACTCCAAAATGCACTTCTTATCTTGAGCTTTATCTTCTTTCGTCAATACGTAAGGAGCTTTATGTAGTAGCAACTTAGCATCACCTCTGGTTCATGGCCATAAGTGTCGCATATGATCACTTATTTGTAAATCCTCCGTTTGGCCCTTTCTCTCTATGAACCCATTAATACTCTTCCAAAGCACTACGGCTATATTTTAAAAATATGCATAGGGTCAAGCAAATGGTTAATTACAAGACCTTTCCAATATGGTAGTCAGTAAAATGTGGATAGCCTCTTCATTCCAACAGGTGGAGACCCTTCGTTGTCCTCCCATGCTCTCTTCTAATCGCTTTCCTTTAGTGTAGGAGGAGGCGAACACAAATCACGTAGCTCATGGTCCTCTGGTAGATACTTCTTGTGACCCTCATACACCATCTTTCTCAAGCCTCTTGAATGACAAGAATCTAGTCAAGGTCGACACAAAGGGCATCAGAGATTGACAATCTTGTAATAAAACAAATAATATTACTGAACCATCCACATATATATCAATAGCCGTTACATAATAACAAAATATCTTACCACTGCATTCTCCATAGCCTAGCCAATCATATATAGTCCACGTTAGTATTCCTCGTAATAAGAACTCCCTTTGTCCAAACCTCTTGACATGTCATGAACATCAATTCCTTTCCACAAACTCTGTAGCTCCTCGATTAACGGGGCTAAGTACACATCCATGTTGGCTACCTTGTACTTCTCAAGGACTATTAATGAGAGAGAAAGATGTCCTTTCTTTATTGCTAACCACGGTGGAAGATTGTAGTTCACAAGACAAACTAGCCATTTGCTCCATGTTGAACTTTTAAGACCAAACCGGTTCACACCATCCACAAATGGTTTATGAGGCAAATATTACGAGGATCCTCATTAAAGTTTGGCCATTAATAGTCAATCTGTCTCCATATAGGGAAATCAATGGGCACATGCATAACATCATCTGTGGATCTAGTGGTTCGATGCCACGACATCATAGACACCATGGATTTACACTTGAACATTGTATGAATCCATGAAATGATAGGGAAGTGCCTGAGTACTTCAATAGGAACCCTTTCTCCTTGGACATCTTTCCTATACCTGGATTCTCCACATTGTGGACATTGTGCAATGCTAGCACGCTCGTGCGGATGGAGAACACAATCATTTGGATAAGCATGGTAATAATTGTAGTCAATACCAATGTATTGTAATATGGATTTTGCACGCGTATGGTCCACAGGTATCTCATTGCCTTCTGGCAATATTTTATCTCTCAATGACCTATCATATTGAAAATGATGATTTAAAAAAGGTAAAAGAAATATATTAAAAATGGAAAGGGTGATAAGTACTTATGTAACAAGATTTGATACGCTAGTATCAGACCATCCAAATATTGATTGTAAGTTCAGCATTGTGAGGCATGTACACAAAAAAGATATACGTGCATCATGATACACAGGCATACGAGCCAGCCTACGCAACTCTTGCTCTTCTCTTGAGGCCTTCTCCATACATTGATGGATATCACCCATCTCCTGTGTTATTTCTCGCTCAATATCCCATGCGTCATGTAGGGCATCTATTATGTCATCCACGCAGTCTTGGTCCAATACGTATAAGTCTCCACCATAGTTTCTTCTTTAACATGAGACTGATTAGTACTTTCTTCTGTCATTATCCGTCTAGTACTCCGCTTGGGTGAAAGGCCTAAGAAATTGATATGTTGCTCATTTTTGAGGACACACATTCGCAACACCAAGTAATGCATTTAGATGCTCAACTAGAAATATACCTTTTTTCATTACTTGGTCATTGCAAATTCTTCATCGTCCAGAGATTTGGTACTTGCATCGATTGCAAGGGCAAGAAGCATTTGTCATCTATGTTCTGGAATTCAGGTGTGTTTGTAGTGTTCCCACTATCCATGACTATAAATTTGTGTTTTTTGGGAGGGGAGGAATGGTCCTTTATATATTAGGCCATAGTCTAGTCGATCAAAGTTTAAATTCTAATGGGAAAGGTATCGAGGTAGGAAATTTCAAAGGTTGTATACATTTTTACTATATAATATCTTTCGTTGTATATAATATTGTCAGTATAGTCGTCGAAAACAATGTCGCAAAAAGTCTCAGAAACATAAGTTTTGGACACACTGTTTGACTATCATATAGCGACATTATTATAGACAGTTATACCGACGCTTTTATCAATGTTTTTTCCAACGACTATTTTGACATTGAGAAAAATTACAAAGCTGAAATGTGGACTCTGTTTTTCTCATTTTAGATTGTCTCCTTTGTGCAGCCAGTAAGTTCATCTCCCAGTGCCCCCTTTTACATGTACTCTCTCTCTCTCTCTCTCTCCTAAATCACTACACTCTCCTCCACTACCATCTTGGTTCCTTTGATGATTTGTTGTTACAAATTCAGTGATCTAATCTCTTTTTTGGGGGTTTCTCTCTCTCTCTCTCTCTCTCTCTCTCCTGCATCTGCACTCTCCTACACCACCATTTGCACTCTCCTACACCACCATCTCTCTCTCTCTCTCTCTCTCTCTCTCTCTCTCTCTCTCTCTCTCTCTCTCTCTCTCTCTCTCTCTCTCTCTCTCTCTCTCTCTCTCTCTCTCTCTCTCTCCTGCATCTTTGCACTCTCCTACACCACTATCTTTCTTGCTTTCATGTTTTCTTACACATGCATAGTGTTTTGATCTTTTTTTTATTAAGGTTTTTGTTTGCAAATTGTATATCTCTATAATGTATCTCTAATCTCTTCGAGGTAAGCCCCGTTTTTCTCATCCCCAACTTTTCCCTTCTCCTTTCAAGACTACAAATATCTTTTCTAGGCTTCTATTTATTGCCTTAGCTACTCATTTCCTTGTGCAACTCCTCTTCTCTATTGGCGTGTCCTTTGCTATTTTTAGCTTCTTTGCCTACTCCATTGATGGTTGGTGCTTCCAAATCTTTTGCTAGTTGTAGGTTTGTTGTCAGGGTTGGGGATCGCGATTTCTAGACCCTCCATCTGGATTTCCACCTCTTGACTGGTGGGGAGACAATCGTTTGTAGGAAGGTGTGGGGGCTTCCATTCCTGATGTTAGCTTTTCCAGATAATCTCCCCACATCTCCTTAAGGTCATCCACCATATGACCTTCCCATTGCTCCATTTGCTCCGCGTCTAGCATGTACAATTCTACAAGAACTTCCAGTCTCGCTTCTACCTTCACCATCTCCACTTTATCCCTATTAGCCCTATCATGTACATCTCTTATGATTTTGTGCTCCTCTGAGATCAGGGTGACTTCCCTTCTATTGTGGCTAGGTTTTCTATGTCCTAATTTAATTATGTATACATTTGCATAGTCTCCTAGTCTAGCTTGGCCATCGTCTCCTCATTTCATCCGTCTTCTTCTTCATTTTTTTACTAGCCTGTTGGAGCTACTAGATCTATTTTTGCATTTTATTCAGTTATCCGGCTTCCATTATTCTCATGCGTAGCTCCTCCACAGTAGTTAGGGGTTCTTGTTGGCTTATCACTATTTGTAGGGTAGTGTGCTTTTCCTTGATGATGGATTGTAGCTTCCCCATATTTGAGTGCATCATTTGTGCATCGTTGTGCACCCACTCCATTTCAATGGTGTTTGGAAAGCTTACTTGTGCTTGCAAAGTTTAGGTAGACATGGATACAAAGTTTCCTACTAGCTGTGGAGGTTTTGTATCCAACTATAGGTTGGTGGTCAAGGTGCCCTCTAGCTTCTAGGAAAATAATGACTTACCTATGTCGGCGAGGTCCTCCTTCGTTTGTATGCCACTTCACACTGCCTTGCCCCATTGGCTCCCTCCTTAGCAATCTTCCCCTTTTTTCCGCTAGTCTTTTTCTCTCCAACTTCAAATATTATCTTCTTTCCTTATCCCAAGGCCTATTTCTAAGGTTTTCTAAAGAGCTTTAAACTTTCTAGCTACCCTGGTGCACCTCCCTTAGGTCCCTTCTCCTTGTCCTTCTGAGCTCTTTCTTGTGCATCTCCCTTAGGGCCCTCGTCCTTGCCCTTCTTAGATCTTGCTTCCCTCTAAACAACTCATCCAAGTATGGGCCAATCTTAATCTTTGTATTGGGCCTGGTGAGCTTTCGTATCTATTCCTTTAGCCCAGGAGACCCTCATTCTAGCTTCAATGTTTTTCACCATCCAAAGGTCTTTCTAGACATGCAATCTATATTCCTTGGCTCTTCCCTCTAGCAAGCTAAATTCCTTGATCAAGTCATCATCACAACAGTAGATTGATCTCCACTTCTCCCTCACCCCAACAATTTGAACACCTCAGACACATGTAGAAGACCGATTTCTTTATTCTCTTGAGGGTAGTGTGATAATGTTCAATTTTTGGAGTTGCGCCATTTGGTCCCCAACTCTAAAATTGCACTAGAGCTCCTCCCAAGGCAGCTCCGTGAATTGCTTCAGTCCCATCCTCTCCATCTATTAGGCATGCTTATCTATCTCCTTATATAGGGTGGATGAGAGAGACTCAAATCGCACCATTCTCTAAGACACGTGATATTTAAAGTTGAGAGACAAAAGGTAAGGGTGACAACTAAGCTTATCAAGGATACATAATACAAACATGTAAATTAGTCGTTTGACAGAAAAATTTTGATGATTTTTATTCATTGTCTTGGCATATGTCCCTTCTTGATATGACCTCCATGATTCTGTCTAATTCTTTTAAAATTCTATCTATGTGTGCCTAATGCACAAGCCACAAGGTCATGAATGTGGCTAGGTTGACTCGGCGGGGTGAGTGATGTGACACCTCTTTCTTTTCATCCATGCATCGTGTTTCCATGTGCTTACATCGATTTTCCTACCACCTCCATGCCGCCAACTAGCTCCTCGTTCTATGTGCATTGAGATCATATTTACATAGACAATTCCTATTTTCAAATTTTTTTTCTTTTCCATTTCCATTCTTTCAAGAATTGTTTCCCACTTCTGATTCCTGATCCTAACTCACCTCGGATTCTTCTTGGAAATTCTCTGAATCTGGATACGCTTTTCCTACTGGGGATCAACCTATATCTGTCACTAGTTTCTTTAGCCTTTCACGATCTAGACTTTCTAGCTCAAAGGTTCCCATTTTCATTTTCCTGACAATTCTGAATGGGCTTGTCCATCTCATCTTCATCTTTCCTAGGTGAGGTCCCATGCTTGACGAGAGTAGCAAGACTATGTCTCCTTCTTCGAAGATCTTGAAATTTTAGTTTCTATCCACCTAGAGCTTTCTCCTCTTCTTCAAAATCTCAGTGATCCATGCACTATGCAGTCTCCTTTCATCAAGATGAAGGAGTTGCTCAATGTTGTGCACTTATGACTCTTCAGGAGAGAGTCTTTCTACACGACTATCCCAAGGCTTTGATTGAGGAACTCCATGGGCACTAAGTACTACTTCTAGTCCATACACTATGTTGAATGGTGTATGTCCTGTTGCATTCTTGTAGGCTGTTCTGAACGTCCATAATGTTGAATACAGCTTTGTGTCCATATCGGTCCTATTTTCATTTATTGTCTTAACCACTTGGTTGGGTTAAGGCTCAATCTGGCAGTTTTGCACTTCTCCAAACACAACCTGAGGTGCTATATGTGGTCCTCTTTCTTGCCAACAAACAAATTGAAATCATCCCACGAAGACCCTCATGAAGGTGGTTAAATATTCACAGAATATCTCTTGAACCATCCTTTAGAACATGGCTAGAGAATTCTTCAACCCAAAAGTCATCACATTGGAGGTGAAGGCCCCTCATTCTATCATGAAGGTTGTTTTCTTCTTATCCTCTAGGGACATCTGCACTAGAAATGAGTATGTCTCATGTCTTGCAACTACATCTAGTAGAGAATCTATGAATGGTAGCTGGAATGGAATCGATATGGTGGAGGCATTCAGTTTGTGGTAGTTTATATAGACTTTGAGCTTCATGTTCCTTGTTCGGGACAATGACTATGGGTGGTATCCATTCTGCTTTGTCAACTAGATAGATGAACCCTACTCTTAATAGCTTATCTATCTCCCCTTTGACTTGTTGGACTGTATATAGCTCACCCTAGCTTGACCTATATCTCACCTATATTTACCGATGCACTATCAATAATACATACTACTTTGGGAGAGATGTCTTGTGTACCTCTCTTGCTCTTTCTCATATTTGTCAACATGGTATGAGAGAATGTTTCCTCATATATTCTTTGCGTCTCAAAAATCATTAATTGCGATTTTGGTGACGTTCATTTTTATTCTCAAGGCCTTTTGCCTCACATGCTCTTTACATTTTGAAAAGAACTAACACTGCTATTTTGGTGACGTTCATTTTTATTATCAAGGCGATTTCCTTCAAGCATACCTTATATTATTTACACAATTTTAAAAGATATTCATCACACTTTGTGAATGGAGAATATTTTTCTTATTAATGGTTATGATGATGGTCTGCGCTATACTCCTATTTTTCAAGGCCATGGTTTTCCTGGCTGGAAGGCAGAGATTACTTTGATTCTTCAAGAGTTGACGATCTTTCTAACGTTGTATATGGAAATTCTCTTTGTCCTCAGCCAACCTAAGGATGTTACTGCTTCACTTATTTTACTGATGGGAAATTCTTTATTGATTGTCAAATACTTTCATCCAAATAGATAGAGAAAGATAAGGTTGCTCGACGATATAATTTCTCTACTCTTCCTGATTCTCTTAGGTCAAATGTATTTAATCTTCCCACTTCCAATGATATTTGAAAACATCTTATTTCTACTTTTGAGAAGAAATCTATCATCAAAATTCTTCATCTGCATAATATGTTGAATGGGTTGGAATACAAAGTTTCTACCTCAATGAATTAAAAGAAATTGTTAATCAACTTGCTGGTGCTGGTGCTCCTATTGCACGACCTCAACTTGTTACCCAGCTTCTTCACACTATCAAAGATTATAAATATGATAATATTGTCATGATTCTTTGTAAAAAAGATAGTGCTGATTTTGATAGTGCTTCCATATCTCTTATTGAATATTCACAGCATCATGAATAATGCACAGTGCCCTCTGCAGATGCTCTTCTTACACGTCACTCAGATTCTTCTGAGATTTCTCCTCTTACCTCCAAAAAGCACCCCTTTTCACATGGTTCCCTCGTGGTGGAAATTGCTTTTCTTGTGGTGGAGGTCACTCTAAGCGATAATATGGTTCTAGCATATATTGTAATTGTTGTCAAAAAATGGACATTATGAATTTGATTATTTTTCCAGATTATATGATGAAGAACATGGTGTCTCTAGATCTAATAAGAGACCAACCACCACAAGACCACCTATGAAATGTACAAATTGTGGTCGTAAAAATCATCACTTTTGAATGTGATCACCACATAGCCTTTTATTATAGAGGAAATATGCCTTGGATATATTTTGCAAGTATGTTATGATAGGATCTAAGCTTATTATAGTGCCGTTGGAGCATAACACAAATCTTTTCAGATCTAGGTGAGAGTTTGGAGGATCCCACTATGTCTAGATGCATACTAGATAGATTTATCTACATGACCATTACTAGAATTGAGCTATGCTATTGGACTTATGATCAATTTATATAAGCACCTAGGTAGCCACACTTGTATGTGGCTTAATGGATTCTAAAGTACATATAGTCTCGAATTGATTATGGATGTTTCTCTGAGGTTGGTATAGAGATAAATCCACATGGGTACACGCATGCTAATTGGGCTCGCCTAGTATCACAAACAAGAGATCTACCAGTGGCTTTATGTTTATTTTTTAGTGCCCCTATTAGTTGGAGTCAACAGTTGTCTTATCAAGTTTAGAGGTAGAGTACAAGAGTGATGCCATGGGAACTTGTAACGTAACTTGTTTTTAGAATATTCTTGGTGACATGCATGAACCTATGGATCAGGTTGTTATCATTTAGTGTGACAATATGAGTAGAATATAGCTAGCTAATGACCTGGTATACCATGCTAGAAGGAAGGACATCTATGTGCATTATCACTTTATGTATGAGAGAGAAAGTTCTAGCATGTGATATAGATTTGATATATGTCAGCATAGAGGATCAAGTGGTTGACATCTTCATGACAGCATAGAGGATCAAGTGGTTGACATCTTCATGACAGCATTGAGCATAGAGAATCTCCATAGGTTTAGGAGGTTACTTGGAGTATAACATGTGGACTTAAGCTTGAGCCGGAGTGTTGCAATCATTCAAGAACCAACTAGTGTTGTGGACATTGATGACTCACCTGGATGATAGCTTTCACACTTATACCATTGACATAGCTGGTGAGATTATGGTTGATATGATGCCAATGGTGGATAGCAGGTTGTGTGATAGAGCCACTCTGGAGTACTAGACTCTTATCTCTTTTATGTTAATATTTATAGAGAAGAGAAAAAGATAGAAGAAAATTCTTCCATCCATCACTTTCTATGTCTTGATCTCTTTTGTGTATGTGTGTTTTGCTTGCAAGATAAGAGAAGAAGATAGAAGACAATTAATCCATCCATATCTCTCTTATATCTTTCTTCTCATATAGTTATGGCATAGTTATAGTGTCAGCTCATATAGTTGGGTTCACAATATGGACTGACCTTTATATGCTATAACCCTAGCTCATGTAGTCAGGTTCACACTATGGATAAGCCATTATATGCAATAGTAGGAGTGAACTTTCCCTTATAGTGTGTATTGTTACCTCTTTTGTGTTAATGGTTGTAAAGAAGAGAAGAAGATAAAAGAAAACTTAGCCATCCATCTCTCTTGTGTCTTGTTCCCTTTTGTGTATGTGTGCTTTGCTTGCAAGGAACTCAAGCTCTTCCTCTCCCCCACATTACTTTCCAATCATACATAACACTCCATCTTGCCTCAACCATAGATTTCCAATCAAAAGGGAGTAGGAAACCCAAATATGTGGTAGCTTGATCACCACAAAATCTACAAAGAAGCGAGTGCCTTGCACATCTACTCTCACGTGCTCCACGATTCCCACAATGTCCATCTTGGCTATGGTATAGAGAAAAGTGTTGAGGTTTTTGGCACATAGCTAGAATAGTGAGAAGTAACTTAAACAAGGACGCTTGTACCTTAGATTTCTAGAGGAGGGTTACCATGGAGAGGGGTGGATACTTATTTGTGAGGTGTGCTATTTTATTTAAAATTGGATGGTTATGTGTTTAGATATTGTTATTCCTGGTGTGTAGGTTAACACTTCCTTTCAACTTTGAGAGCATACACAATTCCTTGTTTTTCTTGGTTTTACCAAATCATACCTTGATTTTCCATGGTAGATGTAGTCCACAATTTTGCCACTCATTCTATAAACAATATAGTTCTTACAGCCTCTAGTGTTCAAGTATGTCCAATGGTTCCATTCATTTGTTGAGAATAGTTTCTTATGGTTCTGCTACCTTTTTTTTCCTCGAAGCAAGCAATTAAAGGTATTACTTGTTTTATTGTAATCCTTAATTCTAGATTAGTGCTATTTATACAAGAAGATTTTTGTGTTTTGTATCTCCATATTTTTTTATGTTCTTTAGGCTTCTTTCCATCACTGTTTTTTTCATTCGTGTTGGTTTTTGATCCCCCTATCTTAGTTATACATTTTATATAGGAAATTCAAGAACAACTTCTTTTTATCTAGGTATCCTATTTAGGTATGCAGATGTGAAAAACACCTTCATAGTAGCCTTGAGATGGTATTACCATTTTATTGGCACTCAACAGTACTTAATACACCTTGAGTTATTCTTCTTAAGGGGTGAGGTTAATGTTTATGGTTGGTTTGGTAGGTTTGGTCCTCGATATTGTGGCTTACTATATTTAGTACTATTTTTTCTCTAGTTTGAGATGACTTCGTGTTTTTGTATCCACATCTTCTTTTCTCATTCTAGTCTGCTTTATATTGAATGTGAGGTCCCTGTCCCCTCCGCGGTGCACCTGCCAGTGATGGAAGCGGGGTCGGCCTCTCGCGTGGGGCAGGGATCCACACTCGGGGCCTCGCCTCTGCGGATGTCCAAGACGAGAGGCTAGCCTGAGTGGTCCCTCCGAGACTGGGCCCAGAAGACTCCCCTCGCCCGAAAGGCACAGGTGATTCCGCCATGGGAAAAATCTTCTAATGGGGAAATTACTCTAACGAGTCAAAGTCTTAACTAGTTAAACTGATCTGACCAAACCTGAAGTCACATAGTCAGATCAAGAAGAGACTTGCACTTGGTCCATGGAATCACCGCTTTTTTTCTCATTTACGAGGCACAGCCGCTGATCCCCTCCCACCACAAAACAAGGTTTTCTCACGATTTAAACTAATTAATGTAACTAATTGTATCTAGTTGTTTCTCAGGAATCCTCTGATCCAGCCTACCCCATCCAGCCCATGGGTTAGTCAACCACCCGATCACTGTATTGGTGGGATTTCTTTATAAAGATTTGGTTGTGTTTTTGCCCGGGTACCGAGGAAAAGAGTTTCCAGGCCCTCTATCCGGTGATTCATGCAAAAATTAAGGTAGGCATACCACGTACACACCCAATATGAAATTACCATTTATAACAGATTTGACTGGCTTTAAAACAATCCTTCAATAGAAATCATAATATTTCTAATCATCATTTTTTAAAATTTTGAGTCCATTGTATTACAATAATATTCTTTGGACTCTCCATTGAAGACCAGCTGGCCAACCATGGAGGTTGTGTATCCAACTATAGGTTGGTGGTCAAGGTAGCTTCTAGGAAAATAATGACTTACCTATGTCGGCGAGGTCCTCCTTCATTTGTATGCCGCTTCGCACTGCCTTGCCCCATTGGCTCCCTCCTTAGCAATCTTCCCCTTTTTTTCCTTGGTCTTTTTCTCTCCAACTTCAAATATTATCTTCTTTCCTTGTCCCGAGGCCTATTTCTGAGGTTTTCTAGAGAGCTTTAAACTTTCTAGCTGCCCTGGTGCATCTCCCTTAGGTCCCTTCTCCTTGTCCTTCTTTTGAGCTCATTCTTGTGCATCTCCCTTAGGGCCCTCATCCTTGTCCTTCTTAGATCTTGCTTCTCTCCAAACAACTCATCCAAGTATGGGACAATCTTAATCTTTGTATTGGGCCTGGTGAGCTTTCGTATCTATTCCTTTAGGTTATGACACAAACATTTAGCCCAAGAGACCCTCATTCTAGCTTCAATGTCTTTCACCATCCAAAGGTCTTTCTAGACATGCAATTTATATTCCTTGGCTCTTCCCTCTAGTAGGCTAAATTCCTTGATCAAGTCCTCATCACAGTAGTAGATTGATCTCCACTTCTCCCTCACCCCAACAATTTGAACACCTCCGATACATATAGCGGACCGATTTCTTTATTCTCTTGAGGGTACTGTGATAATGTTCAATTTTTGGAGTTGCGCCATTTGGTCCCCAACTTAAAATTGAACTAGAGTTCCTCCCAAGGCAGATCCGTGAATTGCTTCAGTCCCATCCTCTCCATCTATTAGGCATGCTTATCTATCTCCTTATATAGGGTGGACGAGAGATACTCAAATTGCACCATCCTCTAAGACACGTGATATTTGAAGTGGAGAGACGAAAGGTAAGGGTGACAACTAAGCTTTTCAAGGAGATAATTGGAAGCAAAGTGTAGAATGGAGTTTTTGCACAATACAAACATGTAAATTAGTCATTCAATAGAGAAATTTTGATGATTTTTAGTCATTGTCGTGTGGCATATGTCCCTCCTTGGTACGACCAAAACTTCATGATTCTCTCTAATTATTTTAAAATTCTATCTATGTGTGCCTAATGCACAAGCCACAAGGTCATGAATGTGGCCAGGTTGAGGCAGGGTGAAAGTGATGTGACACCTCTTTCTTTTCATCTATGCATCATGTTTAGGGGTGGTAACATCGATTTTCCTACCACCTCCATGCCGCCAACTAGCTCCTCGTTCTGTGTGTGCACTGAGATCATATTTACGACAATTCCTATTTTTAGATTTTTTTCTTTTCCATTTCCATTCTCGCAAGAATTGTTTCCCACTTCTGATTCCTGATCCTAACTCACCTCAGATTCTTCTTGTTGGAAATTCTCCGAGTCTGGATACGCTTTTCCTACTGAGGATCAGCCTATATCTGTTCACTAGTTTCTTTAACTTTTCACCATCTAGACTTTCTAGCTCAAAGGTTCCCATTTTCATTTTCCTGACAGTTCTGAATGGGCTTGTCCATCTCATCTTCATCTTTCCTAGGTGAGGTCCCATGCTTGACGAGAGTAGCAAGACTACGTCTCCTTCTTCGAAGATCTTGAAATTTTTGTTTCTATCCACCTAGAGCTTTCACCTCTTCTTCAGAATCTCAGTGATCCATGCACTATGCAGTCTCCTTTCATCAAGATGAAGGAGTTGCTCAATGTTGTGCACTTATGACTCTTTAGGAGAGAGTCTTTCTACACGACTATCCCGAGGCTTTGATTGAGGAATTCATGGGCACTATAAGTACTACTTCTAGTCCATACACTATGTTGGCATATGTCCTATTGCATTCTTGTAGGCTGTTTTGAACATCCATAATGTTGAATACAGCTTCGCGTCCATATCGGTCCTATTTTCATTTATTGTCTTAACCACTTGGTTGGGGATTAAGGCTCAATTTGGCAAATTTGCACTTCTCCAAACACAACTTGAGGTGCTTTATGTGGTCCTCTTTCTTGTTGCCAAACACACTGAAATCATCCACGAAGACCCTCATGAAGGTGGTTAAATATTCACAGAATATCTCTTGAACCATCCTTTAGAACATGGCTAGAGCATTCTTCAACCCAAAAGTCATCACATTGGAGGTGAAGGCCCCTCATTCTATCATGAAGGTTGTTTTCTTCTTATCCTCTAGGGACATCTACACCTAGTTGTACCCACTGAACCCATATAGAAATGAGTATGTCTCATGTCAACTGCATCTAGTAGAGAATCTATAAATGGTAGTTGGAATGGAGTCGATATGGTGGAGGCATTCAGTTTGTGGTAGTCTATATAAACTCTGAGCTTCCCGTTCCTTGTTCGGGACAATGACTATGGGTGGTATCCATTCTGCTTTGTCAAACTAGATAGATGAACCCCACTCTTAATAGCTTATCTATCTCCCCTCTGACCTGTGGGACTATATATAGCTCACCCTAGCTTGACCTATATCTCACCTATATTTACCGATGCACTATCAATAATACATACTACTTTGGGAGAGATGTCTTGTGTTCCTCTCTTGATCTTTCTCATATTTGTCAACATGGTATGAGAGAATGTTGCCTCATATATTCTTTGCGTCTCAAAAATCATTAAGATTGCTATTTTGGTGACATTCATTTTTGTTATCAAGGCCTTTTGCCTCATATACTCTTTACATTTCGAAAAGAACTAACACTGCTATTTTGGTGACGTTCATTTTTATTATCAAGGTGATTTCCTTCAAACGCACCTTATATTATTTATACAGTTTTTAAAGATATTCATCACACTTTGTGCATGGCGAATATTTTTCTTATTAATGGTTATGCTTCTGGTCAGCGCTATATTCCTATTTTTCAAGGCCATGGTTTACCTAGCTGGAAGGCAGAGATTACTTTGATTCTTCAAGAGGTGACGATCTTTCGAACGTTGTATATGGAAATTCTCTTTGTCCTCAACCAAGTTACTGCTTCACTTATTATTACTGATGGGAAATTATTTATTGATTGTCAAATACTTTCATCCAAATAGATAAAGAAAGATAAAGTTGCTCGACGATATAATTTCTCTACTCTTCATGATTCTCTTAGGTCAGATGTATTTAATCTTCCTACTTCCAATGATATTTGGAAACATCTTATTTCTACTTTTGAGAAGAAGAAATCTATCATCAAAATTCTTCATCTGCGTAATATGTTGAATGGATTGGATTACAAAGTTTCTACCTCTATGAATTAAAAGAAATTGTTAATCAACTTGCTGGTTCTGGTGCTCCTATTGCATGACCTCAACTTGTTACCCAGCTTCTTCACACTATCAAAGATTATAAATATGATAATATTGTCACGATTCTCTCTAAAAAAGATAGTGTTAATTTTGATAGTGCTTCCATATCTCTTATTGAATATTCACAGCATCATGAATGATGCACAAAGCCCTCTGCAGATGCTCTTCTTACACATCACTCAGATTCTTCTGAGATTTCTCTTCTTACCACCAAAAGCACCCCTTTTCACATGGTTCCCTCGTGGTGGAAACTGTTTTTCTTGTGGTGGAGGTAACTCTAATCGACAATATGGTTCTAGCATATATTGTAATTGTTGTCAAAAAAATGGACATTATGAATTTGAATATTTTGCCAGATTATATGATGAAGAACATGGTGTCTCTCGATCTAATAAGAGACCAGCCACCACAAGACCACCTATGACATGTAAAAGTGTGGTCGTAAAAATCATCACTTCTGAATGTGATCACCACATATGCCTTGGATATATTATCCAAGTATGTTATGATAGGAGATCTAAGCTTATTAAAGTGCCATTGGAGCATAACACAAATCTTTTCATAGATCTAGGTGAGATTTTGGAGGATCCCACTATATCTAGATGCATACAAGATAGATTAATCTACATGACCATTACTAGAATTGAGCTATGCTATTGGACTTGTGATCAATTTATATAAGCCCCCCTAGGTAGCCACACTTGTATGTGGCTTAACGGATTCTAAAGTACATATAGTCCAGAATTGATTATGGATGTTTCTTTGAGGTTGGTATAGAGATAAATCCACATGGGTACACGCATGCTAATTGGGCTCAGCTACTAGTATCACAAACAAAAGATCTACTAGTGGCTTTATGTTAGTTTTTTAGTGCCCCTATTAGTTGGAGTCAACAGTTTCCTTATCGAGTATAGAGGTAGAGTACAAGAGTGATGCCATGATAACTTATTTTTAGAATATTCTTGGTGACATGCATGAACCTATTGAAAAGATGCAGGGGGGAAGCCCGGGGGGTTCACCTAAAAGTATGTAAGTGTAGCACGTCAGTTCATCTAAGAGGGGTATTTAAATTCCAAAAAGTTACAGGTTTACATATACAGGAGGGGCTTTTTTATCCAATTTTGAAAAAAAGTTGTAAGTTTCTTAAGAAAGAGGGGTCATTTTATTAGCGTGTGACATGTAAGTAGAGGGGGTTTTTTATTACCTCTTGAACGCACGTGATATGCAACATTTTTTAAAGGTGAACCCCCCGAGGGGGGAAGAGAGCTTGAGATCTTGCAAGCACACACACACACTCACAAAACCCTAATAGAGAACACACAAGGTGAGAGGCTGAAAATCTTCTTCTTCTCTACTCAACACTCAACACACCATATACAAGAATAAGAGTACACACAATATGAAAGGTAAACCAAATACATACACACGGGTTCTCTATAGTGTGAACCCGACTAAATGAGCTGGCGCTATAACTATGCCAGTCTCTAGAATGGCTGTCACACAGCCTGTCATCCCACTGGCCGCATATCACCCAAGATCTCACCAACCATGCCAGTGGTGTAAGTGTGGGGCCTATCCCCCAGGCGGGTCATCAGTGTCCACCGCCTCACTAGACGAGCTCGATATCTCAACACTCCCCCTCGAGCTCAACTCCATCTCATGTACACCAAGTGAAGCCCTGAATCTGCGGAGCTTCTCTGTACCCAATGCTTTGGTGAAGATGTCAGCTACCTGATCCTCTGTGCTGACATAAACAAGGTCAAGATCTCCTGCCAAGACCTTCTCTCTGACGAAGTGGTAGTGGACCTCTATGTGCTTCATACGAGCACGAAAGATTGGGTTCCTGGCCAACTGTATACTGCTAATGTTGTCATAGAAAATGACAACTTGTCTATCCCCACTGATAGACCCAAATCTGCAAGTAGCTTTCTCAACCAAGCTACCTCACATGCTGCCATAGCAGCTCCTCTGTACTTGGCCTCGGTACTCGATAGAGCAACCGTAGGCTGCTTCTTGCTGCTCCAAGTCACAGCAACACTCCCCAAAGAAAACATGAATCCACTGGTAGATCTTCTATCTGAGATACTACCAGCCCAATCAGCATCTGTGTACCCATGTACACATATCTCTGTCCCAGTCTCATAGAATAGTCCACAATGCAAAGTAGACTTCACATACCTCAGTATGCGTCTCACTGCATCCAAATGCAGTTTCCGTGGAACTTGCATAAACTGACTCACCAACCCAACAGCATAGCTCAAATCTGGTCTGGTGATCATCATGTATATCAAACTTCCTACTATGCTCCTGTACATAGTAGGATCCTCCAAGATCTCTCCTGAATCTGCACTCAACTTGCCATTCTGATCCAATGGCACAGAAATAGGCTTATAGCCTGTCATACCATACTTGGACAACATGTCCAAGCCGCCATACTGTCTCTGCAGTAATCCAATACCATGTGGTGACCTAATCACCTCAATGCCCAAGAAATATCTGAGCTCCCCCAGATCCTTCATCTCAAACTTCTGTCTTAGTAAGATCTTTACATCAAGGATCTCTGCATCATGGTCCCCCGTAAGTCATCTACATAGATGACAACAAGAACAACTCCTCTATCACCATGTCTCACATACAATTAGAAATCTGCATTGGCTACATGAAATCCAATAGTGACAAGATATTCAAAAATCTTGTCAGACCATGCTCTTGGTGCTTGCTTTAAGCCATACAAGGCTTTCTTCAACCTGCAAACATGTTCGGGGTGACCCTCATCCTCATAACCAAGTGGCTGCAACATATACACCTCTTCTTGCAAATCCCCATGCAAGAATGCATTCTTTATATCCATCTGATGTAAAGACCATTGCTTTGACGCAGCCACTGCTATCACAACTCTCACCGTTGCCATCTTGGCAACTGGGCTGAAAGTTTCCTCATAATCAATCCCATATGTCTGCGCATATCCTTTGGCTACCAACCTAGCCTTGTACCTGTTTATGCTTCCATCACTGTTATGTTTAACTTTGTACACCCACTTGCATCCAATGGCTTTCTTGCCTTCAGGCAATTGCACTAAATCCTAAGTTTCATTTCCATATAGTGCATCCATCTCCTCATCCATAGCTTTCTCCCAACACACATTTCCAATAGCCTCATCAATGCATGTGGGCTCAACAACCTGCACAACCTTTGCCATATATGCATAGTGATGTGCCACATAACCATCATAGGTAAATCTCTGCACATGATTTTTCACTCTCCCAGATCTTCATAGCTTTTCATTCATGGCTTCCATAGCCTTCTTTACACCAGGTGTTCTCATAGCTGGGATCCCAAGCTCCTCATCAAGGCTCATATCTGAGCCACTAGACTCTCCATCAACATGAGAATGCCCTGCAGAAATGTCAGGCATACCAAGGGACTCAACCACTTTCTCTTTTCCTTTACGTGATGTACTAATCACATTTGCAGGACTGGTATTATGACGCAGCCTGCCACTCCATGGTCTATCAACAGACCCACTAGATGAGGACTCTCCTGGTCCACTCAAAGACTATGATTGCTGACCTGCATTCTGTGCAACCACACTTCCACTCACATCAGCCCCAACAGCTTCTTTTTCAGCAGCATACCAGCTGCTCATCTCATCAAAGACAACATCCCTGCTTACCCTCAACTCACGTGTAGCAGGGTTATAACACCTGTATCCCTTTTGCTCAAGGGAATATCCAATAAACATACATTTTTCAGCTTTCGGATCCAGCTTAGTTCTCAGCTCATCTGGCACATGCACATATGCAATGCATCCAAAGACTTTCTGATGAGACAAATCTGGTTTTTTGCCAGTAAACCTCTCCTCTGGAGTTACATCATGTATGGCTGTAGTTGGAGTCCTGTTCATGATGTATACTGCTGTAGAAACAGCCTCAGTCCAATAGCAATGCGGCATATTCTTCTCTTCCATCAATGCTCGTGCAATCTTAGCAATGTGCCTGTTTTTTCGTTCAGCAACTCCATTTTGCTGCGGAGTGTATCTGCATGTAAACTGTCTCCGAATACCATTCTTCTTCAAAAATTTAGAGAACTCATTGGAGAAGTACTCTCCCCCTCCATCTGACCTTAGGCACTTTACATATTTCCCTGTTTGCTTTTCAACTAAAACTCTGAAATTTTGAAAGTTAGTGAACACCTCACTCTTCTCCTTTATGAAGTATACCCACACTTTCCTTGTGTGGTCATCAATGAAAGTCACATAATACGTGCAGCCTCCCATAGATATGGTCTTCGTAGGACCCCATACATCTGAATGCACAACATCTAGTGCATTTCTGCTCACATATCTGTTACGTGGAAACACATGCTTTGTTTGCTTCCCAAATTGGCATGCTTCACATATTTTCTGCATACCTTCCACTTTAAATTTTGGCAGCCCTGTCACAATTCCTTTTGTCTACATAGACTTCAATCTGCACATTTACATGTCCAATCCTTTTATGCCAAATGTCTATGTCTGCAACAATTCCTGAACCATTTGCAAACATCGCAGCACTCATTTCAGACATGTCTACATTTAATGTAAACATTCTACCCACTCTGTTGCCTTTTGCAACCAATCTGTACTTGTCTTTGAAATCTTCAACATAACACCCATCAGGGTTAAACCGAACCTGCAAACCCTGCTCAATCATCTAGCCAACTGAAACCAGATTCTTTGTTATGTTCGGTACATGAAGTACATCTGCAAGGTACTTCACTTTGCCATCCTGCATAGACAATGGCACATCTCCAACTTGGGCAATTGGATGAGCAGTGTCATCCCCTATTTCCACAAAACCTGGTCTTTTCGGGTTTTTCATCTCCTTGAACCACTCCCCATGACTCGTCATGTGGTTTGAAGCGCCTGAATCCACATACCATACATTATCTTTTTGTGCTGCATCAACATTTTCAGACATGGCATTCACGACATGCTGCATAACAAACAACCTTTCATTATCCTCATTATTTCTGCTTGAGGATGCATAGTTGTTTTGCTGCACTTTCCCATTTTGCATGTCAGCCTGCTTCTTATAACATTCTGCTTACACATGTCCAGGCTTACCACAATAATAGCATTCACGTGCATCATTATATTGCCTTTGTCAATTTCCATGGTCTCTTTGACTCCCCCTGCCTCTGAATTTGCCTCTTCCACACCTGCGTGTTGTTGTTGTTGTTGTTGATTCTGGGACTGTTGTTGTTGCTGCTGCTGCTGGCCATAATTCTGATTACCTGTTCGGCCACCTCCTTGATCGCATCCACAGCCTTCTCTACCTCGTCCTCTTCCTGAACTCGTGTAGAAGGCCTGTTGCTCTGAACTGTTTTTGCTTTGTGAGGACTGTTGGTCTTCACCCAAGCTCTTCTCTTTGATAATCAGCATAGACACCAAATCTGTAAAGTTGGGAATGTTTTCCCGAGTCTGAATGGACGTCTTGAACGCCTTGTATTATGGCCTGAGACCACGTAGACAGACTTCCACCTTGTCATCATCATCTACTGACACACCAATAGATGCAAGGGATTCCACAATACCCTTTATCTTCAGCTCATAGTCATTCACAGACATGCTCTTTTTCTCCACAGTATGAAGTTCATTCTTCAACTGTATCTTACGTGCCTTGGTATTTGTTTCATAGAGCTTTACCAAGGTGTCCCACGCCTCCTTGGGAGACTTGGCATCCTGAATGTGCCCAATCATGGTGTCCTGTATACTAATGAAAAGCCAATACATAACCTTCCTGGCTCCTTGGTTCCAGTCTTTAAACTCTTTCACATCTACAGCAGTCGGATTTATATCCGGTATCTCCGGTGCCTCTTCATGCTCACCTTCTATGTAGTCCCAATAGCCTTTTCCCATCAGGAAATTTGTCAACCTGAACCTCCAAGCATGGAAGTTATTCTTATCCAGCTTCTCAGCCACAATCTGTGTTATGCCATCATTAGACATCTTGCTAAACACACAATTTTACCAGAAACTGCACTCTGGTTTTTCTGCACAACCTGCAGTATTTTCTGCACAGCAGTACTGTAGTACTCTCAAATGTCACAACCAGTGACTTCAATGTGCATACATACACCCAATGGCAACTGTAGACCTCTTTGCAGCACCCACAGTGTCTACACAGTCAATCTGTCTTCCTGCAGTTCTTAAAACAGGGTTCTGCAGAGAATCGATGACTTATCCGCAGTGCTCGAAATCGCCTGCTTTCTAAAAAACGGAGATCCAGTCGCGCCTGAAACGCGTTTTCGGCCCAAAAATTTTAGTCCGATAGGACTGTATAGTTGCCCTATAGCTTTACTCCCGCGAAGAAAGCTCCTCAATCAGAGACCGTTTGTCGGTGCTTCCCCTAGAGCTCCCGACAAGGGTGTAGTCACCAACACAATAGGGAAGAGTAGTTAAAGCTCTTACCCTCGTACCGCTTCCTGTGGTTCTCTTGCTTGCAGCTCAGCCCTTAGAACGAACCAGGCTCTGATACCATGAAAAGATGCAGGGGGGAAGAGAGCTTGAGCTCTTGCAAGCACACACACACACTCACAAAACCCTAATAGAGAACACACAAGGTGAGAGGCTGAAAATCTTCTTCTTTTCTACTCAACACTCAACACACTGATAAGAAACGTGGTGCTCATGATAGATCAAGTGTGTGGAGAGGAGAGACTCACAAAATACAAGAATAATAACTTGCTTATTAAGTTGCTTATGCATACAACTAGGCTTTGCTCTCATGCAAAATGCCTCATGGCCTCACCTTTAAATAGGTGAACAAGTGGACCTCAAGTCCATTCACACTCACACCCTTCTCTCACCCTTATACTCAACCTTAGTCTCTTAATACCCCCCCTCAATACCAACTATGGAAGGATGGAATAGGACGTATTGGACATAAGATGCCTTTATAACATTAGGCGTACAAGGCTTGAATATAGGTGTGCTAATCTAGGATTTACAAATGTGTTCCTAGAGCCTTAGAGGCTATTACATTGATGCCATCTAAGTCTTTATTTGTTGTCGATGAAGATGTACACCTTGATGATGGTGCACCCCACTCTTTGTGTTTGCTTGGCTTCTTGTAGATGACATGGTTGAGACATACATGCCATTGCTTCCACCATATGCTTTCCATCTTGACCATTCTCACACAATGATCAAAAGCAGGCTGCCACCCTTGCTTTAATGGTTTGCTTTTAGATGGTCCTCCAACATGCTTTATGCTTCCTTGAATGATATATCTCCTCCATGAGTAATGAGGTAGATTTAAATAGGGAAGGGAAAGGGAGGGTCTTACCACTTGCCTTATGCATTGGTCAAGGGAGTGTCTACTCCACAATTACAATAGCTTTTATACAAGTTAGTTAAATGATACCCTTTAGGGTTTGAAGTTACAAGCTTAATGAGTAATTGGTTGAGGTAAATACTCAAACAAATAAGGATTATCATCTTTGGCTCAAGAAGGAGAGGACATGGCTCATAATGTTGCCGATGCCTCTTACAAAAGTAATGCCAAAAAATGCTTAAAATCATGACAACCAATAAGGTAGAGCATTTAGGGATTCTATGCTCATTGTTACAACTCATCTTATACGATGAAAAATCAGAATATGCAGCGGAATGAAGTGCCTTGGGCTTGGAAAACGAGAGCATATGGCTTATGGCTTGCCAATGCCTCTTACAAACAAGGGCCTCAAGGGTAACACACATAAACATTGAAGATGAGAACTTAATGTACATGTGCCCAACTTTAAGAACACTCAAAAATCTGAGTTTTATGATAAAAAACCAGAATTCTTCAACCTCTTTAGCTTATGAGGTGAAGACAATTGGTTCATGGTTGCACCATTGCTCTTTGGAAGAAGCGGTGGACAATGAAGTGGCACTTATGGTGTGTGCCCAGCCTCCATGTTGATGAAGAAGAGCCTTCTTAATGTAGATGACCTCCTCCTTTGATGGTTAAGACCACCTTAGTGTTTAGCAACACTTTAGTTGATGATTAATATCACCATTTGTGTGTATAAAACACAATTAGTGCTAAAAAATACATTTTTAGTATAAAATAACACTTATTTTGGTGATTAACTCACCATTAGTGTTTAATAACACTATTTGTGTTTAATAACACTATTTGTGATTAACTCCCTTTGCTGGATTAATAGAGTGATTAGTGTTAAACAACACAATTAGTGCTTAGAAGTACACTTTAATCACTTTGAAAGCTTAAAACTTGATGTCGGTGTTGAAGCTTGACGGGTATGAGGTTTATGGCTACCTCATGTAGATGGAAAACACTTCAAAATCAAGATTAAAGACCAGCAATACTCATTCACTCTCACACTTGAGTGATTAGTGGAAGGTTGTAATGGATTAGAGAGAAAAAAACCCAAAAAAGGCAAGCTTTAATGGAAAGCTTGAAGTGAAGAAGGGAGGCGACTGGTTTTTTCCCTCCAGCCGGTGCGTTCGTGGACCATTGGAGCTCTAGTCAGAGCTATAGAGTCTCCATACCATGGGCTATCAAAGCCCTAAAGTAGCTCAGCCTATTATGGCCTACAGCCCTTGTATGGCTGTACGGCCAGCGCAGGTTCTGAGAATCAGCAGGCGACGACTTCGGGAGCAATGCCGTCGCAGCGCCAGGAGGAATCTTCCAATGAGCTGTACGAAATGATGCGCCTGGACTTCCTAAAAACTTCCCTAGTTGGAATCTCTGAGAAATATGCCCTCTACCGGCTGCTGGAAGGCCTCAACCATGAGAGGGTTGAGCTCCACACAAGAAAAATGAGCAAAAAGTGGATAATTTTGACCTATTCTCTACACCACAAAGTTTGAACTCACCTAGGCTTTGATACCATGATAAGAAACGTGGTGCTCATGATAGATCAAGTGTGTGGAGAGGAGAGACTCACAAAATACAAGAATAATATCTTGCTCATTAAGCTGCTTATGCATACAACTAGGCTTTGCTCTCATGCAAAATGCCTCATGGCCTCACCTTTAAATAGGTGAACAAGTGGACCTCAAGTCCATTCACACTCACACCCTTCTCTCACCCTTCTACTCAACCTTAGTCTCTTAATACACACCATATACAAGAATAAGAGTACACACAATATGAAAGGTACTCAACCAAATACATACACACGTTCTCTATAGTGTGAACCCGACTAAATGAGCTGGCGCTATAACTATGCCAATCTCTAGAATGGCTGTCACACAGCCTGTCATCCCACTGGCCGCATATCACCCAAGATCTCACCAACCATGCTAGTGGTGTAAGTGTGGGGCCTATCCCCCAGGCGGGTCATCAGTGTCCACCGCCTCACTAGACGAGCTCGATATCTCAACACCTATGGATCAGGTTGTTATCATTTTTAGTGTGACAATATGAGTAAAATATAGCTAGCTAACTTTTAAGGTAACTTATTTTTAGAATATTCTTGGTGACATGCATGAACCTATGGATCAGGTTGTTATCATTTAGTGTGACAATATGAGTAGAATATAGCTAGCTAATTACGTGGTATACCATGCTAGAAGGAAGGACATCTATGTGCATTATCACTTTATGAGAGAGAAAGGTCTAGCATGAGATATATATTTGATATATGTCAGCATAGAGGATCAAGTGGTTGACATCTTCATGACAGCATTGGGCATAGAGAACCTCCATAGGTTTAGGAGGTTACTTGGAGTATAACATGTGGACTTGAGCTCGAGTCGGAGTGTTGCAATATCAAGACCAACTAGTGTTGTGGACATTGATGACTCACTTGCATGATAGCTTTCACACTTATACCATTGACATAGCTCGTGAGATTATGGTTGATATGATACCAATGGTGGATAACAGGTTGTGTGATAGCCACTCTAGAGTACTAGACTCTAAGTTATCTCTTTTATGTTAATAGTTATAGAGAAGAGAAAAAGATAGAAGAAAATTCTTCCATCCATCACTCTCTATGTCTTGATCTCTTTTGTGTATGTGTGTTTTGCTTGCAACATAAGAGAAGAAGATAGAAGATAATTCATCCATCCATATCTCTCTTATATCTTTCTTCTCATATAGTTATGGCATAGTTATAGTGTCGGCTCATATAGTTGGGTTCACAATATGGACTGACCTTTATATGCTATAACCCTAGCTCATGTAGTCGGGTTCACACTATGGATAAGCCATTATATGCAATAGTATTAGGAGAGAACTTTCCCTTATAGTATGTATTGTTACCTCTTTTGTGTTAATGGTTGTAAAGAAGAGAAGAAGATAAAAGAAAACTTAGCCATCCATCTCTCTTGTGTCTTGTTCCCTTTTGTGTATGTGTGCTTTGCTTACAAGGAACTCAAGCTCTTCCTCTCCCCCACATTACTTTCCAATCATACACAACACTCCATCTTGCCTCAACCATAGATTTCCAATCAAAAGGGAGTAGGAAACCCAAATATGTGGTAGCTTGATCACTACAAAATCTACAAAGAAGCGAGTGCCTTTGCACATCTACTCTCACATGCTCCACAATTCCCACAATGTCCATCTTGGCTATGGTATATAGAGAAAAGTGCTGAGTTGTTTGGCACATAGCTAGAATAGTGAGAAGTAACTTAAACAAGGACTCTTGTACCTTAGATTTGTGGAGGAGGGTTACCATGGAGAGGGGTGGATACTTATTTGTGAGGTGTGCTATTTTATTTAAAATTGGATCGTTATGTGTTTAGATATTGTTATCAAACTGAAGCTGGAAAATTCTAGAACCTAATTAGACTCAGTTAGTGGCCTCTCTCACCTATAAATAGACCCTCATTCTTTTGTATTCTCATCTATGAGCTATACCCTGCCAGTATTACATTAAAATAATCATATTTTCTATTATCTCGCTTAAAAATCCTCTACTTTTGGGGAGCTTGGAGCTTCTCTCTCTCTCTCCAACAACTCTTGGAGCTCTCTTATCCACTTGCTAAACCAATTGATTGGTTGGGGGCTTCACTTCTAGAAAAAGAAGCAAGCAAATCTTAAGGTAAGAATGAATTTTATGGTTTTTTGTTAATATTCTCAAATGACTTCTCTTCTCAACCCCTCTCAAGCTTGAGAAGTTTCTAATTGGTTGTTTTAAATTCAAATCAAGCTTTCTCTAAGAATTTTAATGTGTAATCAAGAAAAAGTTAATCTTTATGCTTATTTAGAATGCTTTCTTACGTATATCTCTCTCTCTCCAAAAAGAATAGTCATTCCTATGGCTAATTCTTAGCAAAAGAATGCTTCTCATTGATAAATTCTTAATTCAAAATCAAAATCTAAGCTTGTCAAACTAGAGAATAAGAAAATGGTATTTTTATGCTTTTATGTCAACAAAATAATGGTTAATTTATTTAGATTATTTATAAGTAGTTAAAAATTACTTTAATTGATTCTAAATGGGAAAGAGATAACCCTATCAATTTAGGAAAAGAGGAATAATGGAAATAGCTTAATCTAGTAGAATAATCATAATTAAGTTTATGATTATGGTTAAAATTATGATTCGAATTCATAATGTAAATTTAAGTTTAAGAATAGATCTTTCATCATATTTGCATTACAATGTTTTATTAGATTTAAGAGAAAAAAATTAAAAATTATCAGTAATAGTAGCGAAGCTATGGTAAAATTTTTAGAAAATAATACATATCTTATTTTTATGCATAATGCTAAAAGAGGACTTCCTACCATATTCTAGGATTGGACATCCTATGGCAAAGGAATGATTTTTATCATATTCATGTGAAATAAATTTTAGTATTTATGCATAAATATTTAATTAAAAGAAAAGAGAAATTTTTGGTAAATTTATTTTTATGCAAAAAGAGAAATTCCCATGATAATTGAGATCCAAGTAATTAAATAGTAAAAGAGGAATTTTTTACATAATTGAAATAATGGATATTTTTATTTAATTTAAAAAAGAGATATTTTAGATAAAATTATTTTATGCATAAGAAATTTTTAAATGATAAAAGAGGAATTCCCATGACATTTGGAATTCAATCATTTAAACGCAAAAGGAGGGATTTTAAGCATATTCAAACAATGGATATTTGTATTTAAGTAAAAGAAGAATTTTTATGGTGTTTTAAGTAGGGAAAGTTTTAAATTAAATTTTGGGAGGAATTTTCACCAAAATTCCACCTAAAAATTTAGGGTTGATAATTAAATTGGTAGAAAGAATATTCTTAGATATTTTATGTGGATAAATCACCAAATTGGTATTTAACCAAAATTAGATTAATGGAAGAGAAGAGTATTTTTATAAAAATCCAATATTCTCATATAGAACCATTTCTTAATCTATTATGGTTGGTTAGGAAGAAATAAAATTCAAAAAGTTAAAATTTTGCTTACGGTTAGAATTTCAATAGATTTTTATCCGAAGAAAATCCTTAAGAATCAAAGTTAGAAGTAAACCGAATAATTTTGGTTAGACCACGACAGTGAGAGGGGTGGCCAGTAAACTACTTGCCCAACTCTTGAATCTGAATCAAGCAAAAACCTCATGACCAATTTCAATTATTAACACAAAGAATAGACTACCGTTGAATTAGCATAGTTTTTCCTTAACCGGAATCATCAAGAATCTAGTTGGAAATTCAGTCAAATGATGGGTAGATTACCCTGATGAGAGATCAATGATGCTCATTAAGAAAATATGGATTAAAGGAAAAGGGTTTTGTGGAACAACCAATCTTGAACCAGGAATTCTACTTGCATAGAACCTCTATTTTCTTTTAAAGGATTGTTTTATGCCAGAATGCTGGAGAAAGCATTTGGTATGTGTTTAAATAAGGAGAGACTCGTGTTGCAACAGCTGGCGGGGAGTCGTCAAGGGATGTCACTCATGGACAAAGCCTGCCGAGGTCTTGACCAGCCTCGATATGGTTAAAATGATGCGCTTTCGATACAATGGACGAGGACCGATGAAGCGGTCCCTGAGTGAAGTGCTAGGACACCTAAGTAGGATCCTAGAGGGTTCTGACTAGGTGATGCATGGGCTCGCAGCTCTGCTAGGACACCCATGCATACATCAAGGAAGATACGGATGAACCGAAAGAATGACTTTTGTGAGTGGAATTTTGATATTGGATCTCGTTTGTTGACCAACTGGTCTTCAACGGAGAGTCCGGATGATATATTTTGTAAAAAAATAGACTCAATATTTTAGAGGATTATGATCAGTAATACTATGATTTCATTGAAAGATTGTTTTAAAGATAGCCGAATCTGTTAAAATGCAATTTGTTTTAAAATCTGTTTTAAAGATAGTCGAATCTGTTAAAATACAATTTCATATTGGTTGTGTAAGTGGTATGACTACCTTGAATTTTGTTTGAAATACTTGCTAGGGGGCCTCGGAACTCTTTTCCTTAGTACCCGGGCAAAACATAACCAAATTTTTATAAAGGAATCCCACCAATACAGTGGTTGGGCGTTGGCTAACCCATGGGCCGATGGGCCGGTAGGCTGGATCTATGGGAGGGAATTAACGGCTGTGTCTTGATAAAGGAGGAAAAAAGAGGTGATTCTATGGACCAAGTGCAAGTCTCTTCTTTAATTTGACCATGTGACTTTTGGGTTTGGTCAAATCAGTTTGGATAGTTAAGACTTTGACTCCTTAGATCAATTCTCTTGTTAGATGATTTCCTTGGTGGAATCGCCCGTGCCTTGTGGGCGAGGGAAGTTTTTCTGGGTTCGGTTTTCGGGAACCGCCGGGCTAGTCTCTTGTCCGGATATCTGTGGACGAGGCCCTGAGTGTAGATCCCTGCCCCGCGCAAGAGACTGACGCTACTTCCTCTGCCAGCGCCCTCGAAGGGGGCATCCTCGCGGGAGGGGGCGGGGGTCTCACATGCATAGAGCAGTCAATAATTTTAAGAAACAAGTGCAAATAAAAAATAAATATTGGAATTATTCTTTTAGGTAAACAAATCAAAAATTTTATTTCTATATTCTTTGAGAAAATGATCTCCAATGAGAAACATGATTTGTGATAAAAACATATCAGGCTTTGGCTTCTTACCCTTAAGACTTTCATTTAAGCTAACTTTAAAACCAAAAACATCATATCAAATATTTACCTCGAGGGAAAAAAATACACATAGCCAAAAATGAAATTTTTATTTATATGTTTATCAAGTTAGATGAAGTATAGTAGATTAAATTAAAGATAAATACATTGGCTTATTAGCTTTAACATCAAAAAACGCGATGATATTCTTTGGATTATCATCACCTAAGAGACTAGGATTACCTAAGTTTTTGGACCTTTTCAGAGCTTAAACCTTGGGCTAGTCCCATAGCTCTCTTAACTAAAACGAGAACATCTGATTTTGGGAGGCACCAAATACAAACATTGCAGTCTCAATGCACAAGAGGGTGAATTTATCTACATTATTTAGTTTATAGGTTTCTTTGCCAAAACACATTACAAAGCCTTACACTCCACAAGATCTTGTGTAGCACTTGGTGTCATTTTGGCATGGATCACAATAATGACAAAAGGAGGAAGAAGTCCAATGTAGTGTGCTAGAGAAGCGTCTCTCCCAAATACATTTGTGGTGCCTTCTTTTCGAGAGTTGAATTCACCAATCTCAATAGCTTTTTGTATGTACAAATAAAATAATTTAGTAACTAAAATAACACAAAAAAAAGAAAAATAATAATATTACTAAAGTAATGGGTTTATTACCAACCTATCATCATAGGTTAATGGAGCCTTGACTTTCAAAACCCTTTACAGTTAAAAGGGGATTTGTTAGTTGAAACAAAAAGCCACTTTGCTCATTTTGATGCTATGACATCATTAACTAATTGGCATATGGTAGCAAGGCTTTATTGTCCTTTGGTAGTGCTTGTATGTCTCATCTCAATTCATAATAATTTTGAATGGTTGATATAAAGGAATTTTTAAAACTTAATTTCTTAAAATGTTTCCAATATTTAAGTTATATTCATGATAATTCTAGAATCATAATTTACCTAATTTACATCAGACATATGTCTAATTTCTATCTTTAGCTTAGATTCTTTTATGAGATTTAAGTAAATATATGACCTAACTAAGAAAATTTTAACTTAGTGACACTACAATAATGAATAAAAGAAGTGATAGAGTGTTCTAAGTAAATTAATATTGTTTAAATGCATACCTCCTTCTAAAGAAGATAAAGAACATATAAAAAAGAATGTATGTCTTGTTTAAGTAGATTAAGTATATTTTTAGTGTGTATATATATATATATATATTGGTGTGAAGTAATTCTAAAAAATATCATTCAAAAATAAATAATAAAACATAAATATTTTTTATTAAAATAGCACATGAATATCTAATTTTAAAAATAATTAAGAGAGAAATTATTATTAGAATAGTGATATATGACATAATGTTTACATAAAGTATCAATAATGTAAGATTTATACCTTTATAAAAATATTTAAATTTTTATTTTAAAAAATATTATAAATGGTGAGATTTATAAAATGTAACCCCCTTAATGTTTTCAAATGGTCTTTTTCCTTCAGTTTGAGTGGCGGACAAGACTTGAACATGCCATGTCTGGGGTACTTTGAACATACAATGTATATTGAAAATAACCCTCTCACTTAAAAGTTTTTTGTGATTGAGTATGTGTTGGAAGCAGATATGATCTTGGGGCATAATGGACTGTTGCTGCCCAAGCACCATTGTGATTTGCTAGCGATAGAGTCATCACATGATGGTCAACGACAAAAAGTTGACAATACCATACTGCGAGGAAGACGACCCAACTTTAATGGATTTCTATGATGCTGAACGCAAATGGTCATCCTTAAACTTAAATCCAAATTATGGAATTAAATCATAAATTTTTCATAATTTTATTAATAGAAAAGTATAAAAATACTATTTTCTTAACCTCTAGCTTAACAAGCTTAGAGTTTGGTTTTGAATTAAGAATTTATCAATGAGAAGCATTCTTTTTCTAAAGAACTAGCCATAGGAATGATTACTCTTTTGGGAGAGAGAGGTATACATAAAAAGCATTCAAATTAAGCATAAAGATTAACTTTTTTATGATTAATCATTAAAGTTCATAGAGAAAGCTTGATTTGCATTAAAAACATTTAATTAGAAACTTCTCAAGCTTGAGAGGAGAAGTGAAATTATTTGAGAATATTATAACAAAAACCATGAAATTCCTTCTTACCTCTAGGTTTGGCTTGCTTCTTTATCTAGAAGTGAATCCCCCAACCAATCAATTGGTTTAGTGAGTTGAGAAGAAAGATCTAAGAGTTGTTGAAGAGAGAGAGAGAGAAGATCCAATCTCTCCAAAAGTAGAGGATTTTTATGGGATAATAGGAAATATGATTATTTTAATGTAATACTAGCATGGTATAGCTCACAGAATTTTTTTACAAAAGACTAAGGATCTATTTATAGGTGAGGGAGGCCACTAACCAAGTCCAACTGGGTTGTAGAATTTTCCAGGTTCAGTTTGACTCAATTTGGACAAGATTTGGACCAGTTTGGTTCCCTTTTTGATTTGGTTTGATCTAGGAGAGAGGAGAGGTAAAAATATCACAATTTTTTATTTGGTTTGATCCAGGAGAGAGGAGATGTAAAAATATCACAATTTGAAATTTGGTTTGATCCAGGAGAGAGGAGAGGTAAAATATCACAATTTGGACCAGTTTGGTTCCCTTTTTGATTTGGTTTGATCCAGGAGAGAGGAGAGGTAAAAATATCACAATTTGGACATGATTTGGATGAGTTTGGTTCCCTTTTTGATTTGGTTTGATCCAAGAGAGAGGAGAGGTAAAAATATCACAATTTTTTATTTGGTTTGATCCAGGAGATAGGAGAGGTAAAAATATCACAATTGTTTTTGAATTAAAAAACCTTCCCACACATGAAGGAGGTGCCTACCTCAAAGGTCCCCCTTCCTTACCACCAAGGTGTCAAAAATCCATCATTTCTCTAAAATATCTCATTTTTTTAGTAATATCTCTTAATTTTTAGCTAATAAACCTTGTACTCAGTCAACTCTTCATCTTATGTTAGCATTTACTCATTTTTTGGGTATTTTTTTTATTCTTTGGATTTATCTCATCCCAACACTTGGATTAATCCTATTGGCCCATAGAAACCTTAATTCGACCATAATCCAAATTTTTTTGAAAATGTAGACCCTTAGGCTAAGGTCCCTCTAGGAGGATTTTTATATCTAAAGATATCTAAATTTTGGATTATCTCTCTTTAGACCATTTCTCTCTCTAGGCCAAAACAAGGTAAAACAAGATCTTTCTTTTATTTCAGAGAGGAGAATAATTACAAGAATAGAAGGGGAGGTTCTTACACCTTTACACCTCAAATTTAAAGCTGAAGGGATGAATCTTACACAACGACTCCACAAGAGACTATCACGTCATTATCATCAACAATGCCAATGAGTCTCAAACCTATAGCCTCAGTGCCAACCAAAGTCAAGGAGGGCCCAACACCTTCCACATCAACCCAAAAGAAAACTCCACGAAGACTCCCACAATCACGATATCTTAATAGTATCAAAATGTGGGTGGAGAAGTAGCTACTTGTAGCTCAAGGCTACTATGAAGATGCCAATCAAATTTGGGTGTCTTGACAGTTAAAACCTCTTTCTCAAAGTACTCGAAATCCAAGGAAGAAGAAGAGTAATCCACAACACCGTCCACAAAAGCCTATGCAATTTCCTCAAAGAACTCCACCAATGCAACAAGTGTGGGTACCAAAAACACTATTGCAAGCACAAGGGTACTACCAAAGAAATACCAAAGCTTGGGTCCCCAAGCGCATCACAAAGTCCCCTAAGCTTGCACAAAGAAGAAAACCTCAACACCAAGCACATTGGCCACCAAGTTACAATGTTCGTCAAAGATGGGTGGCATGTGCTTCAACAACAAGGATACTATGATGGTAATTCCATCATATGGTTTCCAAAATTGAACAATGTGAAGAAAATCTCACCACACTGACTTCACCACCAACAACTTCATCTATAGTTCGATAAGAATGGAGGCTGGAGGCCCAAGAAATAGCAAGCAAATCCACTCTTGTGCATTCAGTACCAACACAAGAGCTTGTCTGTTCAAGCAAACAATTAGTAGTCTTCCCTACTGCCTTGTCTGTTCAAGCAAACAATTAGTAGGCTTCCCTACTGCCTTGTCTGTTCAAGCAAACAATTATTAGTCTTCCCTGCCTTGACAACAAATTCAAGAAGCAATATGGAGACTTAGGAGCACATCAAGAACAGAATAACAGTGCTCTTATCACCCCTCTCTGGAAGTAAGAAATGAGCACATAAGAAGATGTTGCTTGCAAATCACGACATAGATGACCTATAAAAAAATAAAAAGGGTCAAAATCTGCAAAGTCATGTAATTCCATCTCACGGAATTACAATTCAAGGAGTTCCATCTCACGGCTTAAGAACTTGCACTTTCACGATTTAAGCCTCATCTCACAGATTAAGCCATATCACACAATAGCCACTATATATTTGTTAAGCTTATTGCTTATTATTCTTTTGGGGCTAAATTGATGTAGTAGCAGCTACTACATGAGTACATATCCATACTCATGCACTGGAGAACATTTGCACCAAAGCCTCGCCATCGACAACTTCCAAGTACATCTCTGGATGGGGGGGCCATGGTGGGTGAAAGCCTAGTCAATGGTACAATCCATTGCCTAGAATTTTCCTTCAAAAATTACAAACCTCTCTAAAGAACACCACCAACTTCATAAATCAATAATCTTTAATCCTTAGTGAAGATATCTATATTAGCCTCACAAGTCGATGTAATTCTTATTAGCCTCACAAGTCGATGTAATTCTTTCAATCCTCACCCCAACAAGTGGCTACTTCAACACAGAGCAGTTCAATAAGAGTCTATATGACTCAATTCTTGTACTTCATGTAAATCTTCTTCATAAGAGCACTTAAATATGCATAAAAACATAAAAAGCACATGGACAGAAGAAGATAAGATCAGGTCCTACTCAACAATATTTGATAAGAATCCTGCCACACAAACAAAGGGACATCATCACAAGCCAATTACTTCAAATGATGAATGTTGTTTTAATGAATCAAATGAGGAACTCAAAATCATCATCTCATTCTAATGATTAAGTCTACATTCCTCCGGATCCTTCTCTCTCTTCTCTCCCATTATTAACATCTCTTAGTGTCACAAAAATCACATATACCTTGCCGATGATTGCCAAAAACAAAGTGAGCAAAAAAAAGGGCTCACACAAATATAAAAATACAATCATTCATAAAAACCCCCCACCATGTTAGAAATTCCCAATACACCACTAACCTCTTCATTTATTAACTAGCTTTTTTTATTCCTTTCGGAGGAACAAAGACCATTGAACGTCATTCAACATCAAAGCCATCGTCAAAGCTTGTTCATTCTCCCCACACAAAGGTCTTCAACGCAATCAACGAACGCGATCCTCATCATCAGGAAGGGGGGAATATTAATCTAATTCTAGGATTAACAAGCGCGCTACCGCCATTATCTTACATCAAGGAACTTTACAGTAGATACACCAAAGGGTCATACATTCATGATATGAAGCAATAGTGTCCAAAGCTACAACTCGGACCCGTAATGGTGTGATGAATTATTTATGGTGATTCCCGCTTCAAGAGTGTGTGGTAGCAAGTTAGGATGAAGTCCTACGTGATGTACTTCATGGATATATTATGAGAGTAGTCATTGTAATACCATTAGGCCTCTTATGAGCCTAAAGTGCTTGGCCGACCATAGTTTAAGTGAGTGTGAACACTTGTGGCCATGTATATAAGTGAATTTCTCTCATACTACAATAGACTTTCCCATTATGCAATTGAGTCTTGCTCTTGCTAATCTCTCTCCCTAATGCATGCTAGTGAGTGTATGTGTGTGAAGTGAGGTGAGAGGAGGGACGAGGACCCATAGTGCAATGAGGCGGTGTTACAACGCTCGTGGGAGACACAGTGGAATTACTTCTCAAGGAGTTATGGAGCTTGGAGACCTTAAGGGTTATGAGCTCAGCCATTGAAAAGATCCTCACAACAATTGCGGTTCACGAGGTAATCTCTTTTTGGATATGTTTCAAGGAAGGTTAGGGTGAGCCATAACACAAGGTGCGAGATCCCATAGCCAAGAGGTTAAGAGAATGGGTTTGGGATACGCTTCCATGCCTATATTAAATTCCTTGATAGAATCATGATATGTGGTTTTTTGCTGGAGGCATCTGCTTTGGGAAAGCACAGGGGAGATGGGGCCTAAAGGAAGCTCATGCATAACTCTTAGACTTGGGGCTTCTAGGGCTCTTGTCATCAAAAACAATAGAGGCCATGTTACCCCTATGCCGATTGGTGACTGGTCACCCACAAGCTGATCACCTCAAAGTGTGTTCCTCAAGCATCCCAAGAATAACCTATGTGATCTCCACCATATTGCAACTTAAGCTATGGATGACTTCCAAACAATCTAGAGCTCAAAATATTGACTGTGAGGGATAACATCCTCTTCTTGGATGGAATCAAGTGTTCCTTTAAGGATTGGGATGGCTGTCATGCTAGTGCCCTAGACTCCTTTTAGTCCACACAATTCTCTAATTCCTCCAATTCAAATCTTGTTGAGATATTGAGCTCATCTAATATGAGGCGATGGACATTGATAACCCGCCTGGGGGATAGGCCCCACACTTACACCACTAGCATGGTTGGTGAGATCATGGGTGATATGTAGCCAGTGGGATGACAGGCTGTGTGACAGCCATTCTAGAGACTGGCATAGTTATAGCGCCAGCTCATTTAGTTGGGTTCACACTATAGAGAACCCTAGTATGTATTTGGTTGAGTACCTTTTCATATAATGTGTACTCTTATCTTTGTATATGGTGTGTTGAGTGTTGTGTGAAGAAGAAGAAGATTTTCAGCCTCACCTTGTGTGTTCTCTTTTAGGGTTTTGTGAGTGCGTGTGTGCTTGCAAAAGCTCAAGCTCTCTTCTCCCCTGCATCTTTTCATGATATCAGAGCTTGGTTTCATGCTAAGGGCTGAGCTGCAAGCAAGAGAAGCACAGTAAGCAGTACGAGGGTAAGAGCTTCATCTACTCTTCCCTATTTGTGTTGGTGACTACACCCTTGTGGGGAGCTCTACGGGAGGCACCGGCAAACGATCTCTGATTGAGGAGCTTTCTTCGTGGGAATAAAGCTATAGGGCAACTATACTATTCTATTGGACCAAATTTTTTGGACTGAAAACGCGTTTCGGGCGCGTTAGGACCTCCGTTTTTCGAAAAGCAGGCGATTTTGAGCACTGCAGGTAAGTCATCGATTCTATGTAGAACTGTTATTTTAAGAACTGCAGGAAGACAGATTGATTGTGCAGACATTGTGTGTGCTGCAAGGAGGTCAAACAGTTTGCCATTGGTGGGTGTATGTATGCACATTGAGGTCAAACAGCTGCCATTGGGTGTATGTATGCACATTGAGGTCACTCGTTGTGACATTTGAGTGTAGTACAGTACCGCTACAGAAAATACAACAGTTTGTGCAGGACAAACCAGAGTGCTGTTTTTGGTAAATTTGTGTGTCTCTCAAATGATGGCATAAACCAGATTGTTGCTCAGAAGCTTGACAAGAACAACTTCCTTGCTTGGAGGTTCAAGTTGACAAATTTCCTGATGGGAAAGGGTTACTAGGACTACATAGAAGGTGAGCATGAAGAGGCACCGGAGATTCCAGAGATCATTCCGACTAGTACAGATGTGAAAGAGTTCAAGGATTGGAACTAAGGAGCCAGAAAAGTTATGTATTGGCTCTCAACAATCAGTATACAAGACACTATGATTGGGCACATACAGGATGCCAAGTCTCCCAAGGAGGCGTGGGACACCTTGGTAAAACTCTATGAAACGAATACCAAGGCACGAAAGATACAGTTGAAGAATGAACTTCATACTGTGGAAAAAATAGTATGTCTATGAATGACTATGCATTGAAGAGCAAGGGTATTGTGGAATCCCTTGCATCTATTGGTGTTTCAGTAGATGATGATGATAAGGTCGAAGTTTATCTACGTGGTCTCTGGCCACAATTCAAGGCATTCAAGACGTCTATTCAAACTCAGGAAAACATTCCCAATTTCACAAATTTGGTGTCTATGTTGATTATAGAAGAGAAGAGCTTGGGTGAAGACCACAGTCTTCACAAAACAAAAACAGTTGTTGAGAGCAACAGGCCTTCTACACAAGTTCAAGAAGAGGACGAGGTAGAGGAGGTTGTGGACATGGCCAAAGAGGTGGCCGAACAGGTAATGAGAATTATGGCCAGCAGTAGCAACAACAACAACAGTCCAACAATTCACAACAACAACAACACGCATGTGGAAGAGGCAAATTCAGAGGCAAGGGGAGTCAAAGAGGTCATGGAAATTGGCAAAGGAAGTATAATGATACACGTGGATGCTTTTATTGTGGTAAGCTTGGACATGTGTAGGCAGATTGTTATAAGAAGCAGGCTGACATGCAAAATGGAAAATTACAGCAAAAACAACTATGCATCCTCGAGCAGAAACAATGAGGATAATAAAAGGTTGTTTGTTACGCAACATGTCGTTAATGCCATGTCTAAAAATGTTGAAGAATCACATAAAGATGATGTATGGTACATTGATTCTTTCAAGTGCTTCAAACCACATGACAAGTCATGGGGAGTGGTTCAAGGAGATGAAAAACCTTGAAAGACTAGGTTTTGTGGAAAGGGGGATGTGCCATTGTCTGTGCAGGGTGGCAAAGTGAAGTACCTTGCAGATGTATTTTATGTTTCAAACATAACAAAAGAATCTGGTTTCAGTTGGCCAGATGATTGAGCAGGGTTTGCAGGTTCAGTTTAATCTTGATGGTTGTTATGTTGAATTTAAAGACAAGTACAAGCTGGTTGCAAAAGGCCATAGATTGGGTAGAATGTTTACATTGAATGTAAACATGCCTGAAGTGAGTGCTGCGATGTTTGCAAATGGTTCAGGAATTGTTGCAAACACACACATTTTGCATAAAATAATTAGACATGTGAATGTGTAGGGAATGAAGTCTATGCAGATTAAAGGAATTGTGACAGGGCTGCCAAGGTTTAAAGTTGAAGGTATGCAGAAAATATGTGAAGCATGCCAATTTGGAAAGCAAACAAAGCATGTATTTTCACATGATAGAAATGTGAGCAGAAATGCACTAGATGTTGTGCATTCAGATGTATGGGGTCCTACAAAGACTATGTCTATGGGAGGCTGCAGGTATTATATGACATTTATTGATGACCACACAAGGAAAGCGTGGGAATACTTCATGAAGAAGAAGAGTGAGGTGTTCACTCATTTGTAGAATTTCAGAGTTATGGGATTGAAAAGCAAACAGGAAAACATGTAAAGTGCCTAAGGTCAGATGGAGGGGGAGAGTACTTCTCCAATGAGTTCTCTGAATTTTTACAGAAGAATGGTATTCAGAGAGACAGTTTACATGCAGATACACTCCATAGCAAAATAGAGTTTCTGAGCAAAAAAACAGGCACATTGCTGAGATTGCGCGAGCATTGATGGGAGAGAAGAATATGCCGCATAACTATTGGACTGAGGCTGTTTCTACAGTAGTTTACATCATGAACAAGAATCCAACTGCAGCCATACATGATGTAACTCCAGAGGAGAGGTTTACTGGCAGAAAACCTCATTTGTCTCATCTGAAAATCTTTGGATGCATTGCATATGAGCATGTGCCAGATGAGCTAAGAACTAAGCTAGATCCAAAAGTTGAAAAATGTGTGTTTATTGGGTATTCCCTTGAGCAAAAGGGATACAGGTGTTATAACCCTGCTACACAGGGATGTTGTTTTTGATGAGATGAGCAGCTAGTATGCTGCTAAAAAAGAAGCTGTTGGGGCTGATGTGAGTGGAAATGTGGTTGCACAGAATGAAAGTCAACAATCACAGTCTTTGAGTGGACCAGAAGAGTCCTCATCTAGTGGTTCAGTTTTGATAGACCATGGAGTGGCAGGCTGCGTCATAATACCAGTCCTGCAAATGTGATTAGTACATCACATAAAGGCAAAGAGAAAGTGATTGAGCCCCTTAGTATGCCTGACATTTTTGCAGGGCATTCTCATGTTGATGGAGAGTCTAGTGGCTCTCAAAGATGAGCCTTGATGAGGATCTTGGGATACCAGCTATGAGAACACCTGGTGTAAATAAGGCTATGGAAGCCATGAATGCAAAGCTGCAAAGATCTGGGAGAGTGAAGAATCCTATGCAGAGGTTTACCTATGATGGTTATCTTGGGATACCAGCTATGAGAACACCTGGTGTAAATAAGGCTATGGAAGCCATGAATGCAAAGCTGCAAAGATCTGGGAGAGTGAAGAATCCTGTGCAGAGGTTTACCTATGATGGTTATGTGGCACATCACTATGCATACATCACTATGCATACATGGCAAAAGTTGTGCAGGTTGTAGAGCCCACATGCATTGATGAGGCTATTGGAAATGTGTGTTGGGAGAAAGCTATGGATGAAGAGATGGATGCACTATATGGAAATGAGACTTGGGATTTAGTGCAATTGCTGAAGGCAAGAATGCCATTGGATGCAAGTTGGTGTACAAAGTAAAATGTAACAGTGATGGAAGCATAAGTAGGTACAAGGCTAGATTGGTAGCCAAAGGATATGTGCAGACATATGGCATTGATTATGAGGAAACTTTCAGCCCAGTTGCCAAGATGGCAACAGTGAGAGTTGTGATAGCAATGGCTGCATCAATGCAATGGTCTTTACATCAGATGGATGTAAAGAATGCATTCTTGCATGGAGATTTCCAGGAAGAGATACAAGGCTAGATTGGTAGCCAAAGGATATGTGCAGACATATGGCATTGATTATGAGGAAAATTTCAGCCCAGTTGCCAAGATGGCAACAGTGAGAGTTGTGATAGCAATGGCTGCATCAAAGCAATGGTCTTTACATCAGATGGATGTAAAGAATGCATTCTTGCATGGGGATTTGCAGGAAGAGGTGTATATGTTGCAGCCACTTGGTTATGAGGATGAGGTGTATATGTTGCAGCCACTTGGTTATGAGGATGCGAGTCACCCCGAGCATGTTTGCAGGTTGAAGAAAGCCTTATATGGCTTAAAACAAGCACCAAGAGCATGGTCTGACAAGATTTCTGAATATCTTGTCACTATTGGCTTTCATGTAGCCAATGTAGATTTCTCGATGTATGTGAGACACAGTGTGATAGAGGGGTTGTGCTTGTTGTCATCTATGTAGATGACCTGATCATTACAGAGGGGACATGATGCAGAGATCTTTAATGTAAAGATCTTGCTTAGATAGAAGTTTGAGATGAAGGATCTGGGGGAGCTTAGATATTTCTTGGGCATTGAGATGATTAGGTCACCACATGGTATTGGATTACTATAGAGACAGTATGGCTTGGACATGTTGTCCAAGTATGGTATGACAAGATGTAAGCCTATCTCAGTGCCATTGGATCAGAATGGAAAGTTGAGTGCAGATTCAGGAGAGATTTTAGAGGATCCTACTATGTATAGGCGCATAGTAGGAAGCTTGATCTACATGACGATCAACAGGCCAGATTTGAGCTATGCTGTTGGGTTGGTGAGTCAGTTTATGCAGGTTCCTCGGAAGCCGCATTTGGATGCATTGAGATGCATACTAAGGTATGTGAGGTCTACTTTGCATTGTGGACTATTTTATGAAACTGGGACAGAGATATGTGTACATGGGTACACAGATGCTGATTGGGCGGGTAGTATCTCAGATAGAAGATCTACTAGTGGCTTCATGTTTTCTTTGGGGAGTGCTACTATGACTTGGAGCAACAAGAAGTAGCCTACGGTTGCTCTATCCAGTATAGAGGCCGAGTACAGAGGTGCTTGCTATGGCAGCATGAGGCAGCTTGGTTGAGAATGCTACTTGCAGATTTGGGTCTATCAGTGGATAGACAAGTTGTTATTTTCTGTGACATTAGCAGTATACAGTTGGCCAGGAACCCAGTTTTTCATCCTCGCACACGAAGCATATAGAGGTCCACTACCATTTTGTTAGAGAAAAGGTTTTGGAAGGAGACGTTGACCTTGTTTATGTCAACACTTAGGGTTTTGTGAGTGTGTGTGTGCTTGCAAGAGCTCAAGCTCTCTTCTCCCCTACATCTTTTCTGTAAGATTCCTCCCCAGCCCTCAAGATGTCCAGTATCTTCCCCTGTAATCAATCCCCTCTTCAGAATAATAAAAGATCTTATTTCTACCTAATTTGGCTTAGAGAGAGAAAATGTTCTAGAGAGAGATTATTCAATTTTTAGATATTTTTGGATAGAAAAATATCTCTTCTTATTAAAATAAATTTCCCCAAAACAAAAGTTCAAAAAGAATTTCAGAAGGTGCATTAGAAATAAATTATAATCTGTTCGAAAGGCCTTAGCCTAAGAGTCCAGATTTTTGGAAATTTTAGATTAAGGTTCCTATGGACCAATAAGATTAATCTAAATGTAGGGAGGAGATAAATTGAAAAATAAAAGAAAACTCTCCCAAAAATGAGTTAGTGTTCACATAAGATGAAGAGTGGACTAAGGACCAAGGAAAATAGTTTAAAAACTGATTTTTTGACACCTCAGGATAGGGATTCCCCCTCATGAAATAGGCACCTTTTTCTCATCATTGCTTTTCAATTTTAAATCAATAAAATTAGATATTTCATCTCTCCTCTCTCCTAATTCAAAACTCGATCCAAAAAGTGAACTAAACTGACACAAAAATGGTCAAAAATTGACCAAATTGATCTGGAAAATTCTAGAATCAGTTTGCTTGGTTAGAGGCTCATTTTTTCCTATAAATAATAGAAGCCTCCCGCTTTGTAAAAGCTTAATAGTATTTTATGTACTGTTACTCTACTCCTCCCCAGAGAGCCAAAAACATTGAATTCATTGATAATTCACTTGTTTTTTACTACAAAGAATTGGTGGCCACTCTTGATCCAAGCAAGAGTAGAACCCTCAATTCCTCAAGCGAAAGAAAAGCTCACAAAACTCCATGTAAGTTAGAAATTCTACTTTTTTTTAATTCTATTCTATGGTTTTCTAATTTCTTACTTTTTTTAATGTGAAATTGGATGTTATGCCTTGATGGAAAGGCTTCCTCCTTCTCTTCATTGTGAATTCCGCCCTTCTTTATCCAAGATGTGTAATCAAATAAATAGAGTTAAACTTTTTGTATTGTTTACTCTTAAAAAAATGAGAATTGATCAGATTAGAGTGCTACATTCATCTTGGGGTGAATTCTAAGTAGATTTAGAATGTAAAAATTGAGAAATGGTTAGCCATATACAAAGGAGGTTATGGCAAAATTTTCTAAAATTTTGTGGAAATAAGTTTTATCTTTATGTTATTCAAAAAGAGTAATCCCCTCCATTTGTGTATTCTAAAAGTGTTATTTTCATTCTATGCATAGAAAGATGCATATTTGAAATATTTTTAGCATAAAAGAGTTTTCTTTCATTAGATTTAAATTCTATGCATATTGGAAATATTTTTATTATAAAAGCGCTATTTTCATTAGATTTAAATTCTATGCATAGAAAGATGCATATTAGAAATATTTTTATTAAAAGCACTATTTTCATTAGATTTAAATTCTATGCATAGAAAGATACATATGGGAAATATTTTTATTGTAAAAGTGTTATTTTCATTAGATTTTATTTCTATGCATGGAAAGATGCATAAAAGAATTTTTTTATTATAAAATTGTTACTTTCATCAATATTGATTTTTATGCATAAAGTGATGCATAAAAGATTTTTTTTAAATTATAAAAGTGTTACTTTTATCAAAATTGATTTTTATGCATAAAGTGATGCATAAAGATTTTTTTATTATAAAAGTGTTACTTTCATCAATATTGATGTTTATGCATAAAGTGATGCATAGAAGAAATTTTTATTATTATAAAAGTGTTACTTTCATCAAAATTGATTTTTATGCATGAAATGATGCATAAAAGAATTTTTTTATTATAAAAGTGTTACTTTCATCAAAATTGATTTTATGCATAAATTGATGGATAAAGGATTTTTATATCAAAATTAGGGTTCTCTTTAATTCTATGTTTAATTTCCATGAATAATTAATAAATGAATAAGTAAATACTCTGTGAGAGAAAAATTCTATCGTTTCATATTCACTTGGATGGTAATGAGAAAACTCAGAAAATTTCTATCGTTTCATATTCACTCATATTCACTCGGATGGTAATGAGAAAACTCAGAAAAAAAAACTATCAAAGTCGAAATTTCATATAAATGATTAATTTATTCTTCATAGAAATTTGTGCTTAGTTTAGAAATCAGTTAAGCAAATATTCAATGAATAAAATTAAGAAAAATAGTAATTGAAATATCACCCCTTTTGAGAAAGATAGTTCAGGAAGAACCTTACCAGACTCAAATCCTGAATCAGGCTATGATGACCAAGACCAAACTCCTTCATCAGTTTCAAGGAAAGACGATGTGACCAGTTCAAAAAAAATACACTCAAATCACCCACCGAATCTGAAACTAAGTTGAGACCCTTTGATTTTGATCTGAGGATCAAGGTTATATAATTCGAGGAATTCTGTTTGGAATTCAGACCTGCGAGCGACGATGGACACCTAAAGAGGATCCTAGAGGGTTCTGACCAGGTGATACACGGGCTCGCGGTGCTTAGGACACCCATGCGTATATCGTGGAAGATATATATGTATGATGACGAAAAAAATTATTGTAATCTGTTATTGGATCTCGATTGTTGCTGACCAGCTGCTGCTTCTGCTGGTCTCAAAACGGAGAGTCCACCAGAGTGATACCTTTGAGAAACAAGGAACTCGATGGAAATTTTGAGTTATGATATCTGTAATCAATAACTGTTTGATTCAATGGATCATTTTATAAGTTCAAGTTTTAAAGAGGTCTATGTGCATATCTATTTTCTAAAGCTAAAGTTAAGAAAGGCATTCAATTATGGGTGGGTGAGTAATTGTTTGATTCTACCGATTCCAGTGATGATAGGGTGGTGGCTAACCCATGGGCCGGATGGGGTAGGCTGGAATCAGTAGAGTTTTAATAATGAAATTGAACAATAGGAAAACGCTTAGAACTCGAATAGTTAAATAATAACCTGAAGACTTCTGAAATGAATAGATCAACGGTTGTGCCTGATCTTGAATTAGGAAAAAAGCATTGATTTCTTCAAGTTAACTCAGTGATAGTTTTCCTTCTATCGGGTTTACTCAAGTGAAGGATAATTCAATATCTTGACCTCGTTATTTGTTTAAGAGAATCAAAATGCTAGAATTGTCCCTGTTTTTTAGGCATGGAAAATTTTCCCGGTTTTGGTTTTCGGAATGACCACCAGCTTAGTCTCGTGCGCCGGAATTCGAGGGAGAGGCCCGAGTGGGAAACCGTGCCGCCCCACGCAAGAGGGAGCTGTTTTCACTGCCAGCAATCGGGAATCTGGTGTATGGAGGGGGCAGTGGGATCTCACAGTTGGTATCAGAGCGCTGTTGTAAACTTATGAAAACAGCAGTAGCAGAAACTGCCTTAAATTCTAAAGTAAATCTACGATAAAAATGTTTTCACTTGCTAAGATTATGTTTGAAATGAATTCATAAATTGCTAAGATTATGTTTGAAATGAATTCATAAATTGAATTGGATTTTTAGATGGGTACCCCAAATCTGTCTAGCATTCCTGGACTTTCCCAGAGTCAGGATATGATCGCCTTTGCCTTCAAACATCTCATCAACTCCGCTACAACCCGTGTAAGCAGAGTGAGGCTTGCCCATCACTTTAAGGATCTATACTTCCCTGATTCTATAGAGCAACATCGGTATATGTGGTTCTCTGGAGGAAGATGTATTAATATCAACACCAAATCAATGTCAGAGACTCAGGCAAAATATTTCCTTAGCCATGATCTTGATAAGGCTAGGGGTTGCTCATTATGTACAACTCTTTATTCATTCACCTAGGAATTTTAGAATTTCTTGCCGAGTTTTTAGGCTTCTTAGCCACTTTATCCCTAGAAGTAGAATTACAGCACCTCTTTCAATGATGAATCGTGTTTATCATGGCATGTCTCCTTTGCAGTTTTGCTTATTTATGCGTATGTGATGTGATTGAGGCAGTGACTTTGGAGCCGTGATGCTCTATGTATATATCTCAAACTTTTGATAATAAATGATGTTTTGAAAAAAAATTTCAAATTGTTTTCATGATTGTGAATATGGTTAGTAAAATTATTAGAGTAAATCTTGTTTCAAGAAGTATGATGAAATAATTATCTGTTTAAAGAATAAATCACAAAAATTAAATAATCATAAATCTGTTGTTGTCAAATTTAAGTTGACTAAAATCTCGTTTTGTCAGAATCATGAGGCTCGTGGCCTGTGCAAGGCAACCAGATCCTCTAATCGATGAGGAAGACTTAGATCCGGATCCTACATAGATCCCAACCTGGTGCCTTCAAGGGTGAAGGGGAGCAGTTAGGTGAAGTATTGGAAAAGTGGATTGAGGAAATGGAAGAATACTTTGATGTAATTGGCTATAAACGAGAGAAGCAAGATGGCTCTTGCCCCAGGTTAAAAATTGTGGAAACGGCCACGGTCGCTTGGAGGAATTATTGCGAGACAAATTGTCTCGACCGAAATACCCAGACCAAGACAGATCTTAAAGCTTACTTTAGGAAGAGATTTTGCCCTCCAGGCTTCCTTGAAACCAAAATGAACGAGTTCTTAGAACTAAAGCAGAATAGCCAGACAATTGAAGAGTACCATCAGGCCTTTGTCCTTCTCCTCAAATATTCCCCACAATTGGATAAAGAGCAGCTAATGGCCAAATTCATTCGAGGAATGAATGAACCATTGGACACCTTAGTGAAGAATGCCAAACCTGTCTCAATGGCCGAAGCTGTAATAATGGCAAAGGACTTTGCCAAAGCCTTTGTTGTTAAGATTCCACCGAAGCCTGCACCCTCTAACTTTAAAAGATTCTAAACCTCGGGAAGTACTTCAAACTTTCCACCCCCAAAGAGGTAGCAAGGCCCAAATCCAAATCACGATACTGGGGGATTCAAAAGTGAAGGAAGACCCTTCCCACACAGAACACTTTCTCAAGAGCCCCACCTCTTTCAAGGATTCAGAGGGATGAGCTCAGAAGTGAGAACCGATGTTTTGGGATGTCAGGGTTTTGGTGACCAACTGAAAGACTGCCCGACTCTTGCCATGTCAAGGGGACAAGGAAGTCAAGGACCAAGAGTGTAGAGACCAACCCCTTCGTATCAGTCCATCAAATCAGGGTCCATCTCGCCAAAATCAAGGCAATCCTAGGAGCTCCAGTAGCTCAGCCATCTGCCTCTGTTGAGAGTAGTCTCAAAACTCCTTCCCAGAATTGGGGTAACCAAAGAGAAAGAGTTCTGTCCAAATCTGTAGAAGCAGCCAGAGCAGTCACAATAGAAAAAGTAGTGGAAGAGGAAAGAGAACAGATTTACACACCAATTGAAAGCCAAGGGCCAAATCATCAATTCTCTATCATCCATACTTCAACTGAGTATCAGGGTAAGCCTTTTAAGCTTTTGATTGATTCAGGCAATACTCATTCATTTATTTCCCCAGGATGCTTGCATAAGCTAGTCTTAGAATAGAAATCAGGGAAACCTATGCAAGTTGAATTGGCCAGTGGGAAGATTCTTTTCACTCACCACCACGAGAGACAAATCGTATTCAGTTCAATCTAGATGGTAATATAACTGACTATCAGCTTCACAGTCATACCTTTGGGAGTTTTTGATAGGATCCTTGGAATGGATTGGCTCCACAAAAATCAAGTTGACATTCACTGTCATAATGGAACCATTTCCTTCTGTGACTTTCACGGAAACAAAGTTCAAGGAACCAAAATTTTAGGATCCCCACGTCTGCAATTAGTAAAAGCTTCTAAGTTACTAAAAGGACTTAGAAAGAAGCAGCTCATTTATGTTGTCAAAATGAATCTGGTAAGACATAAAGTTAAAGGCTAAAGAACCAAAATGGTTAAGTGAATATGATGATTTATTCCTAGCAGAGCTAACTGAGATGCCTCCGATTCGGGAACTAGATCATGTGATAGAATTGACCCCCGGAGCTTAGCCAGTAGCCCAGTGCACGTACAAAATGCCAGTTCCTAAAGTCATCAAACTCAAGGAACAACTTAGACAACTGTTAGAACAAGGGTTTGTAAGACCCAGTGTTTCACCTTAGGGAGCACCAGTTCTCTTTCAGAAAAAGAAGGATGGAACGTTAAGACTCTGTGTGGATTACAAAGGTCTCAACCAGCTAATAGCAGTTAAGAATAAAGGTCCTATCCCTAGAGTTGATGAGCTTCTCGACAGACTAAATGGAGCCCAGATCTTTGCAAAGATAGATCTCAAATCAGGGTATTACCAGATCAGGATTAATGATCAAGATATCCCGAAGACAGCCATCAATAATCAGTATGGGCATTATGAATTCACTATCTTGCCATTTGGGTTAACAAATTCCCCAGCAACATTGAATCGCCTAATGATGCAGGACATTCTCAGGGAATAATACTTGGATGATTTTGTTCTTATTTTCTTTGATGATATTCTGATTTACTCAAAGAATGCAGCTGACCAACGAAGCTCGTCCGAAAAGTTTTTGAGATTTTAAGGAAGCATCAACTCTTTGCAAAAAAGAGCAAATGCACTTTCTCTGCCGACCATGTTGAATACTTGGGCTTTCTGGTATCCAAAGATAGAATTTCTGCAGATTTCGCAAAAGTCCAAGTAGCCATAGATTGGCCTGAACTGAAGACAGTGAAAGAAGTCAGGGGATTCTTAGGATTGACTGGTTGGTATAGAATTTTTATACCAAAGTATGCTCTCATAGCTTCTCCCGTGATGACTAATCTTATCAAGAAGAATACCCTGTTTCAATGGTCTGCAAGGTGCCAGAGTGCTTTTTGATAAGCTGAAGACCGCCGCCTTGGCAACCAATCCCATTCTGAAGTTGCTAGATTTCTCCCTACCCTTTGAGGTAATATAACTGATGCCAGTGGTTTTGCCCTGTGAGTTGCACTCATCATGTAGTGGCCTATGAATCCTGAAAACTCAGAACGCATGAGAGGAATTATGCTGTCCACAACCTGGAACTACTTTCAGTAGTCCATGCCCTAAAGTTGTGGAGACATTACCAGATTCTGGACAGCATTTTTCAAAGCACTAGGAACTTTCTTGGATCTCAGCACACAGCTTACCACCCCGAGACTGACGGTCAAACAGAAAGGGTAAACCAAGTAATCAAAGATATACTTCGGTCATGCTATGGGTGGCAGGGAACCCAAGAAATGGCTAAGCTATCTGCACCTAGTCGAGTTTGCCTACAATGCTTCTTATCACACCGAAGTATCGGGATGAGCCCTTTCAAAGCTCTGTATGGACAAGATTGCTTAATTTAGTTAACTTGGTCCGACCCATTGATTAGGGTCGTCGAGATGTCCAGACAGATGCTTGATGACATGGAGCAGCAGATGCAGTCAATTTGCAAAGATATAAAAGCTGCCCAGGATAGACAGAAGCAGTATGCAGATAAGAAGAGGACAGAAAGAAAATGCGAAGAAGCAGATATGGTCTTCATTCGAGTACGCCCCAAAAGAAGTTCTCTACAAGAATTTATCCCCCAGGTATTGTGGGCTATATCTGATTACAAAGAAAGTAGGTGACTTAGCCTATGAGTTTCTTCTGCCTCCTCATCTCAAAGTACATAATGTATTTCATGTCAACCTACTTAAAAAGTATGTACCAAGCCCGAATCATGTGCTTGAATGAAATCTTAACTTCTTCAACCCAAGGACAGATGGAACTCCAACCTGAAGAAATCCTTGATGTTCGAGAGAAGGCTCTTAGGAATATAATTCTGAGAGAATTATTGGTCAAATGGAAGTTCTATCCTTTTGAAGATGCCACCTGGGAGAAAGAAGCCGAACTATTGCGGGATTACCCCCAGTTTCCGAGATGAGGACATCTCACGTTTTTCAAGTGGGAGAGAATGTAAGATTTCTCCCCAGCCCTTAAGATGTCCAGTATCTTCCCTTGTAATCAATCCCCTCTTCAGAATAATAAAAGATCTTGTTTCTACCTAATTTGGCTTAGAGAGAGAAAATATTCTAGAGAGAGGTTATTTAGTTTTTAGATATTTTTGGATGGAAAAATATCTCTTCTTATTAAAATGAATTTCCCGGAAACAGAAGTTCAAAAAGAATTTTAGAAGGTGCATTAGAAATAAATCATAATTTGTTCAAAAGGCCTTAGCCTAAGGGTCCAGATTTTCTCAAAATTTTAGATTAAGGTTCCTATGGACCAATAAGATTAATCCCAATTCAGGAAGGAGATAAATTGAAAAATAAAAGAGAAACCCCCTAAAAATGAGTTAATGTTCACATAAGATGAAGAGTGGACTAAGGACCAAGGAAAATAGTTTAAAAACTGATTTTTTGACACCTCAGGCTAGGGATTCCCCCTCATGAAGTAGGCACCTTTTTCTCATCATTGCTTTTCAATTTTAAATCAATAAAATTAGATATTTCATCTCTCCTCTCTCCTAATTCAAAACTGGATCCAAAAAGTGAACTAAACTGACTCAAAAATGGTCAAAAATTAACCAAGCTGATCTGGAAAATTCTAAAATCAGTTTGCTTGGTTAGAGGCTCATTTTTTCCTATAAATAGAAGCCTTCCTCTTTGTAGAAGCTTAATAGTGTTTTATGCACTGTTACTCTACTCCTCCCCAGAGCCAAAAACATCGAATTCATTGATAATTCACTTATTCCTCTACAAAGAATTGGTGGCCACTCTTGATCCAAGTAAGAGTAGAACCCTCAGTTCCTCAAGCAAAAGGAAAGCTTACAAAACTCCATGTAGGTTAAAAATTCTACTTTTTTTAATTATGTTCTATGGTTTTCTGATTTCTTGCTTTTTTTAATGTGAAATTGGATGTTATGCCTTGATGGAAAGGCTTCCCCCTTCTCTTCATTGTGAATTCAACCCTTCTTTATCCAAGATGTGTAATCAAATAAATAGAGTTAAACTTTTCGTATTGTTTACTCTTAAAAAGTTTAGAATTGATTAGATTAGAGTGCTAAATTCATCTTGGGGTAAATTCTAAGTAGATTTAGAATGTAAAAATTTAGAAATGGTTAGCCATACAAAGGAGGTTATGGCAAAATTTTTCTCAAATTTTGTGAAAATAAGTTTTATCTTTATGTTATTCAAAAAGAGTGATCCCCTCTGTTTGTGTATTCTAAAAGTGTTATTTTCATTCTATGCATAGAAAGATGCATATTGGAAATATTTTTTATTATAAAAGAGTTATTTGCATTAGATTTAAATTCTATGCATAGAAAGATGTATATTGGAAATATTTTTATTATAAAAGCGCTATTTTCATTAAATTTAAATTCTATGCATAAAAAGATGCATATTGAAAATATTTTTATTTATAAAAGCACTATTTTCATTAGATTTAAATTCTATGCATAGAAAGATGCATATGGAAAATATTTATATTATAAAAGTGTTATTTTCATTAGATTTAATTTCTATGCATGGAAAGATGCATAAAAGAATTTTCTTATTATAAAAGTGTTACTTTCATCAATATTGATTTTTATGCATAAAGTGATGCATAAAAGAATTTTTTTATTATAAAAGTGTTACTTTCATCAATATTGATTTTTATGCATAAAGTGATGCATAAAAGAACTTTTTTTAATTATAAAAGTGTTACTTTCATCAACATTGATTTTTATGCATAAAGTGATGCATAAAAGAACTTTTTTTAATTATAAAAGTGTTACTTTCATCAAAATTGATTTTTAAGGATAAAGTGATGCATAAAAGATTTTTTTAATTATAAAAGTGTTACTTTCATCAATATTGATTTTTATGCATAAAGTGATGCATAAAGAATTTTTTTAATTATAAAAGTGTTACTTTCATCAAAATTGATTTTTATGCATAAAGTGCTGCATAAAAGAATTTTTTAATTATAAAAGTGTTTCTTTCATCAATATGATTTTTATGCATAAATTGATGCATAGAAGAGGATTTTATTATTATAAAAGTGTAACTTTCATCAAAATTGAATTTTTGCATAAAAGAATTTTTTTAATTATAAAAGTGTTACTTTCATCAAAATTGATTGTATGCATAAATTAATGCATAAAGGATTTTTATATTTGGTTAGACTATGAGAAGGACGGTTAGTAAACCAACTTGTCCATCTCAAGTAAAAACTTCGTGAGACCAATTCCAGTTTCGAATCACAAAGAATAGACTACTGGAACTAAGCTAGTTTTTCCCGAACGAACTCACCAAGAATCTAGTTGGACAATCACAGTGAATGATGGGTAGATTACCTTGATGAGAGATCAAGGATCCTCATTATGAAACTGGGAATTATGCAAAAGGGTTTTTGGAACCAATCTCAAACTAGAATCTTACTTGCATTAAAACCTCTATTTTTTTATTATTCAAAGGACTGTTTTATGCCAGAATGTTGGAGGAAGCATTTGGCTTATGTTTTTCTAAGAGGAGGTTCGTTGAAACAGTCCCCGGCGGCGGCGGGGAGTCGTCAAGGGACGTCGCTCACGGCAAAGCTTGCCGAGGTCTTGACCAGCCTCGGTATAGTTAAAATGGTGTGCTTCCGGTAAATGATGGGCGAGGACCAACGAAGCGGTTCCTGAGTGAAGTGCTAGGACACCTAAAGAGGATCCTAGAGGGTTCTGACTAGGCGATGCATGGGCTCACAATTGTTAGGACACCCATACGTACATCGAGGAAGAATTCGGATGGACTAAAAAGAAAGATTGTTGGGAACCAAATTTTGATACTGGATCTCGTTGGGTTAGCCAGCTGGTCTTCAAAACGGAGAGTCCATAGCATATTATTGTAATACAATGGACTCGAAATTTGAAAAAATGATGATTAGAAATATTATGATTTCTATTGAAGGATTGTTTTAAAGCTAGTCAAATCTGTTATAAATGGTAATTTCATATTGGGTGTGGACGTGGTATGCCTATCTTAATTTTTGCATGAATCGCCGGCTAGGAGGCCTGGGAACTCTTTTGCTTGGTACCCGGGCAAAACACAACCAAATCTTTATAAAGGAATCCCACCAATACAGTGGTCGGCGGGGGTGGTTGGCTAACCCATGGGCCGAATGGCTGGATCAAAGGATTCCTGAGAAACAACTAGATATGATTATTTACATTAATTAGTTTAAATCCTGAGAAGACCTTGTTTTGTGGAAGGGGATCAGTGGTTGTGCCTCATAAATGAGGAAAAAAGCGGTGATTCCATGGACCAAGTGCAAGTCTCTTCTTGATCTCACTATGTGACTTCAGATTCGGTCAAATCAGTTTAACTAGTTAAGACTTTGATTCGTTAGAGTAATTCTCCCATTAGAAGATTTTTCCCATGGAGGTGGAATTGCCCGTGCCTTCCGGGCGAGGGGAGTCTTTCAGGCATGGTCTTGAAGGGACCCCTCTAGCTAGCCTCTCATCTCGGACATCCGCAGGTGAGGCCCCGAGTGTGGATTCCCCACCCCACGCGGGAGGCCGACGCCGCTTCCACCGGCAGGTGCACCACGGAGGGGGCAGGGACCTCACATTCAATCTAAAGGGGACTAGAATGAGAAAAGAAGATGTGGATACAAAAACAAGAAGTCATCTTAAACTAGAGAAAAAATAGTACTGAATATAGCAAGCCACAATATCGAGGACCAAACCTATAAAACCAACCATAAACATTAACCGCACCCTTTAAGAAGAATAACTCAAGGTGTATTAAGTACTGTTGAGTGCCAATAAAATGGTACTACCATCTCAAGGCTACTATGAAGGTGTTTTTCACATCTACGTACCTAAATAGGATACCTAGATAAAAAGAAAATCAGATAAGTAGTTGTTCTTGATTTTCCTATATAAAATGTATAACTAAGGAAGGGGGATCAAATACCAACCCGAATGAAAAAAACCGTGATGGAAAGAAGCCTAAAGAACATAAAAAAATATGAAGATACAAAACACAAAAATCTTCTTGTATAAATAGCACTAATCTAGAATCCAGGATTATAATAAAACAAGTAATACCTTTAATTGCTTGCTCCAAGGAAAAAAAAGGTAGTAGAACCATAAGAAACTATTCTCAACAAATGAATGGAACCATAAGAATGTGCTACAATCTCTTTGGACATACTTGAACACTAGAGGGTATAAGAACTATATTGTTTATAGAATGAGTGGCAAAAGGCTTACCTCAAAGTTCCCCCCTTCCTTATTACTAAGGTGTCAAAAATTCATCATTTCTCCAAAATATATCATTTTTCTGTAATATCTCTTAATTTTTAACCAATAAACCTTGTACTCAGTCAACTCTTCATCTTATGTGAGAATTTACTCATTTTTAGGTATTTTCTTTTATTCATTGGATTTATCTCATCCCAACACTTGGATTAGTCCTATTGGCCCATAGAAACCTTAATTGGACCATAATCCAAAAATTTTTGAAAATCTAGATCCTTAGGCTAAGGTTCCTTATATCATTTTTAATTGATTCCTAATGCACCTTGGAGAATTAATTTTGAACTTTTGCTTCAAGGAAATATATTTTAGATATTATGAGAATTTTTATATCTAAAAATATCTCAATATTGAATTACCTCTCTCTAGAATTTTTCTTCTCTCTAGGCAAAAACAAGAAAAAATAATATTTTCTTGCATTCTGAAATAGGAAATGATTACAGGGGATTGAGGTAGAGTTTTTTCATTATTCAGACTTGAGGAGAAATCTTACATCCTCTCCCACTTGAAAAACGTGAGATGTCCTCATCTCGCAAAGTGGGGTAATCTTTTTCCATCTCTTCTTCTTTCTCCCAGAGGGAAGAACTTCCACTTGACTAAAAACTCTCTAAGGACTCTGCTCCTGAGAACTTTCTCCCGAACGTCAAGGATTTCTTCAGGAGGTTGGAGTACCATCTGGCCTTGAGTTGAGAAATCAATTGTTCATCAATGATGCACGTGACTTAGGTTGGGTACATATTTCTTAAGCAAACTGACATGGAATACAGTTTGTACCTTGAGATGGGGAGGCAGAAGAAGTTTATAAGCTAGATCACCTACTTTCTTTATAACAACATATGGTTCATAGTATTTGGGAGAGAGATTCTTGTACTTCCCTAAAGATAAGGAACTTCTTTTTGATTGTATGCGAATGAAGACCTTAACTGATTCTTCAAACTCTCTTTGATCTCTTCTTATCTGCATACTGCTTTTACCTAACTTGGGCTGCCTTAATATCTTTACAGATTGATTGCATTTGCTGGTCCATGTCATCAAGCATTTGTCTCTAGACATCACGACTTTGATCAATGGGTCGGACCAAGTCAATGGTGTAAGGCAATCTTGTCCATACAGAGCTTTGAAAGGGCTCATCCCAATGCTTCAATGATAAGAAGCATTGTAAGCAAATTCAACTAGATGCAAATGGCTTAACCATTTGCATCTAGTTGAAAGGGCTTAAAAATACAGAGCTTTGAAAGGGCTCATCCCAATGCTTCAATGATAAGAAGCATTGTAAGCAAATTCAACTAGATGCAAATGGCTTAACCATTTCTTGGGTTCCCGGCCCCACAGCATGACCGAAGAATATCTTCTATTACCTCATTCACTCTTTCAGTCTGGCCATCTGTTTTGCGGTGATAGGTTGTACTTAGATCCAAGAAAGTTCCTATTGCTTCAAAGAATGCAGTCCAAAATTTTGATGTGAACTTGGGATCTCTGTCTTTTGCTATCCTCCTGTGTAAGCCATGCAATATGAAGATTTATTTAAGGAAAACTCTGGCAACATCCATTGTAGTGTATGTTGCTTTCACTGGAATCAAATGGGCAACTTTGGTTAGTCTGTCAAAACTACCACAAAAATGGAGTTGTAACCTGATTGCACTGAAGGTAATCTAGTGACAAAATCCATACTGATACATTCCCACTTCATTTGTGAAATATCTAGAGGCTGTAGTTTCCCTGGCATCTTGACTCTCTCTGCCTTGATTCTCTAACACATTAAGCATTGTCGCACATGATCAAGTACATCCTTTTTGAGTCCTGGCCATAGAAGAAGCTTTTCTTCACATATAGGTTTTTATAAACCCTAGATGTCCAACCATCAGGCTATCACTCATGGGCTTCTCTCTAAATCCTTCCCTTTATTCCCTCATCATTGTTGGGAATGCATAGCCGATTATTATAGTGCATTCATCCTTCATCCAAATTATACCCAAGAACTTGACTCGTTTCCTCAGTAGTCTTGCTTTCCTGCATTAGAAGGGTAACAATTGGGGCAAAGAATTTGTCCTGCATGATTCTCTCCCTTGCTTTCACTGATTAATGGATTTGACACCACTATAATTGCAAGCAAGGAGGCTTTTCTGCTGAGCGCATCTGCCACCACATTTTCTTTCCCTGGCCGATACTTGATTTCAAAATCGAATTCCTGCAAGGTTTGCATCCATCTCCTTTGACGCATGTTGAGATCCCTTTGGGTAAAGATCCACTCAGACTTTGATGATATGTCATCAAGGTGAACCTCTGTCCCAAAAGATAATGTCCCCACAACTTCAGAGCATAAACTACTAAAAGTAACTCCAAGTCATGGACAGTATAATTTCTCTCATGTGTGTTCTGACCTTTCTGAATTCATATTCTGAATTCATAGGCCACTGCATGACCTTCCTGCATAAGAGCATCGCCTAAGGCAAACCCACTGGCAGTAACTACCTAAAAGGTTTCGTAAAATCTAGCAATTTAAGGATAGGGTTGGTTACTAAGGCTATCTTTATCTTATCAAAGGCACTCTGACACATTGTAGTCCACTGAAATAGGTTACTCTTCTTGAGAAGGTTAGTTAAAGGGGATGCTATCTAAGCATACCTGGGTATAAAGATCCTATAGCATCTAGTGAATCCTAGGAATCCTCTGACTTCCTTTACCATCTTAGATTTCGGCCAATCTATGATTGCTTGAATCTTTGCGGGGTCTGGAGAAATCCCATCTTTAGACACTATGAATCCCAAGTATTCCACCTGGTCATAACAGAAAAAGAACACTTGCTCTTTTTTACAAAGAGTTGGTGCTTCCTTAGGATTTCTAGGACCTTGCGCACATGATCTTCATGATCTGTAGCATTCTTTGAGTATACCAAGATATCATCAAAGAAGACAAGAACAAAATCATTCAAGTATTCTTTGAGAATATCTTGCATAAGATGATTAAACATTTCCGAGGCATTTATTCAATCCAAACGGCATGACTGTGAACTCATAATGCCCATAGCGAGTATTGAATGATGTCTTCGGGATGCCCTGTTTCTTGATTCTAATCTCGTAGTACCTGAATTTGAGATCTATCTTTGTGAATATTTGGGTCCCACTTAACCGATCCAGAATTTCATCAATCCTAGGGGAGATAGGATACTTATTTTTAATTATTAATTGATTCAATCCTCTGTAGTCAATACAAACTCTTAACGTTCCATCTTTCTTCTTTTAAAAGAGAACGGACACATCCCAAGGTGAGAAACTCAGTTTGACAAATCCTTGCTCTAACAATTGTCTTAACTGCTCCTTAAGTTGCCTTCAGGAACTAGCATTTTGTATGCAGAATGGGCTACTCGGGGGTTAACTTGATCTCACGATCTACTTCGCGAGTCAGAGGCATCTCAGTTAGCTCTTCAGGGAACACATATGCATACTCACTTAACCACTATGGTTCTTTAGCCTTGCATTTTATGTCTACCAGATTCATCTTAACGACATAAACAGCTTGCCTCTTTCTAAGCCCTTTTAATAATTTAGAAGCCTTGACTAATTGTAGCACTGGGGATCCGAAAATTCCAGTTCCTTGAGCTTTATTCCTGTGAAGGTCAAGGAAAGAGATGGTTCCATTGTGACAATGAATGTCAACCTGATTCTTATATGGAGCCAATCCATTCCAAGGATTCTATCATAGATTCCCAAGGGTAGGACTCTGAACTGGCACTCTATTACGTTCCCATCATAGATTCCCAAGGGTAGGACTCTGAACTGGCACTCTGTTACGTTCCCATCTAGATTAAACTGAATAAGGTCTGTCTCAAGGTGTGTGAAAAGAATCTTTCCACTAGCTAATTCCACTTACATAGGTTTCCTTAATTTTTTATTTAGGACTAACTTACACAGACATCCTGGGAAAATAAAAGAATGAGTACTACCTGAATCAACCAAAAGCTTGAATTGCTTACCCTGGTACTCTTCTGGAGTCTGGAGGACTGAAAATTGATGATTATTTCCCTGATGCTCAATTGCAGCATAGATCTGTACTTTTTCTTCCTCCACTTCCTCAGCTATAGTGACGGCTCTAGCTGCTGCATTAGTCTGAGGTGGAACTCTCTCTCTTTGGCTGCCCTAATTCTAGGAGGGAGTTTGGAGATTGCTTTGCATGGAGGCTGCAGGCTCTGAGAGCTGGCACTCTTCTGGGGTTGCCCTGATTTTGGCATGGGGGACCCTGATTGGACTAATACGAAGGAGTCTGTCTCTGAATTCTAGGACCCTGGCTTCCTTGGCCCGCATAAGGAGATGGGCAATCCTTGAGCTGGTGACCAAACCCCTGACATCCGAAACACCTATTCTCAATAATTCGAAGCTCTTCCCTCTGCATTCTTGAAAGAGACGGAGTTCTCGAGAGAAAGAGCTTCGAGGAAAAGGTCTTCCTTCATTCCTAAAACTTCCAGTCTCTAGATTCTGGTTGGGACCTTGATGTCTCTTTGAAGGTGAAAGGTTGGAAGAACTTCCCAGTGTTTGAAAGGAAGAGATGAGATGCTCGAAGGTGAAAGTAGTCATATCTTGTGGACTGGGTGAGATCGAAAATACCGGATAAGTGTGGAAATTCCATCTATAAAACCAAATTCTTTGATTAAAAATCTTCATTAATGAAGCTTAAGGAGTGAACATACAATACGGTAATGCTCTTTCTGAGTTTTTATTATAAATTTTTGATAAGAATTCATTTTTCCTTATTGGCTTTCAACAAAGCTCTAATACCAGCTGTGAGACCCCCGCCCCCTTCGCGATGCCCCCTCCGAGGATGCTGGCGTGGCGGAAGCAGCATCAGTCTCTCGTCGTGCAGGGCAGGGATCCACACTCGAGGGGCCTCGCCCACAGATATCCGAACCAGAGACTAGCCCAACAGTTCCTTCAAAACTGAAAACTCGAAAAAACTTCCCTCACCCGGAAGGCACGGGTGATTCCACAAAGAAATCATCTAAAAATTAGAGAATTGATCTAACGAGTCAAAGTCTTAACTATCTGGGGGCCTCGCCCACAGATATCCGAACCAGAGACTAGCCCAACGGTTCCTTCAAAACTGAAAACTCGAAAAAACTTCCCTCACCCAGAAGGCACGGGCGATTCCACAAAGAAATCATCTAAAAATTAGAGAATTGATCTAACGAGTCAAAGTCTTAACTATCCAAACTAATTCGACCGAACCCAAAAGTCTTAACTATCCAAACTAATCCGACCGAACCCAAAAGTCACATGGTCAGATCAAAGAAGAGACTTGCACTTGGTCCATAGAATCACCGCTTTTTTCCTCCTTTAATGAGGCACAGCCACCACTGATTCCCTCCCATAGAACAAGGGTCTTCCTAGGACTTAATCTAACTAACGTAACTTAATCGTAACTATTTATATCGCAGAAATCCCTCGATCTAGCCCATGGGTTAGCCAACCGCCCAACCACTGTATTGGTGGGATTCCTTTAAAAAAAATTGGTTATGTTTCGCCCAGGTACCGAGGAAAAGAGTTCCCAGGCCCCCTAGCCGACGTTTCAAGAAAAATTCAAGGTAGTCATACCACTTACACACCCAATATGAAATTGCCATTTTAACAGATTTGGTTGTCTTTAAAACAATCTTTCAATGAAATCATAGTATTACTGATCATAATCCTCCAAAATATTGAGTCCATTTTTTTATAAAATATATCATCTGAACTCTCCGTTGAAGACCATCTGATCAACCAATGAGATCCAATATCAAAATTTCATTCATAAAAGTCATTCTTTCGGTTCATCCATATCTTCCTCGACGTACGCATGGGTGTGTCCTAGCAACCGCAAACCCGTGCATCACCTCGTCAGAACCCTCTAGGATCCTACTTAGGTGTCCTAGCACTTTAGTCTCGTCGATCCTTGCCCATCGTACTGAAAGTGCACCATTTTAACCATACCGAGACTGGTCAAGACCTCAACAGGCTTTGTCGCCACCGTGAGCGACGTCCTCCCCGCCGTGAGCTGTTACAATGAGTCTCTCCTTAGTTAAACACATACCAAATGCTTCCTCTAGCATTCTGGCGTAAAAAAGAAAACAGAGGTTCTATGCAAGTAGAATTCTCGGTTCGAGATTGATTCCACAAAACCCTTTTTCTTTAATCAATATTTTCTTAATGAGCATCATTGATCTCTCATCAAGCTATTCTAAATTCATAAATAGGTAATTGGGTCTTCAGATGATGGAAGTACCGCAATTGTATAGAATCCCTAACTTGCTTGAGGCGTAGACATGATGGTATTTACCTTATAATTCCAAGAACCGTGACTATCCATATATATACCGAGGGTATAACTACTTTACTGACAGTATATACAAGTAAATCTAAGACCTTGAAATTATAAGCACAAATGCTATCCAAAGGATGAATTTGAATGTTGGTTGATATGATTTTAGAATTTTGGTTGAGAATTGATGAGTTGATTTGGGTTCTGATTGAAAAATGATGATTCCTGAATTTTGGTTGAAAGACGATAAGTTGAACAAAACCATAATGAGGATGAACAAAATGAATCTCAGATAATGTTAATAACTAGAATGACGATAATGTTAATAACTAGAATGGCAATAATGACTTCAGTAAATCACTAGGAGATTAGTGGATTGTGCTGACAAATTGCTACTATTGACCTTGACCTAGTGACTCTAATTAAGGGATGACAAATGAGAACCTCCATAACTGAAATTCTCGTGTGTGGAGGGATGTTCAGATGGAATTGTCGGTCTAATGGACCATTACTATGTTAAGAATATGAATAAATTATTCTCTGACAATGAGTTCTGTATGTTCTTCTGTTAGAAGGGATCTTTATCCCATGATTCTGTGGGGGGGTCACCAATCTAAAGAACCCCAAAATCAGTTGGATCTAAAGTCAGATTTGAATTATAAATAAAGGGACTTAACAAGAATTTTCGTATTGATAGGATCATGGATCGAGGTCGTCGTGGTAGGAATGATAACCCCCAACTCGATGAGGAAGAGCTCGACTTGGATGTTCATAAAACTCTTCATAGATCGTAGCCTGGACCTTTCAAGGGTGAAGGGGAAAACTGTGACGAGGCTATGGAGAAGTGGATTGAAGCAATGGAAGAGTTCTTCGATGTCACCGGGTACAATGAGAAGAGTAAAATGGCTCTTACAAGACTGAAGATACTAGAAACAACCAAAGTGGCATGGAGAAACCACTACGAGAGACAAACCGTCTGGATCGAAACACCCAGACATGGAATGATCTCAAAATTTACCTAAGAACACCATATTGGGGAATATGGGAATTTCCCACAAGTTTGGGACACGTGGTCAAAAGTTTGGATTAACCATAACTTGAACACCACTAATCCAAAATGAGCGCTTTATAGCTCTTTAGATTCTATTTTTCAAGTGCTTTCCAACGATAGGTCATATGATAGGGTTTTGAGAAACTTACAAACATGTTATCCATGTCCCCTTTTTTAAGTATTCAAAAATGGAAATTGGGAAATTCCCAAATTCACTAATATGGTGTTTAAGGAAGAGATTCTATCCTCTCGGCTTTTTGGGAACCAAGATGAACGAATTCTTAGAGTTAACCCAGGGGAGCAGAACTATTGAAGTATATCACCAAGCATTTACTCTCCTCCTCAAATATTCGCCACCGCTGGATGAAGAACAGCTAATGGCCAAGTTCATTTAGGGAGGACTGAACGAACATTTGTCCTAGTGAAGAATGCCAAGCTAGTTTCCATGGCTGAAGCAGTGCGGATGGAAAAGGATTTTTTCAAGGCCTTTGATGTTAGGGTCCTGCCAAAGCCAACACCATCATCTTTCAAAAGATTTCTAGCTCCAGAAGGTGATTCCAACCTTCCACTACCTAAGAGACAACAAGGTCAAGCTGAGGTTATGGAGAGTTCCAGAATCGAAGAAAGGTCCTTCTCCCGAAACTCAATCCCCTAGAATTCAATTTCAGAAGTTCCACCCTTGAACAAGGGAGTGTGAACAAGGGAGTGAAATGCTATAACTGTCAAGGATTTGGAGATCGTATATGGATTGCCCAACTCCTTTTGGATCAAGGTTTTTGGGGCAGGGAAATCAGGGACCAAGGTTCCAGACTTCAGCTCCTTCCTTCCAGAGTAATCAAGTTCCTTTCTACCAAAATCAGGGAAATCCCAGAGGTAGACCCTCTAACCAACCCGCAATTTCAATCCAAAGTAATGCAAGACCTCCTTCTCAGAATAGGGGAAGTCAAAGAGAGATGTTCCCAAATGGGCCGTCCACTTCCAAGGCAGTAACACTGGAAGCGATTGAAGAAGAAGAAGATGATGAAAGAGATCATACTCCACCTGTGAGATGAGGACATCTCGCGTTTTTTAAGTGAGGTAGGATGTAAGATTTCTCTCTCCAGCTTTTGAGGTGTAAAGGTGTAAGAACCTCCCCTTCTGTTTTTGAAATTATTTTCCCTCTTTGAAATAAAAGAAAGATCTTGTTTTGGCCTGGAGAGAGAAAATGTATAGAGAGAGGTAATCCAAAATTGAGATATTTTTGAATATAAAAATCCTCCTAGTGTCTAAAATGGTTTTCCCTAAAACAAAAATTTAAAAAGAACTTTCCAATGTACATTTGGAATTAATTGAAAATATGTATAAAGGACCTTAGCCTAAGGGTCAAGATTTTCAGAAATTTTTGGATTATGGTCCAATTAAGGTTTCTATGGGTCAATAGGATTAATCCAAGTGTGGGGAGGAGATAAATCCAATGAATAAAAGAAAATACCCAAAAATGAGTAAATACCCACATGAGATGAAGAGTTGACTGCGTACAAGGTTTATTAGTTAAAAACTATGAGATATTACTAAAAAAATGAGATATTTTGGTATAATGATACATTTTTTACACCTTGGCAAGGAGGGGGGGAGACTTCAAGGAGGCGCCTATTTCACACATGTGGTGGAGTTTTTAATTCAATAAAATTGTGATATTTTTATCTCTCCTGGATCAAACCAAATCAAAAGAGGAAGCCAAATCTTGTCCAAATTCAGCCAACAAATTGAACCTGGAAAATTCTAGAACCTAGTTGGACTTGGTTAGAGGCCTCCCTCACCTATAAATAGATCCTTAGTCTTTTGTAAAAAAATCTGTGAACTATACCATGCCAGTATTACATTAAAATAATGATATTTTCTATTATCCCTTAAAAATCCTCTAATTTTGGAGAGATTGGAGCTTCTCTCTCACTTCAACCTTCCTTGAAGCTTTCTTCTCAACATACTAACCAGTTGATTGGTTGGGAAAACAAGCAAAAACAAGAAGTAAAGTGTAATTTTATGGTTTTTCTCTACTATTCTCAATGTTTTCACTTCTTAACTCCTCTCAAGTTTGAGAAGTTTCTATTTAAGTATTTATAATACAAATCAAGCTTTTCTTAAGAGTTGTAATGAATAATTAAGAATAGTTTATCTTTATGCTTAATTTAGGATATTTTTATGTATATCTCTCTCTCCCCAAAAGAATGGTCATTCCTATGACCAATTCTCTATTCAAATGATGCTTCTCGTTGATAAATTCTCAATTCACAAATCAAACTCTAGGCTTGTGAAGCTAGAGGTTAAGAAAGTGGCTTTTTATACTTGTATGCTTCTAAAATTATGATAATCTTATGATTTAAATCCATAAATTGGATTTAAGTTTAGAAGATAGTTATACTCTCATAAATATATTACTAAGTTTATTTTTTTCAAAAATATTAAAAATTATCAGTAAAATAGCAGCGGAGCTATGGCAAAATTTTTAAAAAACTGATACATAATTCATTCTTATGCATAATGTAAAAAGAGGACTTCCTACCATATTCTAGGATTGGTTATCCTATGCTAAAAGAATGATTTTCATCACATTCAATGGAAATTTAATTTTTAAGGTTTATGCATAATTAAATAATTAGAAAAAGAGAAAATTATGATAATTTTGTTTAAATGATAAAAGAGAAATTCCCATGACATTTGGAATTCAATCATTTAAATGGAAAAAGTAGAATTCTTAAAATATTAGAATTAATGGATATTTTATTTTAGATAAATTTATTTTATGCATGAAAAATTTAAATGATAAACGATGAATTCCCATGACATTTGGAATTCGATCATTTAAATGGAAAAAGTGGAATTCTTAGAATATTGGAATTAATGGATATTTTATGCATTAAAAAAATTAAATGATAAAAGAGGAATTCCCATGACATTTGGAATTCAATCATTTAAATGGGAAAAGTGGAATTCTTAGCATATTTGGATAATGGATATTTTTATGAAAGAAAAGAGGAATTTTAGATAAATTTATTTTATGATAAAAGAGGAATTTCCATGACAATTGAAATGCAAATAATTAAATGCCAAAAGAGAAATTTTCATAATAATTGAGATCCAAGAAATTAAATGGAAAACGAGAAATTTTTAGTATAATTCAATTTATATCAAAAGTGAAATTTTGAGCATTATTGAGAAATATGGGTAGAATTGATTTTTGTAAATCCCATAAAAATGTGAAAGAATGTGATGTAAATGAATGTGGATGTGAATGATGAGATGAGAATGAGATGTGAGGTTATGTGAGGTTATGTGAGATTATGTGATAAGATGTGATGTAATGTAAATGGATGTGAATGATGAGATGAGAATGAGATGTGAGGTTATGTGATAAGATGTGATGTGATGTAAATGGATGTGGATGTGGATGCGATAAGATGTGATGTGATGTAAATGGATGTGGATGCGGATGTGGAATGAGACGTGAAGTGTGTTGAGATATCGAGCTCATCTAGTGAGACGGTGGACACTGATGACCCACCTAGGGGGATAGGCCCCACACTTACACCACTGGCATAGTTGGTGAGATCATGGGTGACATGCGGCCAGTGGGTGATGTAAATGGATGTGGATGCGTATGTGGAATGAGATGTGAAGTGTGTTGAGATATCGAGCTCATCTAGTGAGACGGTGGACACTGATGACCCACCTAGGGGGATAGGCCCCACACTTACACCACTGGCATGGTTGGTGAGATCATGGGTGATATGCGGCCAGTGGGATGGTAGGCCGTGTGACGGGCATTCTAGAGAGACTGGCATGTAGTTATAGCACCAGCTCGTTTAGTTGGGTTCACACTATATAGAATACTAGTATGTATTTGGTTGAGTACTTTTCATATGTGTGTACTCTTATCTTTGTAGATGGTGTGTTGAGTGTTGTCTAAAGAAGAAGAAGATTTTCAGCCTCTCACCTTGTGTGTTCTCTTTTAGGGTTTTGTGAGTGTGTGTGTGCTTGTTGCAAGAGCTCAAGCTCTCTTCTCCCCTGCATCTTTTCATGGTATCAGAGTCTGGTTCATGCTAAGGGGAGCTGCAAGCAAGAGAAGCACAGGAAGCGGTATGAGGGTAAGAGCTTCAACTACTCTTCCCTATTTGTGTTGGCAACTATACCCTTGTCGAGAGCTCTACGGGAGGCACCGGCAAATGATCTCTGATTGAGGAGCTTTCTTCGCGGGAGTAAAGCTATAGGGCAACTATTTTGTCATATCGGACCAAATTTTTTGGGCCCAAAATGCATTTTGGGCACGTTATGACCTTCGTTTTTCAGAAAGCAGGCGATTTCGAGCACTACGGGTAAGTCATCGATTCTCTGCAAAACTATGTTTTAAAAACTGCAGGAAGATAGATTGGTAGTGCAGACATTGTGTGTGCTCTGCAAGGAGGTCAAGAGTTGCCATTGGGTGTATGTATGCACATTGAGGTCACTGGTTGTGACATTTGAGTGTAGTACAGTACCGCTACAGAAAATACAGCAGTTTGTGGTGGGGCAGGACAAACCAGAGTGCTATTTCTGATAAATTTGTGTGTCTGGCAAGATGTCAAATGATGGCATAAACCATATTGTTGCTGATGAGAAGCTTGATAAGAACAACTTCCATGCTTGGAGGTTCAGGCTAACAAATTTCTTGATGGGAAAGGGTTACTGGAACTATATAGAAGGTGAGCATAAAGAGGCACCGGAGATACCGGAGATCAATCCGACTACTGCAGATGTGAAAGAGTTCAAGGATTGGAACCAAGGAGCCATAAAAGTTATGTATTGGCTCTCTATCAGTATAGAGGACACCATGATTGGGCACATACAGGATGCTAAGTCCCCCAAGGAGGCGAGGGACACCTTGGTAAAACTCTATGAAACGAATACCAAGGCACGAAAGATACAATTGAAGAATGAACTTCATACTGTGGAGAAAAAGAGTATGTCTGTGGAATGACTGCATTGAAGATAAAGGGTATTATGGAATCCCTTGCATCTATTGGCGTTTCAGTAGATGATGATGATAATATGGAAGTTTGTCTATGTGGTCTCTCGAGCCACAATACAAGGAGTTCAAGACGTCTATTCAGACTCGAGAAAACATTTCCAATTTCACAGATTTGGTATCTATGTTGATTATAGAAGAGAAGAGCTTGGGTGAAGACCAACAGCCTTCACAAAACAAAAACAATTCAGAGCAATAGGCCTTCTACACAAGTTTAGGAAGAGGACGTAGAGGAGGCCGTGGATGCGGCCAAGGGTGGCCGAATAGGTAATCAGAATTATGGCCAAGCAGCAACAACAACAATAGTCCTAGAATTCACAATAACAACAACACGCAAGTGGAAGAGGCCAATTCAGAGAGGCAGGGGGAGTCAAAGAGGTCGTGGAAATTGGTAAAGGCAGTATAATGATACACGTGGATGCTTTTATTGTAGTAAGCCTGGACATGTGCAGGCAGATTGTTATAAGAAGCAGGCTTACATGAAAAATGAGAAATTGCAGAGCAAAACAACTATGCATCCTCGAGCAGAAACAATGAGGATAATGAACTATGCAGCATGTCGTTAATGCCGTGTCTGAAAATGTTGAAGCAGCACATAAAGATGATGTATGGTACGTTGATTCACGTGCTTCGAACCACATGACAAGTCATGGGGAGTGGTTCAAGGAGATGAAAAACCTTGAAAGACCAGGTTTTGTGGAAACAGGGGATGACACTGTAGACTCATCCAATTGCCCATGTTGGAGATGTGCCATTGTCTATGCAGGATGGCAAATTGAAGTACCTTGTAGATGTACTTCATGTTCCGAACATAAAAAGAATCTGGTTTGAGTTAGCTAGATGATTGAGCAGGGTTTGCAGGTTCGGTTTAACCGTGATGGTTGTTATGTTGAAGACTTTAAAGACAAGTGCAGGTTGGTTGCAAAAGCAACAGAGTGGGCATAATGTTTACATTAAATGTAAACATGCCTGAAGTGAGTGCTGCAATGTTTGCAAATGGTTCAGGAATTGTTGCAGACACAGACATTTGGCATAAAAGAATTGGACATGTGAATTTGCAGAGAATGAAGTCTATGTAGACTAAAGGAATTGTGACAGGACTACCAAAGTTTAAAGTTGAAGGTATGCAGAAAATATGTGAAGCATGCCAATTTGGAAAGCAAACAAAGCATGTATTTCCACGTAACAAAAATGTGAGCAGAAATGCTCTAGATGTTATGCATTCAGATTTATCCCAGGGTCCTACGAAGACCATGTCTATGGGAGGCTGTAGGTATTATGTGACATTTATTGATGACCACACAAGGAAAGTGTGGGTATACTTCATGAAGGAGAAGGGTGAGGTGTTCACTCACTTTCAGAATTTCAGAGTTATGGTTGAAAAGCAAATAGGGAAATATGTAAAGTGCCTTGGAGAGAAGGAAAACTCTCTCACTTGTAGCAAGAGTAGTATGATCCACATGTAGCTCAATCCAATGGGATTTGCATCCCTTTCGGAGCTAGGGATTCAACCTGTATCGGTGCACAAAAGCTTATCCAATTGATGGAGAGAATGCTAAGAATACTACTACTATTGACATAGACTTAACACACACACAAGCTCAATCTTGCTATTGCTCACTCAACTCCACATCCCACTCATCCATGCATCCAAACAAGAAGAAAGCTTAGCTATTGCATACACAAGATCATAGCATTCTTCATTCTCAAACACTCATTATCCTAACATGCACATAAACCTTGAAGCCATCAACACGAAACATGCACACTAGAGAATTGACATGAGAAGAGAGACAAACATCCACTCATTGCATTAAATTAACAAAAATAGAACTTACAACAATGTAGATGGGGAGAGAGAAGAGCTTGCACCTCTATGGGAAAAGAGGGAGAGCTAGTCTCAAGAGAGCTCAAACATGAGTTTGCCCAATGTGTCAATAAGCTCTCAAATGAGCCACTTTTTATACAAAAACTCTAAAACTCCCAAAAGTTCCCATGTGGGATTATTGTCAAGCCCACTCCCACACTCATCTACAACTTGGAACTCTTTACAAGAGCCCTAAGTATCTTTTTGTTGCATCCTTGCATTGATCTTCACTCGTATGCAACACTCCCCCCTTCCTATTTTGCGCACGTCCTCGAGCGCAGTAGAAGCAAGAGCTGCAAAAAACAATGGATACAAGTAAAGCCTTTTATTAAAAAAAAGAAAAGAAAAGGAAATAAAAAACCAGCAATGACAATTTCACACATGAGCATACAAGTGAAAGGCTGATTAGAGTTTTAAAGAGTACTAAAATAGGTGAGTAAAGACTAGTCAAAGTGAGACTAAGTGGTAGATAGTGCTATGCAAAGGCAAGTGTGCTTGCACACCACAGGTTATGACCGCAGTCTCAATGTCCTACAAGTATTTAAGTTATTCCTAAGTGGCAAACCTACTCCTAAATATGAGCAAAGGTGATTGGACCTCTTCTTCTTTTCTCCTTTTTTTTTTGAGGTGTGTGTGTAAAATATGATAAAGATGAAGGTTCCATCCCAATGAGACCCAAGCAATGGCCAAGAGACCTCCGCCAAGAGAATCTAAAGGCTGCTAAGTATCTCAAAGGGGACAGACCCTTTTCTTTCTTTTTGTCAGGAGTACCCCATGAAGATGAGGGCATCGGTCTCGAGGGCCCATAATGTACCCCAGAGTCCTACCAACATCTATCAAGGCGATAGATTCCTTGAAGGTCTTCTTCTGAAGCTTTTAGACGTTAGTGTTTACCCCATGGAAACCAAGGCATCGGCTCCATGGTGCTAAGACAACCCCAGGTCCTACCAAGCATTCCACATGGCTGTAGACACGTCATGTCTCGATTCACTTGTATATATTCTTTAGGGCATATTTTTTCATGAATTTCTTTATTAATCCTAGCACCTAGCCCATACCTAAGAGATAGCTGCGTGAAAAGGATCGTGAGACTAGCAAAAGTATTGTTGTAAATCTTAGTGAGGAAAGAAAAGTATCTATATTCACGATATTTTAATATACCTTGAGAGCATAAGAACTTGGCATACTCCATTGGTATATATCCTACACTGTCTTCAAATAGAAATACCTTCTACTAAGTCCTCTAAGAATCTAGAAATTACTCACCACGTTTTAACAACTAATCTAAAACTTAAACCAACCAACTGTGTGTGAACATGCAAACAATGTATCCAAAAGTTAAAAGCACATAAAGAACAAAAGATTATGATTTGAATACACCTATTGTAGTGCCCGTTGTTGATGTTGTGTAGATTGCTTCTCTTTGCTTTTTGTAGGCGTTGCATGTCTCCCCCCTTCCTAATTTGTGTGCACGGTAGGTGGACTGTTGGGGCGTGTTTGTATGCTCTTGTTTAGCTGAGATCTCTGCAAAATGTTTATTAACAAACAAGAAAAGAAAAGAAAGGAATAAAATTTGTTATTGGTGCCAATCACCGAATATAGCCAAGGGGAAAAGCCCAATGGGAGAAAAGTGCCCTGGCTTGTTGATCTTATTGTGGAGTCACTGAGCTTACCCTTGCGCTGGTGGTGGATCTGTGTCCACGTCTGCTGAAAAGATGGTATCAATTTCTTGAGGATGATGCAGGGACAACCCTTCACAAAAACCGGCCTCTGGAGAAGGTGGTAGAGGAAGGAGTGCTTCCTCGCTAAAATATGGCATTAGTTCTATGGGAAGATTCAACAGACAATTTCGATTTTGGAACTGCACAATATAGGTACTCATATTGATCCAAAATTGACATGATGTGGCTGGGGAAGTGTTGAAATTTGAGCATAATGATGAGCTAAGGTGGATCAAACACTAGAATCAACATAATTAACAAAGTGATTAGCAAGTGATTAAGACGTAATTAGTGAATAATTAGCAGATAGATTAATGTAGGCATGGATACTCAAAAACCAGCAAATTCTCATTAGGGCTATGCCTCAATTTATAGAGTTTACATCAAGCATCAAATCCCATTGATTTCTCCATGATTCACTCCCAGAATATCTCCACCTTTTGCCTGATTCTCTCCACCTCTTCTCTTTTCCCTGATTATCTCCCAGAATATCTCCACACTCCTAAATTCCCTCATGCTACCCATTATTCTCTCCCAGTAGATTCTTCTAACCTTTTCACAGGTTCTTTCACAATTACATCTCCTCTTTTACAGCCTCTATCCAAGAGCTTGTTCCCACACACACCCTTTTCACTTGTATATTTCAACACCTCCCCTCAAGTGAATAATCCTAGCACACCTGGACCCTGTATCAAGTTTCCCTCTTACTTGATAGTCTGCGACCAGTGCCTCAAGTCCCTAAACTCCATAGTCCTTGACACTCTCTCTCTCTATGTGTCCAAGGCTACTATAAGTGCCCGTGACCTTGACTAAAGTGCTCACACATACATCTACCACTTGGCCTACATCATCGGTGGCTCAGAGGTGGTTTTACTTTGTTGGGGCAGGTTACATTGGGTTGTGGGTTCTCTCTCTCTCTCTCTCTCTCTCAGAAAAGATGATCCGACTCCACTTCTCTTGGAGCCTCCATGAAGTTTGCCGATGTCGTTCCTTCTTCACTGGGTTTGCTGTAGCAGTCTCTCGCCATGTGTCCTGGCTTTCCACATTTGTGGCAAGTGAAGGTCCTCCCTCCTACTCTGCCTCTTCCTCGTCCTCGTCCTCGAGAGAATCCTCCTCAGGTGAAGAATGCTTTTTCCTCTCCTGTTGTTGAGTCGAGCCCTTTCTTCTCTTTGCCTCTGCTCTCTTGCTCTAGTAGAGCTGCTTCTATCTCGTGTATCTTCAGTTCAGGTACATTCTTTAGTGTTGCTACAATGTTTTCATAATCTCCTTTGTCTACACTCTTCAAAAGTACAGCTAATGCTTCATCATCTTCTACCTTTTTGCCAATAGCTGCCAGCTGTTGCTTAATGCTTTTATATTTGTTCAAGTGTGTGATTAAAGGTTCACTTTCCTTCATGTCCAATTTGTAGAATTGCATTAATAGATTTATCTTGGAATTTTTTGCTTGTGTACCAAATAATTTATTGAGTTCATCCCATGCATCTTTTGCCCACTGTATCCCTGTGATATGATGAATGATCTCATCATTTAAACTGAGTGCAATAAGTCCCAATGCTTTTTCATTCCTACTCTTCCACTCATTTTCTCCTCTCTCTGGGCATTCATCTCTCCCTTCAACTAATCCCCACAGATTTTTCCTCATCAGCAAATACATGGTTTTTGTTGTATAAAACTGTTCCCCATTAAATTTGGCTATTTCCTGTGCTGAATTCATGGTGATGTGAAGGGGGTCTTACCTCTTGATCCAAATTCAAGATTCAAGGGCAGTGTCTACCCTTTTACAACTCAATCTAGTGTTTAATAGATGATTACAATAATTTTATCACCAGAAATTACATTAAATTGAGAGTAACCAATTTGTACGGGATGGTTGGAGTATCAAACCAACTCCAATTTGAAATCTGAAGTTATAGGGATCTGTATCAGATACCTAATGGTTAATTTGAACCCTCAATTGCACCAAAGTACAGTGATTAACACTGATTAATCATTGATTAGCAAATTAATGCTCTGGTTTGTGTGCAAAAAACAGAGTATGCGGGGAGTCCAGATCTGGTGCCTTCCACTTCAAATGAGCTCAAATGCTTTCAAAGGCATCAATAGCAATGAGTCTAGTAGAGGATTAAGCCAAGAAACATAAGATTTGACCAAATAATGAAAGCTTAATCTCTGTTTTACCAAAGTCACCTGCAGATTTGATGAAGAGCTTGGATCTCACTGTAGACTTGATGAAATTGATTTCTGTCTTCACCAGCTTGTAGAGCATGCTTGATTACCCCTTGGGCTAGGAGGAATTGAAGCAATTTGTTTTGAGCAAGGAGAAATCTGCAGATTACTCAAAAAAAAAATGCACCGGCTAAAATCGTAAATTCTCCTGAATGCCTTCGCAGTTTGCAGCGCCGTCTTGATGTGCTTGTAGCCAAGGGTGTTGGCTAGCTTAAGCTAGAAGCTTGTGACCTAATGTGATGTGTGCTAAGTGCTAGAGACCCTCCACTGGCTGGGGGTGAAGGGGAAGAGTGAAAACTCACTAAAAAACTTGATTTTTTGCTAATTACCTACTAATCTTGATTAATTCACTAATGGGCTCATAAATCTGGTTGATTCTAGGCATGGCTCTGATACCATGTTGAAATTTGAGCATAATGATGAGCTAAGGTGGATCAAACACTAGAATCAACATAATTAACAAAGTGATTAGCAAGTGATTAAGACGTAATTAGTGAATAATTAGCAGATAGATTAATGTAGGCATGGATACTCAAAAACCAGCAAATTCTCATTAGGGCTATGTCTCAATTTATAGAGTTTACATCAAGCATCAAATCCCATTGATTTCTCCATGATTCACTCCCAGAATATCTCCACCTTTTGCCTGATTCTCTCCACCTCTTCTCTTTTCCCTGATTATCTCCCAGAATATCTCCACACTCCTAAATTCCCTCATGCTATCCATTATTCTCTCCCAGTAGATTCTTCTAACCTTTTCACAGGTTCTTTCACAATTACATCTCCTCTTTTACAGCCTCTATCCAAGAGCTTGTTCCCACACACACCCTTTTCACTTGTATATTTCAACAGGAAGGAGGGCTTGCAAGATATGTGGTTGTTGCGTGACGAGTGAAGATCAATGCAAGGATGCAACAAAAAGATACTTAGAGCTCTTGTAAAGAGTTCCAAGTTGTAGATGAGTGTGGGAGTGGGCTTGACAATAATCCCACATGGGAACTTTTGGGGGTTTTAGAGTTTTTGTATAAAATGTGGCTCATTTGAGAGCTTAGGGACACATTGGGCAAACTCATGTTTGAGCTCTCTTGAGACTAGCTCTCCCTCTTTTCCCCCATAGAGGTGCAAGCTCTTCTCTCTCCCCATCTACATTGTTGTAAGTTCTATTTTTTTTGTTAATTCAATGCAATGAGTTGATATTTGTCTCTCTTCTCATGTCAATTCTCTAGTGTGCATGTTTCTTATTGATAGCTTCAAGGTGTGTGTGCATGCTAGGGAAATGAGTATTTGAGAATGAAGAATGCTTTGATCTTGTGTATGCAATAGCTAAGCTTTCTTCTTGTTTGGATGCATGGATGAGTGGAATGTGGAGTTGAGTGAGCAATAGCAAGATTGAGCTTGTGTGTGTGTCAAGTCTATGTCAATAGTAGTAGTATTCCTAGCATTCTCTCCATCAAATGGATAAGCTTTTGTGCACCGGTACGGGTTGAATCCCTAGCTCCGAAAGGGATGCAAATCCCATTGGATTGAGCTACATGTGGATCATACTACTCTTGCTACAAGTGAGAGAGTTTTTCGTCTCTCTGCCGGGGAGAAGACTCAAATCTGGTTGAGAGTGTATGGAAACCACCACTATTTCCTCTTTTGGTTGCAAAACCATTGAGTGATTAGGTTAAGTTCGGGGGTGCGATCCCGATGTGAGTGGATAAGGTTAGGATTTTAAAAAAAAACCCATTGAGCGGTTGAGGTTTCTCCCGCATTGTTTTTTTATGTTTTATTGCTTTTATTCCTTTTGAAGTACCGTCATTATGCTTACATTCATTGTTTTTTTTTGACATTTCATGCTTTCATGCTTTTCGCTAACATGTGATTAGTAAAAAAATAAAAATAAAAGAGGTACGTTGCTAAGCTCTTTCATAGCTTATGCAAGCTCCATAAGCTCCCAAGTGTGAAGCCCGCTTAAGTAAGAGAGGAGAGAGGGAAAGAGAAGGGAGAAAGAAAGAAAAAAAAAGAGAGAGGTTGCAAATTTTATTTTTTTTAGTATAAACAGAGTCATATTATATCGTAATCAATACATGGTGGCCATTATTTATTAGTACAAGCATCATATTAACCCCATACTCAATTCAGACCCTACCTCCAACCCTAGCAAGTAGCTGGCGGGGTGCCTCACCAGCTTACTAGTTGTTTCCGCTAGCGGTGGTGTTTATGGAGGTAGATGTGCTAGTGGTGGCGGCGGCGTCACAACGGCCGTACTCGGATTGGCAGCTGCTGCCACAATAGGCACTATCATTGGGCCCGCCCCGCAAAAGCCATACTGGCTGCAACACTCGCCAGTGGAGCAGTAACCGATGCCACCCTGGCAGCGCTCCGCAGCAAGGCTGTGAGCAGGCTTGCACATCCACCATTCATACTGAGGAGCTCCAAGCTGCGGGGCTGCCCAGTACTAGAAGCAGAAGCAAGACAGGAGCAGAAGATGAAGCCATGCAGCTCCTTGAGCAAATTGAATTAGATAAGCTGGCGAGGAGCAGAGGCGGAGAAGTATGAATTTAAAAATAATAATAATAATAATAATAATAATAATAAAGCCAACCAGTGGCTGCTGGCTAGCAAGAAGGTGAAGCAAGCAGACGAAGGTGTGTGGGAGACGTGAAGTGGTGTCGAGGCAGCCGGCAGCAAAAGGGCCAGCGTGGAGGGTGCCTGAGAGAGCAAAAAAAAGGCAGCTACTACGAAGGAGGCGAGAGTCAGCTGAGGCCGGTGAAGAAGAAAGGCAGTACTGTGGCAGCTGGAGGTGACTAAAGCTGGAGGCGCAGCATCAAAAGAAAGACTAGTGCTTAGGAGCCAGCTGTGAAGGGGGCGACATCTGCGGAGCCAGCTGTGAAGGGCATTGAAGAAAGTAGAGGCGGTGAAGAAGGCGAATCTGCAAAGAAGGTGCCATGAAAAAAGGTGGTTGCAAGTCATTTAAGCTTGTATCCCTCCATTGTTGTGCTTGAACTTCCTCAGGTAATCTTCATTGATTTGGGTGATATCGTCTAAAGTAAGACCGGCATATCCAACAAATGTGTGAAGCTTCTCCTAATACGAGTCGTGCACACTCTTGACAATGTGGAAATGGGTGATGCTGTTGATAGAATAACGTGACAAAGTGATGCCCACAGCAATTTTCACCTAAGGGAGCATAGAAGTACCTAGAATGAGTTTGAAAAGGAGGAGCACTATAACCCCCGCGATGTTCATGTCGAGTACTATCAAGATCAATGCATGGTGGACATGTATCTCGCCAAACCATCAGGAGTTATCTGGACGTAGAACAATGAAATTTAGAACACTCATATCCATCATGACAATCCCAATCAAAAACATTTTAGATAAGATCATCTCAAAAAGAACGCAATCCTCTAAAGGCATAAGGAACCACACTATTCAAACATTGATCTACTAAAGAGCTTCAATTGTAGTGTTAATACCTTATCTTTGGTTTTGGGTATGTCCTTCTTATTAAGAGGTGGGAATGTTAGCAATTGTCAAGGAATTTGAGCAAGATAAGAGGATTTAGGCATTGAAGTGCTAGAATCTATGCTCAAAGGAGACTCATTTGAAGTTGGACTTGTCTTAGGTACACAAGTTGATTGTGGAATTATATAACAAGGAGAAATTGGGACAACTGGTGATTCAATACATGTTTTGGAATGATCAACACAAGGAGATTTGTAGGTGCTATCACAACCACCTATCCTATCTTGAAGAGGTTGTGTTGATTTCCTTTGCACCCACTGATATGGAAAACCAAGGGTGGCTTTTGGAATCTTATTGATACACTCTTTTACCCCTAGCAAACCATGGCATTTAGGAAGCCAAATTGTTGTTGCCCCCTCATAATAGCCTTGTGCTTTAAGAACATGCTTTGAAACCCAACAAGTAACAATCTGAGGTGTAGGCTTGGAAAAGATGTGCTTTTTAGGAGGCTTAGCAACTAAGCTAGATGGCACAAGTTTGTACGCATCTTTGGGTAGCCAAATTGATAATTCCTTCTTGCCTGGCCTTCCTTGAGCAGTGACTAAAGTAGTTGGAACATGCCAGCCATGGCCCTCACTTGAGTACTCATCAATTATCCACATCATTTGTGTTGGAGCTTCAAGATCAGATTTTGAAAGTGGGTAGGGTAGAAACACCACCCTTTTGACATGATAAAGCTCGTGGAGTAGCAGATCCCAGAATGCAATCAGAATCAATTTGCAATTTGTATTGTCTATTCTTCCAATCTAATGAGCAATTGGTAGCACTTAACCATGATCAACCGAGAACAGCCTCTACCACTGCCTTGGACTTACTTGCCACATAAAAGGGCACTGACATCTGGTGATCCTGAATGGACATCATAATGACACATTTTCTCTCTATAGGGTTATCTTCACCTGAGAAGCTTCGTAAGTCAACAGGGATGTGCACAAGTGTTGGTTCTCCCAAGGCTATCCATGTGTCAAACGAGAGAAAATTATAATCTGCAGCACCAGAGTCAATTAAGGCAGAGACAAAGTAGGTAGTCTCATGAAGATGAAGGCACACTTGAATATTGAAAGGATCGGTTCATCAGTAGCCAACTGTAGGGCCAACATAGAAGCTTTGCAACGCTCCTTGGCTTTTGCAACTCTAGCTTTACCCTCTTCTTGAGCCTGACGTTTAAGTAGGTCAAGTGCTTCTTTTCGTGTTTGTGCAGCATACATTTGTTGAAGCATGGCTTCAGTTAATGGTTTATTGTATTTCTTGAGACGACTTCCATTAATGAAGTTAGGCATTTGCTCACCTTCTAGTGTCTCTAAACGCACTGCACCACTTGGAGTAAGCTCATTAATCACAAACGGTCCTAGGCCACGTTTCTTGAGCTTTCGCTTATGTTTCTTAAGTGTGTACAAGAGCACAAGGTCTCCTTTTTTGAATCGGCCAGTTGTTACATTTCTATCATACCATTGCTTTCGTCTTCTCTTCTCAACATACATCCCCCATTACCGCCAATAAGCGGGTCTCATCAAGCTTTTCCAATTTCATGAATGCATTGTGAAAGCTCATGACCAGTCCAGTCTAATTGTTTAGCTACTCGTAGAGTAGGTACAAGAAATTCAATGGGAAGAATTGCATCTAGCCCAAAAGCAAGTTCAAATGGGGTTGTGCCCACCACACAGATGTTTTATAGGTTGTCCTATACGCCCAAAGAACTGAGTGCAACTTTTGCTCCCAATCAGTCCTATGTCCCTCAACAATCTTTGTGAGTGCTGTGCAGAGAATCTTGTTAGTACTCTCAGCTTGTCCATTGGTATGGGGATGATAGGGTGCAGAACGCTTGTGAATTACCATAAATTCTTGAAGCAAAAACTCTATAACCTCATTCACAAAGTGCACACCTTGATCACTAACGATCTCAATAGGTAAGCCATAGCATGTAAACACGTACTCATACAAGAACTTGGCTGTGGTTCTGGCATCATTTTTAACTATAGCCTTTGCCTCTACCCATTTGGTCAAATAGTCAGTTGTGACTATAATATATTCTGCATGCGTGTGACGAGATGGAGGTTTAATGGGACCGACAAAATCAATACCCCATTTTGCAAAAGCACGTGTGCTTAACATAGGCCGCAATGGCATATTGTCCTTAGTAATGGGAGGTTTGGTCCTTTGACAATCATCACAACGTTTCACATATTCTTTGGCATCCATTTGTAAGGTTGGCCACCAAAGCCCTGACCACCTAATCAACTTAGCTGTGGTATTGCCCGAAAAGTGTCCACCCCCAACACCTGCATGTGCATGAGTCAAGATTTTCAAGTAGTCAACTTCACATACACACATGCGTAAGTTGCTATCCTTGCCCCTCTTGTAGAGTTGGCCCTCTATCAGCATATAGTTTGCCGCTTCAACTTCAATAGCATGCTTTCGATATCTAGGAATTTTTTGATCAGTATGACCATGTTGAAGATAGTCCACAATATACTTACTCCAACTTGGTGTAGTTGAAATTTGGAATAATGTGACATTATGAATTGGCTATTGAATTTGACATGAAGCACAGTTACGAACAAATTTTTTAGCATCCGCATGCATGGTAGGCCACCATTGCCCATCCTAAGATATACGTCGCACACAAGTAGTAGCTGATGCATGGATTCCACCGATAGCTGCATGTGCCCATTCCAAGATCTCCTCATATTGGTCGGGGTTAGGTATAAGTCACAACACTCCATCATTACCCTGACGATATAATCTCCCTGAGATTAACTTGAATGGTCGCCCCCCCATAGGTCCACATTAGGGCCCGCTAGTTGTATCTGCCCACTTGTCAAAATTTCTAAGATGGGTTCAGACCATTTAGGAGCTGTCTCTACAAGGAAAAGTGTTGAATCTAACATATCATCATCCACACCCACAGGAGCTTCGCCAGAGGTGATTCGAGACAAATGATCTGCCCTAAGATGAGTTGCTCCTTTTCGAACTACCACTTCAAAATCAAACTCAAGAAGGATGATAAACCACCTCACAATCCTTCCAGTTGCACAAGGCTTATTCACCAAATATAGCAATGCTTGATGGTCCACAAAAAATATGAATTTGTTTGCCAAAAGGTAAAGGCGAAACTTTTTCACTGCATATATCATGGACAAACCTTCTCTTTCTGTTGTGGTATAATTCTTCTTAGCATTGTTCAACTGTCGATGACTAGCATATGAGATTGGGAAATCCTTATTATGTTCTCCCGATTGAGCCAAAATACATTCAATTGCAAAGTTTGAAGCATCAATATGGACATGAAAGATTTGGTTCCAATCTAGTGCCCATAAGATGGGTGCAGTCACTAATGCTTGCTTCAACTTTTCAAAGGATTCCTCACACTCTCATCAGTCCAATTAAACTTTACAAGAAGAGCATATAATGGTCTCTAGCTAGGACAGCGTACATGTAGATGAATCGACGATAATAGCCACAATGTCCCATGAATGTTTGTACCCCTTTAGGGTTGATAGGCCAAGGTAATGAGACAATGACATCAATTTTATCCATATCTGTTGAAATCCCATTGCGAGAAACAATATGGCCCAAAATTTTCCCTTGTCTTACCATGAATTTGCACTTGTCAGGATTCAAGCATATACGATAAAGTTGACACTTTTGAAACACAAGTCTGAGGTGTTCTATATGATCATCACACTCTTGTGAGTGAACACATAAATCATCCATGAAGATCTCAAGAAATTGCCTAAGGTACTCCTTGAATACATGACTCATTAAAAGGTTGCTGGTGCATTTGTTAGACCAAATGGCACAACACGATAGGCAAAGATACCATCTTCAGTAGCAAAGGCTGTCTTGTGTTGATCCTTTGGATCAATTGACACTTGATTGTAACCGGAGAATCCATTCAAGAAACTATATGCCTTTTTCCTTGCAACTCGTTCCAAAACATGATCCGTGATTGGAAGTGGGTAATGATCACGCACAATAGCTGCATTTACCTTCTTGAGGTTTACACATACTCGAAGTTTTCCATTTTTCTTGGGCACCACTACAATAGGGGAGACCCATTCAGTGTGTTCAATCTCATAGATAAATTCTGCCTCTAAGAGCTGTTGAAATATACAAGTGAATAGAGTGTGTGTGGGAACAAGCTTTTGGATAGAGGCTGTAAAAGAGGAGATGTAATTGTGAAAGAACCTGTGAAAAGGTTAGAAGAATCTACTGGGAGAGAATAAAGGATAGCATGAGGGAATTTAGGAGTGTGGAGTTATTCTGGGAGATATTCAGGGAAAAGAGAAGAGGTGGAGAGAATCAGGCAAGAGGTGGAGATATTCTGGGAGTAAATCATGGAGAAATCAATGGGATTTGATGCTTGATGTAAACTCTATAAATTGAGGCATAGCCCTAATGAGAATTTGCTGGTTTTTGAGTATCCATGCCTACATTAATCTATTTGCTAATTATTCACTAATTACGTCTTAATCATTTACTAATCACTTTGTTAATGATGTTGATTCTAGTGTTTGATCCACCATAGCTCATCATTATGCTCAAATTTCAACATGGTATCAGAGCCATGCCTAGAATCAACCAGGTTTATGAGCCCATTAGTTAATTAATTAGGATTAGTAGGTAATTAGCAAAAAAAACAAATTTTTAGTGAGTTTTCACTTCTCCCCTTCACCCCCAGCCGGTGGAGGACTCCATTCTTCTTGCACAGTCAACATTAGGTCTTAAGCTTTTAACACAATAGCTAACACCTTTAGCTTCATGCTCAGTAAGACGGCGCAGCAAATCGCATAGAAACGAAGGAGAAATCACGAAATTCGCTGGCGCCTATTTTTCTAAGTGAATTGGACATTGCAACTTCCACAGATCAAAGCTCTCTAATTCCTCTTAGCCCAAGGGGTAATCAAGCATGCTCTACAAGCTGGTGAAGACAGAATTGAGTTTCATCAAGTCTACATTGAGATCCAAGCTCTTCATCAAATCTGCAGGCGACTTTGGTAAAACAGAGATTAAGCTTTCATTATTTGGTCAAATCTTGTGTTTCTTGGCTTAATCCTCTACTAGACTCATTGCTATTGATGCCTTTGAAAGCATTTGAGCTCATTTGAAGTGGAAGGCACCAGATCTGGACTCCCCGCATACTCTGTTTTTTGCACACAAACCAGAGCATTAATTTGCTAATCAATGATTAATCAGTGCTAATCACTGTATTTTGGTGCAATTGAGGGTTCAAATTAACCATTAGGTATTTGATACTTACAGATCCCTATAACTTCAGATTGCAAATCGGAGTTGGTTTGATACTCCAACCATCCCGTACAAATTGGTTACCCTTGATTTAATGTAATTTCTGGTAAAATTGTGCTGATAAAATTTGTGAAAATCATCATTTTGCATTTAACCCTTGGTTAATGCCTGTAAATCTCACTCAAATACAAGATTATTCATAGCCAGAGTTGCATTTGGAATGTGCATGAGAATGAATGCTATACGCATTATGTATTGGACACATTTTATCAGTGTAAAAATGGGAACAGACACTGCCCTTGTCCAGATTAAGGCAAGAGGTAAGACCTCCCGCATAAATTTGGGTTTGCATTGAATAATGATACAAAATAAACATAAAAAGCCCAAAGAAACTGTCAGCAAAACATTGAAACATGTTGCTCACATGGAGCAAAAAGACCTGACGGACATGGCCCCAGCCATGAAAGAAGAAGAATATCTCTTCCCAAGAAGAGGATCCACACCAAGAAGATCTGAAGGAAGACATGGACATGAGAAGAGAAGCAGGAGGTTACTAACTCAAACAATAAAGGAGTTGATCCAGGCATATGTCAACATACAATTCCATTGCGAGAGGATGCAAAGCCTTCCAACAAGCAACGTCCTTATACCTACAATGAGAATTTTGCACGAAAGATAAAGGAAGAAATAGACAAGCTCTTGTTGAAATTTGAGCATAATGATGAGCTATGGTGGATCAAACACTAGAATCAACATCATTAACAAAGTGATTAAGATATAATTAGTGAATAATTAGCAAATAGATTAATGTAGGCATGGATACTCAAAAACCAGCAAATTCTCATTAGGGCTATGCCTCAATTTATAGAGTTTACATCAAGCATCAAATCCCATTGATTTCTCCATGATTTACTCCCAGAATATCTCCACCTCTTGCCTGATTCTCTCCACCTCTTCTCTTTTCCCTGAATATCTCCCAGAATAACTCCACACTCCTAAATTCCCTCATGCTACCCTTTATTCTCTCCCAGTAGATTCTTCTAACCTTTTCACAGGTTCTTTCACAATTACATCTCCTCTTTTACAGCCTCTATCCAAAAGCTTGTTCCCACACACACCCTATTCACTTGTATATTTCAACACCTCCCCTCAAGTGAATACTCCTAGTACACCTAGACCCTATACCAAGTTTGCCTCCCCTTACTTAGAAGTCCGCGACCAGTGTCTACTCCTCCCCTCAAGTTATCTCAGCACACCTGGACCCTGTATCAAGTTTCTTTCTTACTTGACAGTCCGCGACCAGTGCCTCAAGTCCCTAAACTCCATAGTCCTTGACACTCTCTCTCTCAATACGTCCAAGGCTACTATAAGTGCCCGCGACCTTGACTAAAGTGCTCACACATACATCTACCACGTGGCCTACATCATCGGTGGCTCAGAGGTAGTTTCACTTTATTGGGGTAGGTTACATTGGGTTGTGGGGTCTCTCTCTCTCTCTCTCTCTCTCTCTCTCTCTCTCGGAGATTTTCACATGGCTCCTCACTCTTTGGAGCCTCACATCTTCTCTTGTCTTCAGTCTTCTTCTCGTGGCAGCTTCTCTCCACGCGTCCGTCTCTTCTTTCAGTCTTCTCGGGGTCATCTAAGGACAAGTCTGTGGCAATCCACACATAGCGAGGCTCTTCACCTGGCTTAGCAATATCAATCTTTTTTGCATCTTCTGGACCATCATATGAAACCCCTGGCACGCTTGGTTTTTGTCGCATGGGTTGTTGAAGAACAATCTTCCGATCTTGAAGAGTGTACTGTGTGAAGTTGGGGGGAACATTGAGACCTTGTTCTTGTCCACTTGAGTCTTCACTCATTGAAGACCATGTGGTTTTGAGCTCTCCTTTGCCATCTTGCATCAGATTTTTTTGTTCAACCGTTATCTTTGCACTTCCGACACTCTTTTTTGAATCGGTTTTAGACTTGAGTTTTGGTTTTTGTTTCTTCATTTTTTTACGATTTTTGCTAACAGTTTTTAGCTTTTCGCCTGCTTGGAATCCATCTGATCGTTTTACTTGGTCGTTGATACTATCTTGTGCTTGGACATAGTATAGATATCCATTCTTTCCTGATGAGAAGTGAGGTGGTGGTCGAGAGTGTTCACTCTTAGACTCCTCCTTTTCTTTTTGTAGTCTCATTATAGAAAATTTTTGAGGTCATTTTGGGGCCCTGTAAGGAAGTTTGACCAGAATATTCCCTCCAAAAAGGGGGCATCGGATAAAATTTTTGCAAACGAACTCCAAATTTGTCGGACCTCACATATTTAGATTCTACTCTTCAAAAGCTATCCATTGATATATAACACGATAGGGTTCGGAGAAGGGACAAGATAGATACCTAGAAGATTCCTTTTTGCTTGGAAAAGATTCACGTTACGTGAATCTTTTCCAAGCAAAAAGGAATCTTCTAGGTATCTATCTTGTCCCTTCTCCGAACCCTATCGTGTTATATATGTTACGTGAATCTTTCCCAAGCAAAAAGGAATCTTCTAGGTATCTATCTTGTCCCTTCTCCGAACCCTATCGTGTTGTATATCAATGGATAGCTTTTGAAGAGTAGAATCTAAATATGTGAGGTCCGACAAATTTGGAGTTCGTTTGAAAAAACTTTATCCGGTGCCCCTTTTTGGAGGGAATATTCCGGTCAAACTTCCTTACAGGGCCCCAAAATGACCTCAAAAGTTTCCTAATGCTCACGTCGTTCCCTCTCATCTTGTTTACGGACTCTCTTATGGCTCTTACAGCATTTACGTTTAGGTCGGCTTCGAGGGATCTCTACTTGAACCTCCCTTCCTCTCAAGAGTAGGCGTGCCTTTCCTAACTCTTCCTCAGGGATTATCACATCATTATCAAAATCAGAGTCCCATCCATATTCCTTATCAGTATCATTAGCAGATTCGAGTGTTAAATCCTCCACTGAGACTTCCTCTACATGCAGTGCTGTTGTGGATGCATTCCTATAGTACAAATCATCTAGAAGGTCACGTGGTTGTACCATTCGTATAGGAATAATGTCATATCCATCTGAGTCACAAAATTGAATTGGCTTAGGCAAAGCACAGGTCGATAATGTTGTAAGGACATGACTCCATTCTAGTGGATCAATTAAATGCTCAGGGAAGGGTTGTGGAATGTATGCCTCGTCTGATACACTTTGATTACCCTTAAGTCTCTCAGTGTTGAAATCCTTACATGAGGCTCCACACATCCACAGATCTTTTCGCTCGTCTGACAATGTAACTCTTGAGCCCTCAGATGAAGCAAAATCAAACTCATCTATTGGAGACCTTGTTACATCACGATAGGAGTGATTCCTTAGGTTGACCCTTGTGATGACCGAATCATGTCGGAGGTACAAATAATTGTATCCCCAATCTTGAATCATTTGAAATTGTCGCATGAATGGTCTACCCAATATCACTTCATAGTTTGGATGTTTTCCAAAATCCACTACTGCAAAGGTGTGCTCATATTCAATCCCACATGTGGTGACCAATATGTTCTCAAGCAGCCCAAGGGGGTGTTCTAAGCTTCCATCTGCTATAGCTGCAAGCGCATCCTGGTACTCCTAATAGCTGGTTTGCCCCACTTTTCCCAAATGGGCCTTGTCACAATGCCCACTCCTACACCACTATCAAGTATTGCAGTTGAAGCTACTTTTCGCACTTCTAATGGGAGGGTAGCATTTCCGTGATCGTCCTCACAAAATTTTCCTACTTTGTTGATAGGAACTGGCAAAACATGCTTTGTCTCAGGGTGTATAGTACACTGATGGTGACCCTTTTGTAGCAATACCTGCTGTGACAAATATGTGGCAATATCATTCCACAACTCAGGTCGAAGCTTTATCAAATCAAGCAAAGGTAAGGTACAAGCCACTGGTGCTGACAAAATAGCTTGCACGATACCCATATCCATCTCCTTTGTCAACCTTTTATGCATCGAGGGTATCCTCAAGGTTTGAGAACAGTTCTCATATTCTCCCAAATATGATGGTAAGGTTTTCATTGTATGCTTACTTCTAGGAGAAATAATTGTTTGAACTTCCTCCTGGATGCTTGGGCATCTAAAGTTGTTTTCTGTGCCCCTGGTAAAATCCACCTCAGAGAATGGAGGTGAACTAATAGAGGATATATTCTCATTAACTTTCTCATGAACTGCTGCCCACATCTCATTTGCCATGTCCTCGTTAGCATCAATAACTTCATCATTGCATGGGAAGACAAGGCTAGGTGGTGGCAGAATACCTCCTTTTAATTGGGTGTCAAATGGTGAAGACCTTTCGCTATGAGCTTGTGAAATGAGCTCACTTTTCATTTCCCGACTTGATGACACTTCTGGTATGGTTTCTAATGTTGGCTTAAGAGAGGTTGGGCCCCGAGGAATAGGTGGAGGTGGTCCTTCAAGTATTGACTGAGCTTCCCTAGTGAGTTGCTGATGTACAGCTAGATTGATCTTCTCCTCACGAGGGTTTGGTATTCTTGAAGCTTCTTGGGTAGCTCAGATAAAGCTGGAATGCGACTTCTATGAGCATCAATGATGGCATCTAGAGTCTTATTCACCTTATCCACAAAAACAGAACCCCCAGAATTATCCTCGGTCGTACTAGCCTCAGCTTGTTTAGCACTAGGCCCAGGTTGAGGTTGATGCTCCTCATGCACTTCTTGGGATGTAAAAGTTTTATCCCTCATGTTTTGTTTAGAGATTTCTTGAGAACTAGTGGATGCACTTTTAGTTCGCTTATTTCTTGAGAACTAGTGGATGCACTTTTAGTCAGCTTGTTTAGCACTAGGCCCAGGTTGAGGTTGATGCTCCTCATGCACTTCTTGGGATGTAAAAGTTTTATCCCTCATGTTTTGTTTAGAGATTTCTTGAGAACTAGTGGATGCACTTTTAGTTCGCTTGTTTCGGTTCTTTTTCCTCCTAGTGGTCTTTTTTTTATTGGAATGTAGGGTTTTGTCCACTAGATTTGTCTTTGCATCCCTAGTTCGAGGTGTCTCATCAGTTTGTATTTCGGCATTTCGTGTCTGTGATCTAGTCATGACTCTAAGTGGCACGACATCCTCATTCTCTGATGAAGGTGGTGATGGAACTGCCCTTACAAGGTTTAGTGAGACCTTTTGTTGAGAGGTGCCTTCCTCATGTGGTTTCAGCAAACAATCCTTTGGGAAGTGTTCTACACAACACCCTAGACAATATCTTTCAATTGGTGGAAACTCTGGTACTGTTGTATTAGATCGAGCTGTTTGCCTTGAGCGATGTGGACAATCACGAGCCTAATGGGATTCTCCGCACTCATAACAGGGGCCCATTGGTTTGGCTTCTACTTTCCTTTGCTGCCATTGACCTGAGGGACTTGGAGTCCTAGGTTGGTAGCTGCCTAGCAACATCAAAGAATTTTGTTCCCCTGGTTGAGCCTCGAGTGCTTGGCTTGGGTATGCGGGACTTTCAAAGAGATTTTCTTTGGATGAATATGATGTATATTCCTCCTCCACATAACCTGGGTTTACCAAGTCTCTACACATATTTGAATTGTCATAGTCAACAACCCTCATAGGAGCAGTCCCAGGAGCAGGAGGTTGAGCACCAAGAACAGGTCGTGCTTGCTCTTGTGCCATCGGTGGCTTACGTTCAAAATTAGCATACTGTTGATGCATTTGTGGAGTCACTCCACCCCTTTGCTGCTCACGTTCCTGTCTCATTCTTGCAATGCGAGTACATTCCTGTGTGGTGTGGGTAAAGTTCTAAGCACAGGCCTGGCACCACTTCTTTGTGGGTTGGTTTGTGACTAGAGGAGAAAAGGTATTACATTCTTCGGTTTTATGGTTACCGCCACATGCTCCACAAAGATGAGGACCTGTAGGTAGTACACTCCTCATTCTCTGCTGCTGCTGTTGTGGCTACATGGGTGGGCGATAGGTTTGTCCCAATCTCCTTAGTACTAGGTTAGCTATCTGGTCTGGATTTACTAGCGCGCACTAGACCCTGAACTTTGGTCATCACCCCACTGATCTCTAGGTTTCACCTCAGGGCTTGAACCATCTTGGAATTTGAAGTTATCTGTGAAATCCATAGCATCATGGTGGCAACACTCATTGAAATTTGTATGCTTCTTTGCATAGATATGTGTATGCAGTGTTGAATTTTTGAGTCCTTTTAAGAAGAGAGAAATTAATCGACTCTAGGCGGGCTTCTCATCTTTTGGGCAACGATTAATGTACTGCTTCATTCTATTTACACAGTCTCTAACACTCTCAGTCTCGCCTTGCTTGAAAGAGTAGATGTTTGCTACTGTGTCATGTTGAATCCCCATCAAGGAAAAATGAATCTCTCTTCCAAAACTCGTAAAGAAGCGTTGTCTGAAGCCTCTAGTGCCTGAAACCAAGCAAGGGCCTTTCCCTCAAGAGTAAGCCCAAATCCTTCAATTTGAGTATGCTTGTCAGTCACTTGCTCAGCTCGAACTGCTTGCCTAAATGCTGCTACATGGTCATATGGATCTCCCGACCCTTCGTACTTCTTTACCAGTTTCTGGAGAGTTGATGGCCTTACTTGTCTTGAATACTCATCATAGGGCCTACGGCCTCTCACTCTCAGTGGGAATTGTTCCTCTCTTTGTTGGTAAGATGGTCCACACGCATCCCAAATTGGTGTGGGTCGTTGTAGTATAGTGGTGAGTATACTCGCTTGTCTCGCGCGGGTGACCCAGGTTCGATCCCAGGTAGTGACACCAAAAAAAATAAAATAAAATAAAAATAAAAAATTACAAAATATGCAAAGAATATGGACTCCTAAAAAAAACACATAATTTATAGAATTTTTCTATTTCTATTTCTTTTCTTTTCTTTTCTTCTCTTTTTTTCTCAGTGGGAATTGTTCCTCTCTTTGTTGGTAAGATGGTCCACATGCATCCCAAATTGGTGTGGGTCCCCTATTACCAGCCTCACCAACCCCCTCCAAAGATCTTGTCACCCGCATTTCAGGAGGTGCATTTATGGGAGGCCGAGTTGGCTCCCTTACCCTCCGATTGTCATAGTGAGAAAAATGTTATTGTGGTGTGATCTGTGGTCGCACTTTTGGTGGACAATATCTTGGTGCTAGAGTTGGGCTACTAGCAGTGGTCCACTTTGATGTTGAGGGTCCCTCTCTAGTGAACTCTCATAGGGGAGGAGCAACAGTTTCTCCAAGTCTCTCCTGGTTTAGCTGTATTTGTTGCTCAAGACACTTCCATGAATAATGGTTGTCCTTTCCACGTGAGTTCCCGAATCTCCTTCCAATCTAAGGTTTGGTATTCACTCGGGGGGTCACTCACAAAAAAATGTGAATATCACGTGTGTTCAACAGAAGCATAACTTTAATTTATGAAACTTACAGAAATATATTTACATAAGGGTATGATTTAAATTTTTTTCAAAAAAAATTTACAGATTCATAAAGAAAAGGGGATATTATATAGATTAAAAAATTCACAAATAAGGGATTTAAAATATAGGCCTTGAACGCACGCGATAAGGATATTTTACATATAGTGACCCCCCCGAGGGTATTCATTGGCCCATTTATCAACGATTCGGTTCATGTGTCCTGCAAGCTTCTCAACTACCACCACCAGTGCTAGAGGAAGATCTAGCTCTGGCAATCTAGTTGTGGCATAATATCCCTCTAAAGAGTCTTTATAGACCTCTTGAAGTGGGTCATCCTGTAAGACCTTTGTCATTGGAATTTGTCGTACAAACTTCCATTGGTTCTCAGTCCCCTGATCCATTTTGCTCTTGCCTTTCCTATCCCTTTCCAAATTTAGATCTACAAGAAGTAAATCATCTATGGATGGCTTTGAGGACTGGGCATTGGATGGTCCTGGCATGTTCGGCTCAATGAGCCAATCATCTCTAGACTCCCTTGCTCTGGAAAGCTTTGATAAGTCTAAGAACTCGGTTTTAGAGAGCTCCCCTAATTTGTCTACATTCTCTGGATGGTAGGTGACTTCGTAAAACGAACACCATCTCCACCCATGTACATGTTACCCTGGTCATTGACTAGAGGTGCTCTATCAAGTTCTGAGAAAAAGTCTGCAATCTTAACGAGATACCGTTGTTGTGGATCTCTAAAGATCTCAGCTCCTTGAGCATTCGTGTAGACATATTGGAGTCTCACATTGAGTGTTAACCCCATGGTGTCGGCTTCAAATGGATTAAAAGATCTTGTGGTGGGTGTTCTATTTGGGACTAAGGGATGACTATTTGACGGCCCTAGATTGTCCATGGACAATGAGCTGGTTGTTTTGGAAAGGGTATCAGATTGGGATTCGAAAAAGGTTTCAGCAATATCTGCCAAATTTCCTACCGATTGGGTCCCACTTTCCTGCATAGGTACTCTAGAAGGTGCCCTAGGCCCTTGGCAGAGCCTATAAGACGTCCCGACCGCAAGTGCATAAGATCAATTTTTTTTTGTTTTTGTTTTCGTTATGTTTTGTTTTGTTTTTTCTTTCTTTCTTTCTTTCTTTCTTTATATATATATATATATATATATATATATATATATATATATATATATATATATATATGTATGTATATATATATATTTTTTTTTAAACCCTACCTAACCACTAAATGCAACTAAAATAAATATGTGTGTAACTATCTATCCTTTTTTTAAAAAATTTTAAAAAAAATGCAAGTACTCTAATTATGCAAAAAATTACAAAAAAAAATTAAAAAAATAAAAAATAAAAAATTACAAAACATGCAAAGAATATGGACTCCTAAAAAAACACATAATTTACAGAATTTTTCTATTTCTATTTCTTTTCTTTTCTTTTCTTCTCTTTTTTTAAATATTTTTTTTAAACTAATTAAACAAGAATACTAACTATGTATAAAATTACAAGAATTCTAAAAAAATGTATTGTTTTTTTTATTTTATTTTTATTTTTTTAATCTTTCTTTTTTTCTTTCTTTCTTTTCTCTCTTTTTTTTTAAAAAAATTATTGTTTTATGGTTTTTTTTCTTTTCTTTTATTTATTTTTTATTTTTATTTTTTTATAAATAAAAATAAAAAACAAAAATAAAATAACAAAATTAAAAAAAATACTAACCTTATCGTTATCTCCTCCGACGGATCGTGCGGCTTCAGATTCCTTGCTGCACCCACGCACCTTCTGCAACAACGGCCCCCACGCAACGACAACCACCGCTTTCTTTTTAGCCAGCTCTGCAGCCCTCAGGCGCGCCGTGCTTAGCCTTCGTCACACCTCCACGGCCACTTCCTTCCACACGCCTTCGTCTACTGCTGCTGCGCCAGTCACCTCGACCCACCTCCAAAGATCTTCTGCTTGCCAGCCGCCTCCACTGCTGCTCCTCCTCGCCTTCCAGTGCTGCAACCGTCACTGGTGGCTTCGCCCTAGCGCCTGGTCAGACCACCGCCTTCATTTGCTTCTACCAGCAGCCCCGCCGGGCCCCACGCAACGACGACCACCGCTTTCTTCTTTGCCGGCCTCAGCTGCCTGCTTTTGCTACCCAGCCTTCGCTCTCTTCGCCTCCACAGCTCGCTCTTCAGCTATTGCGCCACCGGCTGCTGCCAGCTGCTTCGACGCCACCTCCACTTCACCTCCTTCCACGGCTACGTCAGCTGCAACCACTGCTAGGCCTTCCGCCTGCTGCCCTTTTCCACTCGGCCGGCTTCCACCTCCGCTTTCTCGCCCTACGCCACCACACGCGGCCACCCTCGCCGTTCACCTACTGCCAACGCCTTCTACAAGCTGCAGCCCGCCTAACTCCACGCTTTGCTAGTTTTTGGCCACGCAGCCACAGCCATCAAGAGCCCTAAGTATCTTTTTGTTGCATCCTTGCATTGATCTTCACTCGTCACGTAATATGCCTAAGGTCAGATGGAGGGGGAGAGTACTTCTCCAATGAGTTCTCTGAATTTATGAAGAAGAATGGTATTTGGAGACAGTTTACATGCAGATACACTCCGTAGCAAAATGGAGTTGCTAAGCAAAAAAACAGGCACATTGCTGAGATTGCGCGAGCATTGATGGAAGAGAAGAATATGCCGCATAGCTATTGGGCTGAGGCTTTCTACAGTAGTTTACATCATGAACAGGACTCTGACTACTGCAGCCATACATGATGTAACTCCAAAGGAGAGGTTTACTGGCAGAAAACCTGATTTGTCTCATCTGAAAGTCTTTGGATGCATTGCATATGTGCATGTACCAGATGAGCTGAGAACTAAGCTGGATGCAAAAGCTGAAAAATGTGTGTTTATTGGGTATTTTCTTGAGGAGCAAAAGGGATACAGGTGTTATAACCCTGTTACACGTGAGTTGAGGGTAAGCAGGGATGTTGTTTTTAATGAGATGAGCAGCTAGTATATGCTAAGAAACTCTTGGGGCTGATGAGATGAGCATATGCTAAGAAGCTGTTGGGGCTGATGTGAGTGGAAATGTGGTTGCACAGAATGCAAGTCAGCAATCACAGTCTTTGAGTGGACCAAGAGAGTCCTCATCTAGTGGTTCAGTTTGATAGACCATGGAGTGGCAGGCTGCCTCATAATACCAGTCCTACAAATGTGATTAGTACATCACATAAAGGCAAAGAGAAAGTGGTTGAGCCCCTTAGTATGCCTGACATTTCTACAGGGCATTCTCATGTTGATGGAGAATCTAGTGGCTCAAAGATGAGCCTTGATGATGAGGAACTTGGGATACGAGCTATGAGAACACCTAGTGTAAAGAAGGCTATGGAAGCCATGAATGCAAAGCTGCGAAGATCTGGGAGAGTGAAGAATCCTGTGTGCAGAGGTTTACCTATGATGGTTATGTGGCACATAACTATGCATACATGGCAAAAGTTGTACAGGTTGTAGAGCCCACATGCATTGATGAGGCTGTTGGAAATGTGTGTTGGGAGAAAGCTATGGATGAGGAGATGATGGATGCACTATATGGAAATGAGACTTGGGATTTAGTGCAATTGCCTGAAGGCAAGAAAGCCATTGGATGCAAGTGGGTGTACAAAGTAAAACATAACAGTGATGGAAGCATAAGCAGGTACAAGGCTATATTGGTAGCCTATCAATGAGCTAGAATTAATGGAAGATATTTTTAACTATGAACTTTTCCAGTTGGTTATGTATCCAGTGTCTTCGTGTATTCATTTTGATGCGTAAACACTGTTTCTTTAGATATTTGGGAAAGTAAAGTGTTAAGTTCCATTAAAAGCAAATTTCAAGATGTATTTCCTGATGAATTGCCTCATGGATTACCTCCTAAATGAGAGGTGGACCATAAAATAGAGCTAGTACCAGGGGGCGAAACCTGTTAGTATTCGTCCCCGTATCGGCTTAGCCAATCTGAGGAGGATGAGGTAGCCAAACAACTAGCTGAATATTTGAGGATGGGTCAAATTAGACTAAGTAAGTCTCCTTGGGATGCACCAGTTCTCCTAGTTAAGAAAAAGGATCAAGGTACCTGGAGGATGTGTATTGATTATAAACGTCTTAACAAGGTTACAATTAAAAAATAGATACCCATTACCTAGATCAGATGATCTTATTGATAGGTTGCATGGAGCTAAGTATTTTACAAAGCTTGACTTGCGAACCGGTTATCATCAGATCCGTATAGAAAGGAAGATGTTCCTAAAACTGCTTTTAGGACAAGATATGGCCAGTATGAATTTTTAGTGTTACCCTTTGGTCTCACTAATGCACCAGCAACTTTCCAATAAATGATGAATGATATATTTTGAGATTTGTTAGGAAAATGTGTGGTAGTTTTCTTAGATGATATTTTGATATACATTAAAACTTTGGATGAGCATGAGAGTCATCTTAAAGAGGTTCTAGGAAGGCTCAAGAAGAAAAAACTGTATTGTAAATTATCTAAGTGTGATTTCTTTAAAAAGGAATTGTTATATTTAGGTCATAAGATCTCTCGGGATGGCTTGAGTATAGATTTGGATCGGATCCAAAAGGTTTTGGAATGGCCAGTTTCACGTACGGTAAAATAGCTATGATCTTTCTTAGGTTTTGTGGTATTTCTTCAAAAATCTGTTAAGGATTATTTGAAGTTGATTGTACCTTTTACCAATCTTCTTAAAGGTAAAAATAAAAAGTCCAATTCTCCAATTGGTTGGAATGATAAGCTACAGGAGGCTTTTGAAATTTTGAAAAATAAAGTTCGAGATGCTCCTGTGTTAGCTTGCCAGATCCTAGCAGACCTTACATTGTTGAGACTGATGCTAGTAATTTTGTGGTAGGCGCAGCTTTATTGCAGGATGGGAAGCCTGTGGCCTTCGAGATTAAGAAACTCAATAATGCACAAACTAGGTACCCAGTTCAGGAGAAAGAGTTGTATACAATCATTTATGCTTTAAAGGCATGAAGACAGTATCTTTACGGGTCCCAGTTTATGGTCTTGATAGATCATCAATCTTTACAGAGTATATTTGTGATCAACGGGACTTAAAAGGTAGAAAAGCCAGATGGGCTGAGTTGATGCAGGATTTCGATTTTATGATTAAATACAGAAAGGGTAGCTTAAATCGCATTGCTGATGCATTGAGTCGAATTGGTAAAGTTAATGGACTTTGCTTCACTGAGATTAATTCTAACTTGTACGATTCACTTAGGGAAAAATGCAGCACATATATTTTCTTTGGAAAATATTAGAATTTGGCAAAATCAAGATCCAACTCTAAAGTAGATCAAAACTTGGTGAAAGGAAAAGCCAACCAATTTTTTCTTTGGAATGGTCTTTTATTCCGAAATGATAAGGTTTGCATGCCGGATGTGTCGGAAATTAAGTTAAGGATCCTATTTGAGTGCCATGACGCACCATCTCGGCAGGACATCCTAGCATACAACGTACCTTGGCTTTAGAAATGAAAGATTTTATTCAAAGTTATGTGGTCCGATGTCATCAATGTCAGATAAACAAGGCTAAACGCCTTAAATCTGCTATGTTATTCTATCTAGAAAGTGGGAAAGTATTTCCATGGATTTCATTATGGGACTTCCACATACCAGCAAGGGTCACGATGCCATTTGGGTAGTCATCGTGGATAGATTGACAAAGATGGCTAGGTTTTTACCCACCACAAAAACAACAGTTAAAGCTTCGAAATTGGCATACCAATTTGTTAAGCAATTGTTTAGACTAAATGGTCTACCTTCTGATATTGTGAGCGATCGGGACTCTAAGTTCATGGCTATTTTTTGGCATGAAGTTTTCAAGAAATTGGAAACAACTTTAAGTATGAGTTCCTTTGATCATCGGCAATCTGATGGGCAAATAGAGCAGGTGAATCAGGTTGTAGAGGATATGCTTCGTGCATATGTCTCTGGAAAACCATCAAATTGGGAAAAGTATCTTCCACTGATGGAATTTGCCTATAACAGTTCTAAACATACGGCTACGGGTTTTAGTCTGTTCATGCTTATGTATGGGTATCAACCTAGAGCACCTATTGATGTTTGTCTTAAGGACATTGAGCTTAATGCATCGAGGGATTTCTTGCGTGATATGCAGGAAATGCTAATCGAAGCTCAGGATTCTATCAGGAGTGATCAGGAATAGAGCACGGAGCGTTGGTTTATTTAAAAGTTCCTAAAGACTCTCAAACTTTATCAATGGGAAAATGCTCAAAATTATCTCCTAGATATTGTGGTCCATTTCAAGTTATACATTGAATTGGCACGGTTGCGTATGAACTAAAACTGCCTCCACATGTTAGAGTTCATCCAGTCTTTCATGTCAGTAGATTGAAAGAGAAGCTGGGAGGTGAGGATAACACAATTACTCCTTAAGAACTCCTTGAAGTCGAAGATTTAACTTATGTTCCACACAAACCTGAAAAGGTACTTGAATTCAGGGAAAGGAAACTTCGTAGAGTCGACTAATCCTTGAGGTTAAAATTTTGTGGAAAGATGGGGAAATAGAGGATTCGACTTGGGAGTTGGTTGAGAATGTTCAGGATAGATTTCCTTCTTTTCATTGCAAGAGTGCAATGTTTTGAGAGAGGGGAAGTATGTTATGTGCACATTATATGTGCATATACTAGGAGGCTAACCCACATTAGACTTGTAAGTATGGGAGCATGGGAACAAGAGCTCTAGTGGAGCATGGGTTAGGACTAACCTTAAGGTTAGGGTCAGGCATCCAAGGGTCACACATGGGAAATGGAGAGTCAAGAGTCACTTGAGGGCCCTCCTATATAATAGGGGCATGGGGCACACTCAAGGGATGTTCTCTTGTGTAGAGGATTGTATCTACATTCTTGCCATTTCACTATAGAGCTGAGTGCTGTTGTATTGGAGTTGTACCTCTTGGTGGTAAGTGACACTAAGGTTAAGGTATGTGGTACTCCATTATATTTCATGTGTGCAACCCTTGGGCTCGGGGGTGGTTGGGTGTGGTAGAGTTTATGCCTGATTTATGCATGTTGATTATCTAGAGAGATCTCCGGGTTTTAACAATACTTAACTTGTTGCACATGCTCATACCAGTATGCCTTCACTATGTAAGACCTAGCCATGTGTGGTATTGCCACCCATCCATTTGTGCCTTCATGCTTAACTCCTTTTCTACTACACATTTGAGAATGTAAAAGTCTGCACCTTCGACATTGGTTTCCTCACAATTCATCACTACAAAGTTGTCCCTGACACAAAGAGCATCAGATAGAGCACCACGATGACCCGCATATGTTGGACCATCAAAGAATCCAAATCCCTCATTTTTTAATCTGTCTTCATATGTTGGACCATCAAAGAATCAAAATCCCTCATTTTTTAATCTGTCTTCATCTTCCACCTATTCATCCTCATCATTATCCTCCGCTTGTTGAGACTATACTGTAGTACTACCAACTCTCCATATGCGGTCAGTTGACACATCTTCTCCACTAGCCTTGCATACAGAAATCACAAAAACATGACAACCTCTTTCATCTCAAAGAAAAAGAGCTACTTGTTGGATACCCATTCACACAATGTAGGGAGCATGTATTTGGGATAGGTTTGCAGTCCCACTTTGGTGATCTTTGCACCTCACTTACTTTGATTTCCTAGAAGGCATGAGTTTTAACCAATCCACTGCATTCAGCAGCTTCAAACCTAGCCCTAAGGAAAACTCATTAACATCATATTTCAAAATTACACCATTCAACTTGAAGTGAGTGCTCTACCAGAGCACCTGCCCCATCATGTTGCCCTTTTCCATGACCTGAAGCAAAGAAGTTCCAAGTCATCTCAATTCTTGTCAACTCAAAGAATCTACCTGCAAAGTAGAATGGTCACTTTACATTGAACTGTGAAACTACTCCATCAGACCACACCTAATGGCTCTTATACTGAACACCTTGAATTTTCAGCCATGCATCATGCAAAAGAAAGAAATGTTGCACAAATAAAGTATCATGCACCTTATTGTCTGAGATATAGTAATGTGTGCTCTTCTTCAACTCACCTTTGTTAGTGCGATAATAACATATATGCACCAAAATAATGACCTAGTTAGAATACCTATGCATGGACTATATTTCATTTCGCTCCTTAAATGAGTAATTCTCAGCAAAGTCTATGACTAAAACAACAACATCACCTGAAAATTGCGATACGCATACCTTAAACTGCTCATCCTGCCACTTGTAAATGAAGTTATGTCTAATGTGAAGAAGCTTAAGTGAGATTAGAATAGGCTAACTATATCCCTACATTACGTCTTTATATGTCTTTATATGTCTGAGATCTTTTCTCTTCTTTAACTTCCCATTGTTGTCTAAACATGTTCTATATTTTGAAAGACCTTAACAGGGAGCAACCGTAGTTATTCTCAGTCGTCTCTTGGGCATAAATAGGCAATTTGTGCACATCACATGAAGAACATGTTCCCATGAGACATTTATATTTATGAAATGTGGACCGATTTGGTTTTGGGAAAAAGTACCAATTCCCAAATATCATTCACACTCTTGTATGCATGTTGAGTTGAATCATAAATGTATGACCGAGAATGTCTCACACATAGAGCGCAAGTACATGTACAACCCACTCCATGCATGCCAAATTATGCATTGCGCATGTGATTGAATGAATCTTTCAAAAAAATCATCTGCACATGTGCAATGCAACAACAGTTATACCATCCTTCATCTTACAAACAAAGTACGGCTTCAGGACCTTGAAATCTTGTAGTAGTGAGATTTCAATTGATGGATACATATCGTAGAATCATCGATAGATCTGCAACTACCATGAACACAACAAAAAAGGTGTTCAATTCTACTTCAGTTAACACATGAATCTAGAGATGATAATTGCAAGTACATTAGTGCTAGCTACACAATGCAGACAATTTGATTTGAATCATCTCTTTAAATCTCCAAAAACTATCTTTAAAGTTCTGGAAAAGTAAAAAGCTATGTAGAACTATCTTTAAATCTCCAACAACTAACTTTAAAGTTCTAGAAAAGTAAAAAGCTATGTAGAACTACTTTAAAGCACTAGCTATATTCAACTCTCATCGCTTTAAAGTTTAGTCTAACCAATTCATTGCTATCAAGTGGTGTCAAAATTCTTTAAAGTTATTCCCACGACCTTATACATCTATGTCAAAGGACTAAAGCTATGTCAAGGGATTTTAAAATGTCTTCAAAATTTTACATAAAGCTTTAAAGCTATGTCTCCATGATTCAAATATGTTTCCATGTCCATTCAAGGGAGAATCAAATAGCTTTAAAGCCTCCAAAATTTCATCAACACATGTCTCAATGTTTTAAAGCTTTCAAAGCACAGAAACAATGCTATAAAGCTCTGTAATAGCCTTAAAAGCTTTGTGACATCAATTTAAAGCTTTGTAAACATACAACATTACTTTAAAGCATTCACAGAGTGCTTAGAGAGGAAAGATAAATGCATGAAATCTCTCTAGCAATGCTTGAAACTAGCCTTAAGCTACTAAAAGCAATGCTTCATAGCTTTGTTGGACCTTTATTGTGCATCAAGGGTCATATTCTAAAAGACACTTTGAAGTAGGTTGTAACTGCTTTTAAGGTTTGTGAAAGTTCTTCAAAGCAATGTCTAAAGCTTTGAAGTAGTAAAGTTAATGCTTTTAAGCTCTATAAATTAGCTTTACAGCAAATTTTCACTACTATGAAGCAATGTTACAAAGCTTTGTTGCACTCTAAATTTGCATCAAGCAGACATCTCAAGCAGACATCTTGAGTAGGAGTATGCAATGAGCTAATGCAAGAAAAAGGTTCGCTATATGTATTGACATATAAAGAGTTATAATTATGGTTTTATGAAAGTATACCTAAGGCTCATCAAGGAGATGGATAGGATGAAGATGTTTTTGAAATATGTTTCTATGATTATCCATGTCCATCCCTACTGTTTGTTCTTCAAAGCAAGAAGTAACCACCTTACAAATCTTGCATATTTTTCTATCATAAAGTGACGTATTATCAAGCCTTGCACGTGCCTCTTTACTATGACATTCCTTTCTCTTCATCGCAGCCCAATACTGCTGAATCGACTCTCGAGCACTATCCTTGTCACCTGAATGTGCACACTCTCTTCCACCATGGCCTTGAAACACAGAAAATCATGCATTTGGTCATTTTAAATGACACTAATACCTTGGCAACAAAAGAAGAAGTGATAAATATAGTGTAATGAGCATTCTTACAAGCATTTTGAAGTGCTAAAACAAATCCATCCTTGCTTGAGGACTAGCCACTTCTTGCAGTAGCTGGTCCAAAGAAAGATTCATACTTGCTTGAGAAAAACCACCTTGCTGGCTGACTGTGATTGCTATTGTGATCCATCCATCCTTGCTTTACCTTGAAAAAATTGATAGAAAGAAGAAAACAACATTAACAAGTCAGGAGCTGTTCTGGAGAGAGAGAGAGAGAGAGAGAGAGAGAGCTCTAGTGAGCTCTAAAGATTACACACACACACAATATATATATATAACTTCCTTTGTTTAGGAAAGGTAGATGGGGCATAGACAACATATCTAACATTGAGCAAAGCTCTGAAGAGAGAGATATAGAGAGAGAGGGGGGAGAGAGAGTATTAAGGGCAGTACACTTACCCTGTAGTAGCAAGTTGGTCACCTTGGCTATGTAAGGTGAGTCGTAAGGTGTGTGGACTGTGGGGGAAGAAGGTAAACAGAGAGTTGCAGAAACATTTTGAAAGAGTGGATAGGGAGGGAAGGCACCCACGTTCTTAGGAGTTACACAATTTTGCAGCCCTGCTACCTTTGGGTGGTACAATTATAGCAATTATTTAAAAACCTACAACTACTTCTTTAAACACCCACATCACCAAAATTGTAAAATAAACACATATACTGAAGTTCCCACTTCACCAAAAATGTAAAAATGTAAAAGGACTAAATATACCAACATATATACCAAAAATTGTATATATGCATATGTCTCAAAAATCCTGGCTTTAGAGCCATGCCCAAAGCATTGGCAAGGACAATGCTTTATTGTCCACACTTTCTTGATTACACCCATACACACACACACACACATGTGTGTGTGTGTGTGTGTATGTATATATATATACACACACACACACATATTATGTATATATATATATGTATGTATGTATGTATGTATGTATGTATACACACATATATGCACACACACATATGCATGCATGAGATGCGCGCACACACACACACACACACATATATATATGTACATGTATATGCATATGTATGTATGTTTGTATGTATATATATATATGCACACACACATACGCACGCAAGAGACATGCACACACACACACACATATAGCTAAAGGTACACACACACGCACGCACGCACGCAAGAGACATGCACACACACACACACACACACACACACACACACACACACACACATATAGCTAAAGGTACACTTAGGAAAATTGGTCAAAACTAGGGCCTTGTAAGATATCCACGTTAGAGGTTGATTTGGACACTTGGCCAAAACTAGGGCCTTGTTAGAACTCCATGTTAGAGGTTGATTTGGACACTTGTTCAAAACTGACCTTGTTACAAATCCATGTTAGAGGTAGATTTGGACAATTGGTCAAAACTAGGGCCTTGCTAAAATCCATGTTAGAGAAGATTTGGACACTTGGCCAAAACTAGGGCCTTGTTAGAAATCCATGTAGATTTTAGACACTTGGCCAAAACTAAGGCCTTTTTAGAAATCGATGTTAGAGGTAGATTTGGACACTTGGTCAAAACTAGGGCCTTTCTAGAAATCCATTTTAGAGGTAGATTTAAACATGGCCAAAACTAGGGCCTTATTATAAATCCATGTAGATTTGGACACTTGGCCAAAACTAGGGCCTTGTTAGAAATCCATATTAGAGGTAGATTTGGACACTTGGTCAAAACTAGGGTCCTGCTAGAAATCCATGTTAGAGGAAAATTTGGACACTTTGTTGGGGTAAAGGCATTATGCCCACCCTTATAGTGTGTACAAGCCCATAAGTTATAGTACGTAGTACACTTAGTACTTTTAATGTACTAAGTGCACTGTGTACTAGTGTAATATACATGTGTGATAGGGGAGTCACACACTCATTCTGATGAGTTGACTTATCCCCACAACTCTCTCTCTCTTCTTCTCTCTGTGTGTTTGTCTCTCACATGAAACCCTAACCCTAATTCTTCTCCCATCAAAACTGGTATTAGAGCCTTGGCAAACAGAACTACAGAGACTTGCTGAACACTAAGCCTTCAAATCTCTCTGTGATCGCTTTGCTTATAGGCAGTAGCTCTCGCTTCACACACCCTTAGCCTTTGAATCTCGAGTGCAGGGCAGTGCGCAGCATGTATGCGTCACTCACGGGCAGTGCTACATCGCTTCATCTACAACAGCGTAGCAGCAACGTGGTGAGGCCGGAGGAGTGCAGGGCATACCCATTTACACGTAGCAAGGCGTTGGGCGTTAGACGACCTGGCCACAAGGCATAGCAACGCAACCATGCTGGGGGCCGAACATCTCTACTTGAAGAAGCGTGGCATTTCTGGTGCTGGTTAGCGTATTGCTGGCAGCGGCGTACCCATTCGCACTGTACTTTGCTGCCCAGCAGAGCTGGGTGTAGGCAGCCCAGTAGATGTGGGCTGCCCAGCCAGCAACGTGGGAGCCAGCAGGCTGCACAGATGTGGGCTGCCCAGCCAGCAGAGCAGCCACGCTGCCCAACCAGGCAGCGCAGAGGGCTGCCCAGCCATCCATACCTGCACAGCAGCAGCAGGCGCATCAGAGAGCTAGCATCAACACACACACAACAACGAGCAGCAGCATCATCATCGTGCAGCACCCTTTTCAGCAGCAGCAGCATCCGATTCAGCAACATCAGCAAGAAGCGCCCCCCCTTTCTACAACAGCATCAACACAAAGAAATTCAGCTTGCAAATTGTAGAAAATCAAAAAATTAAGAGGTATTTACCTTCAATTTTGGGATTTTCCTTGTCAATTATCATCAATTGAGCAGGTACAAGTTGCAATGGCTCGAATTTGAGCACAATTAGCAAAATTGGTGACATTGGTCACATTCAGGATCAATTTGCTAGAAATTGGATGTCAAAATTTGGGGCTTTTGATGTAATTGTGCAATTGGGCATTCATACATGCTGTATGATGTGAGAAATCTCACATTTGGGCAAAATTGCAGCAAATTGCAGTGCAGATCAAAGGGCTTTTGTGCCGATTGGGTTGATTTGCATATGCAGGCACTCGCATTTGATGCTTTGGGCAATGTGTTGATGCCTGTCAAGCACTCAATGTGCCTGTAAATCAAGGGGCTTTTATGTATTGGATGTATATGTGGCCAGGGGGAAGCATTCTGAAGACTTTGGATGCCTACATGTGCGTTAATGTACCATGTATGATCAGAAATTGATCTTAAATCAAGGGGCTTTTCAAGATTTTATGCTTGTTGAGCTTGGCAAAACAGCAGGCAAGACTTTTATGCCTTGAATCCTCAGAAAAGCAGCTTGCAGTCAAGCGGCTTTTGCCCAATTTCTGTTCGGGACTATTGTATGCAGTGATTGGGACTGTAAAAGTCTAATTTTCACTCATTTGGACAGCCAGGAGAGCATTTATTGCTGCTGTACTTGCTGGTACAAATTTGGTACAACTTTGTGCAAGTTTTGGCATGGCTGTACATTGTTTTGAGTGAGGAAAAGGTTCATTTTCAACTGCTGTACTTGCCGGGACAGGTTTGGTACACCATTGGTGAGCACTTGGTACTGCTGTACAGTACTTTGGAAGGGGAACAGAGCACATTTAAGGTGCTGTCCTAAATCTGCAGGCAACCAAATTTTTGGTGATTTCATCACATACACTGGGAGTAGAGTTGCATTTGTGCTTCCGCAGTTGGAGATAAACTTTGGGAGAACAACTCTGAGCACTTTGTGTGCTTTTGGTGCAGTGTTTGCACACTTGCAGGGAGTCAGGCATTGACTGTGACAGGTTGCATATTGCTATGGCAACCACAGGTGAGAGCTCTTCATTGCTTCACATCAAGAAGCTTGAAGGCTCACATAACTATGATATTTGGCAAACCCAGTGCTATAATGTGTTGCTCTAGAAGAAGAAGCACAAGCCTATCAAAGAAAGGGGTGTAATGCCCGCTTCTCTTACTGCTGAAGAGTGGGAAGATATGGATGAGCTAGCAAGATCTACTATCATGTTGTCTGTGTCAGACTCTTTACTTTTTAGCATTCGTGAAGAGAAGACAGCTTGGGGAATGTGACAAAGATTGCACGACTTGTATGCCCAGCAAAGTGCCTCAAGCAAAGTGTATTGGTTAAAGAAACTCATAGGTCATTAGATGAAGGAAGGGGCGTCTATGATAGCCCATCTAAATGAGTTTAATGGTATTGTCAGCCAGGTCATTAATCAAAAGTTGGCAATGGACGATGAGTTCAAAGCCACCTTTCTCTTATGCACTTTGCCAGAGAGTTGGGACACATTCAGGACAGCCACTAGCGATTCGAATGCTATGTTGTCATATGCAGATGTTGAGGGTGCTCTTCTTCAAGAAGAGATGAACACGAAGAACAATTCTGTTGGGGAAAGTCCAATGCAATGAATGCACGTGGGAGATCCCAGCAAAGGGGTAAAAGCCAAGAACGGGGCATTAGGACTTGTTTGGGGTCTTCTTGGGCCCTTTTATTTGGACACTTAGTGAAATGCTTAAAATGCTAATCAAGCTTTGACCAAGCTAGTGGCCTAGGCCTGAAAATGCATTTTTCCTTTTCTACAAAAAAGAAAATAGGCCAAAAGGTGATCTAATCATTAGATCTTCTGTCCTTGGGAAGGAATATGGACCTAACTGCCTTTTTGTCTTGTAGTGAAGTACCTTTCACAAAGAATGTTTGAAAATTTTCGTCACTTTGTTCCCTCCCTTTGTGGAGGTGCTGCAGATCCCACTCTCTCTCTACACTCTCTCTCTAAAACGCGTTTAGGGTGTTTTACTTGGGTAAGGGCTTCTTTTTCTCTCTCTAGGAGCCATGGCCTGCAGATCTGGACCTCCTACTCCATCATCCTCTCCACCAGCTCTCATGGAAGAGCTCACCATCCCCTCTTGTGAAGGTACAGATCTACACATCCTTGCAAGCTGAAGCTCTCCATCTCCATCACTAGCAAGCTCTCCATATCTATCATCCTCTCCACCAGCTCTCATGGAAGAGCTCACCATCCCCTCCTGTGAAGGTACAGATCTACACATCCTTGCAAGCTGAAGCTCTCCATCTCCATCACTAGCAAGCTCTCCATATCTATCTCCTCAAGGCCTCCATTTCCATCTCTGTATCCATCTGCATCTCCTCCACCTCCATCTCCATCACCATCTCCATCTTCATCTCCTCCATCACCATCCACATTTCCATCCTCCACCTCCATCCTCCATCTCCATCACCATCCACATTTCCATCTCTGTATCCATCTCCATTTGCTAGGTACAATGGCTCTACGGGACATCACCAACAAGCAATCAAAGTTTCGCTTGCACGTGGACTTAGACGAGGAGTATGCCACAATGCAAAGTAATCGAACGAAGGGATGTATTCCTGCTGAGGTGCTACGACTTCAAGGTGCAAAAGCCATTGATCTTTGGACTGATGGAAGCATTTATCCCCTTGATCCACAGACTGGTGCACCTCCCCCTTTTCGTAATATCACGCAGGTCGTACGCTTCTTGGGTGATGGTTATAATGGTTTCTTAGGGTACTGTCAGAGGCTCTATTCTTTGTACTTGCAAGAACTCTCAAATCAAAATCACCTCACGAAGCTTCTAAAATTATACAAGGCAGAATAGGAAGAATGTGCGTCAACTTTCATGGCCACAAAGGAACATATGCTGGCTCGAGTCAAGGATCTAGAGAAGGAGGATGCAGAGCAGAAGATGAAGCTTGATGAAGGTGTGGAAAGCAGGGATCGAGCTATAGAGAACTATCTCCGTCTTCGAAACTCAACTCGGAACCTTCGCCGACGTGTCGATCATTTCACTCACCTCCCCGTGGGATATAATGCAAGGCAGCGAAAGCGCAAGCCTCTGAAGGAGGATGCAGAGCAGAAGATGAAGCTTGATGAAGGTGTGGAAAGCAGGGATCGAGCTATAGAGAACTATCTCCGTCTTCGAAACTCAACTCGGAACCTTCGCCGACGTGTCGATCATTTCACTCACCTCCCCGTGGGATATAATGCAAGGCAGCGAAAGCGCAAGCCTCTGAGTCTTCTTTCCAAAGATGGGGGGGCTCACAAGCGACGTGTGCGTCAAACAAGGTAATCACAGCTTCAAAACTAGCATTACATTCCTTTTTCATATAGTTATGTCATTGACTCTGAACTATGTGATGTCCAGGGAATGTGCTAAAGCAATATTAGGTTGTTCCAATACTGAGGAGTCTATCCTTGAGCACATTATTCCAGAGCAGAAAGTAATCAATATGATAACCAATCCAGTAAATGGTGTGTTGCGTGTGTGACAGGATTCAAAAGTATTTTCTCAAGGAATTTGAGCAGATTGTCAGTCCCGTTGACATGCTCACTGTGTGCGACACAGCAGGTATCAGTGATAAGGGATACAGGGCTTTGTATACTTGCATCACAGCACGTCTACGAGGCAAAGGAATGACACGATCTATACTTCCAACACCATACAGTATAGTTATGGCAAGGAAGTCAGCAAACAACAATATTGCCGACTTGCTAGGCGGCTACTACAGATGGGTGGATGGTAGCATGCCAATGTCAAATTCAAAAGATTTTGCTTACAACAAGTTTAACAATGTTTACGTCGAGGTGGAGGCGCTTCAACGAGCTATGATTCAGTTTTATGATATGACATTAGAGGAGACGGATGGAAAGGCTATATTTGTCCTCAAATTGGATGAATGTCAGGTTGTAAAGGGCCAAAGGGTGGAACGTACAAGTCTGACACTCATGAGCATGGCATTGAAGCGAAAGAGCTTAGACGGCGAAGATGAAATAGGTGATGCGGAGAATAACTTGCACACAAAGCGACGCAAGCAAGATTACTTTGGAGTGCAGTCTGAGAAGAACATATGGTGGCAGGCGGCATGGACCCTTCCGCACGAGGACCATGACAATCTGAGGTGGTACTTCACCCGTACAGGTATTCAAGGAGTGATACACAGGCAATCAAATGGTGAAGTCTTGCATGTGCCTGGCACTGGTCACTTTGAAATAGAGTGGCACCTTGGTGGTGATCTCAAGACCCTCAAATGCATGTTGGGAACTAAAAGCGGTGCTAACACTTTGTTTCCATGCATCTTTTGTTGTCATCCAAGGATGCCAAGTGTCGCAATGGGGAAGGCCAAACAATCAACCAAGGTGAAAGGTTGTAAGCAGGCAAGTGCAAAGGGCTCAAATCAATTACAAAAAGGGAAGGGTATGCACGTCTGGCTCAATGGAATTATGAGCTGCAATCAAAGCAAGGCACCATCTCGCGCAGAGGAGGATGCTACTTGGAACCCTATTCTTTCAATTCCACTGTCGCGAGTACATGTGTGTACCTTGCACGCAAGACTTAGAATTCTGGACAAATTATTGATGCTCCACATCAATTATGCTTGGAACATGGAGCCAGAGTCACGGCGAGAATAGGGCATCCAAGAGCTTGAAGTTGTTTTATCATCTGTGGGGCTTCACGCAGGTGCTGTCACCCTCTCTAAGGATCGCAAAAACCCATCAAGTACCCAAGATAACCCTAATAAGATATGTATGGGTGGTGCAAAAGCAAGACACCTGCTCTCAAACTATGGTGAGGCTCAAAGCCATACACATTTTGAATTATGGAAGCAGATTTGTGATGTAACAACCTATCGAGGCAATGAGGCGACACTAGGATTGAAGCGTGCACATGTGTGGGAAGCTTGTGAATGAGATGATGAGGCTTCTTGAGCGCCCGTATCTTGATGAAGCAGAGATAGCTACATTCAAGACTTCGATTGACAGATTCACAGAAGAAATGATCGATGCTTGGGGGGAAACTCATATAACACACTACATGCATATTCTCTATGCGCACAGTTCCTTCTTTCTAGATGAATATGGGTCTCTTGCACTCTGGAGCAACCAAGGCATGGAACGATCACATTACCAAGCCAAGGCGGCCTATTTTAAGAACACGGGTCATGGCGGTGGCAAGGTTCGCAGCAATGTGTTTTAGGAAATGTTCAATTGGTTTTACCGTGCACTTACTGGGAGAAAGGCCCAAAAGCGAGCCGGAAATTTGTCTTTGAGGCGCAAAATCATGAAGGTGGTAGGTGCAAGGCGAAAGAGAAGGGTGCAATGCATCAATGGCACGTGAAAGAGCGAGGCAATGGCACAGTGGTCGACTAAGAAATGGCCGCGTGTGGTTACCCACCCAATAATTCTTGTTCGCCACTTTTTGGCGCGTTCATTGTAAATTGACTTTTTTGTAATTTTGGCCCCCTATAAATATCAGTGAGTTTTATAGTCATTTTTAAAAGTCTTGACTTGTGAGCTCTCTCTCTTCCTCTCCCCTTGACTCTCTCGCGCGCTCTCTCTCTCTCTCTCTCTCTCTCGCTCGTGCACTAATATCTCACGCACATGGAGCCCCCAAATGATCCTCCCTCTAATACGCAGGATGACATTTTCAAAGACCTTGGGCCCTTACCGGTGGCACATAGAACTGAAATCCCAAACATTTACCCACAAGTCCAAATGGATCTGGAAGCTGAGCGTGTGAGGCTTGAGCGAGAGGCCCAAGAAGCCCAAGAACGCCAAGAAGCGGAGAGATTACAGAAAGAAGCAGAGGACATGGAGGCAGCTGAGAGAGTAAGAAAAGAAGCCGAAGAGACCGTCAGAACACAGGAGGAGGACGAGGCAGCAAAGAAAGCACAGGAGGATGAGGCTGCCAAAAGAAGGCGGAAGAAGACGAGGCAGTTAGGAAGGTGGAGGCAGATAAGAAGGTTGTAGAAGAAGCTCAGGCCGCCGCAAGCAACGAGAGAAGATTAGCATTCTTTGCTGCGGAGGAGGATTGGCTTAACAGAAAAGCTCGCGGATTTGTTGCTGACCTGCGAATGGCCGGATACGAAGATGACACAATTTTGGAAGCGGCTATACAAAGTCTTCGAGCAGAATATACAAAGAGGAGAAATGAAGACACAGTAGAAAGGGAGCACCTGCCGAGTAATAGGATTCTCAATGCAATGCTAGACAGAGTCTTGGCTCGTGCACTTGGTAAAGGAAAGAGAAAACTCTCAGCTGAGGAAGTAGAAAATAAGAGACAGAAGCTTGAACGAGAAGCCAGGGCAGCAAACACATGGAGGCTTCGTGAGAAAAAAGAAAGGAAAGATGAAGAGGAGCGAGTAAGGAAGGAGGCAGAGCAGAGAGCAGCTCAGAAGACTCCATCTGCAAAGGCAAAGAAAACTCCAACACCTGCAAAGGCTAAGAAGGGGAAAACCATTCCTAAACGCACAGAACCCCCTTCCGATAACTTCCAAGAGCAGCGACAAAAGTTCAAAAATGACACGCCAGCTTGGACTCGCCACGCGCAAGCACCACCGCCCCCAACAACGCAGAAGAAGCAAAGGTGGAGACCAGGGACAGTTGCCCTTAGAGAAATTCGCAAATATCAGAAGACCTGCACACCAATTATTCCGAAGGCACCTTTTGGGCATCTCGTCAAAGAGATTATCCACGACCAGCGCCGGGATGTCCGGTGGCACTAGGCGCTCTGCAACAAGGTGCCGAGGATATTTTGGTTTCGCTTTTCCAAGACGCGGTTTTGTGCATGGTGCATGCAAAACGTGTCACTTTGAAGCCATCTGATCTTCGTCTAGCTAGGCGTATCCGTGGAGAGGATGCTCTCTTTCACTAGATAGGGGAAGCCTTTGTAATGCAACAAATCCGTGTTTTGTAATCTCAATTTGATTAATGAAAAACCATGTCTATTTTCAAAAAAGTTATTTTCTATTGCAAGTGATTATCGTCTTGTCAAGGTAATTGTAGTCTTTTGCATGTAATTGTTGTCGCTACGTACATTCGACCTCATGTGAACGCTCGTCTGCCACCACCCGTCCGACTTTGGCTCGACTCGACGGGCCGATTTCTCCTGCGTATGGCCCCAAAAGGGTAAATCAGATGTGCGAGGTGTGCCGAGGCCGACGGGGGGGCCGGTGGTCGCGCCGTGGAACCTGTGTGCCACGGAGCGACTTTTGCCAGGTCAAACAGGCAAAAGTCGCTCCGTGGCACACAGGTTCCACGGTGCGACCACCGGCCCCCCCCCCCGTCGGCCCTGGCACACCCCGCACATCTGATCTACCCTTTTGGGGCCATACGCAGGAGAAATCGGCCCGTCGAGTCGAGCCAAAGTCGGACGGGTGGTGGCAGACGAGCGTTCACAAAAATTGATTGAAACATCATGACAGGACACGACAACAACATATAAACACATCAAGAAGATAAAACTTAAAATCAGCTCGAAAAACATCTTGATGTCATTAATTGTTTGATTTTCACAAAAGGCAAATGAGTACATTGGATCTAGCCAACTCGCTTGATGAGCTTGGTGAAAGCCTCGTGGGTGAGAGTCTTTACTGATGGTTTGTCACCAATGCATTCGGCTATCTCTTTGGCATCAGTGATGCCTTGTCCAAGGCTAAGGCCACAAAATCCTAGGAAAGACCCTGCACTTTTATCACCAAAGCTATAGATAGCTGCTTCCCTATTTACAAGAATACATTTATGGGCATTTTGGGCTATAGGGGCTTCAGAGACAGGATGGCGCTTAGGGCTCTGCACTTCAAAAATTCAGCTTGCACATCATTTGAAAAGTCGTTGTGAATCACGCGAAGCATCTCGGCATTGAAGCTCGGGATGTAGTGCCATAGCGCAGCATCTTTCCCCTCCACCTCCTTTCGTGCTCCACCCTTTCGGCTTGCGAACCAGTCCATTTCTCTTGCGGTCTACAAAGTAGATAGAAGAATGAGTTGACTTCAAAAAATTACAAATTAAGAAGGGAAGAAATTGGGTGTACTACCTCAGTGGCATCATCATGATCCGCAAGGTCTGCATCACTAATATTGATGCTCCCGAGGCTGACGGAATCCAAAATGGCAAGCGGCTTGTGAGGGGCAAAGCTAGTTTCTGGCGCACTCGTAGAAATCCTTGCACTGGGATATTTGTACAAGAGTCTCTGCCACAAGGGACTCTATTGAGGAATGATTTTCCGGGAGCGCAAGCACCTTTGTGACATCTGCGGAACTGAAGTCAATGCGGATGTCATCATCTTTGGATGGCTGTTGTGTGTCTCGCATGCCCGCGTACATAGCAATGACTGAGAGAGTTTCATCCTGGTGTAGCCCAAGGACATGGGCGATGTCATCCAAAAATAAGAACTCTACACCTTCTACTATGATGGGGTGTAGAGTTCGTACTTCGAGCTCTGGAACTTCATCCATGACATCATCCCCTTCGATGTCCCGTTTCACAGCCTCAGCTTCTTGCGGCTCTTCCGCCAGAGTCACAAGTGCAAGAGATGCTTCTTGCACTGGGGTGACAATCTCCTCCTTTGGGTCAGCTTCCTTGATCAAGAGATAAGGTGTGGCTTTCTTTGGAGGAGTGGCCTTCCTCTTTCCCTTGCTTTTCTCTATTCCCTCCAAGATCAGGAGGGCAAGAGTCATGTCCCACCTCAAAAAACTTGTGCCGATGTTGCCCATTCCAAGACCTACCAGGTTATCTTCTTCCTCCTCCCTTAGATATGTGCTACTAAGGCCTTTGAGGAATCTTGCAAGCCTGAACCTGAAATTTTCGTCCGCTTTGTAGGTATGCTTGATAAGATCCACAGGCACCCAAGTCCCCTCCTCGTCTTCAAAGTTGACACAATATTCAGCCATGTATGTGTCCATGTAGCTAGTGAACGCCCCAAACACGTCACTATGGAGTTCGGCGGTGCCTACCATGTCAATAGATGTTTGAAAGATGGGTGCAAGCTTCTCGATCAAGTGACCGAGGTCAAGCTTGTGCAATTGAGATAGGAGAGCTTCAGCGGGGGTGGCCATGCTTGAGTAGCGAAGAAGGCGAGGGGACCGCAAAGATGCCGAGAGTGAGGAGATGAACTCAAAGTGGCCAAAAGTGACTTATAAAGAGGTCTTTAAAACTTTTTTTATGTTTAAAAATTCACTTAAAACCTCCAAAAAAATAAAAACACGCGACATAACTTAAAAGTGCACAAAATTGAACGCAAATTGCGAGTAGCCAAAATTGTTTTGAATTAATCTCTCAAAATCTGTTACATAGCTTGCTTGATATGGATACATCTAGGGAAGGGAATGCTTTTACAAAAGTAAGATGCCTCTTTCCTCTTACGTAGAGGTGTGTTATCAATCACAAATGAAAAGTCACCTTTCAGTGCAAACCTAAGGCCTAAGTACTCCCTTAGGTTCGCCATATTCCAATCAGCATTTACTACGATATCCCACACATCAGCTTGCGTGCTAACATGTACATCAAGCTGTTCTGCATCGTTGATGTCCGAATCGAGTGCTTGCCATTCGCCTCCAGTCAGCTTCCAACGTCTGTAAGGAAAGATAATAGAGAGTTGTTGCTTTCCAAGCTGGTACCGAACGACCATCTTCTCCGACACCACCATGCACTTTATCTTGTCACCCTGATGTTGAATAACCTTCAAATCCCACGAAGGTGGCAGAAAGGCACTCATTACTGTGCCTCCCTTTGCAATCCACATTGTAGGAGTCCGGTGAACATCAGCCTCCTTGAACAAAAACACAAACAAATGTAAAGGCATGAAGAACGTGAGAGTCGCACGATGTGACCCATAGGTGCACTTCATTGCATTGCACACATCAATCTCAATTCGACGTCTGGTTAGTGCAACCAAAGTATTGTCGGGCTTTGGCCAATCATGGTCCGTGAGACTTGGTGTAGGGAGCCTCCGTAGAGTCCCAGAACCATCTCTTGACGTGGGTAAAATATACTCTGCATGAAAGAAGAAAACTGAGCGCTCTAAAAGCTCTGATGCCGAACAACCAATATATAGTAGCTTGCCGATTTCAAAGTGGTGCGCCTCAAAGGTTCCAGAAAGGGCCTCTAAAGGCTCCCATTCCACAAATGTCGACGGAAAGATGTCTGCACAGAACATTACAAGAACACACTTGAAAAAATCAAGCTTCCGTAACATGAAATGATATTAGCATGTCTCAGTGCAGCCCATAAAACAAGAAGCACAAATAAAACTTACAATTTGCAGGAAAGTGTTTGTGATTGGCATTGTCAACACGGAGTTGCGATGCCTTGTAGACGTGTTGGATCATCACCTGCTTGCTTCCGTCAGCCCCCTGCTTGAGATCCACTATGCGACCCTTCCAATGGTGTGACTTTAAACCTATGTATCTGCGAGAGACTTTGTGGGCTCCCCTTGTGCTTGGACGCATCGTCACCCACATTCCTTTTGCAAAGGTGCTTGTAACCCACAAGCCAGTGTCGTCTTGTTCATTGCTGCTGCTAAAGGACTCCACCCTTGAACGAGGTCGGCGACTCATTGTGCTTGGCTAACCGATTAAGCTAAATGCTATGAAGTTGTAGGTGTGTGAGAAGATCTCTGCAACCTAATGCTAGCAGAGCATATAAACTGGCAAGAGGAGTCAAGAATGTGTATAAGCTAGCAAGAGGAGAGTGAAGAATGTGTGCAAGCAAGAGAGGATGGACTTGATGGGGAAAAAAGTGGACTGTTTTCCAAGCTTTCCATAGCCAAGAAGATCTCTGCAACCTAATGCTAGCAGAGCATATAAGCTGGCAAGAGGAGTCAAGAATGTGTATAAGCTAGCAAGAGGAGAGTGAAGAATGTGTGCAAGCAAGAGAGGATGGACTTGATGGGGGAAAAAGTGGACTGTTTTCCAAGCTTTCCATAGCCAAGAAGGCACAGAAAGATAGATCTAACTTTAGGAGGGAAGGGGAAGGCAGAATGGGGAGGGAGGGGGCCAAAAAAAGACTCTTTTAGTTAGAGAGAGACTCAAAACCGAATTGCTAGTTTTAGAGAGAGGAAGAGGGAGTGGGGAGAGGGAAAAGTAGCTTTAAATGAGGGATAATGATGGGGGGCGTTTTTGGCCCTAGCCCACTTTTTGAGGTGGGGTCATTTATGCCAGTTTGAGCTGTCTTTATTAAAAAAAGGTGGGAAATTTGATTTTATTAAAAAATTTTGCATTTTTCAGCCCAATTTCTTTAAAAAAATTGGTATGATTCAAGTTTGACCCCTACATATTAGGGGCAGGGAAACCCAACATTTTTCTCCACATGGCCTTCTCCCATTGCACCACTCCTTAATGACTGTCATTAGGCTTGGGGCAAATTAAAGGGCCCAAGAAGACCCCAAACAAGTCCCAATGAAGGAGCAAGTCCCGCTCCAAAAAGGACTTGGAATGCCATTATTGTGGCAAGAAGGGACACTTCAAAAAGCAATGCTACAAATGGAAGAATGATTAAAAGGAAAAGGGCAAAAGTGGAGTCAAAATTGAAGAAGTCAATGTGTCACATGCAGGTGACAGTGAGGATGAGGTCCTATTCACGTCTTCACTTGATGCCCATTCACTTCTTACAGGAGATGGTCATGGTATGCACTCATGGATCATTGATTCAGGTGCCTCCTTTCATGTCACAGGTTGCAGAGACTTGTTTGTCAGGGATACTACTGGCAATGAAGGAGTAGTTTATTTGGGTGATAACCATGCATGCAAGATTCTTGGCAGAGGTGATGTGAGGCTTGTGTTTTCAGATGGCTCACAGCTTATGCTCCATGATGTCAGGCATGTGCCTGAGATCAAGAAGAACCTGCTTACTACTGGACAGCTTGATGATGCTGATTATGTTACCACACTTGGTCGTGGAAAGTGGAAGATTAGTAAGGGCTCACTGGTTGTTTCCAGAGGCTCTAAGGTGGACACTCTTTACTTCATGCATGCAGGTGTTTGTCACCATGCTAATGTAAATGCAACCGAGCTACCGAAAATCTCTATGTGGCATAGCCGGTTGGGACATATGACTGTCAAGGGAATGGAGCAATTGTCTCGTTTTGGTTACTTGCCTTCTCTAAAGTTCTCAAGTTTTCAGTTTTGTGAGCATTGTATATATGGCAGGCAACTCCAGTGCCCCCACAAGAAAGCTCTTGGACAGAAAGATGCTCAGTTAGAGCTTGTGCATACAGATGTATGTGAGATGCCTTAGCTTTCTTTGGGAGGGGCAAAATATTTTGTGTCATTTATTGATGATGCCACATGCAAGGTGTGGGTTTATCCTCTTTGTTTGAAGAGTGATACATTCTCAATGTTTCAGAAGTTTGTTGCTCATGTTGAGAATCAAACTGGCAAAACACTGAAGGCTTTGCGTTCCAATGTCCAAATAGTTTCAGGACTTTTGTGATGCTAAAGGCATCAAGAGGGAGCTCTCTACTCCTTATGATCCTCCACAAAACGGGACAGCAGGAGGATGAACAGGACCATTCAGGAGAAGGTCCGTTCTATGTTGTCACATGCTGCGTTACCTCATGGTTTTTGGGCTGAAGCTGTTATGACAGCCGTTCATCTTATAAACATGTCACCTAACACGAGGCTTGGTGGGAAAGTGCCAGAGGAAGTATGGACAGGGAAGCCTCCATCATACAAGCACTTGAGAGTGTTTGGTTGCGTTGCGTACGTGCACATACGCAGGGAAATGCGCACCAAACTTAATCCTAAGTCTCACAAATGCATATTCCTAGGATATGGTGACAAAGGTGAAATGGGGTATAGACTTTGGGATCCCGTGAATAGAAAGATTATACGCAGCAATGATGTCATTTTTGATGAAACATGCATGTATATAAGGAGCTTTGCAAGGCAACAGGAGCCTGGCAAAGTCATCTTTGATGATGATGGACATCATGGACAACAACCAAGGGCTGTAAATCAGCCATTACAGCAACAAAACCAGCCCTTAAATGGTGCTGAAAATGGTCCAAATCGACAGCCAGAGATGGCAGAAGATATCCCTATGGATATGCCACAGTTAGAGAAGATACCGGGCATGATTTTTCAGCCTTATGGCATGGAACAGGAGCCACCAATAGGTGATATGCAGGCTGGATAGCAACCTGCAAATGATGGTCATTGGGTACGGAGGTCCACAAGACCCTCAAGACCCCCTGACAGGGTTGTTCCAGGGGTTGACTACTTGATGCTTACTGATTGTGGGGAGCCCTCATGTTATAAGGAGGCTTTACAGAGGGTAGACAAGGCTCTTTGGGAGCATGCTATGAAGTCAGAGATGGATTCTCTGCACAAAAATGGAACATGGAAGTTGGTGCATTTGCCTACAAGCAAGAAGGTTTTGCCATGCAAGTGGGTTTACAAGCTCAAAGTTGCACCTAATGCAAAGCCAAGAGCCAGGTTAGTGGCTAAGGGCTTCAAGCAGGAATATGGTGTGGACTTTGATGAGATCTTCTCTCCAGTGGTCAAAATGACCACACTTAGAGCTGTATTAGCTTTGGTTGCTCATGATGATCTGGATTTGATTCAGATGGATGTAAAGACTGCTTTTCTTCACGATGATCTCCATGAGGAGATATATATGCAACAGCCAGAGGGTTATGCAGTGAGTGGAAAGGAGAAGCTTGTATGCAAGCTGAAAAAGAGTCTTTATGGGCTCAAACAGGCACCAAGGGAATGGTATCATAAATTTGATACATTCATGAAATCAGAGGATTTCAAGAGAAGTGACATAGATCACTGCTTATACACCAAGAAATCTTTGGATGGTAGTCTATTGATCCTCATCTTGTATGTTGATGATATGTTGATTGTGCTTGGAAATCTCGTAAGGAGATGGATGCCTTGAAGAAGAGGCTGCATCAAACCTTTGATATGAAGAATTTGGGTGATGCAAATCATATTTTGGGTAATATGCGGATACTTCGGGACAGAAATCAGCATGTGTTGTATTTGTCTCAGAAGGAATACATTGGCAAAGTTTTGCAGAGATTCAATATGGACGGGGGGGAAGAAGACTAGTACTCCTTTGCCTCCATATGTGAAACTCAGTGCTATGGACAGCCCACAGTCGGATAGCAAGAGGGCTGATATGGCCAAGATTCCATATGCTTCAGCTTGTGGCAGTCTCATGTATGCCATGGTTGCTACTAGGCCGGACATTGCATTTGCAGTGGGAGTGGTTTCTAGATACATGTCCAAACCTGGCATGAAGCATTGGAAAGCAGTGAAAGGTGTCATGAGATACCTGAAGGGCACACAGGATATGTGCATTTGCTTTGGCAAACAGGATGCATTAGTGCATGGTTACACGGATTCGGATTATGCCGGTCATCCAGATAACGGGAAGTCTACTATCGGTTATGTGTTTACATTCACAGGAGGTGCTATGTCATGGATATCCAGGATGCAGAAGTGCACAGCCTTATCTACTACAGAGGCCGAGTATATTGCAGCCACAGAGGCTTGCAAGGAGGCATTATGGCTATCTCGGTTAGTGGTTGATTTGGGCTATACAGGGGATATTCCATTGTTGCATTGTGACAGTCAGAAAGCCATCCAGTTGGCAAAGAACCCTGTCTTTCATGCAAAGACGAGGCATGTGGATGTGAAGTATCACTTCATCAGAGAGGTAATAGAGAACAAGCAAATTCAGCTTGTTAAGATTCATACGGATGACAACCCGGTTGATCTGTTGACAAAGAGTTTGGCTCCAGAGCGGTTTGCTCATTGCAGACACTTGATGGGCATTGGGGATGAGGCTAGTTTCAGCCTTGATATGGCCTTGTATATTATCATGTACATGCTAAGATGTCCAAGTCGAAATGTCGATCCACCTACCACCTACATTAAGGGGGGATGAAGTATTTGTAAACCTCTCATCTGACTACCTTGTAGTAGCCTAAGAAAATGTCACCAAGGATGGGTGTTGAGAAATGTGGTGCCATTGAGCACAAGGAAGAGGTAGAGAGTGAGTTGAGTAAGCTAAAAAAGACATTATCCAGCAAGAGGCCACATGAGAAAAGGTGGAATTATCCCACATGAGCTAGCAAAGCTAAAAGGGGTCATTTCAAGAAATGAAATATGAAGCAAACTCTCAAGCCTGTCTGTGAGTACAAGTGTCAATCTTCCTAATTATTCTTGATTCTTCTGCTTAATTAGTTTAGCAAATTTTTCATCATTTGTGTACTTAGATGCCACCCAACTTAGATTAGATTAATCATACTAGATTGACTTTTCACATGCACATGATACCCACGATTTTAATAGGGGTGGTGGTTGATCAAGACATCTAACAAGTTCATTCATTGCTACCTTCAGATATAATGGTGTTAATCATCTCATTAGGTGGCATATCAAAAGACTCACATTTGAGGATGGTATAGTGCTCCTCATTGAAGATGATTCCAATGATATGGATGATCAATTCACCAATGAATGTGTTGATGCTCCAACTAAGAAGAGGAGATACTATACGTTGAAGAGGAAGCCCAAAGTGTTGGGGGGGCCATAACAAGGAATTCAAAGAGGACAACACCAAATACTATTTTCCATGTATCTACAATTGATTGTTGCATGAGAAAATGTTACTGATCATGATGTAGTGATAGAACTGCACAAAGATTTTTGGAGGGATTGCTTGCAATCTCACACTATGTGTATGATTCCATGAAAATGGCATGTTATGTGGATGGAAAGGGGACAAGACATTACAGCTTCACATTCAATAGTGTGGAAGTATGTTCAAGGGCATGGTATGAGATGCATTGTATTTTAACTACAACAGTTTATAGGTACATGGGTCAGTTTGAGAATGGCATATGAAGGTAAATGCACAAAAACAAGGGGATTATAAGAAAGGCATAGAATCACATTGAACTAGGAAGGGCAATAATTTGAGAATTTACACACCAAAAATTTGAGCGGATGCCTTAAAGAAGAAGGAAAATGACAGATGGTGCTGGGGAAACCCAACTAGTTTTTCCAGATGTCTACAAGTAGGTGGACATTTTGAATGAGGTTAATATGACATTGAAGCATCTCAATCAAAAGAAATGTCAACATCAACATTTGGTAGGATCTAAAATATAGAATTTAAGCATATGTTAGCCTTTCCAAAACAAGTGAGTTTTTAAAGTGCACTTTATGCAGTGGCATAAAGGATTAGTTGGGAGCCACAAAGTGCCAAGATGAACATAATAGATTGATGTGTTAAAGAAAATCCCACATGTTACAATAACTTAGTTATAGAAACCTCTACTATGCTTGGAGATTAACCTCACAATTAAATCCTAATAAGTACTTATGAAAATACATAATAAGATGTACCAGAAGAACCTCTACTATGCTTGGACATTAACCTCAAAATTAAATCCTAATAAGTACTTATGCATAATACATAATAAGATGGACCAAAAGAAAACAATGATCTCGAGATTGAAGGTACATTATTCTAAGGAGATTGATAAGTCATCACAATTGCCCCAGTATCACTAAATGGGAATGATAACCCATGGACATGGACAAGGGAACTATGGACATTTATTAACGTATGGCCATCTAATCCAAATTTCACAATAGGTTCTCTTGTCTTGTGTCTAAGAAACCTTGAGAAGTGTGACAGACATAAATATGGAGATCTTTTCAATGATGGCATGCCTAGATCTACTAGCACATTGTTGAACGCTTTTTTAAACTCTAGAAAGGATATGGATGAGCATTACCCACATGATGGAGATCTTGCCAACGATGGTATGCCTAGATCTACTAGCACATTGTTGAATTCTTTAAGCTTGAGAAAGGCTCTTGATCAGCATTACCCGCATGATAGATGCATGGGTGCTTGTTCAACTGCATTTAATGATATTGGGATAGCAACAAAAGTGTTAAACATGAATCCTAAATCAGAATTCAAGAAGTTGCCAAAGAATTTAATGTTGCAATCGGACAATTGTGCCTTAGAGAACAAGAATCAGTATTTGTTCGCCTATCTATTATTGTTGGTTTTCCAAAGGAGTATTTAAGATGGTCCAATTAGATTTATGATGGTTGGTCATACGCACAGGAGGATATTGATGTAATGGTTAGTAGACTTTCTAAGAATTTGAGGACTAGCTAGACATTGAAAATATTCAAGGATCATAGCCAATTATCTGCTCCCAACCTCGTTCTTGATGCCGAGACTTCAAGGGATTCATTGATGGTGGGGTACTTGTCTAATGGCCAAGGTATGATAGTGGAACACTCAAGACCATTACAATTAAAATTCTTCATGTAGGAAAAGGTTCCAATCATGTAATATAAAGTGCATCCTAAATCCATTGAATGGCTTCCAAAGGCTGGTGGTATTCAATTATGGAAAAAGTATAGTGATGGTAACACAATACTACCAACAAGGATTCCATGTGTTATTCCAATGTTCGCGTATATTAAAGATCACTTACATGTGGTAAAAGGAATTAAGGATTACATACGATATTGGAAAATATGGGTTGATGTTCAAGGATTTGATGCAGCTTTCATCTTGTACATCAACCTAGTGATTGCGTTATTGGGAGACCATGGTTCAAGCACTAGAGAGGCCAAGTGTCTAGGATGGAGGCTTCTATTAGAACTTTTGGCCAAGAACTCTATGCACACATGTGGATGATATAACTGTTGATATTGATGATGAATTCTTGGGATGTGAGGAATTTGATTGATCACTATTATCACAAAGTAAAAGGCCGAAGCAAGCTTTTTAGCCCATGGTTAATGTTAGAAAGCGAGACTTTATTCTTATTCGACCATCAAAACTAACCTATATGGTTGGGTGTAGCTAAGAGTAACATAGATATCAACACATCATCTAAAAACTACAAGAGGACTTTAATATAATATTGGGCATATGTATGTAAAAAGAGAAATATAAGTAATGTTGAGGTTTACAGAGATTGTTGGAATGAATTTTGGATGTGTAACAAGAAGGATCCTATGCATTGGAAACTATCAGACACAATAGTTTTTACGTGGTTCACTAAGGGGCAAAAAGTGTCACAAAATATTAAGATTTCATAGAAAATGTGTGTGTTAAGGCAAAGGAGAGTTTGGCAACATCCGAGGACTGTATGAAGGCTAGTGAGTTAAGATTATTATAGTACTAGTTAGATCTATGTTGGTCATTTTTTGTTTAAAAGTTAGTGCATGTTAATCCCCTACTATTTAGAATTTGATTATTTTTAATACTTTGTGGTAGAGTTGATGTTTTGCATCAACTTTGTTGTAAAACATCAAGTCTTAGCCTAAAAGTTGATATTTTGTACTAGATAGCTTAGGGAAAGATTACACAGAGAAGCATCCACTTGGAGAGATAGATGCTACTAGAGAGAGTAAAGTAGCATAAGGAAAGATTACACACATAGATTTGAGAGAGAAATCTCAATGAGAGATTTATTTCTAGATATCTTACGGAAAGATTACACGTAGAGAAGCATCCCCTTGGAGATAGATGATGGTAGACAAAGTAAGTAGCTAGGCTTGATTCATGGAGAAACAACCTAAGTGGTGCCACATCATAACCCCCATCATATTATCTTCCAAGTCTCTTGGAGACTTTCCCCAAGAGTGTCTCAAAGGAGAAACAACCTAAGTGGTGCCACATCATAACCCCCATCATATTGTCTCAAAGGAGTTTCCCAAAAAGTCTCCCAAAGGAGTTTTCTAAGAAGCTTGCCCCAAAGAGTCTGGCATTATTACAAGACCTTTTCTCCAAGTACAAGATTCAATAAATTTTACAAATTACTTTAAATAAGTTAACTATACAAGTTAATACATCAACCTTAGAAGAAGAATTAAATGGAAAACTTAAATGAAAAAATATTTATGAACATAAGATAAAAGCATTGGGTCCAATCTGCCCCCCATATATAAGACCCGCTGTCTCACATATGAGTATTTCAATGATTTATTAAGGTATGAAGTAATTTAATACAATCATACATCTTCTCATCAGAGGAGAAAAGAGTACATAGAAAGAGAGCTTCATCATAGAAAGAAAAGAGAGCTTCATCTAAGGAACCTGCAATTCTTACAAACCATGTTTAATCTCTCTCTCTCTCTCTCTCTCTCTCTCTCTTGAAATAATTAAACCATATAAGGAAAACAATAAGAGAATTAATACTCCCTGTAGACGTTTGCCTGTCTCAGCTTGTCTTGGCTCCCTGTATACAAGTATAGGCTTGCAACTTGCAGCCGCTGTAGCTCTGTGGTGTTTCATTAGAATATAGTCGAGTTGGTACTTAAAATTACGGGAATAGGCCTGGTCTACAAATTATCGCGAGCCGTTTCGCTAAATTTAACCGTATGCAAAAATCGACTCAAGAATAGGCTTGGTCTACAACTCATTCGCGGGCCGTTTCGCTAAATTCAACCCTTTTTGGGGATCTTTACTATAAATATGCTATTTTTATCATAAATTTATTTTCTTTACATTTCTCTAATTATTTAGAGATACTCATGTACTCTCATCTCTAACTATAGTTTTTATTAAATAAATATAATTAAATTCTTAAGAAAGTTCACTCACATAACATGCATGGAGCTTATTAAGGAGTCTTATGAGGGGTTTCTCGACATTTATACATTTGAAATTGTGAGAGAGAGAGAGAGAGAGAGAGAGAGAGAGAGAGAGAGAGAGAGAGAGAGAGAGAGATGATTTCATCTCTAACAAAGACCTTTACTTAGGGATAAAAATATCATCAAATAGATCCTTGATTAAAGATGGGTGATATATGCATATGCATTGTGACTAATATTATTTATGGTTTGAGATGTAAAGCTTATAGGAAATCTTGAAAGTAAGAGATAAAAATCTCCATAATTTTGTATTTTTGGCAACTTGGAATACTATAATGCTATATGTAGCATTGACCCATTAAATTTAAGTTTTAAGATATTTAAAAAATATTTTGTTATGCTTTTGTAGAGTTATGATATGGTCTCACACTTTTGGGAGAAAGTTGTACAAGAGTTGGTAACATGGAGGTACAAGTATATTGTTACGTGATTGTCAAACATGGATATGCCATTATCATAAAGCAATAGGTTATACCTAAGACTTGTAGAAAAGGGCACCACACATTGATTTTTTAAAGCTATTGACATAATGAAGAAAGATGAGTTAAATAGTAATTGATAATGTATGTTAAGAAATCCAAAGTTATTAAAGTTCTTATCTCATGATATAAGCTCTATGTAAATAAATGAAGAGTTTCATGGCTGCACAATTAGGAGGATGTCCTTTAAAAATGAGAATTTGACTTTTTTTTTTCTTAAACTATGATAGCAAGGTTATTCGCACATCCAAAGAGCTTTGATAGCTTAAATTTATACAAGCGAGTGGTGGAACTTTGACTAAACTACCTAAAAGATATATGGATTAAAAAAAAACAAAGTTTAGTGGAGATTACTTATTACTTGCAATGCACACGAGGTTTAAAAAAAGGAACAATAAAGTTGCATGTTGTGGTTAGTGGTGGGCAGATAGGATGGGGTAGAGAGAGAGAGAGAGAGAGAGAGAGAGAGAGAGAGAGAGAGAGAGAGAGAGAGAGAGAGAGAGAGAGAGAGAGAGGTCTTATAATGTCAAATTGAAGCCGTGGGAACACAAACGATCCATATGATGATGTCAACGAAGTGTCGAGAATGGGATTTGAACGTGTTAACTTTTGATCAGGAGCCCAATACATACGTTGATATTACACACACACACACACACACACAAACCTAAGTTATAGGACCACAAATGATCCATATGATGGCATTGGCCAAGAATGGGACTCAAACTTGTGAACTTTTAATTAGGAGCCCAATCCATTCGTTAATATTATAAGCACATGTGTGTGTGTGTGTGAGAGAGAGAGAGAGAGAGAGAGAGAGAGAGAGAGAGCCTATTGTTTTTTCTTTTTGAAAAGAATGATATTGATGGAAACTGCTACATTGGAATGTGTTGTGATGAGCATGCAATACTCTTTGGGTTAGAGGCTTTTGTACATGCATGTACTTAGTTAAGTATACGGGTATGAGGGGAAGAAGGTTCATCCTTGATTACACGGACCACGAGAAATGTTTTTCATATGCACTTTGAAGGGACAAGAAACAAGGATAATGGTGGACAGTTAAGTGGGAAACAAGTCCATGTAATCAGGCTTTTTTGCCTTCATTTGTCATACTTTGAGATGCGAAGTGAGTGTGCAACATGCATGTTGGAGTTATAAATGGAAGTCTCGGAGGGAGAATCGCACTACCACCAAGATATTATGAAAGCATTTGGAAAATGGGCTGTTGTCATCGAATTTGTTGGGGGCGTGTAGAGGAGAACATTGGGTTATATAGAAGAAAGGTGATTTGAAGTTTGAATTTAGAAGTAAATTGTAAAGGGGGCTTTTAGATTTATTTATTTATTTTGGCGAGAGAAGATGCATTTATATTAATAAGATTTAATTACAGTAGAAGTGGAAATATCGCCTATAGCAACACAGGCAACATTCACAGAAGATGGACTTTTTTAGCTGAACTAAGGATTCTTAGAGACCCTTAAAGCTCAGAGCTCCTGAGCTGTTAGATATTGAAGGAGGACATGATGATGTGGGTTGAAGCCTAAGGGTCCATAAGGTGTCATGTAAAAGGAGGCAAAAGGATGTATGTGGAGGTATAGTGTGTGTGGATGTGATTAGGGTTGATGTGAATGTCCTACGGTCAACGACGCGGAGAGGAACCGGCTCAAAAATAGTTAAATGCTAATTTGTGGAGAACGAAAATGAGAGGATCATGTCATGATCAACGTGCTTCTTGGCTCCATCAGTCACATATCTCTATGTAGCCTATCCATCTCTCTCTCTCTCTCTCTCTCAATCTAGTACTGTCTCTCACTCTTTCTGTTGTCCCCCTCTGGCTCTCTCTCTCCCTCTGCCTGTCTTCCCCCTGTCTGTGTGTGTTTCTTTATAATCTGGTTCTTCATCTTCATCTCATTTCTATCCTTTTCTTGAGCATCATCTTTCTGTTATCCAACAGTTTTTACTGTCTTTCCTACTGACCCAAACTTTTCTTTTTTAGACAGAAGGTCTGTCTCCTCATACTTGCAGGTCTACCTCACCTCTCCCTCTCTCTCTCTCTCTCTCTCTCTCTCAAGCTTTTAACAGCTTTGTTCGCCTACCTGCAATGGCAATGCCCTTCTTGCAGCCCTCATCCATCTGTTCTCTGCAGGCCCTCTTTTAGGTGTTTTTGAACTTCGGCCACTGCCTCTTTTTCCCCATCGGGGTACCCTCAGTTCTCTGAGTTTTTCTCCCATTGACTTTTCCATGCATTAGGATGTAATCTTTCCTCATTGGGTTTTAATCTTTGCCCATTCTGGGCGCAGATCAGGCTTCTTTTTCTCTTGTGGGTTCTTTTGCCATGGCTTTTTGTGGCTTCATTTATAATTCTGTCGGGCAAGTCTAACTTCTTTCACCGGCAAATCTCGCTTCCTTCTCTTTTGGCTATGGATCTCAGTGCATAATCCCTCCGTTATCAATCTCTTTCTCAATTTGATTAATCTAAACTCCCGCTTTAAAGTGAAAATTTTAATTGTATGCATTTCTTTTAATCCCTCCAAATGACAGTCCATCAGCTATGGAGGTTTCCAAGGGGGACGGCAGACCTGGCAAGGCTAAGGGGCAATGGCAACAACATTGGCAGCTTCACAGTAGGACTTCAGCAGCTGAGCAATGAAGAGTTAACCCGTCTGCACGATCTCATTTGGAGGTACCATACCCATATAGCAGGTTCAGATCAATGCTGTTCCAAGGTTGTGCAGCGGATAAGGGCTCCCATGGACCAGGTTTGGCCAATGGTGCGAAGGTTTGACAACCCACAAGCATACAAGCACTTCATAAGGAGATGTTCTATGAATGGAGATGGTAGAGTGGGCAGCACCAGGGAGGTTGAGGTTGTTTCCGGCCTCCCGGCTGCCTCGAGCATGGAGAGGCTGGAGATCTTGGATGAAGAAAGACACATACTCAGCTTTAGGATTGTGGGTGGCCAACACCGCCTCCGAAATTACCACTCTGTCACTACACTCCATGAATCAGAGCTTGATGGGAAACCTGCCACCATTGTCATTGAATCTTATGTTGTTGATGTACCACATGGGAACACCATTGAGGACACCAGAGTTTTTGCTGATACCATTGTCAAGTATAACTTGCAGTCCCTCGCCCGCATATCGGAGCATCAAGCTAGGCGTGAGCAAGATGAGAGGCTCCTGATACTGCCATGAAGAGTAAGAAGTTCTGCTTTTGGCCTGATCTCACATGTCTTATGCAGTAGGTACTAGGGATCATGGCATGGTTATTTATGATACCATTGTTTCTTGTGGTGTCAGAGGATGTTTTTCTTTTCCCACCTTTACCAAGGGGTTCTTTTCTTTGGTATTTTATTTGGGCTAAATACATATCCTTCCTTGCCCATGCAATTGGCTGAAAGTTGGACGCGCAAGACTGCATGGGTTCGCGTGTAATGTCCTAGATTATAAGCATTTGCCCTGCAACCTTACCGATCATTTGATGTCTTGTAGCAAGATTTAAAATCTGACTGTTGGGCTTCTAAGTTGGTCGGTGTGATAGTTTGCTCTGCATCGGGTTTGTAAAGTCGGCCAGAATGTCAATACTTCTTGAGAAGGCTGCCATTTGACTTGCGATATGCATCATACATGTGATCATGCAATACATGATACATGTGATCATGTAATGTTTACACCTGAGCAATCAAAAATCTAGATCATATGACAAAGTGTTGGCAAGATTTTAAGTCTGGTTGTTTGTTTGATACGTGAGCAGGGGTTGCAAGTTGCCCTATATTGGGTTGCCCTGAATGTGAGTAGTCCTCAGTATTGAGAAGCAGCACTTGGTTTTCATGTAGTCATCATGGATCGCTTCACTAATGGGAGCCTCATCTTTTGTGCAGCCAAATGACAGTTGTTTGATATCATGGAGGACTTCATCAACATGATTGAGCATGACACTGTATGGGCCATTTTTATGTGAGGAGTGCAGAATGCAAATTAAAGCTTTGGAAAGTAGGAGGGGGGTTTTTAGATCCAGATATCACAAATGTTAGACAGAAGTATTGTGTATGCTACTGTTTGTACTCTTTTATTTGATCGATAGTGAATTGACTTGAACCATGAGCAGGGTTTGTCGATAACAGTGTTTCCTACCTTGAGGGTATACCTAAGTGTCATTGCATGAGAAAAAAGTTGAATGATGTGCTCAAGAACCCCAAAGAAAAGCACCTTAGGTGCTTTATAAACTTCAGTGGAAAAAGCAGGAGACCTTTCCTGTCTACTTTGTAATTGAAAGTGTTGTATTGCTTTAGTAAATTGTTTTAAAGATATGTAATATGCAGATTCCATTAATGGGTAACATAAGTACACACTTTCTTGTATTGCTTCACGACGCACCCTAACCAAGAGCTTGTGGATTCAAGCCCTCACACCGTAGGGTTGTGTGTGTGAGTGGTGTAGCTCCTAGCTCCGGCTACATCCCCTCGAAAGGGCCCCTTTCAGAAAATCTAGAAATAAACAGAAATCAGGAAGCCATTAGAGATCAAAGGCAAAGTAGGCATCACAAGAAAATATGCTGAAAACTTAGCTATGCTGAAATAACAGGATATGGTTGTTCTAGGATATTATAGGATATGATTATGCTAGCATTTGGAAGTACTCAGCTAGCATCACATAATATAATGATGCTAATTAATACATAGAAAATAGAGCTTACAACTAGCTTTTACCATGCTAATTAATACATAGAAAATAGAGCTTACAACACATTAAGCTTTCTTGATGAAGATGGTACTTGCTTCTGCTCATCTCGTGGATCTTTGACCTTCTTACAGATCTAGAGGTAGCCTTTGAGGAAGGGACGGAGGATGAGGATGAAGCCACCGTAATTGTACTTGAAGCTTTGCAAGCTTGCTAATTTCACCATTCAGACTTCAGCTCAACAAAGAGGGTGTTCACCATAGTTGTGTACTCAAGCTTTCTGCAAGCATGCTTCTCTCAAACTTGAACTCAACAAAGAGAGGGTGTTCTGCAAGGCATGCTTCTCTCACCGTTCAGACTTGAGCTCCAATAATGAGAGGGTGTCTGTCTCTCTCAAATCTTCGGTTAAACATCATCTTGTGTACATGTTGTACATGGGCATCTGGAGGTGGTAGGCTCCTCTGGATGACAAAGCTAGTGGTAGAGGATTGTGTAAATATTGTTTTGATCAGGCTACCACATAATAGAGCATATATACTTGACTACAAAAATACTTCCCAGTTTGTGCCAACACAAAGTCTTATAGAACCTATCATCTGTAAGTGAGTCGATGAGCACTACCCTCTTTAAACACAGCTACAAACTGAGTGCCCAATGGTTGTGAGTCGTCCATCTGCCACCTAGTGTACTTCCTTTTGAGTTTCAAGGGTAGCCAATTCTCCTTGCCCATGCTTGAGCACCCATGTATTCGAGCCAATGCCCAGTGTGGGTAGGGCAATTCCTCTCCGAAAATCTGTCAAGTATACAAAGTTTTTAGTGGGTAAGCTTGAGGGCAAGTCCCACAGTACCTGGGCTCCTCCGGGAGTTGTTGGTTGCTATCGTGCCCAGTTCATGGGTCTTCCGGAGTCATGCCTTAAGGAAATAGTGAAACCGTCTATGTGATAGAGACGATGAAGCTAATGACAAAAGTGTTTCTCTGTTCGAGTCTTGGAATGAGCTTGCTCACTTCTGACCCATGGCACGAAAAACAAAAACAAAAACACCCATGTAAGTAGTCCATCACATCTCAAGGCCTTTTCTGTCGTTTTGACTTCAAGCACAAATGTTCAAGCTTGGTGGGCAGGGTTGTGTGTAAAGGGGGTGCCCAATCGGACAGCCATCCACACAGTTTAGAGCTTGGGCATGCATGGAGGGCTCCTGTGGGCTGTGTGTATTGGGCCTTAGAAGCAAAATTTTATCATCCTTGCCAGATTAACTTCACTTCCAATTTAGAGCAAAACAAAGGACAAAGTTCAGGACTCCAGACTCTAGTAACAGCATGAAAACACAAAGCTTAAACTTTTTATGAAGCTAAAAAATGCTCTTGCCTTGATGCCGAGGGGAAGGTGGATGGTAAGCCCTGTGTGTCTCAAATCCTAGACAGCTCTTCTCACCCAGCCCTCCGTAAAAATCCTTGCATGTCTAGCACGGACAAAACTATGCAATGCTCCCACCTTAGGGCTTGCGAGTGGGGAAGAGGTTGGGGGATAGGATTGCCCTAATTTTTTTTCATCTTCTTCTTTTCTTATCTTATAATATATTTTATTATATTATTTGGGAGCTGCCATGTGGCATCTTCTAATTGTTCCAAGTGGTAGTTCTTATGCTACTTTTCTATACCATACTATTAAATAAATACACACACACACACACACACACACACACACACACACACACATGTATAGTAATACATATATGTGTGTTATTTGAAGGTTAGATTAGAGGGTTAAAGAGAGAGAGAGTGAATAAGAGAGAGAGAGAGAGAGAGAGAGAGAGAGAGAGAGAGAGTTAGATAAAGGTAAAGAGAGTGAGTTAAAGAGAAACAGTGAGTGTTAGAAAGAGAAAGAGAGAGAGTGTGCATTAGAGAGAGAGTGAGGAGAAGAGAAAAGTGTTATAGAGAGAGAGGGGGGTTTAGAAAGAGAGTTAGAGAAAGGTAAAGAGAGTGAGTTAGAGAGAAAGTGTGAGTGTTAGAGAAAGAGAGAGAAAGAGTGAGTGTTAGAGACAAAGAGAGAGAGAGGGCGTTAGATTAAAGGATTAGAGAGTTAGAGAAAGGGGAAGGGGTATTTGGGAGTTGCCACGTGATGCCTCTTAGTAGCTGCCTCACATGGTAGCTCCTTCTTTCTTCTCTTCTTCTATACTATACTACTACTCTTCTATACCATACTATTATATATATTATTTGAGGGTTAGATTAGCGAGTTAGAGAGAGAGAGAGAGAGAGAGAGAGAGAGAGAAGAGGTTAGAAAGAGTTAGAGAGAGTGAGAGAAAGCTAAAGAGAGTGAGTGTTAGAGAGTTAGAGGGTTAGAGAGTTAGAGAGAGAGAGGGAAGGGGTTAGAAAGAGAGTTAGAGAATGGTAAAGAGAGTTGGAGAGAGAGAGAGATGGCCAATTTGAGAGAGTAAGAGAGAGAGAGAGAGAGTTAGAGAGTGAAAGAGATAGAAATAGAGAGAGTTGGCCAGTTCGAGAGAGATAGAGAGAATTAGAGAGAGTAAGAGAGATTGAGAGAGTTTAAGAGAGAATTAGAGAGAGAGTGAGAGAGACAGAGAGAGAGAGAGAGAGAGAGAAAAGTAAAGAGAGAGTAAGTACTATAAGCAATCATGGTGTAGCTCAAATCATGTTGAATGGTGGCGTTACTGAGCCTATTTACCTTACACGATTGGTTTGGCAGGGATGTCCACTGAATCCGTTGCTCTTTGCCATTGTAAGGCATCCGATGCTTTCAATGTTGGATGATTTAGCAGCAAATGGTGAGATTCTAGGCATCAAATTACCTTAGCTTGAGGGGTAAGCTTTGGCGGATGATTTGTTCATGTTCCTCCAAGCCGAGAAAGATAATGTAAGGAAAGCTATGGCTATGTGGGATCAGTTTGCATTAGCATTAGGTTTATGTATAAATATACAAAAATATGCTTTGATTGTTCATTAGGAGAAATATGGAATCTCTATTTTGTCCCTTAAGGAGTGAATAAGAAAAGATTGGCTTAACCAGAGAGAGAGTTGGGATTCTAGATCCATGTAACATGGATCTTTTTGTCATATCGTTGCCCAAATCTCTTAAGACAATAAAATAATAGAGCCCATATCTTAAAAAAATAGAGAAATGTCAGATTTCATGTCATAAACTATTCTTTCATGTCAGATGTACCTTGTGTCAGCACATGGAAGTTTGAAAATTGAATTTTATTTTTTTAATTTTTATGTTTAACTTTTTACTTTCCCTTCTTTTGCATTTTACCTTTTTATTTTTTCACTTTTTTTTTAGTGAAAATCAATTTCGACTTTGGTTCTTTCTTCAGAAAAATTTACAGATATGTTGTTCTCCACCATATCTCTCTCCTCCTAGAATTTCATCTCATTTGGACAAAACGTCTCTGAGTTATGCCCGTTTTATCACATGAACTTTCTCTTCTCTGCACCACCGATAGCTATGTTGATGTGAAGTGACATCAAATTCTTGTGAGTAATATGTTTAGGGTTTGTCTATGTTTTGTCTTGATGCGAGAAATGATCATAGGTATGATTTGTTTATGTTTTATCTTGATGTGTTGCTGTTTATTTTCACAGGAGCAAGGTTGTGAGCAACAAGGTTGTGTAAATCAAAGCAGTAAGTTGCTGTTTATTTCTTGTTGTTTTAATCTTTATTTGTTGCTTACAATATTCTTTGTACGGTAATGATTTGAAGTGGCATAAAAATACCACAGTAATGATCATACGTTTAGGATTTGTTCATGTTTTGTCTTGATGTGTTGCGGTTTATTTTCACAGGAGCAACAAGGTTGTGAGCAGTAAGTTGCTGTTTATTTCTTGTTGTTTTAATCTTTATTTGTTGATTACAATCAAGTGGCATAAAATACAACAGTAATGATCATAGGTATAGAGTTTGTCTATGTTTTGTCTTGATGTGAGTAATGATCATAGGTTTAGGGTTTGTTAATGTTTTATCTTGATGTGTTTATGTTTATTTTCATAGGAGCAACAAGATTGTGTAAATCAAAGCAACAAGGTTGTGAGCAACAAGGTTGTGTAAATCAAAGCAGTAAGTTGCTGTTTATTTCTTGTTGTTTTAATCTTTATTTGTTGCTTACAATCTAACATATATATTTATTAATCATGTAGTCTAGCTTTAATAATTTAGATGTCTTCAAGAAGGAGGAATATCAGTAATATTCACACAGTGGAGGTGTTTAACAAGAGAGATGATGAAGGTAGTTGGATCCCTGATCGGTACAGTAAGTTAAATTGGATTTTAATGTGACCAAGTACTCATGACAATTTCAAGGTCAAGCTCAAAGATGTCACAGACCTCAACAAGCAATGGAAAGATAGAATCATAGAGTTCACAAGATGCACAAATGGTATGAGTACAATAATAGAGAATTTCATTCAACATATTTATATGCACAAAGAGATTCGAGTGCATCATGATAACTTCAGTGAAAGACATAAGCCTAACAGTAAGTTTATATCTCTGTGCTTTGTGTTCTTGTGCTTTGAGTCCATGGTTATTAGATAGAGTTTTAATACAAGCATGTTAGTTGCTTGCAGCTTTATATCCATCCACTCTGCATGAATGGCAGAATGTAGAATGTTTTAGTGGAAAGCTAAATGTTTTACATGCAGAGATAGAAGCCTTGATTTATGACAACAAGACTGGAAGCGAATTGGCATCATAAAATGTTTACTTTTATGATTCAGTGTATGATGTGGAGAGACATAGTTTGGAGTATATTCCACTACCACCGTTGTCTAGCCAAGAATGGTATAATCCTAGCTTAGACATGTCAGAAGCATGTAGGGTAAAGATAAAAATTGATGTTTATGCTGCCATGAAACCATCCACAGGCTCTAGAGATGTGCATCTAAGTTAGGTTGTACCATTTGGTTTGTTTGCACATTTGTTTGGATCCTGTGAAGTAGTTAAGAAAACTAAGATTACTTATCAATGTAAGTGTCCATCTGAGGATTGGATAACTCAGTACTGGGTGAGTCATGGCATCTCAAGAGAACTCACCACAATGATATCATTGAGTGTAGAATTACTGTGTCAGATGTTACCTTTAGGTAAGATTGCACTTCTGTTGATTGTTGATGGTTTTTATTCATAAAGTACTTGCAAGACACTGATTGTTGATTGTTGATTTTATGTTTTTATGTTGGTTGTTGTTTGTTTTTTATGACACGTACTTCATTGCAAGACAAACTTTGTGCATTCCCTTCAAGTATAGGAGGTGGCGACTTCTACGAGGGGAGTGGCTCAGCTTGGGGACCAAGACATGTGAGATGGCACACATTCAGCACCCATTGATGTGGTTATTATTTGGGAGGGTCATGACCCTTTTAGCATTAATGTAGAGAGTCATTGGCCCATTAGTTTTCTGAGGTAGGAAATCCAACTTATGTCCAATAATCCCCCTTGTAATTTCTATTTTAAGTTGGATGGTAGGAAGGTTGGGAGTCGAAGTGAACATTACAAAACATGCAAGCAGTGTGTTTCTCCACATATTCTTGAGATTGTGAAGTCAATGTAATTCTTATTCTTTCAAGTGAATATCAGAAGTCGTTTCTCTAAAAGTGTTATAAATTTATTTTTTCTTAATTTTCATAAAGTGTTGTGGTTTTTTTAATTCTACTATGTTTCAAACTCTTTAATATGTAAGAAATAATGATAAGTATAAGTAAGTACAAACATAAATATAAATATAAGTATATATTTAAGTGTAAATAATAATATAATGAATTATGTTAGAAATATAAATATCTTTTTATGATTTGTTATATTTTAATAAAGTGTCATTAATTTTTAAGTCTATAGATATAAGTTTAAAAATAAATATAACTTTAAGTATATATTTAAGTAAAAATAATAATATAAGTAACTATGTAAATAATATAATAATAATAATAATAATAATAATATAATGTAACGTGAAATAGAAGTATGATTTATTATTTATTATATTTTAATGAAGTGTCCTTTATTTACTAGAGTATAAACATAAGGTATACAAATAAATATAAGTTTATAGATATTTGTAAAAGTAATATAATAAACACAAGTATAAATTTATTAAAAATATTATAAATTTAAGTGTAAGTATAAATATGAGTATAAGTTATGGATCAAACTCATTTATACTATTTATTCTCTAGCTCTCCCTTTGTGTGCTAGCTCTCCCTACTACCAATCATGGTGGCCACCTCCCCTGCTTTTGCCACGCGTGGATTAGTAGCACTCGCTATGCTCACTTTGGGGACCAAATCTACCCTAGGTTTTGTAAGGGTTTAGAACTCGAGGCTATCATCTCCACCTTAGATCCAAACTCCCCCTTGCTAGGTGCATTTTGTGATGCAATATACGAGTTCACCTACTCTATCCCAAATTCCACCTTGAGTTGGATTCCTTTGGAGTTCCTCTTCAACATGAAGAGTGGATCCACCACAAGAAGGCGGTGAAAAAAGCTCTAGCTCGTGTCGGACAAGATTTTTGCACTACCGTTGTCCCAACCTCCTATGAAGAGCACATCCCACTCGATCTCATTGAGCAGGATATTGCTTTTGCTATTTACATCTTGAACTGTGATGTTCAAGAGCCAGAGGATGATGACATCGAGGATCTCCCTTGTACATAGAGCATCTCGGCTCCAGAAAGTCAAAACCTCCTCGGGAAATGCATAAGATGGTGATACTAGGCTACAAACATGCCCCGATACAAACGTTTCCTTTTACTGCCAAGGGAGCTAGTATCTTCTCCTTTGGAATAAAGCGGCTAAGAAGTCTGTAGATATGGCAGGAAAGTCTGAAATCTTGAGGCATAGAGTGATATAAAATAACACCATGAATCACTTTTAGCCTCATCTCAGAATCATGGCCAACGAGATATTTTCCCTCAGCATCATGCACTGGTTGCTAGAGGTATATTGCCCTGCAAACCACTTGTGCTGCCGTCTCTCCACTGGGTCTGGGAAATATAAATCCTCTAAATGGCTTGCGAGTCTGGCTCGGCTCATTCGAGTTGTAGCAGAAGAGATGAGATGAGATAAGTGTGGAAATTCCATCTATAAAACCAAATTCTTTGATTAAAAATCTTCATTAATGAAGCTTAAGGAATGAAAATACAATAAGTAAATGCTCTTTCTGAGTTTTTATTATAAATTTTTGATAAGAATTCATTTTTCCTTATTGGCTTTCAACAAAGCTCTAATACCAGCTGTGAGACCCCCCCCTTGGTGATGCCCCCTCTGAGGGTGCTGGCGTGGCGAAAGCAGCGTCAGTCTCTCACGCGAGCAGGGATCCACACTCGGGACCTCGCCCACGGATATCCGAACAAGAGACTAGCCCGACGGTTGCTCCAAAATTGAAAACTCGAAAAAACTTCACCTCACCCGAAAGGCACGGGCGATTCCACAAAGGAAATCATCTAAAAACGAGAGAATTGATCTAACGAGTCAAAGTCTTAACTATCCAAACTAATCCGACCGAACCCGAAAGTCACATGGTCAGATCAAAGAAGAGACTTGCACTTGGTCCATAGAATCATCGCTTTTTTTCTCCTTTGAGGCACAGCCATCGCCGCCCCCGCCGATTCCCTCCCATAGAACAAGGGTCTTCCTAGGACTTAATCTAACTAGCGTAACTTAATCGTAACTATTTGTATCGTAGGAATCCCTCGATCATCCAGCCTATGGGTTAGCCAACCGCCCAACCAGCCCATGGGTTACCAACCACTGTATTGGTGGAATTCCTTTAAAAAATTTTGGTTATGTTTTTCCCAAGTACCGAGAGGAAAAGAGTTCCCAGGCCCCCTAGCCGACGTTTCAAGCAAAATTCAAGATAGTCATACCACTTACACATCGAATATGAAATTGCCATTTTAACAGATTCGGTTGTCTTTAAAACAATCTTTCAATGAAATCATAGTATTATTGATCATAATCCTCCAAAATATTGAGTCCATTTTTTTACAAAATATATCATCTGGACTCTCCGTTGAAGACCAGCTGGTCAACCAACGAGATCCAATATCAAAATTTCATTCACAAAAGTCATTCTTTCGGTTCATCCGTATCTTCCTCGACGTACGCATGGGTGTCCTAGCAACCGCAAGCCCATGCATCACCTGGTCAGAACCCTCTAGGATCCTACTTAGGTGTCCTAGCACTTCACTCGGGGATTTCTTCGTCAGTCCTCGCCCATCGTACCGGAAAGTGCACCATTTTAACCATACCGAGACTGGTCAAGACCTCGGTAGGCTTTGCCGCTGCAAGTGACGTCCTCCCCATGAGCTGTTACAATGAGTCTCTCCTTAGTTAAACGCATACCAAATGCTTCCTCTAGCATTCTCGCATAAAACAATCCTTTAAAAGAAAACAGAGGTTCTATGCAAGTAGAATTCTCGGTTCGAGATTTGTTCCACAAAACCCTTTTCCTTTAATCAATATTTTCTTAATAAGTATCATTGATCTCTCATCAAGGTAATCTAAATTCATAAATAGATGATTGGGTCTTCAGATGATGGAAGTGCTGCAATTGTATGATTGGGTCTTCAGATGATGGAAGTGCTGCAATTGTATGGAATCCCTGACTTGCTTGAGGCGTAGACATGATGGTATTTACCTTATAATTAATTCGAAGGACTGTGACTACCCGTATATATACCAAGGATATAATTATAGCTCTTTACTGGCAGTATATACGAGTAAATCTAAGACCTTGAAATTATAAGCAAAAATGCTATCCAGAGGATGAATTCGAATGCTGGTTGATATGATTTTAGAATTTTGGTTGAGAATTGATGAGTTGATTTGGATTCTGATTGAAAAATGATGATTCTTGAATTTTGGAAGGCGATAAGTTGAACAAAACCACAATGAGGATGAACAGGATGAATCTCAGATAATGTTAATAACTAGAATGACAATAATGACTTCAGTAAATCACTACGAGATTAGTGGATTGTGCTGACAGATTGCTATTGTTGACCTTGACCCAGTGACTCTAATTAAGGGATAACAAATGAGAACCTACATAACTGAAATTCCCGTGGAGGGATGTTCAAATGGAATTGTCGGTCTAATGGACCATTACTATGTTAAGAATATGAATAAATTATTCTCTGACAATGAGTTCTGTATGTTCTTCTATTAGAAGGGATCTTTATCCCATGATTCTATGAGGGGCTCACCAATCTAAAGAACCCCAAAATCAGTTGGATCTAAAGTCGGATTTGAATTATAAATAAAGGGACTTAACAAGAATTTTCGTATTGATTGGATCATGGATCGAGGTCGTCATGGTAGGAATGATAACCCCCAACTCAATGAGGAAGAGCTCGACTTGGATGTTCGTAAAACTCTTCATAGATCGTAGCCTGGACCTTTCAAGGGTGAAGGGGAAAACTGTGGCGAGGCTGTGGAGAAGTGGATTGAAGCAATGGAAGAGTTCTTCGATGATGTCACCGGGTACAATGAGAAGAGTAAAATGGCTCTTGCAAGACTGAAGATACTAGAAACAGCCAAAGTGGCATGGAGAAACCATTGCGAGACAAACTGTCTGGATCGAAACACCCAGACATGGAATGATCTCAAAATTTACCTAAGGATGAGATTCTATCCTCTCGGCTTTTTGGAAACCAAGATGAACGAATTCTTAGAGTTAAACCAGGGGAGCAAAACTATTGAAGTATATCACCAAGCATTCGCTCTCCTCCTCAAATACTCGTCCTCAAATACTCGCCACCACTGGATGAAGAACAGCTAATGGCCAAGTTCATTCGGGGACTGAATGAACATTTGAATATACTAGTGAAGAATGCCAAGCTAGTTTCCATGGCCAAAGCACTGCGGATGGCAAAGGATTTTGCTAAGGCCTTTGATGTCAAGGTCCTGCTGCCAAAGCTAGCACCATCATCTTTCAAAAGATTTCTAGCTCCAGAAGGTGATTCCAACCTTACACTGCCTAAGAGACAACAAGGTCAAGCTGAGGTTATGGAGAGTTCCAGAATGGAAGAAAGGTCCTTCTCCCAGAACTCAATCCCCTGGAATTCAACTTTAGAAGTTCCACCCTTGAACAAGGGAGTGAAATGCTATAACTGTCAAGGATTTGAAGATCGTAGTATGGATTGCCCAACTCAGTATGGATTGCCCAACTCCTTTTGGATCAAGGTTTTCGGGACGAGAAAATCAGGGACCAAGATTCCAGACTCCAGCTTATTCCTTCCAGAGTAATCAGGTTCCTTTCTCTGCCAAAATCAGGGAAATCCCAGAGGTAGACCCTCTAACCAATCCGCAGTTTCAATCCAAAGTAATGCAAGACCTCCTCAGAATAGGGGAAGTCAAAGAGAGATGTTCCCAAATTGGCCGTCCACTTCCAAGGCAGTAACAGTGGAAGCGATTGAAGAAGAAGAAGATGATGAAAGAGATCATACTTCACTTGTGAGATGAGGACATCTCGCGTTTTTTAAGTGGGGTAGGATGTAAGATTTCTCCCTCTAGCTTTTGAGGTATAAAGGTGTAAGAACCTCCCCTTCTGTTCTTGTAATTATTTCCCCCCCCTAAAATAAAAGAAAGATCTTGTTTTACCTTGTTTTGACCTGGAGAGAGAAAATGTCTAGAGAGAGGTAATCCAAAATTGAGATATTTTTGGATATAAAAATCCTCCTAGTGTCTAAAATGGTCTCCCCTAAAACAAAAAACAAAAAGAACTTTCCAATGTACATTTGAAATTAATTGAAAATATGTATAAAGGACCTTAGCCTAAGGGTCAAGATTTTCAGAAATTTTTTGATTATGGTCCAATTAAGGTTCCTATGGGTCAATAGGATTAATCCAAGTGTGGGGAGGAGATAAATCCAATGAATAAAAGAAAATACCCAAAAATGAGTAAATGCCCACATGAGATGAAGAGTTGACTGAGTACAAGGTTTATTAGTTAGAAACTATGAGATATTACTAAAAAATTGAGATATTTTGGTATAATGATACATTTTTGACACCTTGGCAAGGAGGGGGGGAGACTTCAAGGAGGCGCCTATTTCACACATGTGGTGGAGTTTTTAATTCAATAAAATTGTGATATTTTTATCGCTCCTAGATCAAAACCAAATCAAATGGGAGCCAAACTAGGTCCAAATCTTGTCCAAATTTAGCCAATAAACTGAACCTGGAAAATTCTAGAACCTAGTTGGACTTGGTTAGAGGCCTCCCTCACCTATAAATAGATCCTTAGTCTTTTGTAAAAAAGTCTGTGAACTATACCATGCCAGTATTACATTAAAATAATGATATTTTTTATTATCCCTTAAAAATCCTCTAATTTTGGAGAGATTGGAGCTTCTCTCTTACTTCAACCTTCCTTGAAGCTTTCTTCTCAATATACTAACCAGTTGATTGGCTAGGGGCTTCTTCTAAGATAGAGAAACAAGCAAAAACAAGAGGTAAAGTGTAATTTTATGGTTTTTCTCTACTATTCTCAATGTTTTCACTTCTTAATCTCTCTCAAGTTTGAGAAGTTTCTATTTAAGTGTTTATAATGCAAATCAAGCTTTTCTTAAGAGTTGTAATGAATAATTAAGAATAGTTTATCTTTATGCTTAATTTAGGATGTTTTTATGTATAGCTCTCTGTATAGCTCTCTGTTTTAATGAATAATTAAGAATAGTTTATCTTTATGCTTAATTTAGGATGTTTTTATGTATAGCTCTCTGTCCCCAAAATAATGGTCATTCCTATGACCAATTCTCTATTCAAATGATGCTTCTCATTGATAAATTCTCAATTCACAAATCAAACTCTAGGCTTGTGAAGCTAGAGGTTAAGAAAGTGGATTTTTATACTTTTATGCTTCTAAAATTATGATAATCTTATGATTTAAATCCATAAATTGGATTTAAGTTTAGAAGATATTTATACTATCATAATTGTATTACTGAGTTTATTCTTTTCAAAAATATTAAAAATTATCAGTAATAGCAGAGCGGAGCTATGGTAAAAAATTTAAGAAATTGATACATAATTCATTCTTATGCATAATGTGTAAATGGATGTGGATGTGGATGCGATAAGATGTGATGTAATGTAAATGGATGTGGATGCGGATGTGGAATGAGATGTGAAGTGTGTTGAGATATCAAGCTCATTTAGTGAGGCGATGGACACTGATGACCCGCCTAGGGGATAGGCCCCACACTTACACCACTGACATGGTTGGTGAGATCATGGGTGATATGTGGCCAGTGGGATGGCAGGCTGTGTGACAGCCATTCTAGAGAGACTAGCATAGTTATAGCGCCAGCTCATTTAGTTGGGTTCACACTATAGAGAACCCTAGTATGTATTTGGTTGAGTACTTTTCATATGTGTGTACTCTTATCTTTGTAGATGGTGTGTTGAGTGTTGTGTGAAGAAGAAGATTTTCAGCCTCTCACCTTGTGTGTTCTCTTTTAGGGTTTTGTGAGTGTGTGTGTGCTTGCAAGAGCTCAAACTCTCTTCTCCCCTGCATCTTTTCATGGTATCAGAGCCTGGCTCATGCTAAGGGCTAAGCTGCAAGCAGCAAGAGAAGCATAGGAAGCGGTATGAGGGTAAGAGCTTCAACTACTCTTCCCTATTTGTGTTGGCGAGACTACACCCTTGTCGGGAGCTCTACGGAGGCACTGGCAAACGATCTCTGATTGAGGAGCTTTCTTCGCGGGAGTAAAGCTATAGGGCAACTATTTTGTTCTATATCGGACCAAATTTTTTGGGCCAAAAATGTGTTTCGGGCACGTTATGACCTCCGTTTTTCAGAAAGCGGGCGATTTCGAGCACTGCTGCGAGTAAGCCATTGATTCTCTGCAGAACTTTGTTTTAAGAACTGCAGGAAGACAGATTGGTTGTGCAAACATTGTGTGTGCTGCAAGGAGGTCAAGAGTTGCCATTGGGTGTATGTATGCACATTGCGGTCTTTCACTGGTTGTGACATTTGAGTGTAGTATAGTACCACTGCAAAAAATACAACAGTTTGTGGGGAAGGACAAACCAGAGTGCTGTTTCTGGTAAATTTGTGTGTCTGGCAAGATGTCAAATGATGGAATAAACCAGATTATTGTGCTGAGAAGCTTTATAAGAACAACTTCCATTCTTGGAGGTTTAGGCTGACAAATTTCCTGATGGGAAAGGGTTACTGGGACTATATAGAAGGTGAGCGTGAAGAGGCACCAGAGATACCGAAGATCAATCCGACTGCTGCAGATGTGAAAGAGTTCAAGGATTGGAACCAAGGAGCCATAAAAGTTATGTATTGGCTCTCTATCAGTATACAGGACACCATGATTGGGCACATACAGGATGCCAAGTCCCCCAAGGAGGCGAGGGACACCTTGGTAAAACTCTATGAAACAAATACCAAGGCACGAAAGATACAGTTGAGGAATGAACTTCATATTGTGGAGAAAAAGAGTATGTCTATGAATGACTATGCATTGAAGATAAAGGGTATTATGGAATCCCTTGCATCTATTGGCATTTCAGTAGATGATGATGATAAAATGGAAGTTTGTCTATATGGTCTCGAGCCACAATACAAGGCGTTCAAGATGTCTATTCAGACTTGGGAAAACATTCCCAATTTCACAGATTTGGTGTCTATGTTAATTATAGAAGAGAAGAGCTTGGGTAAAGACCAACAGCTTTCACAAAACAAAAACAATTCAGAGCAACATGCCTTCTACACAAGTTTAGGAAGAGGACAAGGTAGAGGAGGCCGTGGACGCGGCCAAGGAGGTGGCCGAATAGGTAATCAGAATTATGGCCAGTAGCAACAACAACAACAGTCCCAGAATTCACAACAACAACATGCAAGTGGAAGAGGCCAATTCAGAGAGAGGCAAGGGGAGTCAAAGATGTGGAAATTGGCAAAGGCAGTATAATGATACACGTGGATGCTTTTATTGTGGTAAGCTTGGACATGTGCAGGAAGATTGTTATAAGAAGCAGGCTGACATGCAAAATGGGAAATTGCAGAGCAAAACAACTATGCATCCTCGAGCAGAAACAATGAGGATAATGAAAGGCTGTTTGTTATGCACCATATCGTTAATGCCATGTCTGAAAATGTTGAAGCAACACATAAAGATGATGTATGGTACATTGATTCAGGTTCTTTGAACCACATGACAAGTCATGGGGAGTGGTTCAAGGAGATGAAAAACCTTGAAAGACTAGGTTTTGTGGAAACAGGGGAAGACACTGCTCATCCAATTGCCCATGTTGGACATGTGCCATTGTCTATGCACGATGGCAAAGTGAAGTACCTTGCAGATGTACTTCATGTTCCGAACATAACAAAGAATCTGGTTTGAGTTGGCCAGATTATTGAGAAGGGTTTACAGGTTTGGTTTAACACTGATGGTTGTTATGTTGAAGACTTTAAAGACAAGTGCAGGTTGGTTGCAAAACCAACAGAGTGGGCAGAATGTTTACGTTGAATGTAAATATGCCTGAAGTGAGTGCTGCGATGTTTGCAAATGATTCAAGAATTGTTGCAGACACAGACATTTGGCATAAAAGAATTGGACATGTGAATGTGCAGAGAATGAAGTCTATGTAGACTAAAGGAATTATGACAGGACTGCCAAAGTTTAAAGTTGAAGGTATGCAGAAAATATGTGAAGCATGCCAATTTGGAAAGCAAACAAAGCATGTATTTCCACATAACAGAAATATGAGCAGAAATGCACTAGATGTTGTGCATTCAGATTTATCCTAGGGTCCTACGAAGACCATGTCTATGGGAGGCTGCAGGTATTATGTGACATTTATTGATGACCACACAAGGAAAGTGTGGGTATACTTCATGAAGGAGAAGGGTGAGGTGTTCACTCACTTTCAGAATTTCAGAGTTATGGTTGAAAAGAAAACAGGGAAATATGTAAAGTGCCTAAGATCAGATGGAGGTTGAGAGTACTTCTCCAATGAGTTCTCTGAATTTATGAAGAAGAATGGTATTTGGAGACAGTTTACATGCAAATACACTCCGCAGCAAAATGGAGTTGCTAAGCGGAAAAACAGGCACATTGCTGATATTGCACGAGCATTGATGGAAGAGAAGAATATGCTGCATAGCTATATTGGGCTGAGGCTCTGAGGCTCTTTCTACAGTAATTTACATCATGAACAGGACTCCGACTACTACTACACTACAGCCGTACATGATGCAACTCCAAAGGAGAGGTTTACTGGCAGAAAACCTGATTTGTCTCATCTGAAAGTATTTGGATGCATTGCACATGTGCATGTGCCAGATGAGCTGAGAACTAAGCTAGATTCAAAAGCTGAAAAATGTGTGTTTATTGGGTATTCCCTTGAGAAAAAGGAATACAAGTGTTATAACCCTGCTACACGTGAGTTGAGGGTAAGCAGGGATGTTGTTTTTGATGAGATGAGCAGCTGGTATGCTACTAAAAAAGAAGCTCTTGGGGCTGATGTGAGTGGAAATGTGGTTGCACAGAATGCAAGTCAACAATCACAGTCTTTGAGAGGACTAGGAGAGTCCTCATCTAGTGGTTTAGTTGATAGACCATGGAGTGGCAGGCTGCATCATAATACCAGTCTTGCAAATGTGTTTAGTACATCACATAAAGGCAAAGAGAAAGTGGTTGAGCCCCTTAGTATGCTTGACATTTCTACAGGGCATTCTCATGTTGATGGAGAGTCTAGTACCAGCTATGAGAACACTTGGTGTAAAGAAGGCTATGGAAGCCATGAATGCAAAGCTGCGAAGATGTGGGAGAGTGAAGAATCCTGTGCAGAGGTTTACCTATGATGGTTATGTGGCACATAACTATGCATACATGGCAAAAGTTGTACAAGTTGTAGATCCCACATGCATTGATGAGGCTGTTGGAAATGTGTGTTGGGAGAAAGCTATGGATGAGGAGATGGATGCACTATATGGAAATGAGACTTGGGATTTAGTGCAATTGCCTCTGAAGGCAAGAAACACATTGGATGCAAGTGGGTATACAAAGTAAAACATAATAGTGATGGAAGCATAAGCAGATACAAGGCTAGATTGGTAGCCTATCAATGAGCTGGAATTAATGGAAGATATTTTTAACTATGAACTTTTCCAGTTGGTTATGGATCCAGTGTCTTCATGTATTCATTTTGATGCGCAAACACTGTTTCTTTAGATATTTGGGAAAGTAAAGTGTTAAGTTCCATTAAAAGCAAATTTCAAGATGTATTTCCTGATGAATTGCCTCATGGATTACCTCCTAAATGAGAGGTGGACCATAAAATAGAGCTAGTACCAGGGGGCAGAACCTGTTAGTATTCCTCCGTATCGGCTTAGCCAATTTGAGGAGGATGAGGTAGCCAAACAACTAGCTGAATATTTGAGGATGGGTCAAATTAGACCAAGTAAGTCTCTTGGGGTGCACCAGTTCTCCTAGTTAAGAAAAAGGATCAAGGTACCTGGCGGATGTGTATTGATTATAAACGTCTTAACACGGTTACAATTAAAAAATAGATACCCATTACCTAGATCAGATGATCTTATTGATAGGTTGCATGGAGCTAAGTATTTTACAAAGCTTGACTTGCGAACCAGTTATCATCAGATCCGTATAGCAAAGGAAGATGTTCCTAAAACTGCTTTTAGGACAAGATATGGCCAGCATGAATTTTTAGTGTTACCCTTTGGTCTCACTAATGCACCAGCAACTTTCCAATAAATGATGAATGATATATTTCGAGATCTATTAGCAAAATGTGTGGTAGTTTTCTTAGATGATATTTTGATATACATTAAAACTTTGGATGAGCATGAGAGTCATCTTAAAAAGGTTCTAGGAAGGCTCAAGAAGAAAAAATTGTATTGTAAATTATCTAAGTGTGATTTCTTTAAAAAGGAATTATTATATTTAGGTGTTATAAGATCTCTCAGGATGGCTTGAGTATAGATTTGGATCGGATCCAAAAGGTTTTGGAATGGCCAGTTCCACATACGGTCAAACCGCTAAGATCTATCTTAGGTTTTGTGGTATTTCTTTAAGGATTATTTGAAGTTGACTGTACCTTTTACCAATCTTCTTAAAGGTAAAAAAAAAGGTCCAATTCTCCAATTAGTTGGAATGATAAGCTACATGAGGCTTTTGAAATTTTGAAAAATAAAGTTCGAGATGCTCCTGTGTTATCTTTGCCAGATCCTAGCAGACCTTACATTGTTGAGACTGATGCTAGTAATTTTGCGGTAGGTGCAGCTTTATTCTAGGATGGGAAGCCTGTGGCCTTCGAGATTAAGAAACTCAATGATGCACAGACTAGGTACCCAGTTCAGGAGAAAGAGTTGTATACAATCATTTATGCTTTAAAGGCATGGAGACAGTATCTTTACGGGTCCCAGTTTATGGTCTTGACAGATCATCAATCTTTACATCAATCTTTACAGTATATTTGTGATCAACCGGACTTAAAAGGTAGAAAAGACAGATGGGCTGAGTTGATGCAGGATTTTGATTTTATGATTAAATACAAAAAGGGTAGCTTAAATCGCATTGCTGATGCATTGAGTCAAATTGGTTGATAAGGTTTGCATGCCAGATGTGTTGGAAATTTAGTTAAGGATCCTATTTGAGTGCCATGATGCACCATTGGCAGGACATCCTAGCATACAGCGTACCTTGGCTTTAGTTAGAAGGACATTTTATTGGCCAAAAATGAAAGATTTTATTCAGAGTTATGTGGTCCAATGTCATCAATGTCAGATAAACAAGGCTGAACGCCTTAAATCTACTGAGTTATTACATCCTTTGGATATTGTGTCTAGAAAGTGGGAAATTATTTCCATGGATTTCATTACGGGACCTCCACATACTAGCAGGGGTCACGATGCCATTTGGGTAGTCGTGGATAGATTGACAAAGATGGCTAGGTTTTTACCCACCACAAAAACAATAGTTCAAGCTTCGGAATTGGCATACCTGTATGAGTATAAACCCAGAGCACCTATTGATGTTGGTCTTAAGGACATTGAGCTTGATGCATCGAGGGATTTCTTGCGTGATATCCAAGAAATGCTAATCGAAGCTCGAGATTCTATCAGGAGTGCTCAGGATGATAGAGCACGGTTTTATGCTGATAGAGGACGCTCATCTCGGTCTTTTGAACTAGGAGCGTTGGTTTATTTAAAAGTTCCTAAAGACTCTCAGACTTTATCAATGGAAAAATGCTCGAAATTATCTCTTAGATATTGTGGTCCATTTCGAGTTATACATTGAATTGGCACGGTTGCGTATGAACTAAAACTGCCTCCACATGTTAGAGTTCATCCAGTCTTTCATTGAAGTAGATTGAAAGAGAAGCTGGGAGGTGAGAATAACACAATTACTCCTCAAGAACTCATTGAAGTCGGAGATTTAACTTATGTTCCACACGAACCTAAAAAGGTACTTGAATTCAGGGAAAGGAAACTTCGTAGTCGACTAATCCTTGAGGTTAAAATTTTATGGAAAGATAGGGAAATAGAGGATTTGACTTGGGAGTCGGTTGAGAATGTTCAACGCAGATTTCCTTCTTTTCATTGTAAGAGTGCAATGTTTTGAGAGAGGGGAAGTATGTCATGTGCACATTATATGTGCATATACTAGGAGGCTAACCCACATTAGGCTTGTAAGCATGGGAGCATGGGAACAAACTCTAGTGGAGCATGGGTTAGGACTAACCTTAAGGTTAGGGTCAGGCATCCTGTTGAGATATCGAGCTCATATAGTGAGGCGGAGGACACTGATGACCCACCTGGGGGATAGGCCCCACACTTACACCACTAGCATAGTTGGTGATGTATACGTATGTAGGTATGTATATATCAAAACTTAACAATGTTTCTTTAAAATTTGATATGCCAAACCTTAAATGTAACATGAACTATGTATGTACGTATGTATGTATGTATGTACAAATTTGTAAAAAATTTGGACAGCATCTCCTTTGCATTTTCTAAAATATCCTAAAATAAACTTCAAAACTTAACAATGTTTCTTTAAAATCTAACATGCCAAATCTTAAATGTAACATGAACTTTGTATGTATCTAGGAATTTAGTATATAATTTAGTGTATGTATGTAGGTATGTATTTATGTATGCATGTGTATATGTACATATGCATATACATATGTATTTGTATATGTATATATCTGTATGTATATGTATCTAATATGTATATGCATATGGATAGTTTATATATATTTATATGTATGTATAGGTATGTATTTGTATAGGTAGGAAGGTTTACATAAACATATTCATATACATTTACATGCATATAATTTAGTAGAAAGAAAAAAAGTACCTTTTTCTAGGAGCTCCTCACTTGGAGGCACATGATTTAGAGGATAGTCCAACCACCAAGGACATCTCTTATATTCCCAATCATAAACCCCTCTCTCAACCCATTCCTTCGGGTACATTATTTTTGAGGAATTTGGATCTACCCATTCTTTGATTGCTTCTATCTCTTCGTCCATTAGACCTTGGCCAATGAGTAGCTGCACCCACCTACATATCCAAAATAAAACAAACAGCACTAAAATATTTTTTTAAATGGGTATATGTATTTTCTACAAAAATGTAATGGCATTAAAAGATATATACCTGTAGACAACCCTCTTTGCGGCATTCTCCACCTCAGGTTGCTTTTGGCCTTCCTTCACTTTTCCAATCTTTGCCCACACCTCATGGAAGGCCCATGGTATGTGTTTCGATTGCTCCTCTTGCACCCAGCATAAATGGTGGGACATAGATAACATCATCATATACCAATAAACCCTCCAAAATAGAGTCCGCCTCCCCTATTAGCTCTTCCCAATACAACTCTTTCTTCATATGTAGCAACGTCTTTTTGTTATCCCCAAACATCTCTGAAATTACCTTGTCCTTTGCCCTCCCGGTCACATAAGCATTTGAAGCAATTCCGTCTTCCTATTTCAGCATCATACCAAAACAATAAGAGATTAATGTTAAGGTTAGTTTATGTTAAGGGAGGTTTATTGACATGTCACATACCTTTGAGTTGAAATCCGAGATATGGCGACTGTGTAGAGCTTTTCTTTGGTCAGAGCAACCAATCCCTTCTTAGACCAATCATAGTTATATACGAGTTGAAAGAATGCATCACCATTGGATGGGTTTGCAATTATGAGCATCTTGTACGCTCTATCTCGAAATGTTTGCTCTACACCACGTCTGGCTTTCTCACATTTTGTCTCATATTCTTGCAACCCCATGGCATGTCTATCAATGCATGATATAGCTTGCTTCACCGCATTTTCAAACGATGTCTACATATAACGAAAAGGACTCATTATCACTCACATGATTAAAAAACATTGATAATCCGTTTATTAATAAAAGATGGAAAATGTAAACACTACCTTCCACACAAGCTGTGCCAAGATTGTAGCTGCAGCATTGTACCATTGCTCTCCACTTTATCACTCCAAACTAAGCTCCATTAAAGCCCACCTCCTTACGTCATCACCAAGGTAGTCCAATATGGATGATTTGTCCGCCATTCCAAATCCTTGAAACATGAAGATCTCATGTGACAATGTGGGTGTAACACTAGTGCACACCAATCTATTGTAAAGAGTCACAATGAGACAAGAACTTAACAATGACTTCACAATGTTCGTAATTAAGTAGAGAGAGATCACTTACTCATTTTGAGATCGTAAAGCCAATAGCAATTCTCCTTCTTGTTTCTTGTCCACAACCAAAAATTGACATTTGACCCGGACATGGCGTGAGGGGCTATGAGACCAAGCTAGAGAAAACAAAATAAAGATATTACAATATATTACTTTTAATGTTGCATAAAACCACTCTATGGCATTCAAAAGAACATACCTTCATGCACTCGAGACATCCATGCCTTCACTCGATGATTGCCATCCCAAACAAGAAAATTCTTACCACCCACTGAGATCCTCCCACTGAGTTCCTCTGATTTCATCCTCAAATCTATCATGTTGCACCACCCAGTTTGGTCCCCATTCTTGCAAGTCTATTTGTGTGATCATGAAATACATAGAGCTTCCGGGACGTGTAAGTGAAACTAAAAAAGGAGGAGATGCTTCGACATAACCATGGCAGTCAAAGGAATCACGAAACACCTCAAGTTGGCTAGAAACTGTACGGATGGATTCATTTGGAATCAACCTGCATAAAGGGACCAATGGGGTAGAGGAATTGTGTTGCACAAAAAATTGCACAAAAAACTTAGTGAATACATCACCAAGCAATACATCACCAAGCTTGGTGAATACATCACCAAGCAATCCCAATTCAATAGATTTTCCAAGAAGCCTTCTATGGGTCTCCCCTTGACCAGTACTAGATTCATGAATCTCCGTGTGAGTTGGAGGAGGTGAGCTCCTCATGAATAAGAGAATTATGTGCTTCTGTTTCCTCTCTAACAGGAGATACATGTGAGGACACAGGTGTCCGTGATTGAGCTTCCTCGCTAAGAGTCAAACAAACATGCCCAGATCTAAGTGAGTATCCCCTGTTGTCTGTAAGACACACACACCAAGCCCAAGTAAGCATATCTAAAACATTAAAACACAATCTCAGAAGAATCTTGGCTATTCACATCATATACCTTTCTTAGTCTTCGCCTGTTGTTTTCTTGCTTTTCTTGGAGCCATCTCTCTCTCTTTTGCCCTGAATATGAGTAGCAAAAAGTTTGAGCTGAATGACATATAGAGATGATCAACCTCACATAAACCCTACTTCATGTCTATAGGAAAACATCAACCTCACACACAAACCTTACTACATGTCTAAGAAAACATTCAAGATGGTGAAAGCTCTAGAAACACCATATTGGGGAATATGGGAATTTCCCACAAGTTTGGGACACGTGGTCAAAAGTTTGGATTAACCATAACTTGAACACCACTAATCCAAAATGAGCGCTTTATAGCTCTTTAGATTCCATTTTTCAGGCGCTTTCCAACGGTAGGTCATATGATAGGGTTTTGAGAAACTTACAAACATGTTATCCATGTCCCCTTTTTTAAGTATTCAAAAATGGGAATTGGGAAATTCCCAAATTCACTAATATGGTGTTTAGAGGCTAGCACACAACTTCAAAGAGTAGATCAGTAAGCTCACAAGGCTGGATACCAAAACCAAGATCGGGCCGTAACTATAGGCCCTATTCAAAGAAAGGTACCTCTAGGAAAGAAACATTCACCCATCATCAACTTGAGGAATATGATCACAATCAGGCCCATTCATAGCTTGTAAGGCATCTCTCTTCATGTAATCTTCCCACGACTATGTGTAGCATGTAATATCAAAAGAACGCAGCAAAATCTGCACCCTTTGAAGTCCCTTGTAGCTAAACTTAAGCTTTGCAATGCTTCAGTCAAACTTAAGTAAGTTTAAGCTTGCAACCATGGCTATGGAAAATGCAACTAAGTATACTCTTATTTACTATTAGTAAATAAGTAAAAGTAGCTAACAAATAAACTATATGAAACAAATAAACTAACTATATGTGCAGGTTTATACAGCTTAATCAAATAAGGCCATGAGTAAGGGGTTTAGAGGTGCAGCTCCTACGAACCCCGTGGATCATCCACACGGGGGGGGGGGGGGGGAGAAGGCAGGACATCAATTGGCAGGAAGAAGCCATTAACTCCTTGGGGATATGTTGCACTTGGGAAGAGAAGTCGAAAGAGTAAAAAATATACTTCGTCGACGCAAGTCATTGATAAATAGGGATATTAAGTAGGAGGGTAATTGGCCACGACACGTTCATCAAAGAAAGGTCCTTTTGTAGCCAATCATTTAATATGAGAAATTGAAAATCTTAATGTATGGAGAGAAAAGAAGTTAGTAATAACCCGGTCTCGTGCCTCTGCAATAGTCCCTAGCATGATTGGTCATACCATTGCTGTTCACAAATGGACAGGAGCATCTACCAATTTATGTAACTGATCGTATGGTGGGTCACAAACTAGGAGAATTTGTATCCACTCAAAATTTTTGGGGACACGCCAAAAGTGATAAAGGGTCTCGTCGATGATTAGGAAATCACAGCTCATGGAAAACGAAAATAAATCAAAAGTAGAAGCGTATCACAATTAGTTCTTTCCGCGGCTGCAAACGCTAGTACTAATCTTGGATTAAGTAAATCCCCTCCACCTCCTCCATCTTCTCCACTGGATGCTACCAAATCTAACAAATTGGGCCTTCATCACACCCCTTGCTCCAGCCTCTCCAGTCCCCCGATAGAGCCGGGGGATTGTTTGCGCAGACCATCCCCTGGCTCTGCCGGGGGACTGGAGAGACTGGAGCAAGGGGCGCAATGCATGCTTGCTCCGCCTCCACCTCCTCCATCTTCTCCACCACTGACTACTCCGCCTCCACCTCCTCCATCTTCTCCACTGACTACTCTGCCTCCACCTCCTCCATCGGCTCTGCCTCCACCTCCTCCATCTTCTCCACTGGATGCACCTAAACTACACCGCCTCCACTGGCTCCACCTCCACCTCCTCCATCTTCTCCACCGGCTCCACCTCCACCTCCTCCATCTTCTCCACTGGCTGCGCCTCCACTACTCTGCCTCCACCTCCTCCACCTCAGTCGACATCCTGGCCACTCTGCCCGTCGAATTTAGACATATTGGGCCTTCATCGCACCCCTTGCTCCAGCCTCTCCAATTCCCCGACAGAACTGGGGGACTAGAGAGGCTGGAGCAAGGGGTGCGATGCATGCTCCGCCTCCAACTCCTTCACCAACTCTGCCTCCACCTCCTCCATCTTCTCCATTGCATGCGCATCAAATACTCCGCCTCCACCTCCACCTCCTCCACCAGCTCCGCCTCTGCCTCCACCTCCTCCATCTCCTCCACTGGCTACGCCTCCATCTCCTCCACCTCTGTCGACACCCGAACCAGTCCGACGTCAGTCTACCAAAAAAGAACTGCACAGAGAAAAGAAATGAGAAAGAAAAATACCTCTTTTCCTCCTGCATGCGTTCGCCTACTTGCTGAGTTGAGAGTATCCACGTCTTTTCCTTCAAGTACCCTAAAATATGTGTACCACATATGTGTGTGTGGCCTAAAATATATATAGCCTAAAGATAGATATATACACACACATATATATGGCTAAAAATGAATTAAGGTATATGTACACACACACATATATATGTACACACACGCACAATTTCAATAACATAAATAATAGAAAAGTTTAAAAAAAGTATGCCACACATATTGAACCATTGAAAAATAATTTCAATAACTTAAATAATAGAAATGTTTTAAAAAAGTGTGCCACACATATTGAACCATTGAAAAATGTGTGTGTGTGTGTGTGTGTGTGTGTGTGTGTGAGAGAGAGAGAGAGAGAGAGAGAGAGAGAGAGAGAGAGAGAGAATATGTGATTTACAAAAAAGATAAAACTCATGCTCTTTTAAAACTTTTTTAAACATTTAGGCTCAAAATAGAGAGAGAGTATAGTTTAGGCTATGTATATATGTACATATATATATATTGATGTATATATACATATATTTTAGTCTAGGTATTTATTAGGTTACACACACACACACACACATATTAAGCTATATGTATTTTAATAAATGTGTGTGGTGTGTGTGTGTGTAGCCTAATAGATATATAGTCTAATATATCTATAGATTCTAAAATAGATAAAAGGCTAGTCTCTTTGTAAATACACACACACACACACACACTAAAATACATATATCCTAATAGATTCTTAGCCTAAAATATATACAATATAATATATAAATATAGACATGTGTGTGTGTGTATTTACAAAGAGACAAGCCTTTTATAAAAATAATACTTAGAACCAATAAATGTACATATTTGTGTATTTTTTATATATATTTGTAGATACATATATATTTGTATATTTTTTATAAAAAAAATTTTATTCGTGACCATTCTCAATTGTGATTGCTCCACCTTGTTTTATCATTTCAACTGCCTACATTCTCAATCATGATTGCTCCACCTTGTTTTATCATTTCAACTGCCTTCATTCTCAATCGTGATTGCTCCACCTATTCCTTCGTTTTTATATTTTCATTTCACATTTTCATCTCTCCTGTCCTTTCTACATCTTCGTATTGCCTTCCCTATGGAGCACACTATCACCTTTGAGTGGGAGCTTGATGGTTGCTATAGCAAAAAATCTGAAACTTTAATACTTCTCCACCAGACCACGCTTGTCAGTCATGGATTTCTATAAGGGTTTCTACCTTCATCACACGCTCTTTCTGGAGTGAAAGCTACTAGGACCGATGGAAGCCTACAGGAAATCATCACTCATTATGATTTGGAGGGCAATAAAAACTACCTCGTAGATATTACTCGAAGTAAAAAGTATATGCTACAATGTAGTCCTCTTTGTGCTGCTGATAGTCTTGATTCTAGTGCTAATAACATTGCCCAAGATGTCTGACATTTGGAGACTTCAGTGGTGGATAAAGAATTAGGGACACAAAACACCCATGTTCATATCTCGAGCTCCTCCTCTGAGAGTCACTTGAATGGCTCAGTAACTATTTTGCAACCAGGTGAAGGCACAAGCAATCCAAAAGGTTCAAAGCACAAGATCTCTGAAGATGAATGTATTGCTTCGGAGAGTATACTTTCAGTTCTTCGTAAGAAGGAGCAACCTTCTCTCCTATGTTCATTGTTGGAAAAAGTTACTCGAGTGATCCAAGTCCAGGAGGTGCCAAGACATTATGATGGTGATTCCATCCTAGAGTTTCCACCAACATATGGCAAAATAGGAAATATGGATGGAATGGAGCAAAAATATGATGGTCACCTATGGACATGTCCAGTAACATCAAACATGTCTATAAGTTGTACCATGTGTATTAGCTATTGTGTTGGTACTTTGGAGTGCCATAGGCTTAGCTGTCCTTTTTACTTGAACAATAAAAGGTATAACAACACCTTCTTTCATGGACATCTGACAAAAAAGATTGCAGTTGGACTTCTGACAGAGGATGAGAAAACTAAAATAGTTTGTCACTTTTGTCTCGCAAAACTGCACAGTGTTTGCAAGTGTGTAGATGTATTGTGTATTATGTAATGCCTCGTGACACAACTATTACAAGAATGATGCTCCACACTGGGCTGCATGAACACCAGTTCAGCCAGGAACTTCAAGGTCAATGTTGGAGCACGTGAAAATGTTTGTTTCTCAAGTGTTGAAAGCCCAGAGAAGTGCAGGTCCTCGAAAAATATAGATGGATATTGTGAAGGATATGCTGTTTTCCTCCATGATGAATCAAAATGATGAGCTACCTACAAGTATTGGGGATCATGAGCTCTGTAATTTTTTGGAGGAGTTGAGTCCTCTTGTGGAAAACTAGAGGTGTGTATTCATTCCGTAACTTAATTATATTTGGATGTATTTTTCTACATTTGGTCCTCTCTTTATTGTGAATTTATGTTTTTTAGGTTTAGACGCATTGTATCCCAAGAGAAAAGAAAATTGATGTCGGCAGGAGAGGGCTTTGATAGCATCCTTCTTATACAAAGAAGATCTCGCTATTCATTTATACAAGGTAGCCGTTTCACAGGACAAGGTGACCTTGATGACAAATGTTATGTCTTTAAGATGTCTTTGCGAGGACCAGCATCAGGCATGGACTTGGCGAATCGCATGCGGTGTGATAGTGGAGGTGACTTGTCAAAGTCTTGGGTTTTGTTTGATCACACTCATCGAGTTTTTGGTTGGTCAACAATGGCTTGTCATGTTTACGACCCAAGGTGAGACTACGTACTTCAATTTTTTCCTTCCTTTCATTTACCTTGATTTACCTTGAATGATAGTTGATTGAAAAAATTTCTCTCCAAAATCCTATAGTGTTCAAGAGGAGCTGTTGACAATTGCCACATGTGAAATGAAGGAGGAGGATACAAAAAGCCAAGTACTATTTTGGGAAATGCTGAATAGCACAATGGAGCAATGCGGTTATGCACCCGCACACTTCTATGGGTTTATGTGGCTGACGAAGCAGGGTCCAATTGGTGTGCAGGTAGGACCGTTTTCAATGGGGGTCCGCACAACATTATGGAGGACACAGAGAGAACGTGCTTATTCTATTGGAAACAAAGTTTGATGAAGCATGCTAAATAATGCATGAAGGCAAAAAGTCGACAACACCATATTGACTTGTGTGAAGAATGGAGATTGGCAACCAATAAGGAGTTAGCTTTCTTAAAAAGTAAAGAGATTCATGAGTGGTGGAGAAATGGACATGTTCATGAGGGAAAACTATCAGTGATGGATACGTGGATGAGTTGGTGGGAAGTACGAATAGCACATTGGGGCAACCTCATGTCAAGGGTGAGAAATTTTATGGAGAAATGATATGTTGTATGGATGTATTTGCATTGGAGTCAATTTTGTGAATTCATGTATGAAACCTCTTGTGTGCAGGTGGTCTTAAGCTCGGTGGATTTAGCACAAACCCCTCGAACAAACTTATTCTGAAAGTGTACATGGGAGTTGGCTTGCTGGTGAAGGCTACAAGGAAAAGGTTAGCTTTGTACGATGCATGCATTTCAGATATGGCAAACGCTTTACTACAAAGTGCAAAGCAATATGCATATCAGATGGGGAAGCACAAAGGTGAGGGACCAAGCTTGAGCAAGTTGATGGACAGGGTGGCAGCAAGGTCAAGACCGACACCACCACAAGTGGCTCGCATGGTCCATGAAACAGTAGCTAATACTCCTATGTAGTATGAGGAATCAAGACCTCTACATGGAGATAAGGAGACTATTCAACGGAAGAGGGTGAGGACAACGGAAGTAGACCAATGCTCACATCGTCCAGGTTATGTCATGCAGAGCAGACATCGTCAAAACTGGGGAACAGCAAGAAGAGTAAGTTTTGGAGATAGATCTAGAACAAACAGTGTAGCAAGTCACGCTTCAAGGGGAGGACCAAAAAGTCCAATGATTGGAGGAAACAAAGATGTCAGACATGAAGAGCCTAAACAACATTATGGCACAATGAGCGGAGGACAAATGCATGTAAAGGAAGAGGCCGTTGGACGCACAATGTGGGCCATTAGACGAACCCCATTGAACTCAAAAGTCAAATGTTTGGGAGGTATTGATGGAAGACTTAAGTGCAACTCATACATACAGGGAAGCTCTATTGGAGTTGTTGCCCCTAGCTTCTACTAAGAGCGACGACATCCTGGTCCAAGAGGGCCAAAGGCTCAAATGATGTGGTTTTGTCCTTCAGATGTTTCACACACATGGCATGTAGATCCAAACATAATATACAAGCCATCATACCCAGATATGTGGAAAGTGGATGTTGGGACCAACATAACCAGCCAAGAGGTAGAGAAATTAGTAAAGGTAGGGTTCAAGTTAGATGTTACTCATGAAGAACCTTTTGTGTCAGGGGTGGGAGAAACGTCCACACAAGCAGCGGGCAACAAAGAAAGTGACAAGAGGCCACATGATGCTACATAGAGAATACAAAGAGATCAACCAAGTGGAGGCATTGGATTTCCAAAGAAGCAGAAAAGAGGATTGGTAGTGCTGAGGCCATGACAGCGATAGTCCTTAATGAGAGTGCAATGCAGCCGTCCCCCTACTCTATTTTTCATTTGGCATGTGAGAGTGGAGAGGACTATTTTATACACATCAAGGTACAACCTTGGTGTACATGTCCTGATTTTGTAAGATTCCTCCCCCAACCCCCTTTTTGATGTCTAGTATCTTCCCCCATAATCAATCCCTCTTCAGAAATATAAAGACCTTGTTTCTAACTGTTTTAACCTAGAGAGAGAAAATATTCTAGAGAGAGAATATTCAGATTATGGATATTTTTGGATAGAAAAATAACTCATCTTATTAAAATAAGTTCCCCTGAAATAGAAATTCAAAAAGAATTTTCCAATGTGCAATTGGAATTAATTGGAAATAGGTATAAAGAACCTTAGTCTAAGGGCCTAGATTTTCAGAAATCTTTAGACTATGGTCCAATTAAGGTTTCTATGGGCCAATAGCATCAATCCATGTGTAGGGAGGAGATAAATCCAAATTGTAAAAGAAGATACCCAAAAATGAGTAAATGCTCACATAAGATGAAGAGTTGAAAATGTACAAGGTTTATTAGTAAATAAACTCATATGTAAGGAAGAGGAGTTCTTTAAAGGAGGTGCACATTTCACATAAGATGAAGAGTTGAAAATGTACAAGGTTTATTAGTAAATAAACTCATATGTAAGGAAGAGGAGTTCTTTAAAGGAGGTGCACATTTCACATAAGATGAAGAGTTGAAAATGTACAAGGTTTATTAGTAAATAAACACATATGTAAGGAAGGGGAGTTCTTTAAAGGAGGTGCATATTTCACATAAGATGAAGAGTTGAAAATGTACAAGGCTTATTAGTAAAAAAACTATGACACATATGTAAGGAAGAGGAGTTCTTAAAAGGAGGTGCATATTTCACATAAGATGAAGAGTTGAAAATGTACAAGGTTTATTAGTAAAAAACTATGAGCAATACAATTTTGACACATATGTAAGGAAGGGGAATTCTTAAAAGGAGGTGCATATTTCACATGCTTGAATGAGTTTTAAACTCATAAAAATTGAGATATTTCATCTCTCCTCTCTCCTCATTCAAGTCTAGTTCCAAAAAGTTAGCTTAACTGACCTAAAAATGGTCAAAAAGTGACCAAACTGACTTGGAAAATTCTAGAATCCGTTTGTTTGGTTAGGAGCTCAAATTTTCCTATAAATAGAAGCCTCCCCTTGTTGAAAAAAAATATATAATGTCTTATGCCTTGTTACTCTACTCCACCTAAGCCAAAATATAGTCTCTTATGCTTTGTTACTCTACTCCACCTAAGCCAAAATATATAGTCTCTTATGCTTGTTACTCTACTCCACCTAAGCTAAAATATATAGTGTCTTATGCCTTGTTACTCTACTCTACCTAAGCCAAGAACTGTGAATTCTTTAATAATTCACTAGTTTTTGATACTTCTCTCTTTCTTCAATCCCCATTGGTGGCTCCATCAACATACTAAACCAATTGATTGGTTGGGGGCCTCTACCGTGAATAAAGAATCAAGCAAATTATAAGGTAAGTATATTGAATTTTGATCTTTCTATAATTTCTCAATGATTCTCTCTTCTCAACCCCTCTCAAGCTTGAGAAGTTTAATTGGTATGGTTTTTTAAATGCTATTGAAGTTAATTGGTGAATAGTAGTGAAGAGTTACATAATTTAATAAATGCTATAGAAATTAATTTCCATTTATGTTTAAAATTCTAATGGTTTTTATGTAATTTCTCTCTCTCACTCAAGAAATGGTCATACTCATGAACCATTCTCAATCCAAATGAAGCTTTTCATAAAGCCTTTCCTTAATCCAAGATTAAGCTATGCTTGAGGCCAAATTAATGGCTTTTTGCTATGCTTTTAGTTTATGCACATTGATGATTCAATCCATTATGGATTGATGACCCAATTAGAGACCATTCTAATTGTTTTCTTAACGATCCAATTAGAGACCATTATGGATTGATGATCCAATTAGAGACCATTATGGATTGATGATCCAATTAGAGACCATTCTAATTATTTCTTTAATAATGAGCTTTATCCCTTAGAAAAAAATTGAGATTTATCAGTCATAGTAGCGGAGCTATGGCAAATTTTTTATAGAAATTACGCATAAAATAAATTCATTCAAAGTATAAAAAGAGGAATTCCTACCATATTCTAGGAACTATCATCCTAGATTAATTAAAAGAACTTTATTATGCATGGAGATGTGGATGTTGCATGTAGATGTAGATGTATGGATGTGAGTGTGAATGTGGAGGTGGATGTATGCATGGGATGTGGATGTATGCATGTAGAAATAGATGTGTAGATGAGGATGTAAATGGAGATGTGGATGGATGCATGTAGATGTGAATGGAGATGTGGATGTATACATGTAGATGTAGATGTATAGATGTAGTTGTGGATGTGGAGGTGGATGGATGCATGTAGATGTAGATGTATAGATGTAGATGGGAATGGAGATATGGATGTATGCATGTAGATGTAGTTGTGAATGGAGATGTATATGTATACATGTAGATGTAGATGTATAGATATAGATATGGATGTGGATGGGGAAGTATGCATGTAGATGTAGGTGTATAGACGTAGATGTGGATGTAGAGGTGGATGTATGCATGTAGATGTAGGTGTATAGATGTAGATGTGGATGTAAAGGTGGATGTATGCATGTAGATGTAGATGTATAGATGTGGATGTGAATGTGGAGGTGGATGTATGCATATAGATGTAGATGTATGGAGGTGAATGTGAATGTGGATGTGGATGTATGCATAGAGATGTAGAAGTATGCATGTAGATGTGAATGTACGCATATAGATGTGGATGTATGGATGTGAATGTACGATATGTGATGTGAGGGAATCTGAAGTGATGAGATGGAAATGATGTGATGGGATGAGTATACATATAAATGGAATATGGAATAAGTAATGTAGATTGATGAGGGATAATGTGGAAAAATGAAAGTTAAAATAGAAATTGTGTTGTAAACTGTTTGTAAATACTGTTTGTAAATGCTGTTTGTAAATGATTGTTTTATGTCAAGAATGCTGGGGGGAGCATTTTGACCGTCTTGTGATTAAAGTCGTGATGGTAAAGTTGCAACTGCTGACGGGGAGTCAATGAAGGACGTCTCGCGTAGCAAGGTCGGCCGAGGTCTTGACCAGCCTCGGTGCGATTAAAATGGTGAGCTTCCGGTACGGTGGATGAGGGGCCAAGGAAGCGGCCTATGCGTGAAGCGCTAGGTTACCTGCGAAGGATCCTAGAGGGTGCTGACCATACGGTGCTCGGGCTCTGGGTTGCCTAGGATACCCACGCGTGCGTCGAGGAAGATATTGGAACAGAGTTGGAGTTGTTTTCTGAAATCGAGCATGGATCTGGTTGATTGACCTTGCTGGTCTTCAATGGATGAGTCCATGGCTCCTTATATGGATCTGTTGGTTGATCTTGCTGATCTTCAACGAGAGTCCATCTTGTTAAGTGATTATATTGCCAAGTATTATGGGCTAGGAACTATCGAAACGGCTCCTGAGCGTTCTAGTTGCCAATGATGCCATAGATACTCTGATGAAGGAATGATGGGAAATTAAGAATCAATTGGATAAATTGGAAGATGGTGATCAATGATACTATGGTTTTATTAAAGGATTGTTTTAAACTGGTTGAATCTGGTTGAAAAAGGGCAATTTCATATTGGGTGTGTGAGTGGTGTGACTAGTTTTATTTTGCATGAACATCCGGCTAGGGGGCCTTGGAACTCTTTTCCTTGGTACCCGGGACAAAACCTAACCAAATTTTCAATTGGATCCCATCACTACAGTGGTTGGGCGGTTGGCTAACCCATGGGACTGGATGGGGTTAGGCTGGACTGATGGATCCGTAAATCGAGACTCAAACTTTTGTTTTTACGATAGAAAAAATAAATAAATAAATCCCGGACAGAAACTGTTCTATGGATAGGAATCAACGGCTGTGCCTCTTGAATGGGGAAAAAAGCGTTGATCCCAATGATCCAAGTGCAAGTTTCTTCCTTGAACTGACTAAGTATCTTATAGATGTAATCGGATCATCTCGATCAGAAATGATCTTGACTACGTTAGAGTAAAAAGTTATCCTGGTGGAATCGCCCGTGCTTTCCGGTAAAGGAAGTTTTTCCGGGTTCGATTTTGGACAACCGACGGATTAGTCTCATATCCGGATATCCGTGGGCGAGGCCCCGAGTGTGGGACCCCTGTCCCGCGCGAGAAGCGCTACTTCCGCTGCCAGTACCCCGAATCCGTTGCTCGGTGGGAACAGGGATCTTATAGTTGGTATCAGAGCCTTTGGTTAATAAAGATCAACTGAGAAGACAAATATGTCAAAAATTTATCAAGAAACACAAAAAGGTTATAATTGTGTGATATAATTCATACAATTTGATATTCAAACTGAAACTCGTAATTTTGGTAATTGGGTCTTCAGATGGAAGTTCCGCAATTATATAGAAACCCTGACTTGCTTGAGGCCTAGACATGATAGTATTTACCTTATAATTCCAAGGGCCGTGACTACCCGTATATACCGAGAGTATACTGCAGCTCTTTACTGACAGTATATACGAGTAAATCTAAGACTTGAAATTATAAGCGTTAATGCTATCTAGATGATGATTTCGAATGTGATTGATATGATTTTTAATTCTGTTTGAGAATGAATGAATTGATTTGGATTCTGATTGAAAATGCTGATTGAAAAATGTTGATTTTTAAAAATTAGTTGAAATATAATGAAACCACAATGAGGGGGAATGGGACGAGTCCCTGTGATGATATTCATAACTAGAATGATGATAACGAATTCAGCAAATCACTATGAGATTAGTGGGTTGTGCTGTCAGATTGCTACTGTTAATACTTGACCGGTAGATCAAGTTAAAGGATGTCAAATTGAGAACTTGCTTGACTGAAATTTCTGTGTGGAGGAATGTTCCGAAGGAAACTTTTCGGTCTAATGGACCATTATCATGTTAAAGATATGAATGATATAATCTGAATGACTTGTTATTTAATGATGAGTTCTATATAAGGGATATTTATCCCAGTGTTCTGTTGGGTTGACCAGAATATAAGCAACCCCAGAATAAAAATTGGATCTTAAGAATAAGAGCTGTCCTCTACCTTGCGAGATGAGGACATCTCGCACTTTTTAAGTGGGGTAGGATGTAAGATTCCTCCCCAGCCTTCGAGGTATATAGGAGTAAGAATCTCCCTTTCTGATCTTATAATTATTCCCTCTCTAAAATAAAAGGAAGTTTCTGTTTAAAAAAGAAAGACCCTTTTCCCTAGAATACTTCTCAGGAGTCCCACCTGTTTTAAAGATTTAGAACAATGAGTTCAAAAGTGAGAATCGGTGTTTTGGATACCAAGGTTTTGGTTTTCATTCGAGTACGGCCCAAAAGAAGTTCTTTATCTCTTGGGGAGTATAAGAAGTTATCCCCCAGATATTGTGATCCTTATATCTAAATTCAATGAAAGTAGGTGACTTAGCCTACAAGTTTCTTTTATCTCCTCATCTCAAAATTCTTAATGCCTTCTATAGAAAAATGTGTCAAACTCAAATCATGGAAAGACGGTAAAACTTCAGTGGCAAGTTACCGATGGCTTCTAGGTTACGCTAGCTCCTTTCTCTATATAAGTCGTAACTTTTACTTGTCGCTCACAGTAATCTTACTCCCATCAATCTCCTTTCTTTCTTAATCTCCTTCATGGCTTGGCAACAAGAACTAGTTTTATCCATGATGATTTCTCACCTTCAAGACGCAAGAGAGTCTGTGAAGAAAGACTTTATAGAACAGTATGAGCGCGCACTTTTTCCTCACCTAGGAACTTCTGTAGCGCAGACCAAATGGCGGACCTATCAAAACATAACTAGGGTAACACCCTGGGGTCAGCAACACTTTCGTAACAATGTCCGCTTGGCCATGGTTATCGAAGCCTTGGGTTTGGGTCCCCGATACTACTGCGTCATGAGATCAAGGCATCTTGGGTTTTCTGAGCGGGTCTTCTTACTGGCGTGTTTTCTTCCTCATGAGAAGATATGCCTTTACCCCGTTTTTGGCTTGCCTCTCAGAGGTCCTTTTGTTAGATCACCTCATACCACTGAGATAGGTGCGGCAATAACCAGCAGAATCATTCCCATAGATGAGTTACCCTATACTTGTGCAGCTTGTGAGGACTGCTTTTGTGACCATATGATGGACGGGCTTATGGAAGTGTAAAGAGTTTCTCTATCTTTACTGTATAAGTTCCGAGAATGAATAAAGTTTAAATCTTGTTCTTATTTTGAATCCTGCTCTCTTTAAGACTTTTCTTGGTGGTTAATCGTGATTAAAATTTTTCTCTAAGTCTCATATTCGTGCATCTTGCGAAATTATTCCAAGTTGCGAGATGAGGACATCTTGCGTTTTTTAAGTGGGGTAGAATGTAAGATTCCTCCCCCAACCCCCTTTTTGATGTCTAGTATCTTCCCCCATAATCAATCCCTCTTCAGAAATATAAAGACCTTGTTTCTAACTGTTTTAACCTAGAGAGAGAAAATATTCTAGAGAGAGAATATTCAGATTATGGATATTTTTGGATAGAAAAATAACTCATCTTATTAAAATAAGTTCCCCTGAAATAGAAATTCAAAAAGAATTTTCCAATGTGCAATTGGAATTAATTGGAAATAGGTATAAAGAACCTTAGTCTAAGGGCCTAGATTTTCAGAAATCTTTAGACTATGGTCCAATTAAGGTTTCTATGGGCCAATAGCATCAATCCATGTGTAGGGAGGAGATAAATCCAAATTGTAAAAGAAGATACCCAAAAATGAGTAAATGCTCACATAAGATGAAGAGTTGAAAATGTACAAGGTTTATTAGTAAATAAACTCATATGTAAGGAAGAGGAGTTCTTTAAAGGAGGTGCACATTTCACATAAGATGAAGAGTTGAAAATGTACAAGGTTTATTAGTAAATAAACTCATATGTAAGGAAGAGGAGTTCTTTAAAGGAGGTGCACATTTCACATAAGATGAAGAGTTGAAAATGTACAAGGTTTATTAGTAAATAAACACATATGTAAGGAAGGGGAGTTCTTTAAAGGAGGTGCATATTTCACATAAGATGAAGAGTTGAAAATGTACAAGGCTTATTAGTAAAAAAACTATGACACATATGTAAGGAAGAGGAGTTCTTTAAAGGAGGTGCATATTTCACATAAGATGAAGAGTTGAAAATGTACAAGGTTTATTAGTAAAAAACTATGAGCAATACAATTTTGACACATATGTAAGGAAGGGGAATTCTTAAAAGGAGGTGCATATTTCACATGCTTGAATGAGTTTTAAACTCATAAAAATTGAGATATTTCATCTCTCCTCTCTCCTCATTCAAGTCTAGTTCCAAAAAGTTAGCTTAACTGACCTAAAAATGGTCAAAAAGTGACCAAACTGACTTGGAAAATTCTAGAATCCGTTTGTTTGGTTAGGAGCTCAAATTTTCCTATAAATAGAAGCCTCCCCTTGTTGAAAAAAAATATATAATGTCTTATGCCTTGTTACTCTACTCCACCTAAGCCAAAATATAGTCTCTTATGCTTTGTTACTCTACTCCACCTAAGCCAAAATATATAGTCTCTTATGCTTGTTACTCTACTCCACCTAAGCTAAAATATATAGTGTCTTATGCCTTGTTACTCTACTCTACCTAAGCCAAGAACTGTGAATTCTTTAATAATTCACTAGTTTTTGATACTTCTCTCTTTCTTCAATCCCCATTGGTGGCTCCATCAACATACTAAACCAATTGATTGGTTGGGGGCCTCTACCGTGAATAAAGAATCAAGCAAATTATAAGGTAAGTATATTGAATTTTGATCTTTCTATAATTTCTCAATGATTCTCTCTTCTCAACCCCTCTCAAGCTTGAGAAGTTTAATTGGTATGGTTTTTTAAATGCTATTGAAGTTAATTGGTGAATAGTAGTGAAGAGTTACATAATTTAATAAATGCTATAGAAATTAATTTCCATTTATGTTTAAAATTCTAATGGTTTTTATGTAATTTCTCTCTCTCACTCAAGAAATGGTCATACTCATGAACCATTCTCAATCCAAATGAAGCTTTTCATAAAGCCTTTCCTTAATCCAAGATTAAGCTATGCTTGAGGCCAAATTAATGGCTTTTTGCTATGCTTTTAGTTTATGCACATTGATGATTCAATCCATTATGGATTGATGACCCAATTAGAGACCATTCTAATTGTTTTCTTAACGATCCAATTAGAGACCATTATGGATTGATGATCCAATTAGAGACCATTATGGATTGATGATCCAATTAGAGACCATTCTAATTATTTCTTTAATAATGAGCTTTATCCCTTAGAAAAAAATTGAGATTTATCAGTCATAGTAGCGGAGCTATGGCAAATTTTTTATAGAAATTACGCATAAAATAAATTCATTCAAAGTATAAAAAGAGGAATTCCTACCATATTCTAGGAACTATCATCCTAGATTAATTAAAAGAACTTTATTATGCATGGAGATGTGGATGTTGCATGTAGATGTAGATGTATGGATGTGAGTGTGAATGTGGAGGTGGATGTATGCATGGGATGTGGATGTATGCATGTAGAAATAGATGTGTAGATGAGGATGTAAATGGAGATGTGGATGGATGCATGTAGATGTGAATGGAGATGTGGATGTATACATGTAGATGTAGATGTATAGATGTAGTTGTGGATGTGGAGGTGGATGGATGCATGTAGATGTAGATGTATAGATGTAGATGGGAATGGAGATATGGATGTATGCATGTAGATGTAGTTGTGAATGGAGATGTATATGTATACATGTAGATGTAGATGTATAGATATAGATATGGATGTGGATGGGGAAGTATGCATGTAGATGTAGGTGTATAGACGTAGATGTGGATGTAGAGGTGGATGTATGCATGTAGATGTAGGTGTATAGATGTAGATGTGGATGTAAAGGTGGATGTATGCATGTAGATGTAGATGTATAGATGTGGATGTGAATGTGGAGGTGGATGTATGCATATAGATGTAGATGTATGGAGGTGAATGTGAATGTGGATGTGGATGTATGCATAGAGATGTAGAAGTATGCATGTAGATGTGAATGTACGCATATAGATGTGGATGTATGGATGTGAATGTACGATATGTGATGTGAGGGAATCTGAAGTGATGAGATGGAAATGATGTGATGGGATGAGTATACATATAAATGGAATATGGAATAAGTAATGTAGATTGATGAGGGATAATGTGGAAAAATGAAAGTTAAAATAGAAATTGTGTTGTAAACTGTTTGTAAATACTGTTTGTAAATGCTGTTTGTAAATGATTGTTTTATGTCAAGAATGCTGGGGGGAGCATTTTGACCGTCTTGTGATTAAAGTCGTGATGGTAAAGTTGCAACTGCTGACGGGGAGTCAATGAAGGACGTCTCGCGTAGCAAGGTCGGCCGAGGTCTTGACCAGCCTCGGTGCGATTAAAATGGTGAGCTTCCGGTACGGTGGATGAGGGGCCAAGGAAGCGGCCTATGCGTGAAGCGCTAGGTTACCTGCGAAGGATCCTAGAGGGTGCTGACCATACGGTGCTCGGGCTCTGGGTTGCCTAGGATACCCACGCGTGCGTCGAGGAAGATATTGGAACAGAGTTGGAGTTGTTTTCTGAAATCGAGCATGGATCTGGTTGATTGACCTTGCTGGTCTTCAATGGATGAGTCCATGGCTCCTTATATGGATCTGTTGGTTGATCTTGCTGATCTTCAACGAGAGTCCATCTTGTTAAGTGATTATATTGCCAAGTATTATGGGCTAGGAACTATCGAAACGGCTCCTGAGCGTTCTAGTTGCCAATGATGCCATAGATACTCTGATGAAGGAATGATGGGAAATTAAGAATCAATTGGATAAATTGGAAGATGGTGATCAATGATACTATGGTTTTATTAAAGGATTGTTTTAAACTGGTTGAATCTGGTTGAAAAAGGGCAATTTCATATTGGGTGTGTGAGTGGTGTGACTAGTTTTATTTTGCATGAACATCCGGCTAGGGGGCCTTGGAACTCTTTTCCTTGGTACCCGGGACAAAACCTAACCAAATTTTCAATTGGATCCCATCACTACAGTGGTTGGGCGGTTGGCTAACCCATGGGACTGGATGGGGTTAGGCTGGACTGATGGATCCGTAAATCGAGACTCAAACTTTTGTTTTTACGATAGAAAAAATAAATAAATAAATCCCGGACAGAAACTGTTCTATGGATAGGAATCAACGGCTGTGCCTCTTGAATGGGGAAAAAAGCGTTGATCCCAATGATCCAAGTGCAAGTTTCTTCCTTGAACTGACTAAGTATCTTATAGATGTAATCGGATCATCTCGATCAGAAATGATCTTGACTACGTTAGAGTAAAAAGTTATCCTGGTGGAATCGCCCGTGCTTTCCGGTAAAGGAAGTTTTTCCGGGTTCGATTTTGGACAACCGACGGATTAGTCTCATATCCGGATATCCGTGGGCGAGGCCCCGAGTGTGGGACCGCTGTCCCGCGCAAGAAGCGCTACTTCCGCTGCCAGTACCCCGAATCCGTTGCTCGGTGGGAACAGGGATCTTACAGATTTCATGCAAAGAGAATCTAGAGGAAAGTCTTACGTTGCATGTAAGCATATCTATTTTGTCTTCTTGCGAGTTTTGGGATTACATAAGAATGAGGATATGGTAATGCATCAACCGACACTATCACCAGAGGAAGTGGACAATATACTATCACGTCCTCAAAGCAAGGATGTTTGTGCCTATACTTAAGCTTTAATCATGCCTCTCATGTTTGTGCCTACTTAAGCTTTAGTCAAGCCTCTCATGTTTGTGCCTACTTAAGCTTGTAAGGAAATGTAAAGTCAATCAAACCTCTCATGTTTGTGCCTACTTAAGCTTGTAAGGAAATGTAAAGTCAATCTTTTTTTAAGAAAATTTGAACCAATATTATTTTTGTCTTGCTTTGGAATGGAGTATATTGTCACGTACTCTAAAGTCTTATTATAGGTAGCTTGCGATGCTATGGTAAAGGAGTTGTACCAACCATATATCTTCTTGTAAGGAAATGTGAACTCAATCTTTTTGTAAGAAAATATGAGCCAGGTAAGTATGCATGCATGCATGTATGTATGTATGTATTGTACAAATGTGTGTATATATGTATGTATATATGTAGGAAGGTAGGTAGGTAGGTAGGTAGGTAGGTGTGTTTGAGAATATACATGTATATATGTGAATGTATTTATTTCTCTTTCATAAATACTTACTATATAAAAGCTCACCAAAATGTATCATTTTTCTTACATGCTTGCATAAAACTATCTTATCTCCAAAAATCTCGCCAAATAAAGCTCGCAAAATGTAAGATTCCTCCCCCAACCCCTTTTTGATGTCTAGTATCTTCCCCTGTAATCAATCCCTCTTCAGAAATATAAAGACCTTGTTTCTAACCTAGAGAGAGAAAATATTCTAGAGAGAGAATATTCAAATTTTTAATATTTTTGGATAGAAAATTATCTCATCTTATTAAAATAAGTTCCCCTGAAACAGAAATTCAAAAAGAACTTTCCAATGTGCAATTGGAATTAATTGGAAATGGGTATAAAGGACCTTAGCCTAAGGGTGTAGATTTTCAAAAATTTTTGGATTATGGTCCAATTAAGGTTCCTATGGGCCAATAGCATCAATCCATGTGTAGGGAGGAGATAAATCCAATTTGTAAAAGAAGATACCCAAAAATGAGTAAATGCTCACATAAGATAAAGAGTTGAAAATGTACAAGGTTTATTAGTAAAAAACTATGAGCAATATTAAAAATATGAGATATTTTGGGTATCCAAAAATGAGTAAATGCTCACATAAGATGAAGAGTTGAAAATGTACAAGGTTTATTAGTAAAAAACTATGAGCAATATTAAAATGATTCCATTATGACACATATGTAAGGAAGGGGAGTTCTTCAAAAGAGGTGCATATTTCACATAAGATGAAGAGTTGAAAATGTACAAGGTTTATTAGTAAAAAACTATGAGCAATATTAAAATGATTCCATTATGACACATATGTAAGGAAGGGGAGTTCTTTAAAGGAGGTGCATATTTCACATAAGATGAAGAGTTAAAAATGTACAAGGTTTATTAGTAAAAAACTATGAGCAATATTAAAATGATTCCATTATGACACATATGTAAGGAAGGGGAGTTCTTTAAAGGAGGTGCATATTTCACATAAGATGAAGAGTTGAAAATGTACAAGGTTTATTAGTAAAAAAAAACTATGAGCAATATTAAAATGATTTCATTATGACACATATGTAAGGAAGGGGAGTTCTTTAAAGGAGGTGCATATTTCACATGCTTGAATGAGTTTTAAACTCATAAAAATTGAGATATTTCATCTCTCCTCTCTCCTCATTCAAGTCTAGTTCCAAAAAGTTAGCTTAACTGACCTAAAAATGGTCAAATATTGACCAAACTGATTTAGAAAATTCTAGAATCAGTTTGTTTGGTTAGGAGCTCAATTTTTCCTATAAATAGAAGCCTCTCCCTTGTTGAAAAAAAATATAGTGTCGATGCATCGTTACTCTACTCCACCTAAACCAAGAACTGTGAATTCATTTAATAATTCACTAGTTTTTGGAGCTTCCCTCTTTCTTCAATCCCCATTGGTGGCTCCATCAACATACTTAACCAATTGATTGGTTGGGGGCCTCTACCGTGAACAAAGAATCAAGCAATTTGTAAGGTAATTAGTGAATATTGATCTTTTCTATAATTTCTCAATGTTTCTCTCTTCTCAACCCCTCTCAAGCTTGAGAAGCTTAATTGGTATGGTTTTTTTTTGAATGCTATTGAAGTGAATTGATAATGTTAGTGAGGAGTTACATAATTTAATAAATGCTATTGAAGTTAATTTCCATTTATGTTTAAATTCTAATAGTTTTTTATGTAATTTCTCTCTCTCAATCAAGAAATGGTCATACTCATGACCCATTCTCAATCCAAATCAAGCTTTTCATAAAGCTTTTCCTTAACCCAAGATTAAGCTATGCTTGAGGCCAAATTAATGGCTTTTTTCTATGCTTTTAGTTTATGTATATCGATGATTCAATCCATTATGGATGAATGATCGAATTAGAGATCATTTTAATTATTTCCTTAATGATAAGCTTTATCCCTTAGAAAAATTGAGATTTATCAGTCATAGCAGCGGAGCTATGGCAAAATTTTTATAAAAATTATTCATAAAATAATTTCATTCAAAGCATAAAAAGAGGACTTCCTACCATATTCTAGGAATTATCATCCTAGATTAATTGAAAGATATTCATTGTAATCATAGAGAAATTGATTTTTATATTATGCATAATTGATTTTCATGCATAGAAGTATGCATAAAAAAAAAATTTTTTATATTAAAAGTGTTACTTTTATCATTTTTAATTTTCATGCATAGAAATATGCATAAAAGATAAATTTTTTATATTAAAAGTGTTACTTTTATCATTTTTAATTTTCATGCATAGAAGTATGCATAAAGAAAAATTTTTTATATCAAAAGTGTTACTTTTATCATTTTTAATTTTCATGCATAGAAGTATGCATAAAAGATAACTTTTTTATATTAAAAGTGTTACTTTTATCATTTTTAATTTTCATGCATAGAAGTATGCATAAAGGAAAATTTTTTATATCAAAAGTGTTACTTTTATCATTTTTAATTTTCATGGATAGAAGTATGCATAAAGGATAATTTTTTTTATATCAAAAGTGTTACTTTTATCATATTGGATTTCATGCATAGAGGTATGCATAAAAGATGATTATTTTAATGTAAAAGTGTTACTTTTGTCACAATTGAATTTCATGCATAGAGGTATGCATAAAAGTTGATTATTTTATTATAAAAGTGTTACTTTTATCATAATTGGATTTCATGCATGGAGGTATGCACAAAAGATATTCTTTTTATACTAAAAGTGTGATTTTCATCATAAATGGATTTTATGCATAACTTAGATGCATAAGAGAAATTGTTTTATTCTAAAAGTGTAATTCCTACCAAATTGACTTTATGCATAAGAAGATGCATAAAAAAAAATTGATTTTTAATTCAAAAGTGTCATTCTCATCTAAATTGAATTTATGCATAGGAAGATGCATAAAAGATTGAATTTTAATTCAAAAGTGTCATTCTCATCTAAATTAAATTTATGCATAGGAAGATGCATAAAAGATCGAATTTTAATTCAAAAGTGTCATTTTAATTTAAAATGAATTTATGCATAGGAAGATTCATAAAAGACTCATTTTTCTTCGGAAGTATTAATCTCCTTAAATGGAATTTATGCATAAGTAAATGTGTAAAGAAATCTTATATCAAATATAAGAATTCTCTTGTATTCTATAAATAGATATGAGATGTGATAGGATGTGATAAGAGGTGTATAAGAGGTGATAAGATGAATTAAGATGTGATGAGATGTGTATGGGATGAGGTAAGAAGTGTATGTGATAGGATAAGATGTATATGGGTTGTGATAGGGCGAGAATGGATGTGATGTAAAAGATTAGATGTGAAGGCATGTGGGGTTACATGAATGGGAATGTGAAAATGGATGTATGTATGTGGATGTGTGGATGTGGAGATGGGAGTATGGATGTATGAATGTGAAAATGGATGTATGCATGAAGACGTATATGCATACATGTGAATGTGGATGTAGATGTGGATGTATAGATGTGAATGGGAATGTGGATGTGAATGTGGATGTAGATGTGGATGTATAGATGTGAATGGGAATGTGGATGTGGATGTATGTATGTATGTGGATTTAGATGTGAATATATAGATGTGAATGGGAATGTGGATGTGGATGTATATGAATGTGGATGTAGATGTGGATGTATAGATGTGAATGGGAATGTGGATGTGGATATATGTATGTATGTGGATGTAGATGTGGATGTATAGATGTGAATGGGAATGTGGATGTGGATGTATGTATGTATGTGGATGTGGATGTATGAATGAGGACGTGATAATGGATGTATGCATGTAGATGTGGATATATGGATGTGAATATGAATGTGGATGTGGATGTGGATATGGATGTGTATGTATGAATGTAGATAAGGGATGTGGATGTATAAATGAGGATGTGAAAATGGAGGTATGCATGTAGATGTGGATGTATGGATGTGAATGTGGATGTGGATGTGGATGTATAAATGAGAATGTGAATGTGGATGTGAATGTGAATGTGGATGTGGATGTGGATGTATGGATGTGGATATGGATGTGTATGTATGGGATGTGGATGTATAAATGAGGATGTGAAAATGGAGGTATGCATGTAGATGTGGATGTATGGATGTGAATGTGGATGTGGATGTGGATGTATAAATGAGAATGTGAATGTGGATGTGAATGTGAATGTGGATGTATGGATGTGGATATGGATGTGTATGTATGAATGTGGATATGGGATGTGGATGTATAAATGAGGATGTGAAAATGGATGTATGCATGTAAATGTGGATGTATGGATGTGAATGTGAATGTGTGTATGTGAATTAATGAGTACACATTGAATGGAATGTGGAATAAGTAATGTGGACTAAGGAGGGATAATGTGGAAAGACGAGAGTTCGATTTAGAAACTGTATTTTGTGACTGTTTGTAAATGACTGTTTTATGTCAAGAATGCTGGGGAAGCATTTTGACCATCTTGTGGATTAAGGTCATGAAGACCTAACTGTTAAAGTTGCAACTGCTGACGGAGAGTCAATGGAGGACGTCTCGCGTAGCAAGGTCGACCGAGGTCTTGACCAGCCTCGGTTCGATTTAAATGGTGAGCTTCCGGTACGGTGGATGAGGGACCAAGGAAGCGGCCTATGAGTGAAGCGCTAGGTCACCCGCGAAGGATCCTAGAGGGTGCTGACCATACGGTGCTCGGGCTCTGGGTCGCCCAGGATACCCACGCGTGCGTCGAGGAAGATATTGGAACAAGGAGTAAGAGTTGTTTTGTGAAACCGGACATGGATCTGGTTGATTGACCTTGCTGGTCTTCAATGGATGAGTCCATGGCTCTTTATATGGATATGTTGGTTGAACTTGCTGATCTTCAACGAGAGTCCATCTTGAATTTTCATAAGTGATTATATTGCTGAGTATTATGGGCTAGGAACTATTGAAAAGGCCCCTGTGTGGACAGGTGGTGAGCGTTCTAGTTGCCAATGATGCCATAGATACTCTGATGAAGGAATGATGGGAAATTATGAATCAACCGGATAAATTGGAAGATTGTGATCAATGGTACTATGGTTTCATTAAAGGATTGTTTTAAAGTTAGCTGATGCTAAGAAAAAGGCAATTTCATATTGGGTGTGTAAGTGGTGTGGCTAGTTTTATGTTTGCATGAACTTCCGGCTAGGGGGCCTTGGAACTCTTTTCCTTGGTACCCGGGACAAAACCTAACCAAATTCCAAATTGGATCCCATCACTACAGTGGTTGGGCGGTTGGCTAACCCATGGGATCGATGGGGTTAGGCTGGACTGATGGATCCGTAAATCGAGATTTAATTTCTATTATTACGATAGATGAAGTAAATCCCAGATAGAAATTGTTCTATGGATAGGAATCAACGGCTGTGTCTCTTGATGGGGAAAAAAGCGTTTGCATGAGGCAGGTGATTGTATACGTCTTGAGACTGGCTGGGAGGAGCCTGTGGATTCTTTATATATTCATGCCTACATTGCTAAATGCCAAAATAATGAGGCACAGGTAGAGGAGAAGCGTAAAAGGGAAAATGAGGAAGGAGGGCCATCAAAAAGAGTTACACGTGGAAGTGAAAAGAAGGATCCTGGGCCATCACATATGCCTCCACAGCATAGCAGACCTGTGCAGGAAGTTTCAATGGAAGAAGTGCCAGCAAAAATGAAGGAGAAGGGTAAAGGGAAAAGTCCACTCTACAAGCTTCAATCTGATATTGAAGCTGCCAACAGATCTCAAAAAGGTGCTTGAAGAGAGGATTCTAAACAGTAGGGTGGAATTTACACTAGGGGAAGTCTTGGGGATTGCAAAGAAAGAATTTCATGATGAGATAATTGATATTATACGGAGGAAAAGGCAGTCCATAATTGAATCTATTCCATCACAAGGGGAGGCAAGCACTTCCAAGACTCATGGAGTACAGGTACAGCAAAAGGAAGAGAGAGAAAATGTGGTGGAATGTAATCACTCTGCTGATGGGGCACGACAAGTGCGCTTTGTGGAAGAGGATGATGAAAAAGAAGTTCTTACAAAGAGTCATTACTCCAGGAGCCATTGGGCAAGAGCAACTACTGAAACCCTTGTCAAGATAGGTGATTTGGAAGAGCCATATGTCGCTCTAATTGATCATGGGTCTGAAATAAATCTTATGGCTAAAAATCTCTACAACAAATGTAAGTGGCCAATGGATGTGGATCATGGGTGGATGATTAAAGCAGCTAATAACTCATCTGGAGAGCTTTATGCAGCATGTCCAAATGTAAGGGTAACTATAGGGGATGTGAAAGATGATCAAAACTTCTTTGTTCAGGAGATGTCATCGTATCCCCTCATCCTTGGGCAACCCTACATCACAGCTGTACGGATGGAAACAAAGGTTTTGGATGATGGTTCGGCATATGCAAGAATAAGGAGTAAAGATGGCAAAAAAGCTGTTCAGTTTTTGATAGTTTGTATTAACCATGAAAGGAATCGTGAGTCTCTTCGAGCACAGTCACTCCCAAAGATAAACAGAGAATTCATGAATTACAGGGAGATGAGGGATTTTGGCCAGGTGCAATTGTAAAGCGGGATTCCAATGGTACAAGGGAAAATGAGTTCTCGCAGGACTCAATCAATGTAAATAGCTTTTCAGCAAATTTTCAGGGATTCTCCAGCTATGGGTCACTGGTTTTTGTAAAAAGCAAGGATTTGAACCGTGGCATGCGAAAACATATACAAAATGAACAAAAAAGTTTTGAGCAGTGTGGTCTTTTGGAGAAGAATGAGTTTATTTCAGGGATGCTTGATGAGGTGTCATTTGTAGATACTATGGATGTGCTTTTTGATATGGGAAGAGCATGCTTACAGGGTGGAAATGAAATGATAGAGGTGTCATCTGTGGAGATGTATGATATAATCCAGGAATTCGAGGGGGTGGAATGTAAAAACATGAATTGCGAGATGGACGCTCATGTTGATACAAAGTACAAAACAGTTGCAAAGAAGGTGAAACCAGTTGCCTTGCCTTTGCCACCAGGAAGCAAGGAGAAGATAGATGAAGCTTCTATGCAACCAAATCTTAGAGATCCGAAGAAAATTGGGCAGAAGTTTACTCAAGAAACTCTAAAAGAGCTGAAGATTGGTGAGAAGGATTTTCTATTGCCAGTTGAAAGGGAATGCTTTGAGGAGATGCTTGTAAAACATGGGAAAGTCTTTGCTTTTCAGCCGCATGAGATAGGCTGTGTTGATCCAAGTGGAACAGCACCAATGGTGATCTTTACTGTTCCACATGTGCCCTGGAACCTGCGGCCAATTCCTGTACCAAAGGCTCTCTTGCCAAAGCTGATGGAATTACTAAAAGAAAAGATCAGGATGGGAATTTTGGAGCCATCATGTGCCCCATATTCCAACAGATGGTTTACTGTGCCAAAGAAAAATGGGACATTGCGCTTTATTCAAGACATGCAACCTGTAAACAAAGTCACAATCAGGAATGTGGGAGCAGGTTCGATTGTGGATGAGTTTGCAGAAGCATTTGCAGGGAAAGCTATATACTCTATGGGTGATCTGTATTCGGGATATGATCAGTTCCAGCTGGATATACAAAGCAGGGACTTGACCACAATGAGAACTCCTTTGGGATTAGTAAGGATGTGTACCTTACCACAGGGAGCCACCAACTCAGTGGCACATATGATGAATGGAATGAATAAAGTCTTACGAGACTTTATACCACAAAAAACTATGCCATTTTTGGATGATGTGCCAATAAAGGGCTGTGATGAGAAAGACAAAGATGGGGATTTGGATTCAAAAGGGTGCTGCAAGTTTGTGGCGAATCATATAAAGGATTGTGATATGATTCTATCCAGGCTTGAAGAAGTGAATCTTACTTTATCTGGGCTGAAATCAGTGTTTGGAGTTGGTGAAGTGCTAATAGTGGGACATCTTTGTAGTACTAGTGGACGCCGACCTTGTCCAGCCAAGATAGATGCAATACAAAGAATGAAAGAGACATGCATTAATGTTACAGAGCTGAGGAGATTTCTTGGAGCATGTGTCTTTTATGTTATTTGGATCCCACATTATGCACATGTAGCAGATCCTCTTTATCAACTTTTGAGGAAAAATCAAAAATTTCTGTGGAGTGCAGTACATATTAAAGCTATGCGGAAGCTGAAATGTTTGCTCCAATCATCACCCACTCTGAGAAAGGAAGATTATAAGTGTGGCAGGCCTGTGATTGTTACAGTTGATACTAGTCCTACTGGGATAGGATGGGCAGTAGGGCAAGATGATGAGGATGATCACAGTTATGTAATCAGATTTGGAGCAAAGGTATTAAGCTTTCGACAACGAAAGTATCCACAGATCAAGAGAGAGTTATGGGGAATAGTCACTACTCTAAAATGTGAAAAAGAATATCTTATTGGGGCATCTGTACTTGTGGAAACTGATTGCTTGCCACTTCTTGGGATGATAGCAAGTTGTACCACTCCAGATATTGCTATGCTTAGGTGGATTGCTTATATCAAGTCACTAAATCCTGAGTTTGAGCATATTGCGGGAAAAGATAATCCAGTTGCAGATATGCTATCAAGAGCCAGGTATGAAGATGAGAAAGAGATGATTAGTGACATTGATGATGTGGGTACAAGGTTCTATACTACTGCATATGCAAAAGGGGACCATATTCGCCTATCAAATGCACTTGAGTCTTTTACTGAGGAAATGTATGAAGGAGATTGGTTGCTTATTGGTCAATACTTGAGTACTCTGACAAGACAGGGAAATTGGTCTGACTCAGAATTTAAGAGGATCCGCAGAAAAGCATATGGTTATTTTCTAAAGGATGGGTACCTCTGGAAGCATCCTAAGCAGAGGAATGCTATGCCACAGAGAGTCATATGTGATAAAGAGACTCAAGGAAAGCTTGTCAAAGAATTCCATGAGAGTCTCTGGGCTGGACATAGAAGTGTGTGGGCTACGTTTACCAAAATAAAGGAAAAATATTGGTGGAAAGGAATGTACAAGGATATTTCCCAATATGTGGAAACATGCATGGTATGTCAAATGTACTCAAATGTGCGACATCGTGATGGATTGCAACCAACCTACCCACCTGCCATGCACTACAAATGGGTAGTGGATCTAGTTACAATGCCTTTGGGAGTTTGGCAGATGCGGTATATAGCACTTGCAAGAGAAGATTTGACAAATCAGGTAGAGGGGCATGCTCTTAGAACAAAGAGTACGGAAACAGTATGTAAATTTCTCTTGGAAGATGTGATTTGCCGGTATGGTTGTGTTGGGAAAATAACAGCTGATAGAGGTGAGCTAGATGTTGAAGAAGCAAGGGAATTCTTCTCTAGAATTGGTATCAAACTGTCCCTAACATGTGCTTACAATCCTGAGGGCAATGGAAAAAGTGAGCGAGGACATCCTCCAATCATTAAAGCTTTGGCTTAGGCATGCAGAGAAAGAATGCGAGAGTGGCCAAAGCTGCTACCATATGCCTTGTGGGCTGACCGTACAACTCATAGCTCAGTGACAGGATACATGCCTGCAGAATTAATGTATTGTCAGAAGCCAGTGATGCCAGTTGAAGAAGTAGTTCTAACTTGGAATGTATTGCCCTGGGTGGAAGGATTGAGCAGAGATGACCTCCTTGCATTGCGAATAAGACAGTTGGAGAGGAGGCCTGAAGATGTAGAGCTTGCTAAAGCCCGCTTGAAAGATGCAAGGTTGAAAAATAAAGAAAGATTTAATAGAAGACACAGACTCCGGCCAAAACCTATTGAAGAAGGTGATTGGGTTCTAATGTATGATAGTAGCCTTGACAACCAATTCACTGTTCAAAGAAAATTTGCAAAAAGATGGTTTGGCCCTTATATTGTCAAGCATGTGCATGGAAATGCCACGTATACTCTGTGTGAGCTTGATGGAACAGAGATAAAGAATCTTGTGGAAGAATCAAGATATTTAAAAGGAGGCATGATAGTGATCCTTTTGATTCACAGGAGACTCAGGATGAGAGGCTTGACAGTGGTAGTATGGATATGGTTGAAGAGGAAGAGGATGATCTTCTTGGTAATGCAGAAGATGAAGACGACATCCAGTTATATGTGGATCTTGATGATGATTTGGCACATACCAGAGGATGTGCAGGTTTAGAGGGGGTGGATGTCGTGCCATGGCACGCCTATGGTGTGAAACCATGCATATGAAACCATTAAATGCGAATCCAGATGCATGGGGTTAAGTGCCATGATGAGTCATTATATGATGCCTGAGTACATATGTTCATATTGTAAATGAGGTTCAATAAGATGAGCTGAGGCTGAGCCAGGTTTCGAAGCCTCTGTACATGAGTGTGGTGTGAATTATGGAGTTTTATGCATATGGTGGACCTTGTAGTAGGGAACACCCTTCTCAACATGTATGGAAATGTGAAAACATGTATGATGTAAGGATTGTTTTGAAGAATGCTCTTTTTAAGACATTGTGTCTGAGAATGCCATGATTTCTATTCTTACTCGGATTGAGCAAAACAAGGAGGACTTCAATAAGATGCTGCTCTTACAATCCATGCCTTGATGATCATCAGATACCTTGATAGTAGCAAAGAAAATAATTAAGCATAAAGAAAGGATGCTTCATTGTGATTCTATCTTAGAGAGGGCATCTGTGGTACCTCCTTTACCAAAGGCTCAAAGCAATATGATGGCAAAGCTATTCAAAACAAAAACCCCATGTTAGGATGGGAGAAAGAATCAAGAGAAGATTGTGAAGGGGCGGGAATATCCCATCCCCAGTCAGATAGAATATCCCCCTATCCTCACAAGCCCACCGGATCTTTGCTTTGGCCGTTGGGTCTACAAAATCATGAAGGTTGACTATCTGCACATGCTCAATGTTAATCGATGGTTTAGCTGGGCTTCGGTTACGCTGTGCGTGTGAAGGCAAACAATGAGGTTGGGAGTGTACAAGGGCTGCTGCATGAGAAATTGTGAGAGAGCGTCTAAATCAGGCATGCTCATGATCATGGTAGAGGGTAAGGAGGAGGAGAATGCGATCAATGATGTGCTTGCTGTGGCTGTTGAAGTTGATGAACCTTGGCTGACCTGGAAGCTGAGGGCACGTCGGCTATAACACAATCTAGTGTACCTTAGCGCAGGCGCAAGGTGGCAGCCTACGTGGTTTTTAAAAAAAAAAGGAATTTCCGATTAATAAGCGAAAATGATGGAGGCCAGTGTATTCGAATCGGAGGCAACTCGAAATAATAGCTGCAAAAGTAGAAGGCTCCCGATTCTCTTGCAGGAAGGGGGAGAAAAACCAGAGGGAGCGCAATTGTAAGGGGAGATGTGCAGAAATTATAACCAGGAGGGAAATACACCAGAGCTTTTTATTTCTTGAGGATGGCGACTGTTTAGGGTGTCCTGGATTTCGAATTGAAGAGGAAATGAAGAGCAATTAGATGATATGATTTAAAAAAAAAAACCTCATACTACGTGAAGAACTCTGAATCCTGCGCTTACAGCAAGGAGGCGAATAAAGAGAAAAGCGAAAATCATAAATTTGCTTCTTTTTCCTTTAAAGAGATAAGTGAATATTTTTTTTGTACACTTACGAATTTCAAAATCGTAAGGCTTTTATAAATACACTATCTCAAAAGGCTTTTGATATAAGGCCTTGTGTAAGCTTTTTTTTTTAATTACTTTGGAGAATCTTGGAGTTTGGATTTCAATTTCTACTCAGCTGGGTTTTGGAATGCAAGATATGGAATTTTCAAAAATCACATGATTATGTGGTACATATGCTATGTTATCTTTTGTTTGTGAGATGTTAGAATTTAAAGGCAGATTTTCAGGTGACAAAGAACATCTTGAAATGATGGAATTAATGACACTGGATGTGTGGAATGTAAAAGGGCACATGTATGTTGGAATTATTTGAAGGTTAAGCTATGCCTACATGTGATTGGCTTGAAGGATTTGGAAAAAATAGCCAGAAAATCTATGCTTGAAAAGGGACAAGCACTTGGTACACGAATTCAAGGATGTATTGAGATGAATTGACACATGTATATGACACTAAAAAATGGACTTGTCCTATGCTTCTTGGGGAAATTTTGTGTGTGAGTTTCCTTGTTAGATTTGGTACCTACTCTCACAGCTAGAAGTCTCGTACTTTCCTGGCTATACCGCACACGTCACGACAGCGCATGAAGTTCTACTTCCGCTGCTAGTACCCCGAATCCGTCGCATGGTGGGGACAGGGATCTCACAGTTGGTATCAGAGCATTTGGTTAATAAAGATCAACTGAGAAGACAAATAGGTCAAAAATTTATCAAGAAACACAAAAAGGTTGTAATTGTGTGATATAAGTCATACAACTTGATATTCAAACCAAAATTCGTAATCTGGTAATTGGGTCTTCAAATGGAAGTACTGCAATTATATAGAATCCTTGACTTGCTTGAGGCCTAGACATGATGGTATTTACCTTATAATTCCAAGGGCCGTGAGTACCTGTATATACCGAGAGTATACTGCAGCTCTTTACTGACAGTATATACGAGTAAATCTAAGACTTGAAATTATAAGCGTTAATGCTATCCAGATGATGAATTCGAATGTGGTTGATATGATTTTTAATTCTGTTTGGGAACTGATGAAATTGATTTGGATTCTGATTGAAAATGATGATTTCTGAAATTTAGTTAAAATGTAATAAGCTGAGCAAAACCACAATGAGGATAAATGGGACGAGTCCCAGTGATGATATTCATAACTGGAATGATGATAATGATTTCAGCAAATCACTATGAGATTAGTGGGTTGTGCTGTCAGATTGCTACTGTTAACACTTGACCGGTAGATCAAGTTAAGGGATGACAAATTGAGAACTTGCTTAACTAAAATTTCCCGGGGAGGAATGTTCAGAAGGTATTCTGTTGGGTTGACCAGAATATAAGGAACCCTAGAATAAAATTGATCTTAAGAAAAAGAGTTGTTCTCTTCCTATGAGACGAGGACATCTCGCGCTTTTTTTTAAGTGGGGTAGAATGTAAGAATTCTCCCCAGTTTTTGAGGTATTCAAAAATAAGAATCTCCTCTCTAATCTTATAACTATTCTCTCTCTAATATATAAATTTTTGACAGAATCATGAGACGAGGAAACCGTGGCTGTCAGCAGCCAGACCCTGTCACTGAAGATAACGAACTTGATCCTGATGTTCGCAAGGCTCTTCATAGGACTCAGCCAGGACCCTTCAAAGGAGAAGGGGAGAACCTGGGTGAGACTATGGAGAAATGGGTGGAAGCCATGGAAGAGTATTTTGACGTCACAGGTTATAATGAGCTGAGCAAAATAGCTCTTGGCCAGTTGAAAATAGTGGAAACAGCCAAGGTAGCATGGAGGAACCACTGTGACACCAACCGTCTAAATAGAAATACTCAATCTTGGAATGACCTAAAAACCTATTGAGAAAGAGATTTTGTCCCCCTGGATTTTTGGAAACCAAAATGAACGAATTTTTAGAACTAAAGCAGGAGAACAAAACCATTGAAGAATATCACCAGGCCTTTGCTCTTCTACTCAAATACTCACCACCTCTAGATGAAGAACAGCTCATGGCCAGGTTCATTCGGGCAATGAACGAACCTTTGGACACATTGGTCAAAAATGCCAAACCCGTGTCCATGGCTGAAGCAGTAAAAATGGCAAAGGATTTTGCCAAAGCCTTTGTAGTAAAGGTCCCGCCAAAGCCTACACCCTCTAACTTTAAAAGATTCCAAGCCCAGGAAGGTACTTCAAACTTTCCACCCCCAAAGAGACAGCAAGGACCGATTCAGAATCAAGGTGCAGGAAGATTCCAAAGTGAAGGAAGATCCTTCCCCCAGAATACTTTCTCAGGAGGACCATCTATTTTAAGGATGCAGAACAATGAGCCCAAAAGTGAGAACCGGTGTTTTGGATGCCAAGGTTTTGGTCATCAGTTAAAAGACTGCCCAACTCCTGCCATGTCAAGGGAACAGGGAAGTCTAGGACCCCGAATTCAGAGACCAATTCCTTCATACCAGTCTAATCAGGGTCCGTCTTGCCCAAGCCAAGGTAACCCCAGAAGAACTCCAAATCAACCATCTGTCTCTACCCAGAGTAACCTAAGAACTCCTTTCCAGAACAGGGGCAACCAAAGAGAAAGAATTCCACCTCAGACTGCAGCAGCCAGGGCAGTCACAATTTCAGAAAAAGTAGAAGAGGAAAGAAGGGCAGATCTTTACTGCAATTGAAAAACCAAGGGCTTAACCGACAGTTCTCAAGTCATCCATACTCTAGCAGAATACCAAAAAAAAATTGGCCGTCCACTTCCAAGGCGTAACGTTGAAAGTGATTAAAGAAGAAGAAGAAGATGAAAGAGATCATACTCCACCTGCGAGATGAGGACATCTCGCGTTTTTTAAGTGGGGTAGAATGTAAGATTCCTCCCCCAACCCCTTTTTGATGTCTAGTATCTTCCCCTGTAATCAATCCCTCTTCAGAAATATAAAGACCTTGTTTCTAACTGTTTTAACCTAGAGAGAGAAAATATTCTAGAGAGAGAATATTCAAATTTTTAATATTTTTGGATAGAAAATTATCTCATCTTATTAAAATAAGTTCCCCTGAAACAGAAATTCAAAAAGAACTTTCCAATGTGCAATTGGAATTAATTGGAAATGGGTATAAAGGACCTTAGCCTAAGGGTGTAGATTTTCAAAAATTTTTGGATTATGGTCCAATTAAGGTTCCTATGGGCCAATAGCATCAATCCATGTGTAGGGAGGAGATAAATCCAATTTGTAAAAGAAGATACCCAAAAATGAGTAAATGCTCACATAAGATAAAGAGTTGAAAATGTACAAGGTTTATTAGTAAAAAACTATGAGCAATATTAAAAATATGAGATATTTTGGGTATCCAAAAATGAGTAAATGCTTGCATAAGATGAAGAGTTGAAAATGTACAAGGTTTATTAGTAAAAAACTATGAGCAATATTAAAATGATTCCATTATGACACATATGTAAGGAAGGGGAGTTCTTCAAAAGAGGTGCATATTTCACATAAGATGAAGAGTTGAAAATGTACAAGGTTTATTAGTAAAAAACTATGAGCAATATTAAAATGATTCCATTATGACACATATGTAAGGAAGGGGAGTTCTTTAAAGGAGGTGCATATTTCACATAAGATGAAGAGTTGAAAATGTACAAGGTTTATTAGTAAAAAACTATGAGCAAAATTAAAATGATTCCATTATGACACATATGTAAGGAAGGGGAGTTCTTTAAAGGAGGTGCATATTTCACATAAGATGAAGAGTTGAAAATGTACAAGGTTTATTAGTTTAAAAAAAACTATGAGCAATATTAAAATGATTCCATTATGACACATATGTAAGGAAGGGGAGTTCTTTAAAGGAGGTGCATATTTCACATGCTTGAATGAGTTTTAAACTCATAAAAATTGAGATATTTCATCTCTCCTCTCTCCTCATTCAAGTCTAGTTCCAAAAAGTTAGCTTAACTGACCTAAAAATGGTCAAATATTGACCAAACTGATTTAGAAAATTCTAGAATCAGTTTGTTTGGTTAGGAGCTCAATTTTTCCTATAAATAGAAGCCTCCCCCTTGTTGAAAAAAATATAGTGTCTATGCATTGTTACTCTACTCCACCTAAACCAAGAACTGTGAATTCATTTAATAATTCACTAGTTTTTGGAGCTTCCCTCTTTCTTCAATCCCCATTGGTGGCTCCATCAACATACTTAACCAATTGATTGGTTGGGGGCCTCTACCGTGAACAAAGAATCAAGCAATTTGTAAGGTAATTAGTGAATATTGATCTTTTCTATAATTTCTCAATGTTTCTCTCTTCTCAACCCCTCTCAAGCTTGAGAAGCTTAATTGGTATGGTTTTTTTTTGAATGCTATTGAAGTGAATTGATAATGTTAGTGAGGAGTTACATAATTTAATAAATGCTATTGAAGTTAATTTCCATTTATGTTTAAATTCTAATAGTTTTTTATGTAATTTCTCTCTCTCAATCAAGAAATGGTCATACTCATGACCCATTCTCAATCCAAATCAAGCTTTTCATAAAGCTTTTCCTTAACCCAAGATTAAGCTATGCTTGAGGTCAAATTAATGGCTTTTTTCTATGCTTTTAGTTTAAATGTATATTGATGATTCAATCCATTATGGATGAATGATCCAATTAGAGATCATTTTAATTTTTTCCTTAATGATAAGCTTTATCCCTTAGAAAAATTGAGATTTATCAGTCATAGCAGCGGAGCTATGGCAAAATTTTTATAAAAATTATGCATAAAATAATTTCATTCAAAGCATAAAAAGAGGACTTCCTACCATATTCTAGGAATTATCATCCTAGATTAATTGAAAGATATTCATTGTAATCATAGAGAAATTGATTTTTATATTATGCATAATTGATTTTCATGCATAGAAGTATGCATAAAAGATAATTTTTTTATATTAAAAGTGTTACTTTTATCATTTTTAATTTTCATGCATAGAAGTATGCATAAAAGATAATTTTTTTATATTAAAAGTGTTACTTTTATCATTTTTAATTTTCATGCATAGAAGTATGCATAAAGGAAAATTTTTTATATCAAAAGTGTTACTTTTATCATTTTTAATTTTCATGCATAGAAGTATGCATAAAAGATAATTTTTTTATATTAAAAGTGTTACTTTTATCATTTTTAATTTTCATGCATAGAAGTATGCATAAAGGAAAATTTTTTATATCAAAAGTGTTACTTTTATCATTTTTAATTTTCATGCATAGAAGTATGCATAAAGGATAATTTTTTTTATATCAAAAGTGTTACTTTTATCATATTGGATTTCATGCATAGAGGTATGCATAAAAGATGATTATTTTAATGTAGAAGTGTTACTTTTGTCACAATTGAATTTCATGCATAGAGGTATGCATAAAAGTTGATTATTTTATTATAAAAGTGTTACTTTTATCATAATTGGATTTCATGCATGGAGGTATGCACAAAAGATATTCTTTTTATACTAAAAGTGTGATTTTCATCATAAATGGATTTTATGCATAACTTAGATGCATAAGAGAAATTGTTTTATTCTAAAAGTGTAATTCCTACCAAATTGACTTTATGCATAAGAAGATGCATAAAGAAAAATTGATTTTTAATTCAAAAGTGTCATTCTCATCTAAATTGAATTTATGCATAGGAAGATGCATAAAAGATTGAATTTTTAATTCAAAAGTGTCATTCTCATCTAAATTAAATTTATGCATAGGAAGATGCATAAAAGATTGAATTTTAATTCAAAAGTGTCATTTTCATTTAAAATGAATCTATGCATAGGAAGATGCATAAAAGACTGATTTTTCTTCGGAAGTATTAATCTCCTTAAATGGAATTTATGCATAAGTAAATGTGTAAAGAAATCTTATATCAAATATAAGAATTCTCTTATATTCTATAAATAGATATGAGATGTGATAGGATGTGATAAGAGGTGTATAAGAGGTGATAAGATGAATTAAGATGTGATAAGATATGTATGGGATGAGGTAAGAAGTGTATGTGATAGGATAAGATGTATATGGGTTGTGATAGGGCGAGAATGGATGTGATGTAAAAGATTAGATGTGAAGGCATATGGGGTTACATGAATGGGAATGTGAAAATGGATGTATGTATGTGGATGTGTGGATGTGGAGATGGGAGTATGGATGTATGAATGTGAAAATGGATGTATGCATGAAGACGTATATGCATACATGTGAATGTGGATGTAGATGTGGATGTATAGATGTGAATGAAAATGTGGATGTGAATGTGGATGTAGATGTGGATGTATAGATGTGAATGGGAATGTGGATGTGGATGTATGTATGTATGTGGATGTAGATGTGAATGTATAGATGTGAATGGGAATGTGGATGTGGATGTAGATGTGGATGTATAGATGTGAATGGGAATGTGGATGTGGATATATGTATGTATGTGGATGTAGATGTGGATGCATAGATGTGAATGGGAATGTGGATGTGGATGTATGTATGTATGTGGATGTGGATGTATGTATGTATGTGGATGTGGATATATGAATGAGGACGTGATAATGGATGTATGCATGTAGATGTGGATATATGGATGTGAATATGAATGTGGATGTGGATGTGGATATGGATGTGTATGTATGAATGTAGATAAGGGATGTGGATGTATAAATGAGGATGTGAAAATGGAGGTATGCATGTAGATGTGGATGTATGGATGTGAATGTGGATGTGGATGTGGATGTATAAATGAGAATGTGAATGTGGATGTGAATGTGAATGTGGATGTGGATGTGGATGTATGGATGTGGATATGGATGTGTATGTATGAATGTAGATAAGGGATGTGGATGTATAAATGAGGATGTGAAAATGGAGGTATGCATGTAGATGTGGATGTATGGATGTGAATGTGGATGTGGATGTGTATGTATAAATGAGAATGTGAATGTGGATGTGAATGTGAATGTGGATGTGGATGTGGATGTATGGATGTGGATATGGATGTGTATGTATGAATGTGGATATGGGATGTGGATGTATAAATGAGGATGTGAAAATGGATGTATGCATGTAAATGTGGATGTATGGATGTGAATGTGAATGTGTATGTGAATTAATGTGTCGTCGATATGAGGAAATGGATGAGAATGAGTACACATTGAATGGAATGTGGAATAAGTAATGTGGACTAAGGAGGGATAATGTGGAAAGACGAGAGTTCGATTTAGAAACTGTATTTTGTGACTGTTTGTAAATGACTGTTTTATGTCAAGAATGCTGGGGAAGCATTTTGACCATCTTGTGGATTAAGGTCATGAAGACCTAACTGTTAAAGTTGCAACTGCTGACAGAGAGTCAATGGAGGACGTCTCGCGTAGCAAGGTCGACCGAGGTCTTGACCAGCCTCGGTTCGATTTAAATGGTGAGCTTCCGGTACGGTGGATGAGGGACCAAGGAAGCGGCCTATGAGTGAAGCGCTAGGTCACCTGCGAAGGATCCTAGAGGGTGTTGACCATACGGTGCTCGGGCTCTGGGTCGCCCAGGATACCCACGCGTGCGTCGAGGAAGATATTGGAACAAGGAGTAAGAGTTGTTTTGTGAAACCGAGCATGGATCTGGTTGATTGACCTTGCTGGTCTTCAATGGATGAGTCCATGGCTCTTTATATGGATCTGTTGGTTGATCTTGCTGATCTTCAACGAGAGTCCATCTTGAATTTTCATAAGTGATTATATTGCCGAGTATTATGGGCTAGGAACTATTGAAAAGGCCCCTGTGTGGACAGGTGGTGAGCGTTCTAGTTGCCATACTTCAATAGTTCTGCTCCCCTGGGTTAACTCTAAGAATTCATTCATCTTGGTTTCCAAAAAGCCGAGAGAATAGAATCTCTTCCTTAGGTAAATTTTGAGATCATTCCATGTCTGGGTGTTTTGATCGAGATGGTTTGTCTCGCAGTGGTTTCTCCATGCCACTCTGGCTATTTCTACTATCTTCAGTATTGCAAGAGCCATTTTACTCTTCTCATTGTACCCGCGGTGACATCGAAGAACTCTTCCATTGCTTCAATCCACTTCTCCACAACCTCGCCCAAGTATTCCCCTTCACCCTTGAAAGGTCGAGGTTGTGATCTATGAAGAGTTTTACAAACATCCAAGTCGAGCTCTTCCTCATCGAGTTGGGGGTTATCATTCCTACCATGAGACGACCTCGATCCATGATCCTATCAATACGAAAATTCTTGTTAAGTCCCTTTATTTATAATTCAAATCCGACTTTAGATTCAATTGATTTTGGGGTTCTTTAGATTGGTGAGCCCCCACAGAATCATGGGATAAAGATCCCTTCTAATAGAAGAACATACAGAACTCATTGTTAGAGAATAATTCATTCATATTCTTAACATAGTAATGGTCCATTAGACCAACAATTACATCGGAACATCCCTCTACGGGAATTTCAGCTATGCAGGTTCTCATTTGTCATCCCTTAATTAGAGTCACTGGGTCAAGGTCAACAGTTGAAATCTGTTAGCACAATCCACTAATCTCGTAGTGATTTATTGAAGTCATTATCGCCATTCTAAATATTAACATTATTACTGAGATTCGTCCCGTTCATCCTCATTGTGGTTTTGTAAAACTCTTTGCCTTTCAAGCAAAATTCAGGAATCATCATTTTTCAATCAAAATCCAAATCAACTCATCAATTCTCAACCAAAATTCAGGAATCATCATTTTTCAATCAGAATCCAAATCAACTCATCAATTCTCAACCAAAATTCTAAAATCATATCAACCAGCATTCGAATTCATCCTTTGGATAGCATTTTTGCTTATAATTTCAAGGTCTTAGATTTACTCATATATACTGCCAATAAAGAGTTGCAGTTATACCCTTGGTATATACGGGTGGTCACAGTCCTTGGAATTATAAGGTAAATACCATCATGTCTACGCCTCAAACAAGTCACGGATTCCATACAATTATGTTACTTCCATCTGAAGACCCAATTACCTATTTATGAATTTAGATTACCTTGATGAGAGATCAATGATGCTCATTAAGAAAATATTGATTAAAGGAAAAGGGTTTTGTTGAACCAATCTCGAACCGAGAATTCTACTTGCATAGAACCTCTGTTTTCTTTTAAAGGATTGTTTTACGCTAGAATGCTAGAGGAAGCATTTGGTATGTGTTTAACTAAGGAGAGACTCATTGTAATAGCTCACGAGGAGTCGTCAAAGGGACCTCACTCGCGGCAAAGCCTGCCGAGGTCTTGACGAGTCTCGGAATGGTTAAAATGGTGCGCTTCCGGTACGATGGGCGAGGACTGACAAAGCGATCCACAAGTGAAGTGCTAGGACACCTAAGTAGGATCCTAGAGGGTTCTGACCAGGTGATGCATGGGCTTGTAGTTTCTAGGACACCCATGCGTACGTCGAGGAAGATACGAATGAACCGAAAGAATGACTTTTGTGAATGAAATTTTGATATTGGATCTCGTTGGTTGACCAGGTTGACCAGGTGGTCTTCAACAGAGAGTCTAGATGGTATATTTTGTAAAAATATGGACTCAATATTTTGGAGGATCATGATCAGTAATATTATGATTTCATTGAAAGATTGTTTTAAAGACAACCAAATCTGTTAAAATGGCAATTTCATATTGGGTGTGTAAGTGGTATGACTACCTTGAATTTTGCTTGAAACGTCGACTAGGGGGCCTGGTAACTCTTTTCCTCGGTACCCGGGCAAAACATAACCAAAATTTTATAAAGGAATCCCACCAATATAGTGGTTGGGCGGTTGGCTAACCCATGGGCTCGATCGGGGGATTCCTGCGATACAAATAGTTACGATTAAGTTATATTAGTTAGATTAAGTCCTAGGAAAACCCTTGTTCTATGGGAGGGAATTAGCGGTTGTGCCTCGTTAAAGGAGGAAAAAAGCGGTGATTCTATGGACCAAGTGCAAGTCTCTTCTTTGATCTGACCATGTGACTTTCGGGTTTGGTCGGATTACTTTGGATAGTTAAGACTTTGACTCGTTAGATCAATTTTCTTGTTTTTTTAGATGATTTCTTTGGTGGAATTTCCCGTGCCTTTTGGGTGAGGGAAGTTTATTCGGGTTCAGTTTCAGAGGAACCGTCGGGCTAGTCTCTTGTCTGGATATCCGTGGGCGAGGCCCCGAGTGTGGATCCCTGCCCATGCGAGAGACTGACGCTGCTTCCGCCACGCCACTGCCCTCGGAGGAGGGGGCATCGCGAAAGGGGGCGGGGGCCTCACAGCTGGTATTAGAGCTTTGTTGAAAGCCAATAAGGAAAAATGAATTCTTATAAAAAATTTATAATAATAAAACTCATAAAGAGCATTTACGTATTGTATTTTCATTCCTTAAGCTTCATTAATGAAGATTTTTAATCAAAGAATTTGGTTTTATAAATGGAATTTCCACACTTATTCGGTATTCCATGACTACTTTCACCTTCGAGCGTCTCATCTCTTCCGCTACAACTCGAATGAGTCGAGACAGACTCGCAAGCCATTTCGAGGATTTATATTTCCCAGACCAAGCGGAGAGACGGTAGCACAAGTGGTTTGCAGGGTAGTATGTCCACACCTCTTGCAACCAGTGTGTGATGCTGAGGGGAAAATATCTCATTGGCCATGATTCTGAGATGAGGCTAAAAGTGATTCATGGTGTTATTTTATATCACCTCCTATGCCTCGAGATTTTATACTTTCTTGCCATATCTACAGACTTCTTAGTCACTTTATTCCAAAGGAGATACTAGCTCCCTTGGCAGCAGTAAGGAAATGTTTGTATCGAGGCATGTTTGTAGCCTAGTATCGCCGTCTTATGCATTTCTCGAGGAGGTTTTGACTTTCTGGAGCCGAGATGCTCTATGTACATATTGCAACCTTTATATAAATAAAGAAATGTTTTGTGGAAAAATTCCCTGTTATATAAGTGATTGTTTATTATATGACGAATTGATGAAGCAAAATCTCTTACTCAAACATATGTCATAGATCTCTAATAAGATCATTTACCTTGTTTAAGTAATTATTTTTTGAACCTCTTAAGTCTTAGGATCTCATTGGACGAAATCAAAATAAAAATTTAGTAATGTATCATTTTTGGCAGAATTATGAGGTGAGGGAACTGTGGGCCGACACCTAGATCCTCTCAGTGATGAGGAAGAGCTTGACAGGATGGCAAAGTGATGTACCTTGTAGATGTATTTCATGTTCCGAATATAACAAAGAATCTGGTTTCAGTTGGCCAGATGATTGAGCAGAGTTTGCAGGCAGGTTTGGTTTAACCTTGATGGTTGTTATGTTGAAGATTTTAAAGACAAGTGCAAGTTGGTTGGCAACAGAGTGGGAAGAATGTTTACATTGAATGTAAACATGCTTGAAGTGAGTGCTGCGATGTCTGCAAATGGTTTAGGAATTGTTGCAGACACAGACATTTGGCATAAAAGAATTGGACATGTGAATGTGCAGAGAATGAAGTCTATGTAGACTAAAGGAATTGTGACAACGCTACCAAGGTTTAAAGTTGAAGGTATGCAGAAAATATGTGAAGCATGCCAATTTGGAAAGCAAACAAAGCATGTATTTCCACATGAAAGAATTGTGAGGAGAAATGTGTTACAATGGAGACAACGTAAGCAATAGTAGGCACACAAAACAACATCCTTTATTCATGAGAGAGCCTGAATATATAGGCAAGAGATTTTTACAACTGACATCATTGATGATCCATGAGATGGAATCCAGATCCTATAATCTCTCCCCTGATTACTCCACGATTCTCTCCACACCACACTTGTACTCTCCTAGATTCTAGCCTACACACACATGGGCATACTGCCTTACATCATAGATTAGATCACTCACACTAGCACACTCTTAAGCACACCTCTATTCCTATGTTCACCATGTGAAGTGATGCTATCACCCCTATACATTTTAGTCCTCTTGAGTTTGATCTACCAACACCCCCTCTCAAACTCAGAATGTACAATAGTTTAGGCATGACATGACTTTGTCATCCATGACCAATGCAGGGACGTGGTTTTCAGAGGTGTGGAAGGTGTAGGAGACTTGGGTCAGAGGTTTAGCCATGACATACAAAGAGTTTACCTTTGGGATTGGTATACAATATCAAGATGAGGTTAATGTGCAGGGGTTACATCTTTATTCAAAACAGACGGTCATCAAAAGAAGTTGAAGGAGTGTTGGAGGCCCCCTTCTTCTTCACTTCCATGCTGAGATTCTGGTGTACTTCCTCTTGATGCTCTTGTTCTTCTTCAGCAACATGTTCTTCATTGTTGGTGATGCACATGAGATAGGCCCTTTGAGCTTTCTTCCTTGAGAAACAGTCCTTCTCTTTGTGGCCTGGCTTGTGGCAGAATTCACAAATGATAGTGTCATTATATTTGTATTTCCCTTTGTCAGAGAATCCCTTGTTGTGGTACAGTACATCTTCTCTTACAGATGATCTTGGAGATTCTTGCTTGAACTTATTCTTCTTCTCCTCCTAAAGCAAAGAAGCTTCAATTTCTACTAGTTTCGGATCCGGCATATTGGTGAGGGTTGTTACAACATTGTCATATTCAGGACTAGGAAGAGTTTTGAGCAATACACCAATGGAGACATCCTCATCAATGCATAAATCAATACCCGCAAGTTGAGTCAGGAGACTTTTCATGTAATTTAAATGAGAAGCGAGGTTTGAGGCTTTATTTCAAGACGAAAAAATTCAACCAGAAGTCCAAACTTAGAACTCTTTGACTTGGATCCAAAGAGTGTATTCAGAACATCCCAGGTGTCCTTGGCATTATTGCATTCATCCACATGATGGATGTAAGTGTCATCCAGTTCTAGCTTGATTATGGCTTGTGCTTTGTCGTCGCGAACTTCCCATGCATTGGCTTGAGCAAGATCTCGGGGTTTCTTCTCCTTTCCATTTGCAATATTCCATAAACTTTTCTTCATGAGGACCAACTTGATCCTAGTTTGCCATGTATGAAATGAAGTTCCAGAGAACTTGAAGCTTAAATCATTATCCTTTGAGTGTGAAGGCATCTTGACCAGAAAAAAACAAGAAAACAATGTCTAAAGCTCCTAACAAACACCCAAGAATTAACGGAAAGAACTAGTCTTCTTTGGGGCAGAAGAAATCACAATCCCCATACAAATGCATGTTCATAGCAAGGAACTCTGAGAAACCAAGACTTTTGGCATAGTGATATCCGAATGGTTTTTTTTCCTTTGTCTGATACTCCTAGAGTCTTTTGGCTGGTGTCTTCTTGACTTGATACTTGGCTCGCCTTTTCGACTTGGTCTTCTTTACATACGCCTCATTAGATGAACAACAGGAGCTTGTCATTTGAAAATAACTTGATACAACAGTAATTAAATATTTTCCAAATGCAATGACATACTCAAGAACAGCATTATGACTGGTTTTTCTCCATTTGCAGGCTGAATGCTCAGCTTCTGAAGTTCATACTTGCTGAATGCCTTCGTTTTGAAGTCACCCAGCTGCTCCTAGAAGTCGCCCAGCTGTTTTGAAGTCACCCAGCTGTTTTGAAGTCACCCAGCTGCTCCTAGAAGTCGCCCAGCTGTTTTGAAGTCGCCCAACTGCTCCTAGGAGTCACCTAGCTGTTTTGAAGTCACCCAGCTGCTCCTAGAAGCTCATGTCGACCTCTTCCTCCTATGTTGAGTATTTGCAGGTTGTAGACTGAAACGGGGCAGCCAGAATGCGGGCAGTAGCAGTAGAATCAGTAGGCTTTGCTTCCATCATTGAAATCGCCCTGATGAAGTCTCTCTCTGGCTAAAAGGGTTTGGGTTTAGGGAGGCCATTGTGGCTCTGATACCATGTTACAATGGAGACAACATAAGCAATAGTAGGCACACAAAAAAAACAACGTAAGCAATAGTAAGCAATAGTAGGCACACAAAAAAAACATCCTTTATTCATGAGAGAGCCTGAATATATAGGCAAGAGATTTTTACAACTGACATCATTGATGATCCATGAGATGGAATCCAGATCCTATAATCTCTCCCCTGATTACTCCACGATTCTCTCCACACCACACTTGTACTCTCCTAGATTCTAGCCTACACACACATGGGCATACTGCCTTACATCATAGATTAGATCACTCACACTAGCACACTCTTAAGCACACCTCTATTCCTATGTTCACCATCATGTGAACTGATGCTATCACCCCTATACATTTTAGTCCTCTTGAGTTTGATTTACCAACAAAATGCACTCGATGTTGTGCATTCAGATGTATGGGGTCCTACTAAGACCATATCTATGGGAGGCTGCAGGTATTGTGTGACATTTATTGATGGACCACACAAGGAAAGTGTGGGTATACTTCATGAAGAAGAAGAGTGAGGTGTTCACTCATTTTCAGAATTTTAGAGTTATGGTTGAAAAGCAAATAGGGAAACATGTAAAGTGCCTAAGGTCAGATAGAGGGGGAGAGTACTTCTCTAATGAGTTCTCTGAATTTTTGCAAAAGAATGGTATTCAGAGAGTTTACATGCAGATACACTCCATAGTAAAATAGAGCTGCTGTGAGCAGAAAAACAAGCACATTGCTGAGATTGCGCGAGCATTTATGGGAGAGAAGAATATGCCACATAGCTTTTGGGCTGAGGCTGTTTCTACAACAGTTTACATCATGAACAGGACTCCAACTGCAGCCATACATGATGTACCTCTAGAGGAGAGCCTTTTACTGGCAGAAAACCTGATTTGTCTCATCTGAATATGTGCATGTGCCAGATGAGCTGAGAACTAAGCTAGATCCAAAAACTGAAAAATGTGTGTTTATTGGGTATTCCCTTGAGAAAAAGGGATACAGGTGTTATAACCCTGCTACACGTGAGTTGAGGGTAAGCAGGGATGTTGTTTTTGATGAGATGAGCAGCTGGTATGCTGCTGAAAAAGAAGCTATTGGGGATGATGTGAGTGGAAATGTGGTTGCACAGAATGCAAGTCAATAATCACAATCTTTGAGTGGACCAAGCATTAGGAACTCAATGGAGTCTTTTTGGGCCCTTTAATTTGCCATGAGGTTATGGAAACGTTTAACTTTTTGACAAATAGGAGCCCGCCATGTAAGCAAAAACCAATGGTTTGTAAGAGAGGTGTAAGAGTGGTCAAAGGGTGCACTTTTTTCCCCAAAAAGGGAAGGGGGCAATTTTACAATTTTCGGACCTCCATAACTTCTACATACAAGCTCTGATTTGAGCGGAGATTACAGATCCGTGATCTACGCATCAAGAGCTTTCCATAGATATGTTACATGGTATGGTTTTATCCGCTAGATTTTAAATTCCATTTTTTCCCCAAAATTCAAATTCGAATAAAGTAGCCGTTTTGAAGCTTCAAATTAGAAAACGTTTCTTCTTAAGAGAAAAGGTTTGACTCCCTTAAACTGCCAAATAAAAGGGCCCAAGAAGACTCCATTGAGTTCCTAATGAGAGTCCTCATCTAGTGGTTCAATTGATAGACCATGGAGTGGCAAGCGGCGTCATAATACTAGTCCTGCAAATGTGATTAGTACATAACATAAAGGCAAGAGAGTCCTCATCTAGTGGTTCAATTGATAGACCATAGAGTGGCAAGCGGCGTTATAATACTAGTCCTGCAAATGTGATTAGTACATAACATAAAGGCAAAGAGAAAGTGGTTGAGCCCCTTAGTATGCTTGACATTTCTGCAGGGCATTCTCATGTTGATGGAGAGTCTAGTGGCTCGAAGATGAGCCTTGATGAGGATCTTGGGACACCAGCTATGAGAACAGCTGGTGTAAAGAAGGCTATGGAAGCCATGAATGCAAAGCTACGAAGATCTGGGAGAGTGAAGAATCCTGTGCAGAGGTCTACCTATGATGGTTATGTGGCACATCACTATGCATACATGGCAAAAGTTTTGCAGGTTATAGAGCCCACATGCATTGATGGTGCTATTGGAAATGTGTGTTGGGAGAAAGCTATGGATGAAGAGATGGATGCACTATATGGAAATGAGACTTGGGATTAGTGCAATTTCTTGAAGGCAAGAATGCCATTGGATGCAAGTTGGTGTACAAAGTAAAACATAACAGTGATGGAAGCATAAGCAGGTACAAGGCTAGATTGGTAGCCAAAGGATATGCGCAGACATATGGCATTGATTATGAGGAAACTTTCAGCCAAGTTGCCAAGATGGCAACAGCAAGAGTTGTGATAGCAATGGCTGCGTCAAAGCAATGGTCTTTACATCAGATGGATGTAAAGAATGCATTCTTGTGAGATCCCTGTTCCCACCGCGCAAAACGGATTCGGGGTACTAGCAGCGGAAGTAGCACTTCTTGCGCGAGGCAGGGTCCCACACTCGGGGCCTCGTCCACGGATATCCGGACAAAAGACTAATCCGTCGGTTTTTCCAAAACCAGACCCGGAAAAACTTCCCTTATCCGGAAAGCACGGGCGATTCCACCAAGATAATTTTTACTCTAACGTAGTCAAAACCCTTACTGATCAAACAGATCCGACTACATCTATAAAGATACTTGGTCAGATCAAGGAAGAAACTTGTACTTGGATCATTGGGATCAACGCTTTTTTCCCCACCAAGGAGGCACAGCCGTTGATTCCTATCCATAGAACAATTACTATCCGGGATTTACTTTATCTATCGTAATAACAGAAATTGAGTCTCGATTTACGGATCCATCAGTCCAGCCTAACCCCATCCGATCCCATGGGTTAGCCAACCGCCCAACCACTGTAGTGATGGGATCCAATTTAGAATTTGGTTAGGTTTTGTCCCGGGTACCAAGGAAAAGAGTTCCAAGGCCCCCTAGCCGGAATTTCATGCAAACATAAAACTAGCCACACCACTTACACACCCAATATGAAAATTGCCTTTTTCTTAGCATCAGCTAACTTTAAAACAATCCTTTAATGAAACCATAGTACCACTGATCACAATCTCCCAATTTATCCAGTTGATTCATAATTTCCCATCATTCCTTCATCAGAGTATCTATGGCATCATTGGCAACTAGAACGCTCACCACCTGTCCACACAGGGGCCGTTTCCATAGTTCCTAGCCCATAATACTCGGCAATATAATCACTTATCAAGATGGACTCTCGTTGAAGATCAGCAAGATCAACCAACAGATCCATATAAAAGAGCCATAGACTCATCCGTTGAGGACCAGCAAGGTCAGTCAACCAGATCCATGCCCGGTTTCACAAAACAACTCTTACTCCTTGTTCCAATATCTTCCTCGACGCACGCATGGGTATCCTAGGCGACCCAGAGCCCGAGCACCGTATGGTCAGCACCCTCTAGGATCCTTCGCAGGTGACCTAGCGCTTCACTCATAGGCCGCTTCCTTGGTCCCTCATCCACCGTACTGGAAGCTCACCATTTTAATCGAACCGAGGCTGGTCAAGACCTCAGTCGACCTTGCTACGCGAGACGTCCTCCATTGACTCTCCGTCAGCAGTTGCAACTTTATCAGTTAGGTCTCCACGACCTTAATCACAAGACGGTCAAAATGCTTCCCCAGCATTCTTGACATAAAACAGCCATTTACAAACAGCATTTACAAACAGTTTACAAATACAGTTTCTATATTAACTCTCATTTTTCCACATTATCCCTCATTAATCCACATTACTTATTCCACATTCCATGTATATGTGTACTCATCCAATCACCTCCTTTTCCATCTCTTCACTTCAGATTCCTTCACATCACATATCATATATTCACATCCATATCCACATCCATACATCCACATCCACATCCACATTCACATCCATACATCCACATCTACATGCTTATCTCCATTTTCACATCCTCATTTATACATCCACATCCCATATCCACATTCATACATACACATCCATATATCTACATCTACATCCACATACATACATACATCCACATCCACAATCCACATTCACATCTATACATCCACATCTACATTCACATTCACATACATCCACATCCACATTCCCATACATCCACATCTATACATCCACATTCCACATTCACATCTACATTCACATTCACATACATCCACATCTACATTCACATTCACATACATCCACATCCCCATTCCCATTCACATCTATACATCCACATCTACATCCACATACATACATACATCCACATCCACATTCCACATTCACATCTATACATCCACATCTACATCCACATTCACATACATCCACATCCACATTTCCATTCACATCTATACATCCACATCCATTCACATCTATACATCCACATCTACATCCACATTTACATCTATGCATATACATCTTCATGCATATATCCATTTTCATGTTCATACATCCACACTCCCATCTCCATATCCACACATCCACATACATACATCCATTTTCACATTCCCATTTATATAACCCCATATACCTTCACATCTAATCTTTTACATCACATCCATTCTCGCCCTATCACAACCCATATACATCTTATCCTATCACATACACTTCTTACCTCATCCCCCCATACACATCTTAATTCATCTTATCACATCCTAACTTATTTCATAAGCATCTTATCACCTCTTAACACACCTCTTATCACATCCTATCACTTTCCATACGCATCTTATCAATTCTTATCACATCTCATACACGTCTTATCACATCTTATCACATTTCATATCTTTTTTTTAAAAAAAAAAGAGAATTCTTTTATTTGATATAAGATTTCTCTACACATTTATTTATACATAAATTCCATTTAAGGAGACTAACACTTTCGAAATTAAAATCAATCTTTTATGCATCTTCTTATGCATGATTTCAATTTGGTAGGGAATTATACTTTTAGAATAAAAGAATTTCTCTTATGCATCTAAGTTAAGCATAAAATCCATTTATGAGGAAAATCATACTTTTAGTATAAAAAGAATATCTTTTATGCATACCTATATGCATGAAATCCAATATGATAAAAGTAACACTTTTGATATAAAAATTTTTCCTTTATGCATACTTCTATGCATGAAAATTTAAAATGATAAAAGTAACACTTTTGATATAAAAATTTTCCTTTATGCATACTTCTATGCATGAAAATTAAAAATGATAAAAGTAACACTTTTGATATAAAAATTTTCTTTTATGCATACTTTTATGTATGAAATAAAAATGATAAAAGTAACACTTTTGATATAAAAATTTATCCATTATGCATACTTCTATGCATGAAAATAAAAATGGTAAAAATAACACTTTTGATATAAAAATTTATCCTTTATGCATACTTCTATGCATGAAAGTAAAAATGATAAAAGTAACACTTTCGATATAAAAATTTATCCATTATGCATACTTCTATGCATGAATATAAAAATGGTAAAAATAACACTTTTGATATAAAAATTTATCCTTTATGCATAATATTAAAATTCAATTTCTCCATGATTATAATGAAATTCTTTCAATTAATCTAGGATGATGATTCCTAGAATATGGTAGGAAGTCCTCTTTTTATGCTTTGAATGAAAATTTTTTATGCATAATTTTTATAAAAATTTTGCCATAGCTCCGCTGCTATGACTGATAAATCTCAATTTTTCTAAGGGATAAAGCTTATCATTAAGAAAATAATTAAAATGATTCTCTAATTGGATCCTTAATCCATAATGGATTGAATCATCAATATACATAAACTAAAAGCATAAGAAAAAGCCATTAATTTGGCCTCAAGCATAGCTTTATCTTGGGTTAAGGAAAAGCTTTATGAAAAGCTTGATTTGGATTGAGAATGGGTCATGAGTATGACCATTTCTTGAGTGAGAGAGAGAATTTACATAAGAATCATTAGAATTTAAACATAAATGAAAATTAACTTCAATAGCATTTATTAAATTATGTAACTCTTCACTACTATTCAAACTTCAATAGCATTTAAAAAAAACCATACCAATTAAACTTCTCAAGCTTGAGAGGGGTTGAGAAGAGAGAAACATTGAGAAATTATAGAAAGATGAATATTCACTAATTACCTTACAACTTGCTTGATTCTTTGTTCACGGTAGAGGCCCCCAACCAATCAATTGGTTAAGTATGTTGATGGAGCCACTAATGGGGATTGAAGAAAGAGGGAAGCTCCAAAAACTAGTGAATTATTAAATGAATTCACAGTTCTTGGCTTAGGTGGAGTAGAGTAACGATGCATAAACACTATATATTTTTCAACAAGGGTGAGGCTTCTATTTATAGGAAAAATTGAGCTCCTAACCAAACAAACTGATTCTAGAATTTTCTAAATCAGTTTGGTCAATATTTGACCATTTTTAGGTCAGTTAAGCTAACTTTTTGGAACTAGACTTGAATGAGGAGAGAGGAGAGATGAAATATCTCAATTTTTATGAGTTTAAAACTCATTCAAGCATGTGAAATATGCACCTCCTTTAAAGAACTCCCCTTCCTTATATATGTCATATTTTTAATATTGCTCATAGTTTTTTACTAATAAACCTTGTACATTTTCAACTCTTCATCTTATGTGAAATATGCACCTCCTTTAAAGAACTCCCCTTCCTTACATATGTCATACTTTTAATATTGCTCATAATTTTTTATTAATAAACCTTGTACATTTTCAACTCTTCATCTTATGTGAAATATGCACCTCCTTTAAAGAACTCCTCTTCCTTACATATGTCATACTTTTAATATTGCTCATAATTTTTTACTAATAAACCTTGTACATTTTCAACTCTTCATCTTATGTGAAATATGCACCTCCTTTAAAGAACTCCTCTTCCTTACATATGTCATACTTTTAATATTGCTCATAGTTGTTTTTTACTAATAAACCTTGTACATTTTCAACTCTTCACCTCATGTGAGCATTTACTCATTTTTGGGTATTTTCTTTTTACAAGTTGGATTTATCTCCTCCCTACACATGGATTGATGCTATTGGTCCATAGGAACCTTAATTGGACCATAGTCTAAAGATTTCTGAAAATCTAGACCCTTAGGCTAAGGTTCTTTATAGCTATTTTCAATTAATTCCAATTGCACATTGAAAAATTCTTTTTGAATTTCTGTTTCAGGGGAATTCATCTGAATTAGAAGAGATATTTTTCTATCCAAAAATATTCAAAATCTGAATATTCTCTCTCTAGAATATTTTTCTCTCTCTAGGCTAAAACAGATAGAAACAAGGTCTTTATATTTCTGAAGAGGGATTGATTACAGGGAAAGATACTAGACATCAAAAAGGGGGTGGGGGAGGAATCTTACAATTCTTGCATGGGGATTTGCAGGAAGAGGTGTGTATGTTGCAGCCATGCGAGTCACCCCGAGCATGTTTGCAGGTTGAAGAAAGCCTTGTATGGCTTAAAACAAGCACCAAGAGCATGGTCTAACAAGATTTCTAAATATCTTGTCACTATTGGCTTTCATGTAGCCAATGCAGATTTCTCACTGTACGTGAGACACATTGATAAAGGGGTTGTGCTTGTTGTCATCTATGTAGATGACCTGATCATTATGGGGGACCATGATGCAGAGATCTTGCTTAGATAGAAGTTTGAGATGAAGGATCTGGGGGAGATCAGATATTTCTTTAGCATTGAGGTGATTAGGTCATCACATGGTATTAGATTACTACAGAGACAGTATGGCTTGGACATGTTGTCCAAGTATGGTATGACAAGCTGTAAGCCTATTTGAGTGCCATTGGATCAGAATGGCAAGTTGAGTGCAGATTTTGGAGGATCCTACTATGTAAAGCCGCATAGTAGGAAGCTTTATCTACATGACGATCACCAGGCCACATTTGAGCTATGCTCTTAGGTTGGTGAGTCAGGTACAGAGAAGCTCCGTAGATTCAGGGCTTCGCTTGGTGTACATGAGATGGAGTTGAGCTCAAGGGGAAGTGTTGAGATATCGAGCGCAGTGGACATTGATAACCCGCCTGGGGAATAGGCCCCACACTTACACCACTGGCATGGTTGGTGAGATCATGGGTGATATGCGGCCAGTGGGATGACCGGCTGTATGATAGCCATTCTAGAGACTGGCATAGTTTTAGCGCTAGCTCATTTAGTTGGGTTCACACTATAGAGAAGTATGTATTTGGTTGAGTACCTTTTCATATAGTGTGTACTCTTATCTTTGTATATGGTGTGTTGAGTGTTGTGTGAAGAAGAAGAAGATTTTCAGCCTCTCACCTTGTGTGTTCTCTTTTAGGGTTTTTGTGATGAGTGTGTGTGTGCTTGCAAGAGCTCAAGCTCTCTTCTCCCTTGCATCTTTTATGTAAGATTCCTCCCCATCCCTCAAGATGTCCAGTATCTTCCCTTGTAATCAATCCCATCTTCAGAATAATAAAAGATCTTGTTTCTACCTAATTTGGCTTAGAGAGAGAAAATATTCTAGAGAGAGATTATTCAGTTTTTAGATATTTTTAGATGGAAAAATATCTCTTCTTATTAAAATAAATTACCTCGAAATATAAGTTCAAAAAGAATTTCAAAAGGTGCATTAGAAATAAATTATAATCTATTTAAAAGGCCTTAGCCTAAGGGTCCAAAATTTTCAAAAATTTTAGATTAAGGTTCCTATGGACCAATAAGATTAATCCAAATGTAGGGAGGAGATAAATTAAAAAATAAAAGAAAACCCTCCCAAAAATGAGTTAATGTTCACATAAGATGAAGAGTGGACTAAGGACCAAGGAAAATAGTTTTAAAACTGATTTTTTGACACCTCAGGATAGGGATTCCCCCTCATGAAGTAAGCACCTTTTTCTCATCATTGCTTTTTAATTTTAAATCAATAAAATTAGATATTTCATCTCTCCTCTCTCCTAATTCAAAACTAGATCCAAAAAGTGAACTAAACTAACCCAAATATGGTAAAAAATTGACCAAATTGATCTGGAAAATTCTAGAATCAGTTTGCTTGGTTAGAGTCTCATTTTTCCCTATAAATAGAAGCCTCCCCCCTTTGTAGAAGCTTAATAGTGTTTTATGCACTATTACTCTACCCCTCCCCAGAGCCAAAAACATTGAATTCATTGCTAATTCACTTGTTTTTGACTAATTCCTCTACAAAGAATTGGTGGCCACTCTTGATCCAAGCAAGAGTAGAACCCTCAATCCCTCAAGCCAAAGGAAAGCTCACAAAACTCCATGTAAGTTAGAAATTCTACTTTTTTTAAATTCTATTCTATGGTTTTCTATTTTCTTGCTTTTTTTAATGTGAAATTGGATGTTATGCCTTCATGGAAAGGCTTCCCCCTTCTCTTCATTGTGAATTCAACCCTTCTTTATCCAAGATGTGTAATCAAATAAATAGAGTTAAACTTTTCGTATTGTTTACTCTTAAAAAATGAGAATTGATTAGATTAGAGTGCTAAATTCATCATGGGGTAAATTCTAAGTAGATTTAGAATGTAAAAATTGAGAAATGGTTAGCCATACAAAGGAGGTTATGGCAAAATTTTTTCAAATTTTGTGGAAACAAGTTTTATCTTTATGTTATTCAAAAAGAGTAATCCCCTCCGTTTGTGTATTCTAAAAGTGTTATTTTCATTCTATGCATAGAAAGATGCATATTGGAAATCTTTTTATTATAAAAGCGTTATTTTCATTAGATTTGAATTCTATGCATAGAAAGATGCATATTGGAAATGTTTTTATTATAAAAGTGCTATTTTCATTAGATTTAAATTCTATGCATAGAAAGATGCATATTGGAAATATTTTTATTATAAAAGTGCTATTTTCATTAGATTTAAATTCTATGCATAGAAAGATGCATATGGGAAATATTTTTTTTTATAAAAGTGTTATGTTCATTAGATTTAATTTCTATGCATGGAAAGATGCATAAAAGAATTTTTTTATTATAAAAGTGTTACTTTCATCAATATTGATTTGTATGCATAAAGTGATGCATAAAAGAATTTTCTTATTATAAAAGTGTTACTTTCATCAATATTGATTTTTATGCATAAAGTGATGCATAAAAGAATTTTTTTAATTATAAAAGTGTTACTTTCATCAATATTGACTTTTATGCATAAAGTGATGCATAAAAGATTTTTTTTTTAATTATAAAAGTGTTACTTTCATCAATATTGATTTTTATGCATAAAGTGATGCATAAAATAATTTTTTAATTATAAAAGTGTTACTTAGAGAAAAATTCTATCATTTCATATTCACTCGGAGGTATTGAGAAAACTCAGAAAAAAAAACTATCGAAGTCTAAATTTTAGATAAATGATTAATTTATTCTTCATAGGATTTCGTGATTAGTTTAGAAATCAGTTAAGCATCAATGAATGAAATTCAAAAAAATAGTAATTGAAATATCACCCCTTTTGAGAAAGATAGTTCAGAACCTTACCAGACTCAAATCTTGAATTAGGCTATGACCAAGACCAAACTCCTTCGTCAGTTTCAAGGAAAGGTGATGTGACCAGTTCAAAAAAAATACACTCAAATCACCCACCGAATCTGAAACTAAGTTGAGACCCTTTGATCTTGATCTGAGGATCAAGGTTACAGAATTTGAGGAATTCTGTTTGGAATTCAGACTTGCGATGATCTAGAAGTCTTGGATACGAATTTAAGATATACTCATTGTATTCAAAAGAAAATCAAAATTGAAAACTTGCATAGAAACCCTGTTTTCTTACAGGACTGTCTTATGCTAGAATGCTGGAGGGAGAATTTGGTTCCTTTTTTTTTTCTAAGGGAAGTTTGATTGCAACAGCTGGCTGGGAGTATTTAAAGGACGGCTCACGCGGCAAAAACCTGCCCAGGTCTTGACCAGCCTCGGTATGGTGAAAAATGGTGTGCTTCCGGTATGATGGGCAAGGGCCGACGAAGCAATCTTTGAGTGAAGTGCCAGGACACCTAAATAGGATTCTGGAAGGTTCTAACCAAGTGATGTACGAGCTCGCAGTGCTCAGGACACCCATGCGTATGTTGTGGAAGATATATATGTATGATGACTAAAAAAATTATTGTAATCTATTATTGGATCTCATTGCTGAACCAGTTGGTCTCGAAATGGAGAGTCCAGAGTGATACCTCTTTTTGAGAAACAAGGAACTAAATGGAAATTTTGAGTTATGATATCTGTAAAATCAATAACTACTTGATTCAATGGATCACTTTATAAGTTCAAGTTTTAAAGAGGAGTGTGTGCGTTTCTATTTTCTAAAGCTAAAGTTAAGAAAGGCATTCAATTATGGGTGGGTGAGTAATTGCTTGATTCTATCGATTCCAGTGGTAGGGTGGTGGCTAACCCATGGTCCGGATGGGGTGGAATGAGTAGAGTTTTAATTAATGAAATTGAACAATAGGAAAATGCTTAGAACTCGAATAGTTAAATAATAACCTCAAGACTTTTGAAATGAATAGATCAACGGGTGTGCTTGATCTTGAATTAGGAAAAAAGCATTGATCTCTTCAAGTTAAGCCAGTGATAGTTTTCCTTCTATCGGGTTTACTCAGGTGAAGGATAATTCAGTATCTTGACCTCATTAGAAAAATTCGTTAAGAAAATCAAAATGGTGGAATCGTCCCCGTTTTTTGGGTATGGAAAATTTTCCCGATTTCAGTTTTCGGAATGATGTCTCGTGCTTGAAATTTGAGGGAGAGGCCTCGAGTGGGAAACTCTGCCCCGCACAAACCAGCAACAATCGAGAATCCGCTGTGCAGAGGGGGCAGTGGGATTTCACAGTTGGTATCAGAGCGTTGTTGTAAACTTATGAAACAGCAACAAAAATTGCCTAAAATTCTAAAGTAAATCTGCGAAAAAAAAGTTTTCACTTGCTAAGATTATATTTGAAATGAATTCATAAATTGAAAACTCATAAATTGAATGGGATTTTTAGATGGGTACCCCAAATCTGTCTAGCATTCCTGGACTTTCCTAGAGTCAGGATATGATCTCCTTTGCCTTTGAACATCTCGTCAACTCCGCTACAACTCGTGTAAGCAGAGCGAGGCTTGCCCGTCACTTTGAGGATCTATCCTTCCCTGATCCTATAGAGTGATGTTGGTATATCTGGTTCTTTGGAGGAAGATGTATTAATATCAATACGAATCAGTGTCAGAGACTCAAGCAAAATATTTCCTTAGCCACATGATCTTGTTAAGGCTAGGGGTTGCTCATTATGTACAACTCTTTAATCATTCACCCAGGAATTTCAGAATTTCTTGTTGTCGAGTTTTTAGGCTTCTTAGTCGCTTTATCCCTAGAAGTAGAATTACAGCACCTCTTTCAGTGATTGTGTTTATCATGGCATGTCTCCTTCACAGTTTTGCTTCTTTATGCGTACGCGATTGAGGCAGTGACTTTGGAGCAGTGATGCTCTATGTATATATCTCAAACTTTTGATTATAAACGATGTTTTGCAAAAAAATTCCAAATTGTTTTCATGATTGTGAATATGGTTATTTTAAATTATCAAAGTAAATCTTATTTCAAGAAGTATGATGAAATAATTATCTATTTAAAGAATAAATCACAAAAATTAAATAATCATAAATCTGTTGTCAAAGTTAAGTTGACAAAAATCTCATTTTGTCAGAATCATGAGGTGTACGGCCCGTGCAAGGCAACCGAATCCTCTAATTGATGAGGAAGACTTAGATCCGGCTGTTCGTAAGGCCCTACACAGATCCCAACCTAGTCCCTTCAAGGGTGAAGGGGAGCAGTTAGGTGAAGTATTGGAAAAGTGGATTGAGGCAATGGAAGAATACTTTGATGTAACTGGCTATAACGAGAGAAGCAAGATGGCTCTCGCTAGGTTAAAAATTGTGGAAACGGCCAGGGTCGCTTGGAGAAATCATTGCGAGATAAATCATCTCAACTGAAATACCCAGACCAAGATAGATCTTAAAGCTTACCTCAGGAAGAGATTTTGCCCTCCGGGCTTCCTTGAAACCAAAATGAATGAGTTCTTAGAACTAAAGCAGGATAGCCAGACAATTGAAGAGTACCATTAGGCCTTTGCCCTTCTCCTCAAATACTCCCCACGATTGGATGAAGAGCAGCTGATGGCCAGATTCATTCGAGGAATGAATGAGCCATTGGACACCTTAGTGAAGAATGCCAAACCTGTCTCAATGGTCGAAGTTGTAAGAATGGAAAAGGACTTTGCCAAAGCCTTTGTTGTTAAGATTCCACTGAAGCTTGCACCCTCTAACTTTAAAAGATTGCAAACCCCAAGAAGTAATTCAAACTTTCCACCCCCAAAGAGGCAGCAAGGCCCAAACCAGAATTAGGATACTGGGGGATTCAAAAGTGAAGGAAGACCCTTCCCACACAAGAGAACACTTTCTCAGGAGACCCACCTCTTTCAAGGATTCAGAGGGATGAGCTTAGAAGTGAGAACCGGTGTTTTGGATGTTAGGGTTTTGGTGAATAGCTGAAAGACTGCCCGACTCCTGCCATGTCAAGGGGACAGGGAAGTCAAGGACCAAGAGTGCAGAGAACAACCCCTTTGTATCAGTCTCATCAAATCAGGGTCCGTCTCGCAAAAATCAAGGCAATCCTAGGACAGCCATTTGCCTCTGTTGAGAGTAGTCTCATAACTCCTTCCTAGAACTGGGGTAACCAAAAAGAAAGAGTTCCGCCCCAATCTGTAACAGCTAGAGTAGTCACAATAGCAGAAGTAGTGGAAGAGGAAAGAGGATAGATTTATGCGCCAATTCAAAACCAAGGGCCAAATCGTCAATTCTTTGTCATCCATACTCCATCTGAGTATCAGGGTAAGCCTTTTAAGCTTTTGATTGATTCAGGCACAATACTCATTCACTTATTTCCCCAGGATGCTTGCGTAAGCTAGTATTAGAATAGAAATCAAGGAAACCTATGCAAGTTGAATTGGCGAGTGGTGGGAAGATTCTTTTCACTCCCACCGAGAGGAGACAGATCGTATTCAGTTCAATCTAGATGGTAATATAACTGACTGTTAGTTCAGAGTCATACCTTTGGGAGTTTTCGACGGGATCCTTGGAATGGATTGGCTCCACAAAAATCAAGCTGACATTCACTGTCATAATGGAACCATTTCCTTCCATGACCTTCATGGAAACAAAGTTCAAGGAACCAAAATTTTAGGATCCCCAAGTTTGCAATTAGTAAAAGCTATCATGTGATAGAATTGACCCCCGGAGCTCAGCCAGTAGCCCAGTGCACGTACAAAATGCCAGTTCTTAAAGCCATCAAACTCAAGGAATAGCTTAGACATCTATTAAAACAAGGGTTTGTAAAACCCAGTGTTTCACCTTAGGGAGCACCAGTTCTCTTTTAGAAAAGAAGGATGGAAAGTTAAGACTCTTTGTGGATTATAGAGGTCTCAACCAGGACAGTTAAGAATAAATATCCTATCCCCAAAATTGATGAGCTTTTGGATAGGCTAAATGGAGCCCAGATCTTTGCAAAGATAGATCTCAAATAAGGGTATTACCAGATTAGGATTAATGATCAAGATATCTCGAAGGGACAGCCATCAATACTCGCTATGGGTATTATGAATTCACTGTCATGCCATTTGGATTAACAAATGCCCCAGCTACATTCAATCGCCTAATGCAGGACATTCTCAGGGAATACTTGGATGGTTTTGTTCTTGTTTTCTTTGATGATATTCTGATTTACTCAAAGAATGCAGCTGACCATGAAGCTCATGTCCGAAAAGTTCTTGAGATTTTAAGGAAGCACTAACTCTTTGTAAAAAAGAGAAAATGCACTTTCTCTACTGACCATGTTGAATAATTGGGCTTTCTTGTATCCAAAGATAGAATTTCTCCAGATTTCGTAAAAGTCCAAGTAGTCATAGATTGGCCTGAACCAAAGACAGTGAAAGAAGTCAAGGGATTCTTGGGATTGACTGGTTGGTATAGAATTTTTATACCAAAGTATGCTCTCATAGCTTCTCCCATGTGACTAATCTTCTCAAGAAGAATACCCTGTTTCAATGGCCTGCCAGGTGCCAAAGTGCTTTTGATAAGCTGAAGATCGCTGCCTTGGTAACCAATCCCATTCTGAAGTTGCTAGATTTCTCCCTACCCTTTAAGGTAGTAACTGATGCCAGTGGTTTTGCCCTGGGAGGTGCACTCATGCAGGAAGGTCATGCAGCGGCCTATGAATCTCAAAAACTTAGAACGCATGAGAGGAATTATGATGTCCACGACCTGGAACTACTTTCAGTAGTCTTGCACCACCAAAGAAGGTGGATGCAGACCCTGCAAGAATTTCATTTTGAAATCAAGTATCGCACAAGCAAAGAAAATGTGGTAGTAGATGCCCTTAGCAGCAGAAAGGCCTCCTTGCTTGCAATTATAGTGGTGCCAAATCCATTGATTAATGAGGCAAGAGATCAGATCATGCAGGATAGATTCTTTGGCCCTATTGCTACCCTACTTATGCAGGAAAGCAAAACTCCTCAAGAGTTAAACTGAGTTCAAAGGTATAGCCTGGATGATGAAATTATGTTGTAAGATTCCTCCCCAGCCTCTCAGAATGTCCAGTGTCTTCCCCTATAGTAGTCAAATCCCTCTTCAGAAATATAAAAGATCTTGTTTATACCTGTTTTGGCCTAGAGAGAGAAATTTTTCTAGAGAGAGGTGATTCAGTTATTAAATATTTTTGGATGGAAAAATATCTCTTCATATTTGAATAAGTTCCCCCGAAATAGAAGTTCAAAAAGATTTTCAGAAGGTGCATTCGAAATAAATTATAATCTGTTCAAAAGGCCTTATCCAGGGGTCCAGATTTTTTGAAAATTTTAAATCAAGGTTTTGAGGGGCCAATCAAATTCTAAATGTGTAGAGGAGATAAATGGAAGAAATAAAGAAAATCCCCCCAAAAATGAGTAAATACTCACATAAGATGAAGAGTTGACTAAGGACAAGGTTAATAGTTAAAAAAGAGAGAGATTTAGAAGAAATGATACATTTTTGACACCTCGGTATGGGGGAATTCCCCTCATGAAGGAGGCACCTATTTCACATATGTGGGATAGTTTTAAACTCTCAAATAATGAGATATTTTTATCTCTCCTCTCTCCTGTTTCAACTAGATCCAAAAAGTGAGCTAAACTGACCTAAAAATGGTCAAAATTTGACAAACTGATATGGAAAATTCTAGAATCAGTTTGCTTGGTTAGAGACTCACTTTTTCCTATAAATAGAATCCTTCCCCTTTGTTGAAGCTTAATAGTGTTTTTGCACTATTACTCCTTCTCCTCCCCAGAGCCAAAAACTGTGAATTTACTCATAATTCATTAGTTTTTGACCTTTCCCTCTTCTAAAGCTTGGTGGCCACTCTTGTTTCAAACAAGAGTAGATCCCTCAAACCATCAAGCCAAAGGAAAGCTCTCACATTCTCCTTGTAAGTTGGAGATTCTTCTCTTTTCTATTTCATTTTATGGTTTTTTATGATTTTTGTCTTCTTTAAAGTGAATAATGATGTTATGCCTCACTGAAAAGGCATTCCCCTCTCTTCTTTAGTAAATCCAACCATTCTTTATCCTAGATTAATGATTATTGGATAAAATCAAGTTTTTCATAATATTAGAATGATTTAAGTACTCTTGGTGAAATTCTAATTAATTTTAGAGAGTTAAAAATTGAAAAATGGTCAGGCATACAAAGAAGGTTATGGAAAAATTTTCTAAAATTGTGTAAAAAAAGTTTTACTTTTTTTTTAAATTCAAAAAGAGTAATTCCCATCGTATATGTATTCTTAAAGTGTTATTTTTCATCCTAGGTATAGAAAAATGCATACTAAAAATATTTTATAAAAAAAAAAGTGTTACTTCTTTAGAATTAAATTCTATGCATAGAAGGGAGCATATTGAAATTGTTATTTTGATTAAAAAAGTGTTATTTTCATCATAAATGATCTTTATGCATAAAAGAAATTCTTTTATATTAAAAGAGTGATTTTTATCATAAATGATTTGTATGCATAAACATATGCATAAAAGAATTTTTTTTATATTAAAAGTGTGATTTTCATCATAAATGATTTTTATGCATAAATGGATGCATAAAAGAAATTCTTTTATATTAAAAGAGTGTTTTTTATCATAAATGTTTTCTATGCATAAACATATGCATAAAAGATTTTTTTATATTAAAAGTGTGATTTTTATCATAAATGGATTTTATGCATAAATTAGATGCATAAAAAAATTATTTTATTATAAAAGTGTGACTTTTATCAGAATTGAATTTATGCATAAATAGATGCATAAAAGAAAGTTTTTATTTTAAAAGAGTTATTTTTCATTGGATTTAGTTTTTATGCATGGGAAGATGCATAAGAGAAATTCTTTTATTCTAAAAGTGTAATTCCTACTAAATTGGATTTATGAATGGAAAGATGCATAAATAAATCTATTTTTATTTCAAAAGAGTTATTTTCATCAAATTTGATTTTATGCATAGAAAAATGCATAAAGAAATCTATTTTTATTTCAAAAGAGTTATTTTCATCAATTTTGATTTTATGCATAGAAAGATGCATAAAGAAATCTATTTTTATATCAAGAGAGTTAGTTTCATCAATTTTGATTTTATGGATATAATGATGCATAAAGAAATCTATTTTTAGTTCAAAAGAGTTACTTTCATCAATTTTGATTTTATGCATAGGAAGATGCATAAAAGATTGATTTTTAATTCAAAAGTGTCATTCTCATTAAAATTGAATTTATGCATAGAAAGATGCCTAAAAGATTTATTTTTATTTTATTCTCGTTAAAATGGAATGAATCAGATAGATGTAGATGGATGAATGGATGATGAGGTTTGATGTGTGAACGATGTAGATTAATGTGGATGGATATATGGATGATGTGTGAATGATGTGGATTGATGTAGATGGATGAATGGATGATGAGGTTTGATGTGTGAATAATGTAGATTTATTTGGATGGATGTATGGATGATGTGGTTTGATGTGTGAATGATGTGGATTGATGTAGATGGATGAATGGATGATGTGATTTGATATGTGAATGATGTAGATTAATGTAGATTGATGTATGGATGATGTGGTTTGATGTGTGAATGATGTGGGTTGATGTAGATGGATGAATGGATGATGTGGTTTGATGTGTGAATGATGTGGGTTGATGTAGATGGATGAATGGATAATGTGGATGTGGATATGGATGTATGAATGTGGATGTGAAAATGGATGTATGGATGTGGATGTGAGATGTGGATGTGGATGTGGATGTATGAATGTGAATGGGGATGTGGATGTGGATGTATGAGGAATGTGGATGTGGATATGGATGTATGAATGAGGATGTGAAAATGGATGTATGGATGTGGATGTGGATGTGGAAATAGATGTATGGATGTGGATATATGAATGTGGATGTGGATGTATGGATGTGGATATGGATGTATGAATGTGGATGTGGATATGGATATGTATGTATGAATGCGGATGTGGAAGTGGATGTATGGATACGGATGTACGAATGTGGATGTGTATGTGGAATAATGAATGCGAATGTGTATGTGAAATGATGTGAGTTCGATATGAGTGAATGGATTAGATGTGATGACATGTGAATTGGGATGTGAATAAATAATATGTGATGTGAATGAATCTGATGTGCTGAGATGGAAAATGATGTGATTGGATGAGAATGAGTACACATATGAATGGAACGTGGAATGATGAGGGATAATGTGGAAAGACAAGAGTTCATTATAGAAACTGTATTTGTGACCTGTTTGTAAATGATTGTTTTATGTCAAGAATGCTGGTGGGGAAGGCATTTTGATCATCTTGTGATTAAGGTTGTGGAGACCTAACTGATAAAGTTGCAACAGCTGACGGAGAGTCAATGGAGGACGTCTCGCATAGCATGGTACGGTGCTCGGGCTCTAGGTCACCAAAGGTACCCACACGTGCATCGTGGAAGATATTGGAACAAGGAGTAAGAGTTGTTTTCTGAAACCGGGCATGGATCTGGTTGATTGACCTTGCTGGTCCCTCAACGGATGAGTCCATGGCTCTTTTATATGGATCTGTTTGTTGATCTTACTGATCTTCAACGGAGATTCCATCTTGATTTTATAAGTGATTATATTGCCGGGTTATGAGCTAGGAACTATTGAAAAGGCCCCTGAGTGGATAGGTGGTGAGCGTTCTGGTTGCCAATGATGTCATAGATACTCTGATAAAGGAATGATTGGAAATTAAGATTCAACCGGATATTTTGGAGGATTGTGATCAGTAATACTATGGTTTTATTAAATTATTGTTTTAAAGATGGCTAAATCTGTGAAAAAGGCAATTTCATATTGGGTATGTAAGTGGCATGACTAATGTTAAATTTGCATGAATATCTGACTAGGGGGCCTGGGAACTCTTTTCCTTGGTACCGGGGACAAAACTTAACCAAATTCTAAATTGGATCCCATCACTACATTGGTTGGGTGATTGGCTAACCCATGGGACTGGATGGGGTTAAGCTAAACTGATGGATCCCTAAATCTGAGACTCAATTCTTTTATGGCACGTTAAATAAAGTAAATCCTGGTCAAAAATTGTTATATGGAAAAGAATCAACGGCTGTGCCTCTCAATGAGGAAAAAAGCATTGATCTCTATGATCCAAGTGCAAGTTTCTTCCTTGATCTAATCAAGTGACTTCAGGCTCGGTCCGATCAGTTTGGTCAATAATGACCTTGACTACATTAGAGTAAAATTTTATCAATGGGGTTAGGCTGCACTGATAGATCCCTAAATCTGAGACTCAATTCTATTATGGTACGTTAGATAAAGTAAATGCCCGGTCAAAAATTATTCTATGGAAAAGAATCAACGGTTGTGCCTCTCAATGAGAAAAAAAGCATTGATCTCTATGATCCAAGTGCAAGTTTCTTCCTTGATCTGACCAAGTGACTTTAGGCTCAGTCGGATCAGTTTGGTGAGTAATGACCTTGACTACGTTAGAGTAAAATTTTATCGTGGAGGAATCACCTGTGCTTTCCAAGCAAGGGAAGTTTTTCCGAGTTTGATTTTGGAAGAACCAAGGAATTAGTCACCTATCGAGATATCTGTGTGGGTGAGGCCCCGAGTGTGGGACCCTGCCCCACGCAAGATGTGCTACTTCTGCTGTTGCTGAATTCGTTGCGCGGTGGGAACGGGGATCTCACATATGTATTATAATCACAAGCTATGCATTCCCAAAAATGATAAGGGGACTAAGCATCAAATTCTGAATGAAGCCCATGACAGCCTTATTGCAGGACATCTAGGTTTCATCAAGACCTACATGTCTATAAAGAAAAACTTTTTTTGTCTTGGTCTAAAAAAGGATGTACTTAATCATGTACATCAATGTCTGACATGTCACAAAGTCAAAGCCGAGAGAGTAAAAATGCCTAGGAAGTTACATCCATTAGACATCCCCCAAATGAAGTGGGTGTTAAAAAATAGAGAGGGAGAGGAGACACACACACAAAACCCTAATGTATATTGCAAACCCTAACCATAGAGGGAAGCCATCTCCCTTCTCACACAAAAGCCATAATCCATAAGACACAACACACACTATGTGTTGTGTCCACACACAACTAACCCTAGCTAATGTCCACACACTATGACCACCTGGATGTGGTCATTTATGTCTCACACATGCTGCTACCTAACATGCCAGCACATAGCACAGCTGGCACATGCTGACATCGAGCTTGAATCTCAACAGCCCCTCTCAAGCTCATGATGTACTGCCATGGATGAAGATGTAGATGAGCTTGGGCTATCAAAGCTCTTAACACTCCCCCTCAAGCTCATCCCACGTACTCCCAACATAGTACGGAAGTACTCAAACTTCTCCCTGCTAAGTGGCTTTGTAAAGATGTCAGCCACCTGCTCTTCAGTCTTCACATACTGTAGATCTACTGTACCATCCACTTTCTCACTGACAAAGTGATAATGGACCTCTATGTGTTTGGTCCGTGCATGAAAAACTGGATTCTTGGCCAACTGTATGATGCTCATGTTGTCATAATGAATGACAACTTTGCCATGAATAGGCTCACCCAAATCAGCCAAGAGATTCTTTAACCATACTCCTTAACATGTAACAATGGCTGCACCCCTGTATTGAGCCTCTGTACTAGATAAAGCAACAGTAGGTTGCTTCTTGCTACTCCAACTCACCACTGCACTTCCAAATGTAAAGGCATAACCACTAGTAGACCTCCTGTCATACGAGCTACCTACCCAATCTGCGTCTGTGTAGCCATGTATATCCAAGCCTTTACCATGCTCATAAAGAAGACCATAATGTGCAGTGGTCTTTACATATCGCGCATAATGCGTCTCACTGCATCCAAATGAGGTTTTCTGGGGCTCTGCATAAATTGTCTTACTAACCCCACAGCATAACTAAGATCTGAGCATGTGATAGTCATGTAAATGAGACTTCCAACCATCTTTCTATACATAGATGGATCATCCAACTTTTCACCAAAATCAGCCCGCAACTTTACATTCTGCTCCAAAGGTGACATCCAACTTTTCACCAAAATCAGCCCGCAACTTTACATTCTGCTCCAAAGGTGTACTCATTGGCTTACACCCTGTCATGCCATATTTTGCCAACATATCCAATGCATATTGGCTTTGCACTAACCATGTACCTGCATGGTCTTTGATCACTTCAATTCCAAGAAAATATCTTAATTCACCCAAGTCTTTCATGGCAAACTGCCCACTCAATGCTTTCTTGACATGCATAACATCTGTAGCATGATCTCCTGTGACAATCAAGTCATCCACATAGATGACAAGTAGGACAATCCCATGATCTGTTTTCTTCACATAGAGTGAAGAATCTGCTGTAGAAACCTAAAATCCAAGGGAGATAAGATATTGGCTCATCTTATCACTCCAAGCACGAGGTGCTTGGAGTGATAAGATATTGGCTCATCTTATCACTCCAAGCACGAGGTGCTTGCTTCAACCCATATAAAGCTTTCTTTAATTTGCATACATGAGTGGGATACCTCGGGTGTACATATCCTTCTGGCTCTGCCATATAAACTTCTTCTTGTAGATCACCATTTAGAAATACATTTTTCACATCCATTTGATGCATTTCCCAACCCTTTGTTGCAACCATAGCAATGACTGCTCTCACTGTTCCCATCTTTGCAATTGGACTAAATGTTTCATTATAGTCCAAGCCTTGGGTTTGTGCATAACCCTTAGCTACCAATCTTGCTTTATGGCATTCAACCAAACCATCTGACTTGCATTTCACTTTGTAAACCCATTTGCAACCAATGACATTTTTGTCTTGTGGTAATGCAACCAAATCCCATGTTTCATTATGAACCAATGCGTCCATCTCAACATCCATTGTCTTCTCCCATACATGCTTTCCAATAGCTTATGTATAGCATGTAGGTTCCACATGCTTCACCAAAGAGGTCATATATGCGTAATGCATAGCAAAATCACGATATGTCAACTTGTCAACAACTGGATACCTGACCCTTTGGGATCTCTTCAATGCATGCGGATCACTCTGAACACCTATCACTCTAGCATGTGGAGGCACATATCTATCTTGCCTTGCACCAGGTGTGCGTAAAACGGGTATGCCAAGTTCCTTATCCAAACTCTCTGAAATTGATGACTCATAACCTGTAATTTCAATTCCTTCAACTTTCTTTTTCCCTTTATCCACAGCACTACTCCCAGTGCTCACACTCGCATGCCTCAAGCATCCTGACCATGGACGTACAGTGCTACTCTCATCCTCTGCTAGCCCAAACATAGAGATAGAACTTGCTTTGTGTGGCAAGTTCACATGCACATCAGCATCAAGAGAATCAATGACATCCTCATCCTTTGCTTGTACCAACTAGCAAGTTCATCAAACACCACATCTTGTGAGATAACCACTTGCCTAGTTTGTGGATTGTAACATTTATATGCCTTGCGATCCTGTGCATAACCAACAAACACACACTTTTCTGCCTTAGGATCCAACTTCCTCCTCTCATCAGGCACATGTACATAATCTATGCAACCAAACACTTTGAGGTGTCCAATGTCTGGCCTAAATCTTGTAAGCCGCATAAATCCTCAACGAAGCAACCATGCTCGTTGGAACAAGCTTGTAACCCTGTTCCACCATTTGACCAATTGAGGCCAAACTTTTTGTAATAGAAGGCACATACAGGACATCTGTGCCATAGACTTTGTTTCACCATTGTGCATAACCAATGGTACACTTCCAACATGTGTGATGGCATGTTGGGTATCATCTCCTGTCTCCACATAGCCTTTCACATCCATAGGCTTCATATGCTCAAACCATTCACCATGACAAGTCATATGGTTTGATGCTCTAGAGTCCATATACCAAGTGTCATCATTTTCACCATTCGACATCATAGATCCCACAACATGTTTCATGGCAAACAAGTGATTTCCACTGCCATCATTACTGCTTAATGCATAATTTCCACCATGTTGTGCATAATGTCCACCATGTTGTGCTCTACCCCCTCTCAAAGCATTTTGTTTGCGAAAACATTCACGTGCCATATGACCAAATTTCCCAAAGTAATGGCATTCCACATTTTGCATAGATGTTTGTTGGCCTTGCCAACGTCCTCTACCACGAGGATTAGCTCTGCCTCTCTGAGGTGTATAGCCACACGACCACCTCTAGCACCATATGTAGGCTGAAAATTCTGTTGTGGTGACCTGTCCTGCCATCCACGACCATTACCATAGCCACATGATGCAAATCTCCCCCTCCCTCTAAATCCCCTTTGTGAATAGAAAGCCTAATTTCTACCATTATCATCATGGCTAGTAGATGCATCATGAAAGGAATCACTGAGTTTGATTTCCTCAACAAGCAAGAGTGAAACCAACTCATCAAAGTTTGGTAAACCTGTACTCCGAACCGAGATGGATGTATCAAAAGACTTATACTCCTTGCCAAGACCACGCAAGGTAATGTCTACCAAATCATCATCAGGCATGGGGGCATTGATTGTTGCCAATGCATCTGCATACTTCTTTATCTCTTGTACATAATTATGGATGCTCCTTCCTTTCTGTTTCACATTATGAATCTGTTGTTGTCGACTGAGACTTGCGAGCACTAGTGTCGGTATCAAACACATTTACCAATGTATCCCATGCATCCTTGGGATTCTCAGCATCATGTATATGTATGAGTATAGCATCTGAGATACATATAGATAGATAATGCAAAACTTTGTATGCTCTTTTTTTGACCATTGCTTATGAGCTATAACCTGTTGCTGTGTAGGTTGTCGGGGTAGTATTGGTTAGCTTCGCACCTGTAATAAGATTCCAAAAACCTTTTCCCTTCAGAAAACTTTTAATCCTGTACTTCCATGTGTGGAAGTTCTTCCTATCTAATTTTTCACCCACAATTTGTACTGAACTATCTGACATATTTGCTCAATGCAAATGCACCTTTTGCACACGTCCGAATCTATAAATGAGCCTTCCTCAGCTCAACCACACTCTAATGAGTGTTCCAGATACTCCAAAGTAGTCAACAACTTCACTTTTGATGTAGAAAATCAAACTGATTGCATCCAAAATGAACTGGCATACGCAGTCCAAAAGGTGTCCTGTTTTGGCACACTTTCCAAGGCTTCAAATTGAAATGTAGTGGTTCAATCAAGTGTGGATAACTTGCATTGACACCTAAACAAGCTCAATACTTTCTCTCTAATGAAATGATAGTGGACCTCAATATGTTTGGTCCTGGCATGATAAACTGGGTTGCTAGCAAGCTGAATACTACTCATGTTGTCACAATGAATGACAACTCTCATATCACTCTGTAACCTGACATCGTCTAGCAACTTCTTCAACCACATAGCCTCACATGTAACTATGGCTGCTCCACGATACTCGGCCTCTGTGGTAGATAAAGCAACTGTAGGTTGCTTCTTACTGCTCCAACTCACAGCTCCACTACCAAGGCTGAAAACATAGCCACTAGTAGACCTCCTGTCATATGCACTACCGGCCCAATCTGCATCTGTATATCCATAGACATGCATGTCCTTTCCTGCCTCATAGAAAAGACCATAATGCACGGTAGTTTTGACGTATCTCATAATACGTCTCACAGCATCCAAGTGAGGTTTACAAGGACTCTGCATAAACTGACTTACCAAACCAACTGCATAGCTGAGATCTGGCCTCGTAATGGTCATGTAGATGACGTATCTCATAATACGTCTCACAGCATCCAAGTGAGGTTTACGAGGACTCTGCATAAACTGACTTACCAAACCAACTGGATAGCTGAGATCTGGCCTCGTAATGGTCATGTAGATAAGGCTACCAACCATTTTTCTGTACATGGTGATATCATCAAGCTCATCACCCAAATCAGCCCTAAGCTTCATGTTTTGCTCTAATGGTGTCAACATTGGTTTGCATGCTGTCATACCATACTTTGCCAGCATGTCAAGTGCATATTGCCTTTGCACCAACCATATACCCTTGCTTGTTCTAATCACCTCAATGCCAACAAAGAACCTTAAATCTCCAAGGTCTTTCATATCAAACTCTTTGCATAAAGAGGCCTTAACCTCATCAATGCCTTTCCCACAATCACCTGTGATAATCAAATCATCAACATAAATGACTATCATCACGATACCATCATGTGTCTTCTTCACATAAAGTGAAGAGTCTGCATTTCCAACCACAAATCCAATACTGACAAGATATCTACTGATCTTGTCACTCCAAGCACGAGGTGCTTGCTTCAAACCATATAATTCTTTCTTTAACCTGCAAACAAAAGTAGGATATTTTGGATGTACATATCCTTCTGGCTGTTCCATGTACACATCTTCTTGTAGTTCACCATTCAAGAAAGCATTTTTTACATCCAATTGATGTAAAGCCCAACCTTTTTGTGCTGCTAGTGCAATGATAGACCTCACAGTAGCCATCTTAGCCATTGGGCTGAAAGTTTCATCATAATCAAGACCATAAGTTTGTGCATATCCTTTAGCGGCCAGCCTTGCTTTATGTCTCTCTAGGTTGCCATACACAAAGACCATGTACCATTCTTGATTATAGCATCATATTCACTTTGCATTGCAGCCAACCAGTTTTTTGATTTTTGTGCCTCATCAAATGAAAGAGGTTCTTCCTCTTTACACATAATAGACACAGCCAAAGCATAACAATCTGATGCATAAGAGGCATGTTGAAAACCTGAACGAGTACGATTAGATATAGATGCATCAATTTTACTATCACGCAAGGTTTGCACCAGCCATTTGGGCATACCTCTAGCCTGCTCATTTTCAGCCCTATCCTCAGAAATTACATCCTGTAAATCTGCATCAGAAATAGGCTGATCTATGATGTCATTTGAAATCTGCATAGGCTGAATATTTACCTCATTAGGACTTACATTTGAATTCCCACCTGTAAATAGAGGCAACAATGTATCAAATACATCCCGTGAGCTCACACCTGTCTCTTTGGTACATGATAACAAAGGCTACAGAGCATCTTCCACAAAAACAACATCTCAACTAATCAAGATACGCTTTGACTGCGGATGATATAATCTGTAACTCTTGCTCTCAGCACTGTAACCAACAAAAATGCATTTGACAGCCTTATCATCCAATTTTCTGTGTTGTTGCACAGGCACTAAAGCATAAGCCAAGCAACCAAAGACACGTAAGTGACCAATAGAAGGCTTCCTGCCATGCCAAGCTTCGTATGGAGTAATAGACTGCAAGGCCTTAGTGGGACACCTGTTGAGTACATATGCAGCACACATGACAGCCTCAAGCCAAAACGCATGTGGCAAAGCTTGGCTCTCGACCATACATCGTGCCATCTCCATAAGTGACCTGTTTTTCCTCTCACCAACACCATTTTGCTAAGGGGTATACGGCACTGTACATTGGTGTTTTATCCCACGACTAGCCAAAAATGCATCAAACTCTTTAGACATGTACTCCCCCCCTCGATCAGAACGCGGAGGGTGCCCACAGTACAATTGGATACATTTTCAACCATAAGAAAAAACTGTTTGAAGCACAAAAACACTTCGGACTTTGCCTTTAGTGGATATACCCATGCATGCCTTGAGTAATCATCAATGAAAGTCACGAAGTACAAGTGTTTACCAAATGACGGAGTTTGCATAGGCCCACATACATCACTATGTACAAGTTGCAATTTGCGAGTGGCCCGCACAGAACCATCCTTTGGAAACACAGAATGCTGCATTTTGCCCAAAATACAGCCTTCACAAACATGTTTCAATGGTGCCTCAAGAGGGGGCAATGAAGCAACCATATCAAATTTCTGCAAACGCAGCAAACTAGCAAAGTTCAGATGACCAAAACGAGCATGCCATAGTTTTGCATCTGAAATTGCCTTTTCATCAGAAACTGCATTTGCTGAATCTTCCACACACTTGTCATAAGAATTGAGCCTATACAGCCCACGAAACAAGGTGCCAGATGCAATAATCGTATCACCAGAAGTCAAATCATGAACAGTATATCTGTCATCCACAAATTTGACTACAAATCCAAGTCTAGCAAGCACAGAGACAGACAATAGATTCTTCTTTATCCCTGGCACATACAAAGCATCTGAAAGTGTGAAAGCGTTGCCATTTGCAGCAGTAAGCATAATTTTATCAACGGGTAAGAAGCATTATTGGCACATGTGACAGTATTCCCATTAGAGACAGCCTCAAGACAAGTGAACATATCACGATGCGAGGTAATGTGCTTTGTAGCACCATTGTCAAAATACCATACATTAGAGTCAACAAAAACTACCAAACATGCATCATGTACAGATGGGTCATACTGGCAATACACGCTAAACGCCCATTCTGTATCCTGCACAACATTTGCAGAATCTGCATTTGTAGAAGCATCCGCTATTGTGGCTGCATTTGACGCTTTCTTCTTTGCCTCTTTAGCCTTTAGCTTAGGGCAATTCTTAATGACATGATCATTTGCCTTACAATAGTTGCACCTGGTCTTTTTCTTGCCTTTATCAAGAGCCTTCTCAGACTTATTGTTGCTACCTGTGGAAGGAGAAGAAGTTACAGACCTACTAATAGGAGAAGAAACAGTGGAAGGGGCTGCCTTACCACTTCTTCTCTGCTGCTGCTGGGCAGCAATAAATGCTTGATCAATTGCACGCTACCTGGCCCTGTTTGTCCTGGACTGCGCTTCTTGCAAGAGCTTGTGGACTAAAGTATCATACTTGACAGCATCAGGTCTATCCTCATTAAGAAGTCTCCACTTGGAAGCAAAAGCCTGATATGTCTCAGGTAAAGCATCAAGAACAGTCTGCACAAGAGAATGATCAGGAATAATCTCACCTGTAGAAATCAACTATTCTTTGAGATCTTTAATCTCAGCAAGAAAAACATTCATGTCATCATCTTCTTGCATAATCTTCAATTCTAGCTCTTTACGCAGGTAAGCAATTTTTGCCTCGTTTACGACTTGCATACAAACCAGCTAGAATATCCCAAGCCTATTTTGCTGTTTTAACTGAACGAATATGTGGGGTGATGTTACGTTTGACAGAAAGTGCAATCAAGGGATGAGCCTGCGCATCTTTACCATCCCAACGAGCTTGTTCAGCAGTGGGTAAAACAGCAGCAACAGTAGAGCTGCTAGAACCTGCAACATCCTCAACAGATCCTACATCCACAGAAACCTGGACGTACATCCATACCCTGCACAATGTTCCACACTCCTTTTGCAACCAAAACATGCTGCATCATGTATGCCCAAAATGGATAGTTGCTGTCTCCATCCAATTTGTCATCAGCAGATAACATGTGAAATACATCATTGTTGTTATCAGCCATGGCCACTGACTGAAACTGATGCAAAAGCTACCTAATGAAGCAAAGATTGAACAAAAAATAACTCGAGCTATGTAGCATGGTCCACAATAGAGTACGTATGCCTGTTTTGCAGAAAACTGCACTGTCGAAATTTCTGCAGAAAATGACGAAAACACCTGTGCAGAACTTGAAATGCAAAAACGGAGCTCGAAACGACCTCAGATGCGATTTTTGAAGAGTATAAGGACCTAGAAGTGCTCGTAAAAGCTCACCTCAATCGGAGAACGTGAGTCGGAGGGTACTGGCGGCGTAGCCTTGGGAGCCGATGCCTGCTCTGATACCAATTGTTGGAATTAGGGTTGCAGGAAAGCACACAAAGCTTGGAGAAGAAGAAGCAAGAATGCACACAACACACAATGTAATAGATTGTGTCAATGTACAAAAGATAAGTTAGCCCTAGAAGGATGGGCGTATATACAAGCCGGGGGAAAAAACCTCCTGAAGAGGGAAAAAGTACCCCGACGGTCCTAAGTGTGTTCACACACATCACTGCCTATATATATATATGGCAACATGTTACACGAATGCCTCTAAGCTCTTACATCATGCTATCCACAAATGTTTGCATTATGGTTTCCATCATGCTTTTCATCATCATCATCATCATCATCATCATCATCATTTGTGACATGTCATTTGTCATAGCGGGCATCGCTTTTGTGTATTTGCTCCTCCCAATTGATTTGATGCATTGACCCCATTTGTATACTTGCATTGTTATTGTCACCTTGTAAATTCATATCCTCTTCACCAAATCACCTCTACATGATCCTCATTCACCATTTCCCTATCTTCCCTTATCTCTTGAAGTCCCATCGCTTGCTTAGATGGATGCCCCCTTGGCATAATGGTTGAAAGTGAAAAAATGGCTAGTAGAAGGCCTAAATGGTGTCGAAAATTGATGATCTAGGGCTCTATGGATAGATCTTGTTGTGTAGTATCCAAATATTCAAGAATAGAAAATTTTTGGATAGCCCTAATATTCTTTGTTTTAGGGTATAGAGTACCCAAAACTCACCGGATTCAGATGAAATTTGGTGTGTAAGCTTGTGGTGATGAGTACCAACTATGCCTAAAATGATGACCAAGGTCAAAGTGCAGATATACTCTGTTTTAACTTTCTAGTCAAAGTCAACCATCTAGGTTTGACCATCCAAACAACATCGGATTTGGGTGTACTATGGATTTTTTGAAATCTCTAATGATGTGCATCCATCTTCTTATGTCATTTGTCCCAAATAACTTGCTGTTTTTGAATGGACCCAAGTTGGAACTCCAATGAAAAATGGCAAGTTGGGGATCTAAATGGTGTCGCCAATGGAGAGGTTAAAGGCTTGTTGGGAAGGTCTAAGGGAGTACTAAGAGCCTATATAATCACCAAAAGTCCAGCCCTAATGTGATTTTATTGAATTAGGGTTTTGTGAATCTACAGATTTTGCTTAAGTGCTCTTTTGGTACCCATTTGGCTTCTGCATGTTCCAGATGTTCCACCCTTGCTTCCAAGAAACTTTGGCATCCAAAAGCACCTTACGTGTTTCCACAAATTCCCTCAATCCAATATATGCATGTAATTTTTAAAATTTTTTGGCATACCAAATCTCAATGAGCTCAATCCAACAATCAATGCTCCCTTGGCATTTGGCATAGAATCAAAAGCATATCCCCATTATATCATACATTGACATTTGGCATTTGGCATAGAATCAAAAGCATATCCCCATTATATCATACATTGACCAATGCCATATTGCATCATACATTGATCAATGTAACCTTTGTGCTACTGATAAAGCAATGTAACCTTTGTGTCGATGAAAATTGAGTGTTTATGGAGATCTTTGCTCGCTAATATCCTAGCCAAGCCTTCCCACCCACTTAGCAAGCATTCTCAAGCTAAGAGTTGGGGCCAAGTCACTGCCAATACCTAATCCTCCACCTTATCGCTTTTCCAAGGCACTCATAGCAAGGAGGATTCATGCAACACTCCCCTTGGCCTCTCTAACCAACTGCCAAGGTACCCTCACACATTCAAGATTCTAAGAAGAGAAATGTGAACACAATGTGTGTGTGGGATTTGTGTAGAATGCTTGCAAAGATTAGTAACTTCACTTATAAAATTGTTTGCATGAACTCATGTCAATATCATAGCCATTTACATTTCTTAGCATGTACTCATCTCTTCTCATCTTCAAGGCATAGTTTCATAGCTTCCAAATGATCTTAACACGTCAAGTGTCCATAGCATTGTTCGAATGAGGTATGGTCTAAGGCAAACAAGGAGTTACGAGGGGAATATCATCGAGTCCCTCCAAAAATCTCTCAATTAATCTCTCATCGAAGAACTTAACTCCAGCGCTACAACGTGAGTGGAAATATATGACTCTATGAATGTAATCCCTAAAGGTTTCACCCTCATTTTGCTTGACATTATTCAGTTGTTCGACGGGGCTCCATTGGGTACCTTGACGAGAATACCCCACTTTGAAAGCTTCTTTTAAAGCTTCGAAGGAATATTTATCTTCCATCTTCAGAGATCTAAACCATCGGCCAGCTTTTCTATCCAAGGCCAAGCCAAAAGCACTTATCTTAGTTTGGTCATTTATGTGGCCAAATGCTTCACAAATCTAATTAAACATCTCCAGGTGGGATCACATGTACCATCAAATTTTGTGATCAATTTAGAGATTTTTATTGGTTTGGCTCGTTCCTGTTTGGGTTGAACACGTGTAGGGGGAGTGATGCACCTGAAGCTACCTCCCTCCCTATTTCCATGGCTAATCTTAAAATTTCAAGTTTCAACCCTGTCTTGTGGCCGATGCTGGTTGGGGAATGGGTTGTAGAGGAGCGAGTCCAAGTGGATAATAGACTATTGGAGGTCTTTGCCCTCTAGGAAGACTGAGTTGTCAACCAGCGAGGGCTTGGGTAAACCCATCTTCTTTGGTATGATGTGTCCGGAATTTGGAAAGATGGACTTGGGTCTTGGTCTTGTAAGGTTTCTGGAGCTCTAAATGAATCAACCATCCCTAAAACAGGTGTGGCTCTCTAGACTGGTAATTGGGTTTGGGTGTGATGGCTCTCGCTCTGGATGACTTCTACTCTAGGATCTAGAGGTGGTTCAGGCCCGGGGTTGATCCATATCTCTCACCTTGGGTTGCAAATCTTTGGACTATGTGTTTCCCAGAATAAAGTTACAAAGCCTCGATGCAAGTATTTGCTCGGAATGTGTTGGAAAGATCGGAGCTGGGTCCTGAACAGATGGTCTGTCCATACATTATGGTCCATGCTCTCTTACCTTGGGGTATGGGGTCCCTCGTCCACTACTGGGGCGGTCGTCCACATGGTATTCATCGATGGGTCCAAAGGGGTGTCTCGAGAGCTCACTTCTTTGAAAAGAGGGTTATTTCACACTAATTTACCCGAGCATATGTAAATGGAAGTGCTGTGCAGAACCCATCTAAGGAAAGAAGTTTTTTTTTAGATAAAAGAATGGTCATACGCTTGTGAGCGACTGGGCATATGCACGCAAAAAAGGGATGGGGACGAGTGTGTGTTAAGATATCGAGCTCAACTAGTGCTACGCAGACATTGATGACCCGCTTGGGTGATAGCTTCTGCATCTACACCACTGGCATGGTTGGTGAGATTATGGGTGATATGCAGCCAACGGGATGACAAGCTATGTGACAGCCATTTTGGATTACTAGAGACTGGCATAGTTATAGCGTGCCAATCTCATTTAGTTGGGTTCACATTATGGACCGACCCTTGTATGTTGTAGTAGTTGAGTACTAACCCATATAGTGTGTACTCTTATCTTTATGTTGTAGTAGTTGAGTACTAACCCATATAGTGTGTACTCTTATCTTTATGTTATGCTGGTTGAGTAGAGAAGAAGAAGATATAAGAAAATTCAGCTATCCATCTCTCTCTTCTGTGTGTGTGTGTTTGCTTACTAGGGTTTGAAGCTCTCCCTCTTCCCTCAGGGGGTGCACTACTAGAAAACCCTTGTTGGTATCACGTGCGTTCAAGAGGTATTTAAAAAACCTCTTAAACTAAAATTTCCCCCCAATAAAACAACCCCTCTTTACTTATAAACTAACGGATTTTTTTCTTAAGTTGAATTAAAAAACCCCTGATGTTAATGTAATTTTGTTAATTTTTCTCAATGTATCTAATTAAAAAACCCCTCCTGTTGAACTCACGTGGTACACTAACATTTTTTGAGGTGAACCCCCCGAGCCTCTCCCCCACATTCTCTTTATGGTATCAGAGCCTAATTCATGTGAGAGCTAAGGAGGTAAGCAAGAGGCAAGAACAAGCAAGGAAGGAAGTGGTACTACACGCGTAAGACCACAAAATCTTTTTCCCCTTCTTGGCTTAGGTACAACACCCCCTCAATAGCTCTGGGAGCTACACATCTCCGATTGAGAAGTTGTCTTCGTGTGGGAGCGGAGCTACAGGGTAGGTATATTATCCTATTGGACAAAGTTTTTTCAACCTGATTCGTGTTTTGGATGTGTTACGGGCCCCATTTTGTCACTACAGGCAGGGTATTTTCAGTAGTTTTTTGAAGTTCTAGTAGAGAACTGTTTCTCCTCAAAATCTGGTTATTATAGTGAAGCTAACACAAGCAGACACTTTAGCACACTTTAAATTCCTCAAACTATATAATTGCCTCTTTTTGACATCCTCCCAAGTCAGCTCTAATCTCTAATGGCCTTGATCTTCCCTTATAACCCTTCAGCCATCCTCAGCTGACTACTAACTCACTAAAAATATTCTTAGCTGTCCACAGACACTGCCCAGAGACAGATTAGATGTTGACAAAATACCTACTTTCGATTGTGACTCTCACTTCCTTCCAAAATATGTCCTCCAACAAGATCATCTATTATCCTTCATCATCGACTAACTTTATATCCACGTCCCTAGGACTTTATTGGACTCCTTTATTGACACACATCTGCCTCCCATCTTACACCCTTCTAATTGAATTGGCTAAGACAAACCCAATTGTTCGAAACAGTCTTGACTGACCCAACTATCTCAATTGAAGCAGAATTCTTCACTCACAGGTCCTTTGACCTTCCCTGACTCTCTCAAGGTGTTCTAATCTCAAAGAGATACCACACCAAAGACTCACCGCTCACTCCAAGAGACTATTTTCTAACTTCTCACCAATCTGACCCACAACTGACCTAGATGGAACATAATTTCTCTCCCTTGTGTCCACTGACCCGCTTAAGCCCTCAAAACACTCAAACCCCACCAGGACTATTCTCCCTATACTCACACAATCGACAAACTGACAGTCTTTTGACTCAGGGATACCTTCTCCTTTAATTATGTCTAATTGGTGTTGATAGCTCACAGTCAGAACTAACTCAAAAATTTCCTCTTTAATATAGAGAGACTAAAAACACTCATGAACAACGACCCCTATTGGGTCTGAATTGATCAAGGCAAAATCCCTTCTGACCTGACACAGATTTGAACTGGCACTTAGACAGACCACTAGCAATGCTCTCAACACTTCTCACTATTTCTGGTTATCAACCCAGACCTCACAAGTGTTAAACAAGACTAGACCAATATTTTAACAACCTCAATTGTCTTATGCCGTGACACATAGTAGATCAAGCTGCCTCTCTATCAAAACTTGCTGACTCAAACACAAGTTAACTAACAAAGATTTGATTCAACACAAGTCAGCTCATCACTCACAATTGTTTCTTCTCAACAAGCTTCATCAAAACAACATAACTAAACCAAAACATAAGATTTCATTAATCCAACACAAATAGACTTCCCTGTGTATATAGAACAAAAAAGAGAAAGGCACCACAAATCATGGGACTTCTTCAACAATTATCTCAACAACTAAACCTTGTATTCTCAACTTCACAAAGAAGCAAGAAAAAATCACCATAAGTGCAGCTGCACTCTGTAGGACAACTACCAACAAACATTGCAAAGGGTTGTTGATGAAGGCTTTGAGCTGGTCCAAGTTCCAAAAGAATTGCACCCTCAGAGGTCTTAGGGAAGCCACCTCCTATACAAGACCCTCTATCACCCATGCAGCTTTTGCTCTGGGCAAACTCCAGTCCTCCAACAAAACCTGCATCATCATCTTCTCAAACAAAATAGTTGCAAAACTTCTACAGAACTTCTTCACCCAAGTATCTCCTCTTCTCTTCTTTTCCACTCGCACTCCTCTTTTTCTTCTCTCCTCCCTTTTGACCTTCTTCTCGATTCTCTTCTCTACTCTCTTCTTGACGTCCAGCTCACACATAATCCAATCTTCTCTTTCTACAACCTTCTTTTTTCCAGGCATCTCCAATTTCAATCTTCTCTCCACCACTTCCCACAGCTATTGCCTTTCTCTTCACAATCTCCCCTCTCTATTGCATACTCAAGTGTACTTTTCTTTTGTTGGCTAGGGCGGTAATGGCTAATTTTTATTTTTGGAAAGTGACCACGCATCAATTATTTTTTCCTAAGGTTTATAACCATACATCAATGATTTTTTTATTTTCTTAGGGTGGGGAGGACATATCTATTGGGCTTTTTCTTTGGGCACAAAAAAACATATCATCGTGTGCCACGAGAATGAGTGACATATGTCACATCTGCGACCTTAAATTCCCCCCTCAAAGGATGGATTTCAAGAATGCCTTTTATCTTTATGTTGGAAAGAAGCACAGGGTCAAGGGTCTTGTCATATCAAAATCTAACAAGCTGAAGCGCATTGTAGTGATTTATCACATATTACTGATTTTTGACATGGGGATGTAAAAAAAAACCACCATTCATTCCTATACACAATTTCTCACACAGAGGAGTTCAAACAAATTAATGCAAAAATGCAAGAAACAAAAATGAAATTGTTAATATAAGTTTAAAAAATGCGAGAACTTCGCACCACTCACTTTGCCCTATATTGATCGGCACCTAAGGATATATCACAACTGTATTAAAAGTATCACAAATGTACCAAAAGTGTATCACAATGTATCAAAAATGTATAAAATTAATCATAAATGTATCGGAATACATAAATGAATGCACAAACTATAACATTGAAAGTCATATTATCTTGCATTGTGACAATTTGTCTATAGTTACCTTGATCAAAGTAAGTGCTGAGGATGAAGAGGTGGAGCTTGCGAAGCAGCATAGATAGAGCATAGACGAGATCATATAATAGTCAAAGTAGCGAAAGTGCGAAGTAAAATGACACATGTACACATTAATAAGTAGTTATGATGCTAAATGATTACACCCAATGCATATGTGACATGTGTCCACAATGCATGGTTGACACATGGCTCCAACACTTGTTGAAGATTATGTGAGGTGATGGCCAATGCATGAGTGCCATGTGTAAAGAATGTTAGAAAAAGTGTACCCACATTCATTATCAAATTGCACGAACTAAGGTCATTCTTGCTCTCATGGAATTTTTTTGCATGTTCTTCAGATCATTGTCATTACCACATTTTGGCCCCATTTATAACTTGGAGGTACGTTTTCCAAGTCTTCAACATTTGATTCAACAAATGTTTCTTGCGTTTCAATTTTTTCTTCATATCAGTGTCGTTAAACCACTTTTGGTCCCATTTAGTCATATGTCTCTGGATACTTGTTTGCTGGTGCATAATTTAGCACTTTTTTAACAAATAATTAGAACGCAAGGTTGAATGATGACTGTGTTAAATCACTACAACACGAGAAGGGAATAATGATTTTGTTTGATGGCCTCATATTGTGTTGTTATGATCTTTCTCTTTTTCACTAGTCCCAATGTCATTTGTTACCAACAATTAATGAATTATTGTGCTATTGGGTTCCTTTTCTATTCAAATCACTATAACCCGATATGCTCTCTCAACGATCTCAAAGATCTCGTATCGTGTTGTATTGATTTGTCTTTCATTCTTGTCCTTTAATGTTTCTCATCACGGATTCATGCATGATGCATTTTTCTACCTTTACATATTTTAGATAGCTCCATTCAGTTATATGTCTCTCGATCTAATGCATAAATTTTCAGCATTTTAATTAATAATTAGAATGCGTGGTTGAATGATGGCTGTGTCTAATATCCCCATATGAAAAATCACTACAACGTAAAAAACGAATGATGATTTTGTCTGATGGCCTCATATCGCATTGTTATGATCTTTTTTTTTCCCAATAGTTTCAATGTCATTTGTCATCACTAATTAATGCATTATTATGCTATTGGAGTCCTTTTCTATTCAAATCACTACAACGCGATATGCTACCTCTCTCAAAGGCCTTGTATTGTGTTTTATTGATTTATCTTTTTTTCTTGTCCTTTAATGTTGCTCGTCTCCCAAATTCTTGCATGTTGATGTATTTTTCTTCCCTTTTAGATGGCTCCATAGGAAATTGAGATCAAGCTTGATGTTGATGTTGAAGAAACCCTGAGGAGAAATTGTTTGACTTCTTGCATAAAGTTCACCCATCATTTTTGCCAATCAAAAATTTCATGCTTGTTTAACTGCAATTTTTGCTGTCGAAGAAATTCTCTTGCCTACACACTTGTATATCCAAGAAAAATAGAAACAATTTCAAGAAATTACTTCAATAATGCAGTCATTTTATGACAATGTTCAATATGTGCATATCAATTATCTTCTAGTTGCAATGTCCCAAAGATATGAGTTCAACAGGGATATCTTAAAGGTGCATGAGGATAAGAAGAAGAAAGAATAAGTTCCCCACTCACAATAAAAAATATCATCTCCTAAACAATCACTATGGTTTTATTTGCTATCTTCATGTGCGACTTGAGGATGAGCGAGTGGGGAAGGAATATGTTGAGGAGAGCAAAGGGAGCTCCAATGGTAGAAGATGATGTTGAAGAGATTACAGAGGAGATGAACTTGGCTATGGAGATTACAGAGGAGATGCAAAGATATGAGTTCAACAGGGATATCTTAAAGGTGCATGAGGATAAGAAGAAGAAAGAATAAGTTCCCCACTCACAATAAAAAATATCATCTCCTAAACAATCACTATGGTTTTATTTGCTATCTTCATGTGCGACTTGAGGATGAGCAAGTGGGGAAGGAATATGTTGAGGAGAGCAAAGGGAGCTCCAATGGTAGAAGATGATGTTGAAGAGATTACAGAGGAGATGAACTTGGCTATGGAGATTACAGAGGAGATGAACTTGGCTATGGAGAGGGAGTTAAGTGGACAGGTTGATATTGGTGCTCTCAAAAGCAAAAACACTGATGTGGTAAAAACAAATGATAAGGAGGCCTCGGTGATAGAGTTGGAAATAGATGGCCTTCCACTCTTGCTCCTCTCCACATTTCCTATTGGTGGTAAAAAATATGTTTTAACTACATATATTCAAGTTGTGTTTAACTTAAGGTAGGACTACTGTCTCACCACCATCATTGCACATAATCTTGAGGAAGATGAGGATTTTATCAATCCAGATCTTGATAAATATCTCTTATTGGATTCAAATGTCAAGGACACTTAGTTCAATTTTGTTGCTGAGATATTAACTATAATGTATAGGGATGCAGTTCAATATGAAGCCAACCTTCCCACACTGATGATGAAGAGGAGTTTCAAGCTATTCAGCAAAGACTGAATACCTCTCATATGGGAAAGGAAGGTGTGTCGGTCTAGGACACCAACTCAACGATCAACATATGGATAGATATTTTATTTGTTAATGATGAGAATCAGAAGGTATGTGTATAACAATGTTTGTTATCTTGTGTTGAAGTTCCTTATTACATTTATTTTTTTGTCTCATGAATAGCATTGTTTTGCAGCTTGTGGTGTTCTAGGATGATTTTATTGTACGTAGTGCAGGCAAACATATGGGAGTACTACATTAATCATTGATCTCTTGAACTCGTATAGTGATGTTTGAAAGATGTCATGGTCCTTCTTCTTCCACACTTTCTTGTCATAAAACTTAAACATAGTGTCTAAAGATTTCCACGTGTTGGCTTTATGTATTCTTTCTTTGCCATTTTCTAAATGGTCTACTACTGCATTGTGAACGCCCTTCCATTGCTTGTATTTCATAGTCTATACGATGAGGATTATCTTGTGGTGTTAATGGAGATACAAACCTTCTTACTTTAACACCCCCAAATGGAAGGTTTCTTAGGTACATCCTTCCCACCCTCCTTAGTCCTTTTTTCATCTTGTTCAATCTTTATATGTCCACCATACAAACCGATGTCTGATAGAACTTCCACTAGTGTCTTGATGGATTTGACCTTTATTGTATTATGTGTTGTAGAGTCCATGCAAAAGGTATGTATAAAAATAAGAGTTTTTCAATGATTTTGCAAAGAGTGTAAGATTCCTCCCCAGCCTCTCAAAATGTCCAGCATATTCCCTTGTAATCAATTCCCTCTTCAGAAATATAAGAGATCTTGTCTCTACCTATTTTGGCATAGAGAGAGAAAATATTCTAGAGAGAGAATATTCAGATTTTGAATATTTTTGGATAAAAAATATCTCATCTTATTAAACTGAATTCCCATGAAACAGAAATTCAGAAAGAATTTTCCAATGTGCAATTAGAATTAATTGGAAATGGGTATAAAGGACCTTAGCCTAAGGGTCTAGATTTTCAGAAATTTTAGATTATGGTCCAATTAAGGTTCCTTTGGGCCAATAGCATCAATCCATGTGTAGGGAGGAGATAAATCCAATTTGTAAAAGAAGATACCCAATTTGTAAAAGAAGATACCCAAAAATGAGTAAATGCTCACATAAGATGAAGAGTTGACTATGTACAAGGTTTATTAGTAAGAAACTATGAGTAATATAAAAAATATGAGATATTTTGGGTATCCAAAAATGAATAAATGCTCACATAAGATGAAGAGTTGAAAATGTACAAGGTTTATTAGTAAAAAACTATGAGTAATATCAAAAATATGAGATATTTTGGGTATCCAAAAATGAGTAAATGCTTACATAAGATGAAGAGTGGAAAATGTACAAGGTTTATTAGTAAAAAACTATGAGCAATATTAAAAATATGAGATATTTTGGGTATAATAATTCCATTTTGACACATATGTAAGGAAGGGGAGTCCATTAAAGGAGGTGCATATTTCACATGCTTGAATGAGTTTTAAACTCAAAATTAATGTGATATTTTTATCTCTCCTCTCTCTTGAATCAAACCAAATCAAAATGGAACCAAACCGAATAAAAAAGGAACCAAACTAGATCCAAATCTAGTCCAAATTCAACCAAATTGAATTTAGAAAATTCTAGAATTCAGTTAGCTTTGGTTAGAGCTTCCCTCTCCTATAAATAGAACACGAGTCCTTTGAAAAAAATAGAAGAATTTTACTATACTAGAGTTATGCTGAAATAATGCTAATTTCTACTATTCTCTAAAATTCTCTCCAAATTGAAGAAATTGGAGCTTCCCTCTTTCTTCAATCCCCATTGGTGGCTCCATCAACATACTTAACCAATTGATTGGTTGGGGGCCTCTACCGTGAACAAAGAATCAAGCAATTTGTAAGGTAATTAGTGAATTTTGATCACTTTCTATAATTTCTCAATGTTTCTCTCTTCTCAACCCCTCTCAAGCTTGAGAAGGTTAATTGGAATGGTTTTTGAATGCTATTGAAGTTAATTGATGAATGGTAGTGAAGAGTTACATAATTTGATGAATGCTATTGAAGTTAATTGATTAATGATAGTTAAGAATTACATAAATTTCCATTTATGCTTAATTCTAATGGTTTTTATGTAATTTCTCTCTCTCACTCAAGAAATGGTCATACTCATGACCCATTCTCAATCCAAATGAAGCTTTTCATAAAGCTTTTTCTTAATCCAAGATTAATCTATGCTTGAGGTCAAATTAATGGCTTTTTTCTATGCTTTTAGTTTATGTATTTCATTAATATTGATGATTCAACCCATTATTGGGTTAATGATCCAAATAGGGATCATTCTAATCATTTTCTTAATGATAAGCTTTATCCTTTAAAATAAATTGAGATTTATCAGTCGTAGTAGCGGAGCTATGGCAAATTTTTTATAAAAATTACACATAAAATAATTTTATTCAAAGCATGAAAAGAGAACTTCCTACCATATTCTAGGAATTATCATCCTAGATAAACTGAAAGAATTTTATTGTAATCATGGAGAAATTGATTTTTATGTTATGCATAATTGATGATTATTTTATTGTAAAAGTGTTACTTTTATCATATTTGGATTTCATGCATAGAGGTATGCATAAAAGAATTATTATTTTAATATAAAAGTGTTTCTTTTATCATATTTGAATTTCATGCATAGAGGTATGCATAAAAGTTGATTATTTTATTATAAAAGTGTTACTTTTATCATATTTGGATTTCATGCATAGAGGTATGCATAAAAATTGATTATTTTATTATAAAAGTGTTACTTTTATCATATTTGGATTTCATGCATAGAGGTATGCATAAAAGAATTATTATTTTAATATAACAGTGTTTCTTTTATCATATTTGAATTTCATGCATAGAGGTATGCATAAAAGTTGATTATTTTATTAGAAAAGTGTGACTTTTATCATATTTGGATTTCATGCATAGAGGTATGCATAAAAGTTGATTATTTTATTATAAAAGTGTGACTTTTATCATATTTGGATTTCATGCATAGAGGTATGCATAAAAGTTGATTATTTTATTATAAAAGTGTGACTTTTATCATATTTGGATTTCATGCATAGAGGTATGCATAAAAGTTGATTATTTTATTGTAAAAGTGTTACTTTTATCATATTGGATTTCATGTATAGAGGTATGCATAAAACATATTCTTTTTATACTAAAAGTGTGATTTTCATCATAAATGGATTTTATGCATAACTTAGATGCATAAGAGAAATTCCTTTATTCTAAAAGTGTAATTCCTACCAAATTGAATTTATGCATAAGAAAATGCATAAAAGATTGATTTTTAAATTCAAAGTGTCATTCTCATCTAAATTGAATTTATGCATAGGAAGATGCATAAAAGAATGGAATTTCAATTCAAAAGTGTTATTCTCATCCAAATTGAATTTATGCATAGGAAGATGCATAAAAGATGGATTTTTAATTCAAAAGTGTCAATTCTCATCTAAATTGAGTTTATGCATAGGAAGATGCATAAGAGATGGAATTTTAATTCAAAAGTGTCATTTTCATTTAAAATGAATTTATGCATAGGAAGATGCATAAAAGATTGATTTTTAAATGAGATGTGATAATATGTGATAAGATGCGTATGGGAAGTGATAGGATGTGAGAAGAGGTGTATGAGATGTGATAAGATGTGATAAGATGCGTATGGGAAGTGATAGGATGTGAGAAGAGGTGTATGAGATGTGATAAGATGTGATAAGATGCGTATGGGAAGTGACAGGATGTGATAAGAGGTGTATGAGATGTGAAAAGATGTGTATGAGATGTGATACGATATGATAAGAGGTGTATGAGATGTGATAGAATGTGTTAAGATGAGTTAGGATGTGTTAAGATGTGTATGGGACGAGGTAGAGAGTGTATCTGATGGGATAAGATGTATATGGGATGTGTTAGGTCGAGAATGGATGTAGTATGGATGTATAGATGTAGATACGGATGTATGTATGTATGTGGATGTGGATGTATGAATCAGGATGTGAAAATGGATGTATGTATGTAGATGTGGATGTATGGATGTGAATGTGAATGAAGATGTGGATGTGGATGTATGGATGTAGATTCGGATGTAGATGTATGTATGTGAATGTGGATGTATGAATGAGGATGTGAAAATAGATGTATGCATGTAGATGCGTATGTATGAATGTGAAATTGGATGTATGTATAATGTGGATGTTGAAAAGATGCAGGGGGGAAGAGAGCTTGAGCTCTTGCAAGCACACACACACACTCACAAAACCCTAATAGAGAACACACAAGGTGAGAGGCTGAAAATCTTCTTCTTCTCTATTTGGCAACTGGGCTGAAAGTTTCCTCATAATCAATCCCATATGTCTGCGCATATCCTTTGGCTACCAATCTAGCCTTGTACCTGTTTATGCTTCCATCATTGTTATGTTTAACTTTGTACACCCACTTGCATCCAATGGCTTTCTTGCCTTCAGGCAATTGCACTAAGTCCCAAGTTTCATTTCCATATAGTGCATCCATCTCCTCATCCATAGCTTTCTCCCAACACACATTTCCAACAGCCTCATCAATGCATGTGGGCTCTACAACCTGCACAACCTTTGCCATATATGCATAGTGATGTGCACATAACCATCATATGTAAATCTCTGCACAGGGTTCTTCACTCTCCCTGATCTTTGCAGCTTCTCATTCATGGCTTCCATAGCCTTCTTTACACCAGGTGTTCTCATAGCTGGGATCCCAAGCTCCTCATCAAGGCTCATATCTGAGCCACTAGACTCTCCATCAACATGAGAATGCCCTGCAGAAATGTCAGGCATACCAAGGGGCTCAACCACTTTCTCTTTTCCTTTACGTGATGTAGTACTCACATTTGCAGGACTGGTATTATGACGCACCCTGCCACTCCATGGTCTATCAATAGACCCACTAGATGAGGACTCTCCTGGTCCACTCAAAGACTGTGATTGCTGACCTGCATTCTGTGCAACCACACTTCCACTCACATCAGCCCCAACAGCTTCTTTTTCAGCAGCATACCAGCTGCTCATCTCATCAAAGACAACATCCCTGCTTACCCTCAACTCACGTGTAGTAGGGTTATAACACCTGTATCCCTTTTGCTCAAGGGAGTATCCAATAAACACACATTTTTCAGCTTTTAGATCCAGCTTCGTTCTCAGCTCATCTGGCACATGCACATATGCAATGCATCCAAAGACTTTCAGATGAGATAAATCTGGTTTTCTGCCAGTAAACCTCTCCTCTGGAGTTACATCATGTATGACTGCAGTTGGAGTCCTGTTCATGATGTATACTGCTGTAGAAACAGCCTCAGCCCAATAGCAATGCGGCATATTCTTCTCTTCCATCAATGCTCGCGCAATCTCAGCAATGTGCCTGTTTTTCCGCTCAACAACTCCATTTTGCTGCAGAGTGTATTTACATGTATACTGTCTCCGAATACCATTCTTCTTCAAATATTCAGAGAACTCATTGGAGAAGTACTCTCCCCCTCCATCTGACCTTAGGTACTTTACATATTTCCCTGTTTGCTTTTCAACCAAAACTTTGAAATTCTGAAAGTGACTGAACACCTCACTCTTCTCTTTCATGAAATATACCCACACTTTCCTTGTGTGGTCATCAATGAAAGTCACATAGTACCTGCAGCCTCCCATAGATATGGTCTTTGTAGGACCCCATACATCTGAATGCACAACATCTAGTGCATTTTTGCTCACATATCTGTTACGTGGAAACACATGCTTTGTTTGCTTCCCAAATTGGCATGCTTCACATATTTTCTGCATACCTTCCACTTTAAATTTTGGCAGCCCTGTCACAATTCCTTTTGTCTGCATAGACTTAATCTCTGCACATTCACATGTCCAATTCTTTTATGCCATATGTCTGTGTCTGCAACAATTCTTGAACCATTTGCAAACATCGCAGCACTCATCTCAGGCATGTCTACATCCAACGTAGACATTCTGCCCACTCTGTTGCCTTTTGCAACCAACCTGCACTTGTCTTTAAAATCTTCAACATAACATCCATCAGGGTTAAACCGAACCTGCAAACCCTAGCCAACTGAAACCAGATTCTTTGTTATGTTCGGTACATGAAGTGCATCTGCAAGGTACTTCACTCTGCCATCCTGCATAGACAATGGCACATCTCCAACGTGGGCAATTGGATGAGCAGTGTCATCCCCTGTTTCCACAAAACCTGGTCTTTCCGGGTTTTTCATCTCCTTGAACCACTCCCCATGACTCGTCATGTGGTTTGAAGTGCCTGAATCCACATACCATACATTATCTTTTTGTGCTACATCAACATTTTCAGACATGGCATTCACAACATGCTGCATAACAAACAACCTTTCATTATCCTCATTATTTCTGCTTGAGGATGCATAGTTGTTTTGCTGCACTTTCCCATTTTGCATGTCAGCCTGCTTCTTATAACATTCTGACTGCACATGTCCAGGCTTACCACAATAATAGCATTCACGTGCATCATTATATTGCCTTTGCCAATTTCCACGGCCTCTTTGACTCCCCCTGCCTCTGAATTTGCCTCTTCCACCTGCGTGTTGTTGTTGTTGTTGATTCTGGGACTGTTGTTGTTGCTGCTGCTCTGCTGGCCATAATTCTGATTGCCTGTTCGGCCACCTCCTTGACCGCGTCCACGGCCTCCTCTACCTCGTCCTCTTCTTGAACTTGTGTAGAAGGCCTGTTGCTCTGAACTGTTTTTGCTTTGTGAAGACTGTTGGTCTTCACCCAAGTTCTTCTCTTCGATAATCAGCATAGACACCAAATTTGTAAAGTTGGGAATGTTTTCCCGAGTCTGAATAGACGTCTTGAACGCCTTGTATTGTGGCCCGAGACCACGTAGACAGACTTCCACCTTATCATCATCATCTACTGACACACCAATAGATGTAAGGGATTCCACAATACCCTTTATCTTCAATGCATAATCATTCACAGACATGCTCTTTTTCTCCACAGTATGAAGTTCATTCTTCAACTGTATCTTACGTGCCTTGGTATTTGTTTCATAGAGCTTTACCAAGGTGTCCCACGCCTCCTTGGGGGACTTGGCATCCTGAATGTGCCCAATCATGGTGTCCTGTATACTAATGGAAAGCCAATACATTACTTTCCTGGCTCCTTGGTTCCAGTCTTTAAACTCTTTCACATCTGCAGCAGTCAGATTTATTTCCGGTATCTCCGGTGCCTCTTCATGCTCACCTTCTATGTAGTCCCAATAGCCTTTTCCCATCAGGAAATTCGTTAACCTGAATCTCCAAGCATGGAAGTTATTCTTATCCAGCTTCTCAGCCACAATCTGAGTTATGCCATCATTAGACATCTTGCCAAACACACAATTTTACCAGAAACTGCACTCTGGTTTTTCTTGCACAACTACTGTATTTTCTGCACAGCGGTACTGCAGTCCACTGAAATGTCACAACCAGTGACCTCAATGTGCATACATACACCCAATGGCAACTGTAGACCTCTTTGCAGCACCCACAGTGTCTGCACAGTCAATCTGTCTTCCTGCAGTACTTAAAACAGAGTTCTACAGAGAATCGATGACTTACCCGCAGTGCTCGAAATCGCCTGCTTTCTGAAAAACGGAGGTCCAGACGCGCCCGAAACGCGTTTTTGGCCCACAAAATTTAGTCCGATAGGATAATAAAGTTACCCTATAGCTTTACTCCCACGAAGAAAGCTCCTCAATCAGAGATCGTTGCCGGTGCCTCCCGTAGAGCTCCCGACAAGGGTGTAGTCACCAACACAATAGGGAAGAGTAGTTGAAGCTCTTACCCTCGTACCGCTTCCTGTGGTTCTCTTACTTGCAGCTCAGCCCTTAGCACGAACCAGGCTCTGATACCATGAAAAGATGCAGGGGGGAAGAGAGCTTGAGCTCTTGCAAGCACACACACACACTCACAAAACCCTAATAGAGAACACACAAGGTGAGAGACTGAAAATCTTCTTCTTCTCTACTCAACACTCAACACACCATATACAAGAATAAGAGTACACACAATATGAAAGGTACTCAACCAATACATACACGGGTTCTCTATAGTGTGAACCCGACTAAATGAGCTGGCGCTATAACTATGCCAGTCTTTAGAATGGCTGTCACACAGCCTGTCATCCCACTGGCCGCATATCTCCCATGATCTCACCAACCATGCCAGTGGTGTAAGTGTGGGGCCTATCCCCCAGGCGGGTCATCAGTGTCCACCGCCTCACTAGACGAGCTCGATATCTCAACAGATGTATGAATGAGGATGTGAAAATAGATGTATGCATGTAGATACGTATGTATAAATGTGAAATTGGATGTATGATGTGGACGTACGAACATGGATATGTATGTAGAATAATGAATGTGAATGTGTATGTGAAATAATGTGTAGTCTATATGAGTAATGGATGAGAATGAGTACACATTGAATGGAATAGGGAATAAGTAATGTGGTCCGAGAGTGGATAATGTGGAAAGACGAGAGTTCGTTATAGAAACTGTATTTTGTGACTGTTTGTAAATGACTGTTTTATGTCAAGAATGCTGGGGAAGCATTTTGACCGTCTTGAGGATTAAGGTCATGAAGACCAAAGTGATAAAGTTGTAACTGCTGACGAAGAGTCAACGGAGGACGTCTCGCGTAGCAAGGTCGATCGAGGTCTTGACCAGCCTCGGTTCGATTTAAATGGTGAGCTTCCGGTACGGTGGTACGGTGGATGAGGGACCAAGGAAGCGGCCTATGAGTGAAGCGCTAGGACACCTGCTGCGAAGGATCCTAGAGGGTGCTGGGTCGCCAAAGATACCCACACGTGCACCGTGGAAGATATTGGAACAAGGAGTAAGAGTTGTTTTTTTTGAAACCAGGCATGGATCTGGTTGGTTGACCTTGCTGGTCCTCAACGGATGAGTCCATGGCTCTTTTATATGGATCTGTGGGTTTATCTTGCTGATCTTCCACGGAGATTCCATTCTATTATATGAATATATTGCCGGTTACTATGAGCTAGGAACTATGGAAAAGGCCCCTGAGTGAACAGGTGGTGATCGTTCTGGTTGCCAATGATGCCATAAGTACACCGATGAATGAATGACGAGAAATAAGGATTCAACCAGAGACTTTGACGATTGTCATCAGTGACATAATGGTTTCATTAAAGGATTGTTTGAAAGTTAATTGACGCTGAGAAAAAGGCAATTTCATATTGGGTGTGTAAGTGGTGTGACTAGTTTTATGTTTGTATGAACTTCCGGCTAGGGGGCCTAGGAACTCTTTTCCCTGGTACCCGAGACAAAACCTAACCAAATTCCTAATTGGATCCCATCACTACAGTGGTTGGGAGATTGGCTAACCCATGGGACTGGATGGGGTTAGGCTGGACTGATGGATCCGTAAATCAAGACTCAATTTCTGTTATTACGATAGATGAAGTAAATCCCGGATAGTAATTGTTCTATGGATAGGAATCAACGGTTGTGCCTCTTGATGGGGAAAAAAGCGTTGATCCCAATGATCCAAGTGCAAGTTTCGTCCTTGATTGACCAAGTACCTTTAAAGGTGTAGTCGGATCAGTTTGATCAGTAATGGTCTTGACTACGTTAGAGTAAAATGTTATCCTGGTAGAATCGCCCGTGCTTTCCGGATAAAGGAAGTTTTTTCGGGTTTGGTTTTGGAAAAACCGACGGATTAGTCTTTTGTTCGGATATCCGTGGACGAGGCCCCGCGAGTGTGGGACCCTGGCCCGCGCAAGAAAGGCTACTTCTGCTGCTAGCACCCCGAATCTGTTGCGCAGTGGAAACAGGGATCTCACAGTTGGTATCAGAGCGAATTGGCTAATAAAGATCAACTGAAAAGCCAAATATGTCAAAAATTTATCAAGTAGCACAAAAAGGTTATAATTGTGTGATATAATTCATACAAATTGATATTCAAACTAATTTCGTAAATTAGTAATTGGGTCTTCAAATGGAAGTACCGTAATTATATGGAACCCTGACTTGCTTGAGGCTTAGACATGATAGTATTTACCTTATAATTCCAAGTATCATGACTAACCGTATATACCGAGGGTATAACTGCAACTCTTTACCGGCAGTATATACAAGTAAATCTAAGACTTGAAATTATAATCATTAATGCTATCTAGTTGATGAATTCGAATGTGGTTGATATGATTTTTAATTCTGTTTGGGAACTGATGAATTGATTTGGATTCTGATTGAAAAATGATGATCCCTGAAAATGGGTTGAAATGTAATAAGCTGAGCGAAACCACAATGTGGATGATTGGGACGAGTCCCTGTAATGATAAATGATGAAAATGATTTCAGCAAATCACTATGAGATTAGTGGATTGTGCTGTCAAATTGCTATTGTTAATACTTGAGACGGTAGATCAAGTGAAGGGATGACAACTTGAGAACTTGCTTAACTAAAATTCCCGTGGAGAAATGTTCAGAAGGAAATTTTTCGGTCTAATGGACCATTATCGTGTTAAAGATATGAATGATATGATCTGAATGAATTGTTATTTAATGATGAGTTCTATATAAGGGATATTTATCCCCATATTCTGTTGGGTTGACTGGAATATAAGGAACCCCAGAATAAATTGGATCTTAAGCAAAAGAGTTGTCCTCTACTTGCGAGATGAGGACATCTTGCACTTTTTAAGTGGGGTAGAATGTAAGATTCTTCCCCCAGCCTTAGAGGTATACAGGAATAAGAATCTCCTTTTCTGATCTAATAATTATTCCTTCTCTAAATAAAAGAAAGATTCTGTTTAAAAGGGAAGACACTTTCCCAGAATACCTTCTCAGGAGCCCACCTGTTTTAAGGATTCAAAACGATGAGTTCAGAAGTGAGAACCGATATTTCGGATGCCAAGGTTTTGGTCATTAGTTAAAAGACTACCCGACTCCTACCATGATAAGGGCACAGGGAAATCTAGAACCCAAATTCAGAGACCAATTCCTTCATACAATCTAATCAGAGTCTGTCTCGGACAAGATTGCTTAACTCCATTAACCAGGTCCAAACCATTGATTAGGGTCGAGATGACCAGTCAAATGCTTGGCGACATAGAGCAACAAATGCAAGCAATTCATAAAGATATAAACGCTGCCCAAGATCGACAGAAACAATATACAGATAAGAAGAGGACAGTCAGAGAATTCAAAGAAGCAGATATGGTCTTCATTGAATACAGACCAAAAGAAGTTCTTTATCTCTTGGGGAGTATAAGTAGTTATCCCCCAGATATTGAGGACCAAAGAAAGTAAGTGACTTAGCCTTCGAACTTCTTTTATCTCCTCATCTCAAGGTTCTTAATGCCTTCTATAGAAATATGTGCCAAACCCAAATCATGGAAAGATGGTAAAACTTCAGTGGCAAGATACTGCTGGCTTCTAGGTTACGCTAGCTCCTTCCTTTATATAAGTCGTAACTTTTACTTGTCGCTCACAGTAGTCTTACTTCCATCGATCTCCTTTCTTTCTTAACCTCCTTCATGGCTTGGCAACAAGAATTAGTTTTATCCATGATGATTTCTCACCTTCAAGACGCAAGCGAGTTTGTGAAGAAGGATTTTATAGAACTGTATGAGCGCTCACTTTTTCCTCACCTAGGAACTTCTGTAGCTCAAACCAAATGGCGGACCTATCAAGACATAACTAGGGTAACACCGTGGGGTCAGCAGCACTTTCATAACAATGTCCGCTTGGCCATGGTTATTGAAGCTTTGGGTTTGGGTCCCCGATACTACTGCATCATGAGATCAAGGCATATTGGGTTTTCTGAGCGGGTCTTCTTACTGGCGTGCTTTCTTCCTCATCAGAAGATATGTCTTTATCCCGTTTTTGGCTTGCCTCTTAGAGGTCCTTTTGTTAGGAACACCATATTAGTGAATTTGGGAATTTTCCAATTCCCATTTTTGAATACTTAAAAAAGGGGACATGGATAACATGTTTGTAAGTTTCTCAAAACCCTATCATATGACCTATCGTTGGAAAGCGCTTGAAAAATGGAATCTAAAGAGCTATAAAGCGCTCATTTTGGATTAGTGGTGTTCAAGTTATGGTTAATCCAAACTTTTGACCACGTGTCCCAAACTTGTGGGAAATTCCCATATTCCCCAATATGGTGTTTAGGTCACCTCATACCACTGAGATAGGTGCGACAATAACCAGCAGAATTATTCCCATAAATGAGTTACCTTATACGTGCGCAGCTTGTGAGTGCTGCTTTTGTGACCATATGATGGACGAGCTTATGGAAGTGTAAAGAGTTCTATCTTTATTGTATATGTTCCAAGAATGAATAAAGTTGAAATCTTGTTCTTGTCTTGAATCTTGCTCTCTTTGAGACTTTTTTTTGGTGGTTAATCTTAATTAAATTTTACTCTAAGTCTCATATTCGTGCATCTTGCGAAATTATCCCAAGTTTGCGAGATGAGGACATCTCGCGTTTTTCAAGTGGAAGAGAATGTAAGATTCCTCCCCAGCCTCTCAAAATGTCCAGCATATTCCCCTGTAATCAATTCCCTCTTCAGAAATATAAGAGATCTTATCTCTGCATGTTTTGGCATAGAGAGAGAAAATATTCTAGAGAGAGAATATTCAGATTTTGAATATTTTTGGATAAAAAAATATCTCATCTTATTAAAATGAATTCCCCTGAAACAGAAATTCAGAAAGAATTTTCCAATGTGCAATTGGAATTAATTGGAAATTGGTATAAAGGACCTTAGCCTAAGGGTCTAGATTTTCAAAAATTTTAGATTATGGTCCAATTAAGGTTCCTTTGGGCCAATAGCATCAATCCATGTGTAGGGAGGAGATAAATCCAATTTGTAAAAGAAGATACCCAAAAATGAGTAAATGCTCACATAAGATGAAGAGTTGACTATGTACACGGTTTATTAGTAAGAAACTATGAGTAATATCAAAAATATGAGATATTTTGGGTATCCAAAAATGAGTAAATGCTCACATCAGATGAAGAGTTGAAAATGTACAAGGTTTATTAGTAAAAGACTATGAGTAATATCAAAAATATGAGATATTTTGGGTATCCAAAAATGAGTAAATGCTCACATAAGATGAAGAGTTGAAAATGTACAAGGTTTATTAGTAAAAACCTATGAGCAATATTAAAAATATGAGATATTTTGGGTATAATAATTCCATTTTGACACATATGTAAGGAAGGGGAGTCCATTAAAGAAGGTGCATATTTCACATGCTTGAATGAGTTCTAAACTCAAAATTAATGTGATATTTTTATCTCTCCTCTCTCTTGAATCAAACCAAATCAAAATGGAACCAAACCGAATAAAAAAGGAACCAAACTAGATCCAAATCTAGTCCAAATTCAACCAAACTGAATTTGGAAAATTCTAGAATTCAGTTAGCTTTGGTTAGAGCTTCCCTCTCCTATAAATAGAACATGAGTCCTTTGAAAAAATAGAAGAATTTTACTATACTAGAGTTATGCTGAAATAATGCTAATTTCTACTATTCTCTAAAATTCTCTCCAAATTGAAGAAATTGGAGCTTCCCTCTTTCTTCAATCCCCATTGGTGGCTCCATCCACATACTTAACCAATTGATTGGTTGGGGGCCTCTACCGTGAACAAAGAATCAAGCAATTTGTAAGGTAATTAGTAAATTTTGATCACTTTCTATAATTTCTCAATGTTTCTCTCTTCTCAACCCCTCTCAAGCTTGAGAAGCTTAATTGGAATGGTTTTTGAATACTATTGAAGTTAATTGATGAATGGTAGTGAAGAGTTACATAATTTGATGAATGCTATTGAAGTTAATGATTAGTGATAGTTAAGAATTACACAAATTTCCATTTATGCTTAATTCTAATAGTTTTTATGTAATTTCTCTCTCTCACTCAAGAAATGGTCATACTCATGACCCATTCTCAATCCAAATGAAGCTTTTCATAAAGCTTTTCCTTAATCCAAGATTAATCTATGCTTGAGGTCAAATTAATGGCTTTTTTCTATGCTTTTAGTTTATGTATTTCATTAATATTGATGATTCAACCCATTATTGGGTTAATGATCCAATTAGGGATCATTCTAATCATTTCCTTAATGATAAGCTTTATCCTTCTCAAAATAAATTGAGATTTATCAGTCATAGTAGCGGAGCTATGGCAAAATTTTTATAAAAATTACACATAAAATAATTTTATTCAAAGCATGAAAAGAGAACTTCCTACCATATTCTAGGAATTATCATCCTAGATAAATTGAAAGAATTTTATTGTAATCATGGAGAAATTGATTTTTATGTTATGCATAATTGATAATTATTTTATAGTAAAAGTGTTACTTTTATCATATTTGGATTTCATGCATAGAGGTATACATAAAAGAATTATTATTTTAATATAAAAGTGTTTCTTTATCATATTTGAATTTCATGCATAGAGGTATGCATAAAAGTTGATTATTTTATTATAAAAGTGTTACTTTTATCATATTTGGATTTCATGCATAGAGGTGTGCATAAAAATTGATTATTTTATTATAAAAGTGTTACTTTTATCATATTTGGATTTCATGCATAGAGGTATGCATAAAAGAATTATTATTTTAATATAACAGTGTTTCTTTTATCATATGTAAATTTCATGCATAGAGGTATGCATAAAAGTTGATTATTTTATTATAAAAGTGTGACGTTTATCATATTTGGATTTCATGCATAGAGGTATGCATAAAAGTTGATTATTTTATTATAAAAGTGTGACTTTTATCATATTTGGATTTCATGCATAGAGGTATGCATAAAAGTTGATTATTTTATTATAAAAGTGTGACTTTTATCATATTTGGATTTCATGCATAGAGGTATGCATAAAAGTTAATTATTTTATTATAAAAGTGTTACTTTTATCATATTGGATTTCATGTATAGAGGTATGCATAAAAGATATTCTTTTTATACTAAAAGTGTGATTTTCATCATAAATGGATTTTATGCATAACTTAGATGCATAAGAGAAATTCCTTTATTCTAAAAGTGTAATTCCTACCAAATTGAATTTATGCATAAGAAGATGCATAAAAGATTGATTTTTAAATTCAAAGTGTCATTCTCATCTAAATTGAATTTATGCATAGGAAGATGCATAAAAGAATGGAATTTCAATTCAAAAGTGTTATTCTCATCCAAATTGAATTTATGCATAGGAAGATGCATAAAAGATGGATTTTTAATTCAAAAGTGTCAATTCTCATCTAAATTGAGTTTATGCATAGGAAGATGCATAAGAGATGGAATTTTAATTCAAAAGTGTCATTTTCATTTAAAATGAATTTATGCATAGGAAGATGCATAAAAGATTGATTTTTAAATGAGATGTGATAAGATGCGTATGGGAAGTGATAGGATGTGAGAAGAGGTGTATGAGATGTGATAAGATGTGATAAGATGCGTATGGGAAGTGACAGGATGTGATAAGAGGTGTATGAGATGTGAAAAGATGTGTATGAGATGTGATAGGATATGATAGGAGGTGTATGATATGTGATAGAATGTGTTAAGATGAGTCAGGATGTGTTAAGATGTGTATGGGACGAGGTAGAGAGTGTATCTGATGGGATAAGATGTATATGGGATGTGTTAGGGCGAGAATGGATGTATGGATGTAGATACGGATGTATGTATGTATGTGGATGTGGATGTATGAATGAGAATGTGAAAATGGATGTATGTATGTAGATGTGGATGTATGGATGTGAATGTGAATGAAGATGTGGATGTGGATATATGGATGTAGACTCAGATGTAGATGTATGTATGTGAATGTGGATGTATGAATGAGGATGTGAAAATAGATGTATGCATGTAGATGCGTATGTATGAATGTGAAATTGGATGTATGTATAATGTGGATGTATGAATGAGGATGTGAAAATAGATGTATGCATGTAGATACGTATGTATGAATGTGAAATTGGATGTATGATGTGGACATACGAACATGGATATGTATGTAGAATAATGAATGTGAATGTGTATGTGAAATAATGTGTAGTCTATATGAGTGAATGGATGAGAATGAGTACACATTGAATGGAATAGGGAATAAGTAATGTGGTCCGAGAGTGGATAATGTGGAAAGACGAGAGTTCGTTATAGAAACTGTATTTTGTGACTGTTTGTAAATGACTATTTTATGTCAAGAATGCTGGGGAAGCATTTTGACCGTCTTGAGGATTAAGGTCATGAAGACCGAAGTGATAAAGTTGCAACTGCTGACGGAGAGTCAATGGAGGACGTCTCGCGTAGCAAGGTCGATCGAGGTCTTGACCAGCCTGGGTTCGATTTAAATGGTGAGCTTCCGGTACGGTGGATGAGGGACCAAGGAAGCGGCCTATGAGTGAAGCGCTAGGTCACCTGCCTGCGAAGGATCCTAGAGGGTACTAACCATACGGTGATCGGGCTCTGGGTCGCCGAAGATACCCACACGTGCATCGTGGAAGATATTGGAACAAGGAGTAAGAGTTGTTTTTTTTGAAACTGGGCATGGATCTGGTTGATTGACCTTGCTGGTCCTCAATGGATGAGTCCATGGCTCTTTTATATGGATCTGTGGGTTGATCTTGCTGATGTTCCACGGAGATTCCATTCTATTATATGAATATATTGCCGGTTACTATGAGCTAGAAACTATGGAAAAGGCCCCTGAGTGAACAAGTGGTGAGCGTTCTGGTTGCCAATGATGCCATAAGTACACCGATGAATGAATGACGGGAAATAAGGATTCAACCACAGACTTTGAGGATTGTCATCAGTGACATAATGGTTTCATTAAAGGATTGTTTGAAAGTTAATTGATGCTGAGAAAAAGGCAATTAATTGTTTGAAAGTTAATTGATGCTAAGAAAAAGGCAATTTCATATTGGGTGTGTAAGTGGTGTGACTAGTTTTATGTTTGTATGAGCTTCCGGCTAGGGGGCCTAGGAACTCTTTTCCATGGTACCCGGGACAAAACCTAACCAAATTCCTAATTGGATCCCATCACTACAGTGGTTGGAAGGTTGGCTAACCCATGGGACTGGATGGGGTTAGGCTGGACTGATGGATCCATAAATCAAGACTCAATTTCTATTATTACGATAGATGAAGTAAATCCTGGATAGTAATTGTTCTATGGATAGGAATCAATGGCTGTGCCTCTTGATGGGGAAAAAAGCGTTGATCCCAATGATCCAAGTGCAAGTTTCGTCCTTGATTGACCAAGTACCTTTAAAGGTGCAGTCGGATTAGTTTCAGTAATGGTCTTGACTACGTTAGAGTAAAAAGTTATCCTGGTGGAATCACCCGTGCTTTCCGGATAAAGGAAGTTTTTCCGGGTTCGGTTTTGGAAAAACCGACGGATTAGTCTTTTGTCCGGATATCCATGGATGAGGCCCCGAGTGTGGGACCCTGGCCCGCGCAAGAAAGGCTACTTCCGCTGCTAGCACCCCGAATCCGTTGCGCGGTGGAAACAGGGATCTCACAAAGAGCATACTGGACTCTCAACAATGGAATATCAAGAATTGTCTTGTAATCTACGTCTTTCAAGTGCCTATTTGGTGCCTTCTTCCAATACCACTTATCAAATACCTTTACTTTGGACATGCAATAATATATGCAGGGACTTTTTGAATTGGCCGACTTTGACACATTATACATAAATTTCAGAGTTTTAAGATCACCTTCCATATGCCACTCCACCTTATACTGTCCCATGCCTTGCATATCCAAAAAAAAGTTCATTTCTCTACTTGCCTGCCACCCGCTGATGATCTCAAGTACAGATGTCTTATGAAAAACCTAATGCAGAATATCAAAACTCTATGAGTCTACTTGCAACACACAAAAAACATAAGAATGCAACACTCATTCCTTGTTATAGCTTTTCACAAACTGATCTCTAATAAAATTTACCTTAAAGGATCCCAAGGAGAATATATTATTTTTGGATTGAACACTAAACCATCTAGGATCATTCTTTTGAATAGATAGATCAAGTGCCCTGTTTATCAATGTGATGGTAACCCTTTCTTTCTTTCCTTCATAATTTAACACTCATCAAGATTTAGCACAAATTTGAGGACACCATCACATTCTTCACGAGCAACTTCAAAAAATTGGATAGAATACGATTACAAAGCCTCCAAATTGTAATAAATATTACTGTATCTATTGTATACCATATCTCCTTTTGGTGGTGCAGCATATGTATCTTCAATGTGAAATGGGGTTCCCAATGCTTGCAGTTCCTCTTCATTTACTTGTCTGTGCATTTTTTTTAATTGAAGAAGGATTTGGCAATAATGACCCATTCATAGAACCCTTCATCTTAAGTCTTATAAATGGCTAAGTACCCTCTGTGCAATATACTCACCTCATCAAGTATTGGTTGGATGTCCTGTTGATTAAGTTGATTCTTTTTAGTAAAGCGTTTGATCTACTTTTCGATGACCTTCTTATATTTCTTTTCCTTCATCATTGCTTCTACATATTGGCAATCTAAAAGAAGGCTAAAATGTGCACTAGAAGGTTTTGTTGTTGATTCTTTATTAGGGTGCAACAATGATCTGATGTCAAATTGAAATGAACAAATTAATATACATGAATATATGAAATTATGATTGAATTTTATAAAAATATTACAGTAACAACAATCAACCGATTCATAGAAACAAGCTTACTTGATTGCATGTATTCTCTTCTTAATGCCACCACCCTTAGCTTCATTTTCTCAATATCCCTAAGTTTTTTTGTTGTCTACGTAGACCTAATGAGGTGTTCTTAAGTTTTAATTCATCCCTTTGTTTTTCAAGCCCTGGAATGGTTTCCTTGTTTCTTAATAGCTTCTGTACACATTTCTCCATGGTTTTCTTCAAATGGAAGTTCTCATTTGTTTATAATTTAAGAACATTTCTTATTGATTCCAAACGATTTTTATATCCTAGGAGTCCATTATAGCCATCTCAAACATAGTTAAGCAAAGATGCCATATTCTAAAATGGGGATGTGGAATTTTTAAAAGTTTCTTTTGGATACAGCTCCTAGAATTAGATATGCATGAAAATAAATATGGAATAAGATCTGATTTTGATAGCTAGATTTGATAGCTGATTTAGACAGAAGATTCCAAGAGCTGACTCAGGTAGCTGAATTTGACAATAGGCAGCTGACTCAGGCAATTGACTCAGACAAAATTGACTCAAGTGATGATTTTAGGATTTGAATCTGCGTTAGGACTTCGTGAGCTGATTCAAAGAAAGTAAACCCCACCTAGAAAGTAAACCTGGCTAAAAAATAAAACTTGGTCACATTGTCAGGTCATTGGCTATTATCAGAGGTAGGTCATTGACTATTAGCAAGTCGTTGGCTACTAACAGCAAGTGGTTGGCTACCAGCTCTAGCAAGTGCTTGTATTTCCATTGCTTGAAAATGACCCCTTTTATATGGGTAGAATACTTCTTTGCTTAGTCCATGCATGTGGGATAATCCACTTTAGCCATATGGCTTCATCCTCACCTACTCACTCCCTGCCTCTACATGTACTCTATGGCACCACACTTCTCAACACCCCCCTTGGTGCCATATCTCTGGTCTACTCAAGATGGTTGGATGTGAGTTACAACAATCATTACCCCCCTTGCTACTCTTAGGGTGGTTAGGTATGAGTGACAACAATCATTACCCCCCTAATTGGCTACTCTCTGGTGGTCGGGTATGATATACACAACAAACAAGATGAAATGATAAGATGGCTATCTACTCATATGGGGACCCCTCTTTTGCAACAAATGGTGGTCGGGTATGATATACACAACAAACAAGATGAAATGATAAGATGGCTATCTACTCATATGGGGACCCCTCTTTTGCAACAAATGGCTAGGGTAGTGGTGGTGTTTGCCTCCTTGCTCTTTAGAAGAGTTGATCTCTAGGGATCTTTTAGTACTTGGCGGTACAAGTAGTCCCCATAAAGTTACCTTTGCTTTTCTTCAATCTATAATCTTCTTCTTTGTGCCAGAACTTGTTTCAGTAGTTACACTTTGGCTTTTCTTTGAACTTGCATTCATTTTGAAAGTGCCCTTTCTTGCCACAATAGTGACACTTCAAATTTCTTTTATTGAATAATGTATGCTCAATAGTGCTGGGATTGCTTCCTTTTAATTCTCTCTCCTTATCCAAAAGAGAGGAGACACATCCATCAAATGTTGGCTTTGGTAGATTCTTCAAGTTTGTGGTGGTTGGAAAGTGCATTGTATTCCTTTGGCATGCTTTTTATTATTGCAACTGTATCTTTATCTACAATCCTAGCATATATGCCATCTAACTAAGTCATGATGCTTTTCATTTTACTGACAAAACCGAACCAAAGATTCATTAAAGTTCATTTCTAGACCATGAACTCAATCTACAATCCTAGCATATATGTTGGCTCTGGTAGATTCTTCAAGTTTGTGGCAAGTTTGTGGCAAGTGCATTGTATTCCTTTGGCGGCATGCTTTTTATTATTGCAACTGTATCTTTATCTACAATCCTAGCATATATGCCATCTAACTAAGTCATGATGCTTTTCATTTTACTACTGACAAAACCGAGCCAAAGATTCATTAAAGTTCATTTCTAGACCATGAACTCAATCTTTGTGAGTAAATTTCTTGGTTCTTCACCTTAGCCTAAACACGAGATTCAATGTATCCCATGCATCTTTTGCATGTTCCATAGAGTCAATGTGATGAATAAGTCTTGCGTGTGCAGGTGTAAACCAATTGAGTGACAATGCTTGCTCATTGTTTTCAACCTACCCTTCACTTGGTTCATCCGGCACATTTTCCTTAGTGACTTTCCATAATTTCTTATGCATTAGAAGGGTACTTCATATATGTAGCCCAGGTGTGGAACCCTTCCCCATTGAACTTCTCTGCATGCGAGGTAATTCTTGTTGTGAAAAGATGCAAGGGAGAAGAGAGCTTGAGCTCTTGCTGCAAGCACATACACACTCACACAAACCCTAGAAGAGAACACACAAGGTGAGAGGCTGAAAATTCTTCTTCTTCTTTACACAACAAAAGAGGTCTACAAAGAAGATAAAGTGACTAACACACATAATAGAGTATTTACAAGCGGTCCATAATGTGAACATGCTAAGTGGAGTGGGTAGGAGTGGACTAGTTGCTGTAGTCTAGCTGTAGAATCTCTAGCGAAGATATGTCAGTGCCAGCTACCAAACCCACCAGTGATGTAAATGTCGAAACAGTCATGCAGGAGCCTCATGAGTGCCAGCTCATGTTGAGCTTGACATCTCCACACTCCCTCTCAAGCTCAACTCTAGCTCATGAACTCCAAGCATATCTTGAAATCTGCGGAGCTTCTTAGATCCCAAGGCCTTCGTGAAGACGTCAGTGACCTAATCCTATGTGCTAACATAGGCCAAGTCGATGCTGCCTACTAAGATGAAGTGGTAATGTACCTCAATGTGTTTCATCCGTGCATGGAAAAATGGGTTCTTGACCAACTGTATACTGCTAATATTGTCACAACATATGAAAACCTTTCTCTCCACATCATGCAACCCCAAATCAACAACTAGCTTGTGTAACCAAGCTACCGCATATGCTGCCCACAGCAGCTCCTCTATACTCTGCCTCTGTACTTCACAAGGAAACTGTAAGATTCCTCCCTCCGGCTTTTGAGGTGTGCAGGTGTAAGAACCTCCCCTACTAATCTTATAATTATTCCCCTCTCTCTGAAATAAAAGAAAGATCTTGTTTTACCCTGTTTTGGCCTAGAGAAAGAAAATATTCTAGAGAGAGATTATTCAATTTTTAGATATTTTTGGATGAAAAAATATCTCTTCTTATTAAAATAAATTTCCCTGAATCAGAAGTTCAAAAAGATTTTCAGAAGGTGCATTAGAAATCAATTATAATTCGTTCAAAAGGCCTTATCCTAAGGGTCCAGATTTTTGAAAAAATTTAAATTAAGGTTATGAGGGGCCAATCAGATTCATCAAAATGTAGGGAGGAGATAAGTTGAAGAAATAAAGAAAATGCCCCCAAAAATGAGTAAATACTCACATAAGATGAAGAGTTGACTCTAAGGACAAGGATATTAGTTAAAAAAGAAGAGATATTTAGAGAAATGATGCATTTTTGACACCTCAGTGTGGGGGAATTCCCCTCATGAAGGAGCCACCTATTTCACATGTGTGGTTGAGTTTTAAACTCATAAATAATGAGGTATTTTTATCTCTCCTCTCTCCTGCTTCAACTAGATCCAAAAAGTAAGCTAAACTGACCTAAAATAGTCAAAAATTGACCAAACTAGTCTAGAAAATTCTAGAATCTGTTTACTTGGTTAGAGACTCAATTTTTCCTATAAATGAAGCCTCCCCCTTTGTAAATGGTTAATAGTGTTTTATGCACTGTTACTCTACTCCACCCCAAAGTCAGAAACTGTGAATTTATTAATAATTCATTAGTTTTTGACCATTCCCTCTTCTAAAGAATTTATTAATAATTCATTAGTTTTTGACCATTCCCTCTTCTAAAGAATTGGTGGCCACTCTTGTTGCAAACAAGAGTAGAACCCTCAAACCATCAAGCCAAAGGAAAGCTCCCAGAAATTTATGTAAGTTAGAAATCCTATTTTTTCTTATTCTCTTAATGGTTTTTTAAATTTTGTTATCTTTAAAATGATAATCTGATGCTATGTCTTGCTGGAAAGCCCTCTCTCATTCTTAAATTCAGCCCTTCTTTATTCTAGTTAAGTAATCAAATTGTTTGAATTAAACTTTTCATATTCTTTCTCTTTTATAAGTGGAAATTGATTAGTTTAGAATGCTTTAAACAAATTGGGGATAATTTTTAAGTAAATTAAGAATAGGAAAAATTAAAAAATGGTCAGCCATACAAAGGAGGTTATGGAAAAATTTTCTTAAATTTTTACCTTTTATTATTCAAAAAGAGTAATCCCCATCATTTGTGTGTTCTAAAAGTGTTATTTTTATTCTAGGCATAGAAAAATGCATAGTAGAAATATTTTTATTATAAAAGTGTTATTTCCATTAAAATTAATTTTTATGCATAGAAAGATGCATATTGGGAATATTTCAATTATAAAAGTGTTACTTTCATCAAAATTGATTTTTATGCATAAAAGATTTTTTTAATCATAAAAGTGTTACTTTCATTAAAATTGAATTTATGCATAAATAGATGCATAAAAGAATTTATTTTTATTATAAAAGTGTTACTTTCATCAAATTTTGATTTTATTATAAAAGCATTACTTTCATCAAATTTTGATTTTATGCATAGAAAGATGCATAAAGAAATTTATTTTTATTTCAAAAGAGTTATTCTCATCAATTTTGATTTTATGCATAATAGAAAGATGCATAAAGAAATTTATTTTTATTTCAAAAGAGTTATTCTCATCAATTTTGATTGTATGCATTGAAAGATGCATAAAGGAATTTATTTTTATTTCAAAAGCGTTATTCTCATCAATTTTGATTTTATGCATAGAAAGATGCATAAGGGAATTCATTTTTATTCCAAAAGTGTTAATTTCATTAAAATTGATTTTATGCATAGAAAGATGCATAAAGGATTTATTTTTATTTTAAAAGTGTTATTTTTCCTAAAATTAAATTTATGCATAAAAGGATTTTGTTAAAAGTGTTATTCCCACTGAAGTTTATTTTATGCATAAATAGATGCATAAAGAATCTTTATATCAAAAATTAGAAATTCTCCTAAATTCTATGTTTAAACGAATGTGATGAGAATAGATGCGATGAGATGTGATGAGAATCAGATAGATGTGAATAAATGGATGGATGGATGTGATATGAATAGAAGTGATGAGAATGTGATGTGGATAGATGTGATGCGATGCGATGTGAATCCAATAAATGTGAATGAATGGATGAGATGTGACGTTATGTGAATAAAAATATAAATGAATGATATGGGATATGAGTGAATGTATGTGATGATAATGGATGTGAATGTGTATGAGAAGAATGGATGTGAATGTATGTGATGATAATGGATGTGAATGTGTATGAGAAGAATGGATGTGAATGAGTATGTGAAAGAATGGATAAGGATGTGTATGAGAAGAATGGATGTGAATGTGTATGTGAAGAATGGATGTGAATGAGTATGTGAAAGAATGGATGTGGATGTATGTGAAAGAACGGTTATAGATGTGCATGTGAAAGAATATATGTGGATGTGAATGTGATGGATATGAATTGAATGTGATGTGATGGATGTGAATGGATGGAGGTGATGTGATGTAAAATGGATAGATGTGAATGGATGTGATATCATGTGAATCACGATGTGAATGAATGATATGGGATGTGAATGGAAGTGATGTCATGTGAATCGGGATGTGAATGAATGATATGAGATGTGAACGGATGTGATGTCATGCGGATCGGGATGTGAATGAATGCTATGGGATGTGAATGGATGAGGTGTCATGTGAATGAATGATATGGGATGTGAATGGATGAGGTGTCATGTGAATGAATGATATGGGATGTGAATGGATGTGATATCATGTGAATCACGATGTGAATGAATGATATGGGATGTGAATGAAAGTGATGTCATGTGAATCGGGATATGAATGAATGATATGAGATGTGAACGGATGTGATGTCATGTGGATCGGGATGTGAATGAATGATATGGGATGTGAATAGATGAGGTGTCATGTGAATCGGGATGTGAATGAATGATATGGGATGAGAATGGATGTGATGTCATGTGAATCGAGATGTGATGAATGTGATGTGATGTGATGTGATGCAAATCGGGTAAATATAAATGGATGAGATGTGAATGAATATGATGTGATGAGATGTGGATATGGGTAAATGCGAGTGGATGAGATCTGATAAGGATATGGGTAAATGCGAGTGGATGAGATCTGATAAGGATATGGGTAAATGCAAGTGGATGAGATCTGATAAGGATATTTGAGGACAGAAGTGATGAGATGGAAAGTGATGCGATTGAATGAGAATGGGAATTTATATGAAATGAATGTGGATTAAGTAATGTTGTTATTGTGGAAAGACGAGAGTTCATTATAGAAACTGTATTTATGACCTGTTTTTAAATGATTGTTTAATGCTGGGAAAGCGTTTTGACCGTCTTGTGATTAAGGTCGTGGAGACCTAGCTGATAAAGTTGCAACAGCTGACGGAGAGTCAACGCAGGATGTTTCGCATAGCAAGGTCAACCACCAAGGTCTTGACCAGCCTTGGTTCGATTAAAATGGTGAGATTCCGGTAGGGTGGATGAGGGACCAAGGAAGTGGCCTATGAGAGTGAAGCGCTAGGTCACCTGCGAAGGATCCTAGAGGGTGCTGACCATACGGTGCTCGGCTCTGGGTCATCGCGTCGACGATACCCACACGTGCGTCGTGGAAGATATTGGAACAAAGAGAAAGAGTTGTTTTCTAAATTCGGGCATGGATCTAGTTGATTGACCTTACTGGTCCTCAATGGATGAGTCCATGGCTCTTTTTATATGGATCCGTTAGTTGATCTTGCTGATCTTCAATGGAGATTCCATTTTGATATATGAATATATTGCCGGTTACTATGAGTGATTGACCTTACTGGTCCTCAACAACGGATGAGTCCATGGCTCTTTTATATGGATCCGTTAGTTGATCTTGCTGATCTTTAATGGAGATTCCATTTTGATATACGAAAAGGCCACAGGTGGTGAGCTTTCTGGTTGCCAATGATGCCATAGGTACACTGATGAAGGAATGTTTGGAAATAAGGATTCAACTGGATAATTAAAGGATTCAACTGGATAATTAAAGGATTATGATCAGTGAAACTATGGTTTCATTAAATGATTGTTTTAAAGATTGTTGAATCAGTGAAAAAGGCAAGTTCATATTGGGTGTGTAAGTGGTGTGACTAGTTTTATGTTGCATGAATATCCGGGTACTAGGGGGCCTGGGAACTCTTTTCCCTAGTACTCGGGACAAAACCTAACCAAACTCCTAATTGGATCCCATCACTACAGTGGTGGGTAGTTGGCTAACCGATGGGATTGGATGGGATTAGGCTGGACTAATGGATCCGTAAAACGAGACTCAATTTCTGTATAGTACGATAGATGAGGTAAATCCTGGATAAAAATTGTTCTATGGAAAAGAATCAATGGCTATGCCTCTCAATGAGGAAAAAAGTGTTGGTCTGTATGATCCAAGTACAATCTTTTCCCTGATCTGACTATGGGACTTATGGGTTCGGTCAGATCAGTTCACTTAGTTCAGGATTTTGACTATGTTAGAGAAAAGTTATCCTGGAGGAATTGCTCGTGCTTTCCGAGCAAGGGAAGTTTTTTCGGATTCGGATTTGGAAGAACCAATGGATTAGTCTCTTGTCAGGATATCCGTGGGGCGAGGCCTCGAGTGTGGGACCCTGCCCATGCAAGAAGTGCTACTTCCACTGCTAGCACCCCTGAATTCGTTACGCGGTGGGGATAGGGATTTCACAGCTAGTATCAAATCAAATTGGCTAATGAGGATCAAGCAAGCAGCCAAAAATGTCAAAAATTTATGAAGAAACAGTAAAAGGCTATAATTGTGTGATAAAATTCATACAAATTGATATTCAAACTGAAATTTGTAAATTGGTAATTGGGTCTTCAGATGGAAGTACCGCAATTTTATGGAATCCCTAACTTACTTGAGGCCTAGGTATTTACCTTATAGTTCCAACGACCATGACTACTCGTATGTACCGAGGGTATAACTGCAGCTCTTTACTGGCAGTATATACGAGTAAATCTAAGACTTAAAATTATAAGCATTAATACTATCGAGATGATGAATTCAAATGTAGTTGATATGATTTTAAATTTTGGTTGAGAACTGATGAGTTGATTTAGATTCTGATTGAAAAATGAAGATTCCTGAATTTTGGTTGAAATATAATAAACTAAGCAAAACCACAATGAGGATGAATGGGACGAGTCCCTCTGTGATAATGTTCGTAGAGCTGGAATGACATTAATGACTTCAACAAATCACTATGAGATTAGTGGATTGTGCTGGGGCAGATTGCTACTGTTAACACTTGACCTAGTGGATCAAGTTAAGGGGTGCGAAATTAAAAATCTATAAAATTGAAAATTTCCATGAAGGACTGTTTAGATAGAAATTTCGGTCTAATGGACCATTATTGTGATAAGGAATTGAATGTTATGATCTGAGTGAATTATTATCTGATGATAAATTTTATATAAGGGATCTTTATCCCAGGATTCTGTTGGGTTCACCAGACTATAAGAAACCCCAGAATCAGTTAGATCTTAAGGAAAAGAGTTCTCCTCTAAATTTGCGAGATGAGGACATCTCACATTTTTTAAGTGGGGTAGGATGTAAGATTCCTCCCTCCAACTTTTGAGGTGTGCAGGTGTAAGAACCTCCTCTACTGATCTTATAATTATTCCCCTCTCTAAAATAAAAGAAAGATCCGATTTTACCTATTTTGGCCTAGAGAGAAAAAATATTCTAGAGAGAGATTATTCAACTTTTAGATATTTTTGGATGGAAAAATATCTCTTTTTATTAAAATAAATTTCCCTGAATCAAAAGTTCAAAAATATTTTCAGAAGGTGCATTAGAAATTAATTATAATCTGTTCAAAAGGCCTTATCCTAAGGGTCCAGATTTTTGAAAAATTTTAAATTAAGATTTTGAAGGGCCAATCTGATTCATCCAAATGTAGGGAGGAAATAAATTGAAGAAATAAAGAAAATCCCCCCCAAAAATGAGTAAATACTCATATAAGATGAAGAGTTGAATAAGGACAAGGATATTAGTTAAAAAAGAAGAGATATTTAGAGAAATGATGCATTTTTGACACCTCAATGTGGGGGAATTTCCCTCATGAAGGAGGCGTCTATTTCACATGTGTGGCTGAGTTTTAAACTCACAAATAATGAGATATTTTCATCTCTCCTCTCTCCTGCTTCAACTAGATCCAAAAAGTAAGCTAAACTGACCTAAAAATGGTCAAAAATTGACCAAACTAATCTAGAAAATTCTAGAATCAGTTTACTTGGTTAGAGACTCACGTTTTCCTTTAAATGAAGCCTCCCCCTTTGTAAATGGTAATAGTGTTTTATGCACTGTTACTCTACTCCACCCCAGAGCCAGAAATTGTGAATTTATTAATAATTCATTAGTTTTTGACCATTCTCTCTTCTTAAGAATTGGTGGCCACTCTTGTTGCAAACAAGAGTAGAATCCTCAAACCATCAAGCCAAAGGAAAGCTCCCAGAAATTCATGTAAGTTAGAAATCCTACTTTTTCTTATTCTCTTAATGGTTTTCTAAATTTTGTTATCTTTAAAATGATAATCTGATGCTATGTCTTGCTGGAAAAGGCTTTCCCCCTCTCTCATTCTTAAATTCAGCCCTTCTTTATCCTAGTTAAGTAATCAAATTGTTTGAATTAAACTTTGCATACTATTTCTCTTTTATAAGTGGAAATTGATTAGTTTAGAATGCTTTAAACAAATTGGGGATAATTTTTAAGTAAATTAAGAATAGGAAAAATTGAAAAATGGTCAGCCATACAAAGGAGATTATGGGGAAATTTTCTTAAATTTTGTGAAATAAGTATTACCTTTTATTATTCAAAAAGAGTAATCCCCATCGTTTGTGTATTCTAAAAGTGTTATTTTAATTCTAGGAATAGAAAAATGCATAGTAGAAATATTTTTATTATAAAAGTGTTATTTTCATTAAAATTAATTTCTATGTATAGAAAGATGCATATTGAGAATATTTCAATTATATAAGTGTTACTTTCATCAAAATTGAATTTTATGCATAAATAGATGCATAAAAGATTTTTTTATTATAAAAGTGTTACTTTCAATAAAATTGAATTTATGCATAAAAGAATTTATTTTTATTATGAAAGCATTACTTTCATCAAATTTTGATTTTATGCATAGAAAGATGCATAAAGGAATTTATTTTTTTTTCAAAATGGTTATTCTCATCAATTTTGATTTTATGCATAGAAAGATGCATAAAGAAATTTATTTTTATTTCAAAAGAGTTATTCTCATCAATTTTGATTTTATGCATAGAAAGATGCATAAAGGAATTTTTTTATTTCAAAAGAGTTATTCTCATTAATTTTGATTTATTTCAAAAGAGTAAGACTCCTTCTATAACCATAAATGATCTAACGCTACAAGAGACGTTTACTTGAAAGAAACTTGATTTCTCTCACTTAAAAGTTTTTGGATGTATTGCATATGTGCATGTGCCAGATAATTTGCATGCTAAGTTGGATCCAAAGGTAGGAAAATGTGTGTTTGGGTATTCCCTTGAGCAAAAGGGATATAGATGCTATAATCTTGCTACACACGTGAATTGAGGGTAAGCAGGGATGTTGTAATTTGATGAGATGAGTAGCTGGTATGCTACTGAAAAAGATGTTGTTGGGGCTGATGTAAGTGGAAACCTGGTTGCATAGAATGCAAGTCAGCAAATTACAATCGTTGAGTGGACCTAGAGAGTCCTCATCCAGTGGTTCTATTAATAGACCCTAGAGTGGCAGGCTGTGTCATAATACCAATCCTGGAAATGTAGTTGGTGCATCACATAAAGGCAAAGAGAAAGTGGTTGAGCCCCTTGGTATGCGTGATATTTCTGCAAGGCATTCTCTTGTTGATAGAGAGTCTAGTGGCTCAGAGATGAGCCTTGATGAGGAGCTTGGGATTCCAATAATGAGGACGCCTGGTATGAAGAAGGCTATGGAAGCCATGAATACTAAGTTATGAAGAGCTAGAAGAGTCAAAAACCTTGTGAAGAAGTTGACTTATGATGGTTATGTGGCACACCATTTAAGAGGAATTTGTCCAATTGTAAAACACCAAAGATTAATTGCTCAATTAAAATGCTCTGTTTCTCTGCAACCAGTGGACAGCCTATTTTAATCAGCTCATTCCTAGCTCAATTAGGCATCATTGACCAAACAAATCACATATTCCTCTTCTCCAAAGTGTAAAGCATCCAATTGCTAAAACAAACTTGAAATATGTCAAGCATCCAACCAATGAGTAATTGACCTCCTCGTAGTGAAAAAACCAGAAATCTACCCTGTTTCCTCTGTATGGGCTGCGCCGCCTGCAAATGAGGGCTTTGGGAAGGTTTAAGTTGCTAATTGATGAGTGCTACAAGTGCCCAAGACACCTAGGTATGTGTGCAACCCACCAATGGTTGGATTTTAGCCAAAATCACACTCCAAATGCTTCAATTTTGGGCTTCTTTCTCTCTGTTTTGTAAGAGCTCAAAAAACCAAAATTTTCACACATTCAAATGCTTCCAAAATGCTCCAACATCACAATAGGGCTTGCATAAGAGTTGCCATTACATCCCTCTTTGTCAAATACATATGTCTTTTGCCAGAATCACTTGTATTTCCACCATACATCAATGCTTTCAAGCTTTAATGGAAAGCTTCAAAAACCAGAATTTTGCTTTGCTTTGATTTGCTTTGATTTGCTTTGTTTTTGCCTGTATCACCTGTAATCCGCTCAAGGATGTTTAGAAGACCTTACCCGGTAGGCCAAGCTTTCAGATCTGATAGTATTTGGTGTGCTCCAAGCTTCACAGCTTCTTCTCCCTCTTCACTTCACTCACTCATAAACCCTAATAAACAGCACAAGGCTCTGATACCATGTTGAAAGAAAGGTAGAGGAGGAGGAGACACACACACAGGAGCAAACCCTAATGTATATTGCAAACCCTAACCATAGAGGGAAGCCATGTCCACTCTCACACAAAGCATAATGCACTAATCCATAATCCACACAACACACAATGAGTTGTGTCCACACTCTACTAACCCTAGCTAATGTCCACACACTATGACCAGCTGGACACGCGGTCATTTATGTCTCACACATGTTCCTACCTAATCTGCCAGCACATAGCATAGCTGGCTCACACTGACATCGAGCTTGAATCTCAACAAAACTTAGGTAGGCCTATCACAATTTCTTTAGTCATAGAGTTCATTCTTTGCACATTTACATGCCCAACTCTCTTATGCCAAATGTCTGTATTTGTAACAACTCCTGAACCATTTGGAAACATTTCAACACTTACTTCAGGCATATTTACATTAAGTGTAAACACTCTTCCGACTCTGTTATCTTTTGCAACCAACCTGCACTTATCTTTAAAGTCTTCTACATAACAACCATGAGGGTTAAATCGGACCTGCAAACCCTACTCAATCATCTAGCCAATAGAAATCAGATTCTTTGTAATGTTCAAAACGTGAAGTACATCTGCAAGGTACTTCACCATACCATCCTGCATAGACAATGACACATCTCCAACATGGGCAATCGGATGAGCAATGTTATCCCTTGTTTTAACAAAACTTGGTCTTACAAGACTCTTCATTTCCTTGAACCACTCACCATGACTTGTCATGTGGTTCAAAGCACCTGAATCAACATACCATACATTATCCTTACATGCTGCTACATCATTTCTAGACACATCATTAGCTACGCGTTGCATAACAAACAACCTCTCATTATCCTCATTATTTCTGCTAGAGGATGCATAGTTGTTTTGCTGCACTTTTCCATTTTGCATGTCACTGTGCTTCTTATAGCAACTGCCTACAGATGTCCAGGCTTACCACATAGTAAAAAAAGCCTCGTGTATCATTATGCTGACTTTGCCAATTACCACGACCTCATTGACTCCCCTTGCCTCCTCTAAAGTATCCTCTTTCACCTGTGTGTTGTTGTTTATGCAAATCTTGGGACTGTTGCTTTGCTGCTCTGCTGACCATAAATATAATTACATGTTCAACCACCACCTTGGCTACGTCCATGACCTCTACCTCGTCCTCGACCTGCACTTGTGTAGAAGGCCTGCTGCTCTGAATTGTTTCTATTTTGTGAAGATTGTTTTGTATCAGCATTGAAACCAAATCTATGAAGTTGGGAATATTCTCTCGAGTCTGAATAGATATCTTGAATGCCTTGTATTGTGTCACTTGCCCAATTTGCATCTGTATAAACATATAGCTCCAATGGTGCACATGCTACATAATTCAAGAATCATGTGTGTTTATCTGGTCAATGAAGCCAATTAAATATAATTCACAACATGTCCAGCATCTTGTGGATTCGTTAGCTATAGCCACCACAATCACAACTCTCACAGTTTCCATCTTTGCAACCAAAGCAAATGTCTCCTCATAATCAATCCCATGTGTCTGCTCATATCCTTTGTCTACCAATCTAGCCTTGTACTTGCTTATGCTATAATCACTGTTATGTTTCACCCTATACACCCACTTATAGCCAATAGCTTTCTTACCTTCAGGCAATGGAACCAAATCCCAAGTTTCATTTCCATACAATTCATCCATCTCCTCATCCATAGCTTTCTCCCAACACTCATTTCCAATAGTCTCATCAAAACATGTGGGTTCTATAACCTACACAACTTTTGCCATATAAGCATCATGGAGTTGATGGACACTATTGCTAAGCCAATGAATGCCTGGTTGCTCAATTTGGTGAAATATTGAAGAAATTAGAGCCAAATCATTACTGGTTTTTCTGGTTTTTCTGGTTTTTCCAAAAACAGAAAAAGGGGTTTTCAAAAATTGATATGTACACATGTCAGATGGTGTTGATACTCAACATTGAAGTTGATTAGGTGTCAATGCAAGTTGCCCATACTTGATTGCACCATTACATTGTGATTTGGAGCCTTGGAAGGCGTGTCAATTTAGGGTATCCCGCACTGAGTGAGTCAGTTCATCTTGGATGATTACAGGTTGATTTTCTACATCAAATTTGGATTTTGTTGGCTACCTTGGAGTATCTGGAACATTCATTGGAGTGTGGTTGAGCTGAGGAAGGCTCATTTACAGATTTGAAGTGTGCGGAAGGTGTATGCATTGAGCAAACATGTCGAAAAATCCAGTTCAGATTGTTGGTGAAAAGCTGGATAGGAAGAACTTCCAGGCATGGAAGTACAGGATAAAGAGTTTCTTGAAAGGGAAAGGATTTTGGAATCTCATTACAGGTGCTGAGCCTGAGCTACCTCGGCAACCTACACAGCAGCAGCTTATTGCTCATAAGCAATGGTCAGAGAGAGCATTCAAAGTGCTGCATTATTTGTCTATATGCATTTCTGATGCTATGCTCATACACATTCAGGATGCTGAGAATCCCAAAGATGCATGGGATACTTTGGTCAAGATGTTTGATACAGATACGAGTGCTCGCAAGTCTCAATTGCGACAGCAGATACACAATGTGAAAAGGAATAAAAGGAGCATACATGATTATGTGCAAGAAATCAAGAAGTTTGCAGATGCATTGGCCACAATAAATGCCCCCATGCCTGATGATATTACCTTGCGTGGTCTTGGCAAGGAATACAAATCCTTTGATACATCTATCTCAGTGAGGAGTACAGGTCTACCCGACTTCGATGAGTTGGTTTCACTCTTGTTGGTTGAGGAAATCAAGCTCAGTGATTCATTTCTGGATGCATCTACTAGCCATGATGATGGCAGAAATCAGGCTTTCTACTCGCAGAGAGGCTTTAGAGGCAGGGGGAGATTTGCATCTCGTGGACGTGGTGGTAATGGTCATGGATGGCAGGACAGGCCTCCACAACAGAATTTTCAGCCTTCATATGGTGCTCGAGGTGGTCGTGGATATGCACCTCAGCGAGGTAGAGGTACCCCCCGTGGTCGAGGACGTTGGTAAGGCCAACAAAATTCTATGCAAGATGTGGAATGCCATTATTGTGGCAAATATGGTCATATGGCGAGAGATTGTTTCCGCAAACAGAATGATTTGAGAGGGGGAAGAGCACAACATGGTGGTCATTATGGTGGAAACTATGCACAACATGGTGGTAACTATGCATCAAGTAGCAATGATGGAACTGCAGATCATTTGTTTGCCATGAAGCATGTTGTGGGTTCTATGACAACAAATGCTGAGAATGATGATACATGGTATATGGACTCAGGAGCATCAAACCATATGACATGTCATGGTGAATGGTTTGAGTATATGAAGCCTATGGAAGTAAAAGGCTATGTGGAAACAGGTGATGATACCCAGCATGTCATTACACATGTTGGAAGTGTACCATTGGTCATGCATAATGGTCAGACAAAGTCTATGTCAGATGTGCTGTATGTGCCTTCGATCACTAAGAGCTTGGCCTCAGTTGGTCAAATGGTGGAACAGGGATTACAGGTTCGTTTCAACGAGCATGGATGCTTTGTTGAAGATTTCAAACATGGATGTAGAGTGATTGCTAAAGGCAAGAAAGAAGGAAGATTGTTTAAGCTGGATGCTGGAATTCCTGAGCTAAAATCAGCCATGTTCTCAAAGAGCAGGAATGTGGTACAGGGTATTGATATGTGGCACAAGAGGATTGGCCATGTCAATATACAGAGATTAAAGAACATGCAAACAAGAGGCATTGTCAATGGATTGCCTAGGTTCAAATATGATGGACATATGCATGTTTGTGAAGCCTGTTAGTTTGGAAAGCACGCAAGGTTGAGGTTTCCTAGAGAAGGAAATATGAGTAACAGGCCACTTGAGATAGTACACAGTGATGTATGGGGTCCTGCACAAAACCCATCTATCAAAGGCAGTTTATACTATGTTACATTCATAGATGATTTTAGCAGGATGACATGGATATACTTTCTCAAAGAGAAGAGTGAAGTGTTGGAAAAATTCATGGATTTCAAAGCTTTTGCAGAAAAGCAGTATGGCTGTTGGATTCAATGTCTGAGGACAGATGGAGGTAGTGAATACACCTCAAAATCTTTTGAGCATTTCTTGAGGAAGCATGGAATAAGGAGACAGTTGACTTGCAGGTATACACCTCAGCAGAATGGTGTGGCTGAGAGAAAGAATAGAGTCATATGTGAAGTGGCAAGGGCAATGCTTAATGAAAAGAGCATGCCAGATTACTATTGGGCAGAAGCATGTGCTACTGCAATGTATATATTGAACAAAACACCTACAGCAGCCATTCATGGAAGCACGCCAGAGATGCGGCTCACAGGTTATAGGCCAGACATTGGACATCTTAAAGTTTTTGGATGCATAGCTTATGTACATGTGCCTGATGAAAGAAGAAGGAAGTTGGATCCTAAAGCAGAGAAATGTGTATTTGTTGGATATGCACAGGATCGAAAGGCATACAAATGTTATAATCCACAAACTAGACAAGTGGTCATCTCACGAGATGTGGTGTTTGATGAGCTTGCTAGTTGGTACAAAGCAAAAGATGAGGGAGTTATTGAGTCACTTGAGGCTGATGTTCATGTGAACTTGCCACCACAAGCAAGTTCTAGTTCTACTACTATGTCTGGGCCAGTAGCAAAAGCTGAGAGTAGCAGTGTACGTCCATGGTCAGGACGTTTGAGGCATGAGAGTGTAAGCACTGGGAGTAGTGCTATGGATAAAGGCAAGAAGAAAGTCGAAGGAATTGGAATCACAGGTTATAAGTCATCTAGTTCTGAGAGTTTGGATGAGGAGCTTGGCATACCTGTTTTACGCACACCTGGTGCTAGACAGGATAGATATGTGCCACCACATGCTAGAGTTACAGGTGTACAGAGTGACCCGCAGGCATTGCGGAGATCCCAGAGAGTCAGATATCCTGTTGACAGATTGACATATAGAGATTTTGCTATGCACTATGCATATATGACATCTATGGTGAAGCATGTGGAACCTACATGCTATACAGAGGCTATTGGAGAGCATGTATGGGAAAAAGCAATGGATGTGGAGATGGACGCATTGGTCCATAATGATACATGGGACTTGGTTGCATTACCAAAGGACAAGAATGTTATTGGATGTAAATGGGTTTACAAAGTGAAGTGCAAATCTGATGGTTCTATTGAGAGACATAAAGCAAGATTGGTAGCAAAGGTTTATACACAGACCCAAGGTTTGGATTATGATGAGACGTTTAGTCCAGTGGCTAAGATGGGCACAGTGAGAGCAGTCATTGCTATGGCTGCAGCTAATGGCTAGGAAATGCATCAGATGGATGTTAAGAATGCATTTCTGAATGGAGATCTACAAGAGGAAGTGTACATGGCACAGCCAGAAGGGTATGTACACCCTAGATATCCCACTCACGTATGCAAGTTGAAAAAGGCATTGTATGGTCTAAAGCAAGCACCTCGTGCTTGGAGTGATAAGATGAGCAGATATCTTATCTCACTTGGTTTTCAGACTTCTACAGCAGATTCTTCACTCTATGTGAAGAAGACAGAGCATGGGATTGTTTTACTAGTCATCTATGTGGATGATTTGATTATCACAGGTGATCATGGTGCAGATGTGATGCATGTCAAGAAAGCTTTGAGTGGGCAATTTGACATGAAAGATCTTGGTGAGTTGAGATACTTCCTTGGAATTGAAGTGGTGAAAGATCATGCAGGTACTTGGTTAGTACAGCGCCAATATGCATTGGATATGTTGGCAAAGTATGGCATGACAGGGTGTAAGCCTATGAGTACACCATTGGAGCAAAATGTGAAGTTGCAGGCTGATTATGGCGAGGAATTGGATGATCCTTCTATGTACAGGAAGATGGTTGGTAGTCTCATATATATGACTATCACACGCCCGGATTTGAGTTATGTTGTGGGGCTAGTCATCCAGTTTATGCAGAGCCCCAGGAAACCACATTTGGATGCAGTGAGACGCATCATGAGATATGTGAAGACCACAGCACATTATGGTCTATTTTATGAGAGTGGTAAAAGCTTGGACATACATGGCTACACAGATGCTGATTGGGCAGGTAGCGCATATGACAGGAGATCTACTAGTGGATATGCTTTTACACTTGGAAGTGCTGTGGTGAGTTGGAGTAGCAAGAAGCAACCTACAGTTGCTTTATCCAGTACAGAGGCTGAGTACAGAGGTGCAGCCATTGCTACTTGTGAGGCTATATGGTTAAAGGGTCTCTTGGCAGATTTATGTGAGCCTCTTGATGGGAAAGTTGTCATTCATTGTGACAACATGAGCAGTATACAGTTGGCAAAGAATCCAGTGTTTCATGCGAGGACTAAACACATAGAGGTCCATTATCACTTTGTCAGAGAAAAGGTGCTGGATGGTACAGTTGATCTTCAGTATGTGAAGACTGATGAGCAGGTGGCAGACATCTTCACGAAGCCACTTAGCAGGGAGAAGTTTGAGTACTTCCGGACTATGTTGGGAGTACATGGGATGAGCTTGAGGGGGAGTGTTGAGAGTCTTGATATCCCAAGCTCATCTACATCTTCATCGGCAGTACATCATGAGCTTGAGAGGGGCTGTTGAGATTCAAGCTCGATGTCAGTGTGAGCCAGCTATGCTATGTGCTGGCATATTAGGTAGGAACATGTGTGAGACATAAATGACCGCGTGTCCAGCTGGTCATAGTGTGTGGACATTAGCTAGGGTTAGTAGAGTGTGGACACAACTCATTGTGTGTTGTGTGGATTATGGATTAGTGCATTATGCTTTGTGTGAGAGTGGACATGGCTTCCCTCTATGGTTAGGGTTTGCAATATACATTAGGGTTTGCTCCTGTGTGTGTGTCTCCTCCTCCTCTACCGTTCTTTCAACAAGTTTAAGGTTGAAGGTATGCAAAAAGTGTGTGAAGCATGTTAATTTGGAAAGCAAACAAAGCATGTATTTTCACATGACAAAAATGTGAGCAGGAATGTACTAGATGTTATGCATTCAGATGTATGGGGTCCTATGAAGACTACGTCTATGGTTGGCTGTAGGTACTACGTAACATTCATTGATGACCGCACGAGAAAATTGTGGGTGTATTTCATGAAGGAGAAGAGTTGTGAGACCCCCCTCCAGGGTTCCGATGACAGAAGCAGCATCGGCCTCCTATGCAGGGCAGGGATCCACACTCGGGGCCTCGCCCGTGGATGTCCGGATGAGAGATTAGCCCGGGCGGTTCCTTCGCGAAAAAAATCCCCTCGCCCAGAAGGCACGCGCAATTCCACCATTGGAAAATCTTCTAACCGGGGAATTACTCTAATGAGTCAAATTCTTAACTAGTTAAATTGATCTGACCAAACCTGAAGTCACACCGTCAGATCAAGAAGAGACTTGGTCCATGGAATCACCGCTTTTTTTCTCCTTTAACGAGGCATAACTGCTAATCCCCTCCAACGAAACAAGGTCTTCTCAGGATTTAATCTAACTAATGTAAGTAATCGCATCTTAATTGTTTCGCAAGAATCTTCCACCAATCCAGCCAACCGGCCCATGGGTTAGCCAACCACCTAATCACTATATTATAAAGATTTGGTTATGTTTTGCCTAGGTACCGAGGAAAAGAGTTCTGAGGCCCCCTAGCCGACATTCCATGCAAAAATAAGGTAGGCATCCCACATACACACCCAATATGAAAATTGCCATTTATAATAGATTTGGTTGTCTTTATATAAATAGAAATCATAATATTACTGATCATCATCCTCTAAAATTCTGAGTCCATTGTGTTACAAAATATGTCATCTGGACTCCCCATTGAAGAACAGCTGGCCAACCAACGAGATCCAATATAAAAATTTAATTCACAAAAATCTTTTTTTTTAGTCCATCCGAATCTTCCTCGACGCACGCATTGGTGTCCTAGCAACCGCAAGCCCGTGCATCACCTGGTCAGAACCCTCTAGGATCCTCCTTAGGTGTTCTAGCACTTCACTCAGGGACCGCTTCGTCGGTCCTTGCCCATCGTACCGGAAGCGCACCATTTTAACTGTACCGAGGTTGTTCAAGACCTCGACAGGCTGCTTTGCCGCGAGCGACGTCCCTCGGCCGCCAGCTGTTGCAATGAACCTCCTCTTAGTAAAACACATGCCAAATGTTTCCTCCAGCATTCTAGCGTAAAACAGTCCTTTAAATAAAAACAGAGGTTCTATGCAAGTAAAATTCCCAGTTTGAGATTGGTTCCACAAAAATCCCCTTTTTCCTTCATTTCCTAATTTCATAATGAGAATCCTTAATCTCTCATCAGGGTAATCTACCCATCATTTGACTGATTGTCCAACTAGATTCTTGGTGATTTCAAGAAAACTAGTTTAATTCAATGGTGGTCTATTCTTTGTATTTAGGAACTGGAATCGGTCATGAAGTTTTTGCTTGATTGAGATCGAGAGATGGACAAGTAGGTTTACTATCTGTCCCTCTCGTAATCTAATCATTCGGCTTAGTTCTAACAAGGATTTTCTTCAGATAAACATCTACTTTTGGGTAAATACCAATTTAGTGATTTAGCCACATAAAATATCTAAATATATTCTTTCTACCATTTAATTTCTCAACCTTAATTCCCTAGGTAGAATTATGGTGAAAAGTCATCTTTTGACACCTAAAATTAATTCAAATCTTTCTTTTCTTAAATATCATAAAAATTTTCTTTTAACTAAACACCAATATCTATTTTTTGAATAAGCTTAAAATTCCTCTTTTTCTCATTTAATGAGTGCAATCCAATTGTCATTGGAATTCCTCTTTTATCATAACTTCAATGTATCTAAAATTTCTTTTTAAATTAAATAAAAATATTCAATATTCCAAATATACCAAGAATTCCTCTTTTTCCATTTAAATGATTGAATTTCAAATATGATGGGAATTCCTCTCTCATCATTTAAATTTATACATGCATAAAATAGTTTTAACTAAAATTTCTCTTAAAAATTAATTAAAAATATCCATTAATCCTAATATGACAAGAATTTTACTTTTTTCATTTAAATGATTGAATTCCAAATATGATAGGAATTCCTCTTTTATCATTTGAATTTTTCTTGTGCATAAAAAAATAACTAAAATTTCTCTTAAAATTTTAAAAAATATATCCATTAATCCAAATATAACAAGAATTTTACTTTTTCCATTTAAATGATTGAATTCCAAATATGATGGGAATTTCCCTTTTATCATTTAAATTTTTCTTATGCATAAAAATAAATTTAACTAAAATTTCTTTTAAAATTGAATAAAAATGTCCATTAGTCCAAATATGACAAGAACTCCATTTTTTCCATTTAAATGATTGAATTCCAATTATGATGGAAATTTTTCTTTCATCATTTAAATTTTTCATGCATAAAAAAAATTTATCTAAAATTTTTCTTTAATTTTAAATAAAATATCCATTATTTTAGTATTCCAAATTTTCTCTTTCTCCAGGAATACATGGATCTCCATTATCATGGGAATTTCTCTTTTATCATTAAAAAAAAATTACTAAAAATTTCTCTTTTTCTCTAATTAACTATTTATACATAGACATTAAAAATTAATTTCCATGAAAATGATGAGAATTACTCATTTAATATAGAATGATTAATCCTAGAATATGGTAGGAAGTCCTCTTTTCACATTATGCATAAAAATGATTTATGTGTTATTTTTCAAAAATTTTACCATAGCTTCGCTGCTATTTTACTGATAATTTTTAATATTTTCTAAAATAATAAGAATTAGTAATAGGATTATGATAGAGTAACTATCATTTGGACCAATATCCAATTTATGGACTTAATTCCTAAGTTTACCATAATCTATGTAACATTAAAGCAAAAAGCCATTTCTTTGGCCTCTAGCTTTGACTAGCATAGAGTTTGATTTTAGAATTAGGAATTGCTCCATGAGAAACATCATTTGAAGTGAGAATTGGTCATAGGAATGATCATTCTTCGGGGGGGAGAGAGATATACATAAAAAAAACATCCTAAATAAAGCATAAATGTAAACTTTATGTGATTAATCATTAAAATTCATTAGAGAGCTTCATTTGCTTTGAAAAACCATTCAATTGAATACTTATCAAGCTTGAGAGGGGTTGAGAAGTGAAAAACATTTAGAAGATTAAGAAAAAACCATAAAGTCACACCTTACCTCTTGTTTTGCTTGATTCTCTATTCTTAGGAGAGGCCCCCAACCAATCAATTGGTTAGTATGTTGAGGAAAGCTCCAAGAAATGTTAAAGAGAGAGAAATTTCAATCTCTCCAAATTATAGAGGATTTTTAGGGGATAATAGAAAATATGCTTATTCTAATGTAATATTGGCATGGTCTAGTTCACAGATGAGAATACAAAAGAATGAGGGTCTTTTTATAGGTGAGGGAGGTCACTAACTGAGTCCAACTAAGTTCTAGAATTTTCCCACTTCAGTTTGGCTGAATTTGGACAAGATTTGGACCAGTTTGGCTCCCTTTTTGATTTGGTTTGATCTAGGAGAGAGGAGAGATAAAAATATCTTAATATTTTTGAGTTTAAAACTCATTCACATCATGTGTGAAATAGGCACCTCCTTTAAGGCTCTCCCTTTCCTTACCAAGTGTCAAAATTGTATGATTACTCCAAAATATCTCATTTTTTAAGTAATATTTCATAAATTTTAACTAATAAATCTTGTACTTAGTCAACTCTTCATCTTATGTGGGCATTTACTCATTTTTGGGTATTTTCTTTTATTCATTGGATTTATTTCATCCCAACACTTGGATTAATCTTATTGGTCCATAGGAACCTTAATTGGACCATAATCTAATTTTTTTTTAGAAAATGTTGACCCTTAGGCTTAGGTCTTTTAAATCATTTCTGATTAATTCCTAATGCACCTTGGAAAATTTATTTTGATTTTTTGTTTCAGAGAAACATATTTTTTATATTTTTAGAATTTATATATCCAAAAATATCTCAATATTGAATTACCACTCTCTATAATTTTTCATCTCACTAGGAAAAAATAAGGAAAAATAATATTTTCTTGTATTCGAAAACAGGGAATGATTACAAGGGATTGAAGTAAAGCTTATTCATTATTGAGGCTCAGGAGTAATCTTACAAGAGTGAAGTGTTCACTCATTTTTAGAATTTCAGAGTGATGGCTAAAATACAAAGAGGAAAGCATGTGAAGTACCTAAGGTGTTAGATGGAGGGGGAGAATACTTCTCCAATGAGTTCTCTGAATTCTTACGAAAGAACGGCATTCAGAGACAATTTAAATGTAGATACACTTCGTAGCAAAATGGAGTTGTTGAGTGGAAAAAAGGCACATTGCAGAGATAGCATGAGCATCGATGGCAAAGAAGAATATGATGTATAACTATTGGGATAAGGCTGTGTCTACAACAATTTATATCATGAACAAGACTCCTTCTGCAACCATACATGATGTAACGCTAGAGGAGAATTTTGGTGGTAAGAAACCCGATTTCTCTAACTTAAAAGTTTTTGATGTATTGCATATATGCATGTGCCAGATGAGTTACATGCTAAGTTAGATCCAAAGGTAAGAAAATGTGTGTTTATTAGGTATTCTCTTGAGGAAAAGGGATATATATGCTATAATCCTGCTACACATGAATTGAGGGTATGCATGGATGTTGTAATTTGATGAGATGAGTAGCTCGTATGCTGCTGAAAAAGATGTTGTTGGGGTTGATGTAAGTGAAGCGTGGTTGCATAGAATGCAATTCAGCAAATCACAATCATTGAGTGGACCAAGAGAGTCCTCATCTAGTGGTTCTGTTGATAGACCCTGGAGTGGTAGGCTACGTCATAATACCAGTCCCCTGGAAATGTAGTTGGTACATCACATAAAGGCAAAGAGAAAGTGGTTGAGCCCCTTGGTATGCCTGATATTTCTACAAGGCATTCTCTTGTTGATGGAGAGTCTAGTGGCTCAGAGATGAGTCTTGATGAGCAGCTTAAGATTCCAATAATGAGGACACCTAATATGAAGAAGGCTATGGAAGCCCCATGAATACAAAGTTACGAAGATCTAGAAGAGTCAAAAATCCTATGCTAAGGCTGACTTATGATGGCTATGTGGCACACCATTATGCTTATATGGAAAACGTTGTGAAGGTAAGAAAGCTATTGGCTATAAGTGGGTGTATAGGGTGAAACATAACAGTGATTGTAGCATAATCAAGTACAAGGCTAGATTGTAGCATAAGCAAGTACAAGGCTAGATTGGTAGACAAAGGATATGCGCAGACACATGGGATTGATTATGAGGAGACATTTGCTCCGGCTACAAATATGGCAACTGTGAGAGTTGTGATTTTGGTGGCTACAACTAAAGGTTGGTTTTTACATCAGATGGATGTAAAAAATGTGTTCTTTCATGGTGACTTGCAAGAAAAAGTGTATATGGATCAGCCACTTGATTTTGAGGATACAGGCCACCCGGAGTATGTATGTAAGCTTCGTAAGGCTTTGTATGGGCTAATGCAAGCTCCACAAGCATGGCATGACAAGATTGCTGAGTATCTTGTCACTACTGGTTTTCATATGGCAGATGCAGATCACTCTTTGTATGTGCGCAACAGTGATAAGGGTTTTGTGATCATCACCATCTATGTAGATAATCTTATTATTGGGGGTGACAACTTGGATGAGATTGAGCATGTGAAAAGTCTTCTCAAAAGGAAGTTTGAGATGAAGGATTTAGGAGATCTGTGCTACTTTTTGGAAATTAATATCATTCGCATACCTGAGGGTGTTTGGATGTCACAAAGCAGTATGTATTGGACATGATGTCACAAAGACAGTATGTATTGGACATGATGTCACAAGTATGGGAATTAAGATCATTCGCATACCTGAGGGTGTTTGGATGTCACAAAGCAGTATGTATTGGACATGATGTCACAAAGACAATATGTATTAGACATGTTGTCCAAGTATAGGATGGCTGATTGTAAGTCAATCTTAGTGACATTAGATCAAAATGTCAAGCTTAGTGTAGATGCAGGTTATGTTTTGGAGGATCCCACTATGTACAAGAAGATTGTGGGAAGTTTGATTTATGTCACAATCAACAAGCCATATTTGAGTTACAGTGTTGGCTTAGAGAGCCACTTTAGGCAAGTTTCACGCGTAAACATCTTGACAATGTGACGCACACTTCTGTATTTGAGGGCCACTGTTGATTATGCTTTTTTTTTATGTAGCATGTGTACCATTCGAGCTATATGTGTACACAGATGCAGATTGGGCAAGTGCCATAGTCAAGGCATTCAAGACATCTATTAAGACTCGAGAGAACATTCCCAACTTCATAGATTTGGTTTCAATGCTGATCAACAGAACAATCTTCACAAAATAAAAACAGTTCAAAAGAGTAGCAGGCCTTCTACACAAGTGCAGATAGAGGATGAGGTAGAGATCATGGACGTGGCCAAGGTGGTGGCCAAACACGTAATTAGAATTTCGGTCAGGAGAGTAGAGCAACAGTCCCAAGATTCGTAAAGACAACAATACACAAGTGAAAGAGGCTAGTTTAGAGGAGACAAGGGGAGTCAATGAGGTCGTGGTAATTGGCAAAGGCAGCATAATGATACATGAGGCTATTTTTACTATGGTGGTAAGCCTGGACTGTGTAGGCAGATTGCTATAAGAAGCAGAGTGACATGCGAAATGGAAAAGTGCAGCAAAACAACTATGCATTCTCTAGCAGAAATAATGAGGATAATGAGAGGTTGTTTGTTATGCAACATGTACCTAATGATGTGTCTGGAAATGATCTAGCAATATGTAAGGATGATGTATGGTATGTTGATTTAGGTGCTTTGAACCACATGACAGGTCATGGTGAGTGGTTCAAGGAAATGAAGAGTCTTGAAAGACCAAGTTTTGTTAAAACAAGGGATAACACCGCTCATCTGATTTCCCGTGTTGGAGATGTGTCATTGTCTATGCAGGATGGTAAGGTGAAGTACCTTGCAGATGTACTTCATGTTCTGAACATTACAAAGGATCTGGTTTCTTTTGGCCACATGATTGAGCACGGTTTGCAGGTCCGATTTAACCCTGATAGTTAAGTGCAAGTTCGTTGCAAAAGGCAACAAAGTGGGAAGAATGTTTACACTCAATGTAAATATGCCTGAAGTGAGTGCTGCAATGTTTGCAAATGGTTCAGGAGTTATTACAAATACAGACATTTGGTAAAAGAGAATGGGGCATGTAAATGTGCAAAGAATAAAAAAATGATGACTAAAGAAATTGTGACAGGCCTACCTAAGTTTAAGGTTGAAGGTATGCAAAAAGTATCTAAAGCATGCTAATTTGAAAAGCAAACAAAGCATGTTTTTTCACATGACAAAAATGTGAGAAGGAATGTACTAGATGTTGTGCATTCAGATGTATGGAGTCCTATGAAGACTATGTCTATGTGGGTGACTACAGGTACTACGTAACATTCATTTGTAACCACACAAGGAAAGTGTGGGTGTATTTCATGAAGGAGAAGACTGAAGTGTTCACTCATTTTAGAATTTCAGAGTGATGGCTAAAAAATAGAGAGGAAAGCATGTGAAGTGCCTAAGGTGTCAGTATATGGAGGGGGAGAATACTTCTCCAATGAGTTCTCTGAATTCTTACGAAAGAACGGCATTCAGGGACAATTTAAATGTAGACACACTTCGTATAGCAAAATGGAGTTGTTGAGTGGAAAAAAAGGCACATTGCAGAGATAGCACGAGCATTGTTGGCAAAGAAGAATATGCCGTATAGCTATTGGGCGACGCTATGTATACAACAGTTTATATCATGAACAAGACTCCTTCTGCATACATGATGTAACACTAGAGGAGAAGTTTACTGGCAGGAAACCTGATTCCTCTAACTTAAATTTTTTTGGATGTATTGCATATGTGCTTGTGCTAGATGAGTTGCATGCTAAGTTGGATCCACAGGTAGGAAAATGTGTGTTTATTGGGTATTCCCTTGAGCAAAAGGGATATAGATGCTATAATCCCGCTAACGTGAATTGAGGGTAAGCAGGGATGTTGTAATTTGACGAGATGAGTAGTTGGTATGCTGCTGAAAACGATGTTGTTGGGGCTGATGTAAGTGGAAACGTGGTTGCATAGAATGCAAGTCAGCAAATCACATTCATTGAGTGGACCAAGAGAGTCCTCATCTAGTGGTTCTGTTGATAGACCCTAGAGTGGTAGGCTACGTCATAATACCAGTCCCCTGGAAATGTAGTTGGTACATCACATATAAAGGCAAAGAGAAAGTGGTTAAGCCCCTTGGTATGCCTGATATTTCTGCAAGGCATTCTCTTGTTGATGGAGAGTCTAGTGGCTTAGAAATGAGCCTTGATGAGGAGCTTGGGATTCCAATAATGAGGACACCTAGTGTGAAGAAGGCTATGGAAGCCATGAATACAAAGTTACAAAGATCTAGAAGAGTCAAAAACCCTATGTGCAGAGGTTGACTTATGATGGTTATGTGGCACACCATTATGCTTATATGGCAAAAGTTGTGTAGGTTATGGATGCATTGTATGGAAATGAAACTTGGGATTTGGTTTCATTGCCTCAAGGTAAGAAATCTATTGGCTATGAGTAACTATATAGGGTGAAACATAACAGTGATGGTAGCATAAGCAGGTATAAGGCTAGATTGGTAGACAAAGGATATGGGCAGACATATGAGATTGAATATGAGGAGACATTTGCTTTGGCTGTAAATATGGCAACTGTGAGAGTTGTGATTATGGTGGCTACAGCTAAAGGTTGGTTTTTACATGAGATGGATGTAAAAAATGTGTTCTTGCATGGATGTAAAAAATGTGTTCTTGCATGGTGACTTGCAAGAGAAAGTGTATATGGATCAGCCACTTGGTTTTGAGGATACAGGTCACTCAAAGCATGTATGTAAGCTTCGTAAGGCTTTGTATGGGCTGAAGCAAGCTCCACGAGCATGGCATGACAAGATTGCTGAGTATCTTGTCACTATTAGTTTTCATATGGTAGATGCAGATCACTCTTTGTATGTGTGCAAGAGTGATAAGTGTATTGTGATCATCACCATCTATGTAGATGATCTTCACCATCTATGTAGATGATCTTATTATTGGGGGGGTGACAACTTGGATGAGATTGAGCATGTGAAAAGTCTTCTCAAAAGGAAGTTTGAGATGAAGGATTTAGGAGATCTATGCTGCTTTTTGGGAATTGAGATCATTTGCACACGTGAGGGTATTTGGATGTCATAAAGACAGTATGTATTGGACATATTGTTCCAAGTATGGGATGGCTGATTTGTAAGTCAATCTCGATGACAGTAGATCAAAATGGCAAGCGTAGTGTAGATGCAGGTTTTTTTTTGGAGGATCCCACCATGTATAGGAAGATTGTGGGGAGTTTGATTTATGTCACAATCAACAGGCTAGATTTGAGTTACACTGTTGGCTTAGAGAGCCAGTTTAGGTAGGTTCCACGATAACCACATCTTGACAATGTGCGACGCACACTTCTGTATTTAAGGGCCACTATTGATTATGTATTTTTTTTATGTAGCATGTGTACCATTGGAGCTATATATGTACACACATGAAGATTGGGCAAGTAGCATCTCAAACATGAGATCTACGAGTGGATTCATGTTTTCATTGGGGAGTGTTGCTGTGACATGGAGCAACAAGAAGCAGCCCACAGTCTATGAAATCCCTGTGACATGGAGCAACAAGAAGCAGCCCACAGTTTCTGTGAAATCCCTATCCCCACCACGTAACGAATTCAGGGCCGCTAGCAGCGGAAGTAGCACTTCTTGCGCAAGGCAAGGTCCCACACTCGGGGCCTCATCCACCACGGATATCCAGACGACAAGAGACTAATCCATCGGTTCTTCCAAATCCAAATCCGAAAAAACTTCCCTTGCCTGGAAAGCACGGGCGATTCCTCCAGGATAACTTTTCTCTAACGTAATCAAAAGCCTGAACTAACTGAACTGATCTGACTGAACCCGTAAGTCCCATAGTCAGATCAGGAAAAAGTTTGTACTTGGATCATAGAGACCAATGCTTTTTTCCTCATTGAGAGGCACATTCGTTGATTCTTTTCCATAAAACAATTTTATCCAAGATTTACCTCATCTATCGTACTATACAAAAATTGAGTCTCGTTTTACGGATCCATCAGTCCAGCCTAACCCCATCCCCCAGTCCCATGGGTTAGCCAACTGCCCAACCACTGTAGTGATGGCATCCAATTAGGAATTTGGTTAGGTTTTATCCCGGGTACCAGGGAAAAGAGTTCCCAGGCCCCCTACCCGGATATTCATGCAACATAAAACTAGTCACACCACTTACACACCCAATATGAACTTGCCTTTTTCACAGATTCAATAATCTTTAAAACAATCATTTAATAAAACCATAGTGTTAGTGATCATAATCCTTTAATTATCTAGTTGAATCCTTATTTCCAAACATTCCTTCATCGGTGTACCTATGGCATCATTGGCAACCAGAACGCTCACCACCTGTTCACTCAAGGGCCTTTTCGATAGTTCCTAGCTCATAGTAACCGTCAATATATTAATATCTGTTGAGGACCAGCAAAGTCAATTAACCAGATCCATGCCCGACTTTAGAAAACAACTCTTTCTCCTTGTTCCAATATCTTCCACGATGCACATGTGGGTATCGTCGGTGACCCAGAGCCCGAGCACCGTATGGTCAGCACCCTTTAGGATCCTTCGCAAGTGACCTAGCGCTTCTTCACTCATAGGCCGCTTCCTTGGTTCCTCATCCACTATACCGAAAGCTCACCATTTTAATCGAGCCGAGGCTGGTCAAGACATCGGCTGACCTTGCTACGCGAGACGTCCTCCGTTGACTCTCTGTTAGCTATTGCAACTTTATCAGCTAGGTCTCCATGACCTTAATCACAAGACAGTCAAAACGCTTTCCCAGTATTCTTGACATAAAACAATCATTTGAAAACAGGTCATAAATACAGGTAATTTAAAAATAGGTCATAAATACAGTTTCTATAAACGAACTCTTGTCTTTCCACAATAATCAACATTACTTAATCCATGATATAACTTGCTGTAGACATGGCCTCAGCCTAATAGCTATTTGGCATATTCTTCTTTGCCATCAATGCTCATGCTATCTTTGCAATGTATCTTTTTTTCCACTCAACAACTCCATTTTGCTACGAAGTGTATCTATATTTAAATTGTCTCTGAATGCCGTTCTTTCGTAAGAATTCAGAGAACTCATTGGAGAAGTATTCTTCCCCTCCATCTAACACATTAGGCACTTCACATGCTTTCCTCTCTATTTTTTAGCCATCACTCTAAAATTCTAAAAATGAGTGAACACTTCACTCTTCTCCTTCATGAAATACACCCACACTTTCCTCATGTGGTCATCCAATGAATGTTACGTAGTACCTGTAGCCACCCATAGACATAGTCTTCATAGGAACAAATACATCTAAATGCACAACATCTAGTACATTCCTGCTCACATTTCTGTCATGTGATTGGATATGGAATGATGTGACGATGTGATGTGTCAGTTGGCTTGGTTAGAAGCTCACTTTTTCCTATAAATAGAAGCCTTCCCCTTTGTTGAAGCTCAATAGTGTTTTTGCACTGTTACCCTACTTCTCCCAAGAGCCAAAAGCTGTGAATTTACTCATAATTCATTAGGTTTTACTCATAATTTACTTTCCAAATTAACATGCTTCACATAAGTTTTGCATACCTTCAACCTTAAACTTTAGTAGGCATAATTCATTAGGTTTTACTCATAATTTACTTTCCAAATTAACATGCTTCACATAAGTTTTGCATACCTTCAACCTTAAACTTTAGTAGGCCTATCACAATTTCTTTAGTCTGCATAGACTTCATTCTTTGCACATTTACATGCCCAGTTCTCTTAAGCCAAATGATTGTATTTGTAACAACTCTTGAACCATTTGCAAACATTGCAGCACTCACTTCAGGCATATTTACATTCAGTGTAAACATTCTTCCCACTCTCTTGGCTTTTGCAACCGAGGGAAAACTTAACTTGCAAGCCCTATTGTTTGTCTGACCTTCCAAAGGTAACTCAGTCTCCTCAGTCATGTTGATCTCACTCTTTGCATATGCCATTTCCTCATTCACAAAAGTGATACTCATTCATTCTAACCTCTTGCCTTTTACAATCTGACACTCATCCACTTTCAACACAAAACTTACCTTGTCACCTTGCATGGCAAACAAAAGTAGATAAGTTTTAGTACTTGAAAGATTTTTTTATCAGCTCGCAAAGAATGTAAAAAATTACTACATTGTTTAGGCAGTCCATAGAATAAGATCATAGCTCTCTGAAGATGTTGTAGATCAATAAATATGTTGTTGAACTCATTGTAAGGATACATAATCTTACCATTTATGCTTTGCTTTTTCCCCAAGCTCTAATGGTTAATCTATCATTGATGCAATAGTACTCTCCAATTTTGTGTTGCACATCATCATTGCATGTCCTCTTTGCTAATCTTATCTTTCTGGGGACAAGAAAAATATTCCTTTTGATGCCTTGTTTGCGGAGTGTATCTTTTAGCAGGGCTTGATATCCTTTTGTGCTAATGCCCACCTCATCGCATGCATTCTGAACCTCCTCAATGCTTAGAATATTGGTAATGTTATCCATTATCTCATTTGTGAGTACCTGACGTATCTTCTTGTAGCGTGGGTCTCGAATGATGGAAAGAATGTCACACCTCCTCACACAACTACGTAATATTTCTCCAAAATCTTGAGGACCATTATCACCACATGCTTCTTTCAAAAAGTTTCTATCACAAAACAATAAAGATTACCAAAAAAACCTTAATCTATTGCTTATAACAACCAAAAATACCTTAATCAAAATTACTTGCAAAATAATAATGGCCAAAAAATAAAAAACAAACCTTGCTGCATGGATTCTTTACTTGCAAGCACCACCACCAACTACGAGTTTTTGAATGTTATTGATTTTCCTCTTTTGCTCTCTTGCTCCCATAGGGGTGCTCTTCATGCGAGAGATTATATCTTGTAGCTTCATAACGCGAGCCTCTTTCTCTTTGTCTCTTTTCTCTATCTATATCTACAATATTATTTTGTGCATCTTGTAGTGCATATTGCGCACTACTCAAAATGCTTTTTGTAAGCTTTGTGTAAGCTTTGTGTTTGTGAGTGGAGAAATTGGATTCTCCATACATTGCTCATGCCTAACCTTCTACAATATCTAAGCAGCCCATTCTCACCCTCTCCAACAAACTGAGTAAATGAAGGGAGATCAGTGAAGGGTGGAGGACAATGCGAAGAAGGATTATTAGGATATAAATATCCATCAATCCAAAGATCCACATTAGTCCGACCCTGCTATCTTCTTGCATGCTTCTCGTGTGCATTCAAATGTTATTTCTTGATTGGTGTATATTTATTCAATATGCGAATATGCAAGTCCACCTTCTGCACTCTTGTTAAATCTAAAATTTTTGTCATTCGAAAAATGGAAGAGACTAATATAAAGTGACTGAGGTTTGTCCTATTGTATTCACAATAGGGTTATTCTATTGTGAAGAGGGAGAGAGATAAAGAGAGAGAGGGAGATAGACTCAAGGCTATCCTATTGTATTTGCAACAATAGGAGAAGAAGAGAGCTTGGGAAAAAGGGAGGGAGAGAGAGAGACAATCTTATTGCACAGGTTGGTAGGAAACATGATTAATAATAGTAATGATTGAAAGAAACAGAATGTGGGGGAAATTTCAAATATGACTATTAAAGTGGAGTAAATAAGAATGAAAGCGTGGATATCAGTGATCTTAGTAGGGGGTTTTAATAGCTAGAAAGAGAATCCTAGTTCAAGAATTAGAGAGATCCCCTACTTTTAGGCCCAAAGGTAGGCGTCATTATGAGCTTTGTCACCTTAACCCTCAATAAAATTAGTCTTAATTTTTTAAAATTAGGGATCCTTACAGGGCCCTTTTTATGCTCAAATGCCCCCTAATGGACTAATTTTTTGATGAATGGAGGAGGCAAAATCACAAGATGCATTTGCTCTTAAGATCCCTTTGGTGGTGTTTATTCCAAAAGAATTTCAAAAAACACATCTCATTTTTTAATTAATTACTATTTATGAGGCTCATCTTAACTTTGAGTTTCAGCATCTCTTACATTTGCCTTTCTCCTAGAGTCTCCAATCTATTGTGCTAGACAAAAGAATTGTCATGAGCCTCAAGCTTGAGATTGATCATCTCTTTCACTAGGTCATTTGGGACTACAATTACTACTAACATGAAAACCATGCTTGACATAAAGTCTACTTCTTTTCAAAAAGAGCCACAAAGAGGCTACATCAAGAGATGTAACCACTTTAAAAAAAGGGTTCACTTAATCTGTTGGAAAGCTACCCGACTAATCAGGTCCACCCGTCCATAGGATGGTGTCGTCGGGGCATTCCATCCTCCCACTTTCCACCCTACTCACGCGTCAATTTGTTTTCTAATTAATCCTACCACACTGTTTGACATAAATAAGCATGTTCCTTAATTAAGGCCCTACCCTTTTCACAAGGTTTGTTAAAACAGTCTTTTTTCACAATAAAATAATGCCAAAGATAAGATTTATAAAAAAAATTTATACATGAATCAATTCCATACAAGCCAAACCGGCCCTCTTATTCTTTTCCTTTATACTGCCGCGATAATCTAGAATTCGGCCTTCCAACCTCTACATGCTGAGCAAAAACCTACGGGACCATACACCTCATCATCAATCGCTGTGTGGCAAGGACTCAAGCCGAGCCTGTCGCCCTCTCAGGCTCCATCGCTCGATCCTCCTGTCCCTCAGAGGGATGTCTGCACACTAGGGTGGGCTTATTCACCGCACTAGCCTCGGCCCTCAGAACTAGACAGCATCATAATCTCTCGCCTTAAGCGGAGGGATACCTTGGGCCATTCCTGGGCTTTGCTAACGACGCCGCCCAGTTGCATAAGCACGGAATGGAGTTAGCATCAAAGCCAGGAAAAATTGGCACTCTTTAAATATAACAATTTCAATGCAATTCATTGAATACAACATCACTTAATTTATAACTTCATACAATTTTATGTCATTATTTTAAAAGGAAAAGATACACATTTATTAACACTAATATTTAAAAAAAAAACTCTTCTTTAAAAGATAACCAAGCTAACCTGGCCACCATTTCCTTGAGGAGCTTCGGGAGTATCTTCTCTAATCTCGTTGTTGCACACTCCTCTCGAGGCAATATTTTGATGTTTTCGAGAAGGGGCCATCTTGGACGTCGTCTTGTAGGGCTCGCTATCGCTCGCGATCGAAATGCTCCAGTCACATCTCAATTCTGAGATCGTTTGCTCACCATATGAGCAAAAGACCACAGTGCATGAACCCTTTCTAAGGCTAAAACCTCTTTGCTAAAGTCCATGCAAATGGGACGGGAGGGGGGGGATTGTGAGATGTTATTAACACAAAAACGTTTTGCTGAAGGCGAGAAGGGCTGCTGTAAGTCTCTTCACACGGGGGAGGGGGGGTGGCGGGGGGGAGGAGAAGAGTTAAGGACACATTGCCTCCGCAATAAGAGGGGGATAGAGGAAAATTGCTTTATCTAAAAAGTGGCAAATGAGGGGGTGTGGAGAGGGGTGGCTGTACTACAGCAAGTACACTGCACAGGGACAGACGGCGGCATAACAGAGCATAAGCTACGTAGAAATGCATGTGGCCCATGGAGCACCCCAAGGGTTTATATAACTATGGGGGGTACGGGTATGGGCAGTGCGCAAAGCAAGGATGAAAGGATGGTGTACCAGCAAAGGCTGTAGATCAGTGGCCTACATGGCTCAGGGGGAAAGGTACGGTGTCGGTTAACAGGGAGGAAAGGAGTGGTACGCATGTACCTTATCTGGTCAAGGGCAGCATGGGTGTCCACGTAGCGGTACGTGTGGACCACACACTATGCGGTCGTCATTTGGTTCTTGTGCGACCATCATACGGGCACCCTAGTAAGTGTGTACGGTCTAAATTTTGGAGCGGGATCCCCAAATTTGGGGCACCGGCCTCAATTTGCATGCCGGACCCGCCGCCCTGGGGGTGATTTTTTTTTTTGTCCGAGATGTTCTCCTAGTCGTTGGGGTCCAGACCGCTCATTAATCGGACGCCCGGTCGTGCATTTATTAAGGTTTAAAGGTCATTGCTTTTAAAGGTCGTCACTTTTTAACTAAAAATAACTGAAATTTGCGTATAAGCTTGATTCGGTGTCCGTTTTTTGGATGCTGTAAAATCCTATATTAGGGTAAAATCGTAGGTAGATTCCAAATTTGGGCTCAAAATTTAAAGATTCTAAGTAGAAATGACTCATTTAATAAAATCATTGATTTTTATACCATAAAAACTCATAAATTTATCTATTACATGGACATTTCTTTATTAGTGAAGATGGGTATGTTACAATAGCCAAATTTAATGGGGAGTAATTTTATACATGGCAGACAAAAACCATGTATTTGCGCATAAGGAAAAATTTGTGGGGGCTAGTTGAGGGAAGAGATTGAATGCCCAGAGGTGAGAGGGGAAAATGAGTGGAAGAGCAGGAATGAAAAAGCATTGGGACTTATTGCACTCAGTTTAAATGATTAAATCATTCATCACATCACAGGGATACAATGGGCAAAAGATGCATGGGATGAACTCAATAAATTATTCAGCACACAAGCTAAAAATTCAAAGATAAATCTGTTAATGCAATTCTACAAATTAGATATGAAGGAAAGTGAACCTTTAATCACACACTTGAATAAATATAAAAGCATTAAGCAACAACTGGCAGCCAAGGTAGAAGATGATTAGGCACTAGCAGTGCTTCTAAAGAGTGTGGACAAAGGTGAATATGAAAACATTATAGCAACACTAAAGAATGTACCTGAATTGAAGCTCTACTAGAGCAAGAGACTAGAGGCAAAGAGAAGAAATGGCTCGACTCAACAACAGGAGAAGAAAAAGCATTCTTCACCCAAGGAGGATTCTCTTGAGGACGAGGATGAGGAAGAGGCAGAGTGGGAGGAAGGACCTTCACTTGCCACAACAGTGGAAAGCCAGGACACATGGCAAGAGTCTGCTATACAGCAAACCCAGTGGAGAAGGAATGACATCGACAAACTTCATGGAGGCTCCTAAGGAAGTGGAGTCAGATCATCTTTTCTGAGGGGAGAGAGAGAGAGAGAGAGAGAGAAACCCCACAACCCAATGTAACTTGCCATGCAGCAGAGTAAAACCACCTCTGAGCCACCGATGATGTAGGCTATGTGGTAGATGTATGTGTGAGCACTTTAGTCAAGGTCACGTGCACTTATAGTATCCTTTGGACACATAGAGAGAGAGAGAGTCTCAAGGACTATGCGTTTAGGGACTTGAGGCACTAGTCACAGGCGACGGACTATTAAGTAAGAGGGAAACTTAGTACAGGGTCTAGGTGTGCTAGGAGTATTCACTTGAGGGGAGGTGTTGAAATATACAAGTGAATAGGGTGTATGCAGGAACAAGCCCTTAGCAAGAGGTTGTAAAAGAGAGAATCAAGCAAAAGAGGTGGAGTGAATCAAGGAGAAATCAGTGGGATTAGATGCTTGGATGTAAACCCTATAAATTGAGGCATTGGCCTAATAAGAATTTGCTGGTTTTTGATTATCCATGCCTACATTAAGCTATCAGTTAATGGCTCACTAATCATGTCTTAAATATCATCTAATCTCTTTGTTAATGATGTTGATTCTAGCATTTGATCCACCATAGCTCATCACATTGCTGTAATTTTAACACAAAGGACATTTGTGTCATTTAAATTTTGGGTTATTGGATTCTATTGATTTCAAGTTGTTAAGAACAATTTAATGTTCTTCTATATAAAGTTACGTTATATGTGGAACAAAGGAGATAAAGTTTTTCTTCTTCAAGGAACCTCAAGAAAGGGTCGTGGGATCATTTTCTTCAATGATCCTACTAAGCTTTGTGGCACCATCAAAATTGGTGATTCATGTGTTTCAATACATGTTATTAAAAGCATTGAGGATATATGCACTATTCCATTTTCAATAATGGATGCTACTATAATGGTTGAGGCTATTGGAAGTATTATTAGATGGCCAATTACCATGTTAGTTCAGGATGCATAGACATGCAGACAATGTAATGCCAATAATAGAATGGTTCAAGATGCCCATACAAATGAAATAGAATTTAGACAATGTAATACCAACAATGGAATGGTTCAGGATACACAAACACATGAAATGGAATGTAGATAATGTAATACCAACAATGGAATGGTTCAGGATGCATAGACAACTGAAATGGAATGTAGACAATGTAATGCCAAACAATGACAAAGAGATGCTTCCTCAAATTGAGCCAACATTAGTAAGAGATTCTTGGAGACAAGAAAGGGTCTTTTATGTAATGAGGATAAGGAAAAAAAGGTTTGAGATGGAGTCATTTTATTGGTTCACACTTATGAGGCTATTAGCTTCAGGGAACTAGGAGAAACACAACTAGGCATCATTATTGAAAAGCATTTGTATACATTAAAAAAAAACCTTAACAAACAAATCAGACTTACTAAGGCTGAGTTTGATTAGGTGGCCAATAAAGCAACCCACTTTTGAAACTATTTAAACTAGTCGAGACTCATGCAGATGTAGATGATGATGATCTAGATCCTCTCGACAAGCAACATCGATTGATCAGTGACAATGGTAGTAGTGAAGAGAGTGATACAAATGAAAATAGTAATTCAGAGATGGTTGAGTGAGAAGAATGTCAAGGAGAGAATAAGAGCATAGACAATGATACCACTATATGTTTACCTCAGAAGAGAAGATATATGAGAATCATGCAAAAAAGGAAGACTGCCAAACGAATGAAACTTTAAAAAATTGTAATCGAGGAGATGTATGTAATGTTACCAACGGTTGATTGTGGTGCAAAAAATGTTGTCAAATGGCTAATAGAAGTAAAATTTTACAATCAAGGTTGGACTTTTGGGGTCAAAACTATTGAAACAAGTCAACCTACATATATGATAGTATAAACATGGCATTCAATATAAGCAAGAAGATAAAGAGTCTTTTAATTTCAAATAGGTCAACTTCCATATATGATGTACATAAACATGGCATTCAATAAGCAAGAAGATAAAAGTCTTTTAATTTCATGTATGATGGAAGGAAAGTTTGCAACACAGCATGGTACACTATACATGGAATTACAAAAACTACTTTTTACAAGAATAGAAGAATCTATATGAAGGGATCAAGGAGTTCAACTCATGGAAAGACTTCCATCATGCCAAAGGGTTTGACACATGTGGAAATGGGAAAAGCAATTATACAAGATTTCATTTAAAAAAAATACAAAGAAAATGCCTCATAAACCTAGGAATTCTATGCATTGGTCTCGTGAGACACAAGAAGTTCTTCCAACCATTGATAAGCACGTGGATATACTATGTGGATATACTATGTGAAGTTAATGAGACACTCAACTCTTTGGGATATAAACATATTTCATAGCCCACTTTCTACCAAATGTGGAATATAACATTCAAGATAGTTGCTCTCTTCAAAACTAGCACATTTTCCAAGTGTGACATATGTACATCCACTAAGTTGAAATTAGAGTCAACAAAGAACCAAGTTGAGCGTGCTAAGTATTTCTTGTAGAGAAGAAGGCATATGTTGTAGAGAAGAAGGCATATGTTGTAAACAAATGAGTTGTAGAAATGTATACTATGGGCGGAGAATGTACTCAGAACATATCCAACAAAATATATATGCATCATTCATGACAAAATGGACCAAAACAATACTTATATACCATGAGTGATTGCAGTTCCTATGTCACTCAATCAAGTGATGTCCTTCCAATATCATTGACAGGGATGCTCACTCATGGTCATTAACAAAATTTTTATGGACACTTTGCAATGGGATTGTGACCAAGTGATTCAAATTTCACAATTTGTTCTTTATCAAAATGTCTTGCAAACGTAGAGAGAAGAAATAGTCACATGCATGGTGATTTGGTACATACTCAAACATCACATAGTGTTTTTGGGCACCTATGATTCCTCAAGGGGTACCAAAGGTTCCACCTATGTATGAATACATAAAGGATAACATCCAGGTTTTACAAGGCTTGAAGACCTTCTTGAATTGGTGGAAAAGCTTTGTCGAAAGACATGAAGATGGTTCAACATATGCAAAATGGATTAAACTTGTCATTGAGTATTGGGAGAACATGGTTATTGCCTTGAATACTACAAATGTGTATGAGAATGCCTTCTGCCATGAATTTTGGCCCAAAAGTATGACTTTTAGAGATTCTTCCATTGATGATACTAACAACGAGGAGGAGACAATTGGACTATAGGAGAATGAAGGGAACTATTGTGGGCCAGCATGGGCCAAGGGCAGAGTTCATGAACATCTCTCACCCATCTCTCACAAATGGCACAAAATTAGGGTACCAAGGCAGCAATGTATATACTTAGGGCTTAGCCCCTCACCATGAAACCTGCAAATTACTCTCTTACCAAGAAAAACAGCCCACACACTTACAAAGAACTTGGCACATAGAAAATGCCATCTTCCTCACCATCCTCACTCTCACCTTCTTCTTCCATAGTTAGATATTCAAGAAAGAACAAGAAACAAGAAAGACAAGAGAGAGAGTCGTGCCAAAATGAGAGAGAAAGAAAAGTGGAAGAAGCATGCACATAAGGAGTCGTGCATAACTTCCTCAACCAACTCCCACTACTTTTCTTGATATTATAAAAAAATGAGTACATCTTTGGCCTAAGGTTCAAAGACCTTTCATTTTTTTGCAACATAAAGAACTAAAAAGTATCCCAAAACCTTTCAAAAGTTGAAAACTCACATACAAATATTTTTTGATCATAGCTTTTAAATGTTGTGCGGGCTCGCTAATTTTGCCATGTTAATTTGCATTTGATTTTTACAATAAATCTCATCAAATAAATGATTTTAATAGCTAAAATGCTAAAAATTTATCGATATAGACCATAAAATTGTGCCAAATAATGCACAAAAATAGAGTTGTCATTCCTCCTCCACTTAATTATGAAGCATCCTCGTGAACACTTGGAAAAAAAACACTTTACCTTGGAATAAGCACCTCGAACATGTCGATAAAGAAACCACAATCACTCTATCACTTCTCTTCTCTTCACATTGGACCACCTCAATTGGTGCCCATCCAAAAACACCACACTTCTTCTCACACTTCACACTTCACCAATCTCCAAATTCTTCTTCTTCATCATCACCAACACTTCTAAAAGTTGATTTTGAAAAGTATGCCTAGAACTTGGAAAAGAAGGCTTGAAAACCACCTTCTTGAAGCACATCAAAACCATGGCTAAACTCCCATCAAAAGATCAAACATGGAAGCTCTCCCTCACAGAGGATTTATCTTTGAAGCACTCCACCTGGAGCATAATTATTTCTATGGTTTTATGATTTGGAAGGTGAGGATTTTATTCATGTGAGTTCTTTGGGTGAAGTGGGTGAAAATCTTCTTGGTTTAGATATAGCATGGAAATAAGGGCTTAGATGGAATGTAAATTAAGGTTATGAATAACCTTATCTTCTTCTGCACCTTCAAACCCTAGCACCGTCGTGAGCCCATAGTTATGAAGAGCAGAAGTAGCTGTGCGTGTCACTTTTATAATAAAAATTTTTATTATGCACCTTTCCATGCATAGAAATTCAATTCAATGAAAAAAACACTTTTATAATAAAAATTTCCATTATGCATCTTTCTATGCATAGAAATTAATATCGGTGATATCCATGCATATTCATAGGTGAATATGTACATGGAGTAAATTTGAATATTTCTTTTAGAATGCACAAACGGTGAGAATTACTCTTTTGGAATAACATAAAAATAAACTTTCTTTTCCACAAAATTCTAGAAAATTTTGCCATAACCTCCTTTGTATGGCTGACCATATCTCATTTTTAACATTCTATTTTCAATTTAAATTAACCCTAATTAGATGTAAAGGACTCTAATCTACATAATTTTTAATTTCCAAGAGAGTAAACAATAAAAAAAGTTTAATTAATCTTTTTGCTAAACATTCTAGGATAAAGAAAGGCTGAATTGTAAAGAAGAGAAGGGGGAGGCCTTTTCATCAAGGCATAGCATCAGAATTTACTTTAATCAACTAAAACAAACAAGAAAATCAAGAAAACCATAGATTTAAAATTAAAAGTAAGAAGAATTTAGCTTACATGGAGTTTGTAAGCTTTCCTTTGGCTGGAGGGATTGAGGGTTCTACTCTTGTTTGAATCAAGAGTGACCACCAATTATTTTGGAGAGGATTAAGTCAAAAATAAATAAATTATCAAGAAAATTCAATGTAATTGGCTCTGGGTAGGAGTAGAGTAACAGTGCATAAACACTATTAACCTTTTACAAAGGAGGAGGCTTCTATTTATAGGAAAAAGTGAGTCTCTAACCAAGCAAACTGATTCTAGAATTTTCCAGATCAGTTTGGTCAATTTTCGACCATTTTTAGGTCAGTTTAGCTTACTTTTTGGATCTAGTTGAAACAGGAGAGAGGAGAGATGAAAATATCTTATTATTTTTTAGTTTAAAACTCCTCCGCACACGTGAAATGGACGCCTCCTTCATGAGGAGAGATCCCCACACTAAGGGGTCAAAAATGCATCATTTCTTCCAAATATCTCTTCTTTTTTAACTTATAACCCTTGTCCTTAGTCAACTCTTCATCTTATGTGAGCATTTACTCATTTTTGGGGGATTTTCTTTTATTCTTCAATTTATCTTCTCCCTACATTTGGATTAATCTTATTGGTCCATAGGAACCTTAATTGGAGCATAATTCAAAAATTTTTAAAAATCTAGACTCTTAGACTAAGGTCCTTTATACCTATTTTTAATTAATTCCAATTACACATTGGAAAGTTCTTTTTGAATTTCTGTTTCAAGGGAAATCATTTTAGACACTAGAAGGATTTTTATATCAAAAAATATCTCAATTTTGAATTACCTCCCTATGGACATTTTCTCTCTCTAGGTCAAAATATGGTAAAACAGGCTCTTTCTTTTATTTTAGAGAGGGGAATAGTTATAAGATCAGAAGGGGAGGTTCTTACACCTGCACACCTCAAAAGCTAGAAGGAGGAATCTTACATCACTCTTCGATCCTCTTGTTTTTTTAGGTGGGGTTATAAGAGCGAGGGTCGGGCTGGTCTAGAGCTAGAGGGGGGAGGTGGGTGGGGGTGGGGGTGGGGGTGGGGGTGGGGGTGTGTAGACACATTGAAGGTATTACAAAGCCAACTATCCATGCATGGTTGGAACTTCTTTTGTGAGTTTTTTAAGCATAGAAGAAGCACCCATTGTCACATTGCTCGCTTGTAGTGTTGTAAGGTGCGAATCCTAAAAGAGAGAACTTACCACCCTTACTACTCCCCATGGCTTTGCTTGAGCATGGGATGCCAAGTAGAAGTTCTAGAGCCATCAATCCTCCACTATTTTGGAATCCTTGTTGCAGGACCCCATTCGTCGTCTTGGTGTTTCCTTTAGCATGTAATTGTGATCGGAGGAGGAGGTTCATGTGGCAAGGAGGCCAACTTTGTGAAGTGGAAACACCCCATTTCGTGTATATGCGTGCATACGTGTGTGTGTGTGTGTGTGTTTGTGTTTTTCCTTTAGCATGTAATTGTGATTGGAGGAGGAGGCTCATGTGGCAAGGAGGCCCAACTTTGTGAAGTGGAAACACCCCATTTCGTGTATGTGCATGCATGCATGTGTGTGTGTGTGTGTGTGTGTGTGTGTGTGTGTGTGTGAGAGAGAGAGAGAGAGAGAGAGAGAGAGAGAATCATGCTCACATTCGCTTTACCGGACTCACAATGATTTAAGATTCACACCATTGGATGACTTTAGATATTACACCTACCTCATCTTTTGCCAATTTAGTGAGCTTATCTTGTTGTCAAATCTTGTTTTGCTGGGTGGTGGGGTTCAAGGGCTTTGGGCAATTTGGAGTTGGTGGGGAGTAAGGGTGTGTGTGGACACATTGAAGGTATTGTGAAGCTAACTACCCATGCATGCATGGTTGGAACTTATTTTGTGAGTGGTTTAAACATAGAAGAAGCAATCATTGTTACATTTCCATCGCTTGTTGAGCATGTGTTGCAAAGTGCCAATGCTAAAAAGGGCTAGGCCTTGCTACTCCCCGTGGCTTGGCAATAATCCTCTGCTATTTTAGAATCCATCCTGCGCTATTTATCTCATCAACGTCATCAGGATGGGATAGCCATGTTCTCCCATGCCTTGCTCATGCGTGCATCACCGACCCGGAGCTCTGACCATGGACTTCTCAGTGCCTGCGGGCACGAACGCCACCATGCTGGATGGCAACTTCTCCACCTTCACAGGCTTCTGTGGGGGCCCGACACGCGCCTTCAAGCCCACCAAGGCCTTTGCGGATGCCTTTCTGGCGCTCAGCAGCCTGGGCATCTCTGTCACTCTCCTGGAGTTCTAGCCGGGCTCCCAGAACACTCCCCACACCCACCCGTGCGCCACTGAGCTCTTCTACGTGGTCGACGACAGCGTCATGGTGGGCCTAGTCGGCAGTGCCGGTCACTTCTTCAATCAGTTGCTCGCAAGGGCGACCTCTTCGTTTTTCCCAAGGGGCTCGTGCACTCCAAGTGAACCCCAGCTCTTATAGCAAGGCGGCCTCCTTCAGCAGCAGCTCCAACCCCACACCGTCTCCCTCCCCACCACCCTCTTCGCCGTCGGCATTCCCTCCTGCATTCCAAAGTGTGTTGCTCGCTCTTACAACCATACACAACACAACCACCATTGAGCCACGACCATTTCCAGCCCCCCTTTTTCTTTAAGAACCATGGCCATGATGCACAAGAAATGGCCTTCTTGCAATAATCAACACAACATAAGAAATTGTCGTAGCTCAACCATGCATGATGATAAGCTAAGGCAATTATAATTAACACAAACTTACATGATGCATAATCAACATAAACACCCACGACATTTCTCTGAGCATCATAATCAACATAATCATAATCAACATCATCATAATAAACACAACCTCTAAGATTTTTTGTAGCAAGCAACCCAAAAAAGGGGTTGAAAGCGGCCCGTGCACTGGTGCGGGACACTGGTAGCCCCCTTTTTTTCAAAGAATTGCAAGCCATGATTCACAAGAAATGGCCTTCTTGCCATAAGCCCAGTTGGTTTAATTTCAAAGCGTAGGAGTAAGGCAATATTATGGATAAGAGATCCCCTTGAATGGATATAAGCTCCCAAATATATTGACTATAGTAGCAGGTGTCAGAATTCAGCAAACTTTCCAAACTTCTATGGTGAGCTAGCCACGCAACCCTTTTGGATTAGCATAACATAAAAGAAAAGGGGGCTTGAAGCGTCCCACACCTTTCTAAGCTTCTATCACTACAAGGAAAAGTGATCGTAGATGCGTTTTGACAACATGGTTTAAAATGTTACGGGCATGTTTATAAGCGCGTTTACGATTGTATTGTTCATCAGATGATTCCTTCATCGTGAAGGTAATCCCATGTATCTCCTCTACTGTGGCGAGACGATCGTGGCCAGTCTCTGTTGGGGTAGGATCTCTACCCACAATGTCACGCTACATCACAAGACACATTATAACACAACTCACATAGAGAATACAGAAAGAAAAGACATGAACTTGCACTATACATACAAACTCAGCCTCCCATGATGCACGATCTCCAAATCTGAAGTACGACGATCCATATTGCTCCATTTGTATTTGTCATGCTTCTCTTTTTTGTTGCAGGTTCACTACTCCTTCTAAGAGCTCCTTCTTGGCTTTCTTTCACTCGCCCTTATGAGCAGTAGATGGCTTACTATGTCCATTTTGACCCGTATCTATTCGGGCTTTCTCCTCCTTGCATGTCTCCTTACCAGAGACCTCCTATTCTTAAGTATGTCTTTGATTTTGTATCGCGTTCATCTACTGTTAAACCTTTGGTCGTGAGAATAAGGATACTTCTTGTGGACAGCTTTAATGCAATCATCCACAAAGCTCTCCCTTTTCTGCTTAAAATGTATAAAGCAGTCTTTATAGTGTGCAAAAGCTACTTGTTGGTGCAAGTAGTTTACCACCTCCTTCCCATGAGCGTTATGCGAGCCGCCTTGCATAAAGCATTATGCATCAGGCCTTATGCATAAAGCATGCATGAGGCCTTAAGAATAAAGCTTATGAATAAGGCTTATGCATAAAGCACTATGCGTAAGACCTTAAAAGCATGAGGCCTTAAGCATAAAACTATGCATGAGACCTTATGCATAACGCTTATGCATAAAGAACTATGCATACGGCCGTGAAAAACCATAAAGCTATGCATGAGGCCTTATGCATAAAGCACTTTGCATAAGGTCTTAAACATGAGGCCTTAAGCATATAAACTATGCATGAGGCCTTATGCAGCATAAAGCTGTGCATGAGACCTTATGCATAAAACTATGCATGAGGCCTTATGCATAAAGCATGCATGAGCATTATTCATAAAGCATTATGCATAAAGCTTATGCGCAAACTTACAAAACAAATCCCCAGCACCTAAGGGTGCAATAATAATAGATGAAAGAGAGGAAAGGTATGAAAGAACTTACCTCTTTTTCATGATGTTGAAAGAGAGGATTAGAGGACCCACAAAACCAACAAAAGGGTGAGGAAAAGATTAGTAATTCATATATACAAAAGCTTATGCAAGCCCTAAGCCTTATGCAAGCTATGCCGCTATGCAAGCCCCTTGCAAGCCCTAAGCCTTATGCAAGTTATGCTAAAGCTTATGCATAAAGCATGCATGAGGCCTTATGCATAATAAAGCTTTAAGCAAAATGCTTTATGCATGAGGCCTTATGCATAAAGCATTATGCATAAGGCTTGTGCATGAAGCACTATGCATAAGGCCTTAAGCATGAGGCCTTAAGCATAAAACTATGCATGAGGCCTTATGCATAAAGCTTATACTACATAAAGCATGCATGAGGCCTTATACATAAAGCCTATGCATAAAGCTATGCATGAGGATTATGCATAAAGCATGCATGAGCATTAAATGCATAAAGTATTACACATAAAGATTATGCATAAAGCTTATGCGCAAACCTACAAAACGAATCCCCAGCACCCAAAGGGTACAATAATAATAGAGGAAAGATAGAAAAGCATTTACCTCTTTTTCGTGATGTTGAAAGAGAGGATTCGATGACCTACAAAACCAACAAAGGGTGATAAAAGGATTAGTAATGCATACATACAAAAGCTTATGCAAGCCTTATGCAAACTACGCCACTATGCAAGCCTTATGCAAGCTATATTAAAGCTTGAGGCCTTAAGCATAAAACTATCCATGAGGCTTTATGCATAAAGCATGCATGAGGCCTTATGCATAAAGCTATGCATGAGGCTTATGCATAAAGCATGCATGAGCATTATGTATAAAGCTTATGTATAAAGCATTATACATAAAGATTATGCATAAAGCTTATGCTTAAACCTACAAAACAAATCCCCAGCACCCACCAAGGATGCAATAATAATAGAGAAAAGAGAGGAAAGATACAAAAATACTTACCTCTTTTTCGTGATGTTGAAAGAGAGGATTAGAGGACCTACAAAACCAAAAAAAGGGTGAGGAAAGGATTAGTAATCCATACAAAGTTATTTTCTCTCAGCTAAACTCATGCCTATACTCCACAAATGATAGTGTGGAGGCAACATATTCTATACAAAGGCTAGTACAACAACTAAACTCATGCATATACTCCACAAATGATAGTGTGGAGTCAACATATTCTATACAAAGGCTAGTACAACAAGTTTTCAATAATGGTACAACTTGAAAAGATGCAGGGGGGAAGAGAGCTTGAGCTCTTGCAAGCACACACACACTCACAAAACCCTAATAGAGAACACATGAGGTGAGAGGCTGAAAATCTTCTTCTTCTTTACTCAACACTCAACACACCATATACAAGATAAGAGAGTACACCAATATGAAAGGTACTCAACCAAAACATACAAGGGTTCTCTATAGTGTGAACCCAACTAAATGAGCTGGCGCTATAACTATGCCAGTCTCTAGAATGGCTGTCACACAGCCTGTCATCCCACTGGCCGCATATCACCCATGATCTCACCAACCATGCCAGTGGTGTAAGTGTGGGGCCTATCCCCCAGGCGGGTCATCAGTGTCCATCGCCTCACTAGATGAGCTCGATATCTCAAGTTCCCCCTCGAGCTCAACTCCATCTCATGTACACCAAGCGAAGCCTTGAATCTGCAGAGCTTCTCTGTACCCAATACTTTGGTGAAGATGTCAGTGACCTGATCCTGTGTGCTAACATAAACAAGGTCAACGTCTCCTGCCAAAACCTTCTCTCTGACAAAATGGTAGTGGATCTCTATATGCTTCGTGCGAGCATGAAAAACTGGGTTCCTGGCCAACTGTATACTGCTAATGTTGTCACAGAAAATGACAACTTGTCTATCCACTGATAGACCCAAACCTGCAAGTAGCTTTCTCAACTAATCTACCTCACATGTTGCCATAGTAGCACCTTTGTCATGGATAGAGCAACCGTAGGCTGCTTCTTGTTGCTCCAGGTCACAGCAGCACTCCCCAAAGAAAACATGAAGCCACTAGTAGATCTTCTATCTGAGATACAACCAGCCCAATCAGCATCTGTGTACCCATGTACACATATCTCTGTCCCAGTTTCATAAAATAGTCCACAATGCAAAGGAGACCTCGCATATCTCAGTATGCGTCTCAATGCATCCAAATGTGGCTTCCGAGGAACCTACATAAACTGACTCACCAACCCAACAACATAGCTCAAATCTGGCCTGGTGATCGCATCATGTAGATCAAGCTTCTTACTATGCGCCTATACATAGTAGGATCCTCCAAAATCTCTCCTGAATCTGCACTCAACTTGCCATTCTGATCTAATGGCACTAAGATAGGCTTACAGCCTGTCATACCATACTTGGATAACATGTCCAAGCCATATTGTCTCTGCAGTAATCCAATACCATGTGGTGACCTAATCACCTTAAATGCCCAAGAAATATCAGAGCTCCCCCAGATCCTTCATCTCAAACTTCTAAGCAAGATCGTTACATCAAAGATCTCTGCATCACGGTCCCTTGTAATGATCAGGTCATCTACATAGATGACAACAAGCACAACCCCTCTATCACTGTGTCTCACATATAGCGAGAAATTTGCATTGGCTACATGAAAGCTAATAGTGACAAGATATTCAAAAATCTTGTCAGACCATGCTCTTGGTGCTTGTTTTAAGCCATACAAGGCTTTCTTCAACCTGCAAACATGCTCGGGGTGACTCACATCCTCATAACCAAGTGGCTGCAACATATACACCTCTTCCTACAAATCCCCATGCAAGAATGCATTCTTTACATCCATCTGATGTAAAGACCATTGCTTTGACGCAGCCACTGCTATCACAACTCTCACTGTTGCCATCTTGGCAACTAGGTTGAAAGTTTCCTCATAGTCAATGCCATATGTCTGTGCATATCCTTTAGCTACCAATCTAGCCTTGTACCTGTTTATGCTTCCATCACTGTTAGCTTCAGGCAATTTGCACTAAGTCCCAAGTTTCATTTCCATATAGTGCATGCATCTCCTCATCCATAGCTTTCTCCCAACACACATTTCCAACAGCCTCATCAATGCATGTGGGCTCAACAACCTGCACAACCTTTGCCATATATGCATAGTGATGTGCCACATAACCATCATAGGTAAATCTCTACACAGGATTTTTCACTCTCCCAGATCTTCTCAGGTTTTCATTCATGGCTTCCATAGCCTTCTTTACTGCACCAGGTGTTCTCATAGCTAGGATCCCACGCTCCTCATCAAGGTTCATCTCTGAGCCACTAGACTCACCATCAACATGAGAATGCCCTGCAGAAATGTCAGGCATACTAAGGGGCTTAACCACTTTCTCTTTTCCTTTACGTGATATACTAATCACATTTGCAGGACTGGTATTATGACGCAGCCTTCCACTCCTCCATGGTGTATCAACGGACCCACTAGACGAGGACTCTCTTGGTCCACTCAAAGACTATGATTGCTGACTTGCATTCTGTGCAACCACACTTCCACTCACATCAGACCCAACACCTTCTTTTTCAGCAGCATACCAGCTGCTCATCTCATCAAAAACAACATCCCTACTTACCCTCAACTCACGTGTAGCAGAGTTATAACACCTGTATCCCTTTTGCTCAAGAAAATATCCAATAAACACACATTTTTCAGCTTTTGAATCCAGCTTAGTTCTCAGCTCATCTGGCACATGCACATATGCAATGCATCTAAAGACTTTCAGATGAGACAAATCAGGTTTTCTACCAGTAAACCTCTCCTTTGGAGTTACATCATGTATGGCTGCAGTTGGAGTCATGTTCATGATGTAAACAGCTATAGAAACAGCCTCTACCCAATAGCTATGCGGCATATTCTTCTCTTCCATCAATGCTCGCACAATCTCATTAATGTGCCTGTTTTTTCGCTCAGCAACTCCATTTTGCTGCGGAGTGTATCTGCATGTAAACTGTCTCCGAATACCATTCTTCTTCAAAAATTCAGAGAACTCATTGGAGAAGTACTCTCCCCCTCCATCTAACCTTAGGCACTTTACATATTTCCCTGTTTGCTTTTCAACCATAACTCTGAAATTCTGAAAGCGAGTGAACACCTCACCTTTCTCCTTCATCATGAAGTATACCCATACTTTCCTTGTGTGGTCATCAATAAATGTCACAAAATATATGTAGCCTCCCATAGACATCGTCTTCGTAGGACCCCATACATCTGAATGCACAACATCTAGTGCATTTCTGCTCACATATCTGTTACATGGAAATACATGCTTTGTTTGCTTTCCAAATTGGCATGCTTCACATATTTTCTGCATACCGTCAACTTTAAATTTTGACAGCCCCGTCACAATTCCTTTAGTCTGCATAGACTTCATTCGCTGCACATTCACATGTCCAATTCTTTTATGCCAAATGTCTGTGTCTGCAATAATTCCTGAACCATTTGCTAACATCGCAGCACTCACTTCAGGCATGTTTACATTCAACGTAAACATTATGCCCACTCTGTTGCCTTTTACAACCAACCTGCACTTGTCTTTGAAGTCTTCAACATAACAACCATCAGGGTTAAACCGAACCTGCAAACCCTGCTCAATCATCTGGCCAAGTGACACCAAATTCTTTGTTATGTTTTTTTTTGCCATCCTGCATAGACAATGACACATCTCCAACATAGGCAATTGGATGAGCAGTGTCATCCCCTGTTTTCACAAAACCTGGTCTTTCAAGATTTTTCATCTATTTGAACCACTCCCCATGACTTGTCATGTTTCCACAAAACCTGGTCTTTCAAGATTTTTCATCTATTTGAACCACTCCCCATGACTTGTCATGTGGTTTGAAGCACCTGAATCAAGATACCATACATCATCTTTTTGTGCTGCTTCAACATTTTCAGACATGGCATTCACGACATGCTGTATAACAAACAACCTTTCATTATCCTCATTGTTTTTGCTTGAGGATACATTGTTGTTTTGCTGCAATTTTCCATTTTGCATGTTAGCCTGCTTCTTATAACATACTGCCTGCACATGTCCAGGCTTACCATAATAAAAGCATCCACGTGCATCATTATACTGCCTTTGCCAATTTCCACGGCCTCTTTGACTCCCCCTGCCTCTGAATTGGCCTCTTCCACCTGCGTGTTGTTGTTGTTGTGAATTCTGGGACTGTTGTTGTTGCTACTGCTCCTGCTGGCCATAATTCTGATTACCTATTCAGCCACCTCCTTGACCGCGTCCACGGCCTCCTCTACCTCGTCCTCTTCCTGAACTTGTGTAGAAGGCCGGTTGCTCTGAACTGTTTTTGTTTTGTGAAGACTGTTGGTCTTCACCCAAGCTCTTGTCTTCTATAATCAGCATAGACACCAAATCTGTAAAGTTAGGAATGTTTTCCCGAGTCTGAATAGACGTCTTAAACGCCTTGTATTGTGGCCCGAGTCCACGTAGACAGACTTCAACCTTATCATCATCATCTACTGAAACACCGATAGATGCAAGGGATTCCACAATACCCTTTATCTTCAATGCATAGTCATTCACACACATGCTCTTTTTCTCCATAATATGAAGTTTGTTCTTCAACTGTATCTTGCGTGCCTTGGTATTTATTTCATAGAGTTTTACCAAGGTGTCCCACGCCTCCTTGGGAGACTTGGCATCCTGAATATGCCCAATCATGGTGTCCTGTATACTGATAGAGAGCCAATATATAACTTTTGTGGCTCCTTGGTTCCAGTCCTTAAACTCTTTCATATCTGCAGCAGTCGGATTTATGTCCGGTGTCTCCGGTGTCTCTTCATGCTCACCTTCTATGTAGTCCCAATAGCCCTTTCCCATCAGGAAATTCATCAACCTGAACCTCCAAGCATGGAAGTTATTCTTATCAAGCTTCTCAGCCACAATCTGGGTTATGCCATCATTTGACATCTTGCCAGACACACAAATTTACCAGAAACAGCACTCTGGCTTGTCCTGCACAAACTGCTATATTTTCTGTAGCGGTACTGTAGTACACTCAAATGTCACAACCAGTGACCTCAATATGCATACATACACCCAATGGTAACTGTTGACCTCTTTGCAGCACCCACAGTGTCTGCACAGCCAATCTGTCTTCATGCAGTTCTTAAAACAGAGTTCTGCAGAGAATCGATGACTTACCTGCAGTGCTCGGAATCGCCTGCTTTCTGAAAAATGCAGGTCCAGACGCGCCCGAAACTCGTTTTCGGTCCGAAAAATTTAGTCCGATAGGACAGTGTAGTTGCCCTATAGCTTTACTCCCGCGAAGAAAGCTCCTCAATAAGAGATCGTTTGCCGGTGCCTCCCGTAGAGCTCCCGACAAGGGTATAGTCACCAACACAAATAGGGAAGAGTAGTTGAAGCTCTTCAATAAGAGATCGTTTGCCGGTGCCTCCCGTAGAGCTCCCAACAAGGGTGTAGTCACCAACACAAATAGAGAAGAGTAGTTGAAGCTCTTACCCTCGTACCGCTTCCTGTGGTTCTCTTGCTTGCAGCTCAGCCCTTAGCATGAACTAGGCTCTGATACCATAAAAATATGCAGAGGGGAAGAGAGCTTGAGCTCTTGCAAGCACACACACACTCACAAAACCCTCATAGAGAACACACGAGGTGAGAGGCTGAAAATCTTCTTCTTCTTCACTCAATACTCAACACCACATATACAAGATAAGAGAGTACACCAATATGAAAGATACTCAACCAAAACATACAAGGGTTCTCTATAGTGTGAACCCAACTAAATGAGCTGGCACTATAACTATGCCAGTCTCTAGACAGCCTGTCATCCCACTGGCCGCATATCACCCATGATCTCACCAACCATGCCAGTGGTGTAAGTGTGGGGCCTATCCCCCAGGCGGGTCATCAGTGTCCACCGCCTCACTGGACGAGCTCGATATCTAAACACAACTCACCTTCGGAGACTTCTCTAAATCTCTATTAAATGACTACCAAGGACTCTATTTTAACATTTATACTCCTAGACAATAAATCTTGTAATTGGTGTGCACAAGGAACCATCCTTCATGGATTGATGGCCCTGGTGCCATCCTTCCATCCATTAAAACTATTAATTTTTGGTCCCTCATGATAGGACTAGATAGGGTGGGTAACTACAAACAAAAAGCATATAGTTTTCATTGATCATTTCAAATGAATTTACTTTCTCATATTACGTACATAAATACGTAATATGAGAAGTTCAAAATACTAGACAACTACACATACATGGATGCATTAAGTAAGAAATATATATTGAAGTAACTGAAACAAATTTGCAAATGCACTCAACTTATAAAGTTAGCCAAATAATCATTCCCTTAGATTTGGGTTTGTTTCTCATGGTTTTTAAAAATAGAATATCCATGTAACTTATAAAGTTAGCCAAATAATCATTCCCTTAGATTTGGGTTTGTTTCTCATGGTTTTTAAAAATAGAATATCCATCACGACTGAACTTCAAGAAAGTATATAAATTCTACTTTTCTATAAAACTTAATGGCTAGGAATTTATTATTACGTAGTAGATTTAGGTAGTTCATGTAATTAAGAAAAACTTCACTTTTTAAAATTTTAAAAACTTCAAAATTATGTTTGTAAGAAATTCATAATTGTATATTACACTTCCATCCAATGATTATGTTATTACAAGTATGTATGTGCGCGCGCACACACACACACACACATATATATACATACATACATACATACATACATGTATATGTATTATGTATATTTATATTGTTTGTGTGTGTGTGTGTTAATTGTGTGTTCAGACTACAAGTGTTGCATTGCAATGGAGGGTGTGATATAAAGGCTTTGCACCTCGAGCGTGTTGGTGGACATGGATTGAACCCAAGACCTCTATATTCCTAGCATTCTCCCTTAACCAACCCACCATAACGTCCCATGGGTAAGTCATAGTTAGGAACATAGTTTGAAATCACTACCTGGCTTTCTCAAACCCTTTGATTTTACTAGGTCCCAATTCTGGTATGACTTTATGTATAACAATACAATCACAACAAAAATCTAGTATAACTCCCCTTACAATGGTGGCAACAACTTTCTCCTCTTACTGTAATTCCTTACCATAGCAAAAAGTTTCATACAAATGTCTACCATATGCTAGCAAAATGGATTTGCACTTCATAACATCATGAATATAACTAGTAAAAGACTAAGAGCTCAAGCCTTGGTAGTAAGAGCGACAAAGTTCAAGCAATCTGCACCAATCTGCACTTCCCAACATCATGAATATAACTGGTGGAAGATGAAGAGCTCAAGCTATAGTATTTGAGTTAGGAGTGAAAGAGACAAACCATGGAAGCACCTTGTAATAATGAGGATCTTGGTCATGGAAGAGCTTGTGGAGGATTGCACACGAAGGTGAGATTTCCCATGTCCTGTGTTCTGAGTTGTAGACCACCATTTGCTCTTCTTCATCCTCTGCAATCAGAAAGACTAGAGGGCTGGCAACCGCACATGCGATCCTATGGCCATTGCCACTTTTCCCACGTGTGAGCTGTTCCCATAGATCGTGTGGCATTTGCCCAATTTGTTGCCACTTTGTGCCTTGGGGCAACTCTCTAGACCCATACTTCTCCGTTTCTATTGGGTCTGCTTTGCCTTGACATAATTCCCAAACTTCCACCGCACGTGTGACCAAGTGTGGGGGGGGCCTCAAGCTCCATATTGCGCACGTGTGAACCGGCCTCTTCCTTAGCCACTCCACATACAAGCTGGAGCGGGGACTCATGTGGCCACATGCTTGCAAAGGTGGTCTTAAAAGGCAAACCTGGTATTCTGTAATAGAAGCCCTTGTTCATATCACAATAAGAAATCTGAGTGTGCCGCCCTGCTGCATCTGTGGACGCAAGGGAAGGCATCCAGTAAATGAAGCCATGGCCATTGCAGATTACCTTAGAGTTTACATAACCCATTATTTTTCTGGCATTACCATGCAACTCTCCATCAGCAGACAAATTGGCACTCACATGGCTTAGAAGCTGCCACTGGTTACCCTGTGTAGAATCATAAATCTCGAAGGAGAACAGTAAGTACCTGGTTCCAGGCTGATAGTGTCTTCCAAGAGAGTAAACCTTGTAGCTGGATTTCCCATTTTCATCTGTGTTGCATGACATGCAGAGCTTCTGAGGTGCCCATCGAGGAGGTGGCAAAGCTCTGAGGTCTCTGGAGAGGGGGTTGTAGACGAAGAGCTTCAGATTGTCTTCACCTTGTGATTCTTCCATAATCCGCAGAGTTAGTAAGAGCAGGCCATTGGCAGAAGCAACGATGTCGAGGACCCCTGTGCTGAAATAGGTCACCAGGGGGCTTGCTGCAGCAAGAAAGTCATAGCTCTCGTTTGTGTGAAGATCATACGCAGAAGAGCCCAACATTTCTCTGTCGTAATCGATGCTGAAGGTGTATGTGGTGGCTTTGTAGGTGGAAACGCGATGCTCGTTTACTTTGCGCGCGAGCAGGCGGAAAGCTAAGAACCAGCGATGGTTCGCATCGGGCAGAGGTGATGGTGTTGCGAAGTCGAGAAAGAGGAGGGAGAAAGGCAGAGATCGCCATAGCCTGCATACACAGCGCAGACGAAAGAGGGTTGTCAAAGGCAAGAGCGAGAGAATTCTGTACAGCAAGTCGTTAGGCACAGATGGAGAGAGGATCGCTTGGGATGATTCTGAGTGTCCCATAGCCTTTAACGACGAAGAGAAATAGAAGAAAGGTATGCACTGCTAATGCTCCAGCTATACACACTTGCCGGCCATGCCCTGTTTCCTCTCTCGGTTCCTCAGCCCCTTGCTGCGTTGTCATTCCTCCTTGCCTCCATGGGTAGGTAAATAAAAAAGATTGGGAAGAAATTTTATCCTCTTGATTTATTCACATGGCATCCAAAGGGCATGCCATTGGTCGTATATGCCCTCGTGTTGCATTTTACCGTCATTAGAACTCCTCTTTTTCTCTCTCTCTCTCTCTCTCTCTCTCTCTCTCTCTCTGCACCCACCCTCACACAACCCTCCTTCCCATTGCCATAGCCATTGTTGCTAATCATTTTTTCGAAGGGTGTTTCTGATTGGCTCCTACTATAGCTTGCCAACAAGCAAGTGAAGTTAAGTGAGCATAAGCCATGAGAAGGTAATTGGTGGCTTGATTTATGGAAACAATGAGAGGCCTGATTTCTGGTAATGGAAAGGTGTTCTTAATGCCTCAAACCCAAATTTTCAACTGGCCTTTGGCCCAACATCCTCCCCTAGTTACCAGATTATGCCTCAAACCCTTTTTTTCAAATGGCCTTTGGCCCAACATCCTCCTATAGTTACCAAATTTCATTGTAGATAGCCAACTGTAGGCACTTATTTATCCACCCATAGGCGATGCCACCGAGAGGAAGCACCCAGGGGAGTTTTGAACCCAGGACCTCTTGGTTCTAGGCAAACACCTTCACCACTTGAGCTATCACCCCATATACAAAGATAAGAGTACACCCTATATGAAAAGGTACTCAACCAAATACATACTAGGGTTCTCTATAGTGTGAACCCAACTAAATGAGCTGACGCTATAACTATGCCAATGGTTGTTACACAACTTGTCATCCCACTGGCCGCATATCACCCATGATCACACCAACCATGCTAGGCGGGTCATCAGTGTCCACCACCTCACTAGATGAGCTCGATATCTCAACACTCCCCCTCGAGATCAACTCCATCTCATGTACACCAAGCGAAGCCTTGAATCTGCGGAGCTTCTCTGTATCCAATGCTTTGGTGAAGATGTCAGCGACTTGATCCTATGTGCTGACATAAACAAGGTCAACTTCTCCTGCCAAAACCTTCTCTTCTCTGACAAAATGGTAGTGGACCTCTATATGCTTCGTGCGAGCATGAAAAACTGGGTTCCTGGCCAACTGTATACTGCTAATGTTGTCACAAAAGATAACTTGTCTATCCACGGATAGACCCAAATCTGCAAGTAGCTTTCTCAACCAAGCTACCTCTGCTCCAAGTCACAACAGCACTCCCCAAAGAAAACATGAAGCCACTAGTAGATCTTCTATCTGAGATACTACTAGCCCAATCAGCATCTGTGTACCCATGTACACATATTTCTATCCCAGTTTCATAAAATAGTCCACAATGCAAAGTAGACCTCACATATCTCAATATGCCTCTCAATGCATCCAAATGCGGCTTCCGAGGAACCTACATAAACTGACTCACCAACCCAACAGCATAGCTCAAATCTAGCCTGGTGATCGTCAGGTAGATCAAGCTTCCTACTATGCACCTATACATAGTAGGATCCTCCAAAATCTCTCCTGAATCTACACTCAACTTGCCATTCTGATCCAATGGCACTGAGATAGGCTTACAACCTGTCATACCATACTTGGACAACATGTCCAAGCCATACTGTCTCTGCAGTAATCCAATACCATGTGGTGACCTAATCACCTCAATGCCCAAGAAATATCTGAGCTCCCCCAGATCCTTCATCTCAAACTTATGTCTAGCAAGATCTTTACATCAAAGATCTCTGCATCATGGTCCCCCATAATGATCAGGTCATCTACATAGATGACAACAAGCACAACCCCTCTATCACTGTGTCTCACATAAAGCGAGAAATCTGTATTGGTGGCTACATGAAAGCCAATAGTGACAAGATATTTAGAAATCTTGTCAGACCATGCTCTTGGTGCTTGTTTTAAGCCATACAAGGCTTTCTTCAACCTGCGAACATGCTCGGTGGCTCTCACATCCTCATAACTAGGTGGCTGCAACATATTAACATCTTCCTACAAATCCCCATGCAAGAATGCATTCTTTGATGTAAAGACCATTGCTTTGACACAGCCCCACTGCCATCACAACTCTCACTGTTGCCATCTTGGCAACTGGGCTGAAAGTTTCCTCATAATCAATGCCATATGTCTGCGCATATCCTTTGGCTACCAATCTAGCCTTGTACCTGTTTATGCTTCCATCACTGTTATGTTTTACTTTGTACACCCACTTGCATCCAATGGCTTTCTTGCCTTCAGGAAATTGCACTAGATCCCAAGTGTCATTTCCATATAGTGCATCCATCTCCTCATCCATAGCTTTCTCCCAACACACATTTCCAACAACCTCATCAATGCATGTGGACTGTGCAACCTGTACAACTTTTGCCATGTATGCATAGTGATGTGCCACAACCATCATAGGTAAACCTCTGCACAGGATTCTTCACTCTCCCAGATCTTCGCAGCTTTGCATTCATGGCTTCCATAGCCTTCTTTATACCAGGTGTTCTCATAGTTGGTATCCCAAGATCCTCACTCAAGGCTCATCTCCGAGCCACTAGACTCTCCATCAACATGAGAATGCCCTGCAGGAATGTCATGCATACTAAGGGGCTCAATCACTTTCTCTTTGCCTTTACGTGATGTACTAATCACATTTGCAGGACTGGTATTATGACGCAGCCTACCACTCCATGGTCTATCAACTGAACCACTAGATGAGGACTCTCCTGGTCCACTCAAAGACTGTGATTGCTTACTTGCATTCTGTGTAACCACATTTCCTCTCACATCAGACCCAACAGCTTCTTTTTCAGCAGCATATGAGCTGCTTATCTCATCAAAAACAACATCCCTGCTTGTATTCCTTTTGCTCAAGGGAATACCCAATAAACACATTTTTTCGCTTTTGGATCCAGCTTAGTTCTCAGCTCATCTAGCACATGCACATATGCAATGCATCTAAAGACTTTCAGATGAGACAAATCAGGTTTTCTGCCAGTAAACCTCTCCTCTAGAGTTACATCATGTATGGATTCAGTTGGAGTCTTGTTCATGATGTAAACTGCTGTAGAAATAGTCTCAGTCCAATAGCTATGCGGCATGTTCTTCTCTCCCATCAATGCTCACGCAATCTCAGCAATGTGCCTGTTTTTTCGCTCAGCAACCTTATTTTGCTACGGAGTGTATCTGCATGTAAACTATCTCCGAACACCATTCTTCTTCAAAAATTCAGAGAACTCATTGGAGAGCTACTCTCCCCCTCCATCTGACCTTAGGTACTTTACATATTTCCCTGTTTGCTTTTCAACCATAACTCTGAAATTTTGAAAATGAGTGAACACATCACCCTTCTCCTTCATGAAGTATACCCATACTTTCTTTGTGTGGTCATCAATAAATGTCACATAATACCTGCAGCCTCCCATAGACATGGTCTTCGTAGGACCTCATACATCTGAATGCACAACATCTAGTGCATTTCTGCTCACATTTCTGTCACGTAGAAATACATGCTTTGTTTGCTTTCCAAATTGGCATGCTTCACATATTTTCTGCATACCTTCAACTTTAAACTTTGGTAGCTCTGTCACAATTCCTTTAGTCTGCATAGACTTCATTCTCTACACATTCACATGTCCAATTCTTTTATGCCAAATGTCTATGTCTGCAACAATTCCTGAACCATTTGCAAACATCGCAGCACTCATTTCAGGCATGTTACATTCAATGTAAATATTCTGCCCACTTTGTTGCCTTTTGCAACCAACCTGCACATGTCTTTAAAGTCTTCAACATAACAACCATCAGGATTAAACCGAACGTGCAAACCCTACTCAATCATCTGGCCAACTGAACTAGATTCTTTGTTATGTTTGGAACATGAAGTATATCTGCAAGGTACTTCACTTTGCCATCCTGCATAGACAATGGCATATCTTCAACATGGGCAATTGGATGAGCAGTGTCATCCCTTGTTTCCACAAAACCTGGTCTTTCAAGGTTTTTCATCTCCTTGAACCACTCCCCATGACTTGTCATGTGGTTCGAAGCACCTGAGTCAACGTACCATACATCATCCTTATGTACTGCTTCAACATTTTCAGACATGGCATTGACGACATGCTGCATAACAAACAACCTTTCATTATCCTCAATGTTTCTGCTTGAGGATGCGTAGTTGTTTTGCTGCAATTTTCCATTTTGCATGTCAGATTGCTTCTTATAACAATCTACTTGCACATGTCAAGGCTTACCACAGTAAAAGCATCCACGTGTATCATTATACTGCCTTTGCCAATTTCCACGACCTCTTTGACTCCCTGCCTCTACATTGGCCTCTTCCACCTGCGTGTTGTTGTTGTTGTGAATTCTAGGACCGTTACTGCCTGCTGGCCATAATTCTGATTACCTGTTTGGCCACCTCCTTGGTCGTGTCCATGGCCTCCTCTACCTCGTCCTCTTCTTGAACTTGTGTAGAAGGCCTGTTGCTCTGAACTTTTTTATTTTGTGAAGACTGTTGGTCTTCACCCAAGCTCTTCTCTTCTATAATCAACATAGATACCAAATGTGTGAAATTGGAAATGTTTTCCCGAGTCTGAATAGACATCTTGAACGCCTTGTATTGTGGCCCGAGATCACGTAGACAGACTTCCACCTTATCATCATCATCTACTGAAATGCCAATAGATGCAAGGGATTCCACAATACCCTTGATCTTCAATGCATAGTAATTCATAGACATACTCTTTTTCTCCATAGTATGAAGTTCATTCTTCAACTGTATCTTTCGTGCCTTGGTATTCATTTCATAGAGTTTTACCAAGGTGTCCCACGCCTCCTTGGGGGACTTGGCATCCTGTATGTGCCCAATCATGGTGTCCTGTATACTGATAGAGAGCCAATACATAAATTTTCTGGCTCCTTGGTTCCAATCCTTGAACTCTTTCACATCTACCGTAGTCGGATTGATCTCCGGTATCTCCGGTGCCTCTTCATACTCACCTTCTATGTAGTCCCAACAATAACCCTTTCCCATCAGGACATTTGTCAACCTGAACCTCCAAGCATGGAAGTTGTTCTTATCAAGCTTCTCAACAACAATCTAGTTTATGCCATCATTTGACATCTTGCCAGACACACAAATTTACGAGAAACAGCACTCTGGTTTGTCCTGCACAAACTGTTGTATTTTTTGCAGCGATAGTGTACTACACTCAAATGTCACAACTAGTGACCTCAACGTGCATACATACACCCAATGGTAATTATTAACCTCCTTGTAACACACACAATGGTAATTATTAACCTCCTTGTAACACACACAATGTCTGCACAACCAATCTGTCTTCCTGTAGTTCTTAAAACAGAGTTCTGCAGAGAATCGATGACTTACCCGTAGTGCTCGAAATCGCTTGCTTTCTGAAAAACGGAGGTCCTAATGCGCCCGAAATGCATTTTCGGCCCAAAAATTTAGTCTGATAAGATAATATAGTTGCCCAATAGCTTTACTCCTATGAAGAAAGCTCCTCAATCAGAGATCGTTTGCCGGTGCCTCCCGTAGAGCTCCCGACAAGGGTGTAGTTGCCAACACAAATAGGAAAGAGTAGTTGAAGCTCTTACCCTCGTACCGCTTCCTATACTTATCTTGCTTGCAGCTCAGCCCTTAGCATAAACCTGGCTCTAATACCATGACATGATGCAGGGGAGAAGAGAGCTTAAGTTCTTGCAAGCACACACTCACTCACAAAACCCTAAAAGAGAGCACAAAACCCTAAAAGAGAGCACACAAGGTGAGAGACTAAAAATCTTCTTCTTCTTCATACAACCCTCAACACACCATATACAAAGATAAGAGTACATCCTATATGAAAAGATACTCAACCAAATACAAACTAGGGTTCTTTATAGTATAAACCCAACTAAATGAGCTGGCGCTATAACTATGCCAGTCTCTAGAATGGCTATCACACAGCCTGTCATCCCTATGGCCGCATATCACCCATGATCTCACCAACCATGCCAATGGTGTAAGTGTGGGGCCTATCCCGCAGGTGGGTCATCAATGTCCACTGCCTCACTAGATGAGCTCGATATCTCAACAAGGTCTAGGCAAAAGATCACTATGGAGGACTTTCCTCTTGGTAAGGGACTCAAGTATTATAACCTTTCCATTGATTTGAGTTCACAAAGACCCAATATTACCTATTCACAACTCTTAGAGCTATCACCTCTATTAAGAAAGTAGTGGGCTAAGCAGTCAAGCACTAGAATCCCCAAGAAAAAGCATGTCAAGCCCATGGATCTAATTAATAAAGATGTTGTCCCAGTTTTAGATGCTTGGGTTAAGGGTCATAAGGTGTCAAGATTGTATGTGGATGGAGGAGACCAGATGTGTGTAATGTGTGTCATAAGGTGTCAAGATTATATGTGGATGGAGGAGACAAGATGTGTGTAATATCAGAGAGAGGACTATGCACAAGTTACGTCTGGAGATTAATTCCCCATCTCCCTTTAAAGTAACCTTGGCCAACAACTCTAGCATAAAATGTTTGGGAGTCTTTAAGGGTGTAATAATCATAGTTTGCTCCTTTTAAGTGGAAGTTGCCATGTATATCATCGGAGGGCTATCCAATAATTTTAGGGAGGCCATGGCTTATTGCCATGAATGCAGATCAAAAATGGGGGACAGTAATGCTTGTCTTAAATCCAGAAGGGTGAAGGGGTCCTCTAGCAAGAAGGTCACATATGACTGGAACAAAGGTAAGGAAATTGATTTGAGATATGAAACCACTGTAGATGAAGAGAGTAGTGAGTACTCCACCATAGAGACCGAGGAAGAAACATCAAGCACTGAGGATACAAGCTCGTTTGATGTTATGGGCCTAGTATTTCCAGTATAGGGAAGCCAACGAGGAGATAAGGACATCACACCAAACAGATACAGGGATAGAGGAGAGGCTGATGCAAATGCTGGCAACAGATTTGACACCAAAGGAATAAGAAAGCTACCTTGACATGCTCAAGAGGTATCCTAATCTTTTCATTTATGATTACTCTCAAATCACTGGGGTAGAGGTAATTGAGCATCATATTGAATTGAAGATAGAATCAAAGCCTATTGTCTAAAAATTGAGAAGATTAGGGGTAGTACAAAGAGAGGCTTTGTTAACAGAGGTGAATAGAATTTTAAAAGCAGGGTTCATTTATCCCATGGACAATTCTGAGTGGGTGTCCCCCGTGGTAGTCACTCCCAAAAAGAATGGTACGTGGAGAGTATGTGTTGATTATAAGCCCCTCAATGCACAAAGAGGTGTTACTTTTCTCTACCATTCCAAGATGAGATCCTAAATGAGGTAGCTGGTCATGAAAGGTATATAGTTTGTGATGGTTATTCAGGTTATGTTCAAATCACGATAGCTGAAGAGGACCAGAAGAAGACCACTTTCATCACCCCTTGGGGATGTTTTGCTTACAAAAGTGATGCCTTTTGGCCTCACTAATGCCCCTACTGCCACTTTCCAAAGATTCATGAACTATGTTTTTCAGCCATTCTCTGGATCATCTATAAGGGTGTTTATTGATGATTTCTACATATACAACATCAGGGTTTCACATTGCCAAAAGGTGGAGGAGGGCTTGAAGACATTATTTCAACTAGGTGGACAATTGAATCCAAAGAAGTCTCACATTGCTCAAAGCAAGGTTTTGCTTTTGGGCCACATGATTTTTGCACAAGGAATTGAGGCAGATCCATCAAAGGTGGTGGACCTCCTAGCTCTACTGTCTCCATCAAGCACCAAACAACTAGTTACTTGAAGTGTTTAATGAAGTCAACATTATACTCAGTTCTCTACCTGTTATTATGCCACCACAGTGGGACTTGGTGTTCTATGTATGCTCAAGTGTTGGTTCTCATGTAGTTGGTGCATTTCTAATGCAAAAAGATCCAGATACAACCTATATGCGCCCTATTTGCTTTGCCAGCAAAGTGATGACAGAAGCTGAGAGGAGTTTCCTAGAAGTGAGCAACCATCACCCAAGAGCCCCTTTCATAGCAAAAACAAACACACTAAGTTTCCTACCTTCCTAACAAGAAATTGCCACCTGTTGCCTTCGAACTCCCCATGCGCATCTCTTTCATCATCTAGATCTCTCCCCGTATCTTCATGCACGGTTTCCCTTTCTAGCCACGTTGCATGGCCTTTCTATTTATCCTTTTCATACTACATCGACTACACACTATGTTCTAGACTAGCATATGTTCATCATATCTTCAAACAACCTATCTTTTTCTCCTTCAAATTTTTCCATGTCCTGATTTCATTAGGCTCAAAAGACCTCTCACAATGTGGTACCACCATGTGTGTGCACATCACACATGACATTGCCACGTGTATGCGTGAATACATGATACGCATGTGCTATTCATTAGGGGAAATTTGGACTCAAATTAGGCCCTTTAAGGATTTCTATACATTCTCTCTCTATGAAAATGGGTGCATGTTGAAATTTTTACAAATCAACTCAAAAATTTGGTACCGCCATGTGTGTGCACATCACACATGGCATTGCCACGTGTATGCGTGAATACATGGTACGCCACATGTGCTATTCATTAGGGGAAATTTGGACTCAAATTGGGCCCTTTAAGGATTTCTATACATTCTCTCTCTATGAAAATGGGTGCATGTTAAAATTTTTACAAATCAACTCAAAAGTTAGTGAAGTTTGGACATTTGAAATCTACTCTTTGAGACCTTTCCAATGATATATAGCATGATGTGAAATTTTACCTATTCAAGAAGTCCCAAAATTTTTTTACCATGTGCCCATTTTCATAGAGAGAGAATGTGTATCAATCCTGAAAGGGCCCAATTTGAGTCCAAATTTCCCCTAATGCGTGTGTGCTATGTGTATTACCCACACAGAGGCAATACACTTAGCACTGCCATGTGTATTACCCACACAGAGGCAATACACATAGCACTGCCATGTGTATTACCCACACAGAGGCAATACACATAGCACTGCCATGTGCACTGCACAATAAAACTCTCTCTCCATCTCTCAACCTCTGCCCATGGTCGCATACTCTCTCTCTCTCTTTCTCTCTCTCTCTCTCTCTCTCTCTCTCTCTCTCTACATGACTCTCAACCTCTGCCCATGGTCGCATACTCTCTCTCTCTCTCTCTCTCTCTCTCTCTCTCTCTCTCTCTCTCTCTCTCTACATGATAAGCAAGTAAGTGGACTTTAATTTTGTTATTCATGTATAAAAAATGAGGAAAGAACGTATATGTGATCATTGCACTAATTTTTTTTCTTTTATAAGCTATAATGTTTACACATGGTACATATGTGATTGTAGATATTGAAATTTGGCATAAGCATATTGGTTATGTTAATATTCAAACAACTCAAAAAATATGCAGCCCCAAATCATTATTATAGGTTTGACAAAGTTTATAGAGTGGATGGCACACATGCACAAGGTATGTGAAGCATGCCAATTTGGAAAATAATCTAAGCATACATTTTTGCAAGATAGGAATGAGAGTTAAAGACCATTGGATGTGGTGAATTTTGATGTTTAGGATCCCAAAAAAATGGTAGCACAATTATGTATCGTTTATTAATGATGACTACACTAGGCATTAGGGAAAATTTAGACTCAAATTGGGCCCTTTAAGGATTTGTATACATTCTCTCTCTACAAAAATGGGCTCATGGTAAAATTTTTGCAAATCAACTCAGAAGTGAGCGGAGTTTAGACATTTAGAATCTATTCTTTGAGACCTTTTTAATGATATAGCATGATGGGCAATTTTGCATATTCAAGAACTCTCCAAATTTGCTGATGACATGGCATGTAACATAACACATCATCACCAAATTTGGGAACTTCTTGTATATGAAAAATTTTCCATCATGCTATATATCATTAGAAAGGTCTCAAAGAGTAAATTCCAAATGTCCAAACTCTTCTCACTTCTGAGATGATCTGCAAAAATTATACCATGAGTACATTTCTATAGAGAGAGAATGTGTACAAATCCTTAAAGGGCACAATTTGGGTCCAAATTTACCCTAATGAAAGTGTAGGTTTACTTCATAAAAGATCAAAGCTTGAAGGCTATGGTTGAGAAAGACAAAGGCATGTATAAAAAATTTATAAGTTCAGATAATGGAGAAGAATATTTCTCCAATGAGTTTAGTGATTGTTTAAGATAGCACGAGATAAAGAGACTACACCCTACAATAAAATGGGATTGTATAGAGAATAAAAGGCTCATTATGAAAGTTACACATACATTGATGAATGAGAAAGTAATGTCTCATTACTTTTAGTATGAAGTAGTATAGAAACTACAATTTACATTGAACAAGACTCCCACTATAATAGTTTATGGCATGACACCTCAATAAAAGTTTATTAGAAGAAAACTAGATTATATTTGGCTGCATTGCCTATGTATATGTGCCAGATGAAGAAGTGAGAAGAAAATTGTATCCCAATGTATAAAAATGTATCTTCATTATATACTCCCGTAAGCATAAAGATTTCGTGAGATGTGAGTGAGTAGGGATGATTTTTTTAATGAGATGAGTAGCTGGTTTACTCCTTGAAGGATTCAATAGAGGTTGAATTATGACACATCATATGGTGGTACTATAAGTGGAGAATTTAACAAGTTCACATGTACCACATAAGGGAAAAGACAAGGTGGATCAACCTTTCTCATAATGCTTGAGATGTCAGCAAGTGATTCATTAGGGATAGTGACTCAAATAGAGCCTTAATGAGGAGTTCAGGATCCTAGATATTGTTATACCATGTGTACAAAGAGCTAAAGCAGCGTTGAGAACTTGGATGTGATCCAAGTGTGCATAGGCCTACGAGGGTTAGGTTGAGATATGATGTGTATATAGCCCATAATTATGCTCATATGATTAAAGAAATACATAGATAGAGGCCACATGCTTTGAGGAGGGACTTAGACATAAGAATTGAGAAGATGCTATGAATGAAGAGATGGCTACATTGGTTGCAAATGAGACATGGGAGTTGGCTCCTTTACCTAAGGAGAAGAAACACATTGGATGCAAGTGGGTTTATAGAGTAAAGTAGAATTGAGATGGGTCTTTGAGCAGTTATAAGGCAAGATTGGTATCCAAGGGATATGCACACACCTATGACATTAATTATGAGGATACCTTCAATTTGGTTTACTAGAAAGTCTACGTGGTGTAGGCTACACAGTATGAGGACCATGCACACCCAATTTGTTTGCAAGTTACATAAATCCTTGTATGGCTTGAAATAGGCACTTAGAGGATAGTTAGACAAGATAGGAGAGTATCTTATCACTATTGGATTTGATATATGCAAAATTTTCACTTTATGTGAAAAAGACATAAAAGGGCATTGTTTTACTAGTCATCTATGATGTTGATGTTGATTTTATCACAAGGGACAATGATGGTGATATTCATGAGATGAAGATGCTCCTTAAAAGGAAGTTCAAAATGAAGGATTTAGGTGAGTTGTGTTGGAGCTATATGTAGCTAGCCCTAACTCACTCTAGGTCTTACCTATATATATGTGACTTGTGACTAATATGATTGATTCTTGTGGAGCATATGTGGTGTCTCCTCTTGTCTCGTCTCTCTCCCTCTCTCAACATGGTATCAGAGCACTTCTAATAATAAGGGAAGCATCTACGTCTTCTTGTTCAATTTATGATTATGATTTCATCTCTTACAAGATTGATCTTTGGTAACAGTTTTGTGTAGGGTTGATTGGTTCTTTGATTATATGTTGCCTACATGATTTTATAGATCCACTTGTTGTAATTAGAATTGTTTCTTAATAATATCCTTAAAACCAAAATGAGGTGTTGGTGCGTAGATGGTTCAGTGCTGGTGAATCCTATCAAAACGATTCGTCAATCGGAGTTCTGAGTCAAAAGTTAGGAGAGTTCAGGCAAACTGCATCTAAAACAGTAAAATAGGTTCTTTGTGAGAGCAAACAGGTAGTTGTCTCTGAGTCGTAAGCAGGATTTGATCGTCAAAGCTTTCCATGAAAGCTTCAGATGGATGCTTGCTGTGTACAAGCTACAATTAGATACAAAACTTACCGTGCAAGTTGCGTCATAATGTGGTGCTTTTTCTTATTATTATTTTTGTCTTTTATGGACCTGTAAGGTTGCTTACGTGCATGAGACATGGGTATCCACTTTTAGAGTTCTAATTTTGGTTCACGTTCTATTCTTTACACGATCACTTTATGCTCGTCGTCTGGTGCATGCCTATTTTTGGCTACGTTTCTCATATCTCGTACATGGTCTGCAAGTTCTGCGATCTTATCTTGTACGTGTTCTCACAACCCGACATGGCAAACACCATACTTGTTAATGGATTTCCTTCTAGGCAGCGTCCAAGGATTTCCTGGTTGGAAATACAAGATGCTATTAATTTTGGAAGGAGACGAATTGGCAGATATTGTTCTTGGTATTCTTGCATGCCCTCCTCAACCTATTGATCCACTTCAAAATGATGTTATTATTACCAAAGGTCCTATTTTTGAACAGTGGAAAATTGGTCATGCACACTACTTGTCGGTATATACTTTCTGCCCTTAATGATTCACTCATGCTAGATGTTTATCTGTTATCCACGTCATATGCTATATGGGACTATCTTATCACTATGTTTGAGAAGAAAATTGCTACAGAGATTCTGTATCTCCATAATCTTCTGGGCAAGCTTCAATTCAAGGCAGGTACATCCATGTCTAGTCACATTGAATCATTCAAAGGTATTATGAATCAACTTTCTGCTGCATGGGATCCTATTCCTCGAACTCAATTGGTTACACACCTTCTTGATACGGTGAAGGATCCTTTGTATGATAATATTGTCACTATATTATCTAACAAGGATGGAATTGACTTTGAGAATACATGTATTTCTTTGATTGAATATTCTCAACATCATGATCGTCAGACATCGGTAACTCACGAAACGGTCATGATTGCCCAAGAGTACAGAGAATCAGAGACAGCCTTTGCTGTCCAGAGACATCCATTTCAGCAACGCCCTTCTTCCTCCTCCCAATTTACATCTTGTGGCTTCCAAAGAGGAGGTAATTCTTCTCGTTTGAGATTTCCTCAAAAGCGTTGTTCTTATTGTGACAAAACTAGTCACTTTGTATTTGAATGTTGGGCACACAAGAGTACGATGAAGAACACGGTATTCCAAATAAGCAACCTCGTTTATCAAGGGGTTCTTCCTACTTGTGAATATTGTGGAAGCACAAGGCATTCATCCAGTCGATGCTTCAAGAGGCGTTATGATGAAGCTCGAAATCAAGCTACTCAACAAAATCCTCATGAGATGAAGACAATGTTCATCAAGAGGCTAATTTGATTCATTATAATGTCTCTCCAGAAAAGGTACTACATGTTCGTGATGATTCTCTCTTTATTATTGATTCTGGTGCTACTTTGGCAACATGACATATCAATTGCAATGGTTACACAATTATCATCCAATTCCTATCAAGAAAATGGTTTATCTTGTTGGTAATATAACTTGCCAGGTAATGGGTATTGGCGACTTGTATTTGGGAACTTCTTCCTCAACCAAAATACTGCGAGGAGTTTTATATGTTCTTGATTTACAAAGAAACTTTCTATAATTGCGTGGCTTGTGGATCTTGGTCTATTTGTTGGATTTGATCATACAAAGTGTCGCATCGAAAAGGATGGCACCACTATTGTGGTTGCTCCTCGACATGGTAATCTCTTTGAACTTTCATTGAATGAGGATGTTGCAAATGTTGTTATAGCTCTAGGAGATCTGGATTGTAAGCTATGGCATCATCGGTTTACTCACTCAAATTTCTCAAAGCTTCTTGATATTCATCGTCATGATCTTGTGAGAGGTATGGATCTCAAATCTCACTCGCATATGGGGATATGTGAATATTTTGCTCTAGGCAAATATCATCGTAAGCCATTTCCAATGTCTACAAATATTCATTCAAATAATCTTTTGGATCTCATTTATACTGATATTTGTGGACCCTTTCCTCCATCCAAGTCTTGCTACCGTTACTTCATTACTTTTATTGATGACTATTCACGGTATACAAATGTCTTTTTGCTACGACATAAATCAGAAGCATTGGACACATTTAAGAGGTACCAAATATCTGTGGAGAATCACACTGGTCGAAGAGTTAAAATTCTTTGAAGTGATAATGGTGCTGAATATATTTCCAACTTATTTCATAATCATTGCATCAACCACGGCATCCACCATGAGTATACCATTCCATATTCTCCCCAACAGAATGGAGTTGCAGAGTGAAAGAATCGTACAATTTTGAATGCAATCAGATGCATGCTTATTCATTCTGGATTATCTCGCTCTTTTTGGGCAGAAGTAGTATTGACAGCCGTTTTTGTTCAAAATCATCTTCCAACTACTGCACCTTCTGGTAAGATTCTAATCACAGCTTGGACACGCCAAACTGCTTCTGTTGCACATTTCAAAGTCTTTGGGTGTATTGCTTATATTCATGTCCCAAAAGAGACACGACACAAGCTAGAACCTTCAGGTTTGAAGGTTATTTTTATTGGTTATTCTAGACAACTCGAAGGGTTACAAGTTTTACGACTTCTCAAAAGTCAATTGTTAGTTGAGATGCTATATTCAATGAGAAATTGATGGGAGGTTCATGGTCCACAGATGATGCTGATGATACAAAAACATTACTCACTTCTTTTCCTTTTCTACTTTTGGACAATGATTTGCATGATGACAACACTCTTTTGATGGATATTGGAGACAAGTCTATTGATGTTCATCCTACAGCTGTTGATCTTCCTATTGAACTTGAGCATGGTGCAAATCATGTATATGATGATGATCTTGAAACCTTTAATCACGTATTGGCTGTTTGTGAAGATCCTTCAACTTATGCAGAATCTATGTCCTCTCCACAAAAGGAACAATGGAAGGAAGCCATGGAAGTTGAATATGAGTCTTTGATCTTAAAAGGTAGATGGGTTTTTATTACCAATCTACCTTTTGATCGTACTCCTATCAAATGTAAGTGGGTTTACAAGACTAAAACAAAGGTAGATGGATCCTTTGATAAATTCAAATCTCGTTTAGTTGCAAAGGGATACTCACAATTGCAGGGATTTACTATCATGACACTTTTTCACCCGTAGTTTGTAGTACAAGCATTCGAGTACTACTAGCCTTTGCAACTCAATTTGATTTGGAAATACATCAAATGGATGTTAAGTGAAAAGATGCAGGGGGGGAAGAGAGCTTGAGCTCTTGCAAGCACACACACACACACTCACAAAACCCTAATAGAGAACACACAAGGTGAGAGGCTGAAAATCTCCTTCTTCTTCACTCAACACTCAACACTTCATATACAAGAATAAGAGTACACATAATATGAAAGATACTCAACCAATACATACACGGGTTCTCTATAGTGTGAACCCAACTAAATGAGCTGGCGCTATAACTATGCCAGTCTCTAGAATGGCTGTCACACAGCCTGTCATCCCACTGGCCGCATATCACCCAAGATCTCACCAACCATGCCAGTTGTGTAAGTGTGAGGCCTATCCCCCAGGCGGGTCATTAGTGTCCATCGCCTCACTAGACGAGCTCGATATCTCAACACTCCCCCCCTCGAGCTCAACTCCATCTCATGTACACCAAGTGAAGCCCTGAATCTGCGGAGCTTCTCTGTACCCAATGCTTTGGTGAAGATGTCAGCTACCTGATCCTCTGTGCTGACATAAACAAGGTCAAGTTCTCCTGCCAAGACCTTCTCTCTGACGAAGTGATAGTGGACCTCTATATGCTTCGTGCGAGCATGAAAGACTGGGTTCCTGGCCAACTGTATACTGCTAATGTTGTCACAGAAAATGACAACTTGTCTATCCACTGATAGACCCAAATCTGCAAGTAGCTTTCTCAACCAAGCTACCTCACATGCTGCCATAGCAGCTCCTCTGTACTCAGCCTCTGTACTGGATAGAGCAACCGTAGGTTGCTTCTTGTTGCTCCAAGTCACAGCAGCACTCTCCAAAGAAAACATGAAGCCACTGGTAGATCTTCTATCTGAGATACTACCAGCCCAATCAGCATCTGTGTACCCATGTACACATATCTCTGTCCCAGTCTCATAGAATAGTCCACAATGCAAAGTAGACCTCACATACCTCAGTATATGTCTCAATGCATCCAAATGCGGTTTCCGTGGAACCTGCATAAACTGACTCACCAACCCAACAGCATAGCTCAAATCTGGTCTGGTGATCGTCATGTAGATCAAGCTTCCTACTATGCGTCTATACATAGTAGGGTCCTCCAAAATCTCTCCTGAATCTGCACTCAACTTGCCATTCTGATCCAATGGCACTAAAATAGGCTTACAGCCTATCATACCATACTTGGACAACATGTCCAAGCCATACTGTCTGTGCAATAATCCAACACCATGTGGTGACCTAATCACCTCAATGCCCAAGAAATATCTGAGCTCCCCCAGATCTTTCATCTCAAACTTCTGTCTAAGCAAGATCTTTACATCAAAGATCTCTGCATCATGGTCCCCCGTAATGATCAAGTCATCTACATAGATGACAACAAGCACAACCCCTCTACATAGATGACAACAAGCACAACCCCTCTATCACCATGTCTCACATACAGCGAGAAATCTACATTGGCTACATGAAAGCCAATAGTGACAAGATATTCAAAAATCTTGTCAGACCATACAAGGCTTTCTTCAACCTGCAAACATGCTCGGGGTGACTCACATCCTCATAACCAGGTGGCTGCAACATATACACTTCTTCTTGAAAATCCCCATGCAAGAATGCATTCTTTACATCCATCTAATGTAAAGACCATTGCTTTGATGTAGCCACTGCTATCACAACTCTCACTGTTGCCATCTTGGCAACTGGGCTCAAAGTTTCCTCATAATCAATGCCATATGTTTGCGTATATCCCTTGGCTACCAATCTAGCCTTGTACCTGTTTATGCTTCCATCACTATTATGTTTTACTTTTTACACCCACTTGCATCCAATGGCTTTCTTGCCTTCAGGCAATTGCACTAAATCCCAAGTTTCATTTCCATATAGTGCATCCATCTCCTCATCCATAGCTTTCTCCCAATACACATTTCCATCAGCCTCATCAATGCATGTGGGCTCAACAACCTGCACAACCTTTGCCATATATGCATAGTGATGTGCCACATAACCATCATAGGTAAATCTCTGCATAGGATTTTTCACTCTCCCAGATCTTTGCAGCTTCTCATTCATGGCTTCCATATCCTTCTTTACACCAGGTGTTCTAGATCTTTCCAGCTTCTCATTCATGGCTTCCATAGCCTTCTTTACACCAGGTGTTCTCATAGTTGGGATCCCAAGCTCCTCATCAAGGCTCATATCTGAACCACTAGACTCTCCATCAACATGAGAATGCCCTGTAGAAATCTTAGGCATACTAAGGGGCTCAACCACTTTCTCTTTCCTTTACGTGATGTACTTATCACATTTGCAGGACTAGTATTATGATGCAGCCTGCCACTCCATGGTCTATCAACAACAGACCCACTAGATGAGGACTCTCCTGGTCCACTCAAAGACTGTGATTGCTGACCTGCATTCTGTGCAACCACACTTCCACTCACATCAGCCCCAACAGTTTCTTTTTCAGCAGCATACCAGCTACTCATCTCATCAAAAACAACATCCCTGCTTACCCTCAACTCACGTTGTCAGGTTTTTTTCTATAAAGGTGTTTTGAGCTCGTGTACATATGGGATGCGTGGTGTGCAATAAAACTTTGCCTTGAATGCCCTGGCAAGTGTACAGATGGAATGGCTTTGGAGTGAGTTAGTGAATGCATTTTTCTTCAGAATAGAGACTTGAAGTTTTTATTTGTATGAGCTTTTTATTTGTCAAGAGGGTGTCTTAGATGTGTATAAAAAGGAGGGTGGATGAGTATGAGGATATCAATGATAGGGTTTTGGTGAGCTCATGGTGGAAATAGATGTATATATGCTGGTTTATGTGGAGAGAGCCCAAATCAGATTGTAAATATTGAAATCTCTCAGGCGATGCCAGTAAAATATGAATTGCTCTTATACTTGAGTTGGAGAGTCTTTCAAGTTTGGAATGGTCGTCTTGGTAATGATGATGCTGATGATGATGGCTGTGGGCAGCTCTTGTATTGAAAGCGTGGGCACCGTATATCAAGGTAAAGCAAGGTAATGGAGGCATGTGTGGCCATCATTTTGAGGCCTTAAGAAAAATAAAAATAATATATGGGTGATATGGCCACCTTATAAATGGCCACGTAGAGATTTTTGTAGCTGCGAGCAGATGTTCGAGAAGGTGGTGGCGAAGAAGAAGCAAGAGTTTCCGCCTTGAAGTTTTTTAAGGTTCCACCGGGGTTGCTAAGGGTACGAGTGGCTGGCAGAGGTGCTGGGGAGATCGCTTGCTGAGGACCACCTTGTGAAGTGGAGCCGCCTAGACAGTGGAGGTCGCTGGACAGCGGAAGGCGAGTTGAGAGGCGCAGGCCTTGTAAGAGAGCCGCTTGTGAGAGGAAGGCGACGGCTGGGTGGATTCGCCAGTCCATGCAAAGTCGGAGAGCGCAAGCGAGAGCTGTGGCCGTTTTTTTTTGTGTGTGGCTAGGTACAATTGCAGCCAAAAAAGAAGGTGGTAAGTGAAGAGAGTTAGAGAGGTGGTCGCCACACAGTAAAAGGCTGGCGGGATTCTACAGAGACTGATTGGAGGAGAGGGGGTTGCTGAGTAGGAGGGACGCCTGGTGAGGCGCTGCAGATACGAAAGGCTGGCGGGAAAGTAACCTGGAGTTACTGCTGGAATCGTGAAGGGACTGGAGGTGATCGAAGAGAAGGGTACGCAACCGCCGCAGGTGAGAAGGGCTGGTAGGCGCTGCAGATAAGAGAAGCGAGGAAGGGTGCTAAAGGGAAGGTGGCAGCACTGAAGTGGCTCTGAGCAGAGGATCGCAAGCGAAGGGAGCCGTGTGGAGGCGGTCTCTGTGTACATGGTTGACTGCTTCAAAAAGGAGTGCCGGGTCTAGGTGCGAAGGCTTGTTGTGGCGCTGTAGAGATCAGAGAGGCACAGGCCTTGTAAAACGGGCGTGTGTGGAGAGAGGGCTGGTGTTCGAAGACCGCCTTGGGTCGAGCTGAAGGGCTTTGGAGTGCAATTGACAGCGCAAGGGGTGGCCTATGCAGGTTTTAGAGCTGCAGCAAGAGAGGGCTGACTGCGTGAAAGGAACCGTCTCAAGAAGGCTGTGGTGACTGAAGCAGAGTAAAGGAGCTGCCTCTGGCAACTGTGAGACTAGGTGTTGGTGTAGCTGCTGGCTTTCCACTAGGAGGTGGCCGTTTTGTTTCGAGGCCTCTGGTGTGAGACCAAGAGAAGCTTGGGCAGTGTGTGTGTGAGTTGTTTGCTGTGAGTGTGTGATAAAAGGAGAGTGCGAGGAAGAGTGGGTTGAAGTTTGTCAATTAATAAAATCTATGGTGATGGATCACCCCTTGTAAATGGACAAACAGGGTTTGTGTTGATGATATGTGAGTGGCTTAGCCTTGCTGACAGATAAAAGGCTTTTATAATGAGATATGTGAGCTGTTGAAACTGCCTTTCTTTGGGTATCTTTGTGTGGTATTTAGAGAGATTTCTTTCCAGCTAGAGAAGCTGGTGGTGCCCCTTGTGCTTGTGAGTGTTCCGAAGGTGGTGAGTCGGCGAGCTATAGTGGCCTTCTTGTGTTCCTGAGCTGTCTCACGTCTTTCTGGTGCCCCCACTGAGGATTGCTCAGGCATTTTCTTCAGTTTACTAGGGTGTATGCCCTAGGAGTTGAGAGTTTCAGGGAAGGTGCTTTCTTGGGATTTGAGGTGAAGTTTGGGGGTTAAAATGATGTCTTATCTAGAGTTTTATGGTAGCCCTAATGAGGATGTGGCAGATTTCTTGGAAAGGATGGAGGTTGCATGCATAAGCAACCACATCAATGAGTCGGTACAGGTGTTGCGGCTACTGAGCATCTGTTTGAAAGGGGATGCAAGGACCTGGTACAGAGCTTATGAGGAGTCATTGAGGGTTGCTGTTCCACATATTGATATGACTTAGAATGGATTAAAGACAGCACTTAGCAACAGGTTCAAGAAGGTAGAAGACCCCGACAAGGTTTGGCATGAGGTGCAAGCTCTGACACAAGGTGAGTTGGAATCAATTGATGATTATATCAAGAAATTTTCTTTGTTGTGGGAAACTTTATGCAGGGCTTTAGGGGAAGACCAGGTACCCCCATGATGAAGAAAAACAAGTTTGTAGCTGGGCTTAAGAGGAGTATTCGCTGGAAAGTGGAATTGAAGAAGCCCAGGTCTTATGAGGATGCAGTGGAAATTGCTAAATCAAAAGATTGGAAGTTGCAGCGGATGAATCAGTTGGGGATGATTCCAGTTGTAGCACAGCCGGAGATTCGTAGGGTGGAGGCTACACCCATGAATGCAATGATTGAGAGGATGAAGCCCACTGAAGCCCAAGCTATGCAGATGATGCCACAAGCTAGTCAAGGAGTAGGTGGCCGTTTTGTTTCGAGGCCTCTGGTGTGAGCCCAAGAGAAGCTTGGGCAGTGTGTGTGTGAGTTGTTTGCTGTGAGTGTGTGATAAAAGGAGAGTGCGAGGAAGAGTGGGTTGAAGTTTGTCAATTAATAAAATCTATGGTGATGGATCACCCCTTGTAAATGGACAAACAGGGTTTGTGTTGATGATATGTGAGTGGCTTAGCCTTGCTGACAGATAAAAGGCTTTTATAATGAGATATGTGAGCTGTAGAAACTGCCTTTCTTTGGGTATCTCTGTGTGGTATTTAGAGAGATTTCTTTCCAGCTAGAGAAGCTGGTGGTGCCCCTTGTGCTTGTGAGTGTTCCGAAGGTGGTGAGTCGGCGAGCTATAGTGGCCTTCTTGTGTTCCTGAGCTGCCTCACAACGTGTAGCAGGGTTATAACACCTGTATCCCTTTTGCTCAAGGGAATATCCAATAAACACACATTTTTCAGCTTTCGGATCCAGCTTAGTTCTCAGCTCATCTGGCACATGCACATATGCAATGCATCCAAAAACTTTCAGATGAGACAAATCTGGTTTTCTGCCAGTAAACCTCTTCTCTGGAGTTACATCATGTATGGCTGCAGTTGGAGTCCTGTTCATGATGTATACTGCTGTAGAAATAGCCTCAGCCCAATAGCTATGCGGCATATTCTTCTCTTCCATCAATGCTCGCGCAATCTCAGCAATGTGCCTGTTTTTTCGCTCAGCAACTCCATTTTGCTGCAAAGTGTATCTGCATGTAAACTGTCTGCGAATACCATTCTTCTTCCAAAAATTCAGAGAACTCATTGGAGAAGTACTCTCCCCCTCCATCTGACCTTAGGCACTTTACATATTTCCCTGTTTGCTTTTCAACCAAAACTCTGAAATTCTGAAAGTGAGTGAACACCTCACTCTTCTCCTTCATGAAACATACCCACACTTTCCTTGTGTGGTCACATCAATGAAAGTCACATAATACCTGTAGTAACATAATACCTGTAGCCTCCCATAGATATGGTCTTTGTAGGACCCCATACATCTGAATGCACAACATCTAGTGCATTTCTGCTCACATATCTGTTACGTGGAAACACATGCTTTGTTTGCTTTCCAAATTGGCAAGCTTCACATATTTTCTGCATACCTTCCACTTTAAATTTTGGCAGCCCTGTCAAAATTCCTTTAGTCTGCATAGACTTCAATCTCTGCACATTCACATGTCCAATTCTTTTATGCCAAATGTCTGTGTCTGCAACAATTCCTAAATCGTTTGCAAACATCGCAGCACTCATTTCAGGCATGTCTACATTCAACGTAAACATTCTGCCCACTTTGTTACCTTTTGCAACCAACTTGCACTTGTCTTTAAAATCTTCAACATAACACCCATCAGGGTTAAACCGAACCTGCAAACCCTGCTCAATCATCTGGCCAACTGAAACCAGATTCTTTGTTATGTTCGGAACGTGAAGTACATCTACAAGGTACTTCACTTTGCCATCCTGTGCATAGACAATGGCACATCTCCAACATGGACAATTGAATGAGCAGTGTCATCCCCTGTTTCCACAAAACCTACTCTTTCCGGGTTTTTCATCTCCTTGAACCACTCCCCATGACTTGTCATGTGGTTCGAAGCACCTGAATCCACATACCATACATCATCTTTTTGTGCTGCTTCAACATTTTCAGACATGCTGCATAACAAACAACCTTTCATTATCCTCATTATTTCTGCTTGAGGATGCATAGTTGTTTTGCTGCACTTTTCCATTTTGCATGTCAGCCTGCTTCTTATAACATTCTGCCTGCACATGTCCAGGCTTACCACAATAATAGCATTCACGTGCATCATTATACTGCCTTTGCCAATTTCCACGGCCTCTTTGACTCCCCCTGCCTCTAAATTTGCCTCTTCCACTTGTGTGTTGTTGTTGTTATTGTTGTGTATTCTGGGACTGTTGTTGCTGCTACTGTCCATAATTCTGATTACCTATTCGGCCACCTCCTTGATCGCGTCCACGGCCTCCTCTACCTTGTCCTCTTCCTGAACTTGTGTAGAAGGCCTGTTGCTCTGAACTGTTTTTGTTTTGTGAAGACTGTTGGTCTTCACCCAATCTCTTCTCTTCTATAATCAGCAAAGACACCAAATCTGTAAAGTTGGGAATGTTTTCCCGAGTCTGAATAGACGTCTTGAACGCCTTGTATTGTGGCCCGAGACCACGTAGACAAACCTGCACCTTATCATCATCATCTACTAACACACCAACAGAGGCAAGGGATTCCACAATACCCTTTATCTTCAACGCATAGTCATTCACAGACATGCTCTTTTTCTCCACAGTATGAAGTTCATTCTTCAACTGTATCTTACGTGCCTTGGTATTTGTTTCATAGAGCTTTACCAAGGTGTCCCACGCCTCCTTGGGGGACTTGGCATCTTGAATGTGCCCAATCATGGTGTCCTGTATACTAATGGAAAGCCAATACATAACTTTCCTGGCTCCTTGGTTCCAGTTTTTAAACTCTTTCACATCTGCAGCAGTCGGATTTATGTCCCAGTATCTCTGGTGCCTCTTCATGCTCACCTTCTATGTAGTCCCAATAGCCCTTTCCCATCAGGAAATTTGTTAACCTGAACCTCCAAGCATGGAAGTTATTCTAATCAAGCTTCCTAGCCACAATCTGAGTTATCCCATCATTTGACATCTTGGTAAACACACAATTTTACTAGAAACAACACTCTGGTTTGTCCTGCACAAACTGCTGTATTTTCTGCAGCGGTACTGGAGTACTCTCAAATGTCACAACCAGTGACTTCAATGTGCATACATACACCCAATGGCAACTGTTGACCTCTTTGCAGCACCCACAATGTCTGCACAATCAATTTGTCTTTCTGCAGTTCTTAAAACAGAGTTCTGCAGAGAATCGATGACTTACCTGCAGTGCTCGTAATCGCCTGCTTTCTGAAAAACGGAGGCCTAGTCGCGCCCGAAACGCGTTTTCGACCCAAAAAATATTGTCTGATAGGACAGAATTGTTGCCCTATAGCTTTGCTCCCGCGAAGAAAGCTCCTCAATCAGAGATCATTGCCAGTGCCTCACGTAGAGCTCCTGACAAGGGTGTAGTCACCAACACAAATAGGGAAGAGTAGTTGAAGCTCTTACCCTCGTACCGCTTCCTGTGGTTCTCTTGCTTGCAGCTCAGCCCTTAGCACGAACCAGGATCTGATACCATGAAAAGATGCAGGGGAGGGAAGAGAGCTTGAGCTCTTGCAAGCACACACACACACTCACAAAACCCTAATAGAGAACACACAAGGTGAGAGGCTGAAAATCTCCTTCTTCTTCACTCAACACTCAACACTTCATATACAAGAATAAGAGTACACATAATATGAAAGGTACTCAACCAATCAATACATACACGGGTTCTCTATAGTGTGAACCCAACTAAATGAGCTGGCGCTATAACTATGCCAGTCTCTAGAATGGCTGTCACACAGCCTGTCATCCCACTGGCCGCATATCACCCAAGATCTCACCAACCATGCCAGTGGTGTAAGTGTGGGGCCTATCCCCCAGGCGGGTCATCAGTTTCCATCGCCTCACTAGACGAGCTTGATATCTCAACGTTAAGACGGCTTGAGACTTAAAGGAGGAAATATATATGGAGCAACCTAAAGGATTTACAATTCTCAGAAAGGAACATCTTGTATGCCAACTCCACCGTGCTTTGTATGGACTAAAACAAGCTTCACGATCTTGGTACATAAAGATTGATCAATTTCTCACATCTCAAGGGTTTGTTTCTTGCTTCTCTGATCCAAATCTTTATATCAAGCGCAATGTGGATAACCATTTTGTGATATTGGCCCTTTATGTTGATGACACTATACTTGTGTCTAGTAATCTATCTTTCATGCAACAAGTAAAAAAGGTTTTATCCTCAGCCTTTGATATGGTGGATCTTGGCGACATCCATTCATGCCTTGGTATTCAAGTTCAAAGGTATTGTCACAATGGTATTTTTCTTCTTCGTCAAACAAAGTTTATCCAAGATATTGTTCAAAAGTTTGGATTGGGTACTACACATTCGGCAAACACTCCTTGTCTTGCAAGCCCTACTAAGAGTACTTCTGCAAATATTGAGGCTGAATCATTAGCTTTAAATCAACCCTATGCTAATCTTGTTGGTTGTCTTCAATTTGTGGGCATGAGCACTCGTCCTAATATTCTGTTTGTAGAAAATCTATTAGGACAATACTTGTCCTCTCCATCTACAAGACATTGGTCTCAAACTAAATGTGTTTTGAAGTACTTGAAGGGCACTTCATATTTTGGACTTGTATATTGCCGTCAAGAAGACATATCTTCATCAACTTCTCGTAATCTTTTGGGTTATTCAGATGCTGATTGGCAAGCTCTAACTTGTCCATGCGATCCACCAGTGGTAATTGCTTCTTTATCAATGGCTGTTTGGTATCTTGGCTAGCAAGAAACAACGATGTATTGCAGTTTCTACTATAGAGTCTAAATATGTAGCTGCATCTTTAGCAGCTCGTGAATTGGTTTGGCTTCGACAATTACTTGCTGATATTGGTCATTCTCCTTCCTCAAGCACTCCTCTTAGATGTGACAACCAAAGTGCTATTAGTCTAGTCAAGGACTACGTGCAACATAGCAAGTCCAAGCATATTGCAGTTCATTATCACTATGTTTGACATGAAGTAAGAAAAGGAGCAATAATGGTAGAACATTGTCCAACTGATCAAATGATGGTAGAACATTATCACTATGTTCGACATGAAGTAAGAAAAGGAGCAATAATGGTAGAACATTGTCCAACTGATCAAATGATTGCAGACATTCTCACCAAAGGACTCCATGAAGCTCGGTGTAAGATCCCTGACCCCATTGCGCAACGAAGTTGGGGGTGCTAGCAGCGGAAGTAGCACTTCTTGCACTAGGGTCCCACACTCAAGGCCTTGCCCACGGATATCCAGACAAGAGACTAATCCATCGGTTCTTCCAAAACCAAACTCGAAAAACTTCCCTTGCCTAGAAAGCACGGGCGATTCCTCTAGGATAACTTTTCTCTAATGTAGTCAAAAGCCTGAACTAACTGAACTAATCTGATCAGGGAAAAGATTGTACTTGGATCATAGAGACCAACGCTTTTTTCCTCATTTAGCCGTTGATTCTTTTCAATAGAACAATTTTTATCCAGGGTTTACCTCATCTATTGTACTATACATAATTTAAGTCTCGTTTTACGGATCCATCAGTCCAGCCTAGCCGCATCCCCAGTCCCATGGGTTAGCCAACCACCCAACCACTGTAGTGATGGGATCCAATTAGGAATTTGGTTAGGTTTTGTCCCAAGTACCAGGGAAAAGAGTTCCCACATCCCCCTAGCCGAATATTCATGCAAACATAAAACTAGTCACACCACTTACACACCCAATATAAACTTGCCTTTTTCATAGATTCAACAATCTTTTAAACAATCATTTAATGAAACCATAGTGTTACTGATCATAATCCTCTAATTATCCAGTTGAATCCTTATTTCCAAACATTCCTTCATCGGTGTACCTATGGCATCATTGGCAACTAGAACGCTCACCACCTGTTTGCTTAGGAGCCTTTTCAATAGTTTCTAGCTCATAGTACCCGACAACATAATCACATAAAAATATCCAGATGGAATCTCCATTGAAGATCAGCAAGATCGACCAACAGATCCATATAAAAGAGCCATGGACTCATCCGTTGAGGACCAGCAAGGTCAATCAACGAGATCCATGCCCGAATTCAGAAAACAACTCTTACTTCTTGTTCCAATATCTTCCCCGACGTACTTGTGGGTATCTTCCACGACTCAGCCCGATCACCGTATGGTCAGCACTCTCTAGAATCCTTCGCAGGTCACGTAGCGCTTCACTCATAGGCCGCTTCCTTGGTCCCTCATCCACTGTACCAGAAGCTCACCATTTAAATGGTCAACAAGACCTCGGCCGAGACCTTGCTACGCGAGATGTCCTCCGATGACTCTTTGTCTCAATAGTTGCAACTTTAAGAGATAGGTCTCCACCACGACCTCAATAGTTGCAACTTTAACAGATAGGTCTCCACGACCTCATTCACAAGACGGTCAAAATGCTTTCCCAACATTCTTGACATAAAACAGTCATTTAAGAGGGAGGAACATTACATCCTACCCCACTTAAAAAATGTGAGATATTCTCATCTCGCAACATTAGAGGATAATTCATTTCCTTATTAAGATCCAACTGATTCTGGGGTTCCTTATAGTCTAAAGAACCCAACAGAATCCTGGGGTAAAGATCCCTTATATAAAACTATTCATCAGATAATAATTCACTCATATCATAACATTCAAACCCTGGTCCATTAGACCAAATTTTCTATCTGAACAGTCCTTCATGGAAATTTTTAATTTTATAGATTTTTAATTTGACACCCCTTAACTTGATCCACTAGGTCATGTGTTAAGAGCAACAATCTGCCAGCACAATTCAGTAATCTCATAGTGATTTGCTGAAGTCATTAACGTCATTCTAGCTATACGAACATTATCACAAGGACTTGTCCCATTCATCCTCATTGTGGTTTTGCTTAGTTTATTACATTTCAACCTAAATTCAAGAATCTTCATTTTTCAATCAGAATCCAATTCAACTCATCAGTTCTCAATCAGAATTTAAATTCTTATCAACCACATTTGAATTCATCATCTAGATAGTATTAATGCTTATAATTTCAAGTCTTAGATTTACTCGTATACACTGCCAGTAAAGAGCTACAGTTATACCCTCGGTATATACGGGTAGTCACGATCCTTCGAACTAAAAGGTAAATTCCATCATGTCTAAGCCTCAAGCAAGTCAGGGATTCCATACAATTGCGGTAGTTCCATCTGAAGACCCAATTACCAATTTATGAATTTCAGTTTAAATATCAATTTGTATGAATTTTATCACACAATTACAACCCTTTACTGCTTCTTCATAAATTTTTGATATTTTTGGCTTCTCGGTTGATCCTCATTAGCCAATTCGCTCTGATACCAGCTGCTGTTGTAAGATCCCTGACCCCACTACGCAACGAATTTGGGGGTGCTAGCATCAACGGAAGTAGCACTTCTTGTGCGGGGCAAGGTCCCACACTCGGGGCCTCTCCCATGGATATCCAGACAAGAGGCTAATCCATTAGTTCTCGAACTCGAGAAAACTTCCCTCGCTTGGTAAGCACGGAGATTCCTCCAGGATAACTTTTCTCTAACGTAGTCAAAAGCCTGAACTAACTGAACTGATCTGACTAAACTCGTAAGTTCCATAGTCAGATCAGTGAAAAGACTGTACTTGGATCATAGAGACCAACGTTTTTTTCCTCATTGAGCCGTTGATTCTTTTCCATATAACAATTTTTATCCAAGATTTACCTCATCTATCGTACTATACAGAAATTGAGTCGCGTTTTACGGATCCATCAGTCCAGCCTATGGGTTAGCCAATCACCCAACCACTGTAGTGATGGGATCCAATTAGGAATTTGGTTAGGTTTTGTCCCGGGTACCAGGGAAAAGAGTTTTCAGGTCCCCTAGCCAGATATTCATGCAAACATATAACTAGTCACACCATTTACACACCCAATATGAACTTGCCTTTTTCACAGATTCAACAATCTTTAAAACAACCATTTAATGAAACCATACTGTTACTGATCATAATCCTCTAATTATCCAGTTGAATCCCTATTTCTAAACATTCCTTCATCAGTGTACCTATGGCATCATTGGCAACCAAAACGTTCGCCACCTATTCACTTAGGGGCCTTTTCAATAGTTCCTAGCTCATAGTACCCGACAATATATTCACATAAAAATATCCAGATGGAATCTCCGTTGAAGATCAGCAAGATCAACCAACAGATCCATATAAAAGAGCCATGGACTCATCCGTTCAACGAGATCCATGCCCGAATTCAGAAAACAACTCTTACTTCTTGTTCCAATGTCTTCCCTCACGTACTTGTGGGTATCTTCCGCAACACATAGCCCGAGCACCGTATGGTTAGCACCCTCTAGGATCCTTCACTCATAGGCCGCTTCCTTGGTCCCTCATCCACTGTACCGGAAGCTTACCATTTAAATCAAATCGAGGCTAGTCAAGACCTCGGTCGACCGTGCTACGCGAGACGTCCTCCGATGACTCTCCGTTCACAGCAGTTGCAACTTTAACAGATAGGTCTCCACCACGACCTCATTCACAAGATGGTCAAAATGCTTTCCTAGCATTCTTGACATAAAATAGTCATTTTAAAACAGATTTCACATACAAATACATTCCAACAATATTTTCATCTTTTCTCATTACTCCGCATCCTTTCACATTAGTCTCCATCTTTTCTCATCTCACCATAATTTTATTTTCTTCATCGATCCCTATCACATCACATCATTCCCACATCAAATCACATCCAATAACATCATCCACATCATCCATACATCCATCCACATCAATCCACATCATCCATACATCCATCCACATCAATCCACGTCAATCCACATCATCCATACATCCATCCACATCAATCCACATTACCCACACATCAATCCACATCAATCCACATTATCCACACATCCTTCCATATCTTCCATACATCCATCCACATCAATCCACATCATACATACATACATCCACATCAATCCACATCATCCATACATTCATCCACATCAATCCACATTATCCACACATCCATCCACATCATACCACATCATCCGTACATCCATCCACATCAATCCACATTATCCACACATCCATTCACATAATCCACATCATCCGTACACCCATCCACATAATTCCACATTACCTACACATCAATCCACGTTATCCACACATCCATTCACCTCATCCACATTACCTACACATCAATCCACGTTATCCACACATCCATTCACCTCATCCACATCAATCGCGGTACTTCCATCTCGGTACTTCCATCTGAAGACCCAATTACCAATTTACGAATTTCAGTTTGAATATCAATTTGTAAGAATTTTATCACACAATTACAGCCCTTTACTGCTTCTTCACATAAATTTTTGACATATTTGGCTTCTCAGTTGATCCTCATTAGCCAATTCGCTCTGATATGAGCTGTAAGATCCCTGACCCCACTGCGCAACGAATTTGGGGTGCTAACACAGCGAAAGTAGCACTTCTTACGTGGGGCAGGGTCCCACACTCGGGGCCTTACCCACCTCCACGGATATTTAGGCAAGAGACTAATCCATAGGTTCTTCCAAAACCGAACTCGAAAAAACTTCCCTTGCCCCTAGAAAGCACGGGCGATTCCTCCAGGATAACTTTTCTCTAACATAGTCAAAAGCCTGAACTAACTGAACTGATCTGATCAAACCCGTAAGTTCCATAGTCAGATCAAGGAAGAGATTGTACTTGGATCATAGAGACCAATGCTTTTTTTCTCATTGAGAGGTACAGCCGTTGATTCTTTTCCATAGCCATGGGTTAGCCAATCACCCAACCACCGTAGTGATGGGATCCAATTAGGAATTTGGTTAGGTTTTGTCCTGGGTACCAAGGAAAAGAGTTCCCAGGTCCCCTAGCCGGATATTCATGTAAACATAAAACTAGTCACACCACTTACACACCCAATAAGAACTTGCCTTTTTCACAGATTCAACAATCTTTAAAACCATTTAATGAAACCATAGTGTTACTGATCATAATCCTCTAATTATCCAGTTGAATCCTTATTTCCAATCTGTGTACCTATGGTATCATTGGCAAACCAGAACGCTCACCACCTTTTTGCTCAGGGGCCTTTTCAATAGTTCCTAGCTCATAGTACCCTCCGACAGTATAATCACATAAAAATATCCAGATGGAATCTCCGTTGAAGATCAACAAGATCAACCAACAGATCCATATAAAAGAGCCGTGGACTCATCCGTTGAGGACCAGCAAGGTCAATCAATGAGATCCATGCCTGAATTCAAAAAACAACTCTTACTTCTTGTTCCAATATCTTCCCCGACATACTTGTGGGTATCTTCGGTGACCTAGAGCCCGAGCACTGTATGGTCAGCACCCTCTAGGATCCTTCGCAGGTCACCTAGCGCTTCACTCATAGGCCGCTTCCTTGGTCCTCATCCACTGTACCAGAAGCTCACTCGGTCGACCTTGCTATGCGAGACATCCTCCGATGACTCTCCATTAGCAGTTGCAACTTTAACAGATAGGTCTCCACCACGACCTCATTCACAAGACGGTCAAAATGCTTTCCCAACATTCTTAACATAAAACAGTCATTTAAAAACAGATTTCACATACAAATATAGTTCCAACAATATTTCCATCTTTTCTCAATACTCCGCATCCTTTCACATTAGTCTCCATCTTTTCTCATCTTACCACAGTTTTATTTTCTTCATCAATCCCTATCACATCACATCATTCCCACATCAAATCACATCCAATCACATCAATCCACATCATCCATACATCAATCCACATCAATCCACATTATCCATACATCCATCCACATCATTTCTCTAAATATCTCTTCTTTTTTAACTAATATCCTTGTCCTTATTAGTCAACTCTTCATCTTATGTGAGTATTTACTCATTTTTGGGGGATTTTCTTTATTTCTTCTATTTATCTCCTCCACACATTTGGATGAATCTGATTGGGCCCTCAGAACCTTAATTTAAAATTTTTAGAAAATCTGGACCCCTAGGATAAGGCCTTCTGGAACAGATTATAGTTGATTTCTAATGCACCTTCTGAAAATCTTTTTGAACTTCTATTTCGGGGAAATTTATTTTAATAAGAAGAGATATTTTTCCATCCAAAAATAGCTAAAATCTGAATAACCTCTCTCTAGAATATTTTCTCTGTCTAGGCCAAAACAGGGTAAAACAAGATCTTTCTTTTATTTCAGAGAGGAATAATTATAAGATCAGAAGGGGAGGTTCTTACACCTGCACACCTCAAAAGCCGGAGGGAGGAATCTTACACTCGGTTTACACTTTTGCGATCAGAACTTGGAGTTGTGGCGGCCTCTCTTTTTGGAGACTAGCACATCTCACGTCATGTCAATTTTGTCTAGACTTGTACATAGCCTATAGACTTTAGGACACTTCACACATTACTTACATCATGCACATTTATTCTTTGTACTTTGTATATAGAAGCACATTGCACATGGACTTTAAGGTGGCATTGTACATTTACATGTAGGAGCTCGGGTTTTTCCCTTGTGCTCCCAAGGGTTTTCTTACTCGTAGTAGCTGGAGACCTTTATTTGAGTGGGGGTGTTGGAGCTATATATAGCTAGCCCTAGCTCACTCTAGGTCTTGCCTATATATATGGGACTTGTGACTAATATGATTCATTCTTGTGGAGAGTATGTGGTGTCTTTTGTGTCATCTCTCTCCCTCTCTCAACAAGTTGTGCTACTTCCTGGGTATAGATCACTTAAGGGATTTGGCTTTTACAAAGGTAAAGTGCTTTGGAGATGTTGCCAAGTATAACCAGTCATTCCTCCACGTATGGAGGAGTGAGAAGTTGTAAGTATCATTACAGTAGAACACATAATTTGTTGTAGATATAGGTGATATTTTGTATGACCCTACTATGTATAGGCACATTATAGGGAGCCTGATTTAAGTGGCTACTCAGGGGGTTCACTATATGTCAAACCTCTATATCACATGCGTTTAAGGCCTAATTTAAAAATCCCTTATCTGTGACTTTTTGATGAATAAAACACACCTTTTTTCTATTCAACATGTGAATACTCCCTTTTAATGGTACCCTTCTGTATGTAAAAAATGTGTAAAAAGGGGATTTTAAAATTCCCTTTTGTTGAACCCATGTACTACGCTTACATATTTATGAGTGAGCCCCCCCCACGCGGCCCCAAGAATGACTAGGTGAAATAGTCTATGTAGGCCTCGACGAGGAAGCCACACTTGAATGTGGGTGGGAGGATACTCAAATATATAAATTTCATCATACACTATGGGCCAAAGTACATGTACTTGTGCATGGATATACATATACAAGTTGGGTTGGTAGTATCTTAGACAAGAGAGATCTACTAGCAGCTTCATATTGTGTGATCATTCAAGTCAAATTTCTTGAATTATTCGATTCTACTACTAATTCATAAGTACCAGATGATTATAGTTCAAGCTTTATTTTTGCATCTTTTCTTCTCAAATTCACTACCAGTTCGGTATGGCTAACAAAATACAAATGATTTGTTTGGTATTCTTTCGAGTAGGTTTCTTTTACTAGAATCAGATGGGCAACCTGTCAACTACCACAAAGATGGAGTTGTAACCTGATTGCACTAACAGTAATCCAATAACAAAATCCATACTGATACATTCCCACTTCATCTGTGGAATATCCAAGGGATGCAGCTTACCTGGAATTTTAACCCTTTCTGCCTTGACTCTTTCACATGTTAAGCACTGATGTACATGATTGAGTACATCCCTTTTGAGTCTTGGCTAGAAGAAGCTCTTCTTTACACACATGTAGGTCTTTATGAACCCTGGATGTCCAGCTATCGGGCTATCATGGGCTTCCCTCAAGATTTTTCCCTTTGTTTCCTCATCATTAGGAATGCACAGCTGATTATTGGTGAAGTCATTCCTAAAAAGTATATGATTAACATCACCCTTAATTCCTTACCTAAATCTTATCTAGGTTTTAATACTTCCCTTAAATTGGCTTTCCTTGAGAGGTAATGCAACCTCTCTTTCCTATCATGAACTTGCTAGCTTATTGTTATAGGAGTAACAATCCAAAAAGAATGAGAGGTCTAGCAAAGTGATCACGCTCTAGAAACCAAGGATAAGGGCAAGAAATTTCAACAAAAGTTCAATTCAAACAAAACTTCTAAGGCTAAGGGTGATTTTGAACAGCCAAAGAAGGTGATATGCTAGTATTGTAAGAATCTCAAACATGCAATTAAAATTTGCTTTAAACTAAAAAATAAGGAAAAGAAGAAAAAGGAATCCAACAAGGGTTATAACACTTTTTTCTCTGATAATTAGAGTTTCAACAAGAAAGAGGACTCTGCTAATGTTATTGTCCATTAAGACTTCTCACTAATGGCTGTTTGTAGTTATAATCATAAACAAAATGCATCCCCTAGTGCAACTCTCTCTGACAATTAGTTTCTTCACAATGGTGTTTCTAAGTACATAAATTCTCAAAGAAGTTTGGTTAAACATATGGAGATTGTGCAAGGTCACATTCTTACATGTTCCAACAGTACTGCTCACTCTGTCAAAGGTATTAGTAGTGAGGTATTTCTCACTACTATTTAGTGGTGTACCTTTGTCTTTAAAATGTAGTTTTCTCTAAGAATTCACAAAAATATGCTTTCTATACCGACTCTAGAAAGGGGGGATCTTAATGTTGAATTTGTATAGATGATAAATGCATTGTCTTGATAGAGAACTATTGAGAGATGTAATCACGTTTTTGTGTGTATGTGGGAAAGCACCCTAGAGGTACAAGATATTGTGGCAAGATAAAAATGCCACATGTAATATTTAATGGTATGTGAGTGTTGACCAAAAGGAGTGGAAAAGGAGTTGGCACATGGATGATGACATGTAAAGTGGGATAAGGCTAGAAAGCCTATATCATTGTATGGTTCATTGTGAATGCAATAAGGCAATAGAATTGAGTGTTGAGTGTGCAATATCTCTCTCTCTCTCTCTCTCTCTCTCTCTCTCTCTCTCTCTCTCTCTTATGGAGTTCTTAGTGTGGTTTAATCCACCTTAATTATGTTGCTTAATCTATGTCTATCACCATGATCAATCCCATTTTGGATTGTTAACATGGTATTAGAGATTGGGTGGACTCTTGGTCATGGTGAATATATGTATAGTTTTTCTTGGTTATGAGTTCTTTGATTAAGCATTATTTTTAGTTATTATGAAAAAAAATTATGCACTCATATTATCATTTGGATTTTCATTTGTGAGGATTTGAGAGAGATTTGGAGCTGCCATTCTCAAGTTCAAGAGGAGATTTGCAATAAAGAGGTTGCATAGAAGTTGCCCAAGTGTGTTGCAAATGGGATTTTTGCAACATGGAGAGCTTGCTTATCATCAAAGAAGCTGAAAATGGAGATTTCAGCAAGTATGAAGACTATGAAGTCTTCAATGTCATCAAAAAAAGCTGCCATGGATGATCTACTTTGTGAGACGGAGGCATCTCAGTCAGCTCTTCAGGGAACACATCTGCATACTCACTTAACCACTCTGGTTCTTTAGACTCGCATTTTATGTCTACTGGATTCATCTTAATGACATAAACAGCTTGCCTCTTTCTGAGCCCTTTTAATAATTTGGAAGCCTTGACTAATTGTAGCACTCGGGATCTGATTCCAGTTCCTTGAACTTTATTCTCGTGAAAGGTTAAGGAAAGAGATGGTTCCTGAACTTGCACTCTATTACATTTCCATCGACTAAACTGAATAAGGTCTGCCTCAAGGTGTATGAAAAGAATCTTTCCATCGGGGCTTGCATAGGTTTCCCTGATTTTTGATTTAGGACTAATTTACGCAGACATCCTAGGGAAATAAAATAATGAGTACTGCATGAATCAATTAAAAGCTTGAATTGCATACCCTAGTACTCTGCTAGATTCTCGAGAACTGAAAATTGATGATTATTCCCCTGATACTCTATTGCTACATAGATCTGTCCTTTTTCTTCCTCCACTTCATCAGCTATAGTGAGAGCTCTGGCTGCTACAGTTTGAGGTGGAACTCTCTCTCTTTGGTTACCCCAATTCTAGGAGGGAGTTTAGAGACTGCTTTGCATGGAGGCTGCAGGCTGAGCTGGCACTCTTCTGGGGTTGCCTTGATTCTAGTGTCGGGGACCCTGATTGGACTGATACGAAGGAGTCTGTCTTTGAATTCTAGGACCCTGGCTTCTTTGGCCCACAGAACGAGATGGGCAATCCTTGAGCTGGTGCCCAAACCCCTGACATCCAAAGCATCTGTTCTCGCTTTGAAGCTCTTCCCTTTGCACTCTAAAGAGAGCCGGAGTTCTTGAGAAAGTACTTCGAGGGGAAGGTCTTCCTTCATTCCTGAAGCTTCCCTTCTCCAGATTTTGGTTTGGGACCTTGGTGTCTGTTTGGAGGTGGAAGGTTGGAAGAACTTCCCGGTGTCTAGAATCTTTTGAAGGATGAGGGAGCTGGCTTTCGCGCGGGACTTTCACGATGAAGGCTTTGGTGAAGTCCTTCGCCATTCTGACAGCTTCTGCCCATGGACATTGGCTTGGCATTCTTGACTAGTGTGTCTAAGGGTGCGTTCATTCCCCGAATGAACCTGGCCATAAGTTTCTCTTCGTCTAGAGGTGGTGAATACTTGAGTAGAAGAGCAAATGCCTAGCGATATTTTTCGATGGATTTTCCCTGGTTTAGCTCTAAAAATTTATTCATTTTGGTTTCTAAGAAACTGGGGGGAAAAAACCTCTTCCTTAAATAGACTTTAAGATTGTTCTAGGACTGGGTATTCTTGTCCAGATGGTTGGTGTCACAATGATTCCTCCATGCCACCTTGGCTGTTTCCACAATTTTTAGCCTGGCAAGAGCCATTTTGCCCTGCTCATTGTAGCCTGTGACATCAAAATACTCTTCCATAGCTTCCATCCATTTCTCCACAGCCTCGCCTAGGTTCTCCCCTTCTCCTTTGAAGGGTCCTGGGGCTGAGTTTTGTGAAGAGCCTTGTGAACGTCAGCGTCAAGCTCTTCTTCTTCAAAGAGAGGATATGGCTGATGGCCACGGTTTCCTCGCCTCATGATTCTGCCAAAAATGATATATTATTAAATTTTTATTTTGATATCGTCCCACGAGATCCTAATACTTAAGAGGTTTAGAAAATAATTTCTTAAACAAGATAAATGATCTTATTGGAGATCTATGACATATGTCCGGTAACAGATTTTACTTCATCAATTTGTCAATAAACAATCACTTATACAATAGGGAATTTTTCCACAAAACATTTCTTTATTTATATAAAAGTTGCAATACGTACATAGAGCAGCTCGACTCTAGAAGTCAAAATCTCCTCGGTTAACACATAAGATGACGGTACCAAGCTATAGACATGCCCTGATATAGATGTTCACTTACTGCCAAGGGAGCTACTATCTTCTCCTTAGGGATAAAACGACTAAGGAGTCTATAGATTTGGTAGAAAAGTCTAAAATTTAAAGGCATTGAGTGATATAAAATAACACCATGTATCACTTTCAGCTTCATCAGAATCATGGTCAATGAGAGATTTTACCTCAGCATCGCACGCTGGTCACAAGAGGCGTGGACATACTCACCTGCAGACCACTTATGCTACCGTCTCTCCGCCGCCGCTGGGTCAGGAAAATATAGATCCTCAAAATGACCTGTAAGAATAGCTCAGCTCGTTCAAGTTGTAGTAACAGCGGAAGAGATGAGATGCCCGAAGGCGAACGCAGTCATGTCTTATGATTGGGTGAGGTCAGGAACACCAAATAAGTGTGGAACTTCCATCTATAAAATCAAATTCTCTGATTAAAAATCTTCATTAATGAGGCTTAAGGAATGAAAATATAATATGTAAACGCTCTTTGTGAGTTTTTATTACAATTTTCTTATAAGAATTCATTTGTCCTTATTAGCTTTCAACAAAGCTCTAATACTAGCTGTGAGATCCATGCCCCCTCCGTGGTGACTCCTCTGAGGGTGTTGAGGGTAGAAACAGCATTAGCCTCTCGTGTGCGGCCCGGATCCACACTCCGCGCCTCGCCCTCCCCCAGATGTCCGAACAGGATACTAGCCCGACGGTTCCTCTGAAACCTGTTGAAATATACAAGTGAATAGGGTGTGTGTGCGGGGACAAGCCCTTGGTTAGAGGTTGTAAAAGAGAATCTGTAAATGTGAGAGAACCTGTGAAAAGTTGAGAAGAATCTACTGGGAGAGAATAAAGGGTAGCATGAGAAGATTTAGGAAGTGTGGAGATATTTAGGGAAGTGTGGAGATATTCTGGGAGAGGTGGAGAGAATCAAGCAAAAGAGGTGGAGTGAATCAAGGAGAAATCAGTGGGACTAGATGCTTAGATGTAAACACTATAAATTGAGGCATTGTCCTAATGAGAATTTGCTGGTTTTTGATTATCTATGCCTACATTAAGCTATTAGTTAATTACTCACTAATCACATCTTAATTATTTGCTAATCACTTTATTAATAATGTTGATTCTAGTATTTGATCCACCATAGCTCATCACATTGCTATAATTTTAACATGGTATTAGAGCCAAGCCTAGAATTCATCAAGTTTATGAGCCCATTATCTAGTTAATTAAGATTAGTAGATAATTAGAAAATAATCAATTTTTTAGTTATTTTCAAGAAGCTTTCTGTACCCCCAGTGAGTGGAGGAGCTCCCTCTCCTTGTAGGCTTAACCATTGCCCAAGCCCTTTTAGGGAATAATTCTAGACACAAGGGCCTACACACAGCCCAAAGGAATTGAAGGATTTTAGCGTAGAATGCCAATGGTAGCACGATTTCTAGGCATGTTTTTTTTGGAGAAAATCAGTGATTTCTACTTCATCAAATCAAATGGGTCTAATTCCTCTTAGCCCCGGGGGTTTTCAAGCATGCTCTACAAGCTGGTGAAGTCAGAATTTGATTTGATCAAGTCTACAGTGAGATCCAAGCTCTTCATCAAATCTGCAGGTGACTTTGGTAAAACAGAGATTAAGCATTCAATGTTTGGTCAAATCTTGTGTTTCTTGGCTTAATCCTCTACTAGACTAATTGCTATTGATGGCCTTGAAAGGATTTGAACTCATTTGAAGTCTAAGGCCCCAGATCTCGGCTCCCTGCATACTTTGTTTTTTGCACACAAAACAGAGGATTAATTTGCTAATCACTGATTAATTAATACTAATCACTATATTTTGGTGCAATTCAAGATTCAAATTAACCATTAGGTATGTGATACAGATCCCTATAACTTTAGATTGCAATTCGGAGTTGGTTTGATACTCCAACCATTCCGTACAAATTGGTTACCCTTGATTTAAATAATTTTTTGTAAAATTATGATAAATTTGTGGTAATCATCATTTTGCATCTAACCCTTGGTGAATGCCTGAAAATCACACTAAAATTCAAGATTATTCATAGCCAGAGTTGCTTTTGGAATGTGCATAAGAATGAATGCTATATGCATTATGTATTGGGCACATTACATCAGTGTAAAAATGGGATCAGACACTGTCCTTCTCCAGAATAAGGCAAGAGGTAAGACCTCCCGCATAGATTTGGGTTTGCATTGCATAATGACACAAGATAAACATCAAAAGCCCAAAAGAACTGTCAACAAAATGTTTAAACATGTTGCTCACATGGAGCAAGAACTGACAGCGGACAAGCTCATGCCCCAGCCACCATGAAAGAAGAAGAACACCTCTTTCCAAGAGGAAGATCCACACTGAGAAGAAGATCTAGAGGAAGAAGCATTGAAGGAAGACATGGACACGAGAAGAGAAGCTGCCACAACAAGAAGACTGAAAGAAGAGGAAGACATGGACATGTGGAGAGAAGCTGCCACGACAAGAAGACTGAAGACAAGAGAAGATGTGAGGCTCCAAAGAGTGAGGAGCCATGTGAAAATCTCTGAGAGAGAGATAGAGAGAGAGAGAGAAACCCCACAACCCAATGTAACCTGCCCCAACAAAGTAAAACCACCTCTGAGCCACCGGCGCGATGATGTAGGCCACGTGGTAGATGTATGTGTGAGCACTTTAGTTAAGGTCGCATGCACTTATAGTAGCCTTGGATACATAGAGAGAGAGAGAGTGTCAAGGACTATGAGTTTAGGGACTTGAGGCACTGGTCGTCGTGGACTATCAAGTAAGAGAGAAACTTGGAACAGGGTCCAGGTGTGCTAAGTTAACTTGAGGGGAGGTGTGCTAGACACTGGTCGCTCGCGGACTATCAAGTAAGAGGGAAACTTGGTATAGGGTCCAGGTGTGCTAGGAGCATTCACTTGAGGGGAGGTGTTGAAATATACAAGTGAATAGGGTGTGTGCAGCAATAAGCCCTTGGTTAGAGGCTATAAAAGAGAATCTGTAAATGTGAGAAAACCTGTGAAAAGGTGAGAAGAATCTACTGGGAGAGAATAAAGGGTAGCATGAGAAGATTTAGGAAGTGTGGAGATATTCTGGGAAGTGTGGAGATATTCTTGGAGAGATGGAGTGAATCAAGGATAAATCAGTGGGCTTAGATGCTTGGAGATATTCTTGGAGAGATGGAGTGAATCAAGGATAAATCAGTGGGCTTAGATGCTTGGATGTAAACACTATAAATTGAGGCATTGGCCTAATGAGAATTTGCTAGTTTTTGATTATCCATGCCTACATTAAGATATTAGTTAATTACTCACTAATCATGTCTTAATTATTTACTAATCACTTTGTTAATGATGTTGATTCTAGTATTTGATCCACCATAGCTCATCACATTGCTGTAATTTTAACAAAACCAAGCTCGGAAAAACTTCCCTCGCCCGGAAGGCACAGGCGATTCCGCCATGGAAAAATCTTCTAACGGGGGAATTAATCTAACGAGTAATAGTCTTAACTATTTAAACTGATCCGACCGAACCTGAAGTCACATGGTCAAATCAAAGAAGAGACTTGCACTTGTCCATAGAATCACCGCTTTTTTCCTCCTTTAATGAGGCACAGCCGTTATTTTCCTCCCACACAACAAGAATCTTCTCAGGACTTAATCTAACTAACGTAACTAATCGTATCTTAATTGTTTCGCAGGAATCCCCCGATCTAGCCTAACCCCAATAGGCCCATGAGTTAGCCAACCACCCACTGTATTGGTGGGATTCCTTTATAAAGATTTGGTTATGTTTTGCCCGGGTATCGAGGAAAAGAGTTCCCAGGCCCCCTAGCTGGCTTTCAAGCAAAATTTAAAGTAGGCATACCACGTACACACCCGATAAAAAATTGCGATTTATCACAGATTTGACTGTCTTTAAAACAATCCTTCAATGAAAATCATAATATTACTGATCATCATCCTCCAAAATTAAGAGTCCACTGTGTTACAAAATATGTCATCTAGACTCTTTTGTAGCTGGCCAACCAACGAGATCCAATATCAAAATTTGATTCACAAAAATCTTTCTTTTTAGTCCATCCGAATCTTCCTCGCGCACGCATGGGTGTCCTAGCAACCGCGAGCCCGTGCACATGACCTAGTCAGAACCCTCTAGGATCCTCCTTAGGTATCCCAGCACTTCACTCAGGGACCGCTTCGTTAGTCCTTGCCCATCGTACCGAAAGCGCATCATTTTAACCGTACCAAGGCTGGTCAAGACCTCGGCAGGCTTTGCCGCGAGCGACGTCTCTCGACAACTCCCCCGCCATCTGTTTTGCAACAAACCTTCTCTTAGTAAAACACATTCCAAATGCTTCCTCCAGCATTCTGGCGCGTAAAACAGTCCTTTAAATGAAAACAGAGGTTCTATGCAAGGAAAATTCTCAGTTTGAGATTGGTTCCACAAAACTCCTCTTTCCTTAACTCCCAATTTCATAACGAGATCCCTTGATCTCTCATCAAGGTAATCTACCCATCATTTGACTGATTGTCCAACTAGATTCTAAGTGATTTCGGTCAAAGGAAAACTAGTTTAATTCAACGGTGGTCTATCCTTTTTATTTAGGAACTGGAATTGGTCCACAAAGTTTTTGCTTGATTCACATCGAGAGATGGACAAGTAGGTTTACTCTCCGTCCCTCTCGTAGTCTAACCAAAATCATTCGGTTTAGTCCTAACAAGGATTTACTTCAGATAAACATATATTTTTGGTTAAATACCAATTTAGTGATTTAACCAACTAAAATATCTAAAGATATTCTTTCTACCACTTAATTTCTCAATCTTAATTCCCTAGGTAGAATTATGGTGAAAATTCATCTTCTGATACCAAAAATTAATTCAAATCTTTCTTTTCTTAAATATCATAAAAAAACTTCTTTCAACTAAATAACAATATCTATTTTTTTTGAATAAAGATGAAATCCCTCTTTTTCTCATTTAATGAGTGCAATCCAAATGTCATGGGAATTTCTCTTTTATTATAAATTAAATCTATCTGAAATTCCTCTTTTATCATAAATTAAATCTATCTAAAATTCCACTTTTATCATAAATTAAATCTATCTAAAATTCCTCTTTAAATTAAATAGAAATATTCAATATTCCAAATATACCAAGAACTCCTCTTTTTCCATTTAAATGATTGAATTCCAAATATGATGGGAATTCCTCTTTCATCATTTGAATTTATACTAAAATTTCTCTTAAAAATTAAATAAAAATATCCATTAGTCCAATATGACAAGAATTCCACTTTTTTCATTTAAATGATTGAATTGCAAATATGATGGGAATTCCTCTTTTATCATTAAAGTTTTTCTTATGCTTAAAAATAAATTTAATGAAAATTTCTCTTAAAATAAGATAAAAATGTCCATTAATCCAAATATGATAAGAATTCTACTTTTCCCATTTAAATGATTGAATTCCAAATATGATGGGAATTTCTCTTTCATCATTTAATTTTTTTCATGCATAAAAATAATTTATCTAAAATTATTCTTTAATTTGAAATAAAATATCCATTATTTTAATATTACAAATTTCTCTTTCTCCATTAGAATACATGGATCTCCATTATCATGGGAATTCCTCTTTTATCATAAAAATGAAATTACTAAAAATTTCTCTTTTTCAGTAATTAACTATTTATGCATAAACATTAAAAATCAAATTGCCATGGATATGATGAGAATTATTCATTTAACATACGATCACTAATCCTAGAATATGGTAGGAAGTCCTCTTTTTACATTATGCATAAAAATGATTTATATGTTAATTTTTAAAAATTTTACCATAGCTCCGCTGCTATTACTGATAATTTTCAATAATTTTTAAAAAGCATAAGACTTAGTAATACACTTATGATAGATTAACTATCAAATAGATCTAAATCTAATTTATGGATCTAAATCATAATTTTATCATAATTTATGTAACATAAAAGCATTAAAAAGCCATTTCTTTAGCCTCTAGCTTGACTAGCATAGATTTTGATTTTAGAATTGAGAATTGCTCGATGAGAAGCATCATTTGAATAGAGAATTGGTCATAGGAATGACTATTCTTTGGGGGAGAGAGAGATACACTTAAAAAACATCCTAAATTAAGCATAAATGTGAACTTCTTATGATTAATCATCAGAATTCATTAGAGATCTTCATTTGCATTGAAAAACCATTCATTGGAATACTTCTCAAGCTTGAAAGGGGTTGAGAAGTGAAAAACATTTAGAAGATAAAAGAAAAACCATAAAGTCACATCTTACCTCTTGTTTTGCTTACTTCTCTATTCTTAGGCGAGGCCCCCAACCAATCAGTTGGTTAGTATGTTGAGAGAAAAGCTCCAAGGAAGGTTGAAGAGAGAGAAGTTCCAATCTCTCCGAAATGTAGAGGATTTTTAGGGGATAATAGAAAATATGCTTATTCTAATGTAATATTGGCATGGTCTAGTTCACAGATGAGAATACAAAAGAATGAGGGTCTATTTATAGGTGAGGGAGGCCACTAACTAAGTCCAACTAAGTTCTAGAATTTTCTAGCTTCAATTTGGCTGAATTTGGACCAGCTTAGCTCTCTTTTTTTATCCAGTTTGATCCATGAGAGAGGAGAGAAAAAATATCTTAATATTTTTGAATTTAAAACTCATTCACATGTGTGAAATAGGTGCTTCCTTGAAGGCTCCCCCTCCTTACCAAGGTGTCAAAAATGAATCATTATACCAAAATATCTCATTTTTTAAGTAAAATCTCATAGTTTTTAACTAATAAACCTTGTACTCAGTCATCAACTCTTCATCTTATGTGGGAATTTACTCATTTTTGGATATTTTCTTTTATTCATTGGATTTATCTCATCCCAGCACTTGGATTAATTTTATTGGTCCATAGGAACCTTAATTGAATCATAATCCAAAAATTTTCAAAAAATCTTGACCCTTAGGCTAAGGTCTTTTAAATCATTTTAAATTGATTCCTAATGCACCTTGGAAAATTTATTTTGATTTTTTGTTTCAAGGAAATATATTTATGATATTTGTATAATTTATATATCCAAAAATATCTCAATATTGAATTACCACTCTCTAGAATTTTTCTTCTCTCTAGACAAAAACAAGGAGAAAAATATTTTCTTGTATTAAAAAACAGGGAATGATTACAGGGGATTGAAGTAGAGCCTATTCATTATTCAGGCTAAGGAGGAATCTTATATCCTCTCCCACTTGAAAAATGCAAGATGTCCTCATCTCGCAAAGTGGGGGTAATCTTTTGCCAACTCTTCTTCTTTCTCCCAAGTGGCATCTTCTAGAGGGAAGAACTTCCACTTGACTAAAAATTCTCTGAGGACTGCTCTTGAGAATCTTCTCCCGAACATCAAGGATTTCCTCAGGTTGGAGTACCATCTGACCTTGAGTTGAAGAGATCAATTATTCATCATCAAGCATGTGACTCGGGCGGCTAGGTACATATTTGTTAAGCAAACTGCCATGGAATACATTATGTACCTTGAGATAGGGAGGCAGAAGAAATTTGTAGGCTAGATCTCCCACTTTCTTTATAATAGCATATGGCCCACAGTATCTGGGAGAGAGATTCTTGTACTTCCCTAAGGATAAGGAACTTCTTTTTGGTGGTACTCAAATGAAGACCATGTCTGATTCTTCAAACTCTCTCTCTGATGTCTTTTTATCTGCATACTGCTTTTACCTATCTTGGACTGGCTTTGTATCTTTACGGATTGATTGCATTTGCTGGTCCATGTCATCAAGCATTTGTTTGGACATTTCAACTCTGATTAATGGGTCAGACCAAGTCAATGGTGTAAGGTAATCTTGCCCATACAAAGCTTTAAAAGGACTCATCCCAATGCTTTGATGATAAGAAGCGTTGTAAGCAAATTCGACCAGATGCAAATAGCTTAACCACTTCTTGGGTTCCCTGCCATGCAGCATGACCAAAGGATATCTTCTATTAGCTGATTCACTCTTTCAGTGTGGCCATCTGTTTTGGGGTGATAGGAGATCCAGGAAAGTTCCTACTGCTTCGAAGAATATAGTTTAGAATTTTGATGTGAATTTGGGATCTCTGTCACTTACTATCCTCCTGGGTAAGCCATGCAATCTGAAGATTTCTTTAGGGAAAACTCTAGTGACATCCACTACAGTGTATGTTTCTTTCACTAGTATCAGATGGGAAACTTTGGTTAGCCTATCAACTACCACAAAAATGGAGTTGTAACCTGATTGCACTAAAGGTAATCCAGTGACAAAGTCCATATTGATACATTCCCACTTCACATGTGGAATGTCTAGAGGCTATAGTTTCCCTGGCATGATGACTCTCTCTTCCTTCAGTCTCTGACACATTAAGCATTTACGCACATGATCAAGTACATCCTTTTTGAGTCATGGCCAGAAGAAGCTTTTCTTCATAGACATATAGGTTTTTATAAACCCTAGATGTCTAGCTATCAGCCTATCATGGGCTTCTCTCAAAATTCTTCCCTTCATTCCCTCATCATTGGGGATACATAGCCGATTATTATAATACATGCATCCTTCATCCAAAGAACTCGACTCATTTTCTGAGGAGTCTTTCTTTCTTGCATCAGAAGGGTAGCAATAGGGGCAAAGAATTTGTCCTGCATGATTTTCTCCTTTGCTTCAGTGTGATCAATAGATTTGACACCACTGTAATTGCAAGCAAGGAGGCTTTTCTGCTGAGCACATCTACCACCACATTTTCTTTCCCTGGTCGATACTTAATATCAAAATCAAATTCCTGCAGGGTTTGCATCCATCTCCGTTGACGCATGTTGAGATCCCTTTGGGTGAAGATCCACTTCAGACTTTGATGATCTGTCATCAAGGTGAACCTCTCTCCCAAAAGATAATGTCTCCACAACTTCATAGCATAAACTACTGAGAGTAACTCCAAGTCATGGATGGCATAATTTCTCTTGTGTTCTAAGTTTTCTAGATTCATAGGCCACTGCATGACCTTCTTGCATAAGAGCACCACCTAAGGCAAACCCACTGGCATTAGTAACTACCTCAAAGGGTTTGGTAAAATTTGGCAATTTAAGGACAGGGTTGGTTACTAAGGCTATCTTTAGTTTATCAAAGGCACTTTGACACATTGAGGTCCACTGAAGAAGTGTACTCTATACTCTTCTTGAGAGAAGGTTAGTTAAAGGGGATGCTATCTGAGCATACCTAGGTATAAAGATCCTATACCATCCGGTTAATTCTACGAATCTTCTGACTTCCTTTTCTGTCTTAGGTTCCAGCCATTCTATGACTACTTGGATGTTCCCATCCTTTGACACTATGAATCCTAAGTATTCCACCTGGTCAACAGAGAAAGAACATTTGCTCTTTTTTTTGCAAAGAGTTGATGTTTCCTTAGGATTTCTAGGACCTTATGCACCTGAACTTCATAATCTGCAGCACTCTTTGAGTATACCAAGATATCATCAAAGAAGACAAGAACAAAATCATCCAAGTATTCTCTGAGAATATATTACATAAGATAATTAAATGTTGCCACGACATTAGTCAATCCAAATAGCATGACTGTGAACTCATAATGCCCATAGCGAGTATTGAATGTTATCTTTGGGATGTCCTGCTCCTTGATTCTGATCTGGTAGTACCCGGATTTGAGATCTATCTTTGTGAACATCTGGGTCCCACTTAACCGATCCAGAAGTTCATCAATCCTAGGAATAGGATACTTATTCTTAATTGTTAATTGATTCAATACTATGTAGTCAATACAGAGTCTTAATGTTCCATCTTTCTTCTTTTGAAAGAGAACTGGCGCACCCCAAGGTGAGACACTAGGTCTGACAAATCCCTACTTTAACAGTTGTCTTAACTGCTCCTTAAGTTCTATGGCTTCAAGGACTGGCATTTTGTATGCACGTTGAGCCACTGGCTGAGCTTCGGGGGATAACTTGATCTCATGATCTACTTCGTGAGACGGAGGCATCTCAGTCAGCTCTTCAAGGAACATATCTACATACTCACTTAACCACTCTATATATATCCAAAAATATCTCAATATTGAATTACCACTCTCTAGAATTTTTCTTCTACAAGGAAAATAATATTTTCTTGTATTCAAAAATAGGAAATGATTATAGGGGATTGAAGTAGAGCCTATTCATTATTCAGGCTGAGGAGGAATCTTACACCACCTCCATTGTGTGTGGGGTGTGGTATCAATCACCTTTTTATAAGGATTATCCACTAAGACCAGGATCTTGTGGAAAGGCTCATGAAGCTAATCCCACTTGCTGAGAGTGTTAGAGATGGTTTCATTCGAGCAGTCCCTCCTCTCAACGCTGTGACCTGGCTACAAAGGTGGCAAAGGGCCGCAGCACATGCTATACAGCAAGCCACCAAGCTTGGGAAGGGAGAAAGCCGAGTAATTATCAAAAGCAGTCAGACTCCGACACAACAACTCATCCATGGACTTCTTCATCTGAAGAAGAAGATATGCTACGTGCCGTCAGCAGATCCAAAGAACCCATTGACACCCATCAACTACCCATGTGAGATTCCTCCCTCCAGCTTTTGAGGTGTACAGGTGTAAGAACCTCCCCTTTGATCTTATAATTATTCCCCTCTCTGAAATAAAAGAAAGATCCTGTTTTGCCCTGTTTTGGCTTGGAGAGAGAAAATGTCTAGAGGAAGGTAATCCAAAGTTGAGATATTTTTGGATATAAAAATCCTCCTAGTGTCTAAAATGGTTTCCCCTGAAACAAAAATTCAAAAAGAACTTTCCAACATGCAATTGGAATTAATTGAAAATAGGTATAAAGGACCTTAGCCTAAGGGTTTAAATTTTTTAAAAATTTTAGATTATGGTCCAATTAAGGTTCCTATGGGCCAATAGGATTAATCCAAGTGTGGGGAGGAGATAAATCCAATTTATAAAAGAAAAATACCCAAAAATGAGTAAATGCCCACATAAGATGAAGAGTTGACTGAGTACAAGGTTTATTAGTAAAAAACTATGAGATATTACTAAAAAAATAAGATATTTTGGGTATATTAATACATTTTTAACACCTTGGTAAGGAGAAGGGGGAACTTCAAGGAGGCGCCTATTTCACACATGTGGTGGAGTTTTTAACTCAAAAAAAATTATGATATTTTTATCTCTCCTCTCAAACCAAATCAAAAGGGAGCCAAACTAGGTCTAAATCTTGTCCAAACTCAGCCAAACTGAACCTGGAAAATTCTAGAACCTAGTTGGACTTGGTTGTTAGTTGGACTTGGTTGGAGGCCTCCCTCACCTATAAATAGATCCTTAGTCCTTTGTAAAAATATCTGTGAACTATACCATGCCAGTATTAAACTAAAATAATGCTATTTTCTATTATCCTCTAAAAATCCTCTACAATTTGGAGAGATTGGAGCTTCTCTCTCTCTTCAACCTTCTTTGGAGCCTTCCTCAACATACTAACCAATTGATTGGTTGGGGGCCTCTCCTAAGACTAAAGAATCAAGCAAAACAAGAGGTAAAGAGTGATTTTATGGTCTTTTTCTTAATCTTCTAAATATTTTTCACTTCTCAACCCCTCTCAAGCTTGAGAAGTATTCAATTGAATGGTTCTTCAATGCAAGTTAAGCTCTCTAATAAATTTTAGTGATTAATCATATAAAGTTTACATTTATGCTTAAATTAGAATGCTTTTATGTTTATCTCTCTCTCCCCCAAAGAATGGTCATTCCTATGACCAATTCTCTATTCAATTAGTGCTTCTCATGGAGAAATTCTCAATTCATAAATCAAACTCTGGGCTTGTAAAGCTAGAGGTTTAAGAATATGAATTTTATACTTATATGCTTGTAAAATATGATAATATTATGAGATAAATCCATAAATTGGATTTAAGGGTAAAAGATAGTTATACTATCATAATTACTATCATAATTATGATAGTTATACTATCATAATTACATTACTATCATAATTATGATAGTTATACTATCATAATTACATTACTATGTCTTATTCTTTTCATAAAAATTAAAAATTGCTAGTAACCGCAGAGCGGAGCTATGGCAAAACTTTTAAGAAATTGATACATAATTCATTCTTATGCATAACGTGAAAAGAGGACTTCCTACCATATTCTAGGATTGAATATCCTAGGCAAAAAGAATGGTTTTTGTCACATTCAATGGAAAACTAATTTTTGAGTTTATATGTAATTAAATAATTAATAAAGAAGAAAATTATGGTAATTATATTTAAACGATAAAAGATGAATTCTAGACATTTATAATTCAATCATTTAAATGGAAAAAGAGAAATTCCTAGCATATTGGAATTAATGGATATTTTATTCAAAGATAAATTTTAGATAAATTTATTTTATGCATAAGAAATATTTAAATGATAAAAGAGAAATTCCTATAACATTTGGAATTGAATCATTTAAATGGGAAAAGAGAAATTCCTTGCATATTGGAATTAATAGATATTTTATTTAAATTCAAAGATGAATTTTAGATAAATTTATTTTATGCATGAGAAATATTTAAATAATAAAAGAGAAATTTCAATGACATTTGGAATTCAATCGTTTAAATGGAAAAAGAGAAATTCCTAGCATATTGGAATTAATGGATATTTTATTTAAATTCAAAGATAAATTTTAGATAAATTTATTTTATGCATGAGAAATATTTGAATGATAAAAGAGGAATTCCTATGACATTTGTAATTCAATCATTTAAATGGGAAAAGAGAAATTCCTAGCATATTGGGATTAATGGATATTTTCTTTAAATTCAAAGATGAATTTTAGATACATTTATTTTATGTATGAGGAATATTTAAATGATAAAAGAGAAATTCCTATGAAATTTAGAATTCAATCATTTAAATGAGAAAAGAGAAATTCCTAGCATATTGAATTAATGGATATTTTATTTTATGAGAAATATTTGATGATAAAAGAGGAATTTCCATGACATTGGAATGAAAATAATTAAATGCAAAAAGGGGAATTCCCATGGTATTTGAGATCCAAGAAATTAAATGGGAAGAAGAGGAATTTTTAGTATAATTCAATTTATGATTATTTATCAAAAGTGGAAATATGGGTAGATTTGATTTTTGTAAATCCCATGAATTCTTTTATTCAAAAGAGGAATATTGAATATAACTCATTTGAGGAATTGAGAAGGAATATGGAAATAGTCGTCGAGAAAAAAAACCTTTATCTAGGCCAAGCAATTGGTAGAAATTTAAAAAAAGTCCCATTATCGGTATCAATCTAGAAAAAGCTACTAAATGGGAATAGCATGTGAATGGATGTGATAAGATGTGAATGGGATGTGAATGGAAGTGATAAGATGTAAATAGGATGCGATAAGATGTGAATGGATGTGATAAGATGTAAATGGGATACGATAAGATGTGAATGGATGTGATAGATGCGATAAGATGTGAATGGGATATGATAGGATGTGGTGTGATGAAAATGAATGAGGATGAGATGTGAAGTAAATGGATGTGGATGTGAATGATGAGATGAGAATGAGATAAGAGGATATGTGAAAGGATGAGATGGGAAGTAAATGGATGTGGATGTGTATGTGAAAGAATATGATGTAAATGGATGTGGATATGCATGTGAAAGAATGTGATGTAAATGGATGTGGATATGTATGTGAAAGAAGTGATATAAATGAATGTGGATGTGGATGTGAAAGGATGTGATGTGATACAAATGGATGTGAATGTGGATGTGCATGTGAAAGGATGTGATGTGCTACAAATGGATGTGAATGTGGATGTGGATGTGAAAGGATGTGATATGATGTAAATGGATGGGAATGTGGATGTGTATGTGAAAGGATGTGATGTGATGTAAATGGATGTGACTGTGGATAAGATGTGATGTGATGTAAAGGGAAGTGGATGTGAATGTGATGTGGATGTGGATGTGGATGCGGATGTGGATGTGGATGTGGATGAGATGTGATGTGATGAAAAGGGATGTGGATGTGAATGTGATGTGATGTTGATGTGGATAAGATGTGATGTGATGTGTCGTGAATATATGTGGATGTGAAGTGAAAGATGTGAATGTATGAATAGATGTGGGTAATCATACATGTGAATGATTGGATGGATGTGGATGAATGAGATAAGATGTGTATGAATGAGATATGATGTGGATGTGATATAATGTGGATGGGATGAATATGTGTGGATGTGATGTAATGTGGATGGGATGAATGAAATATGATGTGGATAGATGTGATGTAATGTAATGTGGATAGAATGTATGTGATGGGATGGTGATGAGAATGAATGTGATGGATATGAATGAATGTGATGTGATGGATGTAAATTGATGTGACGTAAATGGATGTGATGTAAATGAATGTGATGGACGTGAATGGATGTGATGTGATGTGATGGACATGAATGGATGGATGGGATGTGATGTGAATCCAATAGATGTGAATGAATGAGATGTGATGTGAAATGGATGTGATGTGAATCGGATAGATGTGATGTGAATTAGATGTGATGTGATATGATGTGGATTGGGGTAGATATGAATGGATGAGATGTGAATGAATGTGATGTGATGAGATGTGGATATGGGTATGCGAGTGGATGAGATGTGATGAGGATTAATGAGGAAAGATGTGATGAAATGGAAAATGATGTGGATATGGGTAGATGCGAGTGGATGAGATGCGATGAGGATTAATGAGGAAAGATGTGATGAAATGGAAAATGATGTGATTGGATGAGAATGGGAATACATATGAATTGGACGTGGATTAAATAAAGTGGACTGATGTAGAACAATGTGGAAAGACGAGAGTTCATTATAGAAACTGTATTTATGACCTGTTTTTAAATGATTGTTTTATGTCAATAATGCTGGGGAAGCATTTTGATCGTCTTGCGGATGAGGTCGTGGAGACCTAACTGATAAAGTTGCAACAATTGACGGAGAGTCAACGGAGCACGTCTCGCGTAGCAAGGTCGGCTGAGGTCTTGACCAGCCTTGGTTCGATTTAAATGGTGAGCTTCTGGTATGGTGGATGAGGAACCAAGGAAGCAGCCTATGAGTGAAGCGCTAGGTAACGTACGAAGGATCCTAGAGGGTGCTGACCATACGGTGCTCGGGCTCTGGGTCACCGAAGATACCCACATGTGCGTCGAGGAAGATATTGAAACAAGGAGTAAGAGTTGTTTTCTGAATTCGGGCATGGATCTGGTTGATCGAACTTACTGGTCCTCAACAAATGAGTCCATGGCTCCTTTATATGGATCTGTTGGTTGATCTTGCTGATCTTCAACGAAGATTCCATGTGGATTTTTATAAGTGAATATATTGCCGGGTAGTATGAGCTAGGAACTATCGAAAAGGCCCCTGAGTGGACAAGTGGTGAGCGTTCTGGTTACCAATGATGCCATAGGTACACCGATGAAGGAATGATTGGAAATTAGAATTCAACTGGATATTTTGGAGGATTATGATCAGTGATTCTATGGTTTCATTAAAAGATTGTTTTAAAGATAGCTGAATCTATGAAACATGCAATTTCATATTGGGTGTGTTAGTGGTGTGACTAGCTTGAAGTTTGCATGAAGTGCCGACTAGGGGGCCTAGGATTTCTTTTCCCAGGTACGCCGGACAAAACCTAACCAAATTCCTAATTGGATCCCATCACTACAGTGGTTGGGCAGTTAGCTAACCCATGGGACTGGATGGGGTGATGGATCCCTAAAATGAGACTCAATTCTGTTATGGTACGATAGATGAAGTAAATCCTGGATAGTAATTGTTCTATGGAAAAGAATCAATGGTTGTGCCTCTCAATGAGGAAAAAAGCATTAGTCTCTATGATCCAAGTGCAAGTTTCTTCCTTGATCTCACCAGGTGACTTACAAGCTCGGTCGGATTAGTTTGGTCAGTGATGACCTTGACTACGTTAGAGTAAAAATATCTTGGAGGAATCGCCCGTGCTTTCTAGTCGAGCGAAGTTTTTTCGGGTTCTGTTATTCAAGAACTGAGGGATTAGTCTCTTGTTTGTCGGATATCCGTGGGCAAGGCCCCGAGAGTGAGAGACCCTACCCCGCGCAAGAAGTGCTACTTCCACTGCTATCACTCCCAAATTCATTGCGCAGAGGGGGTAGGGATCTTTCAACCCAAAAGCTTATGAAATAGCCAAATCCTATGGAGGAAAAAGAAAGACTCATGGCCGCATAAGACTTAGTTCATGAGTGCCAAGATCACTTGGAAGTTAATCCTCCTACTGCCTAACTTGAACCATGCCCATCAGGCTCAAACCAGAGACCTGCGCGTGATGCTCAACATATTGTTTTGTGAGCTTCTAGACCAACCACTCCTGAAAGAGTTAATAGAAGTAGCAGCTACCCCCTAGCAAGGAGATAGGGTGGTGGAATATCTTAGGAACTTGGGAGATGAACATCATGGGGGAACCAATTCAGAAATCCCTGTTCCCATCCCATATACTTCAAAAAGCTTAAGACAAAGCAAACCCGACCTTTCTCAAAGGACACCCTCCATTCCAAGAGACATTGTAGGTCTCTCTTATTTCCTCTCTTCTTAGGTCCAAATCCCTATCGGTACCTTACTCCAAGGTAGACCAAGCCTATGGAATGACTTGAAAATTTGGATGGAGAGACGTCTCAGAGCAAGCATGCACGAAACCATGGATCCTGATAGCTCTGATGAATCTGAGGAAGAAGAATTCCACATACCTCTTAAGGTAAAAGGGAATCCTACCATTTGATTGAACATTTGATTGAACAAGCTTGGACAAAAATTTGAAGGTGATGAACTTAATGTAACTTTGTCTCGATAACCTTCGATGGCCACCAAGTTACTACGATCTTGGATGGGGGAGCCGAAGTGAGCATTGTAACCAAGCAATGGTGGGAGAAATGGGGAGCACCTGTGCCTTGGATAACACCCAATTGCTAGTTAAACTCACTGATGGAGCCATCGCTAGACCCATTGGTCTACTAAGGAATCTCAAAATTAAGATTCTAGGAACCACCTACCACCACACTTTTGTGGTGATGAATTTTGGATGTTAGCCAGTTTCATCTTGGTAGACCCTTCATGCAAGAATCCAAGATGATCCATGATTGGGATATCGACCACATCTATACTCAAAGAAAAGATCTTACCTTCAAGATCAATCTACGCACGTGGAAGGTACACCCCATGAGTGGGAGACCATTTGCAGAGGACTCAATCACAACTACACGAACTACTTAAGTCCATCTATGCTAGACATGCCATAAAACACTAGAAGACAAAATGGAGAGTGAGGATTGCACACCTCTTCCAGATCTGGAAGACTCTGAGAACTAGATGCATATCCTTGCTACCCTAGATATCTTGCCTAGAAAAACTGGTACAAGGTTTGCCCCACGATAGAGACGGGCAAGATCTTGCATCATTATACATGCTTAGTTCAGCATATCTGCCTAATCTAGCCACCCAAGAGCTTGAATAGGTTGTTTGAGCTAAGCCATCAAGGAGTACATGCTCCCATAAAACTCATAGGCCTAAGGGATTCCTTGGGCTAGAGAGGTACATCTTCCCAGACAACTCAAAATCCCATTGGTTGAAGTATGTGGGTGGTGTGGAAGCACATGAGAATTTCAATGAAATGTGGCAAAAAGAGTTTGCAAACAACTCTCTTTTGGTCCACACTATCGTCCCACAACCAGTTGACCCCATCCACCTCTAAACCAATCCATGAAAAGCTTTTTCGCTCCGCATGCAAGGCAGACAACAAAAAATTAGCACTTGTAGAAAAAGAAGCCAAAATGATAATTGACGAGGAAAGTGCTAAAGCCGAAGAAACAAGACCAGTGCCCAAGAACTTTAAGCCCTTCCAAATGGCTGACCGCTTTGTTCAATATGATTCGGCTCAAAGGTCTAATAGTGGGCAACCTGAGATCTCATATGACGGTCCAGCTAAGGTCAAGGAAGTAAACTTGGCAGGCCTGGGTGAAGACTCAAGGCCCATATTCGTTGCACAATACCTTTCAAAGGAAGAAGAGACCAAGCTCATTGCTCTCTTGACTTAATTCTAAGACTTCTTCTCTTATTAGAAGTACACGGATATGAAGGGTGTACCTCCAACACACCATTCACATGGTCAATGGAGCCATGCCGATCAAACAATGAGCCTATCCTATGATCCCTAAGTACTCCAAGATGGTCTGAGAGGAGATTGAAAGACTTATCCATGGAAGATTCATCTATAAAATTGAACATATGGACTGGGTATCACCAATTGTGATAGAGACCAAAAAGAATGGAAAAGTCAGAGTGTGTGTTGACCTCAAAAAGGTTAATTCCTCCACCATTAGGGACCACTATCCCCTCCTATTCACACAAAATATGTCTAGAAAAAGTAGCAAGAAAGGAAGCTTACAGCTTCCTAGATGGATTTTTAGGATACAACCAGGTGCTGATTGATCCCAAGGACCAGCACAAAACTACTTTTGCCACTGAATGGGGTACATACGCATATCGAGTCATGCCCTTCGGGTTGTCCAATGCCCCCAAAACCTTCCAACACCTAATGTGTACGGGTTACAAGGAATATCTTTGGAAGTTTCTTAAAGTCTTTATGGATGACCCTTGTGTCAATTCCTCTTGGAAGGAGCACCTAGTATGTCCGTGCAAACTGCTAGAAAGATGCAGGTTATATCGCATCTCGTTGAACCCTCTCAAATTTCAATTTTGGGTCTGATATGGTGTGATCTTGGGACACATTTTCTCCAGGCATAAAATTTCACTTGATGACAACAAAGTGCATCTCATTCTTGAGCTGCCCCCCCCACAAACTTCAAAGGTGTCCAACGCTTCATGGGACATGTTGACTATTATCGACGATTCATTTTTATGTACGCTGTATATGCTAGACCCCTTTATGGACTCCTCATTGTTTTTGAGTGGATAGAAGAATGCCAAAGGGTCTACACCACACTCAAAAAGGCCTTGGCAAGTGATCCAATCCTCAAATCCCCCAACTGGGATCTCATTTTCTATGTCCACATTGATGCCTTGGCATTTGCAAGTGCTAGCCCAACCAGGCGAACATAAGATGGACTTCCCCATCAATTTTTCTAGCCCACCAACTCAACAAAGCTGAGAGGAATTATACCACAACTGAGAGAAAGGGATTAGAGATAGTTTACATGGTTAAGAAGCTCCACCATTATCTTTTGGTGACCAAGTTCATTTTCTTCGTAGAACATTAAGCCCTCTTGCACCTAGTAAATAAGCCCTGTATGACAGGCAAAATCACTAGGTGGTTGCTTATTTTTCTTGAGTTCAACTTCACCGGTAAGGAAAGGCTCACATCATGTTCTTGCAGACCACATGCCAAGGATTCCCAATGGTGGATAGCCAGTGGGAGTAGACAACAATATACTAGATGCTGCTCTGTTCCAACTTTGCTTAATTCCTAAATAGGGTGATGACTCACTTCTTACCTAATGGCTTACCAATTGACCCCCTCCTCGACAAGGACCATGCCCATCGCTTAATCAAGAAGGCAACCCCTGTACCAGCTTATCGTGGGTCAACTCTACAAGCAGAGGGCAAAGACAAAATCTTACGACGTTGTGTTCGAGAAGACGAGTATGTCTTCATCCTTGAACAAGCTCACTTTGCCTGTACTGCCGGGCACTTTGCAGTAGATATCACTCCTTGTAAGGTTCTTAGAGGAGCTGGGTTATAGTGGCCCACTTTAATGGCTGACGTTGTTGAGTATGTCAAACAATGTGATGAATGCCAGCGGGTAGAAATTCCTCATTTTAAGGATCACATTCCCCTAGACCCCATCATGTCTTTACAACCTTTCAAGAAGTGGGGCATAGATTTTGTTGGACCCATCAGTCTAGCAGCCAAATACACTCAAGCCAGATATATAATTGCTGCTACTACGGACTACTACACCAAGTGGTAGAAGCTTGCGTAACCCGCGAGGTTGATGTATGATCAAAATTTCTCTATGAGTCTATGATCACACGCTTTGGTTTCCTTCTTGAGCTTGTCAGTGATGGAACACATTTCATCAATGAGGTAAGCAAATTCCACTTGCAAGAGTTCCTTGTCACCCACCATAGGAAGTCCTCCCCCTACTATCCTCAAGTGAATGGCCAAGCCGAAAGTACAAACAAAACCCTATGTGCCATCCTCACCAAAACAGTGGAGGCCAATCGCAATGATTGGGAATAGAAGTTGCCAGCTGCACTTTGGGATTATAGAACTTCTTACAATGCAGAAAACCAACACTTCCCCTTTTAGTTTAACCTATGGTAATGAAGCGGTCATGCCCATGGAGTTCTTAGTCCCAAGTCTATGTGTCGCAGTGCATGAAAAACTCACCAAAAATGCACTAAGCTGTTGCCTCTTTGAGTTTGAAATGCTTGATGAAACTTGCCTCTTTGTAGTCTATAGCATGATTGTAGAGAAGCTAAAGCGTAAACACTGGTTTGATGACCAGCTCAAGGACAAACAGATGAATGAGGGCAACATGGTCCTCTTATTCAGCATAAAAACACATAAGAAAAAGCTTAAGCTCCGAGGTTTAAGACCTTTCCTAGTCTTTGAGATCACACCACAAGGCGCTGTGTGCTTTAAAACACTTGATGGTGTTGAGATGACTGGTACTTTAATGGTAGCAAACTTAAATGCTACTACGGACCTCTCACAAAGGCCACCTTAAAAGCCATCCATGATAAAAAAACAAAGAAAGAAAGACCATGAGATGACTGGTACTTTAATGGTAGCAAACTTAAACGCTACTACGGACCTCTCACAAAGGCCACCTTAAAAGCCATCCATGATAAAAAACAAAGAAAGAAAGACCATGAGGATTGTGAGATCCTTGCCCTCTCCGTGCATCGAACTCTAGGGTGCTGGTAGCAGAAGTAGCAACCTCACGTGCAGGGCAGAGCTTCCCTCTCGGGGCCTCGCCCACAAATGTCCGGACAAGAGACTAATCCCTCGGTTCTTCCAAAACCGAACCTAGAAAAAATTCCCTCGCCCAGAAAGCATAGACGATTCCTCCATAAAAATCTTCTAACGTAGTCAAGAGCCTTAACTATCCTTTGTATTTTGACCGAAGCCGCGGGTCACATGGCCGAATCAAAGGAGAAACTTGCACTTGGTTCATAGAGACCAACGCTTTTTTTCCCATCAAATGAGACACAGCTTGATTCTTTTCATATAACAAGGATTATCCTATGACTTACTTCAAATATCGTAACTTGAACAAAATTGAATTTTATTATAGGAATCCATCAATCCAGCCCAATCCCATGGGTTAGCCAACCGCCCAACCATTGTATTGATAGGATCCATTATAAAAATTTGGTTATGTTTTGCCCCGGGTACCAGGGAAAAGAGTTCCCAGGTCCCCTAGCCGGCACTCATGCAAAATGTAAATAGACACACCACTTACGCACCTGATATGAAATTGTCTTTTCTTAGACTCAACTATCTCCAAAACAGTATTGCAATAAAACCATAGAGTCTCCATCATAATCCTCAGTATTCCAGTTCCAAGTCCAATTTCCAATCATTCTTTCCTCGACGTACCTATGGCATCATTGGCAACGAGCATGCTCACCACCTGCTCACTCACAGGCCTTTTCAAAAGTTCCTAGCCCATAGTATCTAAGAATATAATCACATAAAATCCATATGAACTCTCAGTTAAAGATCAGCTACATCAACCCCAACAAGATCCATGTAAAAGAGCCATAAACTCATCCATTGAAGACCAACAAGGCCAAACAACCAGACCCATGCCCATGTTCAGAAAACAAACTTCAACTCATTTTTTTCCCCGTCGCACGCATGGGTATGGGACCTAGAGCCCGAGCACCATATGGTCAACACCCTCTAGGCTCCTTCGCAAGTCACCTAGCACTTCACTCATAGGCCGCTTCCTTGGTCCCTCATCCACTCGAAGCTCACTATTTTAATCAAACCGAGGCTGGTCAAGACCTCAACTGATCTTACCACACGAGACGTCCTTCTTTTACTCTTCGTCAACTATTGCAACATTTCCACTTAGGTCCCCATGACCTCATTTTATAAGATAGTCAAAATGCTTCCCCCAGCATTCTTGATGTAAAACAATCCTTAAAAAATAGGTTTCACATACAAATACAATTTCCAAGAGAAATTCCCATCTTTTCACATCCTTCGACATCATTACTCATCATTCACATCATTCCTCATTGTTTCTTATCATTCTACATCATTTCTCATCATTCCATACCATTCCACATCAATTCACATCCATTCACATCATCCCACATCCATTCACATCATCCCACATCATTCCTTCATTCATTCACATCATCCCACATCATTTCCACATTTGTTCACATCATAATACATCATTTCCACATTCATTCGCATCATCATAAATCATGACCACATTCATTCACATCATTCCCACATTATTCACATCATCCCGCATAATTCCCCTGTGAGACCCCCACCCCCTCCGCGCGACCTCCTCCGGGGTGATGGTAGCGGAAGCAACAGCTTCTCAAGCGGGGCAAGGATTCCCACTCGGGGCCTCACCCGCAGATGTTCGAACAAGAGACTAGTCTGGTGGTTCCTCCGAAATCGAGCCCGAAAAAACTTCCCTCGCCCGGAAGGCACGGGCTATTCCGACAAGAAAATAATCTAATGGGAGATTTATCTAACGGGTCAAGGCCTTAACTATCCAATCTGATTCAACCGAACCCGTAGGTCACATAGCTAGATCAAGGAGGGAAGAGACTTGCACTTGGTTCATAGAATCACCGCTTTTTTTTCCCCTTAAGCGAGGCACAGCCGTCGCTGATTCTTTCCCACAGAACAAGAATCTTCTAGGAATTATTCTAACTAGCGTAACTTGACGTATCTGACTCTATCGTAGGAATCCACCGATCCAACCTAGGGTTAGCCAACCGCCCAACCGTTGTATTGGTGGGATCACTTTATATAAAAATTTGGTTATGTGTTGTCCCGGGTACCAAGGAAAAGAGTTCCCAGGCTCCCTAGTCGGCGCTTCAAGCAAAATTCAAGGTAGTCACACCACTTACACACCCAATATAAAATTTTCTTTTTTATAGATTCACCTGTCTGTAAAGAAATCTTTTAATGAAACCATAGTATTACTGATCATAATCCTCCAAAATATCTAGTCCATTGTTTTACAAAAATATCATCTAACTCTCCGTTGAAGACCAGCTAGCCAACCAAACGAGATCCAATCTTAACTTCCAGTTCACATAGATAAGTCCTTTCAAGTCCAACCATATCTTCCTCGACATACGCATGGGTGACCTAGCAACTGCGAGCCCATGCATCACCTGGTCAAAACCCTCTAGGATCCTACTTAGGTGTCCTAGCACTTCACTTAGGGACCGCTTCATCGGTCCTCGCCCATTGTACTAGAAGTGCACCATTTCAACCATACCGAGGCTAGTCAAGACCTCGATAGGCTTTTCCACGCAAGCGACATCCTTTGAGGACTCCCCGCCAGCTATTGCAATGAATCTCTCATAATACATGCATCCTTCGTCCATTTTGTACCCAAGAACTCGACTCATTTCCTGAGGAGTCTTGCTTTCCTACATGAGTAGGGTAGCATGGGGGCAAAGAATCTGTCTTGCATGATTTTCTCTCTTCCTTCACTGATCAATGGATTTGACACCAATGTAATTGTAAGCAAGGAGGCTTTCCTACCGAGCGCATCGGCTACCACGTTTTCTTTCCCTGGCCAGTACTTTATCTCAAAGTCAAATTCCTGCAGGGTGTGCATCCACCTTCTTTGATGCAGGTTGAGATCCCTTTGGGTGAAGATCCACTTCAGACTTTGATGATCTGTCATCATCAAGGTAAATCTCTATCCCAAGAGATAATGTCTCCCCACAACTTTAGAGCATAAACTACTGAGAGTAACTCCAAGTCATGAACGGCATAATTTCTCTCATGCATTCTGAGCTTTCTGGATTCATAGGCCACTGCATGACCTTCCTGTATAAGTGCACCACCTAGGGCCAATGGCATCTATCACTACCTCAAAGGGTAAGGAAAAATTTGGCAATTTTAGGACAAGGTTGGTTTTACTAAAGCTATTTTCAGCTTGTCATTCATACACATCCACATCCATCCTTCACATACATCCACGTCTATACTTATCACATACATCCACATCCATTCTTTAACATACATCCACTTCTATTCTTCACATACATCCACATCCATTCTTTAACATACATCCACTTCTACTCTTCACATACATCCACATCCATCCATCCATTCATTCCCATCTATCAGATTCACATTACTTCTCATCAAATCTATTCACCTCACATTTTCGTCACTTCTATTCTCATCTCATCTATCCATCCATTCATTCTCATCTATTTGATTCATATCACAAATCATCACATCCATTCTTAGAATGCAAGAGAATCCTTATTTTTTATATAAAGATTCTTTACACATCTATTTATGCCTAGTTTTAATTTTAAGGAGAATAACACTTTCGAAATAAAAATAAATCTTTTTATGCATCTTTCTATGCATAAATTCAATTTTAATGAGAATCACTCTTTTGAAATTAAAAATAAATTTCTTTATGCGTCTTTCTATGCATAAATTCAATTTTAATGAGAATCACTCTTTTGAAATAAAAATAAATTTTTTTATGCATCATTCTATGCATAAAATCAAAATTGATGAGAATAACTCTTTTGAAATAAAAAAAATTTCTTTATGCACCTTTCCATGCATAAAATCAAAATTGATGAGAATAACTCTTTTGAAATAAAAATAAATTTCTTTATGCACCTTTCCATGCATAAAATCAAAATTGATGAGAATAACTCTTTTGAAATAAAAATAAATTCTTTATGCACCTTTCTGTGCATAAAATCGAAATTGATGAGAATAACTCTTTTTAAATAAAAATAAATTTCTTTATGCACCTTTCTGTGCATAAAATCAAAATTGATGAGAATAACTCTTTTGAAATAAAAATCAATTCTTTATGCACCTTTCTATGCATAAAATCAAATTAACACTTCTAGGATACACAATTGGTGGGGAATACTCTTTTTGAATAATAAAAGATAAAACTTAATTCACCAATTTTTAGAAAATTTTGCCATAACCTCCTTTGTATGGCTGACCATTTTTTAAATTTTCCTATCTTAAAATTACTTAAAAATATTCCCAAATGGTTTTAAGCACTCTAAACTAATCAATTTCACTTTTAAAAAAGAAACACTATGAAAAGTTTAATTCCAACAATTAGATTACTTATCTAGGATAGAGAAGGGCTGAATTTAAGAATGAGAGAGGGGGAAAGCCTTTCAAGCAAGGCATAGCATCAGATTATCATTTAAAGATAACAAAAATTAGAAAACCATTAAAAGAATAAAGAAAAAGTAAGATTTCTAACTTGCATAAGTTTCTGAGAGCTTTCCTTTGGCTTGATGGTTTGAGGGATCTACTCTTGTTTGCAACAAGAGTGGCCACCAATTCTTTAGAAGAGGGAAAGGTCAAAAACTAATGAATTATTAAGAAATTCATAGTTCTTGGCTCTGGGGTGGAGCAGAGTAACAGTGTATAAAACACTATTCAGCTTCAACAAAGGGGGAGGCTTCTATTTAAAGGAAAAAGTGAGCTTCTAACCAAGCAAACTGGTTCTAGAATTTTCCAAATCAGTTTGGTCAATTTTGACCATTTTCAGGAGGTCAATTTAGCTTACTTTTTGGAACTAGACTTGAATTAGGAGAGAGGAGAGATAAAATATCTCAATTTTTGATAATTTTAAACTCTACCACACATGTGAATTAGGCGCCTCCTTCATGAGGGGCGGAATTCCCATTGTGAGGTGTCAAAAATCCATTTTTTTAGTAATTCCTTTGGTCCTTAGTCCACTCTTCATCTTATGTGAGTATTTACTCATTTTTGGGGGGATTTTCTTTATTTCTTCTATTTATCTTCTTCACACATTTGGATGAATCTAATTGGCCCCTCAAAACCTTAATTTAAAATTTTTTGAAAATCTGGACCCCTAGGATAAGGCCTCTTGAACATATTATACTTGATTTCTAATGAACCTTTTGAGAATCTTTTTGAACTTCTATTTTTCAGGGAAACTTATTTTAATAAGAAGAGATATTTTTCCATCCAAAAAATATTCAAAATCTGAATAACCTCTCTCTAGAACATTTTCTCTCTCTAGGCCAAAACAGGCAGAAACAAGATCTTTTATATTTCTGAAGAGGGGATTGATTAAAACTGGACATCCTGAGAGGCTGGGGAGGAATCTTACAGACTAAGCTGGGGAGGAATCTTACAGGCTAAGCTGGCACTCTTTTGGGGTTGCCCTGGTTTTGGCGAGGGGGACCGTGATTGGATTGATACGAAGGAGTCGGTCTCTGAACTCTGGCACCTTGGCTTCCTTGGCCCATAGAAGGAGTTGGGAAATCCTTGAATTGGTGCCCAAATCCTTGATAACCAAAACACCTATTTTTGCTTCAAAGCTCTTCCCTCTGCATTCTAGAAAGAGCCGGAGTTCCCGGAAAAGAGCTTCGAGAAAAAGGTCTTCCTTGATTTTTGCAATTCAAAGTATTCTTCCATTGCTTCGATCCACTTCTCCACAGCCTCGCCCAAGTTCTCCCCTTTGCCCTTGAAGGGACCTGGCTGAGTTCTGTGAAGGGCTTTGCGAACATTGGGGTCAAGCTCTTCCTCATATGTGAGAGAATCTGGATGTCGGCCACGGTTCGTGCGTCTCATGATTCTACCAAAAATGATACATCATTAAATTTCTATTTGATTTCGTCATCGAGATCCTAAGACTTAAGAGGTTTGAAAATAATTACTTAAACAAGATAATCGATCTTATTAGAGATCTACAATATACATCCGAGGGATAGATCTTATTTGTTCAACTCGCCATCTAATAGACAAATCACTTATATAACTGGAAATTTTCCACAAAACATTTCTTTATTTATATAAAGTTTACAATATATGTACATTTAGCATCCTGGCTCTAGAAAGTCAAAACCTCCGCAGGGAAACGCATGAGACGATGATACTGGGCTACAGACATGCCACGGTACAATTGTTCCCTTACTGCTAGGGGTGCTACAATCTTTCTTCTCGGAATAAAATAGCTAAGAAGTCTATAAATATGGCAAGAAAGCCTAAAATTAGGAGGCGTGGGGCGATACAGGATCACACCGTGAACCACCTTTAGCTTTAAGAGGATCATGGTGTCCAAAGAGATATTCTCCCTCAGCATCAAGTGCTGGCGCAAGAGGCATGGACATACTGCCCTGCATACCACTTATGTTGACATCTCTGTGCTGGGTCACAAAAATATAATTCCTCAAAATGATTTGCGAGCCTTGCTCTGCTCCTTCGAGATGGCAGTCATATCCTGAGATGGAGTGAGATCCGGAATACCAGATAAACATGGACTATCCATCTATAAAATCCAATTCATTGATTAAAAGTCTTCAATTAATAAAGCTTAAGGAATGAAAAAACAATACGTAATGCTCTTTTTGAGTTTTTTTTTATAAATCTCTAATAAAATTCATTTTTCCTTCTTAAGCCTTCATATGACCCCCAGCCCCCTCGCGCGGCCTCCTTCGGGGCACTGGTAGAGCAGAAGTAGTAGCCTCTCACGCGGGGTAAGGCTTCCCACTCTGGGCCTCACACTGATTCTTTCCCATAGAACAAGAATCTTCTAGGGAATTATTCTAACTAGCGTAACTTGACGTATCTGATTATATCGCAGGAATCCACCGATCGAACCTCAACCGGACCATGGGTAAGCCAACTGTCCAACCACTATATTGGTGGAATTCCTTTGTATAAAAATTTGGTTATGTTTTTTCCCGGGTACCAAGGAAAAGAGTTCCCAAGCCCCCTTTTAATGAAACCATAGTATTATTGATCATAATCCTCCAAAATATCCAGTCCATTGTTTTACAAAAATGTCATCCGGACTCTCCGTTGAAGACCAGCTAGTCAAACAACGAGATCCAATCTTAAATTCCAATTCACATAGATAATTCCTTTCCAGTTCATCCATATCTTCCTCGATATACGCATGGGTGTCCAAACAACTATGAGCCTATGCATCACCTCGTCAGAACCCTCTAGGATCCTACTTAGGTGTCCTAGCGCTTCACTCAGGGACCGCTTCATCGGTCCTTGCCCATCGTACTGGAAGCGCACCATTTTAACCATACACCGAGGCTGGTCAAGATCTTGATAGGCTTTGCCGCGAGCAACATCCTTTTACGACACCCCACCAACTATTGCAATGAATCTCTCCTTAGTTAAACATAAGCCAAATGCTTCCTCCAGCATTTTGGCGTAAAACAGTCCTTTTCAAAAACAGAGTTTCTATGCAAGTAAGAATTTTTCCATTTTGAGTTTGATTTCACAAAACCCTTTTTCTCGAAAACACGACTTTTGTAATGAAAATCACGAATCTCATGTCAGGGTAATCCACCCCCATCAATTTCAATGAATTTCTAGTTCATTTCTCGATGATATTGGGTCTAGGAAAACTTCTCTAATTAGGCCAATAGTCTATTCTTCTCGACGAAGATTTGAAATTGATCATATCACGAGGTTTTGCTCGATTCAAATTCGAGAGATGGGCAAGTAATTTACTGGCCCACCATTCTCATGGTTGTGGTCTAACTAAAAATTATTCGGTTTACTTCTAACTTTGATTCCCAAGGATTTTTCTTCTAATTAACTGATAAGTTAACGGTGACTTCCAACCGTAATAAGGGAAGATCCAATTTTATAAAAATTCATTCTTTTTTTACCACAATAGATATAAAAATAGTTCTATTAAAAAATAATGAAATTTTACAAAAATAACTCTTTTTCCAATACTCCATTTGTGAATCTGCATACATTAATTTATTCGTATAAAAATATCTTAAACAATTCTTTTCATCAAATTGATCTTCAACATTAATATTCCATAATTTTCTACATGAAGTCATGGTGAAAACTTCTCTTTTACATCTAAATTAATTTATGCATTTTTATACTTAAAATAAAATAAAAATTTATCTTTTAAATAAATAAAAATATCCATAATTTGGAATATGCCAAAAATTTCTCTTTTAGCATTTAAATGTTTGCATCTAGAATATCATGGGAATTCCTCTTTCTACATCTAAAATTTTATGCATGAAAAAAATATATCAAAAATTTCTCTTTTCTCTTAATTAAATAATTATGCATAAATATAAAAAAGTATTTTCCATAAATATGATAAAAATCATTCTTTTAGCATAAATATCTAAATCTATAATATGATTGGAATTCCTCTTTTAGCTTTATTAAGATTATGCATAAAAATAAGATTTATATTTTTTTCTAAAAAATTTACCATAGCTTGCAATTACTGAGAATATTCAATTTTCTCTTTTAAAATGAATACTTGTAATGAAAATATGATAAAAACTCCTCTTTTAGAGTAAAATTAAATTATGCATACATAGCATAATTATAACCATAATTATAGGCATTATGATGATTAATTCTCTTGATTAAACTAAAATAACCATTCCTCATTTCTAAAAATGTGAGCATAACCCTTTTTCAATTTGTGATGAGGTAATATGATTTTTTTTATCGTGAACAATTTTAAAAGAATTTATCATCTTGTTTTCTAGATTAAAAATCATAAAAATAACTAATCTCTTTCTCTAGCTTATCAAGCTTAGAGTTTGAGTTAAGATAAAGAGATTATCATTAAGAATCGTCCTTCTACCAAGGATCTAGCCATAAGAATGACTAATCTTTTCAAAATAGATATTTTTTGAAAGAAAATATTATAATTAAGCATAGAGATTAACCTTAATCTAATTAGACATTATGAATCTTTGGAAAGCTTGAATTGAAGAAAAAACCATTGCTTTGAAAGCTTCTCAAGCTTTAGAGGGGTTGAGAAGAAGAAAATCATTGAGAGAATTGAAAAAAAAACCATTAAATTAGGTTTACTACCTTTGAATTTGGCTTGATTCTTTGGCTAGAAGTGAAGCCCCCAAGCAAGTTCTTGGCCACCAAGAGGGGGAGGGTAATCTCCAAGAGAGGATGGAGAATCAGAGAAGCTCCAAATCTCCCAAGAGAAGACACAAATTAGAGGGATAATAGAAATATACTAATTTAGAGATAATATTGGCATGGTATTGCAAAATACAAAGGAATGAGGGTCTATTTATAGGTGAAGGAGGCTACTAACCAAGTCCAACTGGGTTATAGAGCCTTTGAGCTTCAGTTTAACCCAATTTGGACAAGATTTGGATCAGTTTAGCTCCCTTTTTGATCTAGTTTGCACCAGAAGAGAGGAGAGATGAAATATCTTGATTTTTTTGAATTAAAAAAGCTAGAGAATGATGATAAAAAAGGATCCTACCTGATGGGGATCTCCCTCCTTTTATTGAGGTGTCAAAAATTCATCATTTTACCAAAATATCCTAATTTTTAACTAATAAACCTTAGTTTTTAACTAATAAACCTTGTACTTAGTCAACTCTTCATCTTATGTGAGCATTTACTCATTTTTGGGATATTTTCTTTTATTCTTTGCATTTTTGTCATCCCACCATTTGGATTAATCCTATTGGTCCATTGAAACCTTATTTAGACCTTAATCCAAAAATTTCTGAAAATGTGGATCCTTAGGCTAAGGCCTTTAATACACATATTTAATTAATTCTTAAAGCACATTGGGAAATTTTTTTTGAACTTCTGTTTCAGGGGAATTCATCTTAGATATTAGGAGAAACTTTGTATCTAAAAATATCTCCATTATGAATTACCTCTCTCTAGAATATTTTCTCTCTAAGCCAAAACAAGGGAAAACAATATTTTCTTGCATTCTAAAATAGTGGATGATTATAGGGGATTGAGGTGAGAGCTTATACATCTTTTAGGGTTGAGGAGGAATCTTACATTCCCACATTCATTCACATCATCCTACATCATTTCCACATTCATTCACATCGTCCCCCCTCTTCATTTCCACATCAATCCACACATTCCATGTCAATTCACACATTCCACATCAATTCACACATTCCCTAGGTTAAAAGTATAGTTACTCTACTTTTTATACTGACACAACTTTCTAAGTCTCGGCCATTACTTGGCTCAGTCACAAAGGTAACTTTTTTCCCAACTCAATTCAGTTAAATTTCGTTCTCTTATGGACCCTCGGTCTTTTCAAGAATTCCAGATTTCTTTCCTTGGGAATCTAGGAATAAGTCAATCACACAAGTATTCATATTCATCCAACTAATAAGCGTGTTTCTGGTCTTTTTTTGGGAAACCCTTTTCCTGTTCAGAATGTACCCCAAGATTCTATTTTTTGAGAATTTAGACATATACTTCAAAATTCCAAAAGTTAATTATATTCGTGATTTCTCTTCTGATTAAAATTTTATCCATGACTTCATGATGCATTCCCATGAATATTTTCTCATTCTTATCTCAATTTTTTCAAAATAGAATATACTCAATATTCTTCTTTTTTAATAAAAGATTTATGCATATGATCTCATGGGATTTACAAATCAATTATACCCATATTTCCTCTTTCAACTTAAACACTAATTCATTTTTTATCTTCATGAATCATTTCCATAATTCTCATAAATTGAATGAATCTAGAAATTTGTGCATAACCTTCTTTATTTTCAGGCAAATGAATAATGCTCAAAACTCCTCTTTTAGCATAAAATTTATTATGCATAAATTCATTCTCTAATGATACAAATTTTCCATAACTTTCCCAGATTTTTTAAGAAATGATAATACTCAAAATTCCACTTTTGATATAAAAGTTCTTTATGCATAAATTCCATTTTCTAATGATAAAGATTTTTCCATAACTTCCCCATATTTTCTATGAAATGAGAATGCTTAAAATTTCACTTTTAGCATAAAAATTAATTATGCAAAAAAATTATTTTTTAATAATTAAAATTATGCCAAAGTTTCCCCGCATTTTCTATGAAATAATAATACTCAAAGTTCCTCTTTTAGAATAAAAATTATTTATGCATAAACCTTTATTTTCTACTAAAATTTTTTTGCCATAACTTCCCTGGATTTTCTTTGAATTAAAAATGGTTTAAATAACACTTTTAAAGTAAAAGTTAATTTATTCATAAACCTAAGTTTAAACATAAACATAATTACTTTTAAGCACCTTATTTATTTAGAAAAAATACCCAATTATGACTTTCATATGAAAATAATTATAAGAATGTTAGCCCAAGCTCTCTTTCACTTTAGAATGAATAAATATGGATTTTCCTAACATAAAACAAGCATAAATGAACTAATCCTCATTTTAATTAGATTAAAAATCATAAAAATGCTTAATCTCTATCTCTAGCTTGTTAGGCCTAGAGGTTTGGTTAAGAAAATAAGATTAGGACTAAGATCTATCCTTCCAAGGAAGGATTAATCCATAAAGGTGAGTATTCTTACAAAAAGAAAGATTTACAAATCAGAACATTACTTTTAAGCATAAAAGATTAGCATTAATCCATTTTAACAATATGATCAATAAAAACATGGTTTTAAAGAAGAAACCATAGATTAAATTGCTTCCCAAGTATTAGGGAGGTTGGGAAGAAGATTACCATTTAGAAGAGAGAAAAACACCATTGTTTAGGCTTAACCTTGGTTTTTGGCTTAATTCTTTAGGGAAATGTGAAGCCCTCAAAGAGGAAGCTTGACCACCAAGTGAAAGAGGGTAATCTCCAAGATAAGAAGAGCATTAGTGAAGCCCTAAAGCTTCACAATGGAGAGGCAAGGTTGAGAAATAATAGAAAAATACTAAACTAAAAATTACACTAGTATAGAGTTACTCCAATATCAAAATGCAAAGGAATGGGGATCTATTTATAGGAGAGGTAGGCCACCAACCAAGTCCAAATAGAATCTAGAGGCTTCCAGCTCCAGTTTGATCCATTTTGGACAAGTTTTAAACTAGTTTGGCTCACTTTTTTGATTTGGTTTGGTTTGAAGGAGGAGAGATGAAAATATCTCATTCTTTTGAATTAAAAATGTCCCTTTGATGTGATTTCTGGGCGCCTCCTTCCTGAGCCCTTCTCCCCATTTTGAGGTGTCAAAAATTTCACTTTTTTACTAAAAAATTCTATTTTTTACTAATAAACCCAGTACTAGTCAACTCTTCAACTTATGTGAGAATTTACTCATTTTTGGGAGATTTTCTTATATTCTTTGCCTTTTTCTTATTCCAACACTTGGATTAACCTTATTGTCTCTTTTTGAACACTATTTTGACCTTAACCAAAATTTTTTGAAATTATATACCCCTAGGCCAAGATGTCCAATACACATATTCAATTAATTTCTAATGCACATTGAAAAACTCTTTTTAAGATTCTGTTTCAGGGAATCTCTTCCTATTGACTGGGAGAAAATAATTATCCAAAAATATTTCAAAACTATATTACCTCTCTCTAGACCAAAACAGGGTAAAACAATGTTTTCTTGCATTCTGAATTAGGGGATGATTACAGAGAATGAAGGGGAGGTTCTTACACCTTTACATCTCAAAAGATGGAGGGAGGAATCTTGCAAGGATATGAAAAAAACTACACAAGAAGAGACCAAAGTGAGGCTAGCCAGCTTAGGAAAAAGCATATCATGGTCAATATGGCCCAAGTGGTCGACTTAGAGGAACAAAAATAGGAGGTAAAGCCAGCTCAGTTGTGGTTAGGAATGACTACCCCAACTAGCTCTATCCAAAAATTAGCTCTTGTTAACACAGGGACTAGTTACAATTTAATGTCATATAAAACATGGTGTTCCCTTTAGGAAGCTACATTGAAAGTAACCCCATCCATTATCACAAGAGTTGCCTCATAGCATGCTCATTGCATTGGCACAGTTGCATTTTTTTTCCACATCGGAAATAATCCCTTGGAAGGGAACTTTTATGTGATGCCTGCATGGACAATGTGTGAAGAGATCCTCCTAGGTAGGGGATGGATGGGCCATAACAGATGCAACATAGACTGGGATGCATGGACGATGACTTTACAATTGGCCTTTGGCCAAGTCACTATTCTCATGACGACGAATGAAGAGCCAGTTCTCGATGCTTCCCCATATCAAGCACTCCCCAATCCACCACCCACAATCACCTCGACACCTCACCCTTCTCACTCCATTTCCCCAAAAAAGAGGCCACTTGTTTTGCAAACCACATCAATGCCTCTCACACCCATACTACCACTACACACTATGAAAGCTCACTCTCACATTTCCAAATTACTAGCTATTCCCCCACCACTAGGTTACACTAACCCAACTAACACTGCTAACCATACTAACAAATCTCCACAAGGTTTGATATCTCACCACTAGGTGCCCAAGCAACTTCTTGCAGGACAAGGCTACTACAAGGGAGCATCTCAATTGTGGATCACCAAAAGGTCCCACCATCTCCCTCACCAGTACGCATCTAGAGCTCCTTGTCCCCCAGCAGCGTAGGCCCCCCATTTGCCAACCTCAAGCCTACAGGGTACACAATCGACACAAACCTAAAAGCTCTTCGAAGCGTTCTGACCCTCGATCGAGCCCTAAACCCACGCACTCAACCTTTCAGTGGATCCCAAAACCTCCTCTCCGCGCCCGCCGCCTAACATTTCTATGAAGGAAATCATACCATATGGATCCCCAAACCTCTCCAACCTATGTCCCTACCTCATGTCACACCATAGTCACCCACACTTCAATGGGTACCTAAGGTCACATCTGCAGTAGTCTCACTGAAGATTACTTGGGACAAAGGAAAGCAGAAGGTCCATTGTGACACACCCACCCCCATGCTATAGTTGACACACCTTCTTACAGATATACCTTCAACGTTCGCAATTCCTTCACCTATCATGCAAGGACTCAATAGGACTGCAAAACTCCCATCAACCCCCTTAGCCCCACCTACTTCCTCACCACCCTCATCAAAATCTCTTCAGGAAGTGCTACCACCTACCTTGCCATTGCCTAATTGGAATGGACTCCTCTCCTTTTGTGAACTGCGCACGTGGTCAGTACACAAAACTTGTAATGGGGTGCAGATAGCCTAGCCTTTGTGTACAAAACCTGTTATAGGGTGCACCCAAAAAAAAACTTACCACGACCATACCAAGTTTGCCACGGCTGTTCTCTTCTCAAAATATGGACAGCCACGGTCGTTCCTTCTTCCACCAGCTCTGCCAGCCAAACCAATTCTTAATCCAAAGCCCTCAATCGTTCCAACCATTTTTGGCAAGCCTCCAGATGTTCCTTTTGATTCTACAAGATCCCATGTTCGTTCGCATCTTCTAGGGAGTTCTCACAGGCTGTACCAATTCTTGATCCAAAGCCCTCGACCATTCTAACCATTTTTGGCAAGCCCATGGATGTTCCTTCTGATTTCACAAGATCCCATGCACGTTCGCATCTCCCAAGCAGTTTGGCTGAAGTTCCCACAGCCATACCAATTCTTGATCCAAAGCCCCCTGCTGTTCGCTGAAGTTCCCACACCCGTTTGCTCACACTGTCTAACTTCGCACGCCCGTTCATTTTTAGTCGCATGCCCGTTACCTGGATTTGCCACGATCATGTCCTCCCCCTAGAACTATAAATATGGGCCCACCTCTTCCAATTCCTCACTTTTCACTTTCACCCTAGCCAAACTATTGTAAAATTTTCTCCCGAGCTTTTACCTTCACCTACCAGCTACTACAGCATTCCATGATATACCCTCCACATCTGCCAAGCCCCCACCTTTTCTTGATGCCGGCCTCGCAATGCACCCTTCATCATCGACACCCCCTCCACCCGTGTCTCACTGGCTCCACAACCCCACCAACCCACCACTCGAAGAAGGAGAGATCCTGCCACCACCACCATCTGAGCATGAGGAAGTCAACCCTCTACTTAACCCTTTGAATTGGTGTGATGCTCTAGACCACAAGGAGTTCAAGGAGCCCATCGCCATCCTGCTCGGTCGATAACTCCAAAATCACCCCATCACTCGTATCACTGGCCGCCACAGAGCGACATTCATTCCCTTTGCCCATACCTCGACGCGAAGCACAAAACCTGGCGGCATGACCACCCACCCCCCCGAACCTGCGTGAATACCACCGGGGCTACCTGCCGGCTGCTCATCTAATAAAGTTTGATCTTATGGGAAAGCAGCCGGCCTAGCAAAATGACCCTTTCTCAGCAAGCCCTTCACATGGGAAGTCTACTATAACGTGCCCTGCCCCATTAGGAAAAGGTTGAGGTCTCTATAGGGGCCCTTTAAGATGCCATGTGATTAAAAGGTTATTAAGGAAAAGGGCCAATCATGTGATGCCATGTATAAAAAATGTTGGGTGATTAAAGGTGGTCAAAAGATTCTCTAGAAGATGCCTTTTTGTACTTTTCATTTCTAAAAAGTGGAGGGGGGGGAAGTTTTTGAAATTTCGGACATCCATAACTTCTACATATGAGCTCAAAATTTGTCGGAGATTAGAGATCCAAAATCTACCCGGCTGAGCTCTTTCCATAGATATGGGTGGTTGTAAGATCAGGGTGCCTAGTTTTGTCCACTCAGGCACTCTATAAATAGTTAAAAAAATAGGCATTTGTTTACCTTTAGTGTGGCTAATCTCTCCTAACTAACGAAGGAATTTCCTTTTAAGTTCTTTTGTTGGAACATCACATGCAAAGTTGGGAATATAGTTATATAATCTGATAGTCAAAAGTCCTCATTTCTTTAGGTACAAAGTCAATGTAGTCACCCTGTCCCAAATTTAGACTAATTTCATAAAATGCTAATATCTCGTATGAAATTTTCACTTTCGGCCTTAGATCTTCACATAACATAGAGTTTAACTTGATTTTTTGAGAAAATTTTAAACTATTTGTTTATTATTTAAAATATTTCAAGGTGTTTAAAGTTTTATAATATATGCCACTTTTTATACCCACAATAACTACCACTTAAAATGCTCAATCTTGTCGATCAAAAGAGTGGTAGATAGTGACACATTAGTAGAATGTGGTGGTTAGTCAAAATTACAAATCCAATGGTTGGATTTTTAATAATCTCTTTTTCAAAATTCTTCGAAGCTATCAAAAGGCCTATAAATATTAATAATCTAATTAATAAAATTATATTTTTGATGTAAATCATCTAAAACCTATAGGGACTAGTGTACTTGTAATGGTGTATCTATGGAAAAAAAAATTGAATCACTCTATGGAAAGATCATTTTTTATTAATTAGAATACTTTATATTAATTTAAGTTATATTGGGTTAATTTGAGTGCATGTGTATTTGCTGCTTGATCTCATTTGAAGTACCTTACTCCCCCAAATTTGCTCTCCAAGAATTGTCGCAGTTTAGCATAAACTGAACAAAATTGGACACCTTGATCTTGTCACATGATATGGTTCTGCCCACTCAATTTTAAATTCAATTTTGGCAGGAAACTTTGAAATTCAAATTTCTAGCCATTAAATTGAAGAATAAGAAGGTATCTAAAGTCAAAGAAACTTAACATTTTAACAAAAAGTCATTAAAATCATAATATGGCAGCTTAAAGGGCCCCTATAGACCTCAACCTTCCCCTAATGACACTGAGGATCAGCCCCGATTACCTTCCCTTTCGAAGATGGTGGGCTTGGAATATGTTCCATGAAGAAAAATAGAAGAACCCAAAAAGGTAGTTCAACTTCCCATGCTTTGTGCCTCCATCCGTGGATCATCCATCACTGCAGACTCAATGGTTAGGTGTTTCCACGAATTCATCCGCTCTACGACCAAGTCCCTGACCTAGGAGTGATCACCACTATATGCTTATTCAACCTCATCACATCAATTTACTAGAGTCATTCCCCACCTGGGACCATTACTTCAAAGGAGCCCAAGGCCTCGACTTTGACATCAACAAAGGGTCAACTCTCAAGCAACATATCGCTCTAATATGAGCGCATCATGTGGATGCCAGCTTGAAGGCTCCAGACTTTTGAAGACATGATGGAGACCACCTTTTGGACCAGCTATACCAGGTCTTCCATTGTGCCCCTCCCACTCCTATCTCATGATGGGACTTCGTCCGCACTTATTCCATCTACTACAGATAGCTTCTTATACCAGTTCCAAGGATGGACTTGCTATTGGGAGGAGGGTCTGTTAACCACTTCGGTTAACATGACCTTTCACGCTTCTACCATGCCTTTTTGTAACTCATCTTTTTGTTACCACGCTAAGCTCTTATTGTAAAAGAGACATGGGCTGATCGAGCCTACGGCTTGTGTAACACCAATCATAAGGAATTGATGTACATAGAGCTAGTTAAACTAGGAAGACTAGTTTTGGTCCCCTATTTGTAATTGGGCGGCCGGACATTGTAAATATGAGCTCATGTATATAAGACATTTCATGAAATTGGGCAAGCTCTTGGACAAGAGAAACATCAAGGGGAACATGCATGCAAAGCACACACAAGGGAGAAAGGGGGGCATCAATATAACACTAAATTATGGGCAAATATGGAGCTCTAATTGAAGACTTCAAAGAATATTTTGGAAGCCCCCTTAGCATGGGCTTCAAAGCTTAGATGATATACTAAATCATGGGTAAGAGAAAAACCAAAGGGGTCTCTGTTTTATACATGATGAAGAAACAAGTCCCAAAATCCATGATTTCTTCCCCTTTTCCTCTTTTAGTTGGACCATCAAGTTAAAGATAGTAAGAGAGGAACTAATTAACAAAGTAACTTAGATTTAAAGATTATTAACTAGCATGGGTTTGGAGGTACAAAAATTGATTACTATTTTTTGTGATGATGTGAGCTCAATTATGTTAGTAACAACCTTGTGTTCCATGCAAAGACTAAACACATAGAAGTAGATTTATCATTATAATGTTAAGAATATGATATTTTCAAGGCAGGTGGAGTTACAACTCATTAGCATACATACTCACCAAAGCATTTTGTGAGGAGAAGAATGATAAGTTCAAACAATTCTTGGGATTTAGAGATATTAGCTATTTTCTGAAGGGGAATTCATCATTGAATGATGGAGGTAAATCTTGAGCATGTAGCTAAGTTTGTTTAGTAGCTCACTTTTTTTTATCTTTTTTTAAAAGGGGTGGTTATACTGTCTTATATATAAGAGAAGAAAGTTAAAATTACATAATAAATATGTAGATAAGATGGTTTGGTAGCTCTCATATGTGTATTGTTTGTGTGATTATTAGAGGTTGCTAAACAAGGAGAACATGCATTAGAATAAAATTACATGGATAGAGCATTTGCTAAAATGATACATGTTGCATTTGATGTGATAGAATAAGTGGTTAATCTAGATAAGGACAATGCCATGCACATAGAATGTGGCATTACCCAAAATAGGTAAATTGTTATTCAACATGAGAATTGTACAAGCAATATTTAATATTGCACTTAGGAGAAAGATGTTTTGGACAACTAAACCAGGCTGAATGGCTATGGAATATGATCAAGTCTTAGATGGAGATGTATACTAGAGGATTACAAACATATACAACAGGAAAATCAAGGCTTGTTCATATGAGCTAAGGTGACAAACCTACAATAACATGCTATTTGTGGAGTTCCTTGATCATAAATAAAAATGATAAAAGAATACGTATACCCTTTAAAAAAGCTTTTCATTTCTTATAAAAAAATAACTTATCGTTTACCTGAACATATGTGCAAATAAATTATTATGGACTCATTTTTTATGTACCACATGCCAATTTGTTTCTTTTTCACAAGATGAAGATCAACCTTGTATACAAGGTAACAAATATTTTTCATTCATTTTTAACATAAAAAAGTTGATACTTAACTAATTGATAGTGTATTATAGACTAAAGTTTAGAAGAGTATCAATATATTCCCAACCAAAGTGTGGCATTTACTAAGCCAACTTTTCATATGGTGTCTCATAATGGATTTGGTTATGTAAAATTCCATCTTTTTAAAGAGTTCATCCACTCAAATGTTTTTTTAAATCAAAGAAAAAGGTTATGCTATTCTTGTTTATTCAAACAAGGACAAAAGTGTTCAGCCTTATAATGTTTCCCCATCACTCAGTGAAAGATTTAATAGGATGCACTTTCATAGACTAATGAAATAAAAGCTAAGAATTTAGTATTTTAACCATTTTAGTTCATGTTTGGCCAAAAGGTTTACCTAGCTTGGTTATATGGATGAGTATTTGTGGAGCTGCTGTGTGGTCATGTACTTAAAATTCCCCAAAACCATCTCATGATCCACTCCCATGTACTTTTAGCCAAAATATAACAACATATTGCTTTTTTAAAATAAAGGAAAAAGTGATTGTCTTGTGATTGTTTACTATAAAAATAAACATACTAGTGTAAAATGTAAAATTTGGTCATTCAAAAAAATTATAAGCATTTTATATATGTTGTCGAGGACATTGATGTACTCTTAAAACTTATGAATGAAGAGAATGTTTCGATGTTTTTCAAAATTCAACCTTTAGCTTTGAATTGACTATATAGAAATAATGGATATCTCATAATTATTTTACTTTGTAAGGTGATAGTAGGCCCATCTCGTTTCAAAATTTGAACAAAATGTTTTGATGCACCACAAGGAATTATGATTGTAGTTGAAAAAGGTGGACCCTTGACATGCACTCTTCTCAAGATTTCCAAAAAAGTTAAAGCTTGTGTGTATGGAGGATGGATGTGAGAATATATGCCATGTTTTAACAAAAAGGATAAGTTAAAGCTTGTGGATACGTATGGACTATGAATGTAAGAAGATATGGACCTTATTTTTGCAAATAAGAAGAGTGGATTTTGCTTGATGGAAGGGTATGAACCATGGATGCAAGAAGATATGCCTTGTTTTTTGCAAAAAGGATAAAGAGAGTAAGATATGCCATGTTTTTACGAGAAGGATAAGGAGAGTATCTTTTTCTTGAAGGAAGAGATTTAATAGGTTATAGGTTGAATTGTGAGTTTCATTTAGAGAAGGCTTTGAAGGGGATGGAAATGTATAGCAGGACTATCTAATATGCATAAAAATGAAAGGGGTTGTGGATGCGGACCATGGACTTGAGATGAGATAATATGATTTTGTGAAAAGTCTTAAGTAAAAGAGAGTGGGATTGTGTAATTAGAAAGGGATTTGAGAATCGTAGTCAATGTATGTTGCAAGGTGTTTATCCTTGCCTAGGTTAAATTAAGTGCTTTTGAGAGCACAATCTTATGTGAGGGTATATTCCACTTGATTGGCTTCATGTAACGGACTCATATGTATGTATTGTTGGGTGTAGTTGACTTGCTCATTTTTAGCATCTATATTTAATGTTTATGAGTGGGAAATACTCAAAGGGCATAAAAGATTAATTTTGGTCACAAATTGAGTGATTTCAGAGATGTCGATTTTGAGGTTTTTATGCTTGTTTTGTGTAGTCATTTGTAAGTCATCTATATACCATAACGAACCATGTTAGATAATGTATAGGAGGGTCATAGTGGGTAGTTTAGACTAAAGGAAACTCGTAAGGGGGTTTACATAGTAAACATAGCCGCAAAACGAACTCCTGAAATAGGGCCCGGACATATATTCGGCTTTGTATGAGGGGGTAGATAACCTTATTTATCAGAGACAACAACTAAAGAAAGATAGATCACAATAAGAGGAACAAATTTCGTGTTTGGACCATTGGGAGATTCCTCATGGTCTAGCTAGTATTCGTGAAATGAATCTGATACCACTTTCCAGTGTTTTTAAAAGAAAAAACAAATCGTCTCTATGTTGGTTAAAGAACATGTTTTAGAAAAGATTGCTATCTTTATCTTTTTTGTGCATGATAATCTAACTAATTTTTGTGGGTTGTTTTTTAGGATATCTTTTCAAAGCCTTCATGTGATTCTTTGTAGGAAGAGAGAGAGGGAGATTTTTCTCAGAGACTTTTTTGAGATTGAGGCCGGCCGGTATTGTTTACCCGTCGGACAGAGAACAAGATTGAAGCCCTCTGGGAGCCATGTGGTAGAACCCAGAGAGCATGAGATCGTGAAGGAGGCATACCCGGAATAGCTGTGATGTCTAGTGTGGAGGTTGGGTGGACGGGCGTCAGAGAAAGCCCTAGATTGGTTGGGTTTTTTGTTGGCGATTATCTCTCTAGATTTGCGTAATTGTATTAGTGATTATTATTAATTTTGAATTGATTAGACTTAGAAACGATTATAGATATTAGATAAATCTCTTCTTTCTCATGAAGTGTGAAGTAATTTGTTAGATCTGGTCAAGTGCTATGATTTCTGAATATTTGAGAAATAGTGTGAATAATTAAATGGAATAGAATATGGGGTATGTTACACTTCACCCATAGTTGATCTGAAACTCTTTTGAAATTGAGACGAGGAAGTGGAAACTAATGATAGGAGAAACAATTATAGTACAAACTTATGCTTGTGCTGTGTTAAAAAACCATCATTAATGTTATTGTAAAAACATGAAGGTGTTTTAAGGATGTAAAGGTGTTTGTTGAAAACTTTGTATGATTTAACCTAAAGATTTGTCTTAGCATTGTTTTTCCAATAATCTATTCCATTTCTTAAACTACGGGACCGGGGATGGGAGATGAGGCATGAATGATGTGTGTGTGGGAGTCCTTGCTAGATATTGAAAGGAAATCGTATGAGTGGAAGTTGTAATGGTCTAATAGAAAGTGAAGCGAGTCCCAGTGCTAGAAAACTTCTTCTTCATAAAAACCTCCATCTTAGATAGCTTCAGTAAACTTGTCTAATTAAGCTGAGTTAAGTTTGTCTAAATTAAAGTTGTATTACTAAAACCTATTTAAAGATGACCAATTTGTGAACTTTCAAATTCAAAATTTGGGGGTACTTTAAAAAAAAAATCCAGCCAAACTTTATATATATATATTTGGGGGTATTTCTTAAGGTTCGGAGGTGCAGCCCGGGTTTTTTTCAAGCACTCAAAAAAGTTGCAGGCTGTTGGCAAAAAAGTTCAAAAGTTCAAAAGTTCGAGAAAAAATCCAGACACGTGGATGTAATTGGTAACTAACGGCCAACGGCCAAACCGAAAGTCGGAACGCGAGTGAAAAAGGGCGGGAAAGAAAGGGCGTGCACATAAGATGATGATTACGGGGGAGATGCACACCATAGGTTTGCGGCGGGAGCCGCGGGGCACGGAAGAGTGAATGCGAATACAATATAGAAGGCGGACTGGGCGGCCGGTTTTAAAGCGCAAGTCTTTTCCCAAGCTACCATCATGTACACTCTATTCATTTTAGTACTGAACTGACTGGACAACTGGCGCCGGTGAAAGCTCTCCAGGAGCGGGCGCTGCCGGCGGGGCGGGTACGCATATACAAGCTCGCCGCGTGAACCTGTTCTTATGTTTTTGGCATCCCTTATTTATTTGTGTGTACACACACACACATATATATATATATAATGTGTGTCTGTCTGTATATAACGAAGGCCAAAACTGCGTTCATTAGTTACCCCCCCCACACCCCTCTCACCCACAGTGCCCACTCTCTCATAATTCTAACGCAATTGCATATTGTCACTCTCTGCTCAGGCCTGCAAGTTTTACACAGCTTGCGAACTCGTGTTGTGCAATACATCGCTTGCTGCAAGTTTGTGTATAGGTAAAAATTAACTATTGTGATGCTCTAATCCAATCATGAGCTTTTAATACACTTTATCCAAGCACGAATTATTAGTCAGTTCTTTCGCTTCTAACGTAACGTGCCTATAGATCTCTTAATTATGTTTTGGCTAGCTGTGATCTCTAACGAACTCTTTTATGCTGCTGCTCTTCTTTTTTGCAGTGTCCCAATCTTAATTCCATGGCCCAGTTTTCTCCACTTCTCTCCCTTCTAGCCCTTGCACTGTCAAGCCAATTAGTTAAAGCAGTTATAAATGGCGGTTGGAGCTCTGCCCATGCCACTTTCTATGGAGGCAGCGATGCATCAGGCACCATGGGTAAGTAAAATGAAATACTGAGTGCCGATCACAGCTACTTTCCGTGGCGCGTCGAATTCTCCAAATCATTTTATTAAACAAGTAGGGATCGCTTTGTCTATATTATGATTGTAGGTGGTGCATGTGGCTATGGGAACCTCTACAGTTCCGGCTATGGAACCAACACAGCTGCTTTGAGCACAGCGCTCTTCAATGGCGGTCTCTCCTGTGGGGCTTGTTTTGAGGTGAAGTGTGAAGACGATCCGCAGTGGTGCTTGCCGGGAAGCTCTAGTGTGGTTATCACAGCTACAAACTTCTGCCCTCCAAACAATGCTCTCCCAAACAACAATGGGGGCTGGTGCAATCCCCCTCTACAGCACTTTGACATGGCGGAGCCAGCTTTTCAACAAATCGCTGTAAGGCGTGGGGGCATTGTTCCGGTGTCATACAGAAGGTTAGTCAAAGGCTCGATAAATAATCGGATATAGGTACAATGTTGATTAAAAACTGTTCAGTTAAACGTCTAATTAGGAAGTGATTATCTCGGGCCATGAGTGCCCTGCATGCAGCACCAATCAGTTAAATTGAAATGGGTTGAGTTAAGCCTGTTTATTGATCGGCCATGCAGGGTGGCTTGTGAGAAGAAGGGTGGTGTGCATTTCACCATCAATGGCCATGCTTACTTCAACCTTGTGCTCATAACGAACGTTGGAGGGGCCGGCGATGTGCATGCTGTTTCCATGAAAGGTTCCAACACCGGCTGGCACACAATGGCGAGAAACTGGGGCCAGAATTGGCAGTGCAACTCTCTTATGGGCGGACAAAGCCTATCCTTCCTTGTCACTACGAGCGACGGACGGACAACCACCTCCTATAATGTGGCTCCCGCGGGGTGGCAGTTCGGCCAAACTTTCAGCGGTGCCCAGTTCTAATTCTCTACACTTTCGTCGTGGTGAACGATTGCGGTGTGAGCAAAGTCCCTTCTTTCCACCCTCTCCAGTCATCCCAACATGACGATTCCCACTTTGTATCATGCTTAAGAAAAGCTCCATCCATCATTCAGCACGTATATGTAGAATGTAGAATCATTAGCATTGCTAGTGTCATAAACACGCTGCCTAGTAGCCAGCAAGAATTGTCGTGTTTTATTCTCAGGTGACCCCTCATGCCCCCTCCTCCTTATTCCCATACGAAATCTATGATTTTGTCCTTTTTCCTTGGGCAAATGTCTACCCTTTGGCATATTTATAGTGGCTTTATTTACGTGCTTCCATGTTAAATCTTCGTTTCGTTACGTGATAATCTATCCACATGGATTCCTTGGGCTAACTGTGTTTGTTAAGTTAACAAAAGGAGTTTGCAAAAGGGAGAAAAAGGACAACTTACCAAAAGGAGTTTGCAAAAGGCAGAAAAAGGACACATTATATACTAGTTTAACAAGGACACGGCTTACCAAAAGGAGTTTGCAAAAGGGAGAGAAAGGACACATTATATAGTAGTTTAACTTTGAAAAATTGCTAACCTCTCTTGCATGTGCAAATATGCTTGTCAGTACCCTTACCATGCTTCACCAAATATGTTAGGTTGGTTCTTTGAATATTGGTGAGCAAATTTGTGCACACACAAAGGCAAGCGTGAATATCTCCACATCTATAATGTTTTTTTGGTTGTTTGACATTATATTTAGTTCTTCTTCTTGTTTGACTAACCTATTAAGCAAACTTTGTAATAAAATGTAAATATATTGATGTCAAATCCTTGTTGTCTGTACCTTAGATGAATATTGGTGAGTAAATTTGTGCACACAAAGGCAAGCATGAATACCTCCACATCTACAATGTTTTTTGGTTGTTGCTAGATATTATGTTTAGTTGTTGTTCTTGTTTAACTTACCTACTAAGCATACTTTGTAATAAAATGTAAATATATAGATGTCAAATCCTTGTTAAGAGACTAAGTGAAAGAGGAGAAGGAGAGAAAGAGGAAAACAAGGTGAGTTTCTTTTAACTTAATCTTAATGCATAAATGATTGAAAGCTAGTGGTTTATGTTGTCCTAATCTTAGCTTTCACATAGAAAGCATAATAGAGAGCTTTGATGGAGAGCTCTTCATCAAAGCTCTCTATTAGCACTCCTATGCATAGACCTAGGGTTAGAGCAAGGGAAAAGAAAGATGGAAGGAAAAGAAAAGCTCACATAGAGAGCTATGTTGAAGCTTTCTATGAAAGCTTAGAAAACAAAAAAGCATTTAAACTTTTCATAAAAGCTTGGGAGAAAGAAAGAAATGAGAGAGGCACTTACCTTAGAGAGGGAGAGAGGATGGCCATTTCACGATCGAGAGCGTGTTCTGAGTAGAGGGACAATGATTTGTAATGAACATGAAGACACTTGTGGTATTTTTTTTGTAAATATATCACTATTGGATCGTCTAACCATAACTATAATTTTTATAGGAAAAAAAAGCTCGACAGCAAGAAACCTTAAACGGTGGATCTTAACTTCTATTAAAAAAAAAGTATGATGACAACAAGAAAATCTCAAACTAGGATATTCCTAACAATGAATTTTAACATACTGGGCTACCAAAAATAGTATTGAGCACTACGGGATTAAATAAGTGTATTTTACACAGATACAAAAAGTGACCTTGACCAAAATGTTGAGAGATGTAATTGCGATGTTGTGTGTATGTGGGAAAGCACCCTAGAGATGCAAGATATTGTGGTAAGACAAGAATGCCACATATAATATTAAATGGTGTGTGCGTGTTGATCAAAAGAGTGGAAAAGGAGTTGTTACATGGATGATGACATGTGAAGTGGGATAAGGTTAGAGGACTTATATCATTGTATGGTTCATTGTGAATGCAATAGAGAAATAGAATTGAGTGTTGAGTGTGCAATCTTTCTCTTATGGAGTTCTTAGTGTGGTTTAATTCACCTTAATTATGTTACTTAATCTATGTCTATCACTATGATTAATCTCATTTTAGGATTGTTAACATGGTATCAGAGCTTGGGTGGATTCTTGTTTGTGGTGATTATTTATGTATAGTTTTTCTTAGTTATGAGTTCTTTGATTAAACATTATTTTCAGTTATTATGAAGAAGAAAAAATATGCACACTAATATTATCATTGGATGTGCATTTGTGAGGATTTGAGAGATATTTGGAGATGTCATTTTCAAGTTTGAGAGGAGATTTGCAACAAGGAGGTTGTATAGAAGCTGCTCAAGAGAGTTGTAAATGGGAGTTTTGCAACCATGGAAAGCCTGCTCATCATCAAAGAAGCTAAAAATGGAGATTTCAGCAAGTATGAAGACTATGGAGTCTTTGGTATCATCAAGGAAGCTGCCAAGAAAAGATTTGTGAAAATATTTTGGGTTTTATCTCATTAGTTTTTAGTTTGAGCATGGAAGAATGCTCAATTTAAAGAAGGGTTACTGATTTATGGGATGAGAGGATCCCATGGATTCTTTGCAAAATGGGCAAAGACTATGTGATGGGATTAATCAATCCTACAAACCTTGCATTATGGCAAGGAGCATGTTGGAAGGTGCATGCTTGCCAGTCTCCGAATCGGCAAGTTGTAATGGGTTGATTTTGTAGCTCATATGGAGCATGTCACTATGGGGCATGGCTCAAGATATTGCTCAAGAATATGGGCAATGTTAGTGGAGTCAGGAGGAGGCTTCACATGTTGTGGTACCTCAAGAACTTCTTGGAAGGAAGAAGCGTGCGGAAGAGAACCCTTGGAGAAGCATGCAAACGAGGAAAAGCATGCATGTGGAACTCAATAAAGAGCTTAAGAGGCTCATATCTACACAACAATAGGATCGGGTGATGAAAGGATTGCCATAGAGTAAGCAGAGCAAAGATGAAGTTTTCAGCATTGAGAGAGCGACAACAATCAATGCTAGACAGTATGGAGAAGAAGGCAGAAGTGTGTGAAGAAGAGTGACCCAAGAAAAATCCATGGTGGTGGGCAACTGACAAAAGGAGGCCTAGATGGAACTCTTCCATCTCTAGCTCGGCCTAGCCGCCACCACTCAGAATGACCATTCTTGTTATGGTGCCTACGAGAAATAGTCAGGGAAAGCGGCTGCAGATCCAAGGGGCAGAAGGGATGTGTCAAGCGAGGTGTATGTAAAAGGCTGCCTTGCCATAGCTGGCCTTCCGGACGAGACGAAGCAGTGGTGCAGGAGAGAGAGAAGGTTCCGGTGAAGCTCACCATGGAACCTGCAGCAGCTAACGGAGAGCTTGAAGAGAAAAGCGACCTAGTTGGTCCCATTTCAGCACACAATTAACAGAGCAGCTAAGTAGCCTTGTCGCGTGTAACAGAGAAAGCTGCAAAAGTCAACCTGTAAAGAAATGCATTGTGACATGTAGGAGAGAAAAGCTGCAAGTTCCGCGTAGAAAAGATTCAATTTTATTTTATTTTTCTCTTTAAAAAGGTTCACCTTTCAAATAATCACTTCCTTAAAGTGTTAAGGGTGGTTTCACATGCACCTATTCTTGTAAGCATTTCATTCCTTGTTCACATGCCTTCAAATGGCACATTTGCTTTATGAACCCGTAAAGAACATGTTCATACACAAAAGATCTTTGTAATTTTTTATTTTCACCCATGGTATGAAGGTGACCATGCCCGAGCCTGTGTGCTCAAAACGAGGATATTTTTTGTAATCACCCATGGTATGAGGGTTGCCCTGCCTGAGCTCACCTAGAAGCTCGAAATGGTTGTCGCGTGATGTGTGCATGAGCGATGCACCTGTGAGGTGCATACACATGGGTTGGTTCCCACCCAAACTTCTATGTTCAAATCAGACTCAGTGGTTCCACTGTGAGTGAGTCGGATCAAAATGGAATTGGTGTCTAAAGATGGTAGACACGCACACACATGTTCGTTTGATGTGTTAGCATATTCATCCCCAGATTCTGCTCTTTTATGGTGCCCATTTGGTCCCTTTTGCATGGCCCTTGCTTGTGGGCTGGCCACCCCTTTTCTTTTTTTCTGGGATTTTTCCCAGCCTTTCTGGCATTTACCCGTCGGCCATGTCCAGTATCTCCAGTCGGCCTATTTTGCAGCTCCAGTCGGCCAGCATTCCCTTACTATAAATAGTGGGTGCTCGCCTCTCTTTTCTCATTTAGTCTTGTACATATTTTGCTCCCTCACTTATGAGACTATGTGTGTCTGTTGCTTGGGACTGTTTTGCTTCAGTATATTCATCATAGTCTCTATTTCGCTTCAGTATATTCAGCATAGTTCTCTCCATATCTCTCTCTCTCTCTTGCACTCTCTATTCAACACATTCTAGTGCCACTTTACTTCCGTTCTGTGCACTCTTTCATGGTATCGAGCTCCCGGTTTAGCAACCTCTTTGCTGCCCCAGATTCAGCCCTGTTTTCAGCACCTTCTCCTCTGCGTTTTTCTCCCAGATCCAGAGCCCTTGCTGTCGTGTTTTCTAGAGAGCAACTTCTGGTCTCTTCCCCTCCACTTTTGGCTTCTCCAACAGCAGCCATCTGGCGTTTTCTGATCAGTGTTTTTTCGACTTGGAGATTGGACAATAGGCAGCCTGTTTTCTACAGGACAGCAGCCTTCTGTGCTGTGTTTTCATCTCCAGTGGCCCTTTTCCTTTTGCAGAGGGGGCTTGTGGTGTTGTAGGCTTTGGTGGCACTCTTGGTACCTGTGGAGGACACCTCTTCTTCAGAGTGTGCATTTTTTTTGCGATTGAGCCCAAGCTTTTGTGATGGCTGCACCGACTTCTCTTCATATGTTTGCTGAGTCTGCCAAGTTGGATGGTTCCAACTACACCCTATGGAAGGTGAAGGTGAAATCGGCCTTGCGTGGCATGGATCTTTGGGATTGGCTTGTTACACTAGCCAATGCCACCCCTCCCACCCTTGCTTCCGGTGGTGCGACTCAGGCATAGATTGATATTTGGCTGTCGAATGATCGATGCATTTTCTCCTTTCTGATGTTGAACTGTCAGGATGCTGTTCTCTCTCATGTGCATACAGTAGATGCTGCACATGAAGTTTGGAAGGCTTTTGCAGATCTCTATGAGATTAAGTCTCCGGGTCGGATTTTGGTGTTGGAAAAGCAACTTATGAACTTATCAGTTTCTGCCTTTCCATCTTTATCTGCTTTCATCTCGAAGATGAAAGATCTCCAAGATGAGCTTGCTGTTTGTGGCAAGGACATCTCCACTGAGGATATGGCTATTTGGCTGCTCTCCAAACTTCTAGAGAGGTTTGATGCATACTTTCAGTCTCTGGTTTCTTCTCCTCGTCCTGTTCCAGTTACTTGGGAGGAAGTTCTCCCCTCTGTTATGCAGATTGAGTCTCGCTTTGAGGAGCGGACTGGCACCTTTGGTGGCCCTGATGGAGCTTTGGCAGCACGAGATAAAGGGAAGACTCAACAAAAGAAAGGAAAAGCGAGTTCTGACAAGAACTCCAAGGATTTCGACATGGATAAAGACAACAAATCTTCAAAGAAGAAGGACATTGAATGTCATGATTATCATGGCAAGAAGGGTCACAAGTCACCCCAATGTCACAAGAAGAAGTGTGATGACTCTTCCTCAATGGCGGTGTCTCAACCCAAGAAGGATGATGGAATTCTTCTCTTAGCAGTACTCGGCGTATACTTGCTCTTGTGACTTCCCAGTCATGGTCTTGGATTGTTGATAGTGGTGCTACTGCTCATATGACACCCCATCGAGATTGGTTCGAGGACTTCACTGCCAGATTAGGCGAGATCACTCTGGGTGATTCTTCTTCTGTGTCAGTGCTCATGGCACTATCCCCATCTTCCATTCTGACGAGGACAAGAGGTACTTCTCTGACGTTCTGTATATTCCAGATTTGGCTTTTAACCTTTTGTCAGTGAGTGCTCTTATAGCTCAGGGTGCGGAGGTGATCTTTTCTCGTTTATGAGATTACCATTAGTGATAAGGTGACTCGTAGCATCTTGGCTCAGGGAGTCCAATATGGTGGTGTCTACAAGTTGACCGCTTCTGCTTTCTTCTGGTGCTTCTTCTGCTCTTTGGCATGCTCGGTTTGGCCTTTTGAGCTATCAGCTTCTGCAACGAGCTTCGAAGGATGGGTTGGTTGAGGGATTTCCAACCATCAGGGCTCCATCTTCTACCTGTTCCTCTTGTTTACAGGGGAAGCAACACCGAGCCGCCTTTCTGAAGGAGGGGACAAAGATCTTCAACATCACTTGCTCTCATTCATGCAGACTTATGTGGTCTTATGAGTATTGCGTCTTTGAGTAAGGCGTACATGCTCGTGATGGTGGATGATTTTACCAGATATACTTGGGTTTTCTTTCTGAAGACCAAGGATGAGACTTTTCATCACTTCTGTGATTGGAAAGCTGAGGTGGAAAAAGAGAACAGTCACTCGGTCAAGGCTCTCAGGACCAATGGAGGGGGTGAGTTCACATCCCAGGAGTTTTAGCAAATATTGCAAGACACATGGCATTCGGAGACAGCTTACTACATCATATACGCCATCATAGAATGGAGTTTCCGAGAGGAAGAATAGGACCATTATGGAGATGGCCCGTGCTATGCTTGAGCATTCTTCATTACCTCGACGTTTATGGGCTGAGGCAGCTTCCACTGCTGTCTACATTCAGAACAGGTCTCCTACTGCTGCTCTTCTCGACAAAACTCCATATGAGGCTTTCCATGGTGAGAAGCCCTCCGTTGTTCATTTTCGGATATTTGGGTGTATGGCGTATGTTCATGTGCCTAAGGAGCACCGCTCCAAGTTGGACTCGAAGTCTCAGTGCATGACTTTTCTTGGATATAGCACTGTGTCCAAGGCATATCGTCTTTATGATCCTCAGGCCGGTAAAGTTGTTGTGAGCTGTGATGTGGTGTTCAACAAGACTCCTACATCTTCAGAGGGGGGTGGTGAGCTTCTGCTTCCTTCACCTCCGTCTCCACCTCCTTCTCCTCCTCCTCTTACTCCTATTGCTTCTGTTACACCTCCAGCTGAGGATACTCAGCCAGATGATGATGACCTTGCTCCTCCTCTAGCGAGTTTGAGCAGATCTATACCTGGTTGGTATTATCAGACAGTTCGTGATTCTGGGTTACGTGAGCTTCCTTTTGCTCCTCCGCCTAGTTCTCTTCGACGTTCTTCCAGAGTTACAGGGAAACAAATTCATGAGGGAAACATGTTTGTTAATTATGCTCTTATGTCTACAATCATTAATGGTCCTTCTGATCCCACTTCTGTAGACGAGGCTCTTTAACATGAGCCTTGGCGTCATGCTATGCAGGCATAGCTGGATGCTATCAAACGGAATGGCACTTGGATTTTGGTGCCTCGGCCTCTACAGCGTAAGGTGATTGGTGTGCGTTGGATTTTCAAATCAAAGTTCTGAGCTAATGGCACCTTGGACAAGCACAAGGTGAGGTTGGTTGCCAAGGGTTATGCTCAGCGCCCCTGGTGTCAACTTCGATGAGACCTTCGCTCCGACGGCCGGATGACTACCATTCGTACCGTTCTTGCACTTGCAAGACATCATAGATGGCCCGTTTTCGAGATGGATGTCAAGTCAGCTTTCTTGAATGGAGAGCTTACACAGGAGGTTTATATTGATCAACCACCAGGATTTGTTGTTCAGGGCAAACAAGATCATGTCTACCGGTTGAAGAAGGCTTTTTATATGGTCTAAAGCAGGCTCCGCGGGCTTGGTACTAGCGGATTGATGAGTTCTTTCAGAAGCTCGGCTTGCGCCATTCTCATGCAGATTCGAACCTTTATATCCTCCTTGAGAGGGGGTTGATTGTTATCATTGTGGTCTATGTTGATGACCTCATCTTTACAGGATCTTATTCTGTGCGGATCCGTTCTGTTATGGATGCTTTGGAGACAGAGTTTGAGATGATGGATCTTGGCCTCTTGCATTATTTTCTTGGCTTTGAGATTTGGCAAACTTGGAAGGGCATTTTCTTCTCTCAGCAGAAGTACACCTGGGAGATTCTCGACAGATTTTAGATGACTGGGTGAAAACCAGTATCTTCTCCTATGGATATTGGTATGGAAGGGCATTTTCTTCTCTCAGCAGAAGTACACTTGGGAGATTCTCGATAGATTTCAGATGACTGGGTGAAAACTAGTATCTTCTCCTGTGGATATTGGTGAGAAGCTTTGTTCACTTGATGCTTCTCCAGGGACTGATCATGGACAATATCGGGTTCTCGTCGGTTGTTTGGTATGGTTGATCTACTCTCGATTGGACATATGCTTCGCAATCAATTTATTGAGTTCCTTCTCATCCAAACCCCGTCAACAGCATTGGCGATGTGCTCTCAGAGTTCTTCGGTACTTGCATGGCACTCTGGATTTTGGCATCTTTTATGGCCACCCAAGGACGCACTCTTGTTGGATGGTTTGACTCAGACTGGGCTGAAGATCGAGATACACGGTGTTTGACCATTGGTTGTGTTTTTTCACTTGGGTCTGGAGCCATTTCTTGGAGCAGTAAAAAGCCGCTTACTGTGGCGCTTTCTTCTACCGAGGTGGAGTACCCGTGCAGTTTGTTATGCTGCATGTGAGGCGATAGGTCGCGGAGATTATTGGAGGAGCTCGGCTATCCTTCTACTGGATCTACTCTTCTTTAGTGTGACAATCAGAGTTGCATCGCCATCGCCAAGAACCCTGTGTTTCATGCTCGTACGAAACACATTGAGATTCAGTATCACTATGTTCGTGAATGGGTTCTTGCTGGAGATTTGCGTATGGAGTATTGTCCTTCCGCAGAGAATGTTGCAGATTTGTTCACCAAGCCGGTTTCTGAGGCTTCCTTGGCTCCTCATCTTGGGATTCTCGGAGTTTGTTTAGCATCTGGTGCTGAGAGGGGGTGTTAGCATATTCATCCCCAGATTCTACTCTTTTATGGTGCCCATTTGATCCCTTTTGCATGGCCCTTGCTTGTGGGTTGGCCACCCCTTTTTCTACTATTTTTCTAGGATTTTTCCTAGCTTTGGCATCTACTAGTCAGCCATGTCTAGTAGCTCTAGTCGGCCTGTTTTGCAGCTCTAGTCAGCCAGCATTCTCTTACTATAAATAGTGGGTGCTGGCCTCTCTTTTCTCATCCAGTCTTGTACATATTTTGCTCCCTCACTTATGAGACTATCTGTGTCTCTTGCTTGGGACTGTTTTGCTTCAATATATTCAGCATAGTTCTCTCCATCTCTCTCTCTCTCTTGCATTCTCTGTTCAGCACATTCTAGTGCCACTTTGCTTCCACTCTGTGCACTCTTTCATGATGGACACTCCAATGTATCACTGAGGGGGAGTGTTGAGAGGTAGCGATTGCGGTTGTGTAATGCTACATTGATATGGGTAATGGGTGAGTTGTGGAACACCTCGATTAAGAGGGGGTGTTGAGAGATGTAATCACGGTGTTGTGTGTATGTGGGAAAGTACCGTAGAGGTGCAAGATATTGTGGTGAGATAAGAATGCTACATGTAATATTGAATGGTATGTGAGTGTTGACCAAAAGAGTGGAAAAGGAGTTGCCATATGGATGATGACATGTAAAGTGGGATAAGGCTAGAGGGCCTATATCATCATATGGTTCATTGTGAATGCAATAGAGAAATAGAATTAAGTGTTGAGTGTGGTCACCTTAATTATGTTGCTTAATCTATGTCTATCACCATGATCAATCCCATTTTAGGATTGTTAACACAAAAAACCAAAAATAAAACTCCAATAGTTAATGCTACGCATATTCTTCTTCCAAAACCAAAATACAAGTGACAAAAAAAATTTTCATGTGTTTATAGATAACATCCCAAAATTTGTAAATGTATATTTGAACATCCAACAATGCCATCTGTCTGCTACATTTGCATGACGACGACTAGACAATGCTTGAAACAACTCCAGTTTTGTCAAAGCTTGTTGGTGCATAAACTCATGCACAACTGCATCAAGATTCACCACTTACAAAAAAACATAATACATATGTTTGCAAGGGAGGTATGTCTCATGCTACTTCTCTCTTTTGAAAATCCAAACAAGAGCAGCTTGGGTACTCAGACACATTCACCACATAATTCACTCTAGTCGCACGCGACTCCTCTGTGCTCACATAAAACATGTGCAATTTATTATCGACGACAATGTCTTCTCAAACAATGCAAGCTAAAAAACTTGAACGACCTTTTTGTACATTCTCTTGAAACTCTTTAGTGAGCCTCTTGCTTCAACGGACAATCTTACCATCCCATTACTTAGATATGCATGAGCTTGCAACTATTTGTGGTAGGCCTGACCCTATTGTCGATGTAGGATTCTATGGGATTGTGCTACTTGTTTCCAATAGAAACCTTGCTCTCTCCAAATCGGCCACCTTCTCCATTGTAAGGTTTGTGCTTTCTACAACTGGCTAGACACCTGGAGCGAGTACAGGTGGTGCAATCACCCACTTGGTGTCCACGTGCCAGTAATGTGTATTCACAATAGCACATAACCATACAAATCCCTCTCAAAGGCCACCTGAGGCACCATCATGTCCTGGGTAAGTATGTCGTCCCCAAAAACAAGACGCAAGCACACTACCTTGCTATGGTCCACCCTGTGGATTAATCAGGGCACCGCACCACTACTTTGTATCTTGTAGAAATCCAAAGCATGTAACTTTAGACTTAGGTTCTTTTCGTCTTATCCCCCATGGTGTTTTCACTAGTGTCTTATCTTGAATGGTGGGTGTCAGGCGTTTTTCTGAGAGGCATTTTGGGCTCGTGTATATATGTGTGCATGGCAGGTGTGAAGAGATTTGTTATGGAATGCGTTGCCAGGTGTTCAGTGTGGATGGATTTGTTTTGAGGCTCGTGCAGGCTTGTCCGGAGCATGGTTCAATGGAGATGGTTTCAGCTGTTCGCGCGGCGGCTTGGTTGTGTATGCGTCCCCAAGCATGAGCGGGCATCGTGGATTGTAATAGAAGTATGTGGAGCATGGGAAATAAAAGATTATGGGGCCAAGGTCATAAGAGAAATGGTGTGAAATGAAACCATTGTGTGGCCATCTCTTAGGCATTAGAAGAAATTAAAAAAAATGAATAAAATAAGGAAAACGTGGCTAATTTGTGCAAAGGCCACACGTGGAGCTTTAGGTGGCTGCCAACGCATATTCTAGAAGCTTGGCGAAGGTGGCGAGTCGGCGTGGGCTGTAGAATAAGGTGAGAAGGTCGCCTTGTTGAAAAAAGGGGGGGGGGCTCTGATTGAATTGCAGCGGGTGCAGGCGCCAAAGAGATGCGTAGCTGACAGAGTGGCTGACGGGCTGCAGGTACACAAAGGGGAGCCTCCCGTGTGAAGGCGAGTGGACGCCGACGTGTGAGTGAAGTTCGTGGCTAGAGTGGCGGCCTCTGCGTGCGGCTGATGGCTGACAGTAGGCATCGACTGGCAAAGCGTAGGCTGGTGTGGGCCGCGTAGGTAAAGCCTGGAGCGGGGAGACGGACTGAGGTGGTGTGGCCTTGGTTCGGTTAGCCGACAGTGGACAGAGAGCAGTGTGCCGAGTGAAGCAGAGGGAAAGGTTGATGTTGCTGCTTGGTGGTGGGCCGGTAGCAAGGCAGATAAGCTGCTTGGGTTTGTTGTGAGGCTGGCAGAGGAGGATCAGCACACAGTGAGAGAGAGATGATGGTCGAGCTGCTGCTGACGACACATGCAGAAGTGATGGGCTGTAGAGAGAGTTGAAGGTTAGCTGGTGTGGGCGCCTTCTGAAGGTTAGCTGGTGTGGTCGCCTTCTGAAGAGTGAGTGGGCTGCAGGGAGTTGAAGGTTAGCTGGTGTGGGCGCCTTCTGAAGAGTGAGTGGCCGGGTTCATTCTGGTGTGATTGGTACAGCAGGCAGGCGAATGGTTCGCGGTGATTGGGGATGTGGTGTATCCTCGGCAGTGACAGGTCTGAGCCTGAGTGTTTGTGAGTTGTGTGAGTAAGGCTTCTGTGTCGAGAGAAGCTTGTATGAAGTGTTTTCTAGGAATATAAATTGCTGGATGTTTGCTTTGGTCTATGGTGCCCCTGTTTTTGCTGTCTGTCTGTGGCGTGGGTTGGGTGGTGAAGTGTGAGAGAGTGTTCCAGCCGGTGGCTGGTGGTGCCCCCGTTCGTGTGTGTTTCCAAGTTTGCGAGGTGGAAGGGCTATAGAGGCAAGGGTTTTCTTTCTTTTTTTCACCTCACATCCTTTTGGTGCCCCCACTGAGGATAGCTCTGGCGTTGTTCTTTGCCTAGAAGGGCGTATGTGCCACTCTGAGGAGAGCTCAGGGATTTTTACAGGTTGTCATGATGTGGTCCTATCCGGAATTTCATGGCAGGAAGGGTGAAGATGTGCGTGACTTTTTGGAGCAGATGGAGCTGGCATGCATTAGCAATCATGTCACGAATGAAGAGCAAGTTTTGAGGCTGATAAGGATTTTCTTGAAGGGAGATGCCCGAAGCTGGCTTAAGAATTTTGAAGCACATGATGCTGGTGTTTTGACCTTAGACAGGTTGAAAGAAGGCCCTTTGGAGCGTTTTCAGCAAGCGGAGGATTCTAGTGTGCTTTGGCAAGAGTTGAGCATCTTGAAGCAGGTTCATGGGCAATCACTGGACGATTTTGTGAAGGTATTTATATGTTTGTGGAGTAAGTGGTGTATGGCATTGAAGCAGGAAGTTCCTCCTATGTTTTTGAAGAAGAGCTTGTTTATTGATGGTTTGTTACCCCATTTGAAGGTCAGGGTTGAGTTGAAGAGTCCCAAGTCTTTTGATGATGCAGTTAGGATTGCTAGGGAAAAGGAAGGCAAGGTTTTGAAGCAGATGGAGATGGGTATTTATCCGTATGAAGGTATTGTGTCTGCAAGGGATATGCATGTTAATTTGGTTGAGGTGGATATAAGAGTCCTATGCAAAGTGTGATTAAACAGGAGCCTCAAAGGCCGATACAGGTGCAAAGGGGTATGTTTTATATGCCTTCTGATTTTTTTCCAAAGTCTTTAAAGCAGGTAAAGGTGGATGAGAAGCAGGTGAAGGAGCAAAGTGCAGATGAGGAGTTGCCAGTGGATTCTCATTTGGATTTGGATGACATGCATGCACATGGAAGTAAAGAGGATAATGCCTTGGGATTGGCTGATAAGAAGGAAGAGGAGCTGGATACAGAATGCTTTGAGGATGATTCTTTGTCAGATGCTACAAGGGAGGAGGATGGGGTAGAGACTTCTGATGAAGTGAAGACGGTTTGTGATGCAGATGTGGAGAGTGTGGAGGAAGACTCCATTATTATGGATTTTCTTGGACAGCTTGATGATGGTATGCTACCTGCGACATGAATGGTATGGATGATGCATTATGTGCTAGGGAGTCTTTGGATGATGATACCAGGGGGGTTGGCAACACTGAAGAAGGTATGCATGTAGATTTGGCTGATGAAGAGCATTGTGAGATGAGTACTGTGCTTGAGGATATTTGGGAAGTTGCTAGCCTTGATGAACAGGAGCCAGAGATGGACATGGATGCAGATATGGTCGAGAGTGTAGCTAAGGCTTCTTTGCGTGTTGCTGAAATGCTAAAGGCAAAGTCTATGGAGGATAAGGGTTCAGAACCAGCTTAGTTGTATGGTTGTGAAGTGATGCCTGAAGTACAAGAGATGGAAGTGCTTGTGGACAATGATGATGGAAAGGATCTGGATTTTGGTATGCAGAAAGGTCAAGACGATGGAACCTGGCCTTCACAGGTGATGATAAATTGGATGCTAAATGCTGTAATGCAATAGGTTTTGAAGACGAGAAGGTTTGTTGTGAGTGCGTGCGGCTGATGGCTGACAGTAGGCGTCGACTGGCAAAGCGTAGGCTGGTGTGGGCCGCGTAGGTAAAGCCTGGAGCGGGGACACGGACTGAGGTGGTGTGGCCTTGGTTCGGTTAGCCGACAGTGGACAGAGAGCAGTGTGCCGAGTGAAGCAGAGGGAAAGGTTGATGTTGCTGCTTGGTGGTGGGCCGGTAGCAAGGCAGATAAGCTGCTTGGGTTTGTTGTGAGGCTGGCAGAGGAGGATCAGCACAGAGTGAGAGAGAGATGATGGTTGAGCTGCTGCTGACGACACATGCAGAAGTGATGGGCTGTAGAGAGAGTTGAAGGTTAGCTGGTGTGGGCGCCTTCTGAAGGTTAGCTGGTGTGGTCGCCTTCTGAAGAGTGAGTGGGCTGCAGGGAGTTGAAGGTTAGCTGGTGTGGGCGCCTTCTGATGAGTGAGTGGCCGGGTTCATTCTAGTGTGATTGGTACAGCAGGCAGGCGAATGGTTCGCGGTGATTGGGGATGTGGTGTATCCTCGGCAGTGACAGGTCTGAGCCTGAGTGTTTGTGAGTTGTGTGAGTAAGGCTTCTGTGTCGAGAGAAGCTTGTATGAAGTGTTTTCTGGGAATATAAATTGCTGGATGTTTGCTTTGGTCTATGGTGCCCCTGTTTTTGCTGTCAGTCTGGCGTGGGTTGGGTGGTGAAGTGTGAGAGAGTGTTCCAGCCGGTGGTGGCTGGTGGTGCCCCCGTTCGTGTGTGTTTCCAAGTTTGCGAGGTGGAAGGGCTATAGAGGCAAGGGTTTTCTTTCTTTTTTTCACCTCACATCCTTTTGGTGCCCCCACTGAGGATAGCTCTGGCGTTGTTCTTTGCCTAGAAGGGCGTATGTGCCACTGAGGAGAGCTCAGGGATTTTTACAGGTTGTCATGATGTGGTCCTATCCGGAATTTCATGGCAGGAAGGGTGAAGATGTGTGTGACTTTTTGGAGCAGATGGAGCTGGCATGCATTAGCAATCATGTCACGAATGAAGAGCAGGTTTTGAGGATTTTCTTGAAGGGAGATGCCCGAAGCTGGCTTAAGAATTTTGAAGCACATGATGCTGGTGTTTTGACCTTAGACAGGTTGAAAGAAGGCCTTTTGGAGCGTTTTCAGCAAGCGGAGGATTCTAGTGTGCTTTGGCAGGAGTTGAGCATCTTGAAGCAGGTTCATGGGCAATCACTGGACAATTTTGTGAAGGTATTTACATGTTTGTGGAGTAAGTGGTGTATGGCATTGAAGCAGGAAGTTCCTCCTATGTTTTTGAAGAAGAGCTTGTTTATTGATGGTTTGTTACCCCATTTGAAGGTCAGGGTTGAGTTGAAGAGTCCCAAGTCTTTTGATGATGCAGTTAGGATTGCTAGGGAAAAGGAAGGCAAGGTTTTGAAGCAGATGGAGATGGGTATTTATCCGTATGAAGGTATTGTGTCTGCAAGGGATATGCATGTTAATTTGGTTGAGGTGGATATAAGAGTCCTATGCAAAGTGTGATTAAACAGGAGCCTCAAAGGCCGATACAGGTGCAAAGGGGTATGTTTTATATGCCTTCTGATTTTTTTCCAAAGTCTTTAAAGCAGGTAAAGGTGGATGAGAAGCAGGTGAAGGAGCAAAGTGCAGATGAGGAGTTGCCAGTGGATTCTCATTTGGATTTGGATGACATGCATGCACATGGAAGTAAAGAGGATAATGCCTTGGGATTGGCTGATAAGAAGGAAGAGGAGCTGGATACAGAATGCTTTGAGGATGATTCTTTGTCAGATGCTACAAGGGAGGAGGATGGGGTAGAGACTTCTGATGAAGTGAAGACGGTTTGTGATGCGGATGTGGAGAGTGTGGAGGAAGACTCCATTATTATGGATTTTCTTGGACAGCTTGATGATGGTATGCTACCTGCGATGAATGGTATGGATGATACATTATGTGCTGGGGAGTCTTTGGATGATGATACCAGGGGGGTTGGCAACACTGAAGAAGGTATGCATGTAGATTTGGCTGATGAAGAGCATTGTGAGATGAGTACTGTGCTTGAGGATATCTGGGAAGTTGCTAGCCTTGATGAACAGGAGCCAGAGATGGACATGGATGCAGATATGATCGAGAGTGTAGCTAAGGCTTCTTTGCGTGTTGCTGAAATGCTAAAGGCAAAGTCTATGGAGGATAAGGGTTCGGAACCAGCTGAGTTGTATGGTTGTGAAGTGATGCCTGAAGTACAAGAGCTGGAAGTGCTTGTGGACAATGCTGATGGAAAGGATCTGGATTTTGGTATGCAGAAAGGTCAAGACGATGGAACCTGGCCTTCACAGGTGATGATAAATTGGATGCTAAATGCTGTAATGCCACAGGTTTTGAAGACGAGGAGGTTTGTTGTGAGTGAAGAACGAAGGGAAGAGAGTGATACTGTGTGGTCAGAGTCGGTGAATGTTGATCAGATGGTGGACGGAAATGATCTTGTGATGCACATGGTTGATGTTTGGTATGCAGTGATGCAGCCATGGTGTTTCACGAATGCTGGGGAATGGGATGGTGAGTTACTGTTTCCTTTCGATCGTGGTACTGGACATATGCTTTTGCTGCTGAGCATGAATGCTCTAGCAGGTGGGGGGGTTGGCAAAGTATGTCAGGCGTTTTTCTGAGAGGCATTTTGGGCTCGTGTATATATGTGTGCATGGCAGGTGTGAAGAGATTTGTTATGGAATGCGTTGCCAGGTGTTCAGTGTGGATGGATTTGTTTTGAGGCTCGTGCAGGCTTGTCCGGAGCATGGTTCGATGGAGATGGTTTCAGCTGTACGTGCGGCGGCTTGGTTGTGTATGCGTCCCCAAGCATGAGCGGGCATCGTGGATTGTAATAGAAGTATGTGGAGCATGGGAAATAAAAGATTATGGGGCCAAGGTCATAAGAGAAATGGTGTGAAATGAAACCATTGTGTGGCCATCTCTTAGGCATTAGAAGAAATAAAAAAAATGAATAAAATAAGGAAAACGTGGCTAATTTGTGCAAAGGCCACACGTGGAGCTTTAGGTGGCTGCCAACGCATATTCTAGAAGCTTGGCGAAGGTGGCGAGTCGGCGTGGGCTGTAGAATAAGGTGAAAAGGCCGCCTTGTTGAAAAAAAGGGGGGGGCCTCTGATTGAATTGCAGCGGGTGCAGGCACCAAAGAGATGCGTAGCTGACAGAGTGGCTGAGACGGGCTGCAGGTACACAAAGGGGAGCCTCCCGTGTGAAGGCGAGTGGACGCCGACGTGTGAGTGAAGTTTGTGGCTGGAGTGGCGGCCTCTGCGTGCGGCTGCTGCTGATGGCTGACAGTAGGCGTCGACTGGCAAAGCGTAGGCTGGTGTGGGCCGCATAGGTAAAGCCTGGAGCGGGGACGGACTGAGGTGGTGTGGCCTTGGTTCGGTTAGCCGACAGTGGACAGAGAGCAGGGTGCCGAGTGAAGCAGAGGGAAAGGTTGATGTTGCTGCTTGGTGGTGGGCCGGTAGCAAGGCAGATAAGCTGCTTGGGTTTGTTGTGAGGCTGGCAGAGGAGGATCAACACAGAGTGAGAGAGAGATGATGGTCGAGCTGCTGCTGACGACACATGCAGAAGTGATGGGCTACAGAGAGAGTTGAAGGTTAGCTGGTGTGGGCGCCTTCTGAAGGTTAGTTGGTGTGGTCGCCTTCTGAAGAGTGAGTGGGCTGCAGAGAGTTGAAGGTTAGCTGGTGTGGGCGCCTTCTGAAGAGTGAGTGGCCGGGTTCATTCTGGTGTGATTGGTACAGCAGGCAGGCGAATGGTTCGCGGTGATTGGGGATGTGGTGTATCCTCGGCAGTGACAGGTCTGAGCCTGAGTGTTTGTGAGTTGTGTGAGTAAGGCTTCTGTGTCGAGAGAAGCTTGTATGAAGTGTTTTCTGGGAATATAAATTGCTGGATGTTTGCTTTGGTCTATGGTGCCCCTGTTTTTGCTGTCTGTCTGGGTGGTGAAGTGTGAGAGAGTGTTCCAGCCGGTGTGGCTGGTGGTGCCCCCGTTCGTGTGTGTTTCCAAGTTTGTGAGGTGGAAGGGCTATAGAGGCAAGGGTTTTCTTTCTTTTTTTCACCTCACATCCTTCTGGTGCCCCCACTTAGGATAGCTCTGGCGTTGTTCTTTGCCTAGAAGGGCGTATGTGCCCCTGAGGAGAGCTCAGGGATTATTACAGGTTGTCATGATGTGGTCCTATCCGGAATTTCATGGCAGGAAGGGTGAAGATGTGTGTGACTTTTTGGAGCAGATGGAGCTGGCATGCATTAGCAATCATGTCACGAATGAAGAGCAGGTTTTGAGGATTTTCTTGAAGGGAGATGCCCGAAGCTGGCTTAAGAATTTTGAAGCACATGATGCTGGTGTTTTGACCTTAGACAGGTTGAAAGAAGGCCTTTTGGAGCGTTTTCAGCAAGCGGAGGATTCTAGTGTGCTTTGGCAGGAGTTGAGCATCTTGAAGCAGGTTCATGGGCAATCACTGGACGATTTTGTGAAGGTATTTACATGTTTGTGGAGTAAGTGGTGTATGGCATTGAAGCAGGAAGTTCCTCCTATGTTTTTGAAGAAGAGCTTGTTTATTGATGGTTTGTTACCCCATTTGAAGGTCAGGGTTGAGTTGAAGAGTCCCAAGTCTTTTGATGATGCAGTTAGGATTGCTAGGGAAAAGGAAGGCAAGGTTTTGAAGCAGATGGAGATGGGTATTTATCCGTATGAAGGTATTGTGTCTGCAAGGGATATGCATGTTAATTTGGTTGAGGTGGATAAGAGTCCTATGTAAAGTGTGATTAAACAGAAGCCTCAAAGGCCGATACAGGTGCAAAGGGGTATGTTTTATATGCCTTCTGATTTTTTTCCAAAGTCTTTAAAGCAGGTAAAGGTGGATGAGAAGCAGGTGAAGGAGAAAAGTGCAGATGAGGAGTTGCCAGTGGATTCTCATTTGGATTTGGATGACATGCATGCACATGGAAGTAAAGAGGATAATGCCTTGGGATTGGCTGATAAGAAGGAAGAGGAGCTGGATACAGAATGCTTTGAGGATGATTCTTTGTTAGATGCTACAAGGGAGGAGGATGGGGTAGAGACTTCTGATGAAGTGAAGACGGTTTGTGATGCGGATGTGGAGAGTGTGGAGGAAGACTCCATTATTATGGAGTCTTCCTCCATTATTATGAAGTGAAGACGGTTTGTGATGCGGATGTGGAGAGTGTGGAGGAAGACTCCATTATTATGGATTTTCTTGGACAGCTTGATGATGGTATGGTACCTACGAGATGAATGGTATGGATGATGCATTATGTGCTGGGGAGTCTTTGGACGATGATACCAGGGGGATTGGCAACACTAAAGAAGGTATGCATGTAGATTTGGCTGATGAAGAGCATTGTGAGATGAGTACTGTGCTTGAGGATATCTGGGAAGTTGCTAGCCTTGATGAACAGGAGCCAGAGATGGACATTGATGCAGATATGGTCGAGAGTGTAGCTAAGGCTTCTTTGCGTGTTGCTGAAATGCTAAAGGCAAAGTCTTTGGAGGATAAGGGTTCGGAACCAGCTGAGTTGTATGGTTGTGAAGTGATGCCTGAAGTACAAGAGCTGGAAGTGCTTGTGGACAATGCTGATGGAAAGGATCTGGATTTTGGTATGCAGAAAGGTCAAGACGATGGAACCTGGCCTTCACAGGTGATGATAAATTGGATGCTAAATGCTGTAATGCCACAGGTTTTGAAGACGAGGAGGTTTGTTGTGAGTGAAGAACGAAGGGAAGAGAGTGATACTGTGTGGTCAGAGTCGGTGAATGTTGATCAGATGGTGGACGGAAATGATCTTGTGATGCACATGGTTGATGTTTGGTATGCAGTGATGCAGCCATGGTGTTTCACGAATGCTGGGGAATGGGATGGTGAGTTACTGTTTCCTTTCGATCCTGGTACTGGACATATGCTTTTGCTGCTGAGCATGAATGCTCTAGCAGGTGGGAGGGTTGGCAAAGTATGTCAGGCGTTTTTCTGAGAGGCATTTTGGGCTCGTGTATATATGTGTGCATGGCAGGTGTGAAGAGATTTGTTATGGAATGCGTTGCCAGGTGTTCAGTGTGGATGGATTTGTTTTGAGGCTCGTGCAGGCTTGTCCGGAGCATGGTTCGATGGAGATGGTTTCAGCTGTTCGTGCGGCGGCTTGGTTGTGTATGTGTCCCCAAGCATGAGCGGGCATCGTGGATTGTAATAGAAGTATGTGGAGCATGGGAAATAAAAGATTATGGGGCCAAGGTCATAAGAGAAATGGTGTGAAATGAAACCATTGTGTGGCCATCTCTTAGGCATTAGAAGAAATTAAAAAAAAAAGAATAAAATAAGGAAAACGTGGCTAATTTGTGCAAAGGCCACACGTGGAGCTTTAGGTGGCTGCCAACGCATATTCCAGAAGCTTGGCGAAGGTGGCGAGTCGGCGTGGGCTGTAGAATAAGGTGAGAAGGTTGCCTTGTTGAAAAAGGGGAGGGGGGCTCTGATTGAATTGCAGCGGGTGCAGGCGCCAAAGAGATGCGTAGCTGACAGAGTGGCTGAGACGGGCTGCAGGTACACAAAGGGGAGCCTCCCGTGTGAAGGCGAGTGGACGCCGACGTGTGAGTGAAGTTCGTGGCTGGAGTGGCGGCCTCTGCGTGCGGCTGCTGCTGCTGATGGCTGACAGTAGGCGTCGCGACTGGCAAAGCGTAGGCTGGTGTGGGCCGCGTAGGTAAAGCCTAGAGCGGGGACACGGACTGAGGTGGTGTGGCCTTGGTTCGGTTAGCCGATAGTGGAAAGAGAGCAGGGTGCCGAGTGAAGCAGAGGGAAAGGTTGATGTTGCTGCTTGGTGGTGGGCCGGTAGCAAGGCAGATAAGCTGCTTGGGTTTGTTGTGAGGCTGGCAGAGGAGGATCAGCACAGAGTGAGAGAGAGATGATGGTCAAGCTGCTGCTGACGACACATGCAGAAGTGATGGGCTACAGAGAGAGTTGAAGGTTAGCTGGTGTGGGCGCCTTCGGAAGGTTAGCTGGTGTAGTTGCCTTCTGAAGAGTGAGTGGGCTGCAGAGAGTTGAAGGTTAGCTGGTGTGGGCGCCTTCTGAAGAGTGAGTGGCTGGGTTCATTCTGGTGTGATTGGTACAAAAGGCAGGCGAATGGTTCGGGGTGATTGGGGATGTGGTGTATCCTCGGCAGTGACAGGTCTGAGCCTGAGTGTTTGTGAGTTGTGTGAGTAAGGCTTCTGTGTCGAGAGAAGCTTGTATGAAGTGTTTTCTGGGAATATAAATTGCTGGATGTTTGCTTTGGTCTATGGTGCCCCTGTTTTTGCTGTCTGTGGGTTGGGTGGTGAAGTGTGAGAGAGTGTTCCAGCCGGTGGCTGGTGGTGCCCCCGTTCGTGTGTGTTTCCAAGTTTGCGAGGTGGAAGGGCTATAGAGGCAAGGGTTTTCTTTCTTTTTTTCACCTCACAGTGGCAACATGGATTTTGAAGGAGTCGGAATAGCTGGTCCTTTTTTGTTAACTGTCACAGTCATGTACTCTGGGCTATGGCTAGCATTCTAAAGCACAACACTTGGAGATGCTAAGATAGGCCTTTTACGTCACATATTTCTACTTTTGCTCCACTTTTGGGCAATCCATATTAGCCTCTGCCATTGCACTATGGGTCAAGTCAATTAGTCTTTTACTTGTTGATGCCCCACCATTCCTTGAAAAAGGAAGTGCTCCTTGATTTCTTGCAATTTAAAATTCCAATGCATTGCACACACTTCCTACCATGCAAGCCATGTTTCCATCGATGGCAACACACCCTTCATAACATGTCCATTTCTCCACCATTGTTCTAAAGCATGTTTACAATTTTCCTCTGCAACATCCAAGCTTGCATTCTTCCACTTTCTACACAAGACCTTGTGTTCCTCATGGAAAGGTGGTCTGATACACTTTTTTGTATGATTCACCATGCTTTGCTCCCAATTAAAAGCACATGATTGTTCTTTTTCGAGGTTATTCTTCCCACAAAAAAAAGAGTAGACTGCAATCCACGGCCTCATCAGCCACCATAAAACCCTTGAACTTGGGTTTACCATAACCACATTCTTGTACAACAGCATTTAACATTTTCCAAAAATCTTTCTGAGTGTATCTATCCTCAACCTTAAATTCACATGTAGCAATGGTCAGAAGTTCTTTAAGGAAAGGATCATAAACAAAAGCCTCCATTGTAGACCAACCATGGACACTATGCACGTGATCAAAATGCACCCACATCTCTTGCAGGTTACCACCCGTTCTCATTATGTCCAAATCTACTCCACTCCCAAGACCGAGAGTTCACATTTTGAAAACAAGTGGTTGCATGTTCGAACCCACATGCCTCGGGAAAAGAACGCTATGTAAAAACGGATAACCAATCTTGCTTTTCAAATCCAAAATGGCTTTGAGTCCTTTCAGGCCAAACACAATGCTCCCTTTAGCTTCTTGAATACATCTCTCAATTCTCTTCTTATCCGACAATGGAGTGCCAACCTTAAGTAGGTCATTCAGTTCCTTGTTACCAAAATCTCCTTCTTTTTCCTTACATACTCTTTTCAAAATGTCAAGGAATAGCTCTTGGGCCACACTCACTTCGACCTGTTTAGGTGCTGCATGCGGACTCCCCTTTACATGTGAGTACACTTTATCTTCAATTATTCTCTTTTTCTCCCTACTAATTCCCTCTTCACATGGATGGTCATGGTAACCCAAATGCATTGCACATCTAGTATAATTCTCCTAATCTTTTAGAACAAAATAATATATGACAGCAAGACATTGCTTCACACACTCAGGTGGAAGTCTATAATGACTACATACAAGAGTTCTAGTCTCTTCTCCCAGTCTCCTAGTTTGAGGCACCTTCCACACACTTCCAGTCCCCTTTTTTTTAATGTTATGGTTGTGTTGGTTATGGTAAGAAGCCCAATTCTTATGCATCATGGCTTGCAATTCTTTTAAAAAAGGGGGCTTAAAGCATCTTGTGTTGGCGCAGTCCGCTTTCAGCCCCACTTTTTTTTATGTAATGCTAATCCAAAAAAGGGGTTGCCTGACTAGCTCACAATACACTAGAACATAGCCATGCAACATAGCCACGCAAACTAGAGAGAGATGGAAGTGAGAGAGGGGCCATGGGTGAATTTACGATCTCACGAGGTTTACGCGGCCATTTACGCAGCTATATGCGCAGATATATACGCGTCTATACTCACATCTATAAGGGCATCTATACTGATATAGACGCGCTTATAGATGCGAGTATAGACGTGCTCTGTTATTTTTTTTTAATAATCTTGCGTCGACGCCACAAATCTTTATCCCACTTGTCTCTTTCCCACCTGTTCATACATTCATGGTTTTTGAATGGTATGTTTAGAATTAGGGTTTTTGATTGGTATTCTCTTCACTCTCTCTTTCTCTCTCTCATGCATAAGATTCTTATGTTTAAAATTTTTGAATGGTATTCTCTTCTCTCTCTCTCTCTCTCTCTCTCTCTCTCTCTTTGCCTAAGAGGCTTATGCATAAGAGGCTTAAACTTAAACCTCCTAATGCATAAGGCTTAAATCTCCTTGTGTATCCATGGCATTCACACTTTTAAGGTTTTGTATTACTAATTCTTTTCTCAACTTTTTGTTTTGTTTTGTAGGTCTTATAATCCTCTCTTTCAACTTTACCAAAAAGTGGTAAATGCTTTTCTCTCTTTCCTCTCTTATTGATTTTGTATGTATGCATTAGGTTCTTAGGGATTTTGTATGTATGCATTATTAATCATTTTCTCACCCTTTTGTTAGTTTTTTAGGTCTTCTAATCTTCTCTTTCAACATCACCAACAAAAAGAGATAAGTGCTTTTTTCTCTTTCCTATCTTTTTATCCTCTCTTTCCTCTACATTAGGAAGTGAATGGGGTCTTCTTGGGCCCTTTAATTTGCCCAAGCCTAATCAAGGTGATTAAGGAATAGCCAAATGGGGGGTTGCCATGTGGACTGAAATGTTAGGTTTGTAAGAGAGGTGTAAGAGTGGTCAAAGGGTGCACTTTTTCTCCCAAAAAGGGGGGGAGGCAATTTTACAATTTTCGGACCTCCATAACTTCTACATACAAGCTCCGATTTGAGCGGAGATTATAGATCCGTGATCTACGCATTAAGAGCTTTCCATAGATATGTTACATGATATGGTTTTGTCCGCTAGATTTTAAATTCCATTTTTCCCCCAAAATTCAAATTCGAATAAAGTAGCCGTTTTGAAGCTTCTAATTAGAAAACGTTTCTTCTTAAGAGAAAAGGTTTGACTCCTTAAACTGCCAAATAAAAGGGCCCAAGAAGCCTTCCATTGAGGTCCTAATGTTTTTATCTACCAAAAAGAGGGGTTTTGTTTTGTAGGTCCTTTATGCATAGAGCTTAATCTAAAATAGAGCTCTAATCATAGAGCTTAATCTATGCATTACGATCTATTCATAGAGCTTAATGCATAGATTAAGCTTTATGCATGCATTCATAATGCATAGAGATTTATGCATAGATTAAGCTCTATGCATGCATTAAGCTCTATGCATAGAGCTTAATCTTTTCGATTTTGTATGTATGCATTAGGTTCTTAGTGCTTTTGTATGTATGCATTACTAATCCTTTTCTCATCTTTTTATTGGTTTTGTAGGTCTTCTAATCTTCTCTTTTAACATCACCAAAAAGAGGTAAGTGCTTTCCTATCTTTCCTCTCTTTTTATCCTCTCTTTCCTCTATTTTTATCTACCAAAAAGAGGGGTTTTATTTTGTAGGTCCTCTATACATAGAGCTTAATCTATGAATAGAGCTCTAATCATAGAGCTTAATCTATGCATTAAGTTCTATTCGTAGAGCTTAATCTATGCATTAAGCTCTATTCATAGAGCTTAATGCATAGATTAAGCTCTATGCATGCATTCATAATGCATAGAGATCTATGCATAGATTAAGCTCTATGCATAGAGCTTTATGCATGCATAAAGCTCTATGCATAGAGCTTAATCTATGCATGCATTAAGCTCTATGCATGCATACTTAATGCATAGTGCCGGGGTATGGTTTAGTTTAGGCTAGCGTGGCTTGCATAGTGCTTTATGCATAAGCTTCATGCATAAGGCCTCATGCATGCTTTATGCATAAGCCTTATGCATAATGCTTTATACATAAGGCCTCATGCATAGCTTTATGCTTAAAGCTTTATGCATAAGGCCTCATACATGCTTTATGCATAAGCTTTAGCATAGCTTGCATAAGGCTTGTATACCGGCATAGTTTACATAAGACTTGCATAGCGACATGGCTTGCATAAGCTTTAGCATAGCTTGCATAAGATTTTGTATGTATGCATTACTAATCCTTTCCTCACCCTTTTTTTGGTTTTGTAGGTCCTCTAATCCTCTCTTTCAACATCATGAAAAAGAGATAAGTGCTTTTGTATCTTTCATCTCTTTTCTCTATTATTATTGCACCCTTGGTGGGTGATGGGGATTTGTTTTGTAGGTTTGCGCATAAGTTTTATGCATAATCTTTATGTATAATGCTTTATACATAAGCTTTATGCATAATGCTCATGCATGCTTTATGCATAAGCCTCATGCATAGCTTTATGTATAAGGCCTTATGCATAGCTTTATGCATAGGCTTTATGCATAAGGCCTCATGCATGCTTTATGCATAAAGCCTCATGGATAGTTTTATGCTTGAGGCCTCATTCTTAAGGCCTTATGCATAGTGCTTTATGCATAAGATTTCTGCATAAGGCCTCATGCATAAAACATTATGCTTAAAGCTTTATTATGTATAAAACCTCATGCATAAAACATTATGCTTAAAGCTTTATGCATAAGACCTCATGCATGCTTTATGCATAAGCTTTAGTATAGCTTGCATAAGGCTTACATAGTGGCATAGTTTGCATAAGGCTTGCATAGCGGCATAGCTTGCATAAGCTTTTGTATGTATGCATTACTAATCCTTTCATCACTCTTTGTTGGTTTTGTAGGTCCTCTAATCCTCTCTTTCATAAGGCTTGCATAAGGCTTGCATAGTGACGTAGTTTGCATAAGGCTTGCATAGCGGCATAGCTTGCATAAGCTTTTGTATGTATGCATTAATAATCGTTTCATCACCCTTTGTTGGTTTTGTAGGTCCTCTAATCCTCTCTTTCAACATCACAAAAAAGAGGTAAGTGCTTTTCTATCTTTCCTCTATTATTATTGTACCCTTGGGCGCTGGGGATTCATTTTATAGGTTTGCACATAAGCTTTATGCATAATCTTTATGTGTAATGCTTTATGCATAAGCTTTATGCATAATGCTCATGCATGATTTATGCATAATCTTTATGCATAGCTTTATGCATAAGGCCCAAGGATTTATTATTCATGTGATCACAAGATTTTTTGTGATAATAACACATGTGAACAAGTTATTCACATGTTCTCATGTTACCGTTCACAAAATAACAGGTCGCCATTTGGGAACCCCTTAAAAGCTTGGCTACACATGGGAATAAGCTATTCACATGTTCTCATGTTACCATCTTCACATAATAGCAGGTCAGTGGCCACCTAAGAAGATTTTTTATGCCCGACAAAGATAATTTTTTTAGGCCCTTGTGAAAGCTTTGTGAATATAACATGTGATAACAAGATTTTTTGTGTTATTAACATATGTTATTAACATGTTCACATGTTCTCGTTTACGTCAGTGAAATCCCTGATAAGGCCTCATGCATAGCTTTATGCATAGGCTTTATGCATAAGGCCTCATGCATGCTTTATGTATAAGCTTTAAGCATAAGGCCTCATGCATAGTTTTATGCTTAAGGCCTCATGCTTAAGGCCTTATGCATAGTGATTTATGCACAAGCCTTATGCATAATGCTTTATGCATAAGGCCTCATGCATAAAGCATTATGCTTAAAGCTTTATTATGCATAAGGCATTATGCTTAAAGCTTTATTATGCATAAGGCCTCGTGCATAAATCATTATTCTTAAAGTTTTATGCATAAGGCCTCATGCATGCTTTATGCATAAGCTTTAGCATAGCTTGCATAAGGCTTAGGACTTGCAAGGGGCTTGCATAGCGGCATAGCTTGCATAAGCTTTTGTATGTATGAATTACTAATCTTTTCCTCGCCCTTTTGTTGGTTTTGTAGGTCCTCTAATCCTCTCTTTCAACATCATGAAAAAGAGGTAAGTGCTTTCATATCTTTCCTCTCTTTCATCTATTATTATTGCACCCTTGGTGGGTGCTGGGGATTTGTTTCGTAGGTTTGCGCATAAGCTTTATGCATAATGCTTTATAAATAATGCTCATGTATGCTTTACGCATAAGGCCTCATGCATAATCTTTATGCATAAGGCCTCATGCATAGCTTTATCCATAAGCCTTATGCATAAGCTTTATGCATAAGGCCTCATGCATAGTTTATGCTTAAGACCTCATGTTTAAGACGTTATGCATAGTGTTTTATGCATAAGGCCTCATGCATAGCTTTATGCTTAAGGCCTCATCATGCTTAAGGCCTTATGCATAGTGCTTTATGCATAAGCCTTATGCATAAGGTCTTATACATAGTTTTATGCTTAAGGTCTTATGCATAGTGCTTTATGCATAAGCCTTATGCAGCATAAGCTTTATGCTTAAGGCCTCATGCATGCTTTATGCATAAGGCCTAATGCATAATGCTTTATGCAAGGCTTGCATAACACTCGTGGGAAGGAGGTGGTAAACTACTTGCGTCAAGTAGCTTTTGCATACTATAAAGGCTACTTTATACATTTTAAGCAGCAAAGGGAGAGCTTAGTGGATGATTGCATTAAAGCTATCCACAAGAAGTATCCTAATTCTCACGACCAAAGGTTTAACAGTAGATAGGTGCGACACAAAATCAAAGACATACTTAAGAATATGAGGTCTCTGGTCAGGAGACATGCAAAGGAGGAGAAAGCTCGAATAGATACCGGTCAAAATGGATACAGTAAGCCATCTACTACTCATAAGGGCGAGTGGAAGAAAGCCAAGAAGGAGCTCTTAGAAGGAGTAGTGAACTAGCCAACAAAGAGAAGCGCGACGAATACAAATGGAGCAATATGGATCGTCGCACTTCGGATTTGGAGGTCGTGCATCATGGGAGGCTGAGTTTGTATGTATAGTGCAACTTCATGTCTTTTCTTTCTATTCTCTCTATTTGAGTTGTGTTATAATGTTTGTCTTGTGATGTAGCGTGACATTGTGGGTAGAGATCCTACCCCAACAGAGACTAGCCACCATCGTCATCATAGTAGTAGAGGAGATACACGGGATTACCTTCACGATGAAGGAATCATCTCCTCTGACGAACAATACAATCGAGCAAGGAGAACACCAATGCAGGTAATACTTTTTATTTTTATTTACAAAACATGTTTTGACCTTTATAATACTTTCTATTTTTTATATATATATCTTCACTTTGTGTAGGCACAAGGTGGATAAGAAGGAGGACAAGATGACTCGGAGAGTGATGACTCCTCCGAGTAGTCGCCCGCTAGTTTTTCTTCATGTATAGTTTTGGTTTATACAACTATATTTCTTTTTCAAGCCTCATGTGGCTACCATCATGTATGGACAACTTCTTGGATATAAGATGAATATTGTCATCTTCTTTATGTATCTATGTTTTTATTCAAGCCTTATATGGCTACGATCATGCATGGATAAATTTTTGGATATTAAATGTAATTTCTTATCTTCTTTAATCAATATTCGAGGTGTGTTCACAAATCTTTTTATGCATATCTATCTTTAATTTAAGTTTTTATGTTGATATCTTTGCTGATCTTGATTCGTCTATGTACAAGTAAGCAAAACCTTAAACCAGAGAGATGCTTGTGTAGAAAATACAACTGCATGTGCAGAAAATGCAGTTGTACATCTGGCATCTCTTTGGAAATTTTTTTAAATTTCAGAGCATGCCTATAAGCGCGTCTATACTGATATAGACGTGCATATAAACGTGCTTATAGATGCCTGTCGGTTAGACACGATTTTAGACGTGCTTATAAACATGCCCGTAACATTTTAAACCACGTTGTCAAAACGCGTCTACGATCGCTTTTCCTTGTAGTAATAGAAGCTTAGAAAGGTGCGGGACGCTTCAAGCCCCCTTTTTTTATGTTATGCTAATCCAAAAGGGTTACGTGGCTAGCTCACCATAGAAGTTTGGAAAGTTTGCTGAATTTTGACACCTGCTACTACAGTGAATATATTTGGGAGCTTACTATGGCTAGTTTGTACATCCATTCAAGGGGATCTCTTGTCCATAATATTGCCTTACTCCTATGCTTTGAAATTAAACCAACTGGGCTTATGGCAAGAAGGCCATTTCTTGTGAATCATGGCCTGCAATTCTTTGAAAAAAAGGGGGCTACCAGTGTCCCGCACTAGTGCACGGGCCGCTTCCAACCCCTTTTTTGGGTTGCTTGCTACAAAAAATCTTAGAGGTTGTGTTTATTATGATGATGTTGATTATGATGATGTTGATTATGATGCTCAGAGAAATGTCGTGGGTGTTTATGTTGATTATGCATCATGTAAGTTTGTGTTAATTATAATTGCCTTAGCTTATCATCATGCATGGTTGAGCTACGACAATTTCTTATGTTGTGTTAATTATTGCAAGAAGGCCATTTCTTGTGCATCATGGCCATGGTTCTTTAAAAAAAGGGGGGCTGGAAATGGTCGTGGCTCAATGGTGGTTTTGTTGTGTATGGTTGTAAGAGCGAGCAACACACTTCGGAATGCCAGAGGGAATGCCGACGCCGAAGAGGGTGGTGGGGAGGGAGACGGTGTGGGGTTGGAGCTGCTGCTGAAGGAGGCCAAGGCGAAGGCCTTGCTATAAGAGCTGGGTTCACTTGGAGTGCACGAGCCCCCTTGGGAAAAACGAAGAGGTCGCCCTTGCGAGCAACTGATTGACGAAGTGACCGGCACTGCCGACTAGGCCCACCATGACGCTGTCGTCGACCACGTAGAAGAGCTCAGTGGCGCACGGGTGGAGTGTTTTGGGAGCCCGGCTAGAACTCCAGGAGAGTGACAGAGATGCCCAGGCTGCTGCTCAGCGCCAGAAAGGCATCCGCAAAGGCCTTGGTGGGCTTGAAGGCGCCCACTGTCGTGTCGGGCCCCCACGGAAGCCTGTGAAGGTGGAGAAGTTGCCATCCAGCATGGTGGCGTTCATGCCCGCAGGCACTGAGAAGTCCATGGTCAGCTCCGGGTCGGTGATGCACACATGAGCAAGGCATTGGCCATCCTGATGACGGCGAATGCGAGCATGATTCTCTCTCTCTCTCTCTCTCTCTCTCTCTCTCTCCCTCTCTCTCACACACACACACACACATACACACACACACACACACATGCATGCATGCACATACACGAAATGGGGTGTTTCCACTTCACAAAGTTGGGCCTCCTTGCCACATGAGCCTCCTCCTCCAATCACAATTACATGCTAAAGGAAACACACACACACACACACGCATGCACACACACACACACACACGTATGCATGCATATACACGAAATGGGGTGTTTCCACTTCACAAAGTTGGGCCTCCTTGCCACATGAGCCTCCTCCTCCGATCACAATTACATGCTAAAGGAAACAGCAAGAAGACGAATGGGGTCCCGCAACAAAAGGATTCCAAAATAGTGGAGGATTGATGGCTCTAGAACTTCTACTTTTGGCATCACATGCTCAAGCAAAGCCATGGGGAGTAGTAAGGGTGGTAAGTTCTCTCTTTTAGGATTGGCACCTTACAACACTACAAGCGAGCAATGTGACAATGGGTGCTTCTTCTATGTTTAAAAAACTCACAAAAGAAGTTCCAACCATGCATGGATAGTTGGCTTTATAATACCTTCAATGTGTCTACACCACCCCCACCCCCACCCCCACCCCCACCCACCTCCCCCCTCCAGCTCTAAACCAGCCCCAACCCTCGCTCTTATAGCCCCACCTAGAAAAACAAGAGGATCGAGGAGTGATGTAAGATTCCTCTCTCCAGCTTTTGAGGTGTGCAGGTGTAAGAACCTCCCCTTCTAATCTTATAATTATTCCCCTCTCTGAAATAAAAGAAAGAGCCTGTTTTACCCTATTTTGGCTTAGAGAGAGAAAATGTCTAGAGGGAGGTAATTCAAAATTGAGATATTTTTGGATATAGAAATCCTCCTAGTGTCTAAAATGATTTCCCCTGAAACAGAAATTCAAAAAGAACTTTCCAATGTTCAATTGGAATTAATTAAAAATAGGTATAAAGGACCTTAGCCTAAGGGTCCAGATTTTCAGAAATTTTTGAATTATGCTCCAATTAAGGTTCCTATGGACCAATAAGATTAATCCAAATGTAGGGAGGAGATAAATTGAAGAATAAAAGAAAATCTCCCCAAAAACGAGTAAATGCTCACGTAAGATGAAGAGTTGACTAAGGACAAGGGTTATTAGTTAAAAAAGAAGAGATATTTGGAAGAAATGATTTTTGACACCTCAGTGTGGGGATCTCTCCTCATGAAGGAGGCACCTATTTCACATGTGAGGAGGAGTTTTAAACTAAAAAATAATGAGATATTTTCATCTCTCCTCTCTCCTGTTTCAACTAGATCTAAAAAGTAAGCTAAACTGACCTAAAAATGGTCAAAAATTGATCAAACTGATCTCGAAAATTCTAGAATCAGCTTGCTTGGCTAGAGGCTCACTTTTTCCTATAAATAGAAGTCTCCCCCTTTGTAAAAGGCTAATAGTGTTTATGCACTGTTACTCTACTCCTACCCAGAGCCAATTACATTGAATTTTCTTGATAATTCAATTGTGTTTGACTTAATCCTCTCCAAAATAATTGGTGGCCACTCTTGATCCAAACAAGAGTAGAACCCTCAATCCCTCAAGCCAAAGGAAAGGTTACAAACTCCATGTAAGCGAAATTCTTCTTACTTTTAATTTTAAATCTATGGTTTTCTTGATTTTCTTGTTTGTTTTAGTTGATTAAAGTAAATTCTGATGCTATGCCTTGATGAAAAGGCCTCCCCCTTCTCTTCTTTACAATTCAGCCTTTCTTTATCCTAGAATGTTTAACAAAAAGATTAATTAAACTTTTTTTATTGTTTACTCTTTTGGAAATTAAAAATTGTGTAGATTGTAGTCCTTTACATCTAATTGGGGTTAATTTAAATTAAAAATAGAATTGTGTAGATTAGAGTCCTTTACATCTAATTGGGGTTAATTTAAATTAAAAATAGAATGTTAAAAATGAGAAATGGTCAGCCATACAAAGGAGGTTATGGCAAAATTTTCTAGAATTTTGTGGAAAAGAAAGGTTATTTTTATGTTATTCCAAAAGAGTAATTCCCACCGTTTGTGTATTCTAAAAGAAATATTCTAATTTACTCCATGTACATATTCACCTATGAGAAATGAATATGCATGGATATCACAGATATTAATTTTTATGCATAGAAAGATGCATAAAGGAAATTTTTATTATAAAAGTGTAACTTGTTTTCATTGAATTTAATTTCTATGCATAGAAAGGTGTATAATGAAAATTTTTATTATAAAAGTGTTGTTTTCATTGAATTTAATTTTTATGCATAGAAAGGTGCATAACGGAAAATTTTATTACAAAAGTGTTATTTTCATTGAATTTAATTTCTATGCATAGAAAGATGCATAAAGGATTTATTTTTATTTCAAAAGTGTTATTCTCATTAAAATTGATTTTATGCATAGAAAGATGCATAAAGGATTTATTTTTATTTCAAAAGTGTTATTCTCATTAAAATTGATTTTATGCATAGAAAGATGCATAAAGGATTTATTTTTATTTCAAAAGTGTTATTCTCATTAAAGTTTATTTTTATGCATAAATAGATAAATAAAAGGATTTTTATAAAAGTGTTATTCCCACTGAAGTTATTTTTTATGCATAAATATATGCGTAAAGAATCTTTATATGAAAATTAGAATTCTCTTAAATTCTATGTTTAAATTCTATGAATAGATGTGATGAGAATCAGATAGGTGTGAATGAATGGATGGGTGGATGTGATGTGAATAGAGGTGATGAGATGTGAGGTGAATAGATGTGATGAGATGTGATGAGAATCAGATAGATGTGAATGAATGGATGTATGGATGTGATGTGAACCAGATAGATGTGAATGAATGGATGGATGGATGGATGTGATGTGAATGGATGGATGGATGGATGGATGTGATGTGAAGAATAGAGGTGATGAGATGTGAGGTGAATAGATGTGATGAGAATCAGATAGATGTGAATGAATGGATGGATGGATGTGATGTGAATAGAGGTAATGAGATGTGAGGTGAATAGATGTGATGAGATATGAGAATCGGATAGATGTGAATGAATGGATGGATGGATGTGATGTGAATAGAGGTAATGAGATGTGAGGTGAATAGATGTGATGAGGTGATGAGAATCAGATAGGTGTGAATGAATGGATGGGTGGATGTGATGTGAATAGAGGTGATGAGATGTGAGGTGAATAGAGGTGATGAGATGTGAATAGAGGTGATGAGATGTGAGGTGAATAGATGTGATGAGATGTGATGTGAATTAGATAGATGTGAATGAATGGATGGGATGTGATGTCATGTGAATCAGGATGTAAATGAATGATATGGGATATGAGTGGATGATATGTGATGAAAATGGATGTGAATGTATATGTGGAGAATGGATGTGAATGTATAAGTGAAGAATGGATGTGGATGTATGTGAAAAAATGGATGTGGATATGTATGTGAAAGAATGGATGTGGGTAACGAGATTGCAGAACTCATGAGATGTCATGCTACTCATTGCTCAACCAATGGCATCATGAGGATCGCAACTAATTCACCGGCATGGCAACATGTCGAGCGTCAATGGCAAGAGTTTAAAGAAAAGCCTCGTCACTTACATGGAGGTTCACCTAAAAATATGCATGTATAGCACGTGAGTTCAAATGAAGGGGTTTTTAATTCAAAATTTTAAGGTAAATTTATAGAATTATATTTATAAAAGAGGTTTTTTTAATAAATCTTTTAAAAAACCCATAAGTCTACAAAGAAAAAGGGGTCATTTTATTCATAAAAAATTCACAAGTAAGGGGTTTTTTAAATACCCCTTGAATGCACGTGATACATAGGGTTTCTTAGTAGTGCACCCCCCGAGCTTACATCTTGGCTTGGGCATGGATGATGTTAACCCATTTGGATTCAAGTCTACATCATGGTCTACTTGGCCTATTGTATTGGTGAATTAGAACCTCCCTCCATGGGTGGAAATCAAGAAAGGTCATATAATGCTTGCTCTCCTTCTTGTACTAAAAAGCAAGGATAAGTTGGCGACAATGGATGTGTACCTAGAGCCTTTGATTGACGAGCTTGAGACACAATGGCGAGGTATCAAAGTGCATGATGTCTCAAGGCTAAAAAATAGAAGTAAAGCGGAGGTGAAAGGAGTTTTTCTTTGGATGATGTGTGACTATCCCGAATTCTCAGAATTCGGGTTAACTTTAAGTTGAAAGCTTTAAACTTTAAACTTTAAGTTTATATCTCTACTTCTCAATTTTAAAATAGGTTTGGTGACCTCTGGACATTATGCATTTTAGGCAGTGTGGTATGAGGAAAACTTTCCTAGAACAATTCCCACTAGCCAGCAATTGCATCTTGTGGTGCATTTGGTTGATAAATTAGCACTTTGTGGTGTTGTTCATGTTTGATGGATGTTTTTTCTTGAAAGGTTCATGAAAACCTTAAAGGATTTTGTGAGACAAGGTGCAAGGCTAGAAGTATTCCTGGGTGGCAGAAGGATGGTTGATGCGAGAGTATCTTGTGTATATCTCAAAACATCTCTCTTGAATAGATTGTTCCATGCCACGATTGTGGAGCAATGAGGAGGATGACCAACTAATGTGCCAGGAAAAGGAAGGCAATGATGAAAGATCCCTGCCCCCTCCGTGCAACGAATTCGGGGGTGCTAGCAGCATAAGTAGCACTTCTTGCACGGGACAAAGCCTCTCATTCCAGGCCTTGCCCACGGATATCCGGACAAGAGACTAATCCCTCGGTTTTTCCAAAACCAAACCCGAAAAAACTTCCCTCGCCTAGAAAGCACGGGTGATTGCTCCAGGATATTTTTATTTAGGATATTTTTATTCTAATGTAGTCAAGGTCATCATCAAACTGATCCGACCGAACCCATAAGTCACATGGTCAGATCAAGGAAAAGACTTACAGTTGGATCATAGAGACCAACGCTTTTTTCCTCATCGAGAGGCACAACCGTCGGTTCTTCTCCATAGAACAAGGACTGTCTGGGATTTACTTCATCTATCGTACCATAACAGAATTGAGTCTCATTTTAGGGATCCATATCCAGTCCCATGGGTTAGCCAACCGCCCAACCACTGTAGTGATAGAGTCCGTTTAGGAATTTGGTTATTATTTGTCCCGGGTACCAGGGAAAAGAGTTCCCAGGCCCCCTAGCCGACGCTTCATGCAAACTTCAAGATAGTCACACCACTTACACACCCAATATGAAATTGCTTGTTTCACAGATTTAGCTAACTTTAAAACAATCTTTTAATGAAATCATAGTATCACTGATCATAATCCTCCAAAATATCCGGTTGAATTCTAACAATCATTTCTTCATCGGTGTACCTATGGTATCATTGGCAACCAGAACACTCACCACCAGTCCACTAAGGGGCCTTTTCAATAGTTCATATCTCATAGTACCTGGAAATATATTCACTTATAAAAATCCAGATGGACTCTCCATTGAAGTTCAGCACGATCAACCAACAGATCCGTATAAAAGAGCCATGGACTCATCCATTGAGGACTGGCAAGGTCAATCAACCAGATCCATACCCGAATTCAGAAAACAACTCTTACTCCTTGTTGTAACATCTTCCTCGACGCACGTGTGGGTATCTTAGGCAACCCAGAGCCCGAGCACCGTATGGTCAGCACCCTCTAGGATCCTTCGCAAGTCACCTAGCGCTTCACTCATAGGTCGCTTCTTTGGTCCCTCATCCACCATACCGGAAGCTCACCATTTAAATCGAACCGAGGCTGGTCAAGACCTCGGCCGACCGTGTTATGCGAGACGTCCTCCGTTGACTCTTCATCAGCTGTTGCAACTTTATCACTTAGGTCTCCACGACCTCATTCAGAAGATGGTCAAAATGCTTCCCCAGCATTCTTGATATAAAACAGTCATTAAAAAACAGGTCATAAATACAGTTTCTATAACGAACTCTCGTCTTTCCACATTGTTCCACACCAATCCACATTACTTAATCAAAGTCCAATCATATGTATTCCCATCGTCCTTCATCCATTCTCATCCAATCACATCATTTTCCATCTCATCACATCTTTCCTCATTTCTACTCATCACATCTCATCCACTCGCATCTACCTATATCCACATATGAGGACCCTATCCCCACCGCACAACGAATTAAGGGGTGCTAGCAGCGGAAGTAGCACTTCTTGCACGGGGCAGGGTCCCACACTCGGGGCCTCATCCACGGATATCTGGACAAGAGACTAATCCATCCGTTCTTCCAAAACCGAACCCGAAATCACTTCCTTGGCTCGGGAAGCACGGGCGATTCCTCCAGGAGGATAACTTTTCTTTAACATAGTCAAAAGCCTTAACTAACTGAAGTGATCTGACTGAGCCCATAAATCCCATAGTCAGATCAGGGAAAAGATTGTACTTGGATCATAGAGACCAACGCTTTTTTCCTCATTGAGAGGCACAGCCATTGATTCTTTTCCATAGAACAATTTTTGTTTGGGATTTACTTCATCTATCGAACCAAAACAGAATTGAGTCTCAATTTAGGGATCCATCAGTCTAGCCTAACCCCATCCAATCGTGTGGGTTAGCCAACCACCCAACCACTGTAGTGATGGGATCCAATCCTGATTCACATGACATTACATCTCATCTATTCATTCACATTTATCTGATTCACATCACATCTCATCACATCTATTTACCTCTCATTCTCATCACTTCTATTCTCATCACATCCATCCATCCATTCTTTCCCATCTATCTGATTTGCATCCCATCTCATCACATCTATTTACCTCACATTATCATCACTTCTATTCTCATCACATCCATCCATCCATTCATTCCCATCTATCTAATTCGTATCCCATCTCATCACATCTATTTACCTCTCATTCTCATCACTTCTATTCTCGTCACATTTATTCTCTATTTATTCTCATCTATCTGATTCATATCACATATCATCACATCTATTTAGCTCTCATTCTCATTACTTCTATTCTCATCACATCCATTCTCTATTCATTCTCATCTATCTGATTCACATCCCATCTCATCACATCTATTCACCTCACATTCTCATCACTTCTATTCTCATCACATCCATCCATCCATCCCATCTCATCACTTCTATTCTCATCATATCTATTCTCATCACATCCATCCATCCATCCATTCTCATCACTTCTATTCTCATCACATCCATCCATCCATCCATTCCCATCTATCTAATTCACATCCCATATCATCACATCTATTTACCTCTCATTCTCATCCCTTCTATTCTCATCACATCCTTTCTCTATTCATTCTCTTCTATCTGATTCATATCACATATCATGACATCTATTTACCTCTCATTCTCATTACTTCTATTCTCATCACATCCATTCTCCATTCATTCTCATCTATCTAATTCATATCACATATCATCACATCTATTTACCTCTCATTCTCATTACTTCTATTCTCATCACATCCATTCTCTATTCATTCTCATCTATCTGATTTATATCACATATCATCACATCTATTGATAGAATGTAAGAGAATTCTTATTTTTGATATAAATATTTTTTATGCATCTTTTTATGCATAAGAACAACTTCAGTGGGAAATAACACTTTTATAAAAATCCGTTTATGCATCTATTTATGCATAAATTCAATTTTAAGGAGAATAACACTTTCGAAATCAAAATAAATCTTTTATGCATCTTTCTATGCATAAATTCATTTTTAATGAGAATAACTCTTCTGAAATAAAAATAGATTTCTTTATGTATCTTTCTAAGCATAAAATCAAAATTAATGAGAATTACTCTTTTGAAATAAAAATAAATTTCTTTATGCATCTTTCTATGCATAAAATCAAAATTTGATGAAGGTAACGCTTTTATAATTTAAAAAAATCTTTTATGCATAAATTTAATTTTAATGAAAGTAACACTTTTATAATTAAAAAAATTCTTTTATGCATCTGTTTATGCATAAAAATCAATTTTGATGAAAGTAACACTTTTATAATCAAAATATTCCCAATATGCATCTTTCTATGCCATAGAAATTAATTCTAATGAAAATAACACTTTTATAATAAAAATATAACCTTCTTTGTATGGCTGACCATTTTTTAAATTTTTTTCATTCTCAAAATTTCCTCGGGAGACACATAAGATGGCGGTGTTGGAATATACCGGCATGTATTGACAACTACCCGCGGTATGCTAATGTATAGGCTTCATGCATAGCTATCTAAATACTATGCATAGATTCTTATGGCTAATGTGTAAGCCTCATGAATAAGCTTTATACATGAGGATTTGTGTACATTGTCAAGTCTCATGCATATGGCTTATTCATAAGCATCATGCATAAATCTTATGTATAATCCTCATGCATGAGGCATATGCATAAGGCTAATGCATAAGTCTCATGCATGAGGCTTATGAACTAGCCTCATGCATAAGCTTTATATCCTAGCCTCATGCATGAGGCTTATGCATATGGCTATTGCATATATCTCATGCATATGGCCACATCTTGAGAGATGTATAGCTCTCTAAAGACTATGCGTAGAGGCTTATGGTGGCTAATGCATAAGCGTCATGCATAAGCTTTATAGATGAGATATGCATAGCTCTATATAGACTATGCAGAGAGCCTTATGGCCAAATCTTGAGAGATGCATAGCTCTTTTAAGACTATCCATAGAGGCTTATGGCTAATGCACAAGCCTCATGCATAATCTTTATACATAAGCCTTATACACGAGGCTTTGTACACAAGTCTCATGCATGTGGCTTATTCATAAGCCTCATGCATGAGTCTTATGTATAATATGGCCTTATGCATATAGCTAATGCATAAGTCTCATGCATGAGGATTATGAACTAGCCTCGTGCATAAGCTTTATGTCCTAGACTCATGCATGAGGCTAATGCATATGGCCACCTCTTGAGAGAAGAATAGTTCTCAAAAGGCTATCCTTAGAGCACGGAAAAAATAAAAAACCCTAATCTAAAAAGCCCTAAAACTTGAAAGTTGTTGTTGAGTGTATATTTTTTGTAGAGCCCTTTAAATAGAACTCTAAGATTATTACTTTAAGGAAAGAGGAATTCCCACCATATTGGAATTCAGATATTTAAATGAGGAAAGTGTAATTCCTAGTGTAAAGGATTTAATGGAGATTTTTATTTAAATTTTAAGAGAAAATTTAGTTAAATTTATCTTTTTGTATAGATAAGTTTAAATGATGAAAGGGGAATTCCCACCATATTGGAATTCAAATGTTTAAATGAGAAAAGTGGAATTTTTAGCCTAATGGATATTTTTCATGTAATTTTTAAGAAGAATTCTAAGTAGATTTAATTTAAGGTGGTAAAAGAGGAATTCCCATGATAATTGGATTGCACTCATTGAAATGAGAAAAATAAGGATTTCAAGTTTATTAAAAAAAAATAGGTATTGATATTTTAGTTAACAGAAGAATTTTTATGATATTTAAGAAAAGATGGATTTGAATTAAATTTTAGTGTTAAAAGATGAATTTCCACCATAGTTCTACCTAATGAATTAAGGCTGAGAAATTATGTGGCATAAAGAATATCTTTGGATATTTTAATTGGTAAAATCACTAAATGTATATTTACCCAAAACTAGATGTTTATCTGAAGATAATCCTTGTAGAACTAAACCAAATGAATTTTGTTTGACTATGAGAGGGACGGACAGTAAACCTACTTGTCCATCTCTCGATCTAAATCAAGTAAAGACTTCGTGACCAATTCCAGTTCTAAATCCAAAGAATAGACTACCGAAACTAATCTAGTTTTTCCTTGACCAAACTCACCAACAATCTAGTTGGACAAATGGACAAAATGATGGGTAGATTACCCTCATGACAGATCCAAGATCCTCATTATGAAACTCAGAATTATGGAAAAAGGGTTTTTGGAACCGATCTCAAACTCAAATTTTACTTGCATTGGGACCTCTATTTTTTCATTCAAAGGACTGTTTTACGCTAGAATACTGGAGGAAGCATTTGGCTTATGTTTTTCTAAGAGGAGGTTCATTGGAACAGCTGGCAGGGAGTTGTCAAGGGACGTTGCTCGCGGCAAAGCCTACCGAGGTCTTGACCAGCCTTGGCACGGTTCAAATGGTACACTTCCGGTACGATGGGCAAGGACCGACGAAGCGGTCCCTGAGTGAAGTGCTAGGACACCTAAGGAGGATCCTAGAGGATTCTGACTAGGCAATGCACGGGCTCGCGGTTGCTAGGACACCCATGCATACGTTGAAGAAGATTTCGAATGGACAAAAAGGAAAGATTTCGAATGGACAAAAAGGAAAGATTTTTGGGAACCAAATGTTAATACTGGATCTCGTTGGTTGGCCTTCAACGGAGAGTTCAGAGGATACATTTTTGTAATACAATGGACTCCAAATTTTGGAAAATGATAATCACAAATATTATGATTTCTATTGAAGGATTATTTTATAAGCCAATAGAATCTATTATAAATGGCAAGTTCATATTGGGTGTGTACGTGGTATGCCTACCTTGATTTTTTGCATGAATCACTAGCTACTAGGGGACCTGGGAACTCTTCTCCTTTGGTACCCAGGCAAAAACCCAACCAAATCTTTATAAAGGAATCCCACCATTTCAGTGGTCGGGTGGTTCTAACCCATGGGCTGGATGGGGTTAGGCTAGATCATTGGAGGATTCCTGAGAAACAACTAGATACAATTAGTTATGTTATTTAGTATTAAATCCCGAGAAGACCTTGTTCTGTGGGAGGGGATCATCGGCTGTGCCTCGGAAATGAGGAAAAAAGTGGTGATTCCATGGACCAAGTGTAAGTCTCTTCTTGATCTGACCATGTGACTTCAGGTTTGGTCAGATCAGTTTATCTAGTTAAGACTTAACTCGTTAGAGTAATTTCCCTGTTAGAAGATTTTCCCTGTTGGCAGAATCGCCCGTGTCTTCCGGGGGCGAGGGGAGTCTTCCGGGCTCGGTCTCGGAGGGGCTGCCCAGGCTAGCCTCTCGTCCCCTGGACATCCGCGGGCGAGGCCCCGAGTGTTAAAATTACAGCAATGTGATGAGCTATGGTGGATCAAATGCTAGAATCAACATCATTTAGATGATAATTAAGACGTGATTAGTGAGTAATTAACTAATACCTTAATGTAGGCACGGATAATCAAAAATCAGCAAATTCTCATTAGGCCAATGCCTCAATTTATAGAGTTTACATCCAAGCATCTAATCCCACTGATTTCTCCTTGATTCACTCCACCTCTTTTACTTGATTCTCTCCACCTCTCCCAAAATATCTCCACACTTCCTAAATCTTCTCATGCTACCCTTGATTCACTCCACCTCTTTTACTTGATTCTCTCCACCTCTTTTACTTGATTCTCTCCACCTCTCCCAAAATATCTCCACACTTCCTAAATCTTCTCATGCTACCCTTTATTCTCTCCCAGTAGATTCTTCTCACCTTTTCACAGGTTCTCTCACATTTAGAGATTCTCTTTTACAGCCTCTAAGCAAGGGCTTGTTCCCGCACACACCCTATTCACTTGTATATTTCAACACCTCCCCTCAAGTGAATACTCCTAGCACACCTAGACCCTATACCAAGTTTCCCTCTTACTTGATAGTCCGTGAGACCAGTGCCGCACACCTCCCCTGAAGTGAACTTAGCACACCTGGACCCTGTACCAAGTTTCTCTCTTACTTGATAGTCCATGACCAGTGGCTCAAGTCCCTAAACTCATAGTCCTTGACACTCTCTCTCTCTCTCTATGTGTCCAAGGCTACTACAAGTGCCCGCGACCTTGACTAAAGTGCTCACACATACATCTACCACGTGGCCTACATCATCGGTGGCTCAGAGGTGGTTTTACTTTGTTGGGACAGGTTACATTGGGTTGTGGGGTCTCTCTCTCTCTCTCTCTCTCTCATAGATTTTCACATGGCTCCTCACTTCTTGGAGCCTCACATCTTCTCTTATCTTTAGTCTTCTTGTCGTGGTGGCAGCTTCTCTCCACGCGTCCATGTATTCCTCTTCTTTCAGTCTTCTTGTTGTGACAACTTCTCTTCTCGTGTTCTTGTCTTCCTTCAATGCTTCCTTTAGCTTTTCTTCTTGGTGTGGATCTTCCTCTTGGAAAGAGATGTTCTTCTTGTTTCATGGCTGGGGCCATGAGCTTGTCTGTCAGTTCTTCTTGCTCCATGTGAGCAACATGTTTAAATGTTTTGTTGGTAGTTCTTTTAGGCTTTTGATGTTTATCTTGTGTCATTATGCAATGCAAACCCAAATCTATGCGGGAGGTCTTACCTCTTGCCTTATTCTGGACAAGGGCAGTGTCTGATCCCATTTTTACACTGATGTAATGTATCCAATACATAATGCATATAGCATTCATTCTTATGCACATTCCCAAATGCAACTCTGGCTATGAATAATCTTGAATTTGAGTGTGACTTGCAGGCATTAACCAAGGGTTAAATGCAAAATGATGATTACCACAAATTTATTACGAGAAATTAAATCAAGGTTAACCAATTTGTACGGAATGGTTGGAGTATCAAACCATCTCTGAATTGCAATCTGAAGTTATCGAAATCTGTATCAGATACCTAATGGTTAATTTGAACTCTCAATTGCACCAAAATATAGTGATTAGCACTGATTAATCATTGATTAGCAAATTAATCTTTTATTTTGTGTGCAAAAAATAGAGTATACGGGGAGCCCAGATCTGAGGCCTTAGAGTTCAAATGAGCTCTCAATTACACCAAAATATAGTGATTAGCACTGATTAATCACTAATTAGCAAATTAATCTTTTATTTTGTGTGCAAAAAATAGAGTATACGGGGAGCCCAGATCTGAGGCCTTAGAGTTCAAATGAGCTCAAATCCTTTCAAGGCCATCAATAGCAATTAGTCTAGTAGAGGATTAAGCCAAGAAACACAAGATTTGACCAAACATTGAATGCCTAATCTCTGTTTTACCAAAGTCACCTACAGATTTGAATGAAGAGCTTGGATCTCACTGTAGACTTGATCAAATCGAATTCTGACTTCACCAGCTTTTGTAGAGCATGCTTGAAAACCCTCGGGGCTAAGAGGAATTAGACCCATTTGATCTGTGGAAGAGAAGATCTCAATTTTGCTCCCAGAAACAAGTGCTTGAGAAAATCGCGATTTCTCCTGAATGCACCGGTGGTTTGCTGCGTTGATTTGATGAGCTGAAGCAGCAATAAGGGAGCTATGTTGGGCTAGAAGGGTTTGGGCTAATGTTGAGCCTACAAAGAGAGGGAGCTCCTCCACTTGCTGGGGGTACAGAAAGCTTCTTGAAAATAACTAAAAATTTGATTATTCTCTAATTATCTATTAATCCTAATTAACTAGATAATGGGCTCATAAACTTGATGGATTCTAAGCTTGTCTCTGATACCATGTTAAAATTATAGCAATGTGATGAGCTATGGTGGATCAAATGCTAGAATCAACATCATTAACAAAGTGATTAGATGATAATTAAGATGTGATTAGTGAGTAATTAACTAATAGCTTAATGTCATTAGGCCAATACCTCAATTTATAGAGTTTACATCCAAGCATCTAATCCCACTGATTTCTCCTTGATTCACTCCACCTCTTTTGCTTGATTCTCTCCACCTCTCCCAGTATCTCCACACTTCCTAAATCTTCTCATGCTACCCTTTTTTCTCTCACAGTAGATTCTTCTCACCTTTTCACAGGTTCTCTCACTTTTACAGATTCTCTTTTATAGCCTCTAACCAAGTGCTTGTTCCCGCACACACCCTATTCACTTGTATATTTCAACACTGAGTGTGTGGACCACGCCCCGTGCGGGAGGCCGACGCCACTTCTACCGCCGCCGTGACAGGAGCCCCGGAGCGGGCGGGGGACCTCACAGCTAGTATCAAAGCTTTGTTGAAAGCTAATACGGATAAACGAATTCTTATCAAAAATTGATAATAAAAACTCAAAAAAAAGCATTTTCATAATGTATTTTCATTCCATAAGCTTCTTTAATGAAGAATTTTTAATCAAAGAAATTATTTTTATAGATGGAAGTTCCGTACTTATCTAGTATTCCCGACCTCGCCCAGTCACAAGACATGACTGCGCTCACCTTTGAGCATCTCATCTCTTCCGCTTCAACTCGAACAAGCCAAGTTAGACTCGCATGCCATTTTGAGGATTTATATTTTCCTGACACTGCAGAGAGACGAAAGCATAAGTGGTTTGCAGGGCAGTATGTCCATGCCTCTTACGAGACTGACGTGGAACACTGAGAGAAAACCTCTCATTGGCCATGATTCTGATAATGTTGAAAGTGGTACATGGTATCATTCTATATCATTCCACGCCTCGGAATTTTAGACTCTCATGCCAAATCTATAGAATCCTTAGTCGCTTTATTCCTAAGGAGAAGATAATAGCTCCCTTGGCAGCAGTAAGTGAATGTTTGTATCAGGGCATGGCTATGGCCCAGTACTGCCATCTTATGCGTCTCCAAGAAAATTTTGCCATAACCTCCTTCATTTTTCAAAATTTTTTCATTCTCAAGTTACTTAGAAATTATCCCAATTGGTTTAAAACATTCTAAACTAATCAAATTCCACTTTTTAAAGAGAAACAATATGAAAAGTTTAATTCTAACAATTTGATTATATATCTAGGATAAAGAAAGACTGAATTCAAGAATGAAGAGAGGGGGAAAAGCCTTTCCAACAAGGCATAGCATCATTTTTCATTTTAAAGAAAACAAAAATTAGAAAACCATTAAATGGAATAAAGAAAAAGTAGGATTTCTAGTTTACATGAATTTTTGTGAGCTTTCCTTTGGCTTGATGGTTTGAGGGGGTACTCTTGTTTGAGGGATCTACTCTTGTTTGCAACAAGAGTGGCCACCAATTCTTTTGAAGAGGAAATGGTCAAAAACTAATGAATTATCAATAAATTCACTGTTTTTAGCTCTGGGAGGAGTAGAGTAACAGTGCATAAAACACTATTAACCATTTACAAAGGGGGAGGCTTCATCTATAGGAAAAAGTGTGCCTCTAACCAAGCAAACTGATTCTAGAATTTTCCAAATCAATTTGGTCAATTTTTTACCATTTCTAGGTCAGTTTAGCTTACTTTTTGGATCTAGTTGAAGCAGGAGAGAGGAGAGATGAAAATATCTCATTATTTGTGAGTTTAAAACTCAACCACACATGTGAAATAGGCACCTCCTTCATGAGGAGAATTCCCCCACACTGAGGTGTCAAAAATGCATCATTTCTTCTAAATATCTCTTCTTTTTCTTGTCCTTAGTCAACTCTTCATCTTATGTGAGTATTTACTCATTTTTGGGAGGATTTCCTTTTATTCTTCAATTTATCTCCTCCCTAGACTTGGATTAATCTAATTGGTCCATAGGAATCTTAATTCAAGAATTTCAGAAAATGTGGACCCTCAGGCTAAGGTCCTTTTTACCTGATTTCAATTTTTTCTAATTACACATTGGAAATTTCTTTTTGAATATCTGATTCAAGGGAAAACATTTTAGACACTAGGAGGATTTTTATATCTAAAAATATCTTAAATTTGAATTACCTCTCTCTAGACATTTTCTCTCTCTAGGCCAAAACAGGGTAAAACAGGATCTTTCTTTTATTTCAGAGAGGGGAATAATTTATAAGATCACATCATTGGCAACCTGAATGCTCACCACCTGTTCACTCAGGGGCCTTTTCGATAGTTCCTAGCTCATAGTAGCCGACAATATATTGACATATCAAAATGGAATCTCCATTGAAGATCAGCAAGATCAACCAACGGATCTATATAAAAGAGCCATGGACTCATCCGTTGAGGACCAGCAAGATCAGCAAGATCAACCAACGGATCTATATAAAAGAGCCATGGACTCATCCGTTGAGGACCAGCAAGGTCAGCCAACAAGATCCATGCCTGAATTCAGAAAACAACTCTTACTCCTTGTTCCAATATCTTCGCCGACATACGTGTGGGTATATTCGCAGGTCACCTAGCGCTTCACTCATAGGCCGCTTCCTTGGTCCCTCATCCACTGTACTGGAAGCTCACCATTTAAATCAAACCAAGGCTGGTCACAAGACCTCGACAGACCTTGCTATGCAAGACGTCCTCCGTTGACTCTCCGTCTCAGCAGTTGCAACTTTGACAGATAGTTCTCCACGCTCTCATTCACAAGACGGTCAAAATGCTTCCCCAACATTCTTGACATAAAACAGTCATTTAAAAATAGATTTCACATACAGATACAGTTCCAACAATATTTCCATCTTTTCTCATCACTCCACATCCTTTCACATTAGTCCCCATCTTTTCTCATCTTCCCACAATTTTTTTTTCTTCATCGATCCCTGTCACATCACATCATTCCCACATCCAATCACATCTAATCACATCATCCACACATCAATCCACATCATTCATACATCCATCCACATCATCCACATCGATCCACATCATCCATACATCCATTCACATCAATCCACATTATCCACACATCCATCCACTTCTTACATACATCCCTTCACGTCAATCCCCATTATCCACACATCAACCCACATCATCCATACATCCTCCACATCATCCATACATCCATCCACATCAATCCACATTATCCACACATCCACCCACATCTTCCATACTCCATCCACATCAATCCACATTATCCACACGTCCACCCACATCTTCCATCATCCATCCACATCAATCCACATCAATCCACACGTCAATCCACATCATCCATACATCCATTCACGTCAATCCACATTATCCAAACATTAACCCACATCATCCATACATCCATTCATGTCAATCCACATTACCCACACATCAATCCACATCATCCATACATTCATCCACATCAATCCACATTATCCACACATCAACCCACATCAATGCAGATTCATTTCATAATAAGTATTCCCATTCTCATCTAATCACATCTTTTTCTATCTCATCTAATCACATTCATTTCATAAGTATTCCCATTCTCATCTAATCACATTCATTTCATAAGTATTCCCATTCTCATCTAATCACATCTTTTTCTATCTCATCACTTATTTCCTCATTTATCCTCATCAGATCTCATCCACTTGTATCTACCCATACATCTCATCACTTCACATACATTAACATCTATCCAGTTTACATCGCAACTTATCACATCCATTTCACATCACATCTCGATTCACATGCTAACACATTCATTCACGTCCCTTATCGTTCATTTACATCCCGATTCACATCACATCACATCCATTCACATCCCTTATCATTCATTCACATCCGGATTCACATGCTATCACATTCATTCACATCCTATATCATTCATTCACATCCCGATTCACATGCTATCACATTCATTCACATCCTATATCATTCATTCACATCTCGATTCACATGCTAACACATTCATTCACATCCTATATCATTCATTCACATCTTGATTCACATGCTAGCACATTCATTCACATCCTATATCATTCATTTACATCTTGATTTACATGACATTACATCTCATCTATTCATTCACATTTATCAGATTCACATCACATCTATTTACCTCTCATTCTCATCACTTCTATTCTCATCACATCCATCCATCCATTCTTTCCCATCTATCTGATTCGCATCCCATCTCATCACAACCATTTACCTCTCATTCTCATCACTTCTATTCTCATCCATCCATCCATCTATCTGATTCGCATCCCATCTCATCACAACCATTTACCTCTCATTCTCATCACTTCTATTCTCATCACATCCATCCATCCATTCATTCCCATCTATCTGATTCGCATCCCATCTCATCACATCTATTTACCTCTCATTCTCATCACATCCATTCTCTATTCATTCTCATCCATCTAATTCATATCACATATCATCACATCTATTTACCTCTCATTCTCATTACTTCTATTCTCATCACATTCATTCTCATCTATCTGATCATATCACATATCATCACATCTATTTACCTCTCATTCTCATTACTTCTATTCTCATCACATCCATTCTCTATTCATTCTCATCTATCTGATTCACATCCCATCTCATCACATCTATTTACCTCACATTCTCATCACTTCTATTCTCATCACATCCATCCATCCATTCATTCCCATCTATCTGATTCACATCCCATCTCATCACATCTATTTACCTCTCATTCTCATCACTTCCATTCTCATCACATCCATTCTCTATTCATTTTCATCTATCTGATTCATATCACATATCATCACATCTATTTACCTCTCATTCTCATTACTTCTATTCTCATCACATCCATTTTCTATTCATTCTCATCTATCTGATTGATATCACATATTATCACATCTATTTACCTCTCATTCTCATTACTTCTATTCTCATCACATCCATTCTCTATTCATTCTCATCTATCTGATTCATATCACATATCATCACATCTATTTATAGAATGTAAGAGAATTATTATTTTTGATATAAAGATTCTTTACGCATCTATTTATGCATAAGAGCAACTTTAGTGGGAAATAACACTTTTATAAAAATCCGTTTATGCATCTATTTATGCATAAATTCAATTTTAAGGAGAATAACACTTTCGAAATAAAAATAAATCTTTTATGCATCTTTCTATGCATAAATTCAATTTTAACGAGAATAACTCTTTTGAAATAGAAATAAATTTCTTTATGCATCTTTCTATGCATAAAATCAAAATTGATGAGAATAACTCTTTTGAAATAAAAATAAATTTCTTTATGCGTCTTTCTATGCATAAAATCAAAATTGATGAGAATAACTCTTTTGAAATAAAAACAAATTTCTTTATGCATCTTTCTATGCATAAAATAAAAATTGATGAGAACAACTCTTTTGAAATATTTTTTTTTTCTTTATGCATCTTTCTATGCATAAAATCAAAATTTGATGAAGGTAACGCTTTTATAATTAATAAAATCTTTTATGCATCTATTTATGCATAAATTCAATTTTAATGAAAGTAACAATTTATAATAAAAAAAATTTTTTTATGCATCTATTTATGCATAAAAATCAATTCTCATGAAAGTAACACTTTTATAATAATAAAAAATTCTTTTATGCATAAAAATCAATTTTAATGAAAGTAACAGTTTTATAATCAAAATATTTCCAATATGCATCTTTCTATTCATAGAAATTAATTTTAATGAAAATAACACTTTTATTATAAAAATATTTCTAATATGCATTTTTCTATGCATAAAAAAAACTCTTTTAGAATACACAAGCGGTGGGGATTACTCTTTTTGAATAATAAAAGATAGAACTTATTTCACAAAATTTAAGAAAATTTTGCCATAACCTCCTTTGTATGGCTGACCATTTTTCAAATTTTTTTCATTCTCAAGTTACTTAGAAATTATCCCAATTGATTTAAAGCATTCTAAACTAATCAAATTTCACTTTTTAAAGAGAATCAATATGAAAAGTTTAATTCTAACAATTTGATTATATATCTAAAATAAAGAAAGGCTGAATTCAAGAATGAAGAGAGGGGGAAAGCCTTTCCAACAAGGCATAGCATCATTTTTCATTTTAAAGAAAACAAAAATTAAAAAACCATTAAATGGAATAAAGAAAAAGTAGGATTTCTAGCTTACATGAATTTTTGTGAGCTTTCCTTTGGCTTGATGGTTTAAGGGATCTACTCTTGTTTGCAACAAAAGTGGCCACCAATTCTTTTGAAGAGGAAATGGTCAAAAACTAATGAATTATCAATAAATTCACTGTTTTTGGCTCTAGGGAGGAGTAGAGTAACAGTGCATAAAACACTATTAACCATTTACAAAGGGGGAGGCTTCATTTATAGGAAAAAGTGAGTCTCTAAGCCAAGCAAAGTGATTCTAGAATTTTCCAGATTAGTTTGGTCAATTTTTTACCATTTTTATGTCAATTTAGGTTACTTTTTGGATCTAGTTGAAGCAGGAGAGATGAAAATATCTCATTATTTGTGAGTTTAAAACTCAACCACACATGTGAAATAGGCGCCTCCTTCATGAGGGGAATTCCCCCACACTGAGGTGTCAAAAATGCATCATTTCTTTTAAATATCTCTTCTTTTTTAACTAATAACCTTGTCCTTAGTCAACTCTTCATCTTATGTGAGTATTTACTCATTTTTGGGGGGATTTCCTTTTATTCTTCAATTTACCTCCTCCCTACACTTGGATTAATCTAATTGGTCCATAAGAACCTTAATTCATAAATTTCAGAAAATCTAGACCCTTAGGCTAAGGTCCTTTTTACCTGATTTCAATTTATTCCAATTGCACATTGGAAATTTCTTTTTGAATATCTATTTTAGGGGAAACCATTTTAGACACTAGGAGGATTTTTATACATTTACCTCCCTCTAGACATTTTCTCTCTCTATGCCAAAACAGGGTAAAACAGGATCTTTCTTTTATTTCAGAGAGGGGAATAATTTATAAGATCACAAGGGGAGGTTCTTACACCTACACACCTCAAAAGCCAGAGGGAGGAATCTTACATCCTTCCCCACTTAAAAAACGTGAGATGTCCTCATCTTGCAAAATTAGAGGAGAACTCTTTTCCTTAAGATCCAACTGATTCTGGGGTTCCTTATAGTCTGGTGAACCCAACACAATCCTGGGATAAAGATCCCTTAGATATAACTCATCATGAGATAATGATTCACTCAGATCGTAACATTCAAATCCATATCACAATAATGGTCCATTAGACCGAAATTTCTATCTGAACACTCCTTCATGGAAAATTTCAATTATACAGATTTTTAATTTGACATCACTTAACTTAATCCATTGGGTCAAGTGTTAATAGCAACAATCTACCAGCACAATCCACTAATCTCATAGTGATTTGCTAAAGTCATTAACGTCATTCCAGCTATGAACATTATCACAGGGACTGGTCCCATTCATCATCATTGTGGTTTTGCTTAGTTTATTATCACAGGAACTGGTCCCATTCATCCTCATTGTGGTTTTGCTTAGTTTATTACATTTCAACCAAGATTCAAGAATCTTTATTTTTTAATTAGAATCCAAATCAACTCATCAGTTCTCAACCAGAATTTAAAATCATATCAACCACATTCGAATTCATCATCTCGATAGTATTAATGCTTATAATTTTAAGTCTTAGATTTACTCGTATATAATGCCAGTAAAAAGAGCTGCAGTTATACCCTCGGTATATACGGGTAGTCACGGTCCTCGGAACTATAAGGTAAATACCATCATGTCTAGGCCTCAAGCAAGTCAGGGATTCCATACAATTGCGGTACTTCCATCTAAACACCCAATTACCAATTTACGAATTTCAGCTTGAATATCAAATTGTATGAATCTTCATAAATTTTTGACATTTTTGGCTTCTCGGTTGATCCTCATTACACAATTCGCTCTGATACTAGTTGTGAGGTCCCTATCCCCACCGCGCAACGAATTCAGGGGTGCTAGCAATGGAAGTAGCACTTCTTGCGCGGGGTAGGGTCCCACACTCGGGGCCTCGTCCACGGATATCCGGATAAGAGCAAGGGCAAGGGCGATTCCTCTAGGAAAGCAAGGGCGATTCCTCTAGGATAACTTTTCTCTAACGTAGTCAAAAGCCTTAACTAACTGAACTGATCTGATCGAACCCGTAAGTCCCATAGTGAGATCAGGGAAATGATTGTACTTGGATCATAGAGACCAACGCTTTTTTCCTCTCATTGAGAGGCAAAGCCATTGATTCTTTTCCATAGAATAATTTTTGTCCGGGATTTACTTCATCTATCGAACCAGAACAGAATTTAGTCTCAATTTAGGGATCCATCAGTCTAGCCAGTCTCGCGTGGGTTAGCCAACTGCCCACAACCACTGTAGTGATGGGATCCAATTAAGAATTTGGTTAGGTTTTTTCTCGAGTACCAAGGAAAAGAGTTCCCAGGCCCCCTAGCTGGATATTCATGCAAACTTAAAACTAGTTACACCACTTACATACCCAATATGAAATTGCCTTTTTCTCAGCATCAGCTATCTTTAAAACAATCATTTAATGAAACCATTGTGTCACTGATCACAATCCTCAAAATCTTTGGTTGAATCCTTATTTCCAATCATTGCTTCATTGGTGTACCTATGGCATCATTGGCAACCAGAACGCTCACCACCTGTTCACTCAGGGGCCTTTTCGATAGTTCCTAGCTCATAGTAGTAACCGGCAATATATTCACATATCAAAATGGAATCTCCGTTAAAGATCACAAAGATCAAAGAACCATGGCCGAATTCAGAAAACAACTCTTACTCCTTGTTCCAATATCTTCACCGACGTACGTGTGGGTATCTTTGGTGAGACCCTGAGCCCGAGCACCGTATGGTCAGCACCCTCTAGGATCCTTCGCAGGTCACCTAGCGCTTCACTCATAGGCCGCTTCCTTGGTTCCTTATCCTGTACGAGAAGCTCACCATTTAAATCAAACCAAGGTTGGTCAAGACCTTGGCCGACCTTGCTATGCGAGACGTCCTCCGTTGACTCTCCATCAGCAGTTGAAACTTTAACAGATAGGTCTCCACGACCTCATTCATAAGACGATCAAAATGCTTCCCCAGCATTCTTCACATAAAACAGTCATTTAAAAACAGATTTCACATACAAATACAGTTCCAATAATATTTCCATCTTTTCTCATCACTCCACATCCTTTCACATTAGTCCCCATCTTTTCTCATCTTCCCACAATTTTTTTTTCTTCATTTATTCCTATTACATCACATCATTCCCACATCCAATCGCATCATCCACACATCAATCCATATCATTCATACATCCATCCACATCCATCCACATCATCCATACATCCATCCACATCAATCTACATTATCCACATCATCCATACATCCATCCACATCAATCTACATTATTCACACATCCATCCACTTCTTCCATGCATCCCTTCACGTCAATCCACATTATCCACACATCAACCCACATCATCCATACATCCATCCACATCATCCACATCAATCCACATCATCCATACATCCATCCACATCAATCCACATTATCCACACATCCATCCACATCTTTCATACATCCGTCCACATCAATCCACACGTCAATCCACATTATCCATACATCCATTCACGTCAATCCACATTATCCACACATCAACCCACATCATCCATACATCCATTCACGTCAGTCCACATTACCCACACATCAATCCACATCATTCCATACATCCATCCACATCAACCCACATTATCCACACATCAACCCACATCAATCCACATTCATTTCATAAGTATTCCCATTCTCATCTAATCACATCTTTTTCTATCTCATCACTTATTCCCTCATTTATCCTCATCAGATCTCATCCACTTGCATCTACCCATACATCTTATCACCTCACATACTGTCACGTAGGCTGTAACACCTGTGACCGATGGCAGACCGGATGGCCAGACGGGGCTTCAGCGTCAACGCCTCGGCCGGAGCGCCGAGGACGTGGCCATCCGAGGTTCAGTGGGAGAGGACGCCCATGAGGAGTCATGGGCGGCCAGGCTAGTGTGTGGACGGCAGGCCACACACTATATAGCTTGGGGGATGAGGGGCAATCCTCATTCTTCCTCTATGGCTGGGTGGTGAGCCAGAGGCCGTCCCCTCTTGTGGTAACGCTCGTAGCGGCGTTACGGGAATGTAACACTGGTATCAGAGCTCGTGGGGGGAGCCGAAAACCACGTTTGGTGTGGGGGGGGCCGAAAACCACACCCGGACGGCTCGAGTGTGCAGGCTGCTCACCCGCCCAAGCTTCGCTTGGCCCTTCGCAACAGCACGGTGGTGGTGCCCCCACTGAGGAGGTCGCCTCTATACTGTGTGTGGAGTGCTGCTGAAAGCAAAAACCAGCGCCGACTTCATGAGCGCCATTTTGCGTTGAAGTTGGGGGCGAAGACCACATTTGCGACGTGTTCGAGAGAGAGGGGGGGCGCCTTTGCCTGTGCTGCGTAGCCAGCCAGGCTATGCCAGCCCAGGCGGCCAGCCCAAGCGGCGGCCAGGCAGGCAGCCAGGCGCGGCGGCGGCCAGCCAGCCAGGTGGTGGCACCGGCCAGCCCCAGCGGCGGATAGGCAGCCACAACGCCGGCCAGCCAGGGCGGCGGCGGCGGCTAGCCACCAGCCCAGCAAACGCCACGAGAGCAGAAAAAAAAACACCATATATTTTAATTGTTCATTTTTTTATTAAAAATGAAGCAGGCGGCCAGCCAGTGAGACGGCGGCCAGACTCGGCCCTAAGGACACTCCCCACGGGCGGGCGGCCACGCCCGAAGCGGCGAGGTCCGGCCCGGCCCGTTATTTTTTTTTTTTGAAACAAAAAAAAAAACAAAACACACAAAACAACGGTACACCCCACGAAACAAACCCAACACGGCCGTAGTGCCCGTTTTCCATGAAAGAGAACCACCGCACATGGCCGTAGCGCCGCGTACTAAGAGAGAGACAAATCCCACGGCCGTAGTGCCGAGTTCTTCGAGAGAGAGCCATTCTATGGCCGTTGTGCCTAGTGAACACGTCTATGGCCGTAACGCCTCGAAAGTAGCACATGTGGTGATCACACATTTGGTTCAGAGAGACTAAATTTAAGCTGAGCATAGACTTAGTATTAACCATCAAAGTCATGTAGTTTGGCTATAGTGTAAATCTAAAACTGCAGTGTGTTTTACTTGGGCTAAGAGGACCGGCAGTGGCGTCAGTTGTGCCCAAATTAGCAAAGTGCTTATCTCACAAGAAATCAAGGTAAGCCTAATTGAGCCGTAGTGCTCATAACCCTTCACAATCTTTTAACAGATGCTAGAAGATTGTGATAAACTTTGGCAAATGAGAACCATGTACAAGCGTAGTCTTAATGTGGTTATGCCTTGTGTCCAAACAAGTTGCTTACTGTTTGTAGCAACAAAGAGCCTTGGCCCGTAAAGGCAAGCTGGCCCTTGTTGGTAGTAACAAAATAGTGTCACTACTTGGGCCTAGAGAGTAATGACTAAGTTTGATTTAGTCACGTAGATTGCCTTGTAAAAGTAATCCCTAAGGTGTGTATTACTTGGGATAAAGGGGCTAGCAGTACTCAATTGAATGGTTTATCTAGGAGTACTAATCTGAGGGATTAGCATACGCCTAGATAATAATAGCAGATTTAGGATTGATTTGTAGAAATCAAAGGTAAATCTGAAGGGGTATAGTCTTGAGATGTAATGCTCAATGCCCTTATAGAAGTTGATCGAAGAGAACTGTTCTTAAACCTACTAGCATGGTTTTTCTCTTCTTTTTATTGCCATGCGTCGACATCCCACTGCTCGAGAGTTTGTGGTGATCTTTCGAGGGGGGAAAGAGCCTTTTTATATGTCACATCAATTGGTTTGGTGGTAATTTGATGGTATGGGACATCCAATTCTCACGAAATCGATTGTAGTCTTGGTGGAATGGGATGCCAAGGCTTGTGCATGTAACTTGACTCTTTGGCAGGTCTGTATGTACACTTGTCTGTAGTGATAAAGTGTGCAAGATAAAAATTTGAACTTTGAAAATTACCAAATATAGCCATAATGGGATAAAACCCAGTTACAGAGTTCAGAGAAGCTCTAGGTAGCAAGACCATGATGGTGTACTAGTGCTAACAAAGTGATTTAGTTCCGGAGTGATCTAAATCTAGAGGTTAGCAGTAAGACTAATTTGGTTGGACAGTGCATGGGGGACGCCCTATAGCATTTTGCAAGCGTAGTCTTGTCTATGTTCAACATAAGTGTGCGATTGTGTGAGCACATTTTAGCTGCTACCATATGAATTTGGGAAATATATTACTTTCCTATATAAGCAATTGTAATATTGCATGACAGGCTATTTTGCTTACAAAGTTCATGTGCGTGTAAACCCTATAAGTCGTATGACCCTGGGAAATGAGTGGAGCATTTCTAGGATTTAATAAGGTTTTACATGACAATAGTGAGTAGTATCTCACTCCAGATGAGCCTGGTTGTTGTTAGTATCGGATCCGACATATGTAGTGTACATAAAATCGGGCTGAGTTAGGATAGAAGGCTAAGCCGGAGAGCTTAGCGGTAAATCCTACTGTATCTGGTGAGTTTTGACTTAACCGGAGTGTTAAGAAGTAAACTCAAAGTCTAGGGCTGAACTGGAGTGTTTGGAGGCAGACATATCTTTTGTTAAATCGGAGAATTTAGCAACAGATGAGCTTGGGGTGAACCATGGTACCCAGGAAAAAAGCTCTTCACACTAAAATAGTGCACAATAATTTTACGGTGATAAAAATCCATCGCAGGAATGTTTTACAACTTTCCATAGATGATAAATGAAGACCATGTACTTTACGAAGTTAAAGTACATAGGTGGTGACTTCGGCGCCACATTTTTTTAGGAAGTCACCAGTGGTGTGGTTAGGTCAGCCGAGACTCCACAAGACCTATACACTAGTTTTTAAGTTGACCTCTATTAAGGACGTCCAAAAATTCGTGTTGTAATACCAGAGATTGTACTACAATGTGCAATGGAGGGGTCAATTCGTGTAGTCACTTCTTAGCAGCAAGTGACTTAAGCATCTTGTTATAGATGGTTGTATATGGTACTCCCACTCGGGGGAGGTACGCCATTGGGTACGGAGTTACTCACAGACTAGTATGGAGCTACTAGTGTGATGTTAGTGGGTATGTAGTTACTCACTACTAATACATAGCTGCTAATAAAATAAAGATCCTCGAGTGAAAGATACTCTAGATCAACATTTTAAATTACCGAACCACAATCCATGAGTATCGAAATACTCATAAATATGTTGATGTTGCTCAAATCGAGGGACCGATTTGTTCGATGGTATGGAATAAGCAAGGAGAATGGAGTAACTTAAAAGTTACACATCACTAGTCCTAGTGAGTTGTCGAGGTCATCCGTAGTTTGATGATCCCCTCTACCTATCAGATAACATTCAATTTTGCAAGCCCTGGCATTTAATCCGTAGTGATTATGAGTTTGGTGTGAGATATGGTTATGAAGTTCTTACAAGAGTACTCGTTTATTTGCTTGTCATTGGTTATAGCTTGGTAGAGATTGCCACCTGTGATGGGTAGGTAGCTTTGCCGCTATAATGAGGAGGCAGCAAATAATGTTCTCATAGTTATACTTCATACCAACACCAAACAGGGATAGGATGAAATTCCTAAGTTCATCATCACGAAGTACTGTGATGTTTGCATTTATATTGAATGTATGATGTAATAAGACATTGGGTTGTGTAATTACCATCAATTATCTAGCAACCTATGGCTTCGCAGCAAGCTCAGTCATTATCTGTGGACTGATAATGTGGTTATTAGTAGTTTGGAATTTTTCTTGATAGATGGTACAACCCACCCAAATAATTCATAAGTGTGTAACCGTTTATGAAGGGTAATAATATGCAACAATGAAGCACTTTGTTACAAGTGTGAAACCACTGATCTGTTGCAAAGCAGATTATCAATAGTACCACCATATGTGCGTAGACACTATACCACATCTTCGTTGCAAGATGTTTAAAAGTTTCTTGGAAGGACTCAAGAATAAAAATATATTAAACACGGTCTAGATTTGTTCTTGGACCTATTACACTAGCGCGTAGTCCGCTTGAGAGTAGAGTTTTTGAGAACAAAAACCTTTCTTGAGGGAAAGGAGGGATATCCTCAAATATCACATAAACTCGAATAGTTGTGTGAGTCCAGACAATACTTGAAGGTATGTGTCTGGTAATAGCAACAAAGAGTTGTAAGTGATTGGATGTAACCCCAGACACCCGTAGTGGTGCAAGAATCTTTATCAAACATCTCCACATACTATATGGTCTGCCCGCAGCAGCAGCAGATATAGTATGGCATAAGAGATAGGAAGTTTGATTGTTATATTTGAAGGAAAATTTTCAAAACTTACATTTACTCTGAGTTAGAGTGGAGTTTAACCATCCGTAGATTGATGGTAGTTAGAAACTCAACAAAATTCTAGAGCATATGCTTGTGCAAAGATGTTACTCTAAGAGAGAAGTATCTCTCAGCTTTGGAACTAATCCTTGTGATGCATGATTAGATTGGCTCTAGTTTATTTCTCCTATGGCCATAGAGCTTTCCAAGGAGAAGTTTTAACAAGTTGGTGATGCAACATGGTAGCGTAGTCTACAAATATCTAGTAGCATAGTCTAAGAACTTGCGCTACTAGAATGCTCTCCAGTACATTAGCTTCTGTGCTAATGACATGATGCAAAATCAAGGCATGAAATTTGCCTTGGGGTTTTGGTTGAAATACCAAATCATGGCTTGTGTGAGCATGATCCTGTCTTTACAGAGGTCTGGCGCGCTGTACGCGTACGCACTTTGTCACAGCCTCGCCCACCTTCCTCGCCGGCACGTAATGCTAGTCCGAAGAGACTGGCCGTAGGTGCGGCGGGTAGCGAGGCGAGAGTTAGTCCGGAGAGGCTAGCCGAGTCTTCGGGGTATAGTTTTGATAGTCCAAGTACGGGTCATCCTAAGATTCAGAAGACCTATGCACTAGTAAAAAGACAGTTTTATTGGCCTAGTTTGTTTAAGAACGTCCAGACTTATGTGCTGAAATGCAGTAAGTGCTAGGTCAATAAACATGAACGTCTTAAGGTTGGAGGACTACTCCATTCGCCGGAGATTCCTCAAGGGAAATGGGAAAACATTTCCAAGGATTTCATTACCGGTTTTACCCAAGACGAGTCGACAGAATGACTCGGTGTGGGTGGTAGTGGACAGGTTAACTAAAATGGCAAAGTTTATTGCCACAAAAAAACTGTTAAAACGCCAGAGTTGGCAAAACTCTTTATTGAACATCTCTACAAGCTATATGGCCTGCCCACAGATATAGTGTTGGATAGAGATAGAAAGTTCAACAGTCATTTTTGGAGGAAAATCTTCAAAAAAGTTGGATAGTACTTTGAGTATGAGTACGGCAGATCATCCGGAGTCTGATGGTCAAACTAAAAGAGTTAACCAAATTCTAGAGGATATGTTGCGTTCTTATGTTAGTAAGAAGCAATCTAATTGGGAAGAGTACTTGCCCTTATTGGAGTTTTCTTATAACAGCTCCAAACACTCAGCGACTGGATTTACACCATTCATGTTAATGTATGGATTCCAGCCGAGATCTCTGATGGTTGTAGGCCTAGAAAAGGAGAAGATTCAATCTATCAAGGATTTTCTTGAAGATATGAATGATATGCTCAGAGCCGCACGTGAGAGCATTCGTAGCACTCAGGATCGCGCTAAAACTTATGCAGATAAAGGACGTAGAAAGGTGACCTTTGCAGAAGGTGACTTTGTATTCCTCAAGGTTCCTGCGCGCAGTCAGAAACCATGAAAACGGGAAAGTGTGATAAACTTTCTCCGAGATATTGTGGTCCTTTTAAAATCCTTAAGAAGATTGGGGACGTAGCATATAAACTTGAGTTACCGGAGAGTTCTCAAGTCCATCCTGTCTTCCATGTCAGTAAACTGAAGAAATCAGTTCACGGGTTAGAGAACGCAGTTTCTCCAGAGATTTTGGTGGACTTGATAGAGCCACCAAAGATACCACATAAACCTGAAAAGATTCTAGGGTATCATGACAGAGATAAACCCGACATAAAGTGTACCAGGAGATACTTGTTAAATGGACAGACAGGGATGAGGAGGTAGCTACCTGGGAACGCCGTAGTGCAATTTCCACCAAAAGGTTTCCCCAGTTTGTTTTCGAGGACGAAAACTCTTCTTAAGGGGGGGTAATGTCACGTAGGCTGTAACGCCTGTGAGACCGACGGCAGACCGGATGGCCAGACGGGGCTTCAGCGTCAACGCCTCGGCCGGAGCACCGAGGACGTGGCCATCCGGGGTTCAGTGGGAGAGGACGCCCATGCGGAGTCATGGGCGGCCAGGCTAGTGTGTGGACGGCAGACCACACACTATATAGCTTGGGGGATGAGGGGCAATCCTCATTCTTCCTCTATGGCTGGGTGGTGAGCCAGAGGCCGTCCCCTCTTGTGGTAACGCCCGTAGCGGCGTTACGGGAATGTAACACATACATTAATATCTATCCAGTTTACATCGCATCTTATCACATCCATTTCACATCACATCTCATTCATTCACATCCTAATTCACATGCTAACAAATTCATTCACGTCCCTTATCGTTCATTCACATCACATCACATCCATTCACATCCCTTATCATTCATTCACATCTCGATTCACATGCTATCACATTCATTCACATCCTATATCATTCATTCACATCCTGATTCACATCACATCACATCCATTCACATCCCTTATCATTCATTCACATCCCGATTCACATGCTATCACATTCATTCATATCCTATATCATTCATTCACATCCCGATTCACATGCTAACACATTAATTCACATCCTATATCATTCATTCACATCTCGATTCACATGCTAACACATTCATTCACATCCTATATCATTCATTTACATCCTGATTCACATGACATTACATCTATTCATTCACATTTATCAGCTTCACATCTATTTACCTCTCATTCTCTTCACTTCTATTCTCATCACATCCATCCATCCATTCTTTCCCATCTATCTGATTTGCATCCCATCTCATCACATCTATTTACCTCACATTCTCATTACTTCTATTCTCATCACATCCATTCATTCCCATCCCATCTCATCACATCTATTTACCTCTCATTCTCATCACTTCTATTCTCATCACATCCATTCTCTATTCATTCTCATCTATCTGATCATATCACATATCATCACATCTATTTACCTCTCATTCTCATTACTTCTATTCTCATCACATTCTATTCTCTATTCATTCTCATCTATCTGATTCATATCACATATCATCACATCTATTTACCTCTCATTCTCATTACTTCTATTCTCATCACACCCATTCTCTATTCATTCTCATCTATCTGATTCACATCCCATCTCATCACATCTATTTACCTCACATTCTCATTACTTCTATTCTCATCACATCTATCAATCCATTCATTCCCATCTATCTGATTCGCATCCCATCTCATCACATCTATATACCTCTTAGTCTTATCACTTCTATTCTCATCACATCCATTCTCTATTCATTCTCATCTATCTGATTCATATCACATATCATCACATCTATTTACCTCTCATTCTCATTACTTCTATTCTCATCACTTCCATTCTCTTTTCATTCTCATCTATTTGATTCATATCACATATCATCACATCTATTTACCTCTCATTCTCATTACTTCTATTCTCATCACATCCATTCTCTATTCATTCTCATCTATTTGATTCATATCACATATCATCACATCTATTTATAGAATGTAAGAGAATTCTTATTTTTGATATAAAGATTCTTTACGCATCTATTTATGCATAAGAGCAACTTTAGTGGGAAATAACACTTTTATAAAAATCCGTTTATGCATCTATTTATGCATAAATTCAATTTTAAGGAGAATAACACTTTCGAAATAAAAATAAATCTTTTATGCATCTTTCTATGCATAAATTCAATTTTAATGAGAATTACTCTTTTGAAATAGAAATAAATTTCTTTATGCATCTTTCTATGCATAAAATCAAAATTGATGAGGATAGCTCTTTTGAAATCAAAATAAATTTCTTTATGCGTCTTTCTATGCATAAAATCAAAATTGATGAGAATAACTCTTTTGAAATAAAAATAAATTTCTTTATGCATTTTCTATGCATAAAATCAAAATTGATGAGAATAACTCTTTTGAAATAAAAAAAAATTTCTTTATACATCTTTCTATGCATAAAATCAAAATTGATGAGGATAACTCTTTTGAAATAATTTTTTTTTCTTTATGCATCTCTTTGCATAAAATCAAAATCTGATGAAAGAAACGCTTTTATAATAAAAAAATATATTTTATGCATATATTTATGCATAAATTCAATTTTAATGAAAGTAACACTTTTATAATAAAAGAAATTCTTTTATGCATCTATTTATGCATAAAAATCAATTTTCATGACAGTAACACTTTTATAATAAAAAAATTCTTTTATGCATCTATTTATGCATAAAAATCAATTTTAATGAAAGTAACACTTTTATAATCAAAATATTCCCAATATGTATCTTTCTATGCATAGAAATTAATTCTAATGAAAATAACACTTTTATAATAAAAATATTTATAATATGTATTTTTCTATGCATAGAATAAAAATTACACTTTTAGAAAACACAAGCGGTGGGGATTACTCTTTTTGAATAATAAAAGATAGAACTTATTTCACAAAATTTAAGAAAATTTTGCCATAACCTCCTTTGTATGGCTGACCATTTTTTAAAATTTTTTCATTCTCAAGTTACTTAGAAATTATCCCAATTGGTTTAAAGCATTCTAAACTAATCAAATTTCACTTTTTAAAGAGAAACAATATGAAAAGTTTAATTCTAACAATTTGATTATATATCTAGGATAAAGAAAGGCTGAATTCAAGAATGAAGAGAGGGGGAAAGCCTTTCCAACAAGGCATAGCATCATTTTTCATTTTAAAGAAAACAAAAATTAGAAAACCATTAAATGAAATAAAGAAAAAGTAGGATTTCTAGCTTACATGAATTTTTCATTTTAAAGAAAACAAAAATTAGAAAACCATTAAATGGAATAAAGAAAAAGTAGGATTTCTAGCTTACATGAATTTTTGTGAGCTTTCCTTTGGCTTGATGGTTTGAGGGATCTACTCTTGTTTGCAACAAGCGTGGCCACCAATTCTTTTGAAGAGGAAATGGTCAAAAACTAATGAATTATCAATAAATTCACTGTTTTTGGCTCTAGGGAGGAGTAGAGTAATAGTGCATCCCATTTACATCTTATCCACATTCATTTTCATCACACCACATCCTATCACATCCCATTCACATCTTATCACATCTTATCACATCTATTCACATCCTATCGCATCCCATTTACATCTTATCACATCTATTCACATCCTATCACATCTATCCTATCACATCTATTCACATCCTATCACATCTATTCACATCCTATCACATCCCATTTACACCTTATCACATCTATTCACATCCTATCACATCCCATTTACACCTTATCACATCTATTCACATCCTATCATAGTGCATTCACATCTTATTCCCATTTAGTAGCTTTTCCTACTTCGATACCGATAATGGGACTTTTCTAAATTTCTGCCAATTGTTTGGCTTAGATAAAGGTTCTTTTTCTTGACGACGACTATTCGCATATTCTTTCTCAATTTCTCAATTTCGCAAATGAATTATATTCAATATTCCTCTTTTGAATAAAAGAATTCATGGGATTCACAAAAATCAATTCTACCCATATTTTCACTTTTGATAAATATTCATAAATTGAATTATACTAAAAATTTCTCTTTTTTCCATTTAATTTCTTGGATCTCAAATATCAGGGCAATTTCTCTTTTTACATTTAATTGCTTGAATTCTAAATGTCATGGGAATTCCTCTTTTATCATCAAATAAATTTATCTAAAATTCCTCTTTTCTTTAATAAAAATATCCATTAATTCAGTATGCCAAGAATTTCACTTTTACTATTGAAATGATTGAATTCCAAATGTCACGGAATTTTCTCTTTTATCATTTCAATATTTCTCATAAAATAAATTTATCTAAAATAAAATATCCATTAATTCCAATATGCTAAGAATTTCACTTTTACTATTTAAATGATTGAATTCCAAATGTCATGAGAATTCCTCTTTTATCACTTAAATATTTCTCATGCATAAAATAAATTTATCTAAAATTTCTCTTTAAATTTAAATAAAATATCCATTAATTCCAATATGCTAAGAATTCCACTCTTCCTATTTAAATGATTAAGTTCCAAATATCATGGGAATTCCTCTTTTATCATTTAAATAAAATTACCATAATTTTCTCTTTTCTTAATTATTTATTTATACATAAACCTTAAAAATTAGTTTTCCATTGAATGTGATGAAAAACATTCTTTTAGCCTAGAATATTCAATCCTAGAATATGGTAGGAAGTCCTCTTTTCACGTTATGCATAAGAATGAATTATGTATCAATTTCTTAAAAATTTTACCATAGCTCCGCTGCTACTACTGATAATTTTTTATATTTTTGAAAAGAATAAGACTTAGTAATGTAATTATGATCGTATAACTATCTTTTAACCTTAAATCTATTTTATGGATTTAACTCATTAGATTACCATAATTTACTAGCATATAAGTATAGAAATTCATTTTCTTAACCTCTAGCTTCACAAGCCTAGAGTTTGATTTGTGAATTGAGAATTTCTCCATGAGAAGCATCAATTGAATAGAGAATTGGTCATAGGAATGACCATTCTTTGGGGGAGAGAGAGATAAACATAAAAAGCATCCTAATTAAGCATAAATATAAACTTTTCTTAATTATTCATTACAACTCTTAAGAAAAGCTTGATTTGCATTATAAACACTTAATTTAGAAACTTCTCAAGGTTGAGAGGGGTTGAGAAGTGAAAACATTGAGAATAGTAGAGAAAAACCATAAAATTACACTTTACTTGTTGTTTTTGCTTGCTTCTCTATCTTAGAAGAAGTCCCCAACTAATCAATTGGTTAGTGTGTTGAAAGGAAAGCTCCAAGGATGGTTGAGGAGAGAGAGAGGCTCCACTCTCATATCATTATTTTAATGTAATACTAGCATGGTATAGTTCATAATTTTTTTTACAAAAGACTAAGGATCTATTTATAGGTGAGGGAGACCTCTAACCAAGTCCAACTAGGTTCTAGAATTTTTTAGGTTCAATTTGGCTAAATTTGGACAAGATTTGGACCTAGTTTGGTTCCCTTTTGATTTGGTTTGATCCAAGAGAGAGGAGAGATAAAAATATCACAATTTTTTTGAATTAAAAACTCCACCACATGTGTGAAATAGGCGCCTCCTTGAAGTCTCCCCCCCTCCTTACTAAGGTGTCAAAAATGTATCATTATACCAAAATATCTCATTTTTTTAGTAATATCTCATTGTTTTTAACTAATAAACCTTGTACTCAATCAACTCTTCATCTTATGTGGGCATTTACTCATTTTTGGGTATTTTCTTTTATTCATTGGATTTATCTCCTCCCCACACTACTTGGATTGATCCTATTGGTCCCATAGGAACCTTAGAGTAGAGGGTGCAAGGGGAAGCAGAGGATCTTATAGGAGGTTGATGCCCTAGATCTTTGGGATGTAGCTCTATAAGAACTTGGAACACTCTCTAGTGTTGCTCAATCATTCCCCTTTGTTTTGAAGATTGAGACTTGCTGTGAATGGCGGATGTTTTTTGGTTTTATGGTGTTGAACCATTGTCATTGGGATAGATTTGTGGAGAATCCCTCTGGTTTCTTGGTGCTTTCTCTCTTTTGTTTGAACCCCATATCTCAGGGTTGTTGAGATTAGCTCAATTTTTTAACTACATACAAAAGGCTTCCTGTGGGATTGGATTGATGAGTCGTTTATGCTCTAGTATGTATTGTTTTGTTTGTGATTGGTGAGAGAATACATGTGTGAGTGTGAAGATCAGAAGTCTGATAGTTTTAACTTTGAGCCAACAAGATTTGAGAGGAGTCAGCTCCTCGAGTCACCTGTGTATTTGGGTTAGTCAAACTGATGCTATATTAGAGTAGATCTTATCTTATTGGAAGCCTCTTAATTCTATTCTGATAATCAAAGAACGGTCAGAAGTCAAACAGATAAGTTGTGGACTGGATGGTGGTGTAGGTGTCAGTTGAGGGGTGATTTAGGTGAGAAGAGATAGGGTCAATTGAGCATCAAAAGTAGACGGCTAGGGGTATAGGAGTAATACTAAATTCTTTGGGTTAAAGGGAGGTGATTTTGAAATTGGTCTAACTGTTAGAGACCAATAAGTAGGAAGTCAACAGGGGAGACCTGATAGGATCAATGAAGTTCTGAAGCAAGGAATTTGAAGTTTGTTGATACTGGAGGACTTTTTTGGGAGCTTGGAGGATATATATTTTTTACTAGAGTTAGCAGTAGCAGCTATCTGACTCAAATTTTCAATCAGCACAACTGATCAGCTGAGTGTCTCAGCTAAAGTGTTACGAGTGAAGATCAAAGCTATTGGAGGTTAGATCTGACATCATGGGAGGACAGTTTGGAGGAGTCAATTGAATCAATTTGAGGGGTTTTAAGGTGTTTGACTGTGTCAGCTAAAGGTTAGAGGATATCACCTGAGCTGATTGGTACTCTGGATCTGTGTTTTTACTGGTGTTGTGGTGCTAGTTTGTAGTGTCCTCTCGATGGTGGTGTGTTCGGACGAGCTATAGATGCATACTCCCCCAACAAATCATTGTTTTGGTGCCCCCACTAAGGAGGGCTTAGGAAGAACCCTTCAGATTACTTGCAGGCTTGGATAAAGTCTCAACATTTGAGATGGCTTCTATGATGACATATTTGGTGTTTCATGGCCATATAGGTGAAGATCTAGAAGAGTTCTGGCAAGGATGGAACTTGCAGCCTTCACCTTTGGTAAGGAAAGGGATGATAATAGGGAATTTGCTGACTATGTTGCTGAAAGGTGATGTAAAAAGATGGTTACAGGCATGGAGAGACTAGCCAACCCAAGGGCAAACATATAAGGATATCAAAGTTGCTTCGGTGCAGCATTACAAGTAGAGTGGATCCTCAGATGCCTTATGGTAGGAGATTCAAAATTTAAAGCATAACTTATCTAATGTTTTTGACAGGTTTATAGACCATTTTGAAGATTTGTGGGGAAGATGTCACAATTCTTTGGGAGCAAAGCACCCACCAATTCTTCTAAAGAAGGACATGTTTATTTAGTCTCTCCATATAGATTTGAGGGAGAAGGTAAAAATGAAGAGGCAAGGGACTTTTGAAGAAGATTTGAGGATTTCTAGGGAGAAAGAGTGGAAGTTGCAAAGGATGGCTCAGAAGAAAAGGGAGATTCAAGCTAAAGGAAGACCAGTCATCATACCCAGTGGATGAGAGAAGAGCAAAAGGGAGAGTTGCTCCAATGGTTCCAGTATTCATCACAGAATAGCTCATGCATGAATTACTCATCTAACTTAGTAGATGGAGAGCCTGAATTTGAATCTCATGCAAGGGGGCAAGAATGCTCCTAGGATAGGAGACTAGGATGGTCTAAGAGGTAGGGGAAGAGGAGGACCCAATGTGAGTATATAGTGCTTCAACTACATGGAGAGAGGTCATACTTGTTCCCACTGCCCTTATCCCAGGAGGATGGGAGGTGAAATTTACCCTTTGCCACCCAAGAGAGAAGATAGACAAGATGTCAGGAGAGAAGAGGAGATGCCAAACTAGCAGGTACCATAGGCTCAACAACAGCCAGGGAATTATCCTATACCAAGAGACATAAACCTAATTGGAGTGGATGAAGAGGCAGATAGCTTAGCCCCAATAAGAGCACTAGAGGGACAGATGTTGAGGATGAACCAGGAACTTCTAGAAGGAAGAAAGGAAATCAAGTGGAAAATCATCCCAAACAGTGTAAGAAGAAGACTAGATAGATCATTATTGTGATCTTCGACAACAACAATCCAAGCAAAAGACATTGCCTTTCTTGCTCCGACAACACTTGGACTAAACTGCAACACATACGCTCTAGCAAATGAGACGTTAAACTCCATGTTCGTAGGGCACTTTTGGTATACCTTGTAAAATATCAAAACGTCCTGGAACTGCTTTGCTCAAATACTACTGCACTTAATCCGATGTGCACTTGTCTTCCTCGTGTGCTTGAATACTGACAACCAATCAGATTTGGAGATATCTGAATCCCTTAAGAGCCTTGGGTCCTTGCCTTCTATGTCGAGGCCGTACTGTGTGTGGAAATCCTCTTTTGTTATACAGAAAGCGGTTTGAAGTGGATAATATACCTTAGGGGCCTTCCATCTTGCTAGAAATGACATGCAAGAAACATCAATACCAGAATTATATAAATGAATAAAGAGAGAACACATTCTATGAGTTAGAAACCTACTTTCTGAGGACAACTTGTCTTTCTTCAACATCTTCTTCTCTTCTCTGTCTGACTCCACCTCGATTGGAGGGGCTGCTTGGGCTCGCTTTGGTGTTCTTTGCTCTGCTGGAGAGGGTGCTATTTCAAATTTCTTCGCTCGCTTTGGTGTTCTTTGCTCTACTAGAGAGCCTACTATTTCAAATTTTTTCGCTCGCTTTGGTGTTCTCTGCTTGGCTGGAGAGCTTGCTCTTTTCCTCTATTGCCTCATCCTTTCACAAACAGAAAGTAAAACGATTGGTGCCCACAAAAATTTCAAAACATTACTTTTACATGAGTAAGACTTATGATTCACATTTCGATTCCCTTACTCCTCGTCATCATTAAGAATAGTTGTAAAAAACTTGGCGTAATATTTCACACATGGTAAATATACTATTAAGATTTATCACACATTTTAGGCTATTCTAATATCACCCCACACAACTGCCATTTTCTATGTTAGTTAAAGAAGCTTTTGAAACGTGCTAATAAGCATAAATAGCATACTACGTTAACTTGCTTACACCCAAGAAACATCACACTTATTATACATGCCCAATAGACCACCAATATTAAAGATATAGTAAGTACAAGAGCCGAGCAAGACACCCATTGCGTGCATGTTCTTGAAGACGCAAAAGAATATCCGGGCAATGTGTGTGTGAAGTCCTTTACAAATTTAAGTGAACTTCGTCCTCCATACAAGGTCTATACCGTGTGAATGGCCCCTTACTTGCATATTAAGGGTGACATTTTAATTTATTTCAATTGAATCATTACTTCAAACAGTTCACAGTTCTGGTATTATTCTCTTTAGAGCTACAAGCCAAAAGGGCCCTCTCTACATGCCACACGATTTGCAGGGTAGCTGGCACATGTTGCAGTGATTTCTGACATCGTCTTCTCCAAATTCTCTTCTCCACATTGCTTTTACTTTGGGTGCGTTCTCTGGTGCTACTATTCGCTTCTCCAGTAGCTTCGTTGGCTCTGTCCTCTGCTAGAGTGTCCACACACTCGGCACCTGCCGTGCCACGTTCTGCTTCTTGCTCCCTCTGCTTCAGCTCTTGCTACTGTGCTACTGCCTGGCTGCCTCCTCTGAACTGCGCTCTTCTCTAAGCTATTCTTACTACTACACCTTGCTTGCTCTTGTGCCTGTAAGCACTGAAGGCATTTGCTTGTCTCCTCTTCTCTCAGGGCGGCTGCCTGTTTTTTTTTCTCTGAGCGTGGGGTGCTCTTCTACTCATAGGCTGAGGCCTTTCTTGCATCCGAAGAAGCGGACCTGCTCACCTCACTGAGTACGCAAAATGTGGAGTCCAAGCTCCTTCAAGAACCAGGCCCGTAGTCATGAGGATTAGGCTTTAGACTAGGCAAGCCACCTAGTTCACCTGATAGCCATACATATAGGATACATGATTTGATGCAGCACTGAAAGGAATAACCTTCGGCTTGAAGCAGATCAGCCTGCTATTGATTTTGCTTTTCACCTTCCGCACTTGTCTCCTCTAGTTCTATGGTAGTCCCTAGCTTCACAATATCTTCTACAAGAATCTTCCCCTCTTTATCTTTTGCTAGGTTGTTGATAAGTTCCTAAACAGGGTCCTGGTCTAGACTATCTTTGAGGAACATGGCTTCTACAGCAACGTTTTACCTTCTTAACCTCTTTCATGATGTTCACAATAACCATCAATATGGACACTACAAGCTCCCAATTGAGCTCTAATGTGCATGCCTTGTTTGTTGTATGTAGAAATCTTGAAGGGTGCTTCAAACAAGCTTCTTTCAAGAATCCCATGGTGCCAAATGCTTTTGTGAAAGCCCCATGACTTCCATCATTGCCCATCTTCCATGAGCAAACTCCATGAGCAATGCCCTTCAAGTATGCTCTATTATGAGCTACAAACCAGACCATCACATCTTGCCATCACTTGACAAGCACGCACCTCCTCCACTCTTTTCTTGCAAGCAAAGAACCTTGGGATTCTGCCATCCCATCAAGCAACCTTTCACACTTGAGAATTCTTTCCATGCTCCAATACCCAATTACGAGGAAAAACATCACAATTTACCTTCTTGAGACTTCTCAAATTTGATCGAGTTAACCCCAAGAGCTCAGCTAGTGGCTCAGCGTGCATACAAAATGAGAGTCCCTGAAGCCATAGAACTTAAGGAGCAGTTAAGACAATTGTTAGAGCGAGGATTCGTCAGACCCAGTGTCTCACCTTGGGTGTGCCTGTTCTCTTTCAAAAGAAGAAAGATGGAACGTTAAGACTCTGTATTGACTATAGAGGATTGAATCAATTTTAACAATTAAGAATAAGTATCCTATTCCTAGGATTGATAGACTTCTGGATCGGTTAAGTGGGACCCAAATGCTCACAAAGATAGATCTCAAATCCGAGTACTACCAAATCAGAATCAAGGAGCAGGACATCCCAAAGACAACATTCAATACTCGCTATGGGCATTATGAGTTCATAGTCATGCCGTTTGGATTGACTAATGCCCCGACAACGTTTAATCGTCTCATGTAGGATATTCTCAAAGAATACTTGGATGATTTTATTCTTGTCTTCTTTGATGATATATTGGTATACTCAAAGAATGTTGCAAATCATGAAGATCCTGTGCATAAGGTCCTGGAAATCCTAAGGAAACACCAACTCTTTGCAAAAAAAGAGCAAGTGTTCTTTCTCTGTTGACCAGGTGGAATACTTAGGATTCATAGTGTCAAAGGATAGGATTTCTCTTGACTCTGCAAAGATCCAAGAAGCAGTCTCGTAGAATGGCCAAAACCCAAGACAATAAAGGAAGTCAGAGGATTCCTAGGATTAATCGGATGGTATACCTAGGTATGCTCAGATAGCATCCCCTTTAACTAACCTCAAGAAGAGTACACTTTTTCAGTGGACTGCAATGTTGGAATTAGGGTTGCAGGAAAGCACACAAAGCTTGGAGAAGAAGAAGCAAGAATGCACACAATACAAAGTGTATTAGATTGTGTCAATGTACAAAGATAAGTTAGCCCTAGAAGGATGGGCGTATATACAAGCAGGGGGAAAAAACCTCCTAAAGAGGGAAAAAGTACCCCGACGGTCCTAAGTGTGTTCACACACATCACTGCCTATATATATGGCAACAAATCTCCCCTGGGAGTGATGGTGTGAACGAGAGCTGGCACTCATGTATAGGGGAGTGCCATGCCCGAAGTAGATCAATCCACAAAGGGGAGCAAGCCCAAAGCTTTGCGGAAAGCTTCGAACTTCTCACGAGGAAGTGCCTTTGTGAAAAGATCGGCGAGGTTGTCCTGTGTTGGCACATAGGCCAAGCTGATCTCTCCTGCTGAGAGTCTCTCCCTGACATAGTGATAATGCACCTCAATGTGCTTTGTGCGAGCATGAAAAACTGGGTTTCTCGCAACTGCCAATGTGCTCTGACTGTCAGTGAAGATAGAGGTGGCAGACTCCTGTCCAACACCCAAGTCAGCCATAAGCCGTCTGAGCCACACACACTCAACCGTAGCTGTGAAAGCTGCCCTGTACTCAGCTTCACAACTAGAAGTGGCCACAGTAGGTTGCTTCTTGCTCAACCAAGATATGCATGAGCTACCGAGCATGAAACAAAAACCACTTGTGGACACTCTTGTGTCATAGCAACCAGCCCAATCTGAGTCCGAAAAAGCATGTAAATCTGGCGGCAACGATCCCCCCTTGGGATAAAACAACCCAAGATGTATGGTGCCACTCAAGTAGCGAAAGATGCGTTTAACTGCCTTCCAATGCTGAGACCCTGGGCTATGCATAAACCTGCTCACCTGTGAGACTGCAAACTGAATGTCCGGCCTCGTAATGCATACATAAATGAGGCAACCAACAGCTGTCTGATAGAGTGTGACATCAAAGTGATCTCCAGCATCATGAAGACTCAACTTCAAACCTGTCTCCATTGGAGTAGCAATAGGCTTGCAGTCTTCAAGGCCAAATCTCCGCAACAATGTCTCAATATACTTTGTCTGACACAAAGCAATACCTCCATCACACTGCTTAAATTGTATCCCCAAATAATGATGCAAATGCCCCAAATCTGACATCTCAAAAGAGGCATTCAAATCAGCCTTAAAATCAGCAATATGACTTTCATTTGGTCCTGTGAGCAGCATGTCATCGACATAGAGAGCAATGATTAGATGTACACCATCCACACGTTTAACATACAAAGTGCTTTCTGTTGGACTATTTTGAAACCCATGTGCAGTCAAATATGCATGTATCTTTTCATACCAAGCTCGTGGAGCTTGCTTTAAACCATATAAAGCCTTTTTCAACCTGCACACTTTGTTTTCTTGCCCTCTTTGAACAAAACCACGAGGCTGCGATACATACACCTCCTCATGCAAATCTCCATTCAAGAATGCAGTCTTTATGTCCAACTGATGTACATTCCAACCATTATGAGCTGCCAATGCACAAATGCTACGAATGGTAGTCATACGACAAGTGGGAGCAAAGGTCTCATCAAAATCAATGCCCTTTTCTTGAGCATAACCCTTTGCAACAAGTCTAGCCTTATAGCGATCAACACTACCATCTGGCTTTCGTTTCAATTTAAAAACCCACTTACATCCAATGGCCTTTTTACCAATAGGCAAATCACACAAAGACCATGTACCATTCTTCATTATAGCATCATATTCACTTTGCATTGCAGCCAACCAATTTTCTAAATTTTGTGTTTCATCAAATGAAAGACGTTCTTCCTCTTCACACATACTAGACACAGCCAAAGCATAACAATCTGATGCATAAGAGGCATGCTGAAAACCTGAACGAGTACGACTAGTCATAGGTGCATCAATCTTACTATCACGCAAGGTTTGCACCAGCCATTTAGGCATACCTCTAGCCTGCTCATTTTCAGCCCTATCCTCATGAATTACATCCTGTAAATCTGCATCAGAAATAGGCTGATCTATGATGTCGTTTGAAATCTGCATAGGCTGAATATTTGCCTCATTAGGACTTACATTTGAATTCCCACCTGTAAAGAGAGGCAACAACGTATCAAATACATCCCGTGAGCTCACACCTGTCTATTTGGTACATGATAACAAGGGCTGCACAGCATCTTCCACAAAAACAACATCTCGACTAATCAAGATACGCTTTGACTGCGGATGATACAATCTGTAACCCTTGCTCTCAGCATTGTAACCAACAAAAATGCATTTGACAGCCTTATCATCCAATTTTCTGCGTTGTTGCACAGGCACTAAAGCATAGGCCAAGCAACCAAAGACACGCAAGTGACCAATAGAAGGCTTCCTGCCATGCTAAGCTTCGTATGGAGTAATAGACTGCAAGGCCTTAGTGGGACACCTGTTGAGTACATATGCAGCACACATGACAGCCTCAAGCCAAAACGCATGTGGCAAAGCTTGGCTCTTGACCATACATCGTGCCATCTCCATAAGTGACCTGTTCTTCCTCTCAGCAACACCATTTTGCTGAGGGGTATACGGCACTGTACATTGGTGTTTTATCCCACGACTAGCCAGAAATGCATCAAACTCTTTAGACATGTACTCCCCCCCTCGATCAGTACGGAGGGTGCCCACAGTACAATTGGATACATTTTCAACCATAAGAAAAAACTGTTTGAAGCACAAAAACACTTCGGACTTTGCCTTCAGTGGATATACCCATGCATGCCTTGAGTAATCATCAATGAAAGTCACGAAGTACAAGTGTTTACCAAATGACGGAGTTTGCATAGGCCCACATACATCACTATGTACAAGCTGCAATTTGCGAGTGGCCCGCACAGAACCATCCTTTGGAAACGCAGAACGCTGCATTTTGCCCAAAATACAGCCTTCACAAACATGTTTCAATGGTGCCTCAAGAGGGGGCAATGAAGCAACCATATCAAATTTCTGCAAACGCAGCAAACTAGCAAAGTTCAGATGACCAAAACGAGCATGCCATAGTTTTGCATCTGAAACTGCCTTTTCATCGGAAACTGCATTTGCTGAATCTTCCACACACTTGTCATAAGAATTGAGCCTATACAGCCCACGAAACAAGGTGCCAGATACAATAATCGTATCACCAGAAGTCAAATCATGAACAGTACATCTGTCATCCACAAATTTGACTACAAGTCCAAGTCTAGCAAGTGCAGAGACAGACAATAGATTCTTCTTTATCCCTGGCACATACAAAGCATCTGAAAGTGTGAAAGCGCTGCCATTTGCAGCAGTAAGCATAATTTTACCAATGCCCTTCACTGGGTAAGAAGCATTGTTGGCACATGTGACAGTATTCCCATTAGGGACAGCCTCAAGAGAAGTGAACATATCACGATGCGAGGTAATGTGCTTTGTAGCACCACTGTCAAAATACCAAACATGAGAGTCAACAGAAACTGCCAAACATGCATCATGTACAGATGGGTCATACTGGCAATACACGCTAAACGCCCATTCTGTATCCTGCACAACATTTGCAGAATCTGCATTTGTAGAAGCATCCGCTATTGTGGCTGCATTTGACTCTTTCTTCTTTGCCTCTTTAGCCTTTAGCTTAGGGCAATTCTTAATGACATGATCATTTGCCTTACAATAGTTGCACCTGGTCTTTTTCTTGCCTTTATCAAGAGCCTTCTCAGACTTATTGTTGCTACCTGTGGAAGGAGAAGAAGTTGCAGACCTACTAATAGGAGAAGAAACAGTGGAAGGGGCTGCGTTACCACTTCTTCTCTGTTGCTGGGCAGCAATAAATGCTTGATCAACTGCACGCTGCCTGGCCCTATTTTGCCTGGACTGCGCTTCTTGCAAGAGCTTGTTGACTAAAGTATCATACTTGACAGCATAAGGTCTGTCCTCATTAAGAAGTCTCCACGTGGAAGCAAAAGTCTGATATGTCTCAGGTAAAGCATCAAGAACAGTCTGCACAAGAGAATGATCAGGAATAATCTCACCTGCAGAAATCAACTGCTCTTTGAGATCTTTAATCTCAGCAAGAAAAACATTCATGTCATCATCTTCTTGCATAATCTTCAATTCTAGCTCTTTACGCAGGTAAGCGATTTTTGCCTCGTTACGACCTGCATACAAACCAGCTAGAATATCCCAAGCCTGTTTTGCTGTTTTAGCTGAACGAATATGTGGGGTGATGTTACGTTTGACAGAAAGTGCAATCAAGGCATGAGCCTGCGCATCTTTACCATCCCAACGAGCTTGTTTAGCAGTGGGTAAAACAGCAGCAACAGTAGAGCTGCTAGAACCTGCAACATCCTCAACAGATCCTACATCCACAGAACCTGGACGTACATCTATACCCTGCACAATGTTCCACACTCCTTTTGCAACCAAAACATGCTGCATCATGTATGCCCAAAGTGGGTAGTTGCTATCTCCATCCAGTTTGTCTTCAGCAGACAACATGCGAAATACATCATTGCTGTTATCAGCCATGGCCACTGACTGAAACTGATGCAAAAGTTGCCTGTAATGAAGCAAAGATTGAACAGAAAACGACTCGTGCTATGTAGCACGGTCCACAATGGAGTACGTATGCCTGTTTTGCAGAAAACTGCACTGTCGAAATTTCTGCAGAAAATGACGAAAACACCTGTGCAGAACTTGAAATGCAAAAACGGAGCCCGAAACGACCTCAGATGCGAATTTTGAGAACGCAAGCGCTCGTGAAAACTCACCTCAAGCGGAGAACGTGAGTCGGAGGGTGCTGGCGGTGTTGCCCTGGGAGCCGATGCCTGCTCTGATACCAATTGTTGGAATTAGGGTTGCAGGAAAGCACACAAAGCTTGGAGAAGAAGAAGCAAGAATGCACACAACACAAAGTGTATTAGATTGTGTCAATGTACAAAGATAAGTTAGCCCTAGAAGGATGGGCGTATATACAAGCAGGGGGAAAAAACCTCCTAAAGAGGGAAAAAGTGCCCCGGCGGTCCTAAGTGTGTTCACACACATCACTGCCTATATATATGGCAACATGCAATGTGTCAGAGTGCCTTGATAAACTAAAGGCAGCCTTAGTAACCAACCCTGTCCTTAAATTACCAGATTTTACCAAACCCTTTGAGGTAGTTACTGATATGCCAGTGGGTTTGCCTTAGGTGGTGCTCTTATGCAGGAAGGTCATGCAGTGGCCTATGAATCCAGAAAGCTCAGAACACATGAGAGAAATTATGCCATCCATGACTTGGAGTTACTCTCAGTAGTTGATGCTCTGAAGTTATGGAGACATTATCTTTTGGGACACAGGTTCAGCTTGATGACAGATCATCAAAGTCTGAAGTGGATCTTCACCTACCAAAGGGATCTTAACATGCGTCAAAGGAGATGGATGCAGACCCTGCAGGAATTCGATTTTGAAATTAAGTATCGATTGGGGAAAGAAAATGTGGTGATAGATGCGCTCAGCAGAAAAGCCTCCTTGCTTGCAATTACATTGGTGTCAAATCCATTGATCAGTGAAGCAAAGGAGAAAATCATGCAGGACAAATTCTTTGCCCCTATTGCTACCCTTCTGATGCAGGAAAGAAAGACTTCTCAGAAAATGAGTCGAGTTCTTGGGTACAAATAGGATGAAGGATGCATGTATTATAATAATCGGCTATGTATCCCCAATGATGAGGGAATAAAGGGAAGAATTCTGAGAGAAGCCCATGATAGCCTGATAGCTGGACATCCAGGGTTTATATAAAAACCTATATGTCTATGAAGAAAAGCTTCTTCTGGCCAGGACTCAAAAAGGATGTACTTAATCATGTGCAGAAATGCTTAATGTGTCAGAGAGTCAAGGCAGAGAGAGTCAAGATGCCAGGGAAACTGTAGCCTCTAGACATTCCACAGATGAAGTGGGAATGTATCAGTATGGACTTTGTCACTAGAGATTACCTTCAGTGCAATCAGGTTACAACTCCATGTTTGTGGTAGTTGATAGGCTAACCAAAGTGGCCCATCTGATTCCAGTGAAAGAAACATACACTGTAGTAGTGGATGTCGCCCAGAGTTTTCCTTAAAGAAATCTTCAGATTACATGGCTTACCCAGGAGGATAGTAAGTGACAGAGATCCCAAATTCACATCAAAATTCTGGACTGCATTCTTCGAAGCAGTAGGAACTTTCCTGGATCTCAGCATAGCCTATCACCCCAAAATAGATGGCCAGACTGAAAGAGTGAATCAAGTAATAGAAGATATCCTTCGCTCATGCTATGGCGGTAGGAACCCAAGAAGTGGTTAAGCCATTTGCATTTAGTCGAATTTGCTTACAGCGCTTCTTATCATCGAAGCATTGGGATGAGTCCTTTCAAAGCTTTATATGGGCAAGATTGCCTTATACCATTGACTTGGTTTGACCCATTGATCAGAGTTGAAATGTCCAAACAAATGCTTGATGACATGGACTAGCAAATGCAATCAATCCTAAAGATAGCCCAAGATAGGCAAAAGCAGTACGCAGATAAAAAGAGATCAGGGAGAGTTTGAAGAATTAGTTATGGTGTTCATTTGAGTAGTACAACCAAAAAGAATTTCCTTATCCTTAGGGAAGTACAAGAAGCTCTCTCCCAGATACTATGGGCCATATGCTGTTATAAAGAAAGTGGGAGATCTAGTCTACCAACTTCTTTTGCCTCCCCATCTCAAGGTACATAATGTATTCCATGTTAGTTTGCTTAAGGAATATGTACCCAGCCCGAGTCACATGCTTGATGATGAACAATTGATCTCTCCGACTCAAGGCCAGATGGTACTTCAACCTGAGGAAATCCTTGGCATTCGGGAGAAGATTCTCAGGAGCAGTCCTTAGAGAATTTTTAGTAAAGTGGAAGTTCTTCTCTCTAGAAGACGCCACCTCAGAGAAAGAAGAAGAGTTGACGAAAGATTACCCTCACTTTGCAAGATGAGGACATCTCGCATTTTTCAAGTGGGAGAAGGTTCCTCCTCAGACTGAATAATGAATAGGCTCTACTTCAATCCCCTGTAATCATTCCCTGTGTTGTCTGAATACAAGAAAATATTATTTTTCTTGTTTTTGTTTAGAGAGAAGAGAAACTCTAGAGAGTGGTAATTCAATATTGAGATATTTTTGGATATATAAATTCTACCAATATCATAAATATATTTCCTTGAAATAGAAAATCAAAATAAATTTTCCAAGGTGCATTAGGAATCAATTTAAAATGATTTAAAAGACCTTAGCCTAAGGGTCAAGATTTTTTGAATTTTTTTGGATTATAGTCCAATTAAGGTTCCTATGGACCAATAAAATTAATCCAAGTGTTGGGATGAGATAAATCCAATGAATAAAAGAAAATATCCAAAAATGAGTAAATGCCCACATAAGATGAAGAGTTGACTGAGTACAAGGTTTATTAGTTAAAAACTATGAGATATTACTAAAAAAATGAGATATTTTGGTATAATGATTCATTTTTGACACCTTGGTAAGGGGGGGGGGAGACTTCAAGGAGGCACCTATTTCACACGTGAATGAGTTTTAAATTCACAAATACTAAGATATTTTTATCTCTTCTCTCCCGTGGATCAAACTGGATTAAAAAAGGGAGCTAAACTGGTCCAAATCTTTTCCAAATTCAGCCAAACTGAAGCTAGAAAATTCTAGAACTTAGTTGGACTTCGTTAGTGGCCTCCCTCACCTATAAATAGACCATCATTCTTTTGTATTCTCATCTGTGAACTAGACCATGCCAATATTACATTAGAATAAGCATATTTTCTATTATCCCCTAAAAATCCTCTACATTTTAGAGAGATTGGAGCTTCTCTCTCTCTTTAACCTTCCTTGGAGCTTTCCTCTCAACATACTAACCAATTGATTGGTTGGGGGCCTCTCCTAAGAATACAGAAGCAAGAAAAACAAAAGGTAAGATGTGACTTTATGGTTTTTCTTTAATCTTCTAAATGTTTTTCACTTCTCAACCCCAGTCAAGCTTGAGAAGTATTCAAATGAATGGTTTTTCAATGCAAATGAAGCTCTCTAATTAATTCTAATGATTAATCATAAAAAGTTCACATTTATGCTTAATTTAGGATGTTTTTAAGTGTATCTCTCTCTTCCCCAAAGAATGGTCATTCCTATGACCAATTCTCTATTCAAATGATGCTTCTCATGGAGCAATTCTCAATTCTAAAATCAAACTCTATGCTAGTCAAGCTAGAGGCTAAAGAAACGGCTTTTTAATGCTTTTATGTTACATAAATTATGATAAAATTATGATTTAGATCCATAAATTGGATTTAGATCTATTTGATAGTTAATCTATCATAAGTGTATTACTAAGTCATGCTTTTTGAAAATTATTGAAAATTATCAGTAATAGCAGTGGAGCTATGGCAAAAATTTTAGAAATTAACACATAAATCATTTTTATGCATAATGTGAAAAGAGGACTTCATACCATATTCTAGGATTAGTCATCGTATGTTAAATGAATAATTCTCATCGTATCCATGGAAAATTAATTTTTAATGTTTATGCATAAATAGTTAATTAGTGAAAAAGAAAAATTTTTAGTAATTTCATTTTTATGATAAAAGAGGAATTCCCATGATAATGGAGATCCATGTATTCTAATGGAGAAAGAGAAATTTGTAATATTAAAATAATGGATATTTTATTTAAAACTAAAGAAGAATTTTCAATAAACTATTTTTATGCATGAATAAAATTAAATGATGAAAGAGGAATTCCCATCATATTTGGAATTCAATCATTTAAATGGAAAAAGTGGAATTCTTGTCATATTTGGATTAATGGACATTTTATCTAATTTTAAGAGAACTTTTTGTTAAATTTATTTTTAAGCATAAGAAAAATATAAATGATAAAAGAGGAATTCCCATCATATTTGCAATTCAATCATTTAAATAGAAAAAGTGAAATTCTTGTCATATTAGGATTAATGGATATTTTTATTTAATTTTTAAGAGAAATTTTAGTATAAATTTAAATGATGAAAGAGGAATTCCCATCATATTTGGAATTCAATCATTTAAATGGAAAAAGATGAATTCTTGGTATATTTGAAATATTTAATATTTCTATTTAATTTAAAGAGAAATTTTAGATAGATTTAATTTATGACAAAAGAGGAATTCCCATGACATTTGGATTGCACTCATTAAATGAGAAAAAGAGGGATTTCAAGTTTATTAAAAAAATAGATATTGGTATTTAGTTAAAAGAAATTTTTATGATATTTAAGAAAAGAAAGATTTGAATAATTTTTTGGTATCAAAAGATGAACTTTCACCATAATTATACCTAGGGAATTAAGGTTGAGAAATTAAGTGGTAGAAAGTATCTTTAGATATTTTAGTTGGTTAAATCACTAAGATGGTATTTAACCAAAGATAGATGTTTATCTAAAGTAATCCTTGTTAGGACTAGACCGAATGATTTTAGTTAGACTACGAGAGGGACGGACAATAAACCTACTTGTCCATCTCTTGATCTGAATCAAGAAAAAACTTCGTGACTAATTCTAGTTCTTAAAAACAAAGGATAGACCACTGTTGAATTAAACTAGTTTTCCTTTGACCGAAATCACCTAGAATCTAGTTAGACAATTAGTCAAATAATGGGTAGATTACCGTGATGAGAGATCAAGGATTCTCGTTATGAAATTGGGAATTAAGGAAAGAGGAGTTTTGTGGAACCAATCTCAAATTGGGAATTTTACTTGCATAGAACCTCTATTTTCATTTAAAGGTCTGTTTTACGCCAGAATACTTGAGGAAGCATTTGGCATGTGTTTTACTAAGAGGAGGTTCGTTGCAGCAGCTGGCGGGGAGTCGTCGAGGGATGTCGCTCGACAAAGCCTATCGAGGTCTTGACCAGCCTCGGTACGGTTAAAATGGTGCGCTTCCGATGGTACGATGGGCGAGGACTGACAAAGCAGTCCTTGAGTGAAGTGCTAGGACACCTAAGGAGGATCCTAGAGGGTTCTGACCAAGTGATGCACGGGATCGCGGTTGCTAGGACACCCATGCGTGCGTCGAGGAAGATCTGGATGGACTAAAAAGAAAGATTTTTGTTAATCAAATTTTGATATTGGATCTCGTTGGTTGCCAGCTGGTCTTCAACGGAGAGTCCAGATGACATATTTTGTAACACAATGGACTCTGAATTTTGGAGGATGATGATCAGTAATGTTATGATTTTCATTGATTTAAAGACAGTCGAATCCGAATCTGTGATAAATGGCAATTTTATATCGGGTGTGTACGTGGTATGCCTACTTTAAATTTTGCTTGAAATCCGCCTAGGGGGCCTGGGAACTCTTTTCCTTGTTGGTACCCGAGCAAAACATAACCAAATCTTTAATAAAGGATTCCCACCAATACAGTGGTCGCATGTGGTTGGCTAACCTATGGGCCGGTTGGGGGTAGGATGGATCGAGGGATTCCTGTGAAACAATTAAGATATGATTAGTTACGTTAGTTAGATTAAGTCATGAGAAGACCCTTGTTCTGTGGGAGGGAATCAGCGGGGCTGTGCCTCGTTAAAGGAGGAAAAAAGTGGTGATTCTATGGACCAAGTGCAAGTCTCTTCTTTGATCTGACCATGTGACTTCATGTTCGGTCGGATCAGGTTAAATAGTTAATACTTTGACTCGTTAGATTAATTCCCCCATTAGAAGATTTTCCCATGGCGGAATCGCCCGTGCCTTCCGGGCGAGGAAAGTTTTTTCAGGCTAGGTTCGGAGGAACCACCGGGCTGGACATCCGTGGGCAAGGCCCAGAGTGTGGATCCCTACCCCGCTCAAGAGGCTGACACTGCTTCCGCTGCCAGCGCCCTCGTCGGGGAAGCACCGCGGAGGGGGCAGGGGTCTCACAGCAGGGGCAGAAGCACCTACAAGGGCACTCACCATACCCTTTTGATTGGGACACTCAGCTACTCGATGAGCTCCATCACAATCGTAGCACTGTATAGGTGGTCTTTTAGTTGTCCGGTTCATGTCCCTAGCCTGAGGTATCGGCGGGGGGGCTGCTAAGTATACAGGGGACATTTGATCACCCTTCATGACATAGTGATTTAGTATTTGTTGTGAAGGTGGGCTTATTGGATCCTGGGTTTCATAAGTGGGAGTTTCCAGGATTTCTCCCTCATTCCCATCTTCAAAAGAGTTCTGTCAGGGTTATCTAATGAATTGGTGTGACTCTGGGTAATGGAGGCTAAGGTAGGAGAATTGGGGGTGGTAAGGGCATTTCTAGTACCCTAAGGATTCCTCTTTGGGCCACTTCTTGGCCACGTTGAGGTGTGTTATGATGCATTGGAGTTGGCAAAGCCAACGGTTGCCTGGGATTGGGGGGCAATGCCTGAGCTTGAGCTAGAGTAGCCTTGTGGTGGTAGCAGTTGGAGATTTCATGATTGCCCCACTTTACACAGTATGTACAATAGAGGCTTGGTCGGGGTCTAAGATGAGGACACTCATTGCTAGTATTGTTTTCTTGGTAGGTCAAGCACCATATGAGTTCCCTTCTAGGATAAAGGTGTGGATGGCTCCCTTGATCTCGGCCTTGGTTGGTTCTCCATTGATGGGTCATTTGTTGCATTAGGGCAACGACCAATTGCTCAACACTTTGTCCAGGCAAAGAATCTTTTCCCTTTTCATTAGGCTTTGTGCTAGTGGTCTTGAAGGAGGCTTCTGATGCTCGTGGAGTTGTCAAGAACGTGTTCCCTTGAAGTTGTCCTCAAACTTCAAAGCACTCCTACATCATTGTTCAAAGAAGTATGGTCTAAGGCAAACATGGAGTTATGCAGGGGAATGTCTTCAAGTCTCTCCAGAAATCTCCCAATTAACCTCTCATTAAAGAATTTATCTCCAACGTGAGTGGAGATATCTGACTCTATGAATGTAGTCCCTCATGGTTTCACCCTCATTTTGCTTGATGTTATTCAGCTGTTCGACGGGGCTCCATTGGGTACCTTGACAAGAATACCTCACTTTAAAAGCTTCTTTTAAAGCTTTGAAGGAAGCTTTATCTTCCACCCTCATTTTTCTTGACGTTATTCAGCTGTTCTTTGACGGGGCTCCATTGGGTACCTTGACAAGAATAGCCCACTTTAAAAGCTTCTTTTAAAGCTTTAAAGGAAGCTTTTATCTTCCATCTTCAAAGATCTGAACCATTGGCCAGCTTTGCTATCTAAGTTAAGGCCAAAAGCACTTATCTTAGTCTGGTCATGGATGTGATAAGACGTAAATGGGATGTGATAAGATGTAAATAGGATGTGATAAGATGTGATGTAATGAAAATGGATGTGGATGTGAATGATGAGATGAGAATGAGATGAGAGGATATGTGAAAGGGTGAGATGGAAAGTACATGGATGTGGATGTGGATGTGAATGATGAGATGAGAATGAGATGAGAGGATATGTGAAAGGGTGAGATGGAAAGTACATGGATGTGTATGTGGATATGTATGTAAAAGAATGTGATGTAAATGGATGTGGATGTGTATTTTAAAGAATGGATGTGGATGTGTATGTGAAACAATGGATGTGGATGTGTATGTGAAACAATGGATGTGGATGTGTATGTGAAAGAATGTGATGTAAATGGATGTGGATGTATATTTGAAAGAATGGATGTGGATGTGTATGTGAAAGAATGGATGTGGATGTGTATGTGAAAGAGTGGATGTGGAGAATGTGATGTGCTATAAAGAGATGTGATATGACATGAATAAATGTGGATGTGAAGTGATAGATATGAATGTATGGATAGATGTAGATAGTCGTACATGTGAACGATTGGATGGATGTGGATGAATGAGATGAGATGTGTATGAATGAGACATGATGTGGATGTGATGTAATGTGGATGGGATGAATGAGATATGATGTGGATAGATGTGATGTGATGTAATGTAGATAGAATGGATGTGATGGGATGGTGATTAGAATGAATGTGATGGATATGAATGAATGTGATGTAATGGTTGTAAATGAATGTGATGGACGTGAATAGATGTGATGTGATGTGAATCGGGATGTGAATGAATGAGATGTGATGTCATATGAATCATAATGTGAATGATGAATAATATGGGATGTGAATGGATGAGATGTGATGTGATGTGAATTGGGATGTGAATGAATGAGATGTGATGAAAATTGGGATAGACGTGAATGGATGAGATGTGATGTGAATGGATGAGATGTGACGTGAATGGATGAGATGTGACGTGAATGGATGAGATGTGATGTGAATGAATGTGATGTGAAACATGATAGATGTGAATGAATATGATGTGATGAGATGTGGATATGGGTAAATGCAAGTGGATGAGATCTGATGAGGATATGTGGATATGGGTAGATGCGAGTGGATGAGATCTGATGAGGATAAATGAGGAAAGATGTGATGAGATGGAAAATGATGTGATTGGATGAGATGGAAAATGATGTAATGAGATGAAAACTGATGTGATTGGATGAGAATGGGAATACATATGAAATGGATGTGGATTAAGTAATGTGGATTGATGTGGAAAGACAAGAGTTCATTATAGAAACTGTATTTATGACGTGTTTTAAAATGATTGTTTTATGTCAAGAATGCTGGGGAAGCATTTTGACCATTTTGTGAATAAGGTCGTGGAGACCTAACTGATAAAGTTGCAATAGTTGACGGAGAGTCAACAGAGGACGTCTCGCGTAGCAAGGTTGGCCGAGGTCTTAACTAGCCTCGGCTCGATTTAAATGGTGAGCTTCGGGTACGGTGGATGAGGGACCAAGGAAGCAGCCTATGACTGAAGTGCTAGGTGACCTACAAAGGATCCTAGAGGGTGCTGACCATACAGTCCTCGGGCTCTGGGTCACCGAAGATACCCACACGTGCATCGTGGAAGATATTGGAACAAGGAGTAAGAGTTGTTTTTTGAATTCGGGCATGGATCTGGGTGATTGACCTTGCTGGTCCTCAAAACAGATAAGTCCATGGCTCTTTTATATGGATCTATTGGTTGATCTTGCTGATCTTCAACGGAGATTCCATTTGGATTTTTATAAGTGAATATATTACCGGGTACTATGAGCTAGGAACTATTGAAAAGGTCCCTGAGTGGACAGGTGGTGAGCGTTCTAGTTTACCAATGATGCCATAGGTATACCGATGAAGGAATGATTGGAAATGAGAATTCAACAAGATATTTTGAAGGATTATGATTAGTGATACTATGGTTTCATTAAATGATTGTTTTAAAGACAGCTGAATCTGTGAAAAAGGCAATTTCATATTGGGTGTGTAAGTGGTTTAAGTTTGAAAGAAAGAAATTCAGTAAAATAGTAACTGAATTACCAAACCTTTTCGAGAAAGATAGAATAGGAAAAATCTTATCCGGCTCAAACCTTGAATCAGACTTTGACCAATACCAAACTCTTTCACAATTTCGAGGAAAGAAGGTGTGACTAGTTTAGAAAAATACACTCAAAACTCCCGCCAAATCTGAAACTAAGTTTGAGACCCTTCGAATTGATCTGTGGATTAAGGTTAAAGAATTTGAGGAATTCTGGTATGAAATTCAGAATTCTGATCAAGAAGTTTTGGGGATACTAATTCAAGAAATACTTTTGTATTCAAAAGAAAATTAAATTAGAAAAAGCTACTAAATGGGAATAGCATGTGAATGGATGTGATGTGATGCAAATGAATGTGAATGTGGATGTGGATGTGAAAGGATGTGGTGTGATGTAAATGGATGTGAATGTGGATGTGGATAAGATGTGATATTATGTATGTGAAAATAGATGTGAACGTGTATGTGGAGAATGGATATGGATGTGTATGTGAAGACTAGATGTGGATGAGTATGTGAAAGAATGGATGTGGATATATGTGAAAGAATGGATGTGGATGTATGTGAGAATAGATATGGATGTGTATGTGAGAATGGATATGGATGTGTACGTGAAGAATGGATGTGGATGTATGTGAAAGAATGGATGTGGATGTGTATGTGAGAATGGATATGGATGTGTATGTTAAGAATGGATGTGGATGAGTATGTGAAAGAATGGATGTGTATGTTAAGAATGGATGTGGATGAGTATGTGAAAGAATGGATGTGGATGTGTATGTGAGAATGGATATGGATGTGTATGTGAAGAATGGCTGTGGATGAGTATGTGAAAGAATGGATGTGGATGTATGTGAAAGAATTGATGTGGATGTGTATGTGAGAATGGATATGGATGTGTATGTGAAGAATGGATGTGGATGAGTATGTGAAAGAATGGATGTGGATGTATGTGAAAGAATGGATGTGGATGTGTATGTGAAAATGGATGTGAATGTGTATGTGAAGAATGGATATGGATGTGGATGTGAAGAATGGATGTGAATGTGTATGTGAAGAATGGATATGGATGTGTATGTGAAGAAAGGATGTGGATGTGTATGTGAAGAATGGATGTGTATGTGTATGTGAAAGAATGTGATGTGATGTGACATGAATATATGTGGATGTGAAGTAATAGATATGAATGTATGGATAGATGTGGGTAGTCGTACATGTGAATGATTGGATGGATGTGGATGAATGAGATGAGATGTGTATCAATGAGATATGATGTGGACAGAAATAATGTGATATAATGTGGATAGAATGTATGTGATGGGATGGTGATGAGAAAGAATGTGATGGATATGAATGAATGTGATATGATGGATGTAAATGAATGTGATGGATATGAATGAATGTGATGTGATGGATGTGATGAGATGTGATGTAAATTGGGATAGATGTGAATGGATGATATGTGATGTGAATGAATATGATGTGATGAGATGTGGATATGGGTAGATGCGAGTGGATGAGATCTGATGCGGCTAAATGAGGAAAGATGTGATGAGATGGAAAATGATGTGATGAGAATGGGAATACATATGAATTAAATGAGGATTGATGTAGAACAATGTGGAAAGACGAGAGTTCGTTATAGAAACTGTATTTATGACCTGTTTTTAAATGACTGTTTTATGTCAACAATGTTGGGGAAGCATTTTGATCGTGTTGTGAATGAGGTCATGGAGACCTAACTGATAAAGTTGCAACAGCTCACGGCGGAGAGTCAACGGAGGACGTCTCACGTAGCAAGATCGGCCGAGGTCTTGACCAGCCTCGGTTCGATTCAAATGGTAAGCTTCCGGTACGGTGGATGGGGGACGAAGGAAGCGGTCTATGAGTGAAGCGCTAGGTGCCCTGCGAAGGACCCTTGAGGGTGCTGACCATATGGTGCTCGGGCTCTGGGTCGTCGAAGATACCCACACGTGCGTCGTGGAAGATATTGGAATAAGGAGTAAGAGTTGTTTTCTGAATCCGAGCATGGATCTGGTTGATTGACCTTGCTGGTCCTCAACGGATGTGTCCATGGCTCTTTTATATGGATCTATTGGTTGATCTTTCTGATCTTGAACAGAGATTCCATTTTGATTTTTATAAGTGAATATATTGCTGGGTACTATGAGCTAGGAACTATCGAAAAGGCCCCTAAGTGGATAGGTGGTGAGCGTTCTGGTTGCCAATGATGCCATAGGTACACCGATGAAGGAAAAATTGGAAATTAGGATTCAACCAGATATTTTGGAGGATTATGATCAGTGATACTATAGTTTCATTAAAAGATTGTTTTAAGATAGCTGAATCTGTGAAAAAGGCAATTTCATATTGGGTGTGTAAGTGGACTAGTTTTAAGTTTGCATGAATATCTGGTTAGGGGGCCTGGGAACTCTTTTCCATGGTACCCGAGACAAAACCTAACCAAATTCTTTAATGCATCCCATCACTACGGTGGTTGGGCAGTTGGCTAACCCACAGGACTAGATGGGGTTAGGTTGGATTGATGGATCCCTAAAATGAGAATTCTGTTATGGCACGGTAGATGAAGTAAATCCCAGATAAAAATTGTTCTATGGAAAAGAATCAATGGCTGTGCCTCTCAATGAGGAAAAAAGCGTTGGTCTCTATGATCCAAGTGCATGTCTTTTCCTCTTTTCTCTTAATTAAATAATTATGCATAAATACAAAAAAGTATAATTTCTATAAATATGATAAAAATCATTCTTTTAACATAAAATATCTAAATCTAGAATATGGTAGGAATTTCTCTTTTAGCTTTATTATACGATTATGCTTAAAAATAAGATTTATATTTTTTAATGAAAAATTACCAATAACTATAATTATAATTATAACTATAATTATAAGCATAATTAGGATTAATTCTCTTAATTAAACTAAAATAACCATTCCTCATTTATAAACATGTTAGCATAACCCTCTTTCAATTTAGCATGAGTTAATATGATTTTTCTATATCGTGAACAAGTTTAAAAGAATTTATCATCTCGTTTTCTAGATTAAAAATCATAAAAATAACTAATCTCTTTCTCTAGCTTGTCAAGCTTAGAGTTTGGATTAAGATAAAGAGATTATCATTAAGAATCATCCTTCTACCAAGGATCTAGCCATAAGAATGACGAATCTTTCCAAAAGAGATATTTTCTTAAAGAAAACATTATAATCAGGCATAGAGATTAATGTTAATCTAATTAGACATTATGAATCTTTGAAAAGCTTGAATTGAAGAAAAAGTCATTGCTTTGAAACATTCTCAAGATTTAGAGGGGTCGAGAAGAAGAAAATCATTGAGAGAATTGAAAAAAAAACCATTAAATTAGGTTTACCTTTCAATTTGGCTAGAAGTGAAGCCCCCAAGCAAGTCCTTAGCCACCAAGAGGGGGGGGGGGTAATCTCCAAGAGATGATGGAGAATAGAGAAGCTCCAAAGCTCCCAAGAGAAGAGGCAAATTAGAGGGATAGTAAAAATATAATAATTTAGAGATAATATTGGCATGGTATTGCTCAAGGATGAAAATACAAAGGAATGAGGGTCTATTTATAGGTGAGGGAGGCCACTAACCAAGTCCAACTGGGTTCTAGAGCCTTCTAGCTTCAGTTTGATCCAATTTGGACAAGATTTGGATCAGTTTGGCTCCCTTTTTGATCCAGTTTGCACCAGGAGAGAGAAGAGATGAAATATCTTGATTTGTTTGAATTAAAAAAGGCAGACAATGATGATGGAAAAGGTGCCTACTTGATGGGGCTCTCCCTTCTTACTCAGTTGTCAAAAATTCATCATTTTATCAAAATATCCTAATTTTTAACTAATAAACCTTAATTTTAACTAATAAACCTTGTACTCAGTCAACTCTTCATCTTATGTGAGCATTTACTCATTTTTGGGGTATTTTCTTTTATTCTTTGTATTTTTGTCATCCCAACACTTGGATTAATCCTATTGGCCCATTGGAACCTTATTTGGACCTTAATCCAAAAACTTTTGAAAATGTGGACCCTTAGGCTAAGGCCTTTAATACACATATTTAATTAATTCCTAAAGCACATTGGAAAATTTATTTTGAGATTATTTTCAGGGGAATTCATCTTAGATATTAGGAGAAACTTTGTATCCAGAAATATCTCAATTCTGAATTACCTCTCTTGAGAAGATTTCCTCTCTCTAAGCCAAAACAAGGGAAAACAATATTTTCATGCATTCTGAAATAGGGGATGATTACAAGGGATTGAGGTGAGAGCTTATACATCTTTTAGGGCTGAGGAGGAATCTTACATCCTCTCCCACTTGAAAAATGCGAGATGTCCTCATCTCGCAAAGTGGGGGTAGTCCTTTACCAGCTTTTCTTCTTTCTCCCAAGTGGCATCCTCTAAAGGGTAGAACTTCCACTTGACCAAAAATTCTCTAAGGATTCTTCTACTCAGAACCTTCTCTTGAACGTCAAGGATTTATTTAGGTTGGAGTGCCATCTGCACTTGAGTTAGAGAAATCAATTGTTCATAATCAAGCACGTGACTCGCGCTGGGTAAATACTTTTTAAGTAAATTGACATGGAATACATTATGTACCTTGAGATGGGGAGGCAGAAGAAGTTCATAAGCTAGATCTCCTATTTTCTTAGTGACGACGTACGGCCCATAGTATCTTGGAGACAACTTTTTATACTTTCCTAGAGATAAAGAACTTCTCTTGGGTCATACACAAATGAAAACCATATTTGTTTCTTCAAACACTCTTACCGATCTCTTCTTGTCAGCATACTGCTTTTGTCTATCCTGGGCAGCCTTAATATCTTTGCGGATTGCCTACATTTACTGCTCTATATCATCAAGTATCTATTTGGACAATTCGACCCTGATCAATGGGTCGGACCATGTTAATGGCATGATGCAATCTTGTCCGTACAGAGCTTTGAATGGACTCATCTCGATACTTCGGTGATGATAAGAGGCATTGTAAGCCAACTCCATTAGATGAAAGTAGCTTAGCCACTTGTTGGGCTCTCTGCCCGCTGCCGCAGCTTGACCAAAGAATATCTTCAATTACCTGGTTTACTCTTTTAGTCTGACCATCTATCTTTGGATGATAAGTTGTACTGAGATCTAAGGAAGTTCCTACTGCTTCAAAGAATGCAGTCCAGAACCTTGATGTGAACTTAGAATCTTTGTCGCTTACTATTCTTTTGGGTAAGCCATGCAGTCTGAAAATCTCCTTGAGGAAGACTCTGGCAACATCCACTGCAGAGTAGGTTTCTTTTACTAGAATTAGATGGGCAACCTTGGTCAATCTGTCACTCACAAAAATGGAGTTGTAACCTGATTGCACTGACAGTAATCCAGTAGCAAAATGCATACTGATACATTCCCACTTCATCTGTGGAATGTCCAAGGGATCCAGCTTACCAGGAATTTTAACCCTTTTTGCCTTGACTCTTTCACATGTTAAGCACTGACCTACATGATTGAGTACATCCCTTTTGAGTCTTGGCTAGAAGAAGCTCTTCTTTACACACAAGTAGGTCTTTATGAACCCTGGATGCCCAACTATCGGGCTATCATGGGCTTCCCTCAGAATTTTTTCCTTTGTTTCCTCATCATTAGGAATGCACAGCCAATTGTAGATGCAAACATTTAAATGCTAAAAGAGAAATTTTTGGCATATTCCAAATTATGGATATTTTTATTTATTTAAAAAGATGAATTTTCATTTTATTTTAAGTAGAAAAATGCATAAATTAATTTAGATGTAAAAGAGAAGTTTTCACCATGATTTCATGTAGGAAATTATAGGATATTAATGTTGAAGATCAATTTGATGAAAAGAATATTTTAAGATATTTTTATACAAATAAATCAATGTATGCAGATTCACAAATGGAGTATTGGAAAAAGAGTTATTTTTATAAAATCCCATTATTTTCAAATAGAACTATTTTTAAATCTATTGTGGTAAAAAAAGAATGAATTTTTATAAAATTGGATCTTCCCTTATGGTTGGAAGTCGCCGTTAACTTATCAATTAATTTTAGAAGAAAACTCCTTTGGGAATCAAAGTTAGAAGAAAACCGAATAATTTTTAGTTAGACCACGACCATGAGAATGGCGGGCCAGTAAATTACTTGCCCATCTCTCGAATCTCAATCAAGCAAAACCTCGTGACCAATTCCAAATCTTCGTTATATGAAGAATAGACTACCGATCGAGTTAGAGAAGTTTTCCTAGACCCGATATCATCGAGAAATGAACTGGAAATTCATTGAAATTGATGGGTGGATTACCCTGACATGAGATTCCTGATTTCATTAAGAAAGACAGGTTTTTGAGAAAAAGGGTTTTGTAAAATCAAACTCAAAGTGGAAAAATTCTTACTTGCATAGAAACTCTGTTTTTTGAAAAGGACTGTTTTATGCCAGAATGCTGGGGAGGAAGCATTTGGCTTATCTTTAACTAAGGAGAGATTCATTGCAATAGCTGGCGAGGAGTCGTCAAAGGATGTCGCTCGCGCGGCAAAGCCTATCGAGGTCTTGACCAGCCTCGATATGGTTGAAATGGTGCGCTTCCAGTATGATGGGCGACGAAGCGGTCCCTAAGTGAAGTGCTAGGACACCTAAGTAGGATCCTAGAGGGTTCTGACGAGGTGATGCATGGGCTCGCGGTTGCTAGGTCACCCATGCGTATGTCGAGGGAAGATATGGTTGGACTCGAAAGGAATTATCTATGTGAACTGGAATTTAAGATTGGATCTCGTTTGGTTGACTAGGTGGTCTTCACGGAGAGTCCGGATGATATTTTTGTCAAACAATGGACTGGATATTTTGGAGGATTATGATCAGTAATACTATGGTCTCATTAAAAGATTTCTTTACAGATAGGTGAATCTGTGAAAAAGGCAATTTTATATTGGGTGTGTAAGTGGTGTGACTACCTTGAATTTTGCTTGAAGCACTGGCTAGGGGGCCTAGGAACTCTTTTCCTTGGTACCCGGGACAACACATAACTAAATTCTTATATAAAGGGATCCCATCAATACAGTGGTTGGGCGGTTGGATAACCCATGGGCCAGTTGGGGTTAGGTTGGATCGGTGGATTCCTGCGATACAGTCAGATACATCAAGTTACGCTAGTTAGAATAATTCCCTAGACGATTCTTGTTCTGTGGGAAAGAATCAGCGGGCGGCGGGCTGTGCCTCGCTTTTCAAGGGGAAAAAAAAGCGGTGATTCTATGAACCAAGTGCAGGTCTCTTCCCTCTTTGATCTAGCTATGTGACCTATGGATTTGGTCGGATCAGATTGGATAGTTAAGGCCTTGAACCGTTAGATAAATCTCTCGTTAGATTATTTTCCTGGTGGAATGGCCCATGCCTTCCGGGCGAGGGAAGTTTTTCCGGGCTCGATTTCGAAGGAACCACCGACTAGTCTCTTGTTCGGACATCCGCGGGCGAGGCCCCGAGTAGGAAGCCTTACCGGTAAGATGTGACTTTATGGTTTTTCTTTAATCTTCTAAATGTTTTTCACTTCTCAACACCTTTCAAGCTTGAGAAGTATTCAAATGAATGGTTTTTCAATGCAAATGAAGCTCTCTAATGAATTCTAATGATTAATCATAAAAAGTTCACACATGCTTAATCTAGAATGTTTTTTAAGTGTATCTCTCTCTCCCCCAAAGAATGGTCATTCCTATGACCAATTCTCTATTCAAATGATGCTTCTCATGGAGCAATTCTCAATTCTAAAATCAAACTCTACGCGAGAGGCTAATGAAATGGCTTTTTAATGCTTTTATGTTACATAAATTATGATAAAATTATGATTTAGATCTATTTGATAGTTAATCTAGCATAAGTGTATTACTAAGTCTTATGCTTTTTAAAAATTATTGAAAATTATCAGTAATAGTAGCAGAGCTATGGCAAAATTTTTAGAAATTAACACATAAATCATTTTTATGCATAATGTGAAAAGAGGACTTCCTACCCTATTCTAGGATTAGTCGTATGTTAAATGAATAATTCTCATCATATCCATGGAAATTTGATTTGAAACTGATGCCAGTGACTATGCTATCGGGGCTGCTTTATTTCAAGATGGTAGACCGGTTGCTTTTGAAATGTTTACGCATAAATAGTTAATTAGTGAAAAAGAAAAATTTTTAGGAATTCCCATGATAATGGAGATCCATGTATTCTAATGGAGAAAGAGAAATTTGTAATATTAAAATAATGGATATTTTATTTAAAATTAAAGAAGAATTTTAGATAAATTATTTTTATGCATGAAAAAAATTAAATGATGAAAGATGAATTCCCATCATATTTGGAATTCAATCATTTAAATGGAAAAAGTGAAATTCTTGTCATATTTGGATTAATGGACATTTTATCTAATTTTAAGAGAAATTTTTGTTAAATTTATTTTAAAGCAAAAGAAAAATTTAAATGATAAAAGAGGAATTCCCATCATATTTGCAATTCAATCATTTAAATGGAAAAAGTGTAATTCTTGTCATATTAGAATTAATGGATATTTTTATTTAATTTTTAAGAGAAATTTTAGTATAAATTTAAATGATGAAAGAGGAATTCCCATCATATTTGGAATTCAATCATTTAAATGGAAAAAGAGGAATTCGGTATATTTGGAATATTGAGTATTTCTACTTAATTTAAAGAGGAATTTTAGATCGATTTAATTTATGATAAAAGAGGAATTCCCATGACATTTGGATTGCACTCATTAAATGAGAAAAAGAGGGATTTCAAGTTTGTTTTAAAAAAATGATATTGGTATTTAGTTAAAAGAAAATTTTTATGATATTTAAGAAAAGAAAGATTTGAATTAATTTTTGGTATCAGAAGATGAATTTTCACCATAATTCTACCTAGGGAATTAAGATTGAGAAATTAAGTGGTAGAAAGAATATCTTTAGATATTTTAGTTGGTTAAATCACTAAATTGGTATTTAACCAAAAATAGATGTTTATCTAAAGTAAATCCTTGTTAGGACTAAACCGAATGATTTTGGTTAGACTACGAGAGGGACGGACAGTAAACCTACTTGTCCATCTCTCGATCTGAATCAAGCAAAAACTTCGTGACCAATTCCAGTTCCTAAATAAAAAGGATAGACCACCGTTGAATTAAACTAGTTTTCCTTTGACCGAAATCACCCAGAATCTAGTTGGACAATCAGTCAAATGATGGGTAGATTACCTTGATGAGAGATCAAGGATTCTTGTTATCAAATTTGGAAATTAAGGAAAGAGGGGTTTTGTAGAACCAATCTCAAACTGGGAATTTTACTTGCATAGAACCTCTGTTTTCATTTAAAAGACTGTTTTACGCCAGAATGCTGGAGGAAGCATTTGGCATGTGTTTTACTAAGAGGAGGTTTGTTGCAACAGCTGGCAGGGAGTTGTCGAGGGATGTCGCTCATGGCAAAGCTTGCCGAGGTCTTAACCAGTCTCAATACGGTTAAAATGATGCGCTTTCGGTACGATGGGCAAGGACTGACGAAGCGGTCCCTGAGTGAAGTGCTAGGACACCTAAGGAGGATCCTAGAGGGTTTTGACCAGGTCATGCACGGGCTCGCGGTTGTTAGGACACCCATGCGTGCATCGAGGAAGATTCAGATGGACTAAAAAGAAAGATTTTTGTGAATCTAATTTTGATATTGGATCTCGTTGGTTAGCAACCTGGTCTTCAACAACGAAGAGTCCAGATGACATATTTTGTAACACAATGGACTCTCAATTTTGGAGGATATTATGATTTTCATTGAAGGATTGTTTTAAAGACAGTCGAATCTGTGATAAATCGTAATTTTTTATCGGGTGTGTACGTGGTATGCCTACTTTAAATTTTGCTTGAAAGCCAGCTAGGGGGCCAGGGAACTCTTTTCCTCAGTACCCAGGCAAAACATAACCAAATCTTTATAAAGGAATCCCACCAATATAGTGGTCGGGTGGTTGGCTAACTCTTGGGCCTGTTGTATCGGGGGATTCCTGCGAAACAATTAAGATACGATTAGTTATGTTAGTTAGATTAAGTCCTGAGAAGACCCTTGTCCTGTGGGAAGGAATCAGCGGGGCTATGCGTCGTTAAAGGAGGAAAAAAGCAGTGATTCTATGGACCAAGTGTAAGTCTCTTCTTTAATCTCACCATGTGACTTCAGGTTTGGTCGGATCAGTTTAAATAGTTAAGACTTTTACTCGTTAGATTAATTTCCCCGTTTTAGAAGATTTTCCCATGGTAGAATCGCACGTGCCTTTCGAGCGAGGGAAGTTTTTCCGAGCTTGGTTTCGGAGGAACCGCCGGGCTAGTATCTTGTTTGGACATCTGCGGGCGGGCAAGGCCCAGAGTGTGGATCCGAGCCCCGTGCGAGAGGCTGACGCTGCTTCTGCTGCCAACACCCTCGGAGGGGTCACCGTGGAGGGGACATGGGTCTCACAGCTGGTATTAGAGCTTTGTTGAAAGCTAATAAGGACAAATGAATTCTTATCAGAAAATTGTAATAAAAACTCACAAAGAGCATTTACATATTGTATTTTCATTCCTTAAGCCTCATTAATGAAGATTTTTAATCAAAGAATTTGATTTTATAGATGGAAGTGTCACACTTATCTGGTGTTCCTGACCTCACCGAGTCACAAGACATGACTGCGTTCGCTTCGAGCATCTCATCTCTTCCGCTATAACTCAAACGAGTCGAGCCAGACTCGCAGGCCATTTTGAGGATCTATATGACGGTAGCACAAGTGGTCTGCAGGGCAGTATGTCCACGCCTCGATGCTGAGGCAGAATCTCTCATTGACCATGATTCTGATGAAGTTGAAAGTGATACATGGTGTTATTTTATATCACTCAAAGCCTTGAAATTTCAGACTTTCTTGCCAAATCTACAGACTCCTTAGTCGTTTTATCCCTAAGGAGAAGATAGTAGCTCCCTTGGCAGTAAGGGAACATCTGTATGAGGGCATGTCTATAGCCCAGTACCGTCGTCTTATGCATCTATCGAGGAGATTTTGACTTCTGGAGTCGAGCTGCTCTATGTACATATTGTAACTTTTATATAAATAAAGAAATATTTTGTCGAAAAAATCCCTATTGTATAAGTGATTGTTTATTGACAAATTGATGAAGTAAAATCTGTTACCGGACATATGTCATAGATCTCCAATAAGATCATTTATCTTGTTTAAGAAATTATTTTCTGAACCTCTTAAGTCTTAGGATCTCGTGGACGATATCAAAATAAAAATTTAATAATATATCATTTTTGGCAGAATCATGAGGCGAGGAAACCATGGCCGTCAGCCAGATCCTCTCTCTGAAGAAGAAGAGCTGGACTCCGATGTTCACAAGGCTCTTCACATAACTCAGCCAGGACCCTCAAAGGAGAAGGGGAGAACCTAGGCGAGGCTGTGGAGAAATGGGTGGAAGCTATGGAAGAGTATTTTGATGTCACAGGCTACAATGAGCGGGGCAAAATGGCTCTTGCCAGGCTCAAAATTGTGGAAACAGCCAGGGTGGCATGGAGGAACCATTGTGACACCAACCATCTGGACAGGAATACCTAGTCCTAGAACGATCTTGAAGCCTAATTAAGGAAGAGATTTTGTCCCCCCAGGTTCTTAGAAACCAAAATGAATAAATTTTTAGAGCTAAACGAGGGAAAAACCATCGAAGAATATCACCAGGCATTTGCTCTTCTACTCAAGTATTCACCACCTCTAGACGGAGAGAAACTTATGGCCAGGTTCATTCAGGGAATGAATGCACCCTTAGACACACTGGTCAAGAATGCCAAGCCAGTGTCCATGGCAGAAGCTGTCAGAATGGTGAAGGACTTCACCAAAGCCTTCATCGTGAAAGTCCTGCCAAAGCTAGCTCCCTCATCCTTCAAGAGATTCCAGACACCGGGAAGTTCTTCCAACCTTCCATCTCCAAAGAGACACCAAGGTCCCAACAAAAATTTGGAGACGGGAAGCTTCAGGAATGAAGGAAGACCTTTCCCTCGAAGTACTTTCTCAGGAACTTTGGCTCTCTCTAGAGTGCAAAGAGAAGAGCTTAAAAGCAAGAACAGATGCTTTGGATGTCAAGGGTTTGGGCACCAACTCAAGGATTGCCCATTTTGTGGGCCAAGGAAGCCAGGGTCCTAGAATTCAAAGACGGACTCCTCCGTATATCAGTCCAATTAGGGTCCCCAATGCCAGAATCAAGCCAACCCCAGAAGAGTGCCAGCTCAGCCTCTGTAGCCTCCATGCAAAGCAGTCTCTAAACTCTCTCCCAAAATTGGGGTAACCAAAGAGAGAGAGTTCCACCTCAGACTACAGCAGCCAGAGCTCTCACTATAGCTAATGAAGTGGAGGAAGGAAAAGGACAGATCTATGCAGCAATAGAGCATCAGGGGAATAACCATCAATTTTCAATCCTCTAGACTCTAGCAGAGTACTAGGGTAAGCAATTCAAGCTTTTGATTGATTCATACAGTACTCATTCTTTTATTTCCCCAGGATGTCTGCGTAAATTAGTCCTAAATCAAAAATCAGGGAAACCTATGCAAGTGGAATTGGCCCTAGTGGAAAGATTCTTTTCACACACCTTGAGATAGACCTTATTCAATTTAGTCTAGATGGGAATGTAACAGAGTGCCAGTTCAGAGTCCTACCCTTGGGAGTCTATGATGGAATTCTTGGAATGGATTGGCTCCATAAGAATCAAGCTGATATTCATTGTGACAAAGGAACCATCTCTTTCCCTCACCTTTCACGGGAATAAAGTTCAAGGAACTGGAATTTTCGGATCCCGAGTGCTACAATTATTCAAGGCTTCCAAATTATTAAAAGGGCTCAAAAAGAGGCAAGCTGTTTATGTTATTAAGATGAATCCAGTAGACATAAAATGCGAGGCTAAAGAACCAGAGTGGTTAAGTGAGTATGCAGATGTGTTCCCTGAAGAGCTGACTGAGATGCCTCCGTCTCACGAAGTAGATCATCCATGGCAGCTTTTTTTGATGACACTGAAGACTTCATAGTCTTCATACTTGCTGAAATCTCCATTTTTAGCTTCTTTGATGATAAGCAGGCTCTCCATGTTGCAAAACTCCCATTTGCAACACCCTTGGGTAGCTTCTATGCAACCTCTTTATTGCAAATCTCCTCTTAAGCTTGAGAATGGAAGCTCCAAATCTCTCTCAAATCCTCACAAATGCAAATCCAAATGATAATATGAGTGTGCATAATTTTTTTCCATAATAACTAAAAATAATGCTTAATTCAAAGAACTCATAACCAAGAAAAACTATACATAAATATTCACCATGACCAAGAGCCCACCCAATCTCTAATACCATGTTAACAATCCAAAAATGGGATTGATCATGGTGATAGACATAGATTAAGCAACATAATTAAGGTGGATTAAACCACACTAAGAACTCCATAAGAGAGAGAGAGAGAGAGAGAGAGAGAGAGAGAGAGAGAGAGAGATTGCACACTCAACACTCAATTCTATGGCCTTATTGCATTCACAATGAACCATACAATGATATAGGCTTTCTAGCCTTATCCCACTTCACATGTCATCATCCATGTGGCAACTCCTTTTCCACTCCTTTTGGTCAACACTCACACACGATTAAATATTACATGTGGCATTTTTATCTTGCCACAATGTCTTGTACCTCTAGGGTGCTTTCCCACATACACACAAAAACGTGATTACATCTCTCAATAGTTCTCTATCAAGACAATGCATTTATCATCTATACAAATTCAACATTAAGATCCCCCTTGATAGAGTCGGTATAGAAAGCATATTCTTGTGAATTCTTAGAGAAAACTGTACATTTTAAAGACAAAGGTACTCACCACTGAATAGTAGTGAGAAATACCTCACTAATACCTTTGACAGAGTGAGCAGTATCGTTGGAACAAAACATGAAGCTGCTACTAGTAGATCTCTCTTGTCTAAGATACTACCAACCCAACTTGTATATGTATATCCATGCACAAGTACATGTACTTTGGCCCATAGTGTATGATGAAATTTATATATCTGAGTATCCTCCCACCCACATTCAAGTGTGGCTTCCTCGTCGAGGCCTACATAGACTATTTCACCTAGTCATTCTCGGGGGGGAGGGGGGGTGGGGGGGTCACTCATAAATATGTAAGCGTAGTACATGGGTTCAACAAAAGGGAATTTTAAAATCCCCTTTTTACACATTTTTTACATACAAAAGGGTACCATTAAAAGGGAGTATTCACATGTTGAATAGAAAAAAGGTGTGTTTTATTCATGAAAAAATCACAAATAAGGGATTTTTAAATTAGGCCTTGAATGCATGTGATATAGAGGTTTGACATATAGTGAACCCCCTGAGTAGCCACTTAAATCAAGCTCCCTATAATGTGCCTTACATAGTAGGGTTATACAAAATATCACCTATATCTACAACAAATTATGTGTTCTGCTCTAATGGCACTTACAACTTCTCACTCCTCCATACTTGGAGGAATGACTGGTTATACTTGGCAACATCTCCAAAGCATTTTACCTTTGTAAAAGCCAAATCCCTTAAGGTGATCTATACCCAAGAAGTAGCACAACTTGTTGAGAGAGGGAGAGAGACGAGACAAGAGACACCACATACGCTCCACAAGAATGAATCATATTAGTCACAAGTTACATATATATAGGCAAGACCTAGAGTGAGTTAGGGCCAGCTATATATAGCTCCAACACCCCCACTCAAATAAAGGTCTCCAGTTGCGAGTAAAAAAACCCTTGGGAGCACAAGGGAAAAACCCGAGCTCCTACATATAAATGTACAATGCCACCTTAAAGTCCATGTGCAATGTGCTTCTATATACAAAGTACAAAGAATAAATGTGCATGATGTGAAGTAATGTGTGAAGTGTCCTAAAGTCTATAGGCTACGTACAAGTCTAGACAAAATTGACATGACGTGAGATGTACTAATCTCCAAAAAGAGAGGCCGCTGTAACTCCAAGTTCTGATCGCAAAAGTGTAAACCGAGTGTAAGATTCCTCCCTCCGAATTTTAAGGTATGCAGGTGTAAGAACCTCCCCTTTTAATCTTATAATTATTCCCCTCTCTGAAATAAAAGAAAGATCCTGTTTTACCTTGTCTTGGCCTAGAGAGAGAAAATGTTCTAGAGAGAGATTATTCAGATTTTAGATATTTTTGGATGGAAAAATATCTCTTCTTATTAAAATAAATTCCCCCGAAACAGAAGTTCAAAAAGATTTTCAGAAGGTGCATTAGAAATCAATTATAAGGCCTTATCCTAGGGGTCCAAATTTTCTGAAAATTTTAAATTAAGGTTCTGAGGGGCCAATCAGATTCATCCAAATGTGTGGAGGAGATAAATAGAAGAAATAAAGAAAATCTCCCAAAAATGAGTAAATACTCACATAAGATGAAGACTTGACTAGGGTCAAGGATCTTACACAGCTGGTATCAGAGTGAATTGACTAAGGATCAACCGAGAAGCCTGTAATTGTGTGATAAAATTTCAGATGGAAGTACCACAATTGTATGGAATCCCTGACTTGCTTGAGGCCTAGACATGATGGAATTTACTTTATAGTTCCAAGGACCGTGACTACCCGTATATACCGAGGGTATAACTGCTGCAGCTCTTTACTGGCAGTATATATGAGTAAATCTAAGACTTGAAATTATAAGCATTAATACTATCTAGATGATGAATTCGAATGTGGTTGATATGATTTTAAATTCTGATTGAGAACTAATGAGATGAATTGGATTTTGATTGAAAAATGAAGATTCCTGAATTTTGGTTGAAATGCAATAAACTAAGCAAAACCACAATGAGGATGAATGGGACGAGTCCCTATGATAATGTTCGTAGCTGGAATGACATTAATGACTTCAGCAAATCGCTATAAGATTACTGAATTATGTTGGCAGATTACTACTGCTGTTAACATTTGACCCAGTGGATCAAGTTAAGGTGTGTCAAATTAGAAATCTGTAAAATTAAAAATTTCCATGGACTGTTCAGATAGAAAATTCGGTCTAATGGACATTATTGTGATAAGGGTTTGAATGTTATGATCTGAGTGAATTATTATCTGATGATGAGTTTTATATAAGGGATATTTACCCCAGGATTCTGTTGGGTTCTCCAGACTATAAGGAACCCCATAATCAGTTGGATCTTAAGGAAATGAATTATCCTCTAATGTTGCGAGATGAGGACATCTCGCGTTTTTTAAGTGGGGTAGGATGTAAGATTCCTCCCTCCAGCTTTTGAGGTGTGCAGGTGTAAGAACCTCCCCTTCTGATCTTATAATTATTTCCCTCTCTGAAATAAAAGAAAGATCCTGTTTTATCCTGTTTTGGCCTAGAGAGAGAAAATGTTCTAGAGAGAGATTATTCAGATTTTAGATATTTTTGGATGGAAAAATATCTCTTCTTATTAAAATCAATTCCCCCGAAACAAAAGTTCAAAAAGATTTTCAGAAGGTGCATTAGAAATCAATTATAATCTGTTCAGAAGGCCTTATCCTAGGGGTCCAGATTTTCTAAAAATTTTAAATTAAGGTTTTGAGGGGCCAATTAGATTCATCCAAATGTGTGGAGGAGATAAATATAAGAAATGAAAAAAATCTCCCAAAAATGAGTAAATACTCACATAAGATGAAGAGTTGACTAAGGACAAGGATATTAGTTAAAAAAGAAGAGATATTTAGAGAAATGATGCATTTTTGAAACCTCAGATGTGGGGATTCCCCCTCATGAAGGAGGCGCCTATTTTGCATGTGTGATGGAGTTTTAAATTCTCAAATATTGAGATATTTCATCTCTCCTCTCTCCTAATTCAAGTCTAGTTCCAAAAAGTAAGCTAAACTGACCTTAAAAAATTGACCAAACTGATCTGGAAAATTCTAGAATCAGTTTGCTTGGTTAGAGGCTCACTTTTTCCTATAAATGAAGCCTCCCCCTTTGTAAATGGTTAATAGTGTTTTATGCACTGTTACTCTACTCCTCCCTAGAGCCAAAAACTGTGAATTTCTTAATAATTCATTAGTTTTTGACCTTTCCCTCTTCTAAAGAACTGGTGGCCACTCTTGTTGCAAACAAGAGTAGATCCCTTAAACCATCAAGCCAAAGGAAAGCTCCCAGAATTTCATGTAAGTTAGAAATCCTATTTTTTCTTATTCTTTTAATGGTTTTCTAATTTTTTGTTATCTTTAAAATGATGATCTGATGCTATGCCTTGCTGGAAAGGCTTTCCCCCTCTCTCATTCTTAAATTCAGCCCTTCTTTATCCTAGTTAAGTAATCAAATTGTTTGAATTAAACTTTTCATATTGTTTCTCTTTTAAAAGTGGAATTTGATTAGTTTAGAATGCTTTAAACAAATTGGGGATAATTTCTAAGTAAATTAAAAATAGAAAAAATTGAAAAATGCCATACAAAGGAGGTTATGGCAAAATTTTCTTAAATTTTGTGAAATAAGTATTACCTTTTATTATTCAAAAAGAGTAATCCCCATCGTTTGTATATTCTAAAAGTGTTTTTTCCATTCTATGCATAGGAAAATGCATGATAGAAATATTTTTATCACAAAAGTGTTATTTCTATTAGATTTAAATTCTAGATTTCAAAAGAGTTGATCTCATTAATTTTGATTTTATGCATAGAAAGATGCATAAAGAAATTTATTTTTATTTCAAAAGAGTTATTCTCATTAAAATTGAATTTATGTATAGAAAGATGCATAAAAGATTTCTTTTTATTTCGAAGGTGTTATTCTTCTTAAAATTGAATTTATGCATAAATAGATGCATAAATGGATTTTTATAAAAGTGTTATTTTCCACTGAAGTTGTTCTTATGCATAAATAGATGTGTAAAGAATCTTTATATAAAAAATAAGAATTCTCTTACATTCTATAAATAGATGTGATGATATGTGATATGAATCAGATAGATGAGAATGAATAGAGAATGGATGTGAATGTATGAGAAAGGATAGATGAGGATGTGTATGTGATAAGTATGGATGTGGATTTATGAGAAAGGATAGATGAGGATGTGTATGTGATAAGTATGGATGTGAATGTATGAGAAAGGATAGATATGGATGTGTATGTGATAAGTATGGATAAGGATGTATGAGAAAGGATAGATGTGGATGTGTATGTGCTAAGTATGGATGTGGATATATGTGAAAGTGTAGATGTGGATGTGTATGTGATAAGTATGGATGTGGATGTATAAGAAAGGATAGATGAGGATGTGTATGTGATAAGTATAGATGAGAATGTATGTGGGAGAATATATGTGGATGTAAATGTGATGGATATGAACGAGAATTGAGGCAAAGAGATGTGATGTAAATTGGATAGATATGAATGATAAGGGATATGAATGAATGATATAGGATGTGAATGAATGTGATAGCATATGAATCGGAATGTGAATGAATGATAAGGGATGTGAATGAATGTGATATGATGTGAATCGAGGTGTGAATGAACGATAAGGGGATGTGAATGAATGTGTTAGCATGTGAATCAGGATGTAAACATGTGAAACGGGATGTGAATGAACGATAAGTGGTGAAGTGATAAGATGTATGGGTAGATGCAAGTGGATGAGACTTGATGAGGATAAATGAGGAAGTAAGTGATGAGATAAAAAAAGATGTGATTAGATGAGAATGGAAATACTTATAAAATGAATGTGGATTGATGTGGATTGATGTGTGGGTAATGTGGATTGATGTGGATGGATGTATGGATGATGTGGATTGATGTGGATGAGGTGAAAAGATGTGTGGATAATGTGGATTGATGTGTGGGTAATGTGGATTGATGTGGATGGATGTATGGATGATGTGGATTGATGTGGATGATGTGAATGAATGTGTGGATAATGAGGATTGATGTGGATGATGTGGATGATGTGAATAGATGTGTGGATAATGAGGATTGATGCGGATGATGTGAATAGATGTGTGGATAATGTCGATTGATGTGGATGGATGTGTGGATGATGTGGATTGATGTGGATGGATGTGTGGATAATGTGGATTGATGTGGATGGATGTATGGATGATGTGGATTGATGTGGATGGATGTGTGGATAATGTGGATTGATGTGTGGGTAATTTAGATTGATGTGGATGGATGTATGGATGATGTGGATTGATGTGTGGATGATGTGATTGGATGTGATTTGATGTGGGAATGATGTGATGTGATAGGGATCGATGAAGAAAATAAAATTGTGGTAAGATGAGAAAAGATGGAGACTAATGTGAAAGGATGCGGCGTAATGAGAAAAGATGGAAATATTGTTGGAACTGTATTTATATGTGAAATCTGTTTTTAAATGACTGTTTTATGTCAAGAATGTTGGGAAAGCATTTTGACCGTCTTGTGAATGAGGTGGTGGAGACCTATCTGTTAAAGTTGCAACTGCTGACGGAGAGTCATCGGAGGACGTCTTGCATAGCAAGATCGACCGAGGTCTTGACTAGCCTCGGTTTGATTTAAATGGTGAGCTTCTGGTACAGTTGATGAGCGACCAAGGAAGCAGCCTATGAGTGAAGCGCTAGGTGACCTGCGAAGGATCCTAGAGGGTGCTGACCATACGGTGCTCGGGCTCTGGGTCGTCGAAGATACCCACAAATACGTCAGGGAAGATATTGGAACAAGAAGTAAGAGTTGTTTTCTAAATTCGGGCATGATCTGGTTGATTGACCTTGCTGGTCCTCAACGGATGAGTCCATGGCTCTTTTATATGGATCTTTTGGTTGATCTTGCTGATCTTCAACGAAGACTCCATTTTTGTAAAAGTAAATACTTGCCGGTTACTATGAGCTAGGAACTATCGAAAAGACCCCTAAGTGGACAGGGGGTGAGCGTTCTGGTTGCCAACGTGCCATAGGTACACCGATGAAGGAATGTTTGGAAATAAGGATTCAACTGGATAACTAGAGGATTATGATCAGTGACACTATGGTTTCATTAAATGATTGTTTTAAAGACCGTTGAATCTGTGAAGAAGGCAATTTCATATTGGGTGTGTAAGTGGTGTGACTAGTTTTATGTTTGCATGAATATCTGGCTCGGGGGCCTTGGAACTCTTTTCCGTGGTACCCGGAACAAAACCTAACCAAATTCCTAATTGGATCCCATCACTACAGTGGTTGGGTGGTTGGCTATAGCCCATGGGACTGGATGGGGTTAGGCTGGACTGATGGATCCGTAGTAAAAGAGACTCAATTTCTGTATAGTACGATAGATGAGGTAAATCCTGGATAAAAATTTTTCTATGGAAAAGAATCAACGGTCGTGCCTCTCAATGAGGAAAAAAGCGTTGGTCTCTATGATCCAAGTACAGTCTTTTCCCTGATCTGACTATGGAACTTATTACGGGTTCGGTCAAATCAGTTCAGTATAGTTCAGGCTTTTGACTATGTTAGAGAAAAGTTATCCTGGAGGAATCGCCCATGCTTTCCGGGCAAGGGAAGTTTTTTCAAGTTCGGTTTTGGAAGTATCGATGGATTAGTCTCTTGTCTGGATATCCGTGGGCGAGGCCCCGCGAGTGTGGGGACCCTGCCCCATGCAAGAAGTGCTACTTCCGTTGCTAGCATCCCTTAAATTCGTTGCGCAGTGGGGTCAGGGATCTTACACCGAGCTTCATGGAGTCCTTTGGTGAGAATGTCTGCAATCATTTGATCAGTTGGACAATGTTCTACCATTATTGCTCCTTTCTTTACTTCATGTCAAACATAGTGTGATAATGAACTGCAATATGCTTAGACTTGCTATGTTGCATGTAGTCCTTGGCTAGACTAATAGCACTTTGGTTGTCACATCTAAGAGGAGTGCTTGAGGAAGGAGAATGACCAATATCAGCAAAAGCAATTGTCGAAGCCAAACCAATTCATGAGCTGCTAAAGATGCAGCTACATATTCAAACTCTGTAGTAGAAACTGCAATACATCGTTGTTTCTTGCTAGCCCAAGATACCAAACAGCCATTGATAAAGAAGCAATTACCACTGGTGGATCGTATGGACAAGCTAGAAATAACCCAAAAGATTAAGAGAAGTTGATGAAGATATGTCTTCTTGATGGCGATAAAGTCCGAAATATGCAGTGCCCTTCAAGTACTTCAAAACACATTTAGCTTAAGATCAATGTCTTGTAGATGGAGAGGACAAGTATTGTCCTAACAGATTTGCTGCAAACAGAGTATCAGGATGAGTGCTCATGCCCACAAATTGAAGACAACCAACAAGGTTAGCATAGGGTTAATTTAAAGTTAATGATTCAGCCTCAATATTTGCAGAAGTACTCCTAGTAGAGCTTGCAAGACAAGGAGTGTTTGCCGAATGTGCAGTAGCTAATCCAAACTTTTGAACAATATCTTGGATAAACTTTGTTTGACAAAGAAGCAAAATACCATTGTGACGATACCTTTGAACTTGAATACCAAGGCATGAATGGATGTCGCCAAGATCCACCATATCAAAGGTGAGGATAAAACCTTTTTTACTTGTTGCATGAAAGATAGATTATTAGACACAAGTATAGTGTCATCAACATAAAGGGCCAATATCACAAAATGGTTATCCACATTGCGCTTGATATAAAGATTTGGATCAAAGAAGCAAGAAACAAACCCCTGAGATGTGAGAAATTGATCAATCTTGATGTACCATGATCGTGAAGCTTGTTTTAGTCCATACGAAGCACGGTGGAGTTAGCATACAAGATGTTCCTTTTCGAGAATTGTAAATCCTTCAGGTTCCATCAATTGCTCATTGAATATAGCATCTCGACTAACAATTGCCTTTTGAGAACTTGGATCGTAAAACTTGTAACCCTTTGAGTTGTCTAGAATAACCAATAAAAATAACCTTCAAACCTGAAGGTTCTAGCTTGTGTCGTGTCTCTTTTGGGACATGAATATAAGCAATACACCCAAAGACTTTGAAATGTGCAACAGAAGCAGTTTGGCCTGTCCAAGCTATGATTGGAATCTTACCAGAAGGTGCAATAAGTGGAAGATGATATTGAACAAAAACAGCTGTCAATACTGCTTCTGCCCAAAAAGAGTGAGATAATCCAGAATGAATAAGCATGCATCTGATTGCATTCAAAATTGTACGATTCTTTCTCTTTGCAACTCCATTCTATTGGGGAGAATATGGAGTGGTATACTCATGGTGGATGCCGTGGTTGATGCAATGATCATGAAATAAGTTGGAAATATATTCAAAACCATTATCACGTCGAAGAATTTTGACTCTTCGACCAATGTGATTCTCCACAGATATTTGGTACCTCCTAAATATGTCCAATGCTTTTGATTTATATCGTGTAGCAAAAAGACATTTGTATACCGTGAATAGTCATCAATAAAAGTAATGAAGTAACGATAGCAAGACTTGGATGGAGGAAAGGGTCCACAAATATCAATTTGAATGAGATCCAAAAGATTATTTGAATGAATATTTGTAGACATTGGAAATGGCTTACGATGATGTTTGCCTAGAGCACAATATTCACATATCTCCATATGCGGGTGAGATTTGAGGTCCATACCTCTCACAAGATCATGACGATGAATATCAAGAAGCTTTGAGAAATTTGAGTGAGTAAACCGATGATGCCATAGCTTACAATCTAGATCTCCTAGAGCTGTAACAACATTTGCAACATCCTCATTCAATGAAAGTTTAAAGAGATTACCATGTCGAGGAGCAACCGCAATAGTGGTGCCATCCTTTTCGATGCGACACTTTGTATTATCAAATCCAACAAATAGACCAAGATCCACAAGCCGCACAATAGAAAGTAAGTTTCTTTGTAAATCAAGAACATATAAAACTCCTCGCAGTTGAGGAAGAAATACAAGTCGCCACAATACCCATTACTTGGCAAGTTATATTACCATCAAGATAAACCACTTTCTTGATAGGAATTGGATGATAATTGTGTAGCCATTGCAATTGATATGTCATGTTGCCAGTAGCACCAGAATCAACAATAAAGAGAGAACCATCACAAACATGTAGTACCTTTTTTGGAGAGACATCATAATGAACCAAATTAGCCTCTTGATGAACATTGTCTTCATCATGAGGATTTTGTTGAGTAGCATAAGCTTGATTTCAAGCTTCATCTCATAACACCTCTTGAAGCATCAATTGGATGAATGCCTTGTGCTCCCACAATATTCACAGATTGCAGAAGAGGAAGAACCCCTTGATAAACGAGGTTGCTTATTTGTAATACTGTGTTCTTCATCGTACTCTCGTGTGCCCAACATTCAGATACCAAGTGACCAGTTTTGTCACAATAAGAACAACGCTTTTGAGGAAATCTCAAACGAGAAGAATTACCTCCTCTTTGGAAGCCACAAGATGTAAATTAGGAGGAGGAAGTAGGACGTCGCTGAAATGGACGTCTCCGGACAGCAAAGGCTGACTCTGATTCTGTGTACCCTTGGGCAATCATGACCGTTTCATGAGTTACCGACGTCTGATGATCATGACGTTGAGAATATTCAATCAAAGGAATACATGTATGCTCAAAGTCAATTCCATCCTTGTTAGATAATATAGTGACAATATTATCATACAAAGGATCCTTCACCGTATCAAGAAGGTGTGTAACCAATTGAGTTCGAGGAATAGGATCCCCTGCAACAGCAGAAAGTTGATTCATAATACCTTTGAATGATTCAATGTGACTAGACATGGATGTACCTGCCTTGAATTGAAGCTTGCCCAGAAGATTACAGAGATACAGAATCTCTGTAACAGTTTTCTTCTCAAACATAGTGATAAGATAGTCCCATATAGCATATGACGTGCATAACGAACAAACATCTAGCATGAGTGAATCGTTAAGGGCAGAAAGTATATACCGATGAGCAGCCTTATCATGAAAACAAATCCAGTGTGCATGATCAATTTTCCACTGTTCAAAAATAGGATCTTCAGTAATAATAACATCGTCATCAACATCATAGATGACTACTAAAAGAATGCCCTTTTATGTCTTTTTCACATAAAGTGAAAATTTTGCTATAGATATATCAAATCCAATAGTGATAAGATATATCAAATCCAATAGTGATAAGATACTCTCCTATCTTGTCTAACTATCCTCTAACTATCTTGTCTAACTATCCTCTAAGTGCCTATTTCAAGCCATACAAGGATTTTAAACAAATTGGGTGTGCATGGTCCTCATACTGTGTAGCCTACACCACATAGACTTTCTAGTAACCAAATTGAAGGTATCCTCATAATTAATGTCATAGGTGTGTGTATATCCCTTGGATACCAATCTTGCCTTATAACTGCTCAAAGACCCATCTCAATTCTACTTTACTCTATAGACCCACTTGCATCCAATGTGTTTCTTCTCCTTAGGTAAAGGAACCAACTCCCATGTCTCATTTGCAACCAATGTAGCCATCTCTTCATTCATAGCATCTTATCAATTCTTATGTCTAAGTCCCTCCTCAAAGCATGTGGCCTCTATCTATGTATTTCTTTGATCATATGAGCATAATTATGGGCTATATACACATCATATCTCAACCTAACCCTCGTAGGCCTATGCACACTTGACACTGCTTTAGCTCTTTGTACACATGGTATAACAATATCTAGGATCCCGAACTTCTCATTAAGGCTCTATTTCAGTCACTATCCCTAATGAATCACTTGCTGACATCTCAAGCATTATGAGAAAGGTTGATCCACCTTCTCTTTTCCCTTATGTGGTACATGTGAACTTGTTAAATTTTCAACACTTGTAGTACCACCATATGATGTGTCATAATTCAACCTCTATGGAATCCTTCAAGGAGTAAACCAGCTACTCATCTCATTAAAAAAATCATCCCTACTCACTCACATCTCACGAGTAGTGGTGTTATTGCATCTATAATCTTTATGCTTACGGGAGTATCTAATGAAGATACATTTTTATACATTGGGATCCAATTTTCTTCTCACTGCTTCATTTGGCACATATACATAGGCAATGCAGCCAAACATAATCTAGTTTTCTTCTAATAAACTTTTATTGAGGTGTCATGCCATAAACTATTATAGTAGGAGTCTTGTTCAATGTAAATTGTAGTTTCTATACTACTTCATACTAAAAGTAATGAGACATTACTTTCTCATTCATCAATGTATGTGTAACTTTAATAATGAGACTTTTATTCTCTATACAATCCCATTTGATTGTAGGGTATAGCCTCTTTATCTCGTGCTATCTTAGACAATCACTAAACTCATTGGAGAAATATTCTTCTCCATTATCTGATCTTAGAAAATTTTTATACATGCCTTTGTCTTTCTCAACCATTATAGCCTTCAAGCTTTGATCTTTTATGAAGTAAATCTATACTTTCATTAGGGTAAATTTGGACCCAAATTGTGCCCTTTAAGGATTTGTACACATTCTCTCTCTATAGAAATGTACTCATGGTATAATTTTTGCAGATCATCTCAGAAGTGAGCAGAGTTTGGACATTTGGAATTTACTCTTCGATACCTTTCTAATGATATATAGCAAAATGGGAAATCTTTTATATGCAAGAAGTTCCCAAATTTGGTGATGATGTGGCACGTTACATGCCATGTCATCTCATCAAATTTGGAGACTTCTTGAATATGCAAAATTGCCCATCATGCTATATATCATTAAAAAGGTCTCAAAGAATAGATTCTAAATGTCTAAACTCCGCTCACTTCTGAGTTGATTTGCAAAAAATTTACCATGAGCCCATTTTTATAGAGAGAGAATGTGTACAAATCCTTAAAGGGCACAATTTGAGTCCAAATTTTCCCTAATGCCTAGTGTAGTCATCATTAATAAACGATACATAATTGTGCTACCATTTTTTTGGGATCCCAAACATCAAAATTCACCACATCCAATGGTCTTCAATGGTCTTTAACTCTCATTCATATCTTGCAAAAATGCATGCTTACATTATTTTCCAAATTGGCATGCTTCACATACCTTGTGCATGCCATCCACTCTTTAAACTTTGTCAAACCTATAATAATGATTTGGGCTTGCATATTTTTTGAGTTGTTTGAATATTAACATAACCAATATGCTTATGCCAAATTTCAATATCTACAATCACACATGTACCATATGTAAACATTATAGCTTATAAAAGAAAAAAAATTAGTGCAATGATCACATATACGTTCTTTCTTCATTTTTAATACATGAATAACAAAATTAAAGTCCACTTACTTGCTTATCATGTAGAGAGAGAGAGAGAGAGAGAGAGAGAGAGAGAGTATGTGAGAGGGTGGTGGGAGAGAAAAGAGATCAGGAGAGAGAAAAAGAGTGAGTGAGAGAGAGAGAGAGAGAGAGTATGCGATCATGGTGGGCAGAGGTTGAGAGATGGAGAGAGAGTTTTATTGTGCAGTGCTATGTGTATTGCCTCTGTGTGGGTAATACACATGGCACACACACATTAGGGGAAATTTGGACTCAAATTGGGCCCTTTAAGGATTGCTGCACCTTCTCTCTCTATGAAAATGGGCACGTGGTGAATTTTTTTGGGAACTTCTTGAATATGCAAAATTTCACATCATGCTATCAAAGAGTAGATTTCAAATGTCCAAACTTCACTAACTTTTGAGTTGATTTGTAAAAATTTCAACATGCACCCATTTTCATAGAGAGAGAATGTATAGAAATCCTTAAAGGGTCTAATTTGAGTCCAAATCTCCCCTAATGAATAGCACATGTGGTGTACCATGTATTCACGCATACATGTGGCAATGCCATGTGTGATGTGCACACACATGGTGGTACCACATTGTGAGAGGTTTTTTGAGCCTAATGAAATCAGGACATGGAAAAATTTGAAGGAGAAAAAGATAGGTTGTAGGAAGATATGATGAACATATGCTAGTCTAGAACATAGTGTGTAGTTGATGTAGTATGAAAAGGATAAATAGAAAGGCCATGCAACGCGGCTAGAAAGGGAAACCGTGCATGAAGATACGGGGAGAGATCTAGCTGATGAAAGAGATGCGCATGGGGAGTTCAAAGGCAACAGGTGGCGATTTCTTGCTAGGAAGGTAGGAAACTTAGTGTGTTTGTTTTTGCTATGAAAGGGGCTTTTGGGGGTGATGGTTCTGCACTTATGGGAAACTCCTCTCAACTTCTGTCATCACTTTGCTGGCAAAGCAAATAGGGCGCATATAGGTTGTATCTGGATCTTTTTGCATTAGAACTGCACCAACTACATGAGAACCAACACTTGAGCATACATAGAACACCAAGTCCCACTATGGTGGCATAACAACAGGTAGAGAACTGAGTATAATGTTGACTTCATTAAACACTTCTTCATATTCATTGTCCCAACAAGCAAAGACATTCTTTTGAGTAAGTTGTTGTAGAGGTGACACTACTTGAGCAAGCAGATGAATGAATCTAGAAAAGTACCTGACCTTCTGGAGAAAAGTAACTAGTTGTTTGGTGCTTGATGGAGACAGATCATGTGGCCCAAAAGTAACACCTTGCTTTGAGCAATGTGAGACTTCTTTGGATTCAATTGTCCACCTAGTTGAAATAAATTAAATGTCTTCAAGACCTCCTCCACCTTTTGGCAATGTGAAACCCTGCTGTTGTATATGTAGAAATCATCAATAAACACCCTTATAGATGATCCAAAGAATGGCTGAAAAACATAGTTCATGAATCTTTGGAAAGTGGCAGGGGCATTAGTGAGGCCAAAAGGCATCACTAATGAGGCCAAAAGGCATCACTCTATAAGCAAAACATCCCCAAGGGGTGATGAAAGTGGTCTTCTTCTGGTCCTCTTCAGCTATCGTGATTTGAAAATAAGTTGAATAACCATCACAAACTATATACCTTTCATGACCAGCTACCTCATTTAGGATCTCATCTTGGAATGGTATAGGAAAGTGATCCCTCTTTGTGGTTGCATTGAGGGGTTTATAATCAACACATACCCTCCACTCACCATTCTTTTTGGGAGTGACTACCACATGGGACACCCACTCAGAATTGTCTACGGGATAAATGAACCCTGCTTTTAAAATTCTATTCACCTCTGTTAACAAAGCCTCTCTTTGTACTACCCCTAATCTTCTCAATTTTTAGACAACAAGCTTTGATTCTGTCTTCAATTCAATATGATGCTCAATTACCTCTACCCCAGTGATTTGAGAGTAATCATAAATGAAAAGTTTAGGATACCTCTTGAGCATGTCAAGGTAGCTTTCTTATTCTTCTGGTGTCAAATCTGCTGCCAGCATTTGCATCAGCCTCTCCTCTGTCCCTGTATCTGTTTGGTGTGATGTCCTTAGCTCCTCGTTGGCTTCCCTATTCTAGAAATACTAGGCCCATAACATCAAACGAGCTTGTATCCTTAGTGCTTGATGTTTCTTCCTCAGTCTCTATGGTGGAGTACTCACTACTCTCTTCATCTACAGTGGTTTCATATCTCAAATCAATTTCCTTACCTTTGTTCCAGTCATATGTGACCTTCTTGCTAGAGGACCCCTTCAACCCTTCTGGATTAAAGACAAGCATTCCTGTTCCCCATTTTTGATCTGCATTCATGGCAATAAGCCATGGCCTACCTAAAATGATTGGATAGCCCTCCCCTTTGCTAGAGATAATATACATGGTACCTTCCACTTCAATGGAGCAAACTGTGATTCTTACACCCTTAATGACTCGCAAACATTTTATGCTAGAGTTGTTGACCAAGGTTACTTTAAAGGGAGATGGGGAATTAATCTCCAGACATAACTTGTGCATAGTCCTCTTTGACATTACACACATCTGGTCTCCTCCATCCACATACAATCTTGACACCTTATGACCCTTAACCCAAGCATCTAAAACTGGGACAACATCTTTATGGAGGTTGCTTCTAATTAGATTCATGGGCTTGACATGCTTTTTCTTGGTGTACTCTTATCTTTGTATATGGTGTGTTGAGTGTTGTGTGAGGAAGAAGAAGATTTTCAGCCTCTCACCGTGTGTGCTCTCTTTTAGGGTTTTGTGAGTGTGTGTGTGCTTGCAAGAGCTCAAGCTCTCTTCTCCCCTACATCTTTTCAGACCTCTTGGCTTTCTTAACTCGCTTGCTGCTCTCGCCTTCCTCCTTCTTTTGCTCCTTCATGGCCTCCTCTGAGTCTTCCATCTTGTCATCCATGTGATGAGCTCTGGTTCTTTGGCATGGCCTCAATTCCTCCATGGGTTCTTTAATTACGCCTAATTCTAGCACATTGATCACGCGTGTCGGTGGTGCTGGTTGTGGTTGTGGCACTGGTGGAATAGGTGGAATGGTTCTAGGTAGATGGGGTGGGGGCATATCCCTTGGGAATGGTTGAGCGGGCCTTTGTATTGGGAACATCCCCCCTCAAGGTCTCCTTGGATATGAGTAGTTATATATCCCATGACCTGACTCATTACAGTTGTAGAAAATTAACTCTTGTGCTTATTTCCTAGGTCCCCTTCTAGCCTCTCTTGGTGCTTGTGCTCTAGGATTTGGCATTGAATTTAGATTTAGACTCTCTAGTTGTTGAGTTATTATTTGGAGAAGCTCTTGTTGTGTAGCCTCAACTGCTCCCGGTGGTGCCATCCCTAAGACTGTAGATGCCCCTGGTCCCAAATGAGCTAAAGGATCCTCGTGAGTGCCCTCCTCTCCTCTTCCCATGTCCAATTCTACCTTAGGTCTAAGTGATTGGAATCTCAACTTTCTATCTTTCTCTCTAGCCACTCTTACTGCCTCTTCAAAGTTGATTGGAAATTTAGACTCTACCTTTTCTCTCAACGGTGAGAAAAGACCGGCTACAAACCTATCCCTCTTAAGAAAATTTGGGGCTGCCTCACCTCCAGCACAGGTAAAGAGTTGATCCACCTAGTCCAAAGATCTTGGAACTTAGCCTCGTACTTTTGAAACTCTTGCAAAGATCCTTGTTGATTTTGTGTAGTTGCTGCCATAATCCTTGTGAGGGGTTTCACCTCTTCCATATTTGTTGATGAAGGCCTCTTGAAGTTCCTCCCATCCATCTTTGGTAGCTTGCAGGCAGCAGGGTACCATACCATGTCTTGGTTTCCTCCTTTAGAACAAGAGGGAAGGCCCTGATTTTTATGGCCTCAATGTCTCGCCCAGGAATGAGATGGGCCATCTCTAGATTATCCAAAAACTCCATGGCATCTTCATTTTCTCTCCCATGGAAGGTGGGAAAAGAAGTAGCCATTTGGAAAAAATTCAAGAAGATGAGGGCTTGAGAAAATAAAGGAAGAAAACTTGCTACAGAGCTTAGGAAAAGTGGATATTAGGACATCAAAATAAATATAAATACATCAAATGTGAGCTCATAATTAAGAAGGGGTAAAATGAATGGTTCTTGGGACGCATTGATCTCTGCTAGCTGCTCAATGCAAGGCGTTGTTAGAAATCAGCTTTGTGGCTTAGAACCACATGAATTGACAAGGCTGGAGTAGGTTGATAAGGATGATTTGGCCTAATTGGAAAATTAGGGCAGTTCATCCTCCTAAGACAAACCTAAGTGATAGGAAAATTGTAAATTGAAGGGGCTTGGAGAATAATCCTCAGTGGGGGCACCATTTATGAGGGTGATTTTCTTCAATAGTGGTCTCTATCACTTCCCAAAAGAAACACACTCACAAAGACAAAAAAGAAGAGAGCTCTTGATCCTAAACCAACTCAATGCAAGAACAAAAAAGGAAGCATCCATGTCATAAATACACAACCCATTAATGGACATTGAGACTTGAAACATATGGAATAGACAAAAGATTACTTATTAGTTCTCAAAGTACATGGAGAGAGAGAGAGTGGCTTAATCACACATGGATTTCACACACCTAGGGTGATGTTGGCAAGAGCCACATGATGCGGTGAGCATAGAGAGGAAAACCAAAGACTTTGGTGAAGGTATGGGTGATGGGAAAAGAAGAGGCTAGCATGAGCTTGAGGACTAAGAGAAAACTTGTTCTTTGATGGTGATAGATGGCCCTTTTTATAGGTGGAGAGGGACTCCCTTAGCAAGGATTTAAGTGCTATGAAAATGGTTCGATGTGAAGAGGTTGTAATTGGATCAAGTCTCAACTACTGCTAGGTCCGAGATGGTGGAGAAAAATTCAAAAGATATGCTTACAATTTTCTTTTGAGCCAAGATTTTCAAAGAGTATTTTAAATAGGTTTGCTACAATGTTGGCTTTGAAAATGGTTCGATGTGGAGAAAAATTCAAAAGATATGATTACAATTTTCTTTTGAGCCAAGATTTTCAAAGAGTATTTTAAATAGGTTTGCTACAATGTTGGCTTTGATTTGACACTTTACACATGGGAGGATGGGATTACAACTAGGGGTAAGATCATTGCAAAGTGGTGAATGTAATTGTGGGTAAGAGAATGAGTGAGGAAGAGCTTTGGGTAAACTGTCCATAATTTTTGCAGTCCACTGTTTTGGCTGTAACTTTTTCTGTGTAGCTCAGATTGAGGAGCTTCCAAAACCAGTCCTTTTTTAAAAATAAAAAAGTGAATGGATAACGTAAATGAACTAGTGTATGTAATGTGTGAGGTTTTTTTAACATTTTTAAGAAGTGATTTCTAAGGACGGTGCCAAGCAATGATCAAGAGGGTGTGCAAGAATGTGATTGTTTTGGAAAAAGTGCAAACTAGTGTGTGAAAGGGTGAATTTACAAATATGTGGGTACAGATAGTGGTTTCAAATAAATATGGCTCAGTAGGATGAAGAATTTGCTCACCCACAGAATTGATCATGAAATGTTTAAAAGCTATTTGATGGATCATGGTTCATGACTCCATGGATGCCATTATATCATGCCAAATCTGTTGTTGACGTGAATAGAAGGGGGAGGACAATGAGGTGATAGCTCAAGTGGTGAAGGTGTTTGCCTAGAACCAAGAGGTCCTGGGTTCAAAACTCCCCTTGGTGCTTCCTCGGTGGCATCTCCTGGTGGATAAATAAGCGCCTCTACAGGTGGCTATCTACAATGAAATTTGGTAACTATAGGAGGATGTTGGGCCAAAGGCCACTTGAAAAGAAGGGTTTGAGGCATAATCTGGTAACTATGGGAGGATTTTGGGCCAAAGGCCACTTCAAAAGAAGGGTTTGAGGCATAATCTGGTAACTATGGGAGGATTTTGGGCCAAAGGCCAGTTGAAAAGAAGGGTTTGAGGCATTAAGAACACCTTTCCATTACCAGAAACCAGGCCTCTCATTGTTTCCATAAATCAAGCCACCAATTACCTTCTCATGGCTTATGCATGTAGTCATGGCTCACTTAACTTCACTTGCTTGTTGGCAAGCTATAGTAGGAGCCAATCAGAAACACCCTTCGAAAAAATGATTAGCAACAATGGCTATGGCAATGGGAAGGAGGGTTGTGTGAGGGTGGGTGCAGAGAGAGAGAGAGAGAGAGAGAGAGAGAGAGAGAGAGGAGTTCTAATGACGGTAAAATGCAACACGAGGGCATATACGACCAATGGCAGGACTTGAACATGCCCTTTGGATGCCATGTGAATAAATCAAGAGGATAAAATTTCTTCCCAATCTTTTTTATTTACCTACCCATGGAGGCAAGGAGGAATGACAACGCAGCAAGGGGCTGAGGAACCGAGAGAGGAAACACGGCATGGCCGGCAAGTGTGACGGGCAAGTGTGTATAGCTGGAGCATTAGAAGTGTATACCTTTCTTCTCTCTCTCTTCGTCGTTGAAGGCTATGGAACACTCAGAATCATCCCAAGCGATCCTCTCTCCATCTGTGCCTAACGACTTGCTGTACAGAATTCTCTCCCTCTTGCCTTTGACAACCCTCTTTCGTCTGCGCTGTGTATGCAGGCTATGGCGATCTCTGCCTTTCTCCCTCCTCTTTCTCGACTTCGCAACACCATCTCCCGATGCGAACCATCGCTGGTTCTTAGCTTTCCGCCTGCTCGCGCGCAAAGTAAACGAGCATCGCGTTTCCACCTACAAAGCCACCACATACACCTTCAGCATCGATTACGACAGAGAAATGTTGGGCTCTTCTGCGTATGATCTTCACACAAAGGAGAGCTATGACTTTCTTGCTGCAGCAAGCCCCCTGGTCACCTATTTCAGCACAGGGGTCCTCGACATCGTTGCTTCTGCCAATGGCCTGCTCTTACTAACTCTGCGGATTATGGAAGAATCACAAGGTGAAGACAATCTGAAGCTCTTCGTCTACAACCCCCTCTCCAGAGACCTCAGAGCTTTGCCACCTCCTCGATGGGCACCTCAGAAGCTCTGCATGTCATGCAACACAGATGAAAATGGGAAATCCAGCTACAAGGTTTACTCTCTTGGAAGACACTATCAGCCTGGAACCAGGTACTTACTGTTCTCCTTCGAGATTTATGATTCTACACAGGGTAACCAGTGGCAGCTTCTAAGCCATGTGAGTGCCAATTTGTCTGCTGATGGAGAGTTGCATGGTAATGCCAGAAAAATAATGGGTTATGTAAACTCTAAGGTAATCTGCAATGGCCATGGCTTCATTTACTGGATGCCCTCCCTTGCGTCCACAGATGCAGCAGGTCGGCACACTCAGATTTCTTATTGTGATATGAACAAGGGCTTTTATTACAGAATACCAGGTTTGCCTTTTAAAACCACCTTTGCAAGCATGTGGCCACATGAGTCTGCGCTCCAGCTTGTATGTGGAGTGGCTAAGGAAGAGGCCGGCTCACACGTGCGCAATATGGAGCTTGAGGCCCCCCCACACTTGGTCACACGTGCGGTGGAAGTTTGGGAATTATGTCAAGGCAAAGCAGACCCAATAGAAACGGAGAAGTATGGGTCTAGAGAGTTGCCCCAAGGCACAAAGTGGCAACAAATTGGGCAAATGCCACACGATCTATGGGAACAGCTCACACGTGGGAAAAGTGGCAATGGCCATAGGATCGCATGTGCGGTTGCCAGCCCTCTAGTCTTTCTGATTGCAGAGGATGAAGAAGAGCAAATGGTGGTCTACAACTCAGAACACAGGACATGGGAAATCTCACCTTCTTGTGCAATCCTCCACAAGCTCTTCCATGACCAAGATCCTCATTATTACAAGGTGCTTCCATGGTTTGTCTCTTTCACTCCTAACTCAAATACTATAGCTTGAGCTCTTCATCTTCCACCAGTTATATTCATGATGTTGGGAAGTGCAGATTGGTGCAGATTGCTTGAACTTTGTCTCTCTTACTACCAAGGCTTGAGCTCTTAGTCTTTTACTAGTTATATTCATGATGTTATGAAGTGCAAATCCATTTTGCTAGCATATGGTAGACATTTGTATGAAACTTTTTGCTATGGTAAGGAATTACAGTAAGAGGAGAAAGTTGTTGCCACCATTGTAAGGGGAGTTATACTAGATTTTTGTTGTGATTGTAATGTTATACATAAAGTGATACCAGAATTGGGACCTGGTAAAATCAAAGGGTTTGAGAAAGCCAGGTAGTGATTTCAAATTATGTTCCTAACTATGACTTACCCATGGGACGTTATGGTGGGTTGGTTAAGGGAGAATGCTAGGAATATAGAGGTCTTGGGTTCAATCCATGTCCACCAACACGCTCGAGGTGCAAAGCCTTCATATCACACCCTCCATTGCAATGCAACACTTGTAGTCTGAACACACAATTAACACACACACACACACACACACACACACAAACAATATAAATATACATAATACATATACATGTATGTATGTATGTATGTATGTATGTGTGTGTGTGTGTGTGTGCGCGCGCACATACATACTTGTAATAACATAATCATTGGATGGAAGTGTAATATACAATTATGAATTTCTTATAAACTAGATTAATTTTGAAGTTTTTAAAATTTTAAAAAGTGAAGTTTTTCTTAATTACATGAACTACCTAAATCTACTACGTAATAATAAATTCCTAGCCATTAAGTTTTATAGAAAAGTAGAATTTATATACTTTCTTGAAGTTCAGGCGTGATGGATATTCTATTTTTAAAAACCATGAGAAACAAACCCAAATCTAAGGGAATGATTATTTGGCTAACTTTATAAGTTACATGGATATTCTATTTTTAAAAACCATGAGAAACAAACCCAAATCTAAGGGAATGATTATTTGGCTAACTTTATAAGTTACTTGAGTGCATTTGCACATTTGTTTCAGTTACTTCAATATATATTTCTTACTTAATGCATCCATGTATGTTTAGTTGTCTAGTATTTTGAACTTCTCATATTACGTATTTATATACGAGAAAGTAAATTCATTTGAAATGATCAATGAAAACTATATGCTTTTTGTTTGTAGTTACTCACCCTACCTAGCCCTATCATAAGGGACCAAAAATTAATAGTTTTAATGGATGGAAGGATGGCACCAGGGCCATCAATCCATGAAGGATGGTTCCTTGTGTACACCAATTACAAGATTTATTGTCTAGGAGTATAAATGTTAAAATAGAGTCTTCGAAGGTGAGTTGTGTTGAGATATCGAGCTCATCAAGTAAGGCGGTGGACATTGATGACTCGCATAGGGATAGGCCCCACACTTACACCACTGGCATGGTTGGTGAGATCATGGGTGATATGCGGCCAGTGGGATGACAGGCTGTGAGGTGAGACAGCCATTCTAGAGACTGGCATAGTTATAGTACCAGCTCATTTAGTTGGGTTCATACTATAGAGAACCCTTGTATGTTTTGGTTGAGTACCTTTCATATTGGTGTACTCTCTTATCTTGTATATGTGGTGTTGAGTGTTGAGTGAAGAAGAAGAAGATTTTCAGCCTCTCACCTCATGTGTTCTCTATTAGGGTTTTGTGAGTGTGTGCGTGCTTGCAAGAGCTCAAGCTCTCTTCCCCCTTGCATCTTTTCATGGTATCAGAGCCTGGTTCATGCTAAGGGCTGAGCTGCAAGCAAGAGAACCATAGGAAGCGGTACGAGGGTAAGAGCTTCAACTACTCTTCCCTATTTGTGTTGGTGACTACACCCTTGTCGGGAGCTCTACGGGAGGCACCGGCAAACGATCTCTGATTGAGGAGCTTTCTTCGCGGGAGTAAAGCTATAGGACAACTACACTGTTTTATCGGACTTAATTTTTCGGATCGAAAACGCGTTTCGGGCGTGTCTGGACCTCCGTTTTTCAGAAAGCAGGCGATTTCAAGCACTGTGGGTAAGTTATCGATTCTCTGCAGAACTCTGTTCTAAGAACTGCAGGAAGACAGATTGGCTGTGCAGACACTGTGGGTGCTGCAAAGAGGTCAACAGTTGCCATTGGGTGTATGTATGCACATTGAGGTCACTGGTTGTGACATTTGAGGTCACTGGTTGTGACATTTGAGTGTACTAAAGTATCGCTACAGAAAATACAGCAGTTTGTGCAGGACAAACCAGAGTGCTGTTTCTGGTAAATTTGTGTGTCTGGCAAGATGTCAAATGATGACATAACCCAGATTGTGGCTGAGAAGCTTGATAAGAATAACTTTCATGCTTGGAGGTTTAGGTTGATGAATTTCCTGATGGGAAAGGGCTATTGGGACTACATAGAAGGTGAGCATGAAGAGACACCGGAGATACCGGACATAAATCCGACTGCTACAGATGTGAAAGAGTTTAAGGACTGGAACAACCAAGGAGCCATAAAAGTTATATATTGGCTCTCTATCAGTATACAGGACACCATGATTGGGCATATTCAAGATGCCAAGTCTCCCAAGGAGGCGTGGGACACCTTGGTAAAACTCTATGAAACAAATACCAAGGCACGCAAGATACACTTGAAGAACGAACTTCATACTGTGGAGAAAAAGAGCATGTGTGTGAATGACTATGCATTGAAGATAAAGGGTATTGTGGAATCCCTTGCATCTATTGGTGTTTCAGTAGATGATGATGATAAGGTGGAAGTCTGTCTACGTGGTCTCGGGCCACAATACAAGTAAGACGTCTATTCAGACTCGGGAAAACATTCCCAACTTTACAGATTTGGTGTCTATGCTGATTATAGAAGACAAGAGCTTGGGTGAAGACCAACAGTCTTCACAAAACAAAAACAGTTCAGAGCAACAGGCCTTCTGTACAAGTTCAGGAAGAGGACGAAGTAGAGGAGGCCGTGGACGCGATCAAGGAGGTGGCCGAACAGGTAATCAGAATTATGGCCAGCAGTAGCAACAACAATAACAGTACCAGAATTCACAACAACAACAACAACAACACGCAGGTGGAAGAGGCCAATTCAGAGGCAGGGGGAGTCAAAGAGGCCATGGAAATTGGCAAAGCCAGTATAATGATGCACGTGGATGCTTTTATTGTGGTAAGCCTGGACATATGCAGGCAGAATGTTATAAGAAGCAGGCTGACATGCAAAATGGAAAATTGCAGCAAAACAACTATGCATCCTCAAGCAAAAACAATGAGGATAATGAAAGGTTGTTTGTTATGCAACATGTCGTGAATGCCATGTCTGAAAATGTTGAAGCAGCACAAAAAAATGATGTATGGTATCTTGATTCAGGTGCTTCGAACCACATGACAAGTCATGGGGAGTGGTTCAAATAGATGAAAGATCTTGAAAGACCAGGTTTTGTGGAAATAGGGGATGACACTGCTCATCCAATTGCCCATGTTGGAGATGTGCCATTGTCTATGCAGGATGGCAAAGTGAAGTACCTTGCAGATGTACTTCATGTTCCAAAAACATAACAAAGAATCTGGTCTCAGTTGGCCAGATGATTGAGCAGGGTTTGCAGGTTCGGTTTAACTGATGGTTGTTATGTTGAAGACTTCAAAGATAAGTGCAGGTTGGTTGTGCAAAAGGCAACAGAGTGGGCATAATGTTTACGTTGAATGTAAACATGCCTGAAGTGAGTGCTGCGATGTTTGCAAATGATTCAGGAATTGTTGCAAACACAGACATTTGGCATAAAAGAATTGGACATGTGAATGTGCAGCGAATGAAGTCTATGCAGACTAAAGGAATTGTGACAGGGTTGCCAAAATTTAAAGTTGAAGGTATGCAGAAAATATGTGAAGCATGCTAATTTAGAAAGCAAACAAAGCATGTATTTCCACGTAGCAAATATGTGAGCAAAAATGCACTAGATATTGTGCATTTAGATGTATGGGGTCCTACAAAGACCATGTCTATGGGAGGCTGCATATATTATGTGACATTTATTGATGACCACACAAGGAAAGTGTGGGTATGCTTCATGAAGGAGAAAGGTGAGGTGTTCACTCACTTTCAGAATTTCAGAGTTATGGTTGAAAAGCAAATAGGAAAATATGTAAAGTGCCTAAGGTCAGATGGAGGGGGAGAGTAATTCTCCAACGAGTTCTCTGAATTTTTGAAGAAGAATGGTATTCGGAGACAGTTTACATGCAGATACACTCCGTAGCAAAATGGAGTATACAGTTGGCCAGGAACCCAGTTTTTCATGCTCGCACGAAGCATATAGAGGTCCACTACCATTTTGTTAGAGAGAAGGTCTTGGCAAGAGACCTTGACCTTGTTTATGTCAGCACAGAGGATCAGGTAGCTGACATCTTCACCAAAGCATTGGGTACAGAGACGTAGATTCAAGGCTTCACTTGGTGTACATGAGATGGAGTTGAGCTCGAGGGGGAGTGTTGAGATATCAAGCTCATCCAGTGAGGCGATGGACATTGATGACCCGCCTGGGGGATAGGCCCCACACTTACACCACTTGCATGGTTGGTGAGATCATGGGTGATATGCGGCCAGTGGGATGATAGGCTGTGTGACAGCCATTCTGGAGACTGGCATAGTTATAGCGCCAGCTTATTTAGTTGGGTTCACACTATAGAGAACCCTTGTATGTTTTGGTTGAGTACCTTTCATATTGGTGTACTCTCTTATCTTGTATATGGTGTGTTGAGAGTTGAGTGAAGAAGAAGAAGATTTTCAGCCTCTCACCTCGTGTGTTCTCTATTAGGGTTTTGTGAGTGTGTGTGTGCTTGCAAGAGCTCAAGCTCTCTTCCTCCCTGCATCTTTTCAAGTTGTACCATTATTGAAAACTTGTTGTACTAGCCTTTGTATAGAATATGTTGCCTCCACACTATCATTTGTAGAGTATGGGCATGAGTTTAGTTGTTGTACTAGCCTTTGTATAGAATATGTTGCCTCCACACTATCATTTGTGGAGTATAGGCATGAGTTTAGTTGAGAGAAAATAACTTTATGTGACCAATCAGATGGTCTATTGCCACCACAATGGATGTAATTGATTACCTTAAATGGGAGTTCTTCACTCTTGTCATAGAGTTTGAAAAGAGTTTTTTCTTTCTAAACTTCAAATTTGATGTTTTGGAATGATGTTATTTTTCCAATAAAGTGTCCACTAGGGTAGGTGTGAAAATGGTACTAGAGAACAATGGTAGAAAAAACCTTCACAAGAAGGGTGAAAACACAATTATGCTTCAAAAGAAGGGAAGGGTTTTGGGAAAATCTCTTCATAAAGAAAAACAAGTTAAAGAAAAATCCTTCAAAAAAAAAGGGGTACCCTTCAAATTCTAGGCCTGCTAGAGAAGTCTAGTGAGATGAATTCTCTTGGATGAATCATGAAGGGAGAATCAATTGTAGTACTAATAATGTGAAACCAAATAGTAGGGTTTAGTACATTGAGGAATAAGATATGATCAAAGTATGTGAAACAATGTGTAAAATATTGTAGAATGTCCCATCTATTACAAGATAAAGGAAGAATGCCCACCCCTTTACGTGGAGAAAGGAGAGGGAGAATTTTTGAAAAGAAGAAAGGAAGAATGCCCACCCCTTTAGTACATTGAGGAATAAGATACGATCAAAGTATGTGAAACAATGTAGAATGTCCCATCTATTACAAGATAAAGGAAGAATGCCCACCCCTTTAGTACATTGAGGAATAAGATATGATCAAAGTATGTGAAACAATGTGTAAAATATTGTAGAATGTCCCATCTATTACAAGATAAAGGAAGAATGCCCACCCCTTTACGTGGAGAAAGGAGAGGGAGAATTTTTGAAAAGGAGAAAGGAGAAGAGAAGACAAGTGTTTGGGGGTTTCTTTCCCACACGCCTAGATGCATTGGGGCTCACAATTAGTTGTCACCATCAAACCATTTACTCATTGAATGAGTTTCTTATATATATATATATAATACATTAGAAAGCAAATTGCCCACTCCTCCCCCTTCTTCACACACACACACATATCTTCTAATACATTAGAAAGCAAATTGCCCACTCCTCCCCCTTCTTCACACACACACACACACACATATCTTCTAATATTATATTATGTGCATGTGTAAGAGAGAAAATATACATACACATAGACACATATATATTATGTAATATAGATACATACACACGTATATATATTATGTATGTATGTAAGTAGAGAATATACACGTATATATATTATGTATGTATGTGTATCTATAGGTATGTAAGCATGTATATATAAATAGATTTATATATACTACAAGATAAAGGAAGAGTGCCCACCCCTTTACGTGGAGAAAGGAGAGGGAGAAAGGAGAAAGGAGAAGAGAAGACAAGTGTTTGGGGGTTTCTTTCCCACACGCCTAGATGCATTAGGGCTCACAATTAGTTGTCACCATCGAACCATTTACTCATTGAATGAGTTTCTTTTATATATATATATAATACATTAGAAAGCAAATTGCCCACCCCTCCCTCCTCCTTCACACACATACACACACACACACACACACACACACACACACATATCTTCTAATATTATATTATGTGCATGTGTAAGAGAGAGAATATACATACACACATACACATATATATTATGTAATATACATACATACACACACACGTATATATATTATGTATGTATGTGTATCTATAGGCATGTAAGCATGTATATATAAATAGATTTATATGTATGTCGACGCACACACATTTATGTTCATGCACACACACACATACACACACAACACATAGACACAAGCACATGATATGTGCACACACGCATACAAACACACACACACACACTCGCATGCATGGACACATGTGCAACATATAGAGATATGCACACTTGTACATATACTCAAGCTTGCACATACACACACACACACACACACACATATATATTATGTGCATGTGTAAGAGAGAGAATATACATACACACACGTGTATATATATTATGTATGTATATGTATCTATAGGTATGTAAGCATGTATATATAAATAGATTTATGTGTATCTATAGGTATGTAAGCATGTATATATAAATAGATTTATGTGTATGTCGACACACACACACACACACACACACACACAACACATAGACACAAGCACATGATACGTGCACACACGCATACAAAGACACATACACACACTCGCATGCATGGACACATATGCAACATATAGAGATATGCACACTTGTACACATACTCAAGCTTGCACATACACATATGTGTATACATGCACACAAGCACATAAATACACTCACATACACAAGTATATGTGCACACACATGGATATGCATACACTCACACACACATATGCACCTGCACGTGCACACACATACATGTACATACGAGTATATTCACATGCTCACACATATGTACAAGCAGACACTTGCTATGGATACACAAATAAAAACATACACACCATGTACACACACACAACAAATACACACTAACACATACACACAATTAAGACACTTGCACGACACATGCAAGCGTGAAGACATTATACAATCACACCTACGTGTGTATGTGCACACACAATCACACACATATATATGCAAAAGAGAAGACAAAAGACATTGTATATAAGATACACCTATTTAAGAGTGAACACACCTCACCATGCATCCTCACGTATTAAAATTTGATATTAATTAAAAATATATGTGAATATATGTTTATTTATTTTATAAATGCACATGTATATATAGGTATACGTCTCTAAATATAATAAAACATAATATTATAGATAATACAGAGAGAGATAGAGACATGGAAGTCTATGTGTAAGAGTGTGTGTTTTCATTAGTACATGTGCATGTGTGTACATGTTTGTGTGTTTGTGTAAGAGAGAGAGAGAGAGAGAGAGAGAGAGAGAGAGAGAAAGAGAGAGAGTTTCGACATTTGAGACTATGTACATGTGTATGTGAGAGAAAGAGGGTGTGCATGTGCATGTGCATGTGTGTGTATGTGTGTGTGTGTGTGTGTGTGTGTGTGTGTGTGTGAGAGAGAGAGAGAGAGAGAGAGAGAGAGAGAGAGAGAGAGAGACATTACAAGTAAGATGCATTTATTTGAGAGTGAGCACACCTCACCACTCATCCCTACCATTAAAATTTAATTAATTAAAATTTAATTAATTAAAATTATATATATGTGTGTAAATCTATTTAAGCGCGCGTGTGTGTGTGTGTGCATCATCCACCGTGATGTAGCACTGACCGCTCATCACAGGCTACACGCCTCTCACTGCACAGTTTGTATGCCCCCTCAGTAGGCCCACTGGCACTTTGGGGAATTTTTCATACTCAGTAATATAGCTCTGTGTTTCCCTCTAGATTTGGAGATATAAAGGTGTAAGAACCTCCCTTCAGCTTCTGTAATCATCCCCTATTTTTGAATCACAAGAAAATATTGTTTGCTAGAGGCATACATCAAGACAGTGGAGGACAACACCAAGAAGTTGTTGGGCAAACAGAAGAAGGTGCTAGACAGGGTCCTGAACCAACATGAAAAATAGTTGGAAGGCCTTTGCAAGAGAAGGTACAGGGCAAGAAGAACAAGATTGGAGAATTGGTAGCACAGGTGAACCACCAAGAGGAGGTGGTTCAGATGTTAAAAGGGACCCAACTGGAACAACAAGGAATGCTAGAGGCTACCCCAGTGATAGGGGAAGTCTGAGAAGAAATGGAAGCCCTAAAGGCTATGTTGGTTAAGGACCATATAGTGGAGGAAGGGGAACTAAATATTCAAGAGGGTCTAAGGACTGACTTGCAGCAGTTGAAAGCTACGAGTGATAAGCTTGGGAAGAACTACAATCCACTAAGAAATATTGGCTAGCACAAACCCCCATGGAGCATCACACATGAGACTCTTGAGGAGGAGAAACGTGGGATGGATAGGGCCCTCCATGTGCATGTGTGGGGGCTACAGGTAGGGACTTTCCCCAAGGAGGATGCCATGATGCTTTGCCAGATTCTAAGAGTGGACGGGATATGGAGGGTAGGCAAGGATATGACACAAGAGTGGCCCCTCATCATTAGATTCCATGATGCCACCATTAGACATGCCTTCTTAGACAGGCAGGCTGCCCTCAAGGGCACACAGGTGTACATGGGAGATGATATCACCCCAGCACATGTGGCACACCATCGTGAGGCGACGATGGTGACAGTTCATGAGGCCCATAAAGTAGGCAAGTGGGCTATCTACAGAGATGGTAGGGTCATTATCATTGAGCACCATCCCAAGTAGGGATGCGGGGTCTATGAGACCAAACACTTGAGGTTAAATATATGGAACTGCAATGGCATGCTGTGGTCGAATCTAGGAGCTTTTTTTATACAGAGACTCATCATAGCCCTAAGAGGGGCTTACCATAAATAGCTGGGCATGAGTGGGAGTCGGCTTTTCGAGGCAAGTCCCACACATCTGTTAATTTTGTAGCAATGTGATGAGCTATGGTGGATCAAATGCAAGGATCAACATGATTAGCAAGTAATTAGAAGGTGATTAAGGTGAGATTAGTGCACAATTAATCTAATAGCTTAATGTAGGCATGGATACTCCAAAACCAACAAGTTCTCATTAGGCCAATAGCTCAATTTATAGATTTTACATCCACAAGATGCCAAGCATCTAATCCCATTGATTTCTCATTGATTTGTGCCACCTCTCCTACATCTGGGGGTATCTTTTCCTAGAATCTTTCCACACCCCTATATTCACTCATGCTACCCTTGATTATCTCATTTAGTAGATTCTTTTCACCTTTTCATTGCTACCCGCTCAATTACAGACTCCCTTTTTATAGTCTCTAGCTAAGGGCTTGTTCCTGCACACACCCATTCACTTGCATATTTCAACACCTCCCCTCAAGTGAATAATTCTAGCACACCTAAACCCTATACCAAGTTTCCCTCTTACTTGGTAGCTCTCACGGACTAGTGCCTCAAGTCCCTAACTCATAGTCCTTGACACTCTATGTGTCCAAGGCTACTACAAGTACTCGTAACTTTGACTAAAGTGCTGACATATACATCTACCACATGGCCTACATCATCAGTGTGGCTCAGAGGTGGTTTTACTTTATTGGGATAGGTTACATTGGGTTGTGGGGTTTCTCTCTCTTTCTTTCTCTTTCTCTCTCAAAAAATATGTCCTGACTTCTCTACCTTTTAGGAGTCTCCATGAAGTTTGCGCCGATGCCAATCCTTCTTCATTTGGTTTTCTGTAGCAGTCTCTAGCCATTAGCTTGTTATATCCCTACAATGTATCCCTACAATGTGGTGAATGATTTCATCATTTAAGCTAAGTACAATGAGTCCTATGCTTTCTCATTCCTGTTCTTCAACTCATTCTTCCCATTCTCCTTTTTGGACATTCATCTCTTTCCTCAACTAGCCCCCATAGATGGAGTTACTCCCCGTTGAACTTAGCTACTCTTGTGCAATGCTCATGATGATGTGAAGGGGTTCTTACCTCTTGATCCATAGATGGAATTTCTCCCTGTTGAACTTAGCTACTCTTGTGCAATGCTCATGATGATGTGAAGGGGGTCTTACCTCTTGATCCAATTCAAGATTCAATGATGGTAGTGTCTACCCTTTTACAACTCTAACCTGATGTTCAATGATGATTACAACAAGTTTACAAGCATGAATACACCAAAAATTGCATAAAGCCACCAAGGATAGTTGGTTTGTACTGGATGGTTGGGATATCAAACCAACTTCAAATTGCAATATGAAGTGATAGAGATCTGTATTGGATATCCAATGGTAAGTTTGAACCATCAATTGTACCAAAATATTATGATTAGTATTAATTAATCACTAATTATTAAGATTAATCCCCTATTTTTTGTGCAAAAAATAGAGTGTACGGGGAGGCCAGATCTGGTGCCTTAGAGTTCAAATGAGCTAAAAGCCTTTCAAAGGCATCAAGACAAGTTAGTCTAGTAGATGATCAAGCACAAAAACAAAATCTTTCACCAAACATTGAATACTTAATCTGTGTTTTACCAAAGTCACTTGTAGATTTGATCAAGAGCTCGATGCCACTTCTTCTTGATGAATTTATGAAATCTGAGATCATAGGCGTGTAGAGAACCCTTGAAAACCCATGGGGCTAAGAGGAATTAGATTAATTCCACTTATGGGGGAGTGTAGATCTAGGATTTTATCTAGAAAAAAGGTGCCTCCAAATCGGCAGTTCCTTTTGGCGATTTGACGTGTCGAAGCACTAGTCCCAATGCATGGGGGTTGTGCCTAGATGTGGCTAAGAGCTTTTAGTCTAGTTTGATGGCTGGAAGGAGATCAATCCCCTCCACGAGCTGGGGGTGCAGAGTATTAGTTGAAAAAGACTAAAAATAAGAATTCTCCTAATCATGATTAGCAAGGTGATTAGGCTTAAAAATTAGCTGAATCCTAAGCTTGGCTCTGATACCATGTTAATTTTGCAACAATGTGATGAGCTATGGTGGATCAAATGCAAAGATCAACATGATTAGCAAAGTAATTAGAAGGTGATTAAGGGGCGAGATTAGTGCACAATTAATCTATCTTAATTTAGGCATGGATACTCAAAAACTAGCAAGTTCTCACTTGGCCAATGCCTCAATTTATAGATTTTACATCCATAATATGCCAAGCATCTAATCCCACTGAATTTTCCTTGATTTGTGCCACCTCCCCTATCTAGGGCACCTTTTCCTAGAATCTTTTCACACCCCTATTTTCACTCATGCTACCCTTGATTCTCTCATTGAGTATATTCTTCTCACCTTTTCACTGCTACCCACTCAATTAAAGACTCCCTTTTATAGTATCTAGCTAAGGGCTTGTTCCCGCACATACCCATTCACTTGCATATTTCAACAACATCAAGAGAGGAGTACGTGGCTTTGGAGGGGTAGCTGTCTTTTTTAGATCCCATCTTTAATAGATTCTCAGCATCATCCGAAAGGACAAGGATTCATGATATCTTTGAGTGTGGCTACAACTTAGCTGTGAGACAGAGTCATCCACATTGTTGTGTGTTATTTTGCACCACGCCACTCCCCTTATGCCACACAACATGGCTAGTCACTGTACTTACCATTATATGGGGATATTATGGCTAGCTAGGGGAAGTCCTCCTAATCGGGGATTTCAATGCCAGGATGGGAAGTCAGCAGGTCCCACAACTGAATCTGGATGATCTTATCAGACTATAAGAGCTGGACATCACTAACGTAGGGCTGCAGAGATCATCACAGGAATGTGAGGAGGTCACGATGTATGGGAGATATTTCTTAGAGCTGGGAGCTAGACATGGTCTGATTATCTATATAATGGGATGTCTCAATGGCCCTCCTGCGACACCCTCACCTCCTCCCCTTACTCAAGAGGTACCAGCACCGTGGACTACCTTATGGGATCTTTGACTTTGGCATACCTTCTCCCCGACTTCTCCATCCCACCACCCCCCTTTGAAGGTTGACCATGCCTACCTCTATTTCACTCTTACCTGCACACCACCCATCCCTTCACCACCACCCCCATCTCACATTACACTTAGATCCTTTTTTATCATGAGCTTGACCTTGTTTACTCCAACCACATCTACTGCCAACTCTAGGATGTGGAACCTTTTCCCCCTACCCATCCTTAAATCACAACTCACCACCATACTCCACACATCCACCATACTCCACACATCCACCACCACTTTTTTCATCTTCAGAGCGGTGGCAGTCTACCACCAAGCCACCTTGTGGTTCCTTGCCCCATAAGTATTGGTATGATGTGGAATGCCGGGCCACACGCTCCCATCTTAATCATGAGGTACGGATTGGCCAAATCATGAAGCACCAAGCAAAATGGATTTCTCAACGGCTCACCCAATGCAAGAAATAGGAGTTCTATGCTCGGAAGGAAGATGAGTTTTACCGACTTTAGGGCCGAATTGCAAAAGAGGCCTAGAGGAAACTCCGAGAACATCACACTCCCACACCTATCACCTTCCTGGACACATGGCACTCATCTGCATGCTTCCTATATCATATCCCCCATCCGCCACCCCTACCCCCACCACTTCCACCTTCGTCACAAAGGACATGGTTCTTAAGGCCATTCATAGACTAAGCAATGGGCAAGCCTAGTTCCCCTACTAGCCTACATGTTTAATAGAGCCCTTGGTGAAGGATTTCTACCCTCTTGGTCCACCAAAACCATCACCCCCATCCTCAAAGCTAGAGATCTAGTTGATCCTAATAATTATAGGATGATAATGATTGGCCACACATTGGCCACACTTTATGGATTAGTGCTAGAGGCAGAGCTCAGTTCATTTGCAGAGATCTAGGGATGCAGAGTCGCAGGACAGGCTGGTTTTTCGAGGAGATACTCTACCCTTGATCACATCTTCACCCTCCATGCCATCATTGAGGAGGGTAGATCATGACATTAGAGGATTTATGGCTAACTTGTGGATTTTTGCAAAGCTTTTGATACTATACCCCAAGCCTACCTCCTACACCGTCTACAGGAGATAGGAGACCCATCTGACATGGTTTGGAGCATCATCGCCCTCTATGAGTCCATAACCAGATGAGTGAGAGCCCTAGGAGGTACATTACATGAGATTTCCAGCACTATTGGGGTGAAACAGGGACTCTTTTTGGCCTCTACATTGACGAGATCTCTAGCTTCATTGATGGATTAGGTGGGGTTGGTCCCCCACTAGTAGGCATATTGATCCCCATGCTACTTTATGCAGATGACATTTTCCTCCTCTCAGACTTAGCCGAGGGGATTCAGAGATAGTTAGATGCCTTACATGACTTTTGCACTCAGTGGGACCTCTCTGTTAACCTTGGTAAAACCAAGGTAATGAGGAGGAGAGCCATAGGAGTGAAGCTAGCTACCACTAGCATAGCTTGGAGTTTTTAGAGATACAAGCATAGCTATATCGGAAAGTTTCCCACGATGTGTTAAGATAAGCATTGTCTGTGTTGCAATAGGAGAGGAATAGTGTTTAGTCCCATCACATCCTATTTATCTAATATATATGATAATAAAAATAAGGATGACACTAACGCACCACTAACTGAGCATGATTTTCCCTCTTCTTCTTTTGATATCCCAACTAACACTCTAGACCTCAAGGAACCCGGACGATCAACTAAAGGACGATCCTTCCATTTAATAGTAGCAAAGTCATGATGCAGTGGGGTTCCACTCTTTATGTAGTCTTGGATCTCCTAGTCCTAGAATATAAACAACCCAATATGAGTAGGAATCCTTTACTCAAACCTCATCTCATGCACCAATCCCATTATTGTTGAAATATACAAGTGAACAGGGTGTGTGCAGGAACAAGCCCTTGGTTAGAGGCTGTAAAAGAGAATCTGTAAATGTGAGAGAACCTGTGAAAAGGTGAGAAAAATCTACTGGGAGAGAATAAAGGGTAGCATGAGAAGATTTAGGAAGTGTGGAGATATTCTGGGAGAGGTGGAGAGAATCAAGAAAAAGAGGTGGAGTGAATCAAGGAGAAATCAGTGGGATTAGATGCTTGGATGTAAACTCTATAAATTGAGGCATTGGCCTAATGAGAATTTGCTGATTTTTGATTATCCATGCCTACATTAAGCTATTAGTTAATGTCTCACTAATCACATCTTAATTATTTACTAATCACATCTTAATTATTTGTTAATCACTTTGTTAATTATGTTGATTCTAGTATTTGATCCACCATAGCTCATCACATTGCTGTAATTTCAACATGGTATCAGAGCCAAGCCTAGAATTCATCAAGTTTATGAGCCCATTATCTAGTTAATTAGGATTAGTAGATAATTAGGAAATAATCAAATTTTTAGTTATTTTTCAACTAGCCTCTGTACCCCCAGCTGGTGGAGGAGCTCTATCTCCTTGCTTACATCAAATTAGGCCCATTGCTTCTAGCCATACATAGCCAACTCATAGGTGCTCTAGCTAGTTGAATCAGAAGCGCAAACCGCTGGTGAAATGAGGAGAAATCGCGTTTTTATCAAACGCTGTTTTTCTGCAAGCAAATCAGTGATTTCCACTTCATCAAATCAAATGGGTCTAATTACTCTTAGCCCCAAGTGTTTTCAAGCATGCTCTACAAGCTAGTGAAGTCATAAATTGATTTGATCAAGTCTACAGTGAGATCCAAGCTCTTCATCAAAGGTGACTTTGGTAAAACAGAGATTAAGCATTCAATGTTTGGTCAAATCTTGTGTTTCTTGGCTTAATCCTCTACTAGACTAATTGCTATTGATGGCCTTGAAAGCATTTGAGCCCATTTAAACTCTAAGGCCCCAGATCTGGGCTCCTCGCATACTCTGTTTTCTCCACACAAAATAGAGGATTAATTTGCTAATCAGTGATTCATTAGTACTAATCACTATATTTTGGTGCAATTAAGGGTTCAGATTAACCATTAGCTATCTGATACAGATCCCTATAACTTCAAATTGAAATTGGAAGTTGGTTTGATACTCCAACCATTCCGTACAAATTGATTACCCTTGATTTAATGTAATTTCTGGTAAAATTATGCTGATAAATTTGTGGTAATCATCATTTTGCATTTAACCCTTGGTTAATACCTTCAAATCACACTCAAATTCAAGATTATTCACAGCCAGAGTTGCATTTGGGAATGTGCATAAGAATGAATGCTATATGCATTATGTATTGGGCACATTACATCAGTGTAAAAATGGAATCAGACCACTGCCCTTGTCCAGAATAAGGCAAGAGGTAAGACCTCCCGCATAGATTTGGGTTTGCATTGCATAATGACACAAGATAAACATCAAAAGCCCAAAAGAATTGTCAAACAAACATTTAAACATGTTGCTCACATGGAGCAAGAAGACCTGATGGGGCGGACAAGCTCATGGCCCCAGCAATGAAAGAAGAAGAACATCTCTTTCCAGAGGAAGATCCACACCAAGAAGATCTAAAGGAAGCATTGAAGGAAGACATGGACACGAGAAGAGAAGCTGCCACAAGAAGACTGAAAGAAGAGGAAGACATGGACGCGTGGAGAGAAGCTGCCACACGACAAGAAGACTGAAGATAAGAGAAGATGTGAGGCTCCAAAGAGTGAGGAGCCATGTGAAAATCTCAGAGAGAGAGAGAGAGAGAGAGACCCCACAACCCAATTAACATGCCCCAACAAAGTAAAACCACCTCTAAGCCACCGATGATGTAGGCCACGTGGTAGATGTATGTGTGAGCACTTTAGTCAAGGTCGCGGGCACTTATAGTAAGTGTTGGACACATAGAGAGTTTCAAGGACTATGAGTTTAGGGACTTGAGGCACTGGTCGCGAACTATCAAGTAAGAGAGAAACTTGGTACAGGGTCCAGGTGTGCTAAGTTAACTTGAGGGGAGGTGTGCTAGACACTGGTCACGGACTATCAAGTAAGAGGGAAACTTGGTATAGGGTCCAGGCATGCTAGGAGTATTCACTTGAGGGAAGGTGTTGAAATATACAAGTGAATAGGGTGTGTGCGGGAACAAGCCCTTGGTTAGAGGCTGTAAAAGAGAATCTGTAAATGTGAGAGAACCTGTGAAAAGGTGAGAAGAATCTACTGGGAGAGAATAAAGGGTAGCATGAGAAGATTTAGGAAGTGTGGAGATATTCTGGGAGAGGTGGAGAGAATCAAGCAAAAGAGGTGGAGTGAATCAAGCAAAAGAGGTGGAGTGAATCAAGGAGAAATCAGTGGGATTAGATGCTTGGATATAAACTCTATAAATTGAGGCATTGGCCTATGAGAATTTGCTGGTTTTTTTATTATCCATGCCTACATTAAGCTATTTGTTAATTACTCACTAATCATGTCTTAATTACTCACTAATCATGTCTTAATTATTTGCTAATCACTTTGTTAATGATGTTGATTCTAGTATTTGATCCACCATAGCTCATCACATTGCTGTAATCTCAACAATTATGAGCAGGAATCCTTTACTCAAACCGCATCTCATGCACCAAGCCCTTTTGCAAATAACTCCTTTTCATCCCACCACTCCAATATAGGCAGAGACTTATGCAACAGTGGCTCATCCTCCAGGTTTACCATACCCATTAGTTGGGGACCAGCTAGAAGCAATAGATTTGGGACCATTGGATCAACCAGAAACACTGTAGTCAAATGTGGCAAGAGGTTTAAGGCTAGCCAACACATGGCTTTCGGATTTAATCTAGATCTGCATCGTCATGTTTATGATCACCCATTCTTATTATAAGCGATGGAAGCAGGAGAATTCAGTAGAGTAGCGAGGCAGCTACGAAGAGACCCAAATAGACATTGATAGCCAAGTTGTACATTAGGGAAAAACGGAGCTCATTTTGGGGACCTGTAAGAAATTCACTATTTTTCGATTTATTTCTCTCCTAAAAGATCTCAAAAATAATAAAATATGGAAACGTGGCTCAGAACTGTCAGTAAGGACCACTGAACTGTCAGTTCAGAAAAGAATAAGATAATCTTTTATCTAACTAACACGATTTTGCATTAAATATCTCCTTAATTTTTTTTGTCTCTCGAAGATTTCGCATCTCTTTTGACGACGTGTGCAGGCCTCTCATAAAGAATCCATCACTGAACTTAATGATTGTATGGATACCGCCACACTTCCACAATTCATGTTACAAAAAGACTATGAGATTGACAAGCCAACTTTGCAACCTCAGAAGCACAAAAAATGGCCGATACTAGTGAGTTACAATCTCAGAAGAAGCGATTATACCATCTTCACATCGACTTAGAAGAACAATATGCTCCATCACAAAAAAGACGAAAGGATACGGTGCTAAATTCTCAACAACGGGAAAATATAAGAAGAGAAGGGCTCCAACATATTGACTTATGGTGTGATGGAAGTATATATCCAAAATGTCTAGTAAAAAACTCTACACCTCCATTTGTCAATCCAACCACACTACTGAGGTTTGCGGGCGATGGACAAAATGGACTTCTTGGTTATATTTCAGCACAGTCTGCATTTGCAGAAACATATAAAACAATGTACCTACAAGAAAAGGGAGCCAGGATTCAAGAGATAGCTATTCGTGCAAAATTGGAGCAGCAGTTGCAGAATGAAATTGAGGAGCATTCAAAGAGTAAAAAAGAGTTAACAAGATCAAGAAGGAAGAGAACCGTGCTTGGAGATAGACAACGAAGCAGGAAGATTAAAAACATTGCAAATTTGAAGGCTGGGACTGGTGGATGCAAGCGAAGAATTCAGGAAGCAAGGTTAGTTTGAAATTTTTTATTTTTTTAACTAAAAAATGCACTCAAATGACTATATCTATTTTGTCCATTAATGCAAAACAGGATTGGAAGTGTTGAATAATATAGGCATATTGTGTTGTTACTATATTGTTACTATAGGAAATTATTGGAGCCTGCAAAAGAAAATATGGATCCCAACATTCTTCCAGTTAAACAAATGAAAGGATTGCTTTCTTGTGGTGTAGCAAAAGGTTTGATTGAAGAAAAAAAATACAAAACAATCAAACGCAATGTTGTAGAGGACTTTATATCCAATAATCAAGTTGATGGTACTACAATCCAAGAGGCTCTTGATGTTAGTGGAGTTAGCAGGAAGGGATATAGTTTGATTTTCCATGCGATATCCTCAACTTTGAGAGATCAAAGGATTAAACGAGTTTTACTGTCAAATCCAGCAACAGTGTGGAAGATAAGAGGTCATTTGAATGAAAGTATAGATGAGTTTATTGGACCATATATCCATATTGAAGAAATATTTCATGGTGCTAAAGGAACCACTGTGTATGACCCTTGGAACAATATATTTGTAGATCTACAACAACTTCAAAGAAGAATGGTCGAGTTTTATGGAATAACATTTGAAGAGTGCAAAGGCATTTTGAAATTTGTTATCAAACTGGATGAGTGTGAGGTTGTAAAGGAAAAGAAAATGGAAAGGATTACTATCACATTGATGAATGGAGCACTTGATACATCATTGAATGAAGCGAGTTCGAAGTATTTTAGTGTGCAGTCAGAGAAACACATATGGTGGTTGGGCTCATTCCAGGTATGATCATTTTTTATTTCATACTTGATTTTAGTCAATGTTTTCAAATCTTTTATAGTAAGACTTTTGTTTTGTATAATCACAGGTAAAGACAGAAGACCATGAAACACTAGATTGGGTGTTTCACCACACGAAAATACCAAGAATAATTAAAAGACAAGTGCAAGGAGAGAATCTCCATGTTGCAGGGAAAGGTGATTTTCAAGTAGAGTGGCATATGGCGGGGGATCTTAAAACACTAAAGTGCATGTATAACGTTAGTAAAGGAGGTAACTCAAAGTCTCCTTGTCTTTACTGCAAAGAATCAGCTCAAGTAATGGATTCCAAATGGTGGAAGAGAGCACCTAATAGAGATAAAGTTGACCCTGACTTCAAGGCCATTCTTGACATTCCACTATGTAATGTTCACATATACACATTGCATGCTCTATGTCGAATTATTGAGAAATTGGTATTTTTGTATATTGGATTTGCTTGGAAACTCCGTCCCGAAAGAAATACAAAGGATGCTCTTCATGCATTGGAAAAAGTGTTATCCGATATAGGTCTGCATGGAGGTGATGTTCATATCACAAAGGATTTTAAAAAGTCTACCAATGGCAAGGAGGTACCAATCAAGCCCTCTATTAGTGGTGTTAAGGCAAGAAGATTCTTGTCTCGACCCAAACACAATAGTAAGCAAGTAAGGCAAGGTAGAACAGTTTCAAGGATTAGTTATGGATTGTGGAAGCAAGTCCATAATGCCGTGAAAGATCATGAGGCATATGGGGAAGCACGAAATGTGAAGGCAGAGGTGTGGAGGTCTCTTGATCAACTCTTCATGTTCTGTGACAATGTAACATGGACAAAGAGTGATTACAAGAACTTTGAAGAGGCAATTAAACATTTTGGGAAGTCAATGAAAGACGCATGGACAGCCTGCAATATAACTCACTACATGGTAAAGTGATGTCTTCTTCTTTTAGTTAAGTGTGATCCTCTTTTCTTTTATAACTTACTATGCATTCTTATGTCTTTGTGAAAACAGCATATCATCTACAACCACCTTCCCTATTTTGTCAAAAAGTATGGATGCCCAGCAATTTGGTCTACCCAAGGCATGGAGAAGTCTCACTACATGGCATGTAATGCATTTTTCAGACACACACAACACTATGGAGGGACTCAAAAGGCAAATAGTCTGAAGGAAGTCTTCCAATGGTTTTACCGAGGCATTCTACAAAGGCTGCATGCTAAAAGAAAAGTTGCTAGTTCCAAAGTCAAGCTTGCTTTTATTCTAGCCCAAAAGCAAAGACGAAGACAAACTTTGGACAATTCAATGGCAGCAGAGAGACATAGACAGTGGAGGGATTCAAAGATATTTAGAAACCATAAATGGACAAGTAAACATGAATAGCAGTTTGTAACTTATTGGTGTTATGTCCACATGTTTTCAAACTCAATCAATAGATTTTTATTCTGTGGAACAAGTGACTCTTGGTGTTATGCCTATATGTTTTGAGACTCCATCAAAAGTATTTCTTTTGTGAAACATGTGATCTATATTAACAAGCATCAATACATCCATATATTAACACACAAAAAATTCAATCAATACTACTTAATTATGTTAGACATACTGTTGATCCTTACCAATAATGTACTGAGTGTCAAATGCTTTTAGAAGCTTTTGAGTGTGGGAAGAGTACTGAAGTGTCGTACGGTGATGGGACAAATGCAAAAGAGTACTGATCGTCCGTACGGACAAGGAACTGATAAGGATCAAAGACTTTGTACAAATCAGTTCAACTTCAACATAATGTTTGTGCTATATTTGATGACTAAATCCTATTACTCCCAAGGCTTGCGAGTCGGAACTCTCTTTTTGAACTTGATTGGACTCTTTTTCTTCCTTATTGGCTTGATGTCGACTTTCTGTTTATCAATGCTTGCCTCTGTTGCTTGTCTGAGAGGGGTATCCTTGTCTTCAGCTATCTCCATGTGTTCTTCTTCTTGGATTGTGTGGCCTGATGCAATCATGGGTGGCTCTCGAAACCTTATGAGTTTGTGTTTTCCATAGCCCTCTAGACATTTGGGCTCCTTAACACCACATGCTAATGCATAAGAAGTGTAAGACAAAAAGTAAGAGGCCCTAGAGGCCTGCTTATTCACATAATCCCCAAATATATCTATGGCGGACAACCCTCTCTATTAAAATGATCTTTTCCTTTTGCCATGGAAGATCATGTCCACCTAAAACCCTAGACAAACATTTAAAGAAGTAAACAATGGCTTCTCCATTGTTGCTCAACTGCCTATGGTAAATCAAGATCTTAGCACTGCCTAGATCATGAATATAATGAGCTAGGCTTGACATTTTGCCAAACACAGCCGGCCTGCTTCCACTTGATCTCTGGAGGAATGTGTCATCCTCAATTTGTAGCTGCCATGTATCAAAAGATTGCAGTGAGACAATGATAGATAACTACAAAACATTTAAACACAAGATAAAGTATTTGATTTGAAGTAATAATATCATACCCTCTCATTTTCATCAGCAACAAGAAGTTCATCTTTCCAAAGATTTATTCCTCTCCCCTCCAGTCCAGCCTCTTCTTTAAGTTTTTCCTTATGAAGTGCTGAGAGATTCATAGCTTCCTGGGTGAGCTGGAAGGTAGCTTGATCTGGCTCTTGGAAATTTTCAGCCTCTTTGAAACAAATAGTAAGGGCCTCTGCAGGATCAAAAGTTGTTTCCAAAGCTAGCAGTGAATGGTCATCCTCTATGCCAACCTCCTTGTCAAGCCTTGAAGCCTGGGCAATAAGAGAAATGGCATAGTCCTCCCTCAAATTGAACATACACTCTATATCATGGAGGAAAACATAATCTTTACCACCAATCAAGACACCTGGAAGCATGGGCACTGCATAGTTGCTGCTCTGAACATCAAAATCTTCAACTGGCTGTGCTGCCCTAAGAGTTTCAGTCCTCAGTTGAACAAGGTCAAGAGCAGCCACTTGCAGCCCCTCATCCTCGAGGTTGATATCTTCTTCCTGCTCTGCCATATCTATTGCCATAGGAATATCCTCTTTTGCCTCCGCTACAGATATATCTTCTTCTTCAGTCTCCTGCCCTTGCTCTTCTAGAGATTGCTGTTGAAAGACAATGTACATAAGGAATGCCATGTTTTCCTCAAGCACTCTACACTTTCTGGTGTGCAAGTTACAGCTGAATTTATATTCCTCAGGCAGGCTGTCAAACCTTCTATTCACATGGTACCTCAGCTTGTCAATGGAGACAATATGATTTAAATGCACAAAAACCTTTTCACCTTCCACAATCCTTCCTGCCTCTGTCAGTTGTTTGAAGGTATCCCAATGGTCTGAAAGGAAATCTCTGTGATGGTCCAAAAGAGAGCTCATAGTGAACTCCCTGTTGAAAATACTGTGGTATATGTGGAAGCTCCTCTGAGCCTTGCACTTGTGAAGAAAGTCAAATAGGAGCAAATCTGGAGATTTGTCCTCTTCTGGTTCCCTTTGTTTGAAAGGGAAGACTCACCTTTCTGCTCTAGTCTCTTGCTTTTGCCTGAACCAAAATTTATATAACATGAATTCTATATGCTCACATATGCAATCAGATAATGTATAGGATATCACCAAACAACTCCCTTCATAAGCACACATGAATCACTTGGTGATTGCTGTGGTCTGAGTATAGCAGCAGAAAAGTCCAGCTTCCTCTTGAAAGGAGGGGCCTGAGAACCAACTGTTCCAAAGCAAAAACCTTTCTCATCATCAAGAAAGACATCCCCATGGACATAGAAAGCAGAACAATAAGGAAACAGTAAAAACCAAAAGGGACACAAGAATTTGCAACAAAACGCGATGCAGATCCATTTGAAAAATGTCAAGTGCTCTTCTGCATTTTATTGCAAATTCTAAATTTCTATTGACATCCATCTCCAATCAAATGCTAGGGATATCTCACAATGTTCAGGACAGTAAATGATACCAGGAGGAATTCCCCAGGGCAAAAGAGAGCAAAAGAAAGAGGAAAAAATAAAAACCAAAACAAATATCAGAATTTGCAGGAAAACGCGATTTGGAGCATTTGGAAAATGTAAAGCACTATAATCGCATTTTGTTGCAAAATTCCAAAATCCTATTCATATCCATCTCTTATCAAATCCTAGGGTGATCTACTAGATTTCTATGCACTGAGATTCAAGAATTCTACAGATGGAAGAAATATATATTAGAAAACATTGGAAGTGGTATAGATCTCTGACCTTTCTTTTCCTCTTCCATACTGTTGGAGTAGCCCTGGAGATTCTCCTGCTCTCTTCCAAACTTGAGCTGTAGCACTGGTAACCTGGAGATCTGGTAATGGTAGTAGTCTTCAGACAGGTTGCAGAGAGGATGGAGTGTGTTGGGTAGGAAGTGATCAGAGTGGGAAAGAAAAGGATGATGGGAGGGTGCTGGCAGGGATGGAAGATGGGGAGGGAAAAGTGTTAATGGATCTAATTATGAAATCATGATTGGCACAATTTCCAAGGCAAAAAGTGACTTTCACACGTGTCAAATTTAAAATTTCAAAAGATCTGGGTGGGACCACACGTGTTAAAAAACGACTATATTTCACACGTGGAGATTCTCCTGCTCTCTTCCAAACTTGAGCTGTAGCACTGGTAACCTGGAGATCTGGTAATGGTAGTAGTCTTCAGACAGGTTGCAGAGAGGATGCAGTGTGTTGGGTAGGAAGTGATCAGAGTGGGAAAGAAAAGGATGATGGGAGGGTGCTGGCAGGGATGGAAGATGGGGAGGGAAAAGTGTTAATGGATCTAATTATGAAATCATGATTGGCACAATTTCCAAGGCAAAAAGTGACTTTCACACGTGTCAAATTTAAAATTTCAAAAGATCTGGGTGGGACCCACACGTGTTAAAAAACGACTATATTTCACACGTGTGGTATTTAATAACTCCTTTATTTGTATTTTGCAATAATCTACTCTCCTAACTCAGTTCTCTTGCATCTCTACCTCCCTACTCTACACCATCAGCATCCAGACCAGCAGAGTAGAGGTTCATCCCCAGCACAGGACACTCATCATCAGCACAGCACACTTGTTGCAGATAGCTTCCAGGTTAGGAAGACAATCTATTTCCTTCTCTTCTTGTTTAATAGTATATTAGGGTAAGGAACTGATTGATGTGATGTAGGTTAGATATTATGATAAATATTATATACATTTTTTAGATTTTCTCAACTGCATGTAGAAGCAGGAAGACTTTTTATTTGGGCCTGTTGAGTGAGAGCTTGATCACTTCTTGATGTCTATAGGCTCAATCCATGTTCCACCAAGCTGCATACACACTGAAATGACTAAAACATTAGGGAAAAACGGAGCTCATTTTGGGGCCCTGTAAGAAATTCACTATTTTTCGATTTATTTCTCTCCTAAAAGATCTCAAAAATAATAAAATATGGAAACGTGGCTCAGAACTGTCAGTAAGGACCACTGAACTGTCAGTTCAGAAAAGAATAAGATAATCTTTTGTCTAACTAACACGATTTTGCATTAAATATCTCCTTAATTTTTTTTGTTTCTCGAAGATTTTGCATCTCTTTTGACGACGTGTGCAGGCCTCTCATAAAGAATCCATCACTGAACTTAATGATTGTATGGATACCGCCACACTTCCACAATTCATGTTACAAAAAGACTATGAGATTGACAAGCCAACTTTGCAACCTCAGAAGCACAAAAATGGCCGATACTAGTGAGTTACAATCTCAGAAGAAGCGATTATATCATCTTCACATCGACTTAGAAGAACAATATGCTCCAGCACAAAAAAGACGAAAGGATACGGTGCTAAATGCTCAACAACGGGAAAATATGAGAAGAGAAGGGCTCCAACATATTGACTTATGGTGTGATGGAAGTATATATCCAAAATGTCTAGTACAAAACTCTACACCTCCATTTGTCAATCCAACCACACTATTGAGGTTTGCGGGCGATGGACAAAATGGACTTCTTGGTTATATTTCAGCACAGTCTGCATTTGCAGAAACATATAAAACAATGTACCTACAAGAAAAGGGAGCCAGGATTCAAGAGACAGCTATTCGTGCAAAATTGGAGCAGCAGTTGCAGAATGAAATTGAGGAGCATTCAAAGAGTAAAAAAGAGTTAACAAGATCAAGAAGGAAGAGAACCATGCTTGGAGACAGACAACGAAGTAGGAAGATTAAAAACATTGCAAATTTGAAGGCTGGGACTGGTGGATGCAAGCGAAGAATTCAGGAAGCAAGGTTAGTTTGCAATTTTTTATTTTTTAAACTAAAAAATGCTCGCAAATGACTATATGTATTTTGTCCATTAATGCAAAACAGGATTGGAAGTGTTGAATAATATAGGCATATTGTGTTGTTACTATATTGTTACTATAGGAAATTATTGGAGCCTGCAAAAGAAAATATGGATCCCAACCTTCTTCCAGTTAAACAAATGAAAGGATTGCTTTCTTGTGGTGTAGCAAAAGGTTTGATTGAAGAAAAAAAATACAAAACAATCAAACGCAATGTTGTAGAGGACTTTATATCCAATAATTTAGTTGATGGTACTACAATCCAAGAGGCTCTTGATGTTAGTGGAGTTAGCAGGAAGGGATATAGTTCGATTTTCCATGCGATATCCTCAACTTTGAGAGATCAAAGGATTAAACGAGTTTTACTGCCAAATCTAGCAACAGTGTGGAAGCTAAGAGGTCATTTGAATGAAAGTATAGATGAGTTTATTGGACCATATATCCATATTGAAGAAATATTTCATGGTGCTAAAGGAACCACTGTGTATGACCCTTGGAACAATATATTTGTAGATCTACAACAACTTCAAAGAAGAATGGTCGAGTTTTATGGAATAACATTTGAAGAGTGCAAAGGCATTTTGAAATTTGTTATCAAACTGGATGAGTGTGAGGTTGTAAAGGAAAAGAAAATGGAAAGGATTACTATCACATTGATGAATGGAGCACTTGATACATCATTGAATGAAGCGAGTTCGAAGTATTTTAGTGTGCAGTCGGAGAAATACATATGGTGGTTGGGCTCATTCCAGGTATGATCATTTTTTATTTCGTACTTGATTTTAGTCAATATTTTCAAATCTTTTATAGTAAGACTTTTGTTTTGTATAATCACAGGTAAAGACAGAAGACCATGAAACACTAGATTGGGTGTTTCACCACACGGAAATACCAAGAATAATTAAAAGACAAGTGCAAGGAGAGAATCTCCATGTTGCAGGAAAAGGTGATTTTCAAGTAGAGTGGCACATGGCGGGGGATCTTAAAACACTTAAGTGCATGTATAACGTTAGTAAAGGAGGTAACTCAAAGTCTCCTTGTCTTTACTGCAAAGAATCAGCTCAAGTAATGGATTCTAAATGGTGGAAGAGAGCACCTAATAGAGATAAAGTTGACCCTGACTTCAAGGCCATTCTTGACATTCCACTATGTAATGTTCACATATGCACATTGCATGCTCTATGTCGAATTATTGAGAAATTGGTATTTTTGTATATTGGATTTGCTTGGAAACTCCGTCCCGAAAGAAATAGAAAGGATGCTCTTCATGCATTGGAAAAAGTGTTATCCGATATAGGTCTGCATGGAGGTGATGTTCATATCACAAAGGATTTTAAAAAGTCTACCAATGGCAAGGAGGTACCAATCAAGCCCTCTATTGGTGGTGTTAAGGCAAGAAGATTCTTGTCTCGACCCAAACACAATAGTAAGCAAGTAAGGCAAGGTAGAACAGTTTCAAGGATTAGTTATGGATTGTGGAAGCAAGTCCATAATGCCGTGAAAGATCATGAGGCAGATGGGGAAGCACGAAATGTGAAGGCAGAGGTGTGGAGGTCTCTTGATCAACTCTTCATGTTCTGTGACAATGTAACATGGACAAAGAGTGCTTACAAGAACTTTGAAGAGGCAATAAAACATTTTGGGAAGTCAATGAAAGACGCATGGACAGCCTGCAATATAACTCACTACATGGTAAAGTGATGTCTTCTTCTTTTACTTAAGTGTGATCCTCTTTTCTTTTATAACTTACTATGCATTCTTATGTCTTTGTGAAAACAGCATATCATCTACAACCACCTTCCCTATTTTGTCAAAAAGTATGGATGCCCAGCAATTTGGTCTACCCAAGGCATGGAGAAGTCTCACTACATGGCACATAATGCATTTTTCAGACACACACAACACTATGGAGGGAGTCAAAAGGCAAATAGTCTGAAGGAAGTCTTCCAATGGTTTTACCGAGGCATTCTACAAAGGCTGCATGCTAAAAGAAAAGTTGCTAGCTCCAAAGTCAAGCTTGCTTTTATTCTCTAGCCCAAAAGCAAAGACGAAGACAAACTTTGGACAATTCAATGGCAGCAGAGAGACATAGACAGTGGAGGGATTCGAAGATATTTAGAAACCATAAATGGACAAGTAAACATGAATAGCAGTTTGTAACTTATTGGTGTTATGTCCACATGTTTTCAAACTCAATCAATAGATTTTTATTCTGTGGAACAAGTGACTCTTGGTGTAATGCCTATATGTTTTGAGACTCCATCAAAAGTATTTCTTTTGTGAGACATGTGATCTATATTAACAAGCATCAATACATCCATATATTAACACACAAAAAATTCAATCAATACTACTTAATTATGCTAGACATACTGTTGATCCTTACCAATAAAGTACTGAGTGTCAAACACTTTTAGAAGCTTTTGAGTGTGGGAAGAGTACTGAAGTGTCGTACGGTGATGGGACAAATGCAAAAGGGTACTGATCGTCCGTACGGACAAGGAACTGATGAGGATCAAAGACTTTGTACAAGTCAGTTCAACTTCAACATAATGTTTGTGCTATATTTGATGACTAAATCCTATTACTCCCAAGGCTTGCGAGTCGGAACTCTCTTTTTGAACTTGATTGGACTCTTTTTCTTCCTTATTGGCTTGATGTCGACTTTCTGTTTATCAATGCTTGCCTCTGTTGCTTGTCTGAGAGTGGTATCCTTGTCTTCAGCTATCTCCACGTGTTCTTCTTCTTGGATTGTGTGGCCTGATGCAATCATGGGTGGCTCTCGAAACCTTATGAGCTTGTGTTTTCAATAGCCCTCTAGACATTTGGGCTCCTTAACACCACATGCTAATGCATAAGAAGTGTAAGACAAAAAGTAAGAGGCCCTAGAGGCCTGCTTATTCACATAATCCCCAAATATATCTATGGCGGACAACCTCTCTATTAAAATGATCTTTTCCTTTTGCCATGGAAGATCATGTCCACCTAAAACCCTAGACAAACATTTAAAGAAGTAAACAATGGCTTCTCCATTGTTGCTCAACTGCCTATGGTAAATCAAGATCTAAGCACTGCCTAGATCATGAATATAATGAGCTAGGTTTGACATTTTGCCAAACCCAGCCGGCCTGCTTCCACTTGATCTCTGGAGGAATGTGTCATCCTCAATTTGTAGCTGCCATGTATCAAAAGATTATAGTGAGACAATGATACATAACTACAAAACATTTAAACACAAGATAAAGTATTTGATTTGAAGTAATAATATCATACCCTCTCATTTTCATCAGCAACAAGAAGTTCATCGCCACACACATACTTGTTATGGTATGGAAGTAGCAAAATATCAACATGATCAAAATCACAGTGTCTGAACCAATTGGAAATATCCATGGGAGTTTCCTTTGGATCTCTTAACTTGAAGGAAATTGCAGGATCAATAATATAAACTGTATGCTGTACAGCATGGTTCAGCCAGCTTCTCATTATGCTACATTGGACAAAACAATAATTAAGGTAAGGTGTAAGGGAGGAGGTACAATAAGGATTGTTTTGCAAACAAATGTAAAATAAAAGACACTTACTAGAGCATTGCAAGAATGATAGTATCTGAGCAATACTCATTCTTATGAGCCAATGCTGCCAAGCATGCTTTTGTCAAGTCAAAATTATTCTCTGAAAAATCATCTTCAATATGGACAACTATGTTAGGGCCCAGCTCCTGCAACCTTCTCTGTATCTGTAGCTCCATCTGTACAGTCTCCACATCTATAGCAGATTTGGATTCTTCTATTGCTGCTTCAGTGACTCCTCATAAGCAGCTTTCCCTCTGGTGCTCATTGAGTGGGTCACTTCAACAACCTTCACCTTGTCTGCCTTCAATTTCCTTGTAGGTGGAATTAATAATATGTCTCTCATTTTAATGTCCTGCCATTCCACAGCATGGACCAGCTTGTCATACCTCCACCTCATTCTTTTGGGATTTTCCTTCAAGATTGAGTACTCTTGTAGCCTTTGATTTCTTAATGCTTTTTTCCTTATGCAGTGACCACTGGAGCTTTGCTTCTATTGACATCCAGCAGAAGCAATGCTTTTTATTCAACTCTCTTAGAAACACACACAGAGAGGTTAAATTGTAAGTGGTTTGTGTGCTATTTTTAACTTTAAACTTCATTATTTGGATTTAATGCACACTAACTGAATTATATGTATTGCAGTTGTATTAGAAGACTTCTAGATGCATTGGATCAGTGTCCTCCTAATGTCAATCTTTTGGATTCAATTGAGCCAATAGATTTAGAGGTAGAAAGTTGTTCCCTCTACTGATGTCTATTTCATGCTATGCCTTTGAACTTATTGAATAATTTTATTTTGTTCAGACATTAACAGTTTCTAACATATCTTTCCAACTATCCAGACACCACAACAAGATGATTCAAGTAGCTGTGGCTGGAGAGTGCTAATTAGTGCCAAATATATACTTTCAAGCTATTTTGAGATAGGACAGCCAGAGCTTGTAAGAAAAAATAATTTTCATTTAGCTTCAAAAAATTTGATATTGGTACAAAGTGTTCTAAATCATCATATCTCATTGCAGATGAGAGAAGATAGCTTCAACTCGAGCTATGTGTATAGTTTCAGAGCTGATATAATTTGGAAGTTTTTGAAGTATGCCTTCCCCAAACCTATTGTACCAACTACTGTCGAGTTAGGTGAGAGCTCTAAAGTCCGAGAAGGTGTCATACACCTTGATGACATAGATGATGCAGATGTGGTGCCACAAGAACAAGGACCTAGTGGTGATGAGGAGAAGCCACAAGAACAAGGACCTGCTGCTGCTGATGTTATTGAGGAAATGATGGAGCAGCAGCAAACAGATGCTCCAGGGGCAGTAGAGGAGACAATGGAGCAGCACCAAGAGACTGTACACGACAAGATGGAGCAACAGAAAGTAGATTCTCCAAATAAAGATGATACGGTGAGCTTGGACCATGTAGAGCAGCCTCTAGATCAGCCTGTAGATAAATAGAAAATTGTTGTCAAGAATATGTTCTACATATGTAATTAAACACTTCTGTACAGAATTTTACATTTCTGCATATAATACCTTTGTTTATGGAGTCTGTGTTATCTCAATTTTCAAATTTTCAATGTCTTTGCATTTTATTGATCTCTCTCTTCTTTTGAGCACTTGCAAAAAAGCAATATGAAACAATAGGGTAAAGTAAACTAATAGCAGTGCTTAATGAGACTAGGATAAGTCACATGGTATACCTTCTTATTGTTGTAGATAAATAAAAAGTCCTTTGAAATAGAACCTTCTGTCTCAAATAGAATGTCATTGCGCAATTGAGCTAGGGAGCAACATTGTCTTAATGTGATATTGACTAGCACATCACCATTCTCAACAACATCAATATCAAGAAGTTTATTTTCTGCACCAAAAGAATCTTCATCTTGATCCATTAGGACTAGTTTTGTACCTAGCATTCGACTGCGCTTATAATAAAAAGAAAAAATGAAATTTTGTGATGCAACCATGTACTTCAGTTGCATAGAAGGTTGGACAACCTCACAAAACACTGAACTACATGTCTTCTTATCCCAACCTTTATCCAAAAATTGTGGCATGCATGCCAGACTTGTTGCTTTAACTGTGAACATTGTTTTTGAAACCTTCACTGGAAAGGTATTAAACAAGTCTACAAAAACTGTGAGAGGCATGCACAAAGAAATTTTTATTATCCTTGTGGCAATATTGGGCCTCAGAGCTTTCTGTACTTCTTTGAAAAGCTTGGCTCTATATGCCTCTGTAACACTAAAATGTGGGAGAGGCCAATCCACTGAATTCCATGCTGGAAGGTCTTGTTTTCTTAACACACCATGTGTGTTTGCATTGTTTAGCAACTGATAAAAATGATCAGTAAAAAATATACCGGATTGAGCTAGCTCTGTTGCACATCGACCTTCGTATTGTTGTTCTCCTATCGATCCATGCAAAACATCTATAAATCCCAGAATACAATCGATGTTTTGCCATGTCTCATACGATGAAGGGTATAAATCTGAAATAAAATAACACAAGAATATCAATAAGCAAAGAAAGAAAGCTTTGTCTTAAAAATCCATGCACCTCATAAAGAACAAAACCACAATAGAAAAATATACAATTAGGCCTGTGTTGCGAAAGATCATTTGGATAGTCTCGCAAGACAAGTTCTTTATGCATGTACACATGCTGAATCAAAACTTCTTTCACCGATATCTTTCCTCTGGTGATTTTAAAATCTCGTACTCTTCCCTTCCATGATGCCAAGAAAATATTTTTTGTTTGGGGTCTCTTTCTTTTACTAGGTTGCATGAGCACCCATGCTCCTTTCGAAACAGTAAACCTTTCCCAAGTTCCTTCCGTTTTGACTGTACTTGAATTCTCTACCGAAGAAATAGAAGAAGCAGGTCGACGGGGTAAGGATGTGTGGTATAATTCTGCCTTCATAGCATTATCATCCACAGAGCGTCTTCCACAAGAACGACCATAGTTTTTATTCACCATGGATACCTTGTGAATCTGTAACCACAGCAAAGTAATGTAAACAAGATAACAAAGTGAAGTTTCAAGAAAGAGAAAGTAGGCAGACAGATAGTTGACAAGAAACATCTTACTCTAAGCCAAACTGGATCAAGGGAGCAGTTTTGGAAAAGAAGAGGTTGCTGCACAATGAGGCAGTGGTGTAGAATGGTAGACCTTTCGAAGGAAAGGCAGCACAACAATTCAAAGTTCAAAGGGAGGTGGAAGCGGGAAGGCCCTTGTCAGAGAAAATGTCAGACTAGATTCTATCTTCATGTCCAAAGATCTTGTGAGAATAAAAAACCAATCTCCACATTAATGTAGCACGCTTGTACCTACATAAAATATTGTTTCTTTTATCTATTTTCTTTTATTTTTGTGAATTTCCAACGTTACGTTGGCCCTCTGTTCATTGGTTGAGAGCTTATTTTTCCAAACCGTAAAAGGCCCCAAAATGAGCTCCCTTTTTCCCTAATGGCATGATGAAGTATGCTGCCTCTAGGATTTGCAACAAAACGCGAGGAGAGGGCTTTAGAAATCTCAAACAGCCCAAATCGCATTTTGTTGCAAATTTCAGAATGCTTCTTCATCCACCCATTTCATTGTGATTTTGTAACTTTCTAGGCTATTCAAGGCTACATAGATCTTGCACAAACTCAATACAGATTGTTTATAGTTGAAAAGACAGAGAATTCACTGTAGGGATGCAATAGCATGTTGTTTCAAGTATTTGCAGAAAAACGCGATGATGAGCTGTTAGAAATTTCAAATCATCATAATCGCGTTTTGTTACAAATTGTTCAATTTTGCTTTATCCATTTTGTCATCACCTTCTTTTATCATTCCATGTTCTCCATGGTTGTAATCTTTTTCTATTGCTTTGTATGGACCTTTTCAGAGTGATGGCAAGAACCAAGGTAACTGCAAGGAGGTCTGGCAAGGGGCCAGGGCTTGCAGCAGCAGCAGCTGGGGCTGATGTCAAGGAAACTAGTGTGCCTCCAAAAGGAAGAGTTGCACATGGCAGGAAGGGGAAGCCAATGAGCATGCTGCAGCAAAAGTCCAAGAGGCTAAACATTCTGCAGGTGTGCTAAAGGAGATCAGGAAACAACAAAAAGCTATAGGCTTTGCAATCCCCAAGGCACCTTTTCAGAGGCTAGTGAGAGAAATTTGTGATAGCTGGCACCTTGGTTTCAGGTGGAACAGGACTGCCATTCTTTCCTTACAGGAAATGGTAGAGGATTACTTGGAGAAGTACTTTGAAGATGCAATGCTTGTAGCAGCCCATGCTCATAGGGTAACTCTGATGGCCAAGGACTTCAACACATTGTCCAGAGTGAGGTGGAGGTATGACAAGCTGGTCCATCCTGTGGAATGGCAGGACATAAAAATGAGAGACATATTATTAATTCCACCTACAAGGAAATTGAAGGCAGACAAGGTGAAGGTTGTTGAAGTGACCCACTCAATGAGCACAGAGGGAAAGCTGCTTATGAGGAGTCACTGAAGCAACAAATAGAAGAATCCAAATCTGCTATGGATGTGGAGACTGTACAGATGGAGCTACAGATACAAAGAAGGTTGCAGGAGCTGGGGCCTAACATAGTTGTCCATATTGAAGATGATTTTTCAGAGAATAATTTTGACTTCTTTTATTTTACATTTGTTTGCAAAACAATCCTTATTGTACCTCCTCCCTTACACCTTACCTTAATTATTGTTTTGTCCGATGTAGCATGATGAGAAGCTGGCTCAACCATGCTGTACAGCATACAGTTTATATTATTGATCCTGCAATTTCCTTCAAGTTAAGAGATCCAAAGGAAACTCCCATGGATATTTCCAATTGGTTCAGACACTGTGATTTTGATCATGTTGATATTTTGCTACTTCCATACCATAACAAGTATGTGTGTGGCTGCTTCTTTTGGGATTTTCCTTCAAGATTGAGTACTCTTGTAGCCTTTGATTTCTTAATGCTTTTTTCCTTATGCAGTGACCACTGGAGCTTTGCTTCTATTGACATCCAGCAGAAGCAATGCTTTTTATTCAACTCTCTTAGAAACACACACAGAGAGGTGAAATTGTAAGTGGTTTGTATGCTATTTTTAACTTTAAACTTCATTATTTGGATTTAATGCACACTAATTGAATTATATGTATTGCAGTTGTATTAGAAGACTTCTAGATGCATTGGATCAGTGTCCTCCTAATGTCAATCTTTTGGATTCAATAGAGCCAATAGATTTAGAGGTAGAAAGTTGTTCCCTCTACTGATGTCTATTTCATGCTATGCCTTTGAACTTATTGAATAATTTTATTTTGTTCAGACATTAACAGTTTCTAACATATCTTTCCAACTATCCAGACACCACAACAAGATGATTCAAGTAGCTGTGGCTGGAGAGTGCTTATTAGTGCCAAATATATACTTTCAAGCTATTTTGAGATAGGACAGCCAGAGCTTGTAAGAAAAAATAATTTTCATTTAGCTTCAAAAAATTTGATATTGGTACAAAGTGTTCTAAATCATCATATCTCATTGCAGATGAGAGAAGATAGCTTCAACTCGAGCTATGTGTATAGTTTCAGAGCTGATATAATTTGGAAGTTTTTGAAGTATGCCTTCCCCAAACCTATTGTACCAGCTACTATCGAGTTGGGTGAGAGCTCTAAAGTCCGAGAAGGTGTCATACACCTTGATGACACAGATGATGCAGATGTGGTGCCACAAGAACAAGGACCTAGTGCTGATGAGGAGAAGCCACAAGAACAAGGACCTGCTGCTGCTGATGTTATTGAGGAAATGATGGAGCAGCAGTAAACAGATGCTCCAGGGGCAGTAGAGGAGACAATGGAGCAGCACCAAGAGACTGTACACGACAGGATGGAGCAGCACAAAGTAGATTCTCCAAATAAAGATGATACGGTGAGCTTGGACCATGTAGAGCAGCCTCTAGATCAGCCTGTAGATAAATAGAAAAATGTTGTCAAGAATATGTTCTACATATATAATTAAACAATTCTGTACAGAATTTTACATTTCTGAATATAATACCTTTGTTTATGGAGTCTGTGTTATCTCAATTTTCAAATTTTCAATGTCTTTGCATTTTATTGATCTCTCTCTTCTTTTGAGCACCTGCAAAAAAGCAATATGAAACAATAGGGTAAAGTAAACTAATAGCAGTGCTTAATGAGACTAGGATAAGTCACATGGTATACCTTCTTATTGTTGTAGATAAATAAAAAGTCCTTTGAAATAGAACCTTCTATCTCAAATAGAATGTCATTGCGCAATTGAGCTAGGGAGCAACATTGTCTTAATGTGATATTGACTAGCACATCACCATTCTCAACAACATCAATATCAAGAAGTTTATTTTCTGCACCAAAAGAATCTTCATCTTGATCCATTGGGACTAGTTTTGTACCTAGCATTCGACTGCGCTTATAATAAAAAGAAAAAATGAAATTTTGTGATGCAACCATGTACTTCAGTTGCATAGAAGGTTGGACAACCTCACAAAAGACTGAACTACATGTCTTCTTATCCCAACCTTTATCCAAAAATTGTCGCATGCATGCCAGACTTGTTGCTTTAACTGTGAACATTGTTTTTGAGACCTTCACTGGAAAGGTATTAAACAAGTCTACAAAAACTATGAGAGGCATGCATAAAGAAATTTTTATTATCCTTGTGGCAATATTGGGCCTCACAGCTTTCTGTACTTCTTTGAAAAGCTTGGCTCTATATGCCTCTGTAACACTAAAATGTGGGAGAGGCCAATCCACTGAATTCCATGCTGGAAGGTCTTGTTTTCTTAACACACCATGTGTGTTTGCATTGTCCAGCAACTGATAAAAATGATCAGTAAAAAATATACCGGATTGAGCTAGCTCTGTTGCACATCGACCTTGGTATTGTTGTTCTCCTATCGATCCATGCAAAACATCTATAAATCCCAGAATACAATCGATGTTTTGCCATGTCTCATACGATGAAGGGTATAAATCTAAAATAAAATAACACAAGAATATCAATAAGCAAAGAAAGAAAGCTTTGTCTTAAAAATCCATGCACCTCATAAAGAACAAAACCACAATAGAAAAATATACAATTAGGCCTGTGTTGCGGAAGATCATTTGGATAGTCTCGCAAGACAAGTTCTTTATGCATGTACACATGCTGAATCAAAACTTCTTTCACCGATATCTTTCCTCTGGTGATTTTAAAATCTCGTACTCTTCCCTTCCATGATGCCAAGAAAATGTTTTTTGTCTGGGGTCTCTTTCTTTTACTAGGTTGCATGAGCACCCATGCTCCTTTCGAAACAGTAAACCTTTCCCAAGTTCCTTCCGTTTTGACTGTACTTGAATTCTCTACCGAAGAAATAGAAGAAGTAGGTCGACGGGGTAAGGATGTGTGGTATAATTCTGCCTTCATAGCATTATCATCCACAGAGTGTCTTCCATAAGAACGACCATAGTTTTTATTCACCATGGATACCATGAATCTGTAACCACAGCAAAGTAATGTAAACAAGATAACAAAGTGAAGTTTCAAGAAAGAGAAAGTAGGCAGACAGATAGTTGACAAGAAACATCTTACTCTAAGCCAAACTGGATCAAGGGAGCAGTTTTGGAAAAGAAGAGGTTGCTGCACAATGAGGCAGTGGTGTAGAATGGTAGACCTTTCGAAGGAAAGGCAGCACAACAATTCAAAGTTCAAAGGGAGGTGGAAGCGGGAAGGCCCTTGTCAGAGAAAATGTCAGACTAGATTCTATCTTCATGTCCAAAGATCTTGTGAGAATAAAAAACCAATCTCCACATTAATGTAGCACGCTTGTACCTACATAAAATATTGTTTCTTTTATCTATTTCCTTTTATTTTTGTGAATTTCCAACGTTACGTTGGCCCTCTGTTCATTGGTTGAGAGCTTATTTTTCCAAACCGTAAAAGGCCCCAAAATGAGCTCCCTTTTTCCCTAATGTAGATAACTTTGGTATCTAGCCAGCATGGAGAATGTCATTCCTAGCCATAAGGGAATATGTTGACATATACAGAGCCTGTCCAAAATACCTTCGTATATTGACCCCCTATACATGCCACAATCAAACAAAGATTCACCTGCCAGAGAGTTCAAAGAAAGGCAAGTTCGTGATTCACTTTTCATCTACAACTTTCCTTACTTTGAGTATAGCTAATTCAACACTCTCAACAAACAAAGGCAGTTTATACTCACAATTATAAATGCATGGAAGGTGATCCCCGCCAGCTATAGTAGCCACTACGTAGTTCTTCAAGATGATTATTCTTCTCATTGATATATACAAGATGACTATGTCCACAACTATAACTGCGCGCTTTGACCTCAACAAAGGGCCTTCTAAAAGTGGTCTCATATATTACTACCATCAATTACATTGCCTGCCCTTGTAAATGCATACTACTTTTGAGGACATGATCGACACCAACTTTTGGAGAGCTCACTCTACTTTCTTCACCAACCTCTTTGCATCCTCTAGATAAGAAAGAGCCGCTATATAAAGAATATCTAGGACAACAGTCTCTATGGTAGAGAGGGATGGTAACCCCATTTTAAGGTTAACCTAGTATCTCTCCATTACATAAGAGAGATAGCACAATAAGTGTCATGAAATGCCACTATATGCCACAAATCTATGTATCTTGTAATCCTTTCTTTAAGTTTTGGGCACCCATGTGAATAAGGGCTGGTTGTATAAATAACAACATTCTCATAATGCAAGACACAATCCCCCTTTGTGCCAATCGAGTCTACTCCTCCTTGCTCTCTTGTGTCTATGGTGAGAGAGAGATAGAGTTAAGAGGAGATAGAGCTACATTCTTAGTGCATGTTCCTCTTATTCTTACGTTTATGAGTGTGAGAGTAGCTCGGCGGGTTCACCTAAAATATGTAAGCATACCACATGCGTTTAAGTGAAGGGGTTTTTTAATTCAAAATGTTAAGGTAAATTTACAAAAATATATTTACAAAAGGGATTTTTTAAATTGATTTTGAAGAAAAACCCATAAGTCCATAAAGAAAAATGGGGCATTTTATTCATGAAAAATTCACAGGTAAGGGGTTTTCTAAATACCCGTTGATACATAGGTTTCTTAGTAGTGCACCCCCCAAGGAGAGTAGAGACGAGTGAGTGTCCTTGTATGAGGAGAGAAACCTCATGGTGACAACTTAAGGAGGAGATAAAGGAGTGGAGCTAGCTACCACTAGCATAGCTTGTAGTCTTCACAAATATAAGATTTGATACCAGAAAGTTCTCCATGACATGTTAAGGTAAGCATTGTACATATTACAATAGGAGAGGGATAGTGATACCTGTAACACCTATACATAGTGGGGTGCTCTAAAAGCTCACTTGTATCTAAAAAAATCTTTGTGTTTTGCTCCAATGGGACCAAATAGGCTTACAACCTATCATACCATACTTAAAAAAACATGTCCAAGACATATTGCCTCTATAACAATAAGATGCCATGAGGTGATCTCACCACCATCATACCCAAGAGATATCACGACTTACCCAAATTCTTCATCTCAACCTTCTGCTTCAAAAGCCTCCTAACATCAAGTATGTTAGCATCACTATCACTAGTGATAATCAAGTCATCCACCACATAAATGACTAATAGCGCGATCCCTCTATCTTTTTAACATAAAGTGAAAAACATATGTTTTGGGCACCTCGGGTCACATACTCTCCAATGGCCTAGTGGGAAAAGTCTTGGAACTATAAAAGCCAAATTCTCTTGTTTGTAACTCATTGTCCCATTTGTGCAATGGAAGTGGAGTGGTCTCTCTCTCCCTCTCTCTTACAACTCTAATGTAGCACTCTAATGTAGCATGTGTGGTGTGCTTACGGTTAGGGTTTGGGAGTGATTAGTACTAATCACTCCCAAACCCTAACCAGTTAGTACTAATGTAGCACTCTAATGTAGCATGTGTGGTGTGCTTACGGTTAGGGTTTGGGAGTGATTAGTACTAACAAGTGATTAGTACTAATCACTTGTTCTCTCTTGCTTGAGTTATTAGGGCTACCAACGCAATCGTCTTCTGTGGAGATCCCACATGATCTTTGCAAGAGAGGTTGCATCACCCGTTGAATTAGAGCAACTACCTCAGGGTGACAACGAGTGCAGGAGGATGACGGTGATTGACGAGCGACTATGGTGGAGCTCTTGAGCCTAGCTCGAGCTCGGTGGATAGGCAACTTGCCACGACATGTTAGGGTAGGGTTTTCTTTACATCTTTGGTGTGCGGATGTGGGGAGTTTTTTGGAAACCCCGAAGGCATGTACAAGAGGGGCTGGAGCGGTAACGTTAGGTTTTTGCTACCTCTAATGTGTTGCTTCCCGTCTTTGTGGAATTAGTTTAAAATAGGTGTAGGATAGAGGATCGTGTGTGACTTGAATGTTGTAATGACCTTCTGAGTTGTACGTATTTAGCATGCTTGTTGGTATTTTTTAGTTTTTGTGCCATGGGAAGTGACGACAAAGAGGCAATTTCTTCTTTACTTGGGGCTCTGGACTCAACTCAAACAATGGCAATGGAGGCTTTGATGGATGTTGGAGGTTGTGGAGGGAAATGCGTTATAAGTGAGGTGACAGATGAGTAAGCTTTATTCGGGAGAGGTACATTGGGCATGTTTAAGGTTGGTGGGAACAAGGGCTAAAGGCCTAATAAATAACACTAAAGCTTTAGGCCTTAGGATTTGAACCTTAGAGAGAAAGGCCTTTCGTTGCATTGCTGGCAATTGTCGCCGTTTTTTAGAAACCGTATAGTTGATGGCATCGAGATCATACAGTATGGATTCTGGTATTGGAAACTTATGGCGTGGGGGGTCGACAGAGCCAATGACTATAAAAGGAGGCAGATGCAGCTGGAAAATGACGGGGAAAAGTTACTAAATTTGCTTCAGAAATCAAATTACAGACTACAGTGATTTATTTAGTCAGTGTTTGTTGCTGCTCTTGTGGTTATTGGGCTGTGGTGATTTATTTCTGAAAGCCAAGAGCTGGTGGCAGTTGTGTGGTGGTAGTATATGCAAGCAACTTTCAGGTGAACAAAGCATTGTTTTCAGAACTTGTAGGGGGGCTGACCCTGTGCAAGCCTCTCTTGGGAAGAAAACTGGCATTAGTGAGAGATCTAGGGGCATCATTGGTGACATGTCTTGAAGGGTTAAAGACAGAGGATTGAAGGGGTTTTTTTTAAGGCTGATTTATAGCTCACTGTGGGGCAGTTTTGTTGGGTATGATGGGTACAAAGGATAGTTTGCTTAGGGTTTGTTGCTGAGGTTATGCTCTCTTGGAAGATAGAGTTCGAGTGGTTCGTCTTGATGAAGTTACCTGAGAATTGGCAGAATGTGCAAATGTTAATGGATTTACCTGAGGAGGAACTCTGTGAAAAGGAGGACCTCTACTGAGGAAAATTTGAAGACAGTATTTCATCTATCTTGACTCTATAACATTTGCCTTGTATCTACCTCTTTTGTAATCAAGTGAAGATATAATACCTAGTAGTTCCATCTATCAACTGTATCATTTTGAAGGAGTTTTTTTGTAACCACCTTGTTCAATTGTGAGGTGTTTCTTGCCGTCTCTTTTACCCTGTGGTGCAGAAGAAAAATCAATCAACGAAGTGTTCTTCCATTGCCAAAGAATTGCCATATCACGGAGAGGTCCCTTGCCTTATTAAGGGTGGTGCCCTTGTATGCCAAACTGGTGTATTTCTAATTTGTGGATGCAAGGTTATTGTGATGGGTGTTGATATTGAATCATTGAAGTGGTAGTTTGGATTGCTATAGAGGAATTCTTGTTTTGTCTCCAAACCTTACACCGCTTCTGAGGAGCACCAATCCTCTACTTGTTTAAGCCATCTTTGATTCGAATCGGATAGATTCTCCATAGCCTGATGCCAAGTAAGCTCTTTGGCATGCGGTTTTTCAAAATTTTCATGTATTTTGATGTTTTTCTTTGTTGTTTTTTATGTTTTTTTTTTGTGATTCATGTATAGCTTTGTTTTTAGAGTAGGATTACTACTTTTTTGAGTGAAAAAAACTTGAGATTTAGGTGATTAGAGAGCCTAATGAAGAGGGGTTTTGCTTAAACTTGAGATTTAGGTGATTAGAGAACCTAATCACGAGGGTTTTTGCTTAAACCTAGACTAGTTTTCTTAATTTTTAGCTTAATCTTGTTTCTTTTATTTAAATCCTTTGCATAGGTAGGTTAGCATTGTTAAATAGGACCCTAATCCATCAAAAAATCTCAGAAAACCATAAACTATCTCTTAATTTTTACTAATTATAACTAATCTATTGGTTAATGTGACTAGTGGACTTGAAAAGAGAAAAAAGCAAAAAAAAAAAAGCCTAATTGCTTATAATTAGACTAAATTAGATTGGCATTAGTATTCTTAACACTTATGTTAACCCAAATCTATGTTTAGTCCACTCCCATTAGGCGTTAATTAGCAAGAATCAGCACTAATTAGGTCTCATTTATCAAATTTTTTCTCTTTTGAGTAGGTTAATTAGATATTTAATTAGTGATATTTTTTAGAATTAATCACATCTTTGGATTAGCCTAAACATTACTAATCCACCTATCAAATCTTCATCCTTAAACTCCTCACTAATTAGGAATACTTAGAGGACAACGAAGAGGATTAAAGAGTGATTAATAGTGGGATTAAAAAGATTAATCATTAGTTAAGTTAAAGTGTCTCTAAATTAGTTGAAATCCACTAATTTATAGGTAGTCTCTAACTTTAACCTTATTCCACTCACCTTGTATTAATGAGGGGGTCTTAGTTGTCTCCCACTCACTTCCCTAAAATTTTAGAATTCAAATTCACATTTTAAATTTGCCCACGGTTGTTCACACCTAAGGCCACGGGCGTACGCTTCTAAGCATACGAATGTACGAACCCGAAATAAAAAATTTAAAAAAATTTACCCACCACCACTGTACCTTTCAAGCGTATGCCTATACCAATCCTAGCCACACGACGTACCAACCTAAGTGTACATCCGTACTAACCTGAGTGTACGGACGTACCATTCCCAAATTATTATTATTTTTTAAAATGCTATGGTCGTACCTTTCTAAGCATATGCCCGTACCAACCTAAGCGTACGGATGTACCATTCTTGAAAAATTTTCACATTTGTACCTTCCTAAATGTACGTTCGTACCAATCTTAGCCACGGTGTACCAACCTAAGCGTACGCCCATACCAACCTAGGCATATGGACGTACCATTTCTAAAATAAAAATAAAAAAATTTACCACGATCGTACCTTCTTAAGCATACACCCGTACCAACCTTAGTCCCACGATGTACTAACCTAAGCATACATCCATACCAACCTAAGAATACATACGTACTATTCTCGATTTTTTTAAAAAAAAATAAAATTTTCAAATCTTTAGAGGTGCTTATGGTCTATCTCCCTAACTCACTAGGGTTGTTTTTACATGCATAAAACGCCTCAAAAGACCACTTTTAACCTTAAGGATGCATTTATAAAATAGAGCTAAAACTCTTATTTTGGGACTGCACACGCACCGTTTTGATGCTTTTCTCAGCTTCCCCGCACACCATGGACACCTTTAGGTCATGGTTGCATGCCCCCAAACCCTCCATTCGATTCGGCGCGCGACACCTCGTTCCCAATTGCACATTCACATATGGTCGCTACGCCACGCACGTTTGGCTGCTGTGAGGGTGAAACGATTTTTGAGGAGCTCTCATGTAGTGGGGCCCCTCCATACCTGCACCCCAACGTGGATAGATGCTTCGAGCACACTGATGTACCTTCTTCTCTATCCACCACATATCTATTCCCACCCCCCACCCTTGCACCACCTCCCCCACTTGACATTGTGAGCTTAGCACAAGCTCTAGGAAGGGGAGTGTCACAACACTTGCACCCAGAAACATCACATACAAAACCTATGTGGGTGAGAATTTTCAAACTTCTGTCAAAATTCCACGGAGTTGGAGACCCCGTATACCACATCGAGGTATTTAACCAAATCTATCAGATATTTGAAATTTTTGACGATGCAACCAAAGTCCATCTCCTTGGACTTAGCCTTAAAGGCAAGGCTGTGCAGTGGTTCCATTCCTTGGACCCTTGGCAAAAGGCACTTTCAAAAAGCAGTGAGAGAGGCCTTCATACTTAGCTTTGCACCCTAAGGGCCCAAATGGAGCCCCATCATCCAATTGGAATCATTATGCGAATACATCACACACCGCACACATTAAGTATCTTAATTTGCATTGCAAAGAGAGGAAAAAATTAAGTGACAAGAACTTAATGGATCGTTTCCTCTTGGGCTTGCATAATCCAGACTACACGACCACATGTTGGTCAAGGACCCCTACACCTTTGATCAAGCCTGCAAATGGGTGATCTTTCTCGATGATAACATGCGAGAGAGCTATTCCATGCAATTGGCCCCACCACGCCAATGACAACCCAAAGCTCATTTGTAACATTACCTTCCTGTCTCCTCCCGGGCCCCCCAAGCCTTACCTGTGGCACCACCCCTAACTAACTACTCACACAAAGGGCCACCACGACCTTCTCCAGTAGTACCAATCTTTCCATTCCAACCATTGCCTCTCTAGGCAAATCCAATTGCTCTAAGAAAGCTTCCAACCAGGTCCATTACTAAACCTGTGGAGCCCAAGCGCTCCACCATCCTCAAGGTACCACTAACAATTCATCTCCCTTTTCCAGTGTCTCACATGGACCCTAAATCACTTGTGCACACTATAGGTGCACCCACAGGGAAACCACCTCTTCTGTCATTTCTCTGCCAAGGACCCCATAGAGTGAATTCCCTCAAAAGAAATGCCTACCAGTGACACCACAATGTCGTGGCGGAATCAACCATTACTTCAAAGATTTCCCTTTGCAATCAGTTTCTCACTCCATAGTCAAAGGCATGCCATCCCTCGATGTGTTGAGCATTTAACATGGGAAGATTTTGACTGTCCCATTGAATGTCATCACATGGTTGCATGCCAAGCTAAATAAGGCCATATCCCAAAAGAAACAATGCTCTAAGCGGCACATTGGCCACGGGAAAAGATTGGGCTAGCATCTGTAGCACTGGCTTAAAAAAGACCACATCCTCCTCCTTAGGGAGAGATGATCATGCTGAACTGCCACTCCCCCATATAGCCCATCAAAAACTCACCAAACGAGAAAAATGGCCAGCCACATATCCTAACATGCCATCCTTGAGAAGTAACGTCTTCAGGAGGCCCAAGCACTGGTAGACCACTACCAGGCTCAAGTAGAACTGCCACCCGTTTTGTAACCTTTGACCTAGTGTCTGAGTGCGCGCCATCCTCCATTGAACCTGAACTTCCGCACCAAGTAAGGCAAGAGCTCTCGCTTATGCTCAAGGCGGTTGAGGAAGACTTGTTTGCCAACATGATGTTGACAAACAAAGATTTTTCCCCACATATGCCCCCAAATCCTCCAGTGCCCATTCCACAAACGGCCAAACCAAAATCCCACGTTCACATCGAATACCTCGATGAGAACAGACAGAGAGTCCGATAGAGGCTCACGTGGTGCCCACACACGATTTGCTGAGGTCTTTTACCCTCCTACTGCACCCAAATCTCTACTTCCACCCCTGTCAAATAAGGACCAAATTAAACATCCATATACTATTGCTAGTCCACTTTATGATCAAGGCCCCACACCTCAGGAAGCTCCTACTTATCAATGCGACTTGGTCGGCCTCTCAGCCTTCCAAATACCCATTGGCACCTTATTTTAAAAGGTAGTCCAAATTTATGGAATGACCTTCAGGATTGGATGGAATGCAAACTACAGGCTTATGTGGAGGAGGGAGCTAACTCAAATTCCTTGGATGAATTTGAACCCCATCATCGAGAATTACTCCATCACCGCAACCCACAACCCACAACCCAAAGGCACACCAACAATTTGAGTCAATGCGCTGGGCCACTACTTTGAAGGTGATGACACAAACGTAGCCTTGCCCATTTCCTATAACAAACATGTGGTCAAAGGCATCCTAGATGGAGGTGCTCCAAAATGTAAGCATCCTCACATGAACATGCTGGGAAAAGTGGGGCCAACCATGCCTTGATCATACCACATTGGTCATAAAGCTTGTGGACGGGAAATCTGACCCTAGGCCTAGTGCATGACCTCAAGAAAGGTAAAAGTCTATGGCATGACATTCCACCTCACATTTATGGTCATGGATTTTCGTAATGCTGCATATAATAGCATCTTGGGTAGACCCTTCATGATGTGACAAACACAACCAATCCATGACTGGGACACACATCATGTCTACCTCTGCAAAGTGTCTCAAATGCTTAAGGTAAATTTATATACCTAGCACTTACATCCCATGGCCAAAGCTCCCTTTTTCGAAGACTCTGTGACCACTGCCATGAGCAATGAGCTCTTTGTTTGTGATGCTTGTCATCAAGCCCTTAATGACGCGCGGGTGCCATGTATGTTCACTTGTGTCAATAATGACAAAGTCGACCATGACTGGCTGAAAATCCTTGCTACACTTGACACCATCCCAGATGATAAACTTGACACACAATTCATGCTCCCAAATGGCCAGACCCCTTCATGAACCCTATAGAGCCATTGCCTCGCTTAACACCCTGAGTGTAATTGTAGCTCTACATGCTGAAACCACCGCCCTTAAGGTATGGATAGATTTTTCCTTTGGCAAAAATATGCAATGAAAACATGCCTTGCTGTCTCCCATAGCTAGCCACAATCTTTTGCCATGGGAAACATGGGTCTCTCTTGGTAAATCCTATGGACTTAACCAAACCCAACCCTTGGGCACTCAAATGCTCAACTCGCCCAACCCTTTCAACCCATGGATTCTTGTCCACGATGCTCCAACCCACCCCTCGCCTTAATCACCAAACCAAGGAGAAGTGCTAGAATTGGTTGAGCTTATCCAACCACTCAAAGATAAACTCAAAAGTAAGCTCACAAATCTAGCCACACGGGCCACTCAGTATGCAAAACCCTCTTTAGGGGTGATGATCAACAATAAACACATGTAAGTCCTCACCCACATGAGGCCTCCAAAAAAAAAGTCTCTTGGTGTTTAGGAATATCTAGGTAATTAGCAACACAGGCACACCTTTTGTCCTCACCCATGCACAACACCTGTAATTCTCACTGGGCTCTATCTTATGTGCACACACCGCACCACAAAGCCTCATCATTAAAAGCCATCTAGGTACATCTTTGGATGGGGGGACCATGGTGGGCACAAGCCTGGTCAATGGTATGACCCATCACCTGGATCTTCTTAAACACCCTTACTTCACCCAAATAATTGTGCTTTATGCCTAATCCACCATCTTGGGGTGTCCACTATAAGTAAACCATCTTTATTACATGCATTCAAGGCCTATTTTAAAAATCCCTTATCTGTGATTTTTTCATGAATAAAACATACCCTTTTTCTATTCAATCTATGAATACCCCCTTTAAATGGTACCCTTATTTTAAAAATCTATTCCCGTTGAATCTACGTGCTATGCTTACATATTTATGAGTGACCCCCTCATGTCCACCATGCTCATAACTTCTTCTTATGTTTAACATCTCTAAATCCTCGCCATCGACTACCACTCCTATCAACATAGGATTGCAGTCTGTTGAGCTACCATAATAGAAGAAGCTAACCCACAAAAAGAAAAAGAGAGAGCACTGCAAACTAATACCTCCATGGGAGCCAAGATACCCATTACGATTTCTTGACAAAGATGCTAGATCTTCATGCATCGCCATATCGACATACATCATCATGGAGCATAAGCAACATCCATGCATGTTGCCTCCTTCTTCCTCATGAATTCCCCCTTTGCCAATTACTTACTAACACCATTGTATTACTAACCCCTCCTTAATAATACCACCTACCACTTGGATACTGGTCATTAAGTATTCTGTGCTAGTCTACTCATTCAAGTACTTTGACTCCTCTAATGAGGATGTCCTACCGCAAAGGTGAAAAAAATATATATATACCAAAAACAAAATAAAGTGTACTACTGGGCACATCTAACAAAGCAAACTCATAAGAGCCCGTCAGACTAGCTGGATACTTAATCGCTAGTACTCCACTAACTTCTTTTCATCTTACTAACTCCCCCACCTCCTTTCCTTTCCCGGAGAGATAGGAGAACCAACCAAGTGCGACACTTCCCCGCATGCCTTGGCAAGCTCTTACTAATCACGAGGACATGATCAACTTTAGGAAGGGGAGTATGTTATGCACATATTGGCTAACACATTCCGACAACAACTATGTTTACACACTTATGTAATGGGTGCTGATACTATATTGTAATTCCCGCCATTTGATGAGGGAAACGCGCTAAGGACACTCCCAATTATTGAGCTTCGAAAGACAAATAAGAGGATCTTGGTCAGTTGGCCAATCTATAGAGAAAAGCCTTGTAACTATGTTTTGGACACCATGGGTTACTTACTCCTGGGAGGCCTAGTGAGAAAAGGCTTGTAACTATGTTTTGGACACCATGGGTTACTTACTCCTGGGAGGCCTAGTGAGAAAAGGCTTGGAACTATAAAAGCCAAATTCTCTTGTTTGTTACTCATTCCCCCTTTTGTGCAATAGAAGTGGAGAGTTCTCTCTCTCCCTCTCTCTTACAACTCTAATCTAGCATGTCTCTGGTGTGCTTAGGGTTTGGGTTTGGGAGTGATTAGTGCTAATCACTTGTTCCCTCTTGCTTGAGTGATTAGGGCTAATCACTTGTTCCCTCTTGCTTGAGTGATTAGGGCTACCAATGCAATCATCTTTTGTAGAGATCCCACACGATCGTCGCGAGAGAGGTTGCATCACCTGTTGTATTAGAGCAAACTGCCTTGGGGTAACGAGTGTAGGAGGACGGCAACAAGCAAACGGTGGAGTTCTTAACCCTAGCTCAAGCTCGGCGAATAGGAAACTTCCCACACGACACATTAGGGTAGGGTTTCCTTAACATCTAGGTGTGTACTTCAAGCCATATAAGGCTGCATACAAAATTTGGGTGTGCTGCATCACTCTCATAACTTGGTGGTGGCTGCTTCATGTATACTTCTTCTTGCAAATTACCATGTAAGAAAGCATTCTTTACATCCATCTAATGTAAATAACAAACCTTTGTAGCCACAACAATGTATTCTTACACCAGGATTAACCATTGACGGAATGCCAAGATCCTCATCAATGCTCTGCTCAGAGCTACCAGAGTCACCATCCACATATGAGTGACCTACTGACAGATTAGGCACAAAAGGTTGATCTACCTTTTCCTTCCCTTTGTGTGATACATGTCTACCTACACCTATCCTCAATCTTCTTGACCATGAACTAACACTGGATCCACTATTAGAGAACTCTCCAAGTCCACTAAGCACCTATGATTGCTCCTCTACATGTGAGGTATCATCATTACTTCTTACATCTACATCTTCTGCTACCTGGTGCATACAAGCTACTCATCTCATCAAAGACAACATCTTTACTTATTCACATCTCACGAGTGGTAGGGTTCCAAAGCATAACCAATGAAGATCAATTTCTCTACCTTTGGATCCAACTTAATTCTCACTTTCGAGAATATACACATAGCAATACATCCAAACACATAGTTTTAAACGTCTGTTCTTCAGGCATCATACCATGAACAGTTGTAATGGGAGTCATTTTCATAATTTAAACAACAGATGCACTATGTCAGCCCAAAAATAATCTAGCATATTCTTACATCAAGGCATATGCCACTTTTGCAATGTGCCTATTTTTCCTTTCTCTACAACACCATTCTGTCGGCAAAGTGTACCTGCATGTAAACTATCTCTCTTGATTTCCTGCTTCTTTAAGAAATCATTGAACTAATTGAGAAATACTCTCTCCCATCCATCTGATCTCAATCATTTTATTTGCATGCCTTTTTCCTTCTCGACCAAGACTTTAAATCTCTGAAAGTGTTCAAACACCTTACTTTTCTCCTTCATGAGATAAACCCCCCACACTTTCTTAGTGTGATAAATCAATAAATGTAACATAATACCTACAACTTGTAATTGCCCCATACATATGAATGTGTAACATCCAATGGCTTAGCATTGACATGCTTTTCATGTGGGAAAGCGTAATTAGCATGCTTACCCAAAGCTAGCATGCCTCACATACTTTATGCATACCATCAACCTTAAGCTTTGGCAAACCTACAAAATAATATTTTGGGCATGCATAGACTTCAACCATTATATATTCAAATGACCAATTGTTAATCCCATTTTGGATTAACAAGTATGCTCCTCCATTTAAGGACATTAATAAGTGTCATGCAAAGGCACTATAAAAGTTGTACATTATGAGATACTGGCCACGCAAGGCCTTAGTTAAGTAAGTTTTGGGCGCCTAAGTGTGAATAAGGGCCAATTGTATATAAGGAGTTTTCTCATAATGAATGGACACTATCCCCCTTTATGAATAAGGGCCAATTGTATATAAGGAGTTTTCTCATAATGAATGGACACTATCCCCCTTTATGCTATTGAGAGATCTTGTTTGTGTCTTGAGAGAGAGATTGAGAGAGAGCATTCTAGCACTTTTTCCTCTTCTATGCTTATATGTTGTATGCTTGTGTTGAAGAGTGAGAGAGGGTGATTGCCTTGTGTTATGGTGCAAGCGACTCTACAGTGACAGCGTGGAGGTGGAGATTCGAGGATTGGAGCTTCTCAAGTGAGCTTGGAGGCCTCAAGGGACACAAGTTTGAAGAATTGGGTAAGTGTCCTATGGACATTTATGTTCTATTGCTCTTCCAACTTGTTTCTTCCATCCTCTTGGAGTTTCAGTTCCCATTACATAAGATTCATGATTGCCTTTGCATTTTGGTAGTGCATTGTGTAGGAAATGAATGGATAAGATTTGAGTGGAAGTAAAAAATCATGAGAAATTGGTTGTGTTTGTTGTATATTTGTGTGGTGGAGTGGTATTGGAAGAGAGCTTCACTGTTTTTTCTAGCTAATTTTGATGTTTGCATCCCGAAATCATCAATGTGAATGAGCAGGTTGGTGTTCTGTTTTTCTTTCTTTTCAGAAATTTACAAAAAATAAAAAAATAAGGAGCCATTGATTGTGCCTTGAGCTTGTATTACATTCCTTAGTCATGGCACAATCATTTTGGAAGCAGTTGATGATAAGGATTTTGCACCAAAAACCACCTCAGTCGACCCACACGAGAAGTTCCCACATGAATTGCAAGAAAATAGTTCACGACATGAATCGTTTTCTGCAACTTCATGCTGTGAAACACTCCTAGCATCAATGCCATGATTAATGTCGTAATTAATGGGATTACCTTGCCATGATTAATGTCGTAATTAATGGGATTACCTTGCCAAAAATAGGTAGCCTTATCCTAACACCTCTGACACCATGGATCCGACAAATTAAGAAACATGAGTTAGCAGAAAACTTTCACGATGTGAACTATTTCAAAGTAGTTCATGACATGAACTAATTGCATTTCACGATGTGAACCATTTTCAGTTCACGACGTGAACCAATTGCTTTTCATGACGTGAAAAATTTTCTCTTCATGGCATGAACTTTTTCTGCAATTTCACGCCTTAATAAAATCCAACTCACGAACTTGGTATTGTCAAATTAAGACCAAGTAAGTCTTGAGAACATTGAAAATCATAAGGCAACATGGTATTCTGAGTCCAAATCAAAAATTTAAACACGTGAAAGTGTAGAAAATCATTCACGACGTGAATTGTTTTCTGACACTTCACGCCGTGAACTGTTCTCTCTGCAATCTCATGGCCTCAGAAACAAGTTGATAGAATCTAACTAAAATTAAATTGGGACAACAAAATAGCTTATCAAATCATATTCACATGCACTTGAGGTCTCAAAAGCTCATCAGAGAAGATGACCTCACTCCTAAATGATAGTGGATCAAATCACACAGGATCTTCCTATCAAAAGAGTGTGAGTTCAAGCCACTCTGTAAGCACTCAATTGAGTGTCTTAAGGAACCTGACCACCGTTGAAACTGGTAGTGAAGAAGGGTTGTGATACTCTAGGTTTGGGGAAGAGCGGAAACCACCCTCCCCTACCAGATCCAGCGGTATCATTGATATAGCTCGAGAATTTTTTGGTCTCCAGACCAGCAAAATGATGAAGAAGCGCAATTTGCAGGCATGGGTCCGTCAACCAGCACTAGACTTGGTCCAAGATGAGAAGTACCTATCTAAAATTCAAATTTGACATTGTCAAACACTAGCACTCTCCGAATGAGAAGAGACACGGAAAGTGCAGCCAAGACTGGTCAAGTATTCTTCCCAACCTTAGAGGAAGTAAAATTAGATGTAAAAAGGATCAATGTAGAATGGCAACTACAAGAATTGAGCTTAAGGAAACAAGAGCTCGATACTCGAAGGACAAGAGCCGAACAAAAGGAGATGGGAAGTGTAAACTTACTTCAATCATGGAGTAAAGAGCGGAAATAGTCATGGGTAGAGGTGAGAGAGAAATTCCAAACATAAAACCCATTAATGAAGAGCCCAAAGAGCGGAGGAAGGTTTTGTAACCCTAGAGGAAGAGCATAATCTACCAAGAGAGCAGGTGAAGTGGAAGATCACCTGTACACCAAAAAGGACATTGAGCAGATGATCAATCATCCCACGTTTCTACAAGACATGGAACTCTTAATTTTGCAAAGGCGTATAGAGGCGGCTAATCATGAGCCATTCCAAAATGAAGTGGCCAATAAACCGTCCCATAGACCGGAGATGCATAGAAGAGCCAACATAGGAAGAGGATGAGGTCTAGGAAGGGAGGGAGCAGTTCCTCAAAGACCAAGGGCGGATCCAACCATCGATCTTAATATAGCCACATGGACAAATCTGTTGAATATGGAAATGGGCTGAGGAATGGTTAGGGAACTAGGCATTGCTCTTGAATCCCAACCCTCCCAAATGAATCCACACATCATTTCAAAGCTCGTTCAAAAATTCTCTAGGGATGGGGGTCCTATTCAACATGTAGAGAGTTTTTAGTCCACCTCTGCAAAACCTGCGGGCCCGTCAGTGATGCAACAATGATTCATGCTTTCTCACTGACTCTAGAAGGGAAAGTGCATCAATGGTTTTGGGGGGTCCTATTCAACATGTAGAGAGTTTTTTGTCCACCTCTGCCAAAACCTGCGGGCCCGTCAGTGATGTTACAATGATTCATGCTTTCTCACACTGACTCTAGAAGAGAAAGCGCATCAATGGTTTTGAACCCTCAAACCTGAGGATAAGGTTAACTTCACACAACTCAAGAATGTGTGTGCCCATCTTTGCCAAAAGTGGCAACAGATGGAGTCCTGTGGCACAACTGCACAACATCAAACAAAAGGAAATGGAGTCGATGCGAGACTATGTGTCTCGGCTAAAGCATTTAAATTCAAGGTGCAAACTACAAGAAAGGCTAACTGATCAGTTATTTCCTTGCCTCCGGAGAGGAGTTAGAGACCACAAGATGCATGATTATCTGCTACTAGCCTGCCAGCTACTCTAGATGCATGTTGTAAACTGGAAATTGAATATGAAGATAATATGCTGGAAGTGCCACAATCGAAAGATGTCAGAATATCTTCGGCACCAAACAACTTTGCATGTTTCGAGTCACCAAGAGATTGGAACTCGGAGCAAGCAAGTTGGAAACACAACCGTGGATAAACTTAGTAATGCAATACTAGAAAAATTGAAGGTAAAGGAGAGGGAAGAGAAACATCTAGACATGGGCATACCCATCTTTACCCCCGTAGAGAATTGGTGTGGTACTCTATGTGCAGATTGAATCACACTACCACCGAATGTCCATAGTTAAGAGCAAGGCCACTACTCTATTGTGCACACAGTGCAAAATTAAGGAATCCTAACACCTCCATGTGCAGATATCCAAGGTTTGAAATAGTTGCACAGCTGCTCGCACCTAGAGCTCCATTGGCCTTACCCAGCACCAACTGTGCAACTCACTGCAGCTCTGCAGGACAGCTAAACTCTTCCTATTTACCTAGGGGATTGTTTCGGGTATAGGACACTTCACCTTTGCCGCCACCTGTTCTACCACCACAAGCTAAAATCAACCAAGTATTGATTGAAGATCCATCAAAAGATATGGATATGGTGCGTGAAGTAGAACTCAATGGAGAGTACTATGAGGAAGCTGCGAGAAGATTGCACCAGAATTCTATGTCCTACAGAATAATATGCCGATACGTGTGTTTCAAACCATGGTATTGATTGAAGAAAGATATGGATATGGTGCGTGAAGCAGAACTTAGTGTAGAGTACTATGATGAGGAAGCTACGAAGATTGCACCAGAATTATATGTCCTACAGAATAATAGGCCAGTACTTGTGTGTCAAACCATAGTAACACTATTGCGAGCAAAATAGGTAACTGACGAGGGTTACCTAAAAAGATTTCCTCCCAAAATGTGTGAAATCTCAAAAATGTCTTAAAAACATAGTTTTTTGAAAACACATCTAGAATTTCATGTATAAATTTAAAAAATACATGAATTTTGCTATATTTTTCAATATTGAAAACACATGTGACCTTCGTAGATTTATAAATTGTTGTTGTTTGTGATATAAAAATAAACTTGACATAGAAAATTACATAGGAGTCTACATAACTTAAAGAAATATCAATCTTTTTCAAATAAAAAATTATTTTATAAATTTCATGAATATAAGACACTTTTTTTAATGGACTTTTTGGGACAAATTCTACCACTATATATAAATATGCACATTATTTGATAAGCACTCAAAGAATATTAGAATACATAACAATATAAGCTCCATAATTTATGAAAAAATCTACAAACATCCTTGAGTCTATTTCTAGACCCAAATAGTAAAGCCTTTAGTATATACTTACCTTGATAGTTTGCATGATATAATTATTTGCTCTATTATTTATAAGCAGATAGTGGGCATGATATACAACCAATGCTAAGAGTTTAAAGAGGTCAACTTATAGGTGTGCAAAGGTAGACTTGTATTCATATATATATGTAGAAGATGGTAACTATGGAGGCTCTATGTAAACCTAAGCATGTTAAAAGAGATATTTTTTCAATGAAGGACAATCTTAGAGGCACACATCATATAGCCTATGGGTGTAAATTTTGACCCACATAGGCATTTGTTTTCATGAAGGGAATTTTTGTTATACAATATGGATAAGGGTGGTGGGGAAGAAATTGTAGCCTATATCATGTACATATGTGATGGTGGCCAAAATTCATAGTATGCATATGTTGAAGTTTGATCCAGATAGCCATTATCATGAACATAGGTGATGGTATATCTAAGAGTAGTGTAGGAATGAGCACTAGTTATAATAATTTGTAGTGCATGTGAAGGATGTTGAAAGATGGTATGTCTAAGGGTAGTGTAGAATGAACTCTGGTTATAATTATTTAGAGGACATGCAAAGGATGCTGAGAGATGCAATCTTCGCTCGCGACATTATCTTTGTGTACAAAGAGAAAAAAGAGGAGCTTAGGGCTTCTGGAATGGTGGTATAGAGGAGCTTAGAGCTTCACGAGACGATGACAGTAGATTCAAGGTCCCCTATGCTACTGGAGAGCATACTACTGCACGTAGGCATTGCAGAGTCCAGGCTCACATGCACCCCCCTCCTCGACATAGATGGTCGCACCACATGTATTTGCTTATAGTTCTTTAACTTTAAAATTGAATTGTAGAACAAAAATTAGGATTGGTGAATCAATCGACTTGTGGTATTCCAAATCAATAGCCTTGTACGATTAAAACCAATGGATTACAGGTCATCATGGATTATCTCATCTAGCTCTTCTGTTATCATGATTTTTTGGCATCTGCTATGTAGCGATATTATTTATGATACAAAGGTTACATGGTTACATAGACAAGTATTTTTTTTAATGACCTCCTCTCAAATTTGTAGTCGACCATATGTGTTTTTCACGTCTTTAGCCGTAAACCTATGTTCTACCTATATCACCTTATCCTAGGTATATTTTTTCTTTAATTCTATATGCAAACCATCAAGTTTTATGGAAAAGTTGATGTTTTGCATAAAATCGATGTAAAACATCATCTTTTTCATAAAAAGTAATGTTTTGCATCAACTTTTCCACACAACTCGATGTTTTGCATCAAAGTTGATGCAAAACATCAACTCTACCACAAAACTTGATGTTTTGCATCAAGTTTCAAATGCTCCGAAAAAAAAAGTTGCAGGATCAGGTTGATTTTCACAAACGGACTTTTTTAGTGATTTTGTCTGCATAGGCATGCTCAGACGACCTAGTCCATAAATTTTGAGTATCAACACAACTATGTTTTGATGTGATTTATAACGTCACAAAGCGACTTGCTGTATCAGCAAGTTGCTTTGTGATGTCTGGCTGCAAATCGCATCAAAACATAGGTATGTTCATACTCAAAATTTATGGAATAGGTCGTACAAGCATGCTTGCACAAACGAAATCGCTAAAACAGGAGGTTTGTGAAAATCGATCTCCGATCCTCCAACTTTCTTCTCGACTTGATGTTTTGTGGTAGAGTTGATGTTTTGCATCAATATTGATCTGAAACTTGATGCAAAACATCAAGTTTTGTGGTAGAGTTGATGTTTTGCATCAATATTGATGCAAAACATCGAGTTGTGTTGTGGAAAAGTTGATGTTTTGCATTAACTCGATGTGCAAAACATCGAGTTGTGTAGAAAAGTTGATTTTTTACCATTGAGTTGATGCAAAACATCACACAGCTCGATGTTTTGCATCAAGTTGATGCAAAACATCAAGTTTTATGAAAAAGTTGATGTTTTACATCGATTTTAAGCAAAACATGAACTTTTCCATAAAACTTGATGTTTTGCCTCAAAGTTGATGTAAAACATCAAGTTTTGTGGGAAGTTGATATTTTGTATAATGCTGATACAAAACATCAAGTATTGTAAAAAAGTTGATCTTTTGCATAGAAAGTTAATGTTTTGAATATAAAGTTAATGTTTTACATCAACTTGATGCAAAATATCAAATTTTTGTAAAAGTTGATGGAAAACATCAACTCTTAGCTTAGAAGTTCTTACTCAGCATTAGGTTGGCCACAGAAACATCCTTACTATGTGTAGTAACCAGTAGGATTCAAACCTAAGTCCCTGCCTCATATTTTACAAAAGAGTATTTTGGAAAGTATAAACTTTTGTTTCTTAAAGAGACATTTTTCATACTTTCTAAACTCATTTAATAACTAAAATTACCATTTAACCCTTTTTTTGTCACATCAAGGACACATCTTCTTTAAAAATGAGTGTGGAATTATTTTTCAAAATTAGATAACTTTTAAATAGCTTATTCATGATATTTTAAAATTCATATGTACGTAACGAACTCTTTAAAAAATATATATATATTATGAATTAAGAAATTGTGATACTCAAGAGCTTCAAAATGGATGTTAATACTACTCTCATCGAGAGCCACATCCCATCCACATTACATCACATCCACATTATATGGATATTTGTATTTATTTAAAAAGAGAAATTTTCATTGTATTTAAGTAGAAAAAGATCTAAATTAATTTTGATGTTAAAAGAAGATTTTTCACCATAATTTCATGTAGGAAATTAGGTTATACTAATGTTAAAGATTAAACTGGTGGAAAGAATATTTTAAGATATTATATGTAGATAAATCAACAAAATGATATATACTCAAAATTGGATAATTGGAAGAAGGGTAGTTATAAAAAATCCTAGTATTCTCGTATAGAACTTTTTCTTAATTCTATTGTGGTTAGGAAGGAATGAATTTCATAAAGTTAGAATTTTCCTTACGGTTAGAAGTTTCATTAATTTATTTAAAGAAATCCCTTAGGAATCAAAGTTAGAAGTATACAGAATAATTTTTGGTTAGACTACGACCGTGAGAATGGTGGGCCAGTAAATTACTTGCCCATCTCTCGAACCTAAATCAATAAAAAACCTCGTGACCAATTCCAAATCTTCGATACTAAGAATAGACTACCGCTGAATTAGAGAAGTTTTCCTTTAACCGAAATCACCAAGAATCAAGTTGGAAATTTAGTGAAATTGATGGGTAGATTACCCTGATGCGAGACCGATGATTCTCATTAAGAAAATCTGGATTGTGGGAAAAAAAGTTTTGATGGAATCAAACTCAAACCAGGAATTCTACTTGCATAGAAACTCTACTTTTTTTTTAAAGGACTGTTTTATGCGAGAATGCTGGAGGAAGCATTTGGCTTGTGATTTAACTAAGGAGAGATTCGTTGTTGTTGCTACAGCTGGCGGGGTGTCTTCGAGGGATGTTGCTCACACGGTGGCAATGCCTGCCAAGGTCTTGTCCAGCCATGGTTAAAATGGTGCGCTTTCGGTACGATGGGCGAGGACTGACGAAGCGGTCCCTGAGTGAAGTGCTAAGACACCTAAGTAGGATCCTAGAGGGTTCTAACCAGGTGATGCATGGGCTCGCGGTTTGTTGAACACCCATGCGTACCTCAAGGAGATATGGATGAACTGGAAAGGAACTATTTTTGTGACCTGGATTTTGATATTGGATCTCATTGGTTGATGAGCTGGTCTTTAACGGAGAGTTTGGATGATAATTTTTGTAAAACAATGGACTGGATATTATGGAGGATTATGATCAGTAATACTATGGTTTCATTGAAAGATTGTTTTAAAGACAACCGAATCTGTAAAAAGGCAATTTCATATTGGGTGTGTAAGTGGTGTGACTACCTTAAATTTTGCTTGAAGCGTCCGCTAGGGGTCCTTGGAACTCTTTTCCTCGGTACCCGCAGGACAAAACATAACCAAAGATTTTATATAAAGGAATCCCACCAATTCAGTGGTTGGGTAGTTGGCTAACCCATGGGCTGGTTGAGGTTAGACTAGATTGGGGGATTCCTGTGATACAAATAGATACGATTAAGTTACGTTAGTTAGATTAAGTCCTAGAAAGACCCTTGTTTTGTGTGAGAGAATCAGCACAGCTATGCCTCGTTAAAGGGGGGGGAAGTGATGATTCTATGGAGACCAAGTGCAATTCTCTTCCTTGATCTGGCCATGTGACTTTCAAGTTGGATCAACTTGGTTAGTTAAGACCTTAACTCGTTAGAGTAATTCTCCCGTTAGATGATTTTCCTGGTGGAATCGCACGTGCCTTCTGGGCGAGGGAAGTTTTTTCGGGTTCAGTTTTGGAGGAACTGCCGGGCTAGTATCTTGTCATCCAGACATCCGTTGGGCGAGGCACGAGTGTGAATCGCTACCCCACGTGAGAGGCGGATGTTGCTTCCGCCACCAGCACCCTTGGAGGGGGCATCGCAGAGGGGGGTGGGGGTCTCACACATCCAATGGCCTTGCATTGACATGCTTTTCATGTGGGAAAGCATGTTTGGCCTGCTTACCAAGTTGGCATGCTTCACATACCTTATGCATACCATCAACCTTAAACTTTGGCAAACCTGCAATAATATTTTGGGCCTGCATAGACTTCAATCGTTGTATATTCACATGACCAATGCGCTTGTTCCATATGTCAATATCTATAATGACACTTGTTCCATGCTCAAACATTGGCTGCCTTTATCTCAGGCATGTTCACATCTAAAGTAAACATGGTAGCTGGCAGTGACATATCTTCGCTACAGAGTCTACAGCTGGACTACATTGACTAGTCCACACCTACCCACTCCACTTAGCGTGTTCACATTATGGACCGCTTGCATATACTCTATTATGTGTGTTAGTCACTTTATCTCCTTTGTAGGCCTCTTTTGTTGTGTGAAGAAGAAGAAGAATTTTTAGCCTCTCACCTTGTGTGTTCTCTTCTAGGGTTTGTGTGCTTGCAAGAGCTCAAGCTCTCTTCTCCCCTACATCTTTTCATGGTATTAGATCTTGGTTCATGCTAAGGGCTAAGCAGCAAGCAAGAGAAGCACAGGAAGCGATACAAGGATAAGAGCTTCATCTACTCTTCCCCGTTTGTGTGTTGGCTAATATACCCTTGTCGGGAGCTCTTTGAAAGGCAGCAAAAAATGAACTCCGGATTGAGGAGCTTTCTTCGTGGGAGCACATCTACATAATGTTTTTGGCGAGAAATGCATTTTGAACGCAAGTGGACCTCCATTTTTTAGTTCGCAAATGCGTTCACGAGCACTGCGAGTAAGTTTCGATTCTCTGCAGAACTCTATTTTTGGAACTGCAAGAAGGGTGATTGGTTGTGCAAACACTGTGTGTACTGCAAAGAGGTCTTAAAGTTGCCATTGGATGTATGTATGGAAATTGCGGTCACTAGTTGTGACAGTTTGGGTGCAGTATAGTACCGCTTGCAAAGAATATAGCAGCTTGTGTAGGTCAAACAAGAGTGTTGTTTTTGGTAAATTTGTGTTGCATATAAGATGTGGAATGATGGAATAAACCAAATTGCAGAGAAGCTCGACAAAAACAACTTTCATGCTTGGAGGTTTATATTGACAAATTTCCTGATGGAAAAATTTACTAGGACTACATTGAAGGTGAACATGAGGAGAGGCACCAGAGATACCAAAGATTAATCCAACTACTGCAAATGTAAAAGAATTCAAGGATTGGAATCAAGGAGCAAGGAAAGTCATGTATTGGCTTTCTATTAGCATACAAGACACTATGATTGAGCATATACAGGATGCCAAGTCACCTAAGGAGGCATGGGATACCTTGGTGAAGCTGTATGAAACTAACACCAAGGCACGAAATATCCAATTGAAGAATGAGCTTCATAGTGTGGAGAAAAAAAATATGGTTGAATGGTTATACCTTGAAGATCAAAGGCATTGTGGAATCCCTTGCATCAATTGGTGTTTGTATTTTGATGATGATGATAAGGTGGAAGTGTGTCTATGTGGTCTCGGGCCACAATACAAGGCATTAAAGATGTCTATTCAAACTCAAGAGAACATTCCCAACTTCACAGATTTGGTGTCAATGATCATTAAAGAGAAAAATTTAGGTGAAGATCAATAGTCTTCACAAAACAAAAATAGTTTAGAGCAGCAGGCCTTCTACACAAGTGCAGGTAGAGGTTGTGGATGTGGCCAAGGTAGTGGCCGAATAGGTAGTCAAAATTATGGCCATCAGCAGAGTAACAGTCCCAAGATTGACAACAACAACACATAGGTGGAAGAGACCAGTTTAGAGGCAAGGGGAGTCAAAGAGGTTGTGGCAATTGGCAAAGGTAGCATAATAATACACGAGGCTGTTTTTACTGTGGAAAGCTTAGACATGTGCAGGAAGATTGTTATAAGAAGCTGAGTGACATGTGAAATGGAAAAGTGCAACAAAACAAATGTGCATCCTCTAGCATAAATAATGAGGATAATGAGAGATGGTTACGGTTATGTAACATGTGGTTAATGTTGCATCTAGAAATGATGTAGCAGCATGTAAGGATGATGTGTGGTATGTTGATTCAAGTGCTTTGAACTACATGGCAAGTCATGGTGAGTGGTTCAAGGAAATGAAGAGTCTTGAAAGACCAGGTTTTGTTGAAACAGGGGATGACACTGCTCATCCAATTACCCATGTTAGAGATGTGCCATTGTCAGGATGGTAAGGTGAAGTACCTTGCAGATGTACTTCATGTTTCGAACATTACAAAGAATCTGGTTTTTGTTGGCTAGATGATTGAGCAGGGTTTACAGGTCTGGTTTAACCCTGAAGGCTATTATGTAGAAGACTTTAAAGATAAGTGCAAGTTGGTTGCAAAAGGCAACAGAGTGGAAAAAATGTTTACATTGAATGTAAATATGCCTGAAGTGAGTGCTGTAATGTTTGCAAATGGTTCAAGAGTTGTTGTAGATACAAACATTTGGCATAAGAGAATTAGGCATGTAAATGTGCAAAGAATAAAGTCTATGCAAACTAAAGAAATCGTGACAGGGCTGTCTAAGTTTAAAGTTGAAGGTATGCATAAAGTATGTGAAGCCTGTCGATTTGGAAAGAAAACAAAGAATGTATTTCCACACTATAGTAGAAATGTGAGCAGAAATGTACTAGATGTTATGCATTCAGATGTATGGGGTCCTACAAAGACTACGTCTATGGGTGGCTGCAGGTACTACGCAGCAACATTCAGTGATGACCACACGAGGAAAGTGTGGGTGTATTTCATGAAGGAGAAGAGTGAAGTGTTCACTCATTTTTAGAATTTTAGAGTGATGGTGGCTGAAAACCAGACAGGAAAGCATGTGGAGTACCTAAGGCTAGATGGAGGGGGAGAATACTTCTCCAATGAGTTCTCTGAATTCTTGTGAAAGAATGGCATTCAGAGACAATTCACATGTAAATACACTCTACAGCAAAATGAAGTTGTTGAGCGAAAAAACAGGCACATTGTAGGGATATCACGGGCATTAAATGGCACAGAAGAATATGCCGTATAGTAGTTTATATCATGAACATGACTCCTATTGTAGCCATACATGATGTAACGCGCCAGAGGAGAAGTTTATTGGCAGGAAACCTTATTTGTCTCACTTGAAAGTTTTGGATATATTGCATATGTGCATGTGCCAGATGAGTTGCATACCAAGCTGGATCCAAAGGCAAAAAAATGTGTGCTTATTGGGTATTCCCTTGAGCAAAAGTGATACAGATGCTATAATCCTGCTACACAACATGAATTCATGGTAAGCAAGGATGTTATATTTGATGAGATGAGTAGCTGGTATGCTACTAAAAAAGATGTTGTTGGGCTGATGTAAGTGGAAACGTTGTTGCACAGAATGCAAGTCAGCAATCACAATCATTGAGTGGACTAGGAGAGTCCTCATCTAGCAATTCTATGATAGACCATGGAGTGGCAGGCTACATCATAATACCAATCCTAGAAATGTTGTTGGTACATCACATAAAGGTAAAGAGAAAGTGGTTGAGCCCCTTGGTATGCCTGATATTTCTGCAGGGCATTCTTTTGTTGATGGAGAGTCTAGTGGCTTGGAGATGAGCCTTGATGAGGAGCTTGGGATTCTAGCAATGAGGACACCTAGTGTGAAGAAGGCTATGGAAGCCATGAATGCTAAGTTACGAAGATCTAGAAGAGTCAAAAACCCTATGCAGAGGTTAACTTATGATGGTTATGTGGCACATCATTATGCTTATATGATGAAAAAAGTTGTGTAGGTTGTAGAACCCACATGTTTTGATGAGGCTATTAGAAATGTGTGTTGGGAGAAATCTATGGATGACGAGATGGATGCATTGTATGGAAATGAGACTTGGAATTTGGTGCCATTGCATAAAGACACGAAAGCTATTGGTTGTAAGTGGGTATACAAGGTGAAACATAACAGTGATGGTAGCATAATTAGATACAAGGCTAGATTGGTAGCCAAAGGATATGTACTACAGACACATGGGATTGATTATGAGGAGACATTTGCCCTGGTTGCAAAGATGGCAACTGTGAGAGTTGTGATTGCTGTGGCTGCAATTAAAGGTTTGTTTTTACATCAGATGGATGTAAAAAATGTGTTCTTACATGGTGACTTGCAAGAATAAGTGTATTTGGATCAGCCACCTATTTTTTAGGATACATGTCACCCAGAGTGATAATCACCATCTATGTAGATGATCTTATTGTTGGGGGTGACAACTTTGATGAGATTGAGCATGTGAAAAGTCTTCTCTCAAAGGGAAGTTTGAAATGAAGCATTTGGGAGATTTGCGCTACTTTTTGAAAATTGAAGTCATTCGCACACCTAAGAGTATTTGGTTGTCACATAGACAGTATGTATTGGACATGTTGTCCAAGTATGGAATAGGATTGTAAGTCAATCTCGATGCCATTAGATCAAAATGGCAAGCTTGGTGTGCAGATGCAATGTGCGGATGCAAGTTATGTGTTGGAGGATCCCACTATGTACAGGAAGATTGTGGGGAGTTTGATCTATGTCGCGATTAGTAGGCCAATTTGAGTTACACTATTGGCTTAGAGAGCCAATTTGAGTTACACTATTGGCTTAGAGAGCCAATTTATGTAGGTTCCACGCAAACCACATCTTGACAGTGTACGATACACACTTTGGTATTTGAGGGCCATTGTTGATTATGCATTGTTTTATGTAGCAGGTGTACCATTGGAGCTATATGGGTACACAGATGCAAATTGGGCAGGTAGCATCTCGGACAGGAGATCTACCGGTGGATTTATGTTTTCATTGGGGAGTGCTGTTGTAAGATCCCTGTCCCCACCGCACAATGAATTCAAGGATGCTAGTAGTGGAAGTAGCACTTCTTACACGGGGTAGGATCCCACACTCGAGGCCTCACCCATGGATATCTGGACAAGAGACTAATCCATCAGTTCTTCCAAAACCAAACTCAGAAAAACTTCCCTTGCCCGGAAAGCTCAGGCGATTCCTCCAGGATAAATTTTTCTCTAACATAGTCAAAAACCTTAACTAACTGAACTGATCTGACCAAACCCGTAAGTCCCATAGTCAAATCAGGGAAAGATTACACTTGGATCATAGAGACCAACGCTTTTTTCCTCATTGAGAGGCACAGCCATTGATTCTTTTCCATAGAACAATTTTTGTCCGGGATTTATATCATTTAGCATACCATAACAGAATTGAGTCTCAATTTAAGGATCCATTAGTCCAGCCTAACCCCATCCAATCCCATGGGTTAGCCAACCACCCAACCACTGTAGTGATGGGAATCCAATTAGAAATTTGGTTAGGTTTTTTCCTAGGTACCAAGGAAAATATTTCCCAGGCCCCCTAGCGGGATATTCATACAAACTTAAAACTAGTCACACCACTTACACACCCAATATGAAATTGCCTTTTTCACAGATTCAGCTGTCTTTAAAACAATCATTTAATGAAATCATAGTTTACTAATCATAATCCTCCAAAAATTTTTGGTTGAATTTTAATTTCCAATCATTCCTTCCTCAGTGTACCTATAGCATCATTGGCAACTAGAACGCTCACCACCTGTCCACTCATCAGGGATCTTTTTGATGGTTCCTAGCTCATAGTACTCGGCAATATTCACATATCAACATGGAATCTTTGTTGAAGATCAGCAAGATCAACCAACAGATCCATATAAAAGAACCATGGACTCATCCGTTGAGGACCAGCAAGGTAAATCAACCACATCCATCCCCGAATTCAGAAAACAACTCTTACTCCTTGTTCCAATATCTTCCACAATGCACGTGTGGGTATCGTCGGCAACCCAGAGCAGCGTATGGTCAGCACCCTCTAGGATCCTGCGCAAGTGACCTAGTGCTTCACTCATAAGCTGCATACATAACGCACGTGTGGGTATCGTCGGTAACTCGAGCAGCGTATGGTCACCCTCTAGGATCCTTCGCAAGTGACCTAGCGCTTCACTCATAGGCTGCTTCCTTGGTCCCTCATCCATCGTACTAGAAGCTCACCATTTTAATCGAACCGAGGCTGGTCAAGACCTCAGCTGTTGCGACCTTACTACACGAGACGTCCTCCAATGACTCTCCGTCACAGTTGTTACAACTTTATCAGATTAGGTCTCCATGACCTCATTCACAAGACGGTCAAAATGCTTCTCTAGCATTCTTGACATAAAACAGTCATTTAAAAACAGTTCAAAAAATACAGTTTCTATAACGAACTCTAGTGTTTCCACATTTAAAAACAGTTCAAAAATATAGTTTCTATAACGAACTCTCGTCTTTCCACATTGCTCCACATCAAACCACATTAATTAATTCCACAACCATTTCATAAGTATTCCTATTCTCATCCAATCACATCATTTTCATCTCATCACATCTTTTCTCAATTTATCCTCATCAGATCTCATCCACTTGCATCTACCCATATCCACATCTCATCACATCACATTCATTCACATCTCATCCATTCAGACCACATCACATTCACTCACATCACATCTCATTCATGTTTCCTCACATCTCATTCATTCACATCTATCCCGATTCACATCCCATCTCATCTCATCTCATTCACATCTATCCCAATTCACATCCCATCACATCACATTCATTCATATCCATCACATTCTCTTTCATTCATATCCATCACATTCATTCTCATCACCATTATATCACATCACTTCTATCCACATCATATCTCATTCTCATCACCATTATATCACATCACTTCTATCCACATCATATCTCATTCATACACATCTCATCTCATTCATCCACATCCATCCAATCGTTCACATGTACGACTACTCGCATCTATCCATACATTCATATCTATCACTTCACATCCACATATATGCATGTCACATATCATCTCTTTACATCACATCACATTCTTTCACATACACATCTATATCCATTCTTTCACATACATTCACATCCATTCTTCTCATACACATTCACATCTATATCCATTCTTTCACATACATCCACATCCATTCTTTCACATACTCATTCACATCCATTCTTCTCATACACATTCACATCCATTCTTCATACACACATCCTTATCCATTCTTTCACATACTCATTCACGTCCATTCTTCACATACACATTCACTCACATCTCATATTTTTCATTTACATTCTGATTCACATGACATCACATCTCATCCATTCATTCACATTTTTTTGATTCACACCACATCTCATCACATCTATTTACCTCACATCTCATCACCTCTATTCACATCACATCCATCCATCCATTTATTCCCATCTATCTGATTCACATCACATCTATTCACCTCACATCTCATCACCTCTATTCACATCACATCCATCCATCCATTCATTCCCATCTAGCTGATTCACATCACATCTATTCACCTCACATTCTCATCATCTCTATTCATATCACATCCATCCATTCATTCATTCCCATCTATCTGATTCACATCACATCTCACATCTCATCACCTCTATTCACATCAAATCCATCCATCCATTCACATCTATCTAATTCACATCACATCCATCCATCCATTCGCATCTATCTAATTCACATCACATTCTCGTCATCTCTATTCACATCACATCCATCCATTCAATCATCATCTGATTCACATCTTATCTCATCACATCTATTCGCCTCATATTTTCATCACTTCTATTCACAGAATTTAAACATAGAATTTAAGAGGATTCTAATTTTTGATATAAAGATTCTTTACGCATTTATTTATGCATAATTCAATTTTAAGAAAAATAACACTTTTGAAATAAAATTAAATCCTTTATGCATCTTCTTATGCATAAATTTAATTTTAATGAGAATAACTCTTTTGAAATAAAAATAATTCTTTTATGCATCTTCTTATGCATAAATTCAATTTTAATGAGAATGACACTTTTGAAATAAAAATAAATCTTTTATGCATCTTCCTATGCATAAATTCAATTTTAATGAGAATGACACTTTTGAAATTAAAATAAATCTTTTATGCATCTTCCTATGCATAAATTTAATTTTAATGAGAATTACTCTTTTACAATAACCTAATGATAAACTTTAGTTCCACAAAATTTAAGAAAATTTTACCATAACCTCTTTTGTATGGCTGACCATTTCTCAATTTTATCATTTAATTTATGACTTGAATTAATCCAATTTGAATTCTAATATCTCTAATCTACTCCATTTTCTAAAAATCAAGAGAAAAGAGTTTAAGAAATATTTTAATTAAACTTTCTAGGATTGAGAAGGGCTGAATCGTATAAAGAAGAGAAGGGGGTGGCCTTTACATCAAGGCATAGCATCAGGTTTTAATTTAACATTTACAAAGCATAAAATTTGAGAAAACCATAGATTTAATAAGTAAGAATTAAGCTTACATGGAGCTTGTAAGCTTTCCTTTGGCTTGAGGAATTGAGGGTTCTACTCTTGTTTGCAGCAAGAGTGGCCACCAAATTCACTTGGAGAGGATTAGTCCAAAAAACAATTGAATTATCAAGAAATTCGATGTTAATGGCTCAGGACAGAAGCAGAGTAACAGTGCATAAACACCATTAAGCTTTTACAAAGGGGGAGGCTTATATTTATAGAAAAATGTGAGCCTCTAACAAAACAAAGTGATTCTAGAATTTTCCAGATCAGTTTGGTCACTTTTTGACCATTTTTAGATCAGTTTATCTTACTTTTTTGATCTAGTTGAAACATGAGAGAGGAGAGATGAAAATATCTCATTATTTGTGAGTTTAAAACTCATCCACACATGTGAAATAGGCACCTCCTTCATGAGGGTATTCCCCACACTGAGGTGTCAAAAATGCATCATTTCCTTTAAATATCTCTTCTTTTTTAACTAATAAACCTTGTCCTTAGTCAACTCTTCATGTTATGTGAGTATTCACTCATTTTTGGGGGATTTTCTTTTATTCTTCAATTTATCTCCTCCCTACATTTGGATTAATCGTATTGGTCCATAGGAACCTTAATCCAAAATTTTCAAAAAATCTAGACCCCAAGATAAGGTCCTTTTTACCTATTTTCAATTTATTCCAATTGCACATTGGAAAGTTCTTTTTGAATTTCTATTTCAGGAAAATTTAGTTTAATAAGAAGGGATATTTTTCCATCCAAAGATATCTAAAAATTGAGTTATCTCTCTCTAGAACATTTTCTCTCTCTCTAGGCCAAAACAGGTAGAAATAAGATCTTTTATTATTCTGAAAAGGGGATTGATTACAGGGGAAGAAACTGGACATCTTGAGGGACTGGGGAGGAGTCTTACGACTGCTATAACATGGAGCAACAAGAAGCAGTCCATAGTTGCCTTATCGAGTACAGAGGAGCTCTAGTGGGGCAGCGTGTGAGGTAGCTTGGTTACGCAAGCTACTTGTTGATTGGGGTTGCATGTGGAGAGAACGGTTGTCATATATTGTGACAATCTTAGCAGTATATAGTTGGCTAGGAACCCAGTTTTCCATGCACGAGACGAAACACATTGAGGTACATTACAACTTCATAAGGGAGAGATTCTTGGCAGGAGGCAACATCAACTTGGCCTACGTCAGCACATAGGATCAGGTCGCTGATATCTTCAAGAAGGCCTTGGGAGCTGAGATGCTCCACAAATTTTGAGATATGCTTGGAGTTCATGAGCTGGAGTTGAGCTTAAGGGGGAGTGTTGAGATCAGGGATTTCACTGACGTAAACGAGAACATGTGAACATGTTAATAACATATGTTAATAACACAAAAATCTTGTGATCACATGTTATATTCACAAAGCTTTCACAAGGGCCTAAAAAAATTATCTTTGTCGGGCATAAAAAATCTTCTTACGTGGCCACTTACCTGCTGCTATTATGTGAAGATGGTAACATGAGAACATGTGAATAGCTTATTCCCATGTGTAGCCAAGCTTTTAAGGGGTTCCCAAATGGCAAGTGACCTGTTATTTTGTGAACGGTAACATGAGAACATGTGAATAACTTGTTCACATGTGTTATTATATATCTCACACAAAAAATCTTGTGATCACGTGAATATTAAATCCCTGGTTGAGATGTCAAGCTCAACATGAGCTGATACTCACGAGGCGCCTACATGGCCATTTGACATTTACATTACTGGCAGGTTTGGTAGCTGGCACCGACATATCTTCACCAAAGATTCTATAGCTGGACTACACCGACTATTCCACATCTACCCACTCCACTTAGTGTGTTCACATTATGGACCGCTTGTATATACTCTATTATGTGTGTTAGTCACTTTATCTCCTTTGTAGACCTCTTTTGTTGTGTGAAGAAGAAGAAGAATTTTTAGCCTCTCACCTTGTGTGTTCTCTTCTAGGGTTTGTGTGAGTGTGTGTGTGCTTGTTGCAAGAGCTCAAGCTCTCTTCTCCCCTACATATTTTCACCTTCTCACACTGAATGGGAGGTCTTTGTGGCAATTGTTATGATGTTTGGCTTGAAGAATGCACCAGCAACTTTCCAAAGAATGGTGTAGGAAATCTTCTACGACTACCTATAGATTTTATGAAAGGTTTTTTTAATGTGTCCGGGGATAAGGCTAAACACATTTATCACTTAAGGTTATGTTTTGCAGAGATGTAGGGTCACAAGGCTAAATGTCATGTGCATGATTGCCCCCCATGGACACATCATGAAGCTAGTCCAGAAGGGGCAGCCAGAAAAAGATCAGTTAGAACTAGAATTTAGGAGCATGTTGTGCAGATTTGGCTAGTGTGGACTTGGAGAAGGACAAGGTTGATCTGTCGGCTGCACAAGAGGACTGTCAGCTGCATGGAAGACAGGTGCATCAATGCTTTTGATATACGGTCTAGTCGGCTAGCACTCTGTTGGTCCAAGAGGCCTATATAAAGGCATGTTTTCTCATAGTTAAGTCATTCACTCCCTTATGGAGTGGGTCCAGTAGTAGAAATGTTTTGGTGTTTTCCACCTTTTCAGGAAGGCAGCCCATGGCTGTAGATCTAGAGTACCTTTTTGTACCATATGAATATATTGAATTTCTAGCTATCTCTCTCTCTCCCTACTCTCCCTTTTTCTGCGTTTTTTGCATCAGCATGTTCTAAGTGGTGTTTAGGGTTGAAAGAAGACTCCCAAAGCTTTCGTGTCTTACACTAGTATCAGAGCATCAAGCTCAGGAAGGCTAAACACTATTTTAGTCCCATATGATGGTGTACAGTTCCAAGGTACAAGAAAGTGCACAGGTACAAAGCCCAAGGCAAGGAACACAAGATCGAGAGGAGCTCCCAGGAGGTTTGTTGGTGGTGTTCCACAAAGCCAGAGGGGATGGCAGTCTTGTGAGCCAGATAGGTTCTCGGGCAATGGTCCCAACAAGGGAGATTATCCTCCAAGGGGTGGAGTGAGAGTGCCAGACTCATTTCTCAGAAATGAAGACCAAGATATTGTTCAAAGTCAGGTCAAGAAACAAATTAGGGACTGGATGGAACAGATGCATAGATCTTATTCAGAGTCATAGTGGTTTTGGAGATCGGGCCAGATTTCAGAGAAAAGGGTTGCCAGAGATGGATGGATGATAGAGGGACTTCAGGAATAGAAGGGGATGATGACAGTCATCCAAGAAGAGGTTGGAATCCCATCATCAAGTTTAGCAAAGGGTGATGTCATGTGCATGATTGCCCATGGACATGCCCATGGACATATCCTGAAGCTAGTCCAGAAGGGCTAGCTAGAAAAAGATCAGTTAGAACTAGAATTTAGGACCATGTTGTGAAAATTTGGCTAGTGTGGACTTGGAGAAGGACAAGGTTGATCTGTCGTGATGACTGCACAAGAGGATTGTCGGCTATATGGAAGATAGGCACATCAACGCTTTTGATATATGGTCCAATCGGCTGACGGACCAGTCGGCCAGCACTTTGCTGGTCTAAGAGGCCCATATAAAGGCATGCTTGCTCATAGTTAAGTCATTCACTCCCTTATGGAGTGGGTCCAGTAGTAGGACTATTTTGGTGTTCTCCACCTTTTCAGGAAGGCAACCCATGGCTATAGATCTAGAGTACCTTTTTGTACCATATGAATATACTGAATTTCTAGCTATCTCTCTCTCTACTCTCCCTTTTGTCTCTGCGTTTTTTGCATCAACATGTTCTAAGTGGTGTTTAGGGCTGAAAGAAGACTCTCAGAGCTTTCGCATGTTACATTGATGTTGAATTTGGCCAAGTGTGCATTTGCAATGAAATTCAAAACTTTGTTAGTAAACATTGTGTCGGTGCAAGGATTGGCCATAGATTCAGCTAAGGTGGAGGCCATAACCAATTTTTTTGCTCCCCAAAACATAAAGAGCAGCTTGAAAGATTTCTTGGGGGCAAAGTGAAGTGGCATACAAGGTTTCTGAAATATTTAGCTCATGATCAACCGTGAATGGAATCCGATATTTCATGTTTATGTAGATGCCTCACTCAAATAGAGCAGTAGGCAACGCACTCATGCAAGAGAAACAAAAAGGGTTCATGCAGCCTATACATTATGCCAGCAAGGCTCTCACAAGAGTGAAAAGAGACTACACTACAATAGAGAGAGAAGCCCTCTCCATGATCTTCCTCGTAAATAAGTTCCGATACTACCTTCTGGGAAACAAATTTGTTCTCCATGTGGATCATCAAGCTCTGATCTATCTGGTGAACAAAGCCTTTCTAGTAGGGAAAATGGCAAGAAGGATGCCCCTACTTTAAGAATTCGAGTTCACCATTCAACACACACTTGGAAAAGAAAATGCAATGACAAACTTTCTATCTAGACTAGATTCCATAGAACCTACTTTGGAGGGTGTAGAGGATCAGCTTTCAGATGCTAACTTAGTTACATCATCCAGAGTAGAGGGAAACTCGTATTATGACATGATACAATTTTTGGAAGATGGGTCTTTTTAGGAAGGATGTACTGGTAACTGGAAGAAGAGAATTGCCATAAGAAGCAAAAATTTCACAATGATCGCCAGGAAACTCTACAAAAGAAGCATAGATCAAATTCTTCGAAGATGCATTTCGGATCATGAATAGCTAGCAGTGCTGAGGAAAGCACACTATGGCATCACCAGAGGACACATGGATGGCGATGTAATAGCCCGAAAAATTTTACACAAGCAGGCCTATGGTGGCCAACTGTCATGAGAGATGCCGACATGGAAGCAAGGAACTATGATGTCTGTCAACGGATGGGCCAACCCGAAAATTCCGATAGAATGCCCATCACACCCATACTGCCCCTAGCACCATTCATGAAATGGGGATTGGATTCTGTTGGACCCATCAAACCACCCACAAAGGGCAGCAGATGTGAATACATCATCATGGTGTGGCAACAGATTACCTCACCAAGTGGCCAGAAGCCAAGGCTATGAAAAGCAACTCCTCAGAAGAGGTGGTGAAGTTCCTCTTCAAGGACATCATTGCAAGGCAAGGGGTTGCTAGTAGAAGTAGTCCATGATCAAGGATCACACTTTATAAACAAGGTGATGAAGGGATTAATAGAAAGATACTTGATTAATCACAAGAAGTCCTCACCTTACTATCCATAGTGCAACGGTCAGGCGGAGTCCACCAACAAGGTGCTTACCAAGATTTTGAAGAAGATCGTAAATGCAAAAAAGAATGATTGGGACCAAAAGATAGATGCTGCACTATGGGCATTCTAGATATCATTCAAGGTCGCTACTACTAAATGGTTTATGGTTTGGAAGCAGTCATGCTAATGGAATGCGTGGCACCCAATCTTAGAATAGCAATTCAAGAGAAGCTTCCAATGCAAGAATCTCGAGAGCATAGAATACAGGAACTCCTAGCCTTAGAAGAAGAAAGGCAAATCAGGTCTTTGAAAGTAGAAATAGTGCAAAGAAGAAGGAAGGCTTGGACAGATAGACATCTCAAGCATAGAATTTTTTTAAAAGGTGACTTTGTGTTAGTTTACAATGCCAAACTGGGACCCCATCGGCGGAGGAAATTCAAGATCAGGTGAATAGGACCATTGAAAGTGAAAGACATGGTCAGCCAAAATGCGTCTTCCCTAGAGAACTTGGATGGAATGCCCTTCCCGAAAATGGTCAATGGTTTCAGGATGAGGAAGTACAAAGGCCATCTAGTGGAAGTCCCGCTAGAAGGAGAAGAAGCAGAAGATCAAGAGAGTTTGGGGCATTTGCTGTAGCATGATTTCATTAGTAGAAATCAATGTGGAAGATCATGTAAATCACAAGACTACAGAAGAGTGACCAGTTTGCAAGAGTTATCAAACCACTAAATCTGTGGGTATTGCAAACAAATCACATTTCGAATGACAAAATAGTAAGTGACCAGACATGTGCTAGCCTAAGCCACGTGGATGATTTCATGAAGGACAAGTGTCATAGCATCATCAAATCTCCACTCGCAAACAACGATAAGGCACAAGAATGGCAAAAAAGAATTAATTCCATTAAACGAGAGGCGGTGGCCATGATGTAAATCAAAAGTCACATCACATCAAAAATAGGGGAGCCAAAAATGATAATACCCCAAAAAAAGAAGCCAAGAAAAGAAAGCATCAGCCAAAAGATCACAAACACTCACATTCTCATTCTACACTCTCGAAACCAACTGTAACCATGTGCAGCATTCTTCCAGACAATAGCACCATATCAAAAATCAACAAAACACTCAGGTCTGACAAAAAACCAGAGACGAGCCTAAGCATGCCTATGTTCATACCAGACCTAAGAAAGAAGGAGCATCAAAAATGGAAAAAAAGTAGTGGGTTTGAAAGTAGGAGCTGCAGGACCAAGAAGCTGGAGTGAGTCTCATTAATCAATTCTTGGAAACCAACATTGTGCATGTGGAGGGGAAGGAGCCAATAAGAATTTCAGAAAACACAATGCACCATGCGTTGGGTCTTCCCATTGATAGCACTCTAGATACAAGCATGAAGTCAAGGGTAGAGGAAGAGATCCCTAAGACAAGTAACATGCACCAGGTGAAGGACATAGCAAACGAAACCCGGTAGGAGAAGTTTGTCTTCTTCTTACAGAACATCATGTTCATGGGAAAGTTGGAGAACATGTCCAACAAAAATTACAAATTTCTCATAGCAAAACAGAAGCAGGATAAAAATAAATTGGGTGAAAATCTACAAGGAGAAGTTGGCTAAGAGCGTAGCCACATGAGGCAAGGAGAAGCAGCCCACCGTGGTTCATGCGCACTTAAGGGCAATCACTCAAGTGGCAAAATCTATAGACCGGCAAAGAGGAGAAGTCTCGGATAAGCAAAAATACAAGGAAGCCGCAAGATCTTCAAAAGCACCCAAGGTAACATTCAACTTGTTTTTGAAGACGATGTGGATGATGACGAGGAGTGGCAAAAGATTGTCCAGAAAGCAAGTAAAAAGAGGAAAATAGAGTTGATGAAGAAATGCTGCTTGACGCGGAAGAGGTCAAGAAACAGAAAGCTGAAGAAGAAGAAAGGAAAAAAGAACTAAAAGAGAAGAAGAAATAGGAATCTACTGTCGAAGCCGAAAGGAAGAAAAAGCCTAAAGAAGCAGAGAAAAGAAAAGAGAAAGAAGAAAGGGAAAGGAAGGAGGAAGCAAAGAAGAAGAAGAAGGAAGCGAAACAGTAGAAAAAGAAGGAAGAAGCAGCCCAAAAAGGAAAAATTCTTGCCATGATAGAGCTCATCATACCAACATAAATACAGCCCTGGGTAACAACACTGGCATAGAAGGCACAAGAAGGGCCAAGTCACCGGGACAAATTACCTAAAAAATTGGAAGCAGAACTCCCTAGCCTAGCAACTTCACAAGGACAAAGGGGCTGGTAACCATGGCCGAGAAGATCCTCTCACATATTCTCTCTACAGTAGAGGAGTATGAAACAAAGGCCTGGAGTACCATCACACAGCTCAGTGAACTTAACCAGAAGCAGCATGGTATGTTAATAAGTGCCACAAACAAGACCAAGGAGCTAGAGCTCAAGTCACAATTAATGGCGCAACAAAATGAGGAGTTGCAGAGGAAGATAGCTATGGCGGAAAGGTCACTGGTAGACCAAAAGAAATTGAGTGAAAGAAAAATCAGAGCCCTTACTAGTGTGACAGGCAATTACTCCAATCACAGATAGGAAGGCTACGAGCTGAGTTGGAAGAGGCTAGGAAGCCAACCAAAGTCTAGGATGACACAATTCAAGGTGTGAAGGATGAGGTGCTAGACAACACAAGAGCATTGGTCGTAGCTTAATCTGTTGAAATTTGAGCATAATGATGAGCTATGGTGGATCAAACACTAGAATCAACATCATTAACAAAGTGATTAGTAAATGATTAAGACGTAATTAGTGAATAATTAGCAAATAGATTAATGCAGACATGGATACTCAAAAACCAGCAAATTCTCATTAGGGCTATGCCTCAATTTATAGAGTTTACATCAAGCATCTAATCCCATTGATTTCTCCATGATTCACTCCCTGAATATCTCCACCTTTTGCTTGATTCTCTCCACCTCTTCTCTTTTCCCTGAATATCTCCAAGAATATCTCCACACTCCTAAATTCTCTCATGCTACCCATTATTCTCTCCCAGTAGATTCTTCTCACCTTTTCACAGGTTCTTTCACAATTACATTTCTTTTATAGCCTCTATCAAAGAGCTTGTTCCCACACACACCCTTATTCACTTGTATTTTGAACACCTCCCCTCAAGTGAGTAATCCTAACACACCTGGACCCTATACCAAGTTTCCCTCTTACTTGATAGTCCGCGACCAGTGCCTCAAGTCCCTAAACTCCATAGTCCTTGACACTCTCTCTCTCTATGTGTCCAAGGCTACTATAAGTGCCCGCGACCTTGACTAAAGTGCTCACACATACATCTACCACGTGGTCTACATCATCGGTGGCTCAGAGGTGGTTTTACTTTGTTGGGGCAGGTTACATTGGGTTGTGGGGTCTCTTTCTCTCTCTCTCTCAGAAAAGATGATCCGACTCCACTTCCTTTGGAGCCTCCATGAAGTTTGCCGATGTCGTTCCTTCTTCACTGGGTTTGCTGTAGCAGTCTCTCGCCATGTGTCCTGGCTTTCCACATTTGTGGCAAGTGAAGGTCCTCCCTCCTACTCTGCCTCTTCCTCGTCCTCGTCCTCGAGAGAATCCTCCTCGAGTGAAGAATGCTTTTTCCTCTCCTGCTGCTGTTGAGTCGAGCCCTTTCTTCTCTTTGCCTCTGCTCTCTTGCTCTAGTAGGGCTGCTTCTATCTCGTGTATCTTCAATTCAGGTACATTCTTTAGTGTTGCTACAATGTTTTCATAATCTCCTTTGTCCACACTCTTCAGAAGTACAGCTAATGCTTCATCATCTTCTACCTTTTTGCCAATAGCTGCCTGTTGCTTAATGCTTTTATATTTGTTCAAGTGTGTGATTAAAGGTTCACTTTCCTTCATGTCTAATTTGTAGAATTGCATTAACAGATTTATCTTTGAATTTTTTGCTTGTGTACCAAATAATTTATTGAGTTCATCTTTTGCCCACTGTATCCCTGTGATGTGATGAATGATTTCATCATTTAAACTGAGTGCAATAAGTCCCAATGCTTTTTCATTCCTGCTCTTCCACTCATTTTCCCCTCTCTCTGGGCATTCATCTCTCCCTTCAACTAATCCCCACAGATTTTTCCTCATCAGCAAATACATGGTTTTTGTCTGCCATGTATAAAACTGTTCCCATTAAATTTGGCTATTTCCTGTGCTGAACTCATGGTGATGTGAAGGGGGTCTTACCTCTTGATCCAATTTCAAGATTCAAGGGCAGTGTCTACCCTTTTACAACTCAATCTAGTGTTTAATAGATGATTACAACAAATTTAATCAGCATAAAATCACCAGAAATTACACTAAATCAAGGGTAACCAATTTGTACGGGATGGTTGGAGTATCAAACCAACTCCGATTTGCAATCTTAAGCTATAGGGATCTGTATCAAATACCTAATGGTTAATTTGAACCATCAATTGCACCAAAATATAGTGATTAGTACTAATTAATCACTGATTAGCAAATTAATGCTCTGTTTTGTGTGCAGAAAACAGAGTATGCCAGATCTGGTGCCTTCCACTTCAAATGAGCTCAAATTCTTTCAAAGGCATCAATAGAAATGAGTCTAGTAAAGGATTAAGCTAAGAAACACAAGATTTGACCAAATAATGAAAGCTTAATCTCTGTTTTACCAAAGTCACCTGCAGATTTGATGAAGAGCTTTGATCTCAATGTAGACTTGATGAAATTGATTTCTGTCTTCACCAGCTTGTAGAGCATGCTTGATTACCCCTTGGGCTAAGAGGAATTAGAAAGATTTGATCTGATGAAGTGGAGATCTACAATTTACTCAGAAAAACCAGCGCTGGCCAAATCGTCGATTTCTCCTGATAGCGCCGACGGTTTGCTGCGTTTTTTTGATAGGCTTGTAGCCAAAGATGTAAGGTATGATATGCTAGAAGCTTGTGCCCTAATTATGAGTGTGCAAGGTGCTAGAGATCCTCCACTGGCTGGGGGTGAAGGGAAAGGTGAAAAACTCACTAAAAATTGATTTTTTTTCTACTAATCCTAATTAATTAACTAATGGGCTCATAAACCTAATTGATTATAGGCATGGCTCTGATACCATGTTGAAATTTGAGCATAATGATGAGCTATGGTGGATCAAACACTAGAATCAACATCATTAACAAAGTGATTAGCAAATGATTAAGACGTAATTAGTGAATAATTAGCAAATAGATTAATGTAGGCATGGATACTCAAAAACCAGCAAATTCTCATTAGGGCTATGCCTCAATTTATAGAGTTTACATCAAGCATCTAATCCCATTGATTTCTCCATGATTCACTCCCTGAATATCTCCACCTTTTGCCTGATTCTCTCCACCTCTTCTCTTTTCCCTGAATATCTCCCAGAATATCTCCACACTCCTAAATTCTCTCATGCTACCCATTATTCTCTCCCAGTAGATTCTTCTCACCTTTTCACAGGTTCTTTCACAATTACATCTCTTCTTTTATAGCCTCTATCCAAGAGCTTGTTCCCACACACACCCTTATTCACTTGTATTTTCAACATAATCAAAGGCACAAGCCCTAAATAACCTGAAAATAACCCGGAAGAAGAAGAAGTTATATGTCTTTGACTGGATGCCAAAGTAGGAGTGATTAGAACAACGAAGGCCAAATTAAGCAAAGTGTGGGTTCAAGCGCTGCAAGCTCTGGTGGAGATCCACGAGCAAATGTATTGCAAGCCTCAACAAGTCATCCATAACCTAGAGTATAACAATGATAATGATGGGGAGAAACAACAAACACACCAACAACAACAGCAACACCAACACCATCTACAAAACAACAACAACAACAATAACACTCTCAGTAGGACATGAATCTCCCACAACCGATACTTTTGGAAAGGGGAAACAAAGAGAAGGTAAAGACTAGAGTCTAATACAGGCAATAAAGGCCACCACCTGGAAGGCGGAACATTGGGAGAAGGAAGCAGAGGTTGGTAGAAAGGAACAAGTTATTACAGCAGGAGTTGCAAGAGACCACACCCACAAAAGAGTATGCAAATATATTAAGGGATGCACTTCAAGAAAGGGACGAGGCAAGAGACCAAGCAAAGGAATACAAATAGAAGTTGGAAAGAAGCATACAATTTGAAATAGATGCCATCAAGGAGTTGAATGCACTAGAACTCGAATTGCAAGTGCATGGAAAATGAAAACTAGCTTTCGGAAGGAAGTACCCGGAGACTGGGAAAGTTACAGAGATGCCCTGAAGGTGCAAATAGAAGAAGCGCGGCAAGCAGCCAAAAAAGTGCAACAAACAGAAAACAAGACTACAATGGAAATTGGAGCTGAGGGAAGCAAAGGAAGAAATTTCCAAACTCCAAGAGCATATGCAAAGTTCAGCACTGAAAACACATAGATGTTGTCACCCCCGGTGTGCCTAGAAAGGAAAGAGGTAAACTACTGGTTGAGGTCCGGAAGCTAAAGAGGTAAACTATTGGTTGAGGTCCGGAAGCTGCAGGATGCCAACCAAGCTTTACTCAAAGAAAATGAATGCCTAAAAGACCGACTAGTCAACAGTTCCTTAGCTCCATGGGCCAACATAGACAACCCATTCTTTGAGGCACATCATCTGATGTTTTCTGAATTATTGAAGGCGGATATAGAGCTACCATAGTACTTTCAAATGCAGAGAGAATAAAGTCTATACTTACCCGAAAACCTCGTCCCCCTGGAGCACCCATACACATAATTTTTACTCTCACAAACACCCGAAGGAAAACGGGTCTAGGCTATTCAAAAGAACATGTAGAGAAGATAAGAAGGATTCAAAAAAGCGCCACCTACTCTGATGAAATTTACATTCCAGATCACACCCCCCCAGAGATGTTCTTCAAGTTTAAGCAAAAGTTTATCAAGGGAACTGGTCCGGAAGCAAAAGCTCTATCTCACTGGGCATGCCAGGTGTTGCGCTTGGAGGTGCAATAGCAGTAGAAGGGTCAGTGGGGCAGTTGGCGGAGCAATCGACCCACAACGCACGACGTGAGCACCACCTCGATGAACGTGTAGAGGTGGCAAACTGTAACCACCTTGGAGTTGTTGCCAAGATCAAGAAGGCACAACTTAAAAGATTGATCAACTATTGCAAAAAAGAGAGATGGATGATTCTTCTCTTTTCTATTCATTTATGGTTTTTTATGATTTTTGTCTTCTCTAAATTGAATATGATGTTATGCCTCTTTGAAAAAAGGCATTCCCCTCTCTTCTTTAGTAAATCCAACCATTCTTATCCTAGATGAATGATTAATGGATAAAATCAAGTTTTTCATATTGTTTCTCTTTGATAAAGTAGAAAATGTTTACATTAGAATGATTTAAATACTCTTGGTGAACTTCTAATTAATTTTAGAGAGGTAAAAATTGAAAAATGGTCAGCCATACAAAGGAGGTTATGGCAAAATTTTTCTAAAATTGTAAAAAATAAGTTTTACTTTTTTATTCAAAAAGAGTAATTCCCATTGTATATGTATTCTTAAAGTGTTATTTTTCATCCTAGGTATAGAAAAATGCATACTAAAAAAATTTTATTAAAAAAAATGTTACTTTCTCTAGAATTAAATTCTATGCATAGAAGGGAGTATATTAAAATTTTTATTTTGATCATAAATGATTTGTATGCATAAACATATGCATAAAAGATTATTTTTTATATTAAAAGTGTGATTTTCATCATAAATGATTTTTATGCATAAAAGATATTTTTTTAATTAAAAGAGTGATTTTTATCATAAATGATTTGTATGCATAAAAGATTATTTTTTTTTATAAAAGTGTGATTTTCATCATAAATGATTTTTTATGCATAAATATATGCATAAAAGATATTTTTATTAAAAGAGTGATTTTCATAATAAATGATTTGTATGCATAAAAGATATTTTTTCATTAAAAGAGTGATTTTCATCATAAATGATTTGTATGCATAAACATATGCATAAAAGATTTTTTTTTTTATAAAAGTGTGATTTTCATTATAAATGATTTTTTATGCATGAATATATGCATAAAAGATATTTTTATTAAAAGAGTGATTTTCATCATAAATGATTTGTATGCATAAATATATGCATAAAATATATTTTTTATTAAAAGAGTGATTTTCATCATAAATGATTTGTATGCATAAAAGATATTTTTTCATTAAAAGAGTGATTTTCATCATAAATGATTTTTATGCATAAATGGATGCATAAAAGAAATTCTTTTATATTAAAAGTGTGATTTTTATGCATAAATATATGCATAAAAGATATTTTTTATTAAAAGAATGATTTTCATCATAAATGATTTGTATGCATAAAAGATATTTTTTTAATATTAAAAGTGTGATTTTCATCATAAATGATTTTTATGCATAAAATGGATGCATAAGAAGAAATTCTTTTATATTTTCATCATAAATGATTTGTATGCATAAAGAGATGCATAAAAGAAATTCTTTTATATTAAAAGAGTAATTTTCATCATAAATGATTTGTATGCAAAAACATATGCATAAAAAATATTTTTTTATATTAAAATATACATAAAATATATATTTTTATATTAAAAGTGTGATTTTCATCATAAATGATTTTTATGCATAAAAGAAATTCTTTCATATTAAAAGAGTGATTTTCATCAAAAATGATTTTTATAATGATAAAAGTGTGACTTTCATCAGAATTAGATTTTATGCATAAATAGATGCATATAGAATGATTATATTTAAATAAGGACTCTCTTAATCCTCTCTTTAATTTTCACAAAAATTGAAAAAATAAATAAGTAGATAATCTGTGAGTGAGAAGAAATGCTACCATTTCATATTCACTAAGATGATAATGAGAAAAATTAAATAAACTATCAAAGTCGGAGATCGAGATAAATGATTATTTTATTCCTCATAGGAATTCATGTTTAGTTTAGAAATCTGTAAGCAAATATTCAATGAACGAAATTTAGAAAAAGAGAAATTGAAATATTACCTTTCAAGAAAGATAGTTTAGGAAGAACCTTTCCAGACCCAAAACTCTGATTCAGACTATTGACCAAGACCTAATTTCTTCATGAGTTTCAATCAATGACGATGTGCCTAGTTTAGGAAAAATGCACTCAAAACACCCACCGAATTCGAAACTAAGTTAAGACTTTTGATTTTGATTGGAGGATCAAGTTAACAGAATTTGAGGAATTCTGTCTGGAATTCAAACTTGGATCTGGAAGTATTGGGATACGGATTTAGGATTTATTCATGGTATTCAAACAAAGTCAAAACTGAAAACTTGCATAGAAGCCCTGTTTTCTTAAAGGATTGTCTTACGCCAGAATGCTGGAGGGAGCATTTGGCATATGTGTTTACTAAGGGAAGTTCGGTTGCAACAGCTAGCGGGGAGTGTTCGAGGGACAGCTCACGCCTGAGTGAAGTGCCAGGACACCTAAGGAGGATCCTGGAGGGTTCTGACCAGGCAATGCACGGGCTCGCGGTGCTTAGGACACCCATACATATGTCGAGGAAGATATATATATATATGTTGATGAAGTGATTATTGTAATCTGTTACTGGATCTCGTTGGCTGACCAGCTGGTCCCAACGGTGAGTCGAGAGTGGTACTGTATTTGTGAAACAAGGGACTGAATGGAAATTTTTGAATTATGAAATCTGTGATCATATCTGTTTTGTCAATGGTGACGAAGTGATTACTGTAATCTGTTACTGGATCTCGTTGCTGACCAGCTGGTCCAACGGAGAGTCCAGAGTGGTACTGTTTTTGTGAAACAAGGGATTAAATGGAAATTTTTGAATTATGAAATCTGTGATCATATCTGTTTTGTCAATGGATTATTTTTATTTTAAAGTTTTAAAGAGGAGTGTGTGCGTATTTGTTTTCTAAAGCTAAAGTTAAGAAGGCATTTCAATTATGGGTGGGTGAGTACTTGTTTGGTTCTACCGATTCCAGTTGTAGGGTGGTGGCTAACCCATGGGCCAGATGGGGTTAGGCTGGAATCAGTGGAGTTTTAATAATCAAACTGAAAAATCTTAGGATTACGCTAGGGTTCGAGTAGTTAGTTAATTCCCTGATAGTTTTCTCAATTGAGTGGATCAACGGTTGTGCCTGATCTTGATTAGGAAAAAAGCGTTGAAATCGCTCAGATGATTAAATTATATCAGTGATAGTTTCCTTCTATCTGGTTTATTCAGATGAAGGATAGTTTAGATTTGATATCGTTAGAAGAAATCGTTAATAAAATTCAAAAAGGTGGAATCGTCCCTATTTTCTGAGCATGGGAAATTTTCCCGGTTTCGGTTTTCGGAGTGACCACCAGCCTAGTCTCGTGCCCGGACATTCGTGGGCGAGGCCACGAGTGAGAAACCCTGCCCTGTGCATGAGGGGGCTGCTTCCGCTGTGCTATCAGCTACCGAGAGTCCGGTGCGCGGAGGGGGCAGAGGGATCTCATAGGTGGCGAGTATTTGAGGAGGAGAGCAAATGCCTGGTGATATTTCTCCATGGTTCGGCTTCCTTGGCTTAGGTCCCCAGGAATTCATTCATCTTAGTTTCTAGGAAGCCGGGAGGACAAAATCTCTTCCTGAGGTAAGCTTTGACATCATTACACCGGCGGCGGCTATTTCTATGATCTTCAACCTGGCAGAGAGCCACCAAACCTTTTTTCATTCTAACTAGTGAAATTGAAGTACTCTTCCATAGCTTCGATCCACTTCTCTACTGTTTCTCTCAAGTACTCCTCCCCTTAACCTTTGAAAGGTCTAGGCTGAGATCTATGAAGATCTTTGCGAACATCTGGATCAAGCTCTTCCTCATCGCGTCGGGGGCTAACATTTCTACCACGATGACCTTGATCCATGATCCTATCAATACGAAAATTCCCTGTTAAGTCCCTTTTTCGAATTTAACCAAAACGCTCATGTGAAAAGATCGCTTCAAATCTGAAAGGCTTTAGATCCAACTGATTCTGGGGCTCCTTAAAGTTTGGTCGTCAAGCCTCACAGAATCCTGGGGTAAAGATCCCTTCTACAAGAAGAAACATACAGAACTCATCATCAGAAAATAGTTTATTCATATCCTTAACACAAAAATGGTCCATCAGACCAGTAATTTTCAATTATCATCTGAACATTCCCCACGAGAATTTCAGTTATACAGGTTCTTAATTTGTCATTCCACAATTGGGTCCACTGGACCAAAGGTCAAGCTACGAACAATCTGTCAGCACAATCCACTAATCTCATAGTGATTTACTGAAAGACTTGATCGTCTTCTCAGCTACCAACATCATTACTGGAATTCTCTCCATTCATCATCATCATGACTTTTCAGCTCATCATCCCGAATTAAGAATTCATCATCTTTCAATCAGAATCCAAATCAATTCAGCAATTCTCAATCAGAATTCTAAAATCATATCAACCACCATTCGAATTCATTATCTAGGATAGCATTTTTGCTTATAACTTCAAGTTCTTAGATTCACTTGTATATATCGTCAGTATAAAGAGCTACACTTATACCCATGGTATATACAGGTAATCACGGTCCTTGGAGCTATTATTAGGGAAAATTTGGACTCACTTTTGGGCCTTTTAAGCTCTTTGAGATTCTAGGGAATATTCTATAAGGACCAATGAGGGTGAGGCTTCCGTTATTACGAAACTTTTGAGGTCACTTTTTGGTGGGGAGGCCATAACTTGAGCATAAAAACTCCAAATTTGTCGGAGGTTGGTGCATTAGAATCCTCTCATCAAGATCTTTCCAATGATATGTTACATGATATAGTTTTGAGGTACTATGGATAGAGTTATCCACAATCCCCCTTTTCGTAATAGAATGATGACTTGGCATTTCTTAGAGGGCCCAAAAATGAGTCCACATTTTCCCTAATGAAGGTAAATACCATCATGTCTGTTAGGGGCTTACCGCCCTAACAGTTATTCAATCAAGACACATGCAGTTCATGGAAAAACACAACAGGAGATTGCACTTATAAGCATGAAACTGCACAGAATAGAAGCAATAAACATCATAACACAGAGAATCAAAGATACTACTGTCTTGTATTCATCATCATCAAACTACAAGTCCCAAAAACCCACAGTACCACAGCAGGATGATAACAACTAACTGCTCATGTAGCATGAAAAACTACTCCTTCACCAAAAGATCATTTGGGTACATATAACTACCAAGGCACTTGTGTAAACATGCCTTTAAGGTTCAAAGCTTCAACCTTGATTGCTACCAAAGAGTAAGTAAAGGGTAATTACTGACAGCTCAGGCACTAACACCTGGCACACCCGGTGGGCAATGTTTACAAAACATTGTGAGGACCCCTAATCCCTTGATCAGAAACAATATCAAAATAGTCTTCAGCTTCAACCTGCCGCTCCTTTGCATCTGCAACTTCAACATTAGTAAAGCTGTCAAACTCCCCACCAATGTCTGCATCCACCACTCCTGCAACTATCTCCAGTGTTCCTGCTTTAGTCTCCTTATCCAAGACTTCCTGAACAGTGTTCAGTTCTGGTTCTTCAACATTCCCTTGTCCTCCTGCATCCACCAAAGGTGCCACTGCCACTGTGTCTGTTATTACTGCATATTCAATTGACTGTATTTGAAGTTCACCCTGAACATTATCCAGTATTACAGCAACATTCTGCTCCTCAACTTGTGCAGGTTGCAAATACACCTGTTGCTGCAAAACTGTTCATATTGCTGCTTCAGCTCAGTATACTGTTTCTGCAATAACAAATTCTCTTCTTTTGCCTCTTCCTCTGCAAAAGCCTGATATGGCTTACTTACCACATCATACATTTTTAATTTGATCTGCTCCCAGACCCCCTTCATGTACTCCATCAGTTCAATCTTCATCTTTTCAACATCCCCTGAGCTCAAGTACCAACCATCAACATCCCCTGAGCTCAAGTACCAACCATCAACATCCAAGTCTTCCTCTACCATTTGTCTAATTTTCTCCTCTACCTTACTACAAGCTGTAACCCTACTTAGCAAAACCCTATTGCTGCTCTCCAAAGTTGCATTTAAGGTAGACATTTCAGTCAAATCACCTGAAACCATTCATCTCTCCATTGTCTAACTGTATCTGAAGTCTTCTCTCTAGTTGCTACTACCTGCTTGTAGTAGTCTAACTCCTTCTGTATCAATTTACTTGCATCAGTTAATTCATTGACCTTGACCTGCAAAGCATCAACTTCAGTCTATTTCCTCCTATCTTTCAAAACTCCCTCCTTAATGTGCTTCAACTCACTATGAAGCCCATCATTTTCCCTGCTCAATAATGTAAAATCCATAGACTGTTGTTCCATATATTCCTTAACCAAATTCAAAGCATTCTGTGCCTCAAAAAATGACACATTTGTAAAGTTAGCCTTAGCCATGCTAGGCTCACCCACATCAGAAACTCCAGCTTTAAGAACCGACTCTTCCTTTGCAGCACTGCTCTTCAGCTTTTTAATTTTAAAACCTGTCTTAGCTGACATAAGCACTACAGTTTTGTCAACTGGCTCTTCCACAATTTCAACAAACAAATCCCCAAATTGCTTGTCCAAATTCATTCTAAATTGCTGCCACAAAGACTCCTCCTTTAAATACCTTGCAGACATAAGGTCTTCTGCCACCTCAGGTATTTGCATAGCCCTATGATCCTGATGCAATTTCTACCTTTTTTCCCTTCTTTGTGCAGACCCTGACTCAGGCACATGTGATGGTACCAAAAATTGTCTACCCCTCAAAATGCTTTTGTTGTTCACATACTGGAAAATTGCTACGAGATAAGGACCCACTTTAGTAGTTCTATCTTTCCTCTTCTGCTTGGTATACAGCTCAAACCTGATCCTATCATAGACAATATTTGCCCATCCCATCTGTCTACCACTCTCTGCTGCCAATAGTATTCCATAATTTTCTCTACTAATGTACTCAGACTTGACCAGCAAAAATACCCTCTCTATGAACCACTTTATTTGCTACAATCTCACTGGGTTCTTCATACCTGATAGTAATGCCTTTCTCCCTGAGACTGACCAAAAGCCTTAGACATGACTTTCACAATAGCCTTTCCAACTTCATTATCGTGTGCAGTAGAAAGATTAAACACCTTGGCCACCAATTCTTCAGTGAAGTACTCATCTTCAAAAATATGAGCATCATTCAATTGCAAATGCTTCAAATAAACTGCTGGCATTTGATTCTGCCTCCAACTTTCCCAAGGCAACCTTGCAAAGTCTAATAAACCAATCTTTCTAAGCCATGCAACATTTTCTTCAGTGAAGATTAAGTCATACCTAAAGTCCAAGAATGTGTACTCCACAAGCATGTCATCCTTGGCAAAAGGTAGCACCTTATTGGGTGTAACTATATCCACCTCTTCATCTGAAGCTGTGTCGGTAACTATAGGGCCTTGATATCTTGTCTTCCTGCCAGAACGCAGCAACGATGGTGGCTCATCATCGTTTCCCTTTGAACTAGTGCCAGATCCAAACGAAACACCTTGAAGGTTTGACATACGTACAGAGAGAGAAAAACGCTCAGAAGAAAAGCTCTCAACTCGCGTACAAATAGATACCAACCCAATCACTTCACATGCATAAATATGCGCTGTCTCCTCCACATCATTAATATTACCCTCTTGTCGATGGCCGATTATTTCTCCCAAAAATGGTTTAAGGCAAAATCCATTGACTGGCTTAGAAATGATTTGACCTGCCACATCAGCTAAAATAAAAGTATTGGGTCCCACACACTGAACTATCTGGAATGGCCCCACATACCTCAACTTTAGTTTACCAGGTTTAGGCCCAAGTTTACTGTTGTAAACCATGACCCAATCTTGTGCAACAAAAATTTTAAACTTAATATTCCTATTAATCCAAGCCTGTCTTCTCTGCTGAATCACCTCTGCAATATATATACTTTGAATCCTATCTTCTTCCAACTTCAGTAAAGTTTCCTTCTTCCTAAAATTGACTAATTGTTCAGGAGACAGTCTCTGCTGAACTGCAACCCTGAGACTTGGTACAAGAAACTCCATAGGCACTACTGCTTCCAACCTATACACCAACTTGAATGATGTCATGCCAATAGTCACTTTAAATGCTATTCTGAAAGCCCAGAGTGCTGAGTCCAACTTCTCATCCTAATCTGTCCTATTCTGGTTCACCAACTTTCTGATTATCCTAGTCAAAATCTTGTTGGTACTCTCTGCCTGTCTATTAGCTTGAGGATAGTAAACAGTTGATTTTTTATGCAGTATCATGTGTAACTCTGTCAGTTTACTGATCACTTTATTAATGAAATGCCCTCCTTGATCAGAAACTAACTCAATCGGACATCCAAATCTGGTCATAATATTCTTATACAAAAATTTAGCCACACTCCTTGCTTTGTTATCCCTCAAAGCCAGAGCTTCTACCCACTTTGTACAGTAATCAGTTCGCAACCAAAATATACCTATTTTGTGTGAACCTAGCAAGTGGCTTGATGGGACCAACAAAATCTAATCCCCACTTTTGAAATGGTTCCAAAGGCAAGATAGGCTGTAGAGGCATTCTGTCCACATTCAATGGTCTACCCTTCCTTTGGCATAGCAAACACTTCTTAGTAAATTCCTGAGCATCCTTTATCACAGTAGGCCACCAAAGCCCTGCCTGAAAAATTTTCCTTGCAGTTACTTCCCCTGAAAAATGTCCTCCAGAATTACCTGCATGAGTTTCAGCTAATACTGCTTTTTGTTCAAACTCAGGAACACATCTCCTGATGACTTGATCAATCCCTCTTTTATACAGTACTCTTGCAATTTATACAATGACTGTAAATGGTTTACTTCTTAATGCTAATCTTTTTCTTTGATCCTTATTCATTTGTGTAGGGAACACTCCTTCAGTTAAAAACTGAAGCGTATCCTCATACCAGTCCCCTGAACTAGAAATAACTCTTCATCAGGCAACTGATGAGGTACCCTTGAAGAATCAGCTTCTCTTGTTTCCAATCTACTCAGATAATCAGCCAATACATGAAGTCTTCTTGGAGTATGTATCACCACATAATCAAACTCCTGCAGAAGCAGTACCCACCTGGCCAACCTCCCTGAAAGGTGGGGTTTATTGGCGAAGTAAATTAATGCTTGATGATCCACATGAAAAATTACCCTATTTGCCAATAGGTAATGCCTGAACTTTTGAAGTGCATAAATCATCCCCAAGCACTCCGTTTCAGTAACTCTGTAATTCTTCTCTGCAGGTGTCAGGACCGTGCTTGCATAGTAAATTGGCCTGAACCAGCCCCTGAGTGTTTCTTGCGTTAAAGCTGCACCCACTGCTACATTAGATGCATCAACAAAAATGTGAAATGGCAACTTCCAATCTGGAACAATCAAAACTGGTGCTACAGTCAACATCTTCTTCAGAACCCTGAATGCTTTATCTTGCTCTTCTCCCCATTCAAATATAACACCGTCCTTGTAAGCTTTGTTGATGGTGTACATACATGAGCCAAATACCTCAAAAATCTATTATGAAACTTCACTTGATCCCCCAAAAATCTGCTCAACTGTTTAATTGTTCTCGGTGCTGGTGCCTTACAGGATAGCCTCCACCTTTTGTGGATCAATAGACACACCTTCTTCAGAAATGACATGTCCTAAAAGAACTCCTCTTTCTATTGCAAATGCACATTTGGTTGGATTTAATGACAGGCCAAACTCCCTACATTTTTGAAAACACAACCTGAAGTGTTCAAGATGCTCCTGCTTTTTTCCAAAAACACTGAAATCATCCAAGAAAACCTGCATGAATGTTGTAAGGAAGTCAGCAAATACTCTCTGTATCACCCTTTGAAATGTAGGGGGAGGATTTTTCAATCCAAATATCATCACATTACTAGCATAAACTCCCCACTCAGTCACAAAAGCTGTTTTATCCCTGTCTTCAGGTGCCATTAATATTTGGTTGTAACCACTAAACCCATCCAAAAAACTGTAAATCTCATGACCATCTACTGCATCCAGTAGTGTATCACAAAAAGGCAAAGGAAATGGATGAGTGCTGTAGCTGCATTCAATTTCCTGTAGTCCACACACACTCTGATCTTTCCATTCTTCTTTGGAACTACAACAATAGATGACAGCCAAGTAACCTCATCCAAAGGATAAATGAATCCTACGGCTAACAATTTGTCAATCTCTTCTTTAACCTGTTTGGCATAATTAGGATTCATCCTGTACCTTTGTTGCACAACTGGAACTGCATCTTCTTTCAAATTAATTTTGTGTTGACAAAAACTAGCATCAATTCCTTTCATATTTGTGTATTTCCATGCAAAAACATCTTTAAATTCTAACAACAATTCCCTCAGTTGGTGTTTAAACTCCTCATCTAAATCTGCTGACACCTTCACTGTCTGTGGTTCCTCCTGAGTATTCAGATTCAGTTCCTGCAGTTCATCGTGAGTTACCCTAGTAGTTCTTTCCATCTGATGTTCAAAGGTCCTCTCTGCTTGCTTAACTATCTCAATAGCTTCCTCCTCTTCTTTGTTTAATATCTACAAATTCTTTAGCAGCTCATTACCCATTTCATTAGTTGACTGCTTACCCTCCTGAGCAATCACTGGTTTCTGAGTTAAAGACTGTAATCAGGGAAACCTATGCAAGTTGAATTGGCCAGTGGAAAGACTCTTTTCACTCACCATGAGACAGATCTTATCCAGTTCAATCTAGATGGTAATGTAATTGACTGTCAGTTCAATCTAGATGGTAATGTAATTGATTATCAGTTCAAAGTCTTACCTCTGGGAGTTTTTAACGGGATCCTTGGAATGGATTGGCTCCACAAAAATCAAGCTGACATACACTGTCACAATGGAACCATTTCCTTCCATGACCTTCATGGGAACAAAGTTCAAGGAACTGGAGTTTTCGAATCCCCAGACCTTCAGTTTAGTAAAAGCTTCTAGGTTGCTGAAAGGACTTAGAAAGAAGCAGCAAATTTATGTTGTCAAAATGAACCCAGTAGACTCAAAGCTTAAGGCTAAAGAACCAGAATGGTTAAATGAATTTGATGATCTATTCCCAGCAGAGCTAACTGAAATGCCTCCAATTTGGGAAGTAGATCATGTGATTGAATTGACCCCCGGGAGCTCAGCCAGTAGCCCTGCGCACGTACAAAATGCCAGTTCCTGAAGCCATAGAACTCAAGGAACAGCTTAGATAGCTGTTAGAATAAGGGTTTGTAAGACCCAGTGTTTCACCTTGGGGTGTGCCAGTTCTCTTTCAAAAAAAGAAAGATGGAATGCTTGAACTCTGTGTAGACTATAGAGGTCTAAATCAGTTGACAGTTAAGAATAAGTATCCTATCCCAAGAATTGATGAAGTAGTCATAGATTGGCTTGAACCAAAGACAGTGAAAGAAGTCAGAGGATTCTTGGAATTGACTGGTTGGTATAGAATTTTTAAGTATGCTTTCATAGCTTTCCCCCTGACTAACCTTCTCAAAAAGAATACCCCATTTCAGTGGTCTGCCAGGTGCCAGAGTGCTTTTGATAAGCTGAAGACTGCCTTGGTAACCAGTCCTGTTCTGAAGCTGCCAGATTTCTCTCTACCCTTTGAAATAGTAACTGATGCAAGTGGTTTTTCCCTGGGAGGTGCACTCATGCAGGAAGGTCATGCAGTGGCCTATGAATCCCGAAAGCTCAGAACGTATGAGAGGAATTATGCTGTTCATGACCTCGAATTGCTTTCAGTAGTCTATGCCTTAAAGTTGTGGAGACATTACCTCCTGGGAAAAATATTCACTTTGATGACAGATCATCAGAGCTTAAAGTGGATCTTCGCTCAGAAGGACCTCAACATGCGCCAAAGAAGGTGGATGCAAACCTTACAGGAGTTTGATTTTGAAATCAAGTATCGCCCAGGCAAAGAAAATGATAGCAGATGCCCTCAACAGAAAAGCCTCCTTGCTTGCAATTACTGTAGTATCAAATCCTTTGATGATTGAAGCAAGAGAGAAGATCATGCAGGATAGATTCTTTGGCTCTATTGCTACCCTACTTATGCAGGAAAGAAAAACTCCTCAAGAGTTGAATAGAGTTCAAGGGTACAGCCTGGATGATGGCATTATGTATTATAATCGTAGGCTATGCATTCCCAATGATTAGGGAACCAAGGATCAAATTCTGAATGAAGCCCATGGCAGCCTTATAGCAGGACATCCAGGTTTCTTCAAAACCTACGTCTATAAAGAAAAGCTTCTTTTGGCCTGGTTTGAAAAAGGATGTACTGAATCATGTACGTCAATGTCTGACATGCAAGCAGAAAGTCAAAGCTCAAAGAGTAAAAATGCCTGGGAAGTTATATCCATTGGAAATCCCCCAGATGAAGTGGGAATGTATCAGTATGGACTTTATTACTGGATTACCTTCAGTGCAATTAGGTTACAACTCTATTTTCGTGGTAGTTGACAGACTAACCAAAGTTGCCCATCTGATCCCAGTAAAAGAAACGTACACTGCAATGGATGTGGCTAGAGTGTTCCTCAAAGAAATCTTCAGATTGCATGGCCTACCCAGGAGAATAGTAAGTGATCGAGATCCCAAGTTTACTTCAAGGTTCTCGACTGCATTTTTCGAAGCATTCGAAGCAGTGGGAACTTTCTGGGATCTCAACACAGCTTATCACCCTGAGACCGGTGGTCAAACTGAAGGGTAAACCAAGTAATCAAAGATATACTTCGATCATGCTGTGGTAGGGAACCCAAGAAGTGGCTAAGCTATCTGCACCTAGTCGAGTTTACCTACAATGCTTCTTATCACCGAAGTATCAGGATGAGCCCTTTTAAAGCTCTGTATGGACAAGATTGCTTAACTCCACTAACTTGGTATGACCCATTGATTAGGGTGAAGATGTCTAGATAGATGCTTGACGACATGGAGCAGCAGATGCAGTCAATTCGTAAAGATATTAAAGTTGCCCAAGATCAACAGAAGCAGTATGCAAATAAGAAGAGGACAGACATAAAGTTTGAAGAAGCAGATATGGTCTTCATTAGAGTACGGCCCAAAAGAAGTTCTCTATCTCTTGGGAAGTACAAGAAGTTATCCCCCAGATATTGTGGGCCATATCTGATTACAAAGAAAGTAGGTGACTTAGCCTACGAGCTTCTTTTGCCTCCTCATCTCAAAGTTCATAATGTATTTCATGTAAGCCTTCTAAAGAAATATGTGCCAAGCCCAAATCATGTACTTGATGATGAAATCCTAACCTCTTCATCCCAAGGGCAGATGGAACTCCAACCTGAAAAAATTCTTGATGTTTGAGAAAAGATTCTCAAGAACAGAATTCTTAGAGAATTATTGGTAAAATGGAAGTTCTATCCTTTTGAAGATGCCACCTGGGAGAATGAAGCCGATCTGTTGCGGGATTACCCCCCGTAGTTTGCGAGATGAGGGCATCTCACGTTTTAAAAGTAGGAGATAATGTAAGATTCCTCCCTAGCCTCTCAAGATGTCCAGCATCTTCCCCTGTAATCAAATCCCTCTTCAGAAATATAAAAGATCTTGTTTCTACTAGTTTTGGCCTAGAGAGAGAAAATCTTCTAAAGAGTGATAATTCAATTTTTAAATATTTTTGGATAGAAAAATATCTCATCTTATTAAAATAAGTTCCCCTGAAATAGAAGTTCAAAAAGATTTTCAGAAGGTACATTAGAAATTAAGTATAATCTGTTCAAGAGGCATTATCCTAGGGGTCCAGATTTTAAAAAAATTTTAAATTAAGGTTCCTATGGACCAATAAGATTCATCCAAATGTAGGGAGGAGATAAATAGAAGAATAAAAGGAAAATCCCCCAAAAATGAGTAAATTCTCACATAAGATGAAGAGTTGACTAAGGACAAGGTTAATATTTAAAAAAGAGAGATATTTAGATGAAATGATGCATTTTTGACACCTTAGTATGGGGGAACTCCCCTCATTAAGGATGCGCCTATTTTACATGTGTGGGAGAGTTTTAAACTCCCAAATAATGAGATATTTTTATCTCTCCTCTCTCTTGTTTCAACTAGATCCAAAAAGTGGACTAAATTGACCCAAAAATGGTCAAAAATTGACCAAACTGATCTAGAAAAATCTAGAATCAGTTGGCTTGGTTAGAAGCTCACTTTTTCCTATAAATAGAAGCCTTCCCCTTTATTGAAGCCTAATAGAGTTTTTGCACTGTTACCCTACTTCTCCCAAGAGCCAAAAAACTGTGAATTTACTCATAATTCATTAGTTTTTTGACCTTCCCTCTTCTAAAGATTGGTGGCCACTCTTGTTTCAAACAAGAGTAGAACCCTCAAACCATCAAGCCAAAGGAAAGCTCTCAAATTCCTTCGTAAGTTGGAGATTCTTCTCTTTTCTATTCATTTATGGTTTTTTATGATTTTTGTCTTCTCTAAATTGAATATGATGTTATGCCTCATTGAAAAAAGGCATTCCCCTCTCTTCTTTAGTAAATCCAACCATTCTTATCTTAGATGAATGATTAATGGATAAAATCAAGTTTTTCATAATGTTTCTCTTTGATAAAGTAGAAAATGTTTACATTAGAATGATTTAAATACTCTTGGTGAACTTCTAATTAATTTTAGAGAGTTAAAAATTGAAAAATGGTCAGCCATACAAAGGAGGTTATGGCAAAATTTTTCTAAAATTGTAAAAAATAAGTTTTGCTTTTTTATTCAAAAAGAGTAATTCCCATCGTATATGTATTCTTAAAGTGTTATTTTTCATCCTAGGTATAGAAAGATGCATACTAAAAATATTTTATTTAAAAAAATGTTACTTTCTTTAGAATCGATTTTTTATGCATAAAAGATATTTTTTATTAAAAGAGTGATTTTCATCATAAATGATTTGTATGCATAAAAGATATTTTTTCATTAAAAGAGTGATTTTCATCATAAATGATTTGTATGCATAAACATATGCATAAAAGATTATTTTTTTTATAAAAGTGTGATTTTCATTATAAATGATTTTTTATGCATAAATATATGCATAAAAGATATTTTTATTAAAAGAGTGATTTTCATCATAAATGATTTGTATGCATAAATATATGCATAAAATATATTTTTTATTAAAAGAGTGATTTTCATCATAAATGATTTGTATACATAAATATATGCATAAAAGATATTTTTTCATTAAAAGAGTGATTTTCATCATAAATGATTTTTATGCATAAATGGATGCATATAAGAAATTCTTTTATATTAAAAGTGTGATTTTTATGCATAAATATATGAATAAAAGATATTTTTTATTAAAAGAATGATTTTCATCATAAATGATTTGTATGCATAAAAGATATTTTTTTAATATTAAAAGTGTGATTTTCATCATAAATGATTTTTATGCATAAATGGATGCATAAGAAGAAATTCTTTTATATTTTCATCATAAATGATTTGTATGCATAAAGAGATGCATAAAAGAAATTCTTTTATATTAAAAGAGTAATTTTCATCATAAATGATTTGTATGCATAAACATATGCATAAAAAATATTTTTTTATATTAAAATATGCATAAAATATATATTTTTATATTAAAAGTGTGATTTTCATCATAAATGATTCTTATGCATAAATGGATGCATAAAAGAAATTCTTTCATATTAAAAGAGTGATTTTCATCAAAAATGATTTTTATGATGATAAAAGTGTGACTTTCATCAGAATTAGATTTTATGCATAAATAGATGCATATAGAATGATTGTATTTAAATAAGGGCTCTCTTAATCCTCTCTTTAATTTTCACAAAAATTGAAAAAATGAATAAGTAGATAATCTGTGAGTGAGAAGAAATGCTACCATTTCATATTCACTAAGATGGTAATGAGAAAAATTAAATAAACTATCGAAGTCGGAGATCGCGATAAATGATTATTTTATTCCTCATAGAAATTCATGTTTAGTTTAGAAATCTGTAAGCAAATATTCAATGAACGAAATTTAGAAAAAGAGAAATTGAAATATTACCTTTCAAGAAAGATAGTTTAGGAAGAACCTTTCTAGACCCAAAACTCTGATTCAGACTATTGACCAAGACCTAATTTCTTCATGAGTTTCAATCAATGACGATGTGCCTAGTTTAGGAAAAATGCACTCAAAACACCCACCGAATTCGAAACTAAGTTAAGACTTTTGATTTTGATCGGAGGATCAAGTTAACAGAATTTGAGGAATTCTGTCCGGAATTCAGACTTGGATCTGGAAGTATTGGGATACGGATTTAAGATTTATTCATGGTATTCAAACAAAGTCAAAACTGAAAACTTGCATAGAAGCCCTGTTTTCTTAAAGGACTATCTTACGCCAGAATGTTGGAGGGAGCATTTAGCATATGTGTTTACTAAGGGAAGTTCGGTTGCAACAGCTAGCGGGGAGTGTTCGAGGGACAGCTCACGTGGTAAAAACCTGCCCAGGTCTTGATCAGCCTGGGTATGGTGAAAAATGGTGTGCTTCCGGTACAATGGGCGAGGGCCGATGAAGCGGTCCCTGAGTGAAGTGCCAGGACACCTAAGGAGGATCCTGGAGGGTTCTGACCAGGCAATGCACGGGCTCGTGGTGCTTAGGACACCCATACATATGTCGAGGAAGATATATATATATATGTTGATGAAGTGATTATTGTAATCTGTTACTGGATCTCGTTGGCTGACCAGCTGGTCCCAACGGTGAGTCGAGAGTGGTACTGTATTTGTGAAACAAGGGACTGAATGGAAATTTTTGAATTATAAAATCTGTGATCATATCTGTTTTGTCAATGGTGACGAAGTGATTACTGTAATCTGTTACTGGATCTCGTTGCTGACCAGCTGGTCCAACGGAGAGTCCAGAGTGGTACTGTTTTTATGAAACAAGGGATTGAATGGAAATTTTTGAATTATGAAATCTGTGATCATATCTGTTTTGTCAATGGATTATTTTTATTTTAAAGTTTTAAAGAGGAGTGTGTGCGTATTTGTTTTCTAAAGATAAAGTTAAGAAGGCATTTCAATTATGGGTGGGTGAGTACTTGTTTGGTTCTACCGATTCCAGTTGTAGGGTGGTGGCTAACCCATGGGCCAGATGGGGTTAGGCTGGAATCAGTGGAGTTTTAATAATCAAACTGAAAAATCTTAGGATTACGCTAGGGTTCGAGTAGTTAGTTAATTCCCTGATAGTTTTCTCAATTGAGTGGATCAACGGTTGTGCCTGATCTTGATTAGGAAAAAAGCGTTGAAATTGCTCAGATGATTAAATTATATCAGTGATAGTTTCCTTCTATCTGGTTTATTCAGATGAAGGACAGTTTAGATTTGATATCGTTAGAAGAAATCGTTAATAAAATTCAAAAAGGTGGAATCGTCCCTATTTTCTGAGCATGGGAAATTTTCCCGGTTTCGGTTTTCGGAGTGACCACCAGCCTAGTCTCGTGCCCGGACATTCGTGGGCGAGGCCACGAGTGAGAAACCCTGCCCTGTGCATGAGGGGGCTGCTTCCGCTATGCTATCAGCTACCGAGAGTCCGGTGCGCGGAGGGGGCAGAGGGATCTCACAGATGGCGAGTATTTGAGGAGGAGAGCAAATGCCTGGTGATATTTCTCCATGGTTCGGCTTCCTTGGCTTAGCTCCAGGAATTCATTCATCTTAGTTTCTAGGAAGCCGGGAGGACAAAATCTCTTCCTGAGGTAAGCTTTGAGATCATTACACCGACGGCGGCTATTTCTATGATCTTCAACCTGGCAGAGAGCCACCAAACCTCTTTTCATTCTAACTAGTGAAATTGAAGTACTCTTCCATAGCTTCGATCCACTTCTCTACTGTTTCTCTCAAGTACTCCTCCCCTTAACCTTTGAAAGGTCTAGGCTGAGATCTATGAAGATCTTTGCGAACATCTGGATCAAGCTCTTCCTCATCACGTCGGGGGCTAACATTTCTACCACGATGACCTTGATCCATGATCCTATCAATACGAAAATTCCCTGTTAAGTCCCTTTTTCGAATTTAACCAAAACGCTCATGTGAAAAGATCGCTTCAAATCTGAAAGGCTTTAGATCCAACTGATTCTGGGGCTCCTTAAAGTGTGGTCGTCAAGCCTCAAAGAATCCTGGGGTAAAGATCCCTTCTACAAGAAGAAACATACAGAACTCATCATCAGAAAATAGTTTATTCATATCCTTAACACAAAAATGGTCCATCAGACCAGTAATTTTCAATTATCATCTGAACATTTCCCACGAGAATTTCAGTTATATAGGTTCTTAATTTGTCATTCCACAATTAGGTCCACTGGTGGACCAAAGGTCAAGCTACGAACAATCTGTCAGCACAATCCACTAATCTCATAATGATTTACTGAAAGACTTGATCGTCTTCTCAGCTACCAACATCATTACTGGAATTCTCTCCATTCATCATCATCATGACTTTTCAGCTCATCATCCCGAATTAAGAAATCATCATCTTTCAATCAGAATCCAAATCAATTCAGCAATTCTCAATCAGAATTCTAAAATCATATCAACCACCATTCTAATTTATTATCTAGGATAGCATTTTTGCTTATAACTTCAAGTTCTTAGATTCACTTGTATATATCGTCAGTATAAAGAGCTACACTTATACCCATGGTATATACAGGTAATCACGGTCCTTGGAGCTATTATTAGGGAAAATTTGGACTCACTTTTGGGCCTTTTAAGCTCTTTGAGATTCTAGGGAATATTCTATAAGGACCAATGAGGGTGAGGCTTCCGTTATTACGAAACTTTTGAGGTTACTTTTTGGTGGGGAGGCCATAACTTGAGCATAAAAACTCCAAATTTGTCGGAGGTTGGTGCATTAGAATCCTCTCATCAAGATCTTTCCAATGATATGTTACATGATATAGTTTTGAGGTACTATGGATAGAGTTATCCACGATCCCCCTTTTCGTAATAGAATGATGACTTGGCATTTCTTAGAGGGCCCAAAAATGAGTCCACATTTTCCCTAATGAAGGTAAATACCATCATGTCTGTTATAGGGGCTTACCGCCCTAACAGTTATTCAATCAAGACACATGCAGTTCATGGAAAAACACAACAGGAGATTGCACTTATAAGCATGAAACTGCACAGAATAGAAGCAATAAACATCATAACACAGAGAATCAAAGATACTACTGTCTTGTATTCATCATCATCAAACTACAAGTCCCAAAAACCCACAGTACCACAGCAGGATGATAACAACTAACTGCTCATGTAGCGTGAAAAACTACTCCTTCACCAAAAGATCATTCGGGTACATATAACTACCAAGGCACTTGTGTAAACATGCCTTTAAGGTTCAAAGCTTCAACCTTGATTGCTACCAAAGAGTAAGTAAAGGGTAATTACTGACAGCTCAGGCACTAACACCTGGCACACCCGGTGGGCAATGTTTACAAAACATTGTGAGGACCCCTAATCCCTTGATCAGAAACAATATCAAAATAGTCTTCAGCTTCAACCTGCCGCTCCTTTGCATCTGCAACTTCAACATTAGTAAACCTGTCAAACTCCCCACCAATGTCTGCATCCACCACTCCTGCAACTATCTAGTGTTCCTGCTTTAGTCTCCTTATCCAAGACTTCCTGAACAGTGTTCAGTTCTGGTTCTTCAACATTCCCTTGTCCTCCTGCATCCACCAAAGGTGCCACTGCCACTGTGTCTGTTATTACTGCATATTCAATTGACTGTATTTGAAGTTCACCCTGAACATTATCCAGTATTACAGCAACATTCTGCTCCTCAACTTGTGCAGGTTGCAAATACACCTGTTGCTGCAAAACTGTTCATATTGCTGCTTCAGCTCAGTATACTGTTTCTGCAATAACAAATTCTCTTCTTTTGTCTCTTCCTCTGCAAAAGCCTGATATGGCTTACTTACCACATCATACATTTTTAATTTGATCTGCTCCCAGACCCCCTTCATGTACTCCATCAGTTCAATCTTCATCTTTTCAACATCCCCTGAGCTCAAGTACCAACCATCAACATCCAAGTCTTCCTCTACCATTTGTCTAATTTTCTCCTCTACCTTACTACAAGCTGTAACCCTACTCAGCAAAACCCTATTGCTGCTCTCCAAAGTTGCATTTAAGGTAGACATTTCAGTCAAATCACCTGAAACCATTCATCTCTCCATTGTCTAACTGTATCTGAAGTCTTCTCTTTGGTTGCTACTACCTGCTTGTAGTAGTCTAACTCCTTCTGTATCAATTTACTTGCATCAGTTAATTCATTGACCTTGACCTGCAAAGCATCAACTTCAGTCTGTTTCCTCCTATCTTTCGAAACTCCTTCCTTAATGTGCTTCAACTCACTATGAAGCCCATCATTTTCCCTGCTCAATAATGTAAAATCCATAGACTGTTGTTCCATATATTCCTTAACCAAATTCAAAGCATTCTGTGCCTCAAAAAATGACACATTTGTAAAGTTAGCCTTAGCCATGCTAGGCTCACCCACATCAGAAACTCCAGCTTTAAGAACTGACTCTTCCTTTGCAGCACTGCTCTTCAGCTTTTTAATTTTAAAACCTGTCTTAGCTGACATAAGCACTACAGTTTTGTCAACTGGCTCTTCCACAATTTCAACAAACAAATCCCCAAATTGCTTGTCCAAATTCATTCTAAATTGCTGCCACAAAGACTCCTCCTTTAAATACCTTGCAGACATAAGGTCTTCTGCCACCTCAGGTATTTGCATAGCCCTATGATCTTGATGCAATTTCTACCTTTTTTCCCTTCTTTGTGCAGACCCTGAATCCTCAGGCACATGTGATGGTACCAAAAATTGTCTACCCCTCAAAATGCTTTTGTTGTTCACATACTGGAAAATTGCTACGAGATAAGGACCCACTTTAGTAGTTCTATCTTTCCTCTTCTGCTTGGTATACAACTCAAACCTGATCCTATCATAGACAATATTTGCCCATCCCATCTGTCTACCACTCTCTGCTGCCAATAGTATTCCATAATTTTCTCTACTAATGTACTCAGACTTGACCAGCAAAAATACCCTCTCTATGAACCACTTTATTTGCTACAATCTCACTGGGTTCTTCATACCTGATAGTAATGCCTTTCTCCCTGAGACTGACCAAAAGCCTTAGACATGACTTTCACAATAGCCTTTCCAACTTCATTATCGTGTGCAGTAGAAAGATTAAACACCTTGGCCACCAATTCTTCAGTGAAGTACTCATCTTCAAAAATATGAGCATCATTCAACTGCAAATGCTTCAAATAAACTGCTGGCATTTGATTCTGCCTCCAACTTTCCCAAGGCAACCTTGCAAAGTCTAATAAACCAATCTTTCTAAGCCATGCAACATTTTCTTCAGTGAAGATTAAGTCATACCTAAAGTCCAAGAATGTGTACTCCACAAGCATGTCATCCTTGGCAAAAGGTAGCACCTTATTGGGTGTAACTATCTCCACCTCTTCATCTGAAGTTGTGTCGGTAACTATAGGGCCTTGATATCTTGTCTTCCTGCCAGAATGCAGCAACGATGGTGGCTCATCATCGTTTCCCTTTGAACTAGTGCCAGATCCAAACAAAACACCTTGAAGGTTTGACATGCGTACAGAGAGAGAAAAACGCTCAGAAGAAAAGCTCTCAACTCGCGTACAAATAGATACCAACCCAATCACTTCACATGCATAAATATGCGCTGTCTCCTCCACATCATTAATATTACCCTCTTGTCGATGGCCGATTATTTCTCCCAAAAATGGTTTAAGGCAAAATCCATTGACTGGCTTAGAAATGATTTGACCTGCCACATCAGCTAAAATAAAAGTATTGAGTCCCACACACTGAACTATCTGGAATGGCCCCACACACCTCAACTTCAGTTTACCAGGTTTAGGCCCAAGTTTACTGTTGTAAACCATGACCCAATCTTGTGCAACAAAAATTTTAAACTTAATATTCCTGTTAATCCAAGCCTGTCTTCTCTGCTGAATCACCTCTGCAATATATATACTTTGAATCCTATCTTCTTCCAACTTCAGTAAAGTTTCCTTCTTCCTAAAATTGACTAATTGTTCAGGAGACAGTCTCTGCAACCCTGAGACTTGGTACAAGAAACTCCATGAACTGCAACCCTGAGACTTGGTACAAGAAACTCCATAGGCACTACTGCTTCCAACCTATACACCAACTTGAATGGTGTCATGCCAGTAGTCACTTTAAATGCTATTCTGAAAGCCTAGAGTGCTGAGTTCAACTTCTCATCCTAATCTGTCCTATTCTGGTTCACCAACTTTCTGATTATCCTAGTCAAAATCTTGTTGGTACTCTCTGCCTGTCTATTAGCTTGAGGATAGTAAACAGTTGATTTTTTATGCAGTATCATGTGTAACTCTGTCAGTTTACTGATCACTTTATTAATGAAATGCCCTCCTTGATCAGAAACTAACTCAATTGGACATCCAAATCTGGTCATAATATTCTTATACAAAAATTTAGCCACACTCCTTGCTTTGTTATCCCTCAAAGCCAGAGCTTCTACCCACTTTGTACAGTAATCAGTTCGCAACCAAAATATACCTATTTTGTGTGAACCTAGCAAGTGGCTTGATGGGACCAACAAAATCTAATCCCCACTTTTGAAATGGTTCCAAAGGCAAGATAGGCTGTAGAGGCATTCTGTCCACATTCAATGGTCTACCCTTCCTTTGGCATAGCAAACACTTCTTAGTAAATTCCTGAGCATCCTTTATCACAGTAGGCCACCAAAGCCCTGCCTGAAAAATTTTCCTTGCAGTTACTTCCCCTAAAAAATGTCCTCCAGAATTACCTGCATGAGTTTCAGCTAATACTGCTTTTTGTTCAAACTCAAGAACACATCTCCTGATGACTTGATCAATCCCTCTTTTATACAGTACTCTTGCAATTTATACAATGACTGTAAATGGTTTACTTCTTAATGCTAATCTTTTTCTTTAATCCTTATTCATTTGTGTAGGCAACACTCCTTCAGTTAAAAACTGAAGCGTATCCTCATACCAGTCCCCTGAACTAGAAATAACTCTTCATCAGGCAACTGATGAGGTACCCTTGAAGAATCAGCTTCTCCTGTTGCCAATCTACTCAGATAATCAGCCAATACATGAAGTCTTCTTGGAGTATGTATCACCACATAATCAAACTCCTGCAGAAGCAGTACCCACCTGGCCAACCTCCCTGAAAGGTGGGGTTTATTGGCGAAGTAAATTAATGCTTGATGATCCACATGAAAAATTACCCTATTTGCCAATAGGTAATGCCTGAACTTTTGAAGTGCATAAATCATCCCCAAGCACTTCGTTTCAGTAACTCTGTAATTCTTCTCTGCAGGTGTCAGGACCGTGCTTGCATAGTAAATTGGCCTGAACCAGCCCCTGAGTGTTTCTTGCGTTAAAGCTGCACCCACTGCTACATTAGATGCATCAACAAAAATGTGAAATGGCAACTTCCAATCTGGAGCAATCAAAACTGGTGCTACAGTCAACATCTTCTTCAGAACCCTGAATGCTTTATCTTGCTCTTCTCCCCATTCAAATATAACACCGTCCTTGTAAGCTTTGTTGATGGTGTACATACATGAGCCAAATACCTCAAAAATCTATTATGAAACTTCACTTGACCCCCCAGAAATCTGCTCAACTGTTTAATTGTTCTCGGTGCTGGTGCCTTACAGGATAGCCTCCACCTTTTGTGGATCAATAGACACACCTTCTTCAAAAATGACATGTCCTAAAAGAACTCCTCTTTCTATTGCAAATGCACATTTGGCTGGATTTAATGACAGGCCAAACTCCCTGCATTTTTGAAAACACAACCTCAAGTGTTCAAGATGCTCCTGCTTTTTTCCAAAAACACTGAAATCATCCAAGAAAACCCGCATGAATGTTGTAAGGAAGTCAGCAAATACTCTCTATATCACCCTTTGAAATGTAGGGGGAGGATTTTTCAATCCAAATATCATCACATTACTAGCATAAACTCCCCATTCAGCCACAAAAGCTGTTTTATCCCTGTCTTCAGGTGCCATTAATATTTGGTTGTAACCACTAAACCCATCCAAAAAACTGTAAATCTCATGTCCAGCTACTGCATCCAGTAGTGTATCACAAAAAGGCAAAGGAAATGGATCAGTGCTGTAGCTGCATTCAATTTCCTGTAGTCCACACACACTCTGATCTTTCCATTCTTCTTTGGAACTACAATAATAGATGACAGCCAAGTAACCTCATCCAAAGGATAAATGAATCCTACAGCTAACAATTTGTCAATCTCTTCTTTAACCTGTTTGGCATAATTAGGATTCATCTTGTACCTTTGTTGCACAACTGGAACTGCATCTGCTTTCAAATTAATTTTGTGTTGACAAAAACTAGCATCAATTCCTTTCATATCTGTGTATTTCCATGCGAAAACATCTTTAAATTCTAACAACAATCCCCTCAGTTGGTGTTTAAACTCCTCATCTAAATCTGCTGACACCTTCACTGTCTGTGGTTCCTCCTGAGTATTCAGATTCAGTTCCTGTAGTTCATCCTGAGTTACCCTAGCAGTTCTTTCCATCTGATGTTCAAAGGCCCTCTCTGCTTGCTTAACTATCTCAATAGCTTCCTCGTCTTCTTTGTTTATTATCTGCAAATTCTTTAGCAGCTCATTACCCATTTCATTAGTTGACTGCTTACCCTCCTGAGCAATCACTGGTTTCTGAGTTAAAGACTGTATCCCATCATCTTCAGGTTGCAAAACATACTTAGTTGCTATCTTTTGCACATAAACTTCAAAGATAGGCACAACTGATGAATTAGTTCTAAGAAATTCTTCTTCTACATCCTCTCCAATCTCTGCTACCATATTCAGTCCTTCTGTCCTTCTGCATGCAATGCCCTGAAACCAGGTGGAATTACCTTTTTGGCATCCATCTGCATTCTAACTTTCTTCTTCCCTCTTTTCATTACTATGGAGTCTGATCCCCATAGTTGCTTCACTCTTGCTGCTCTTAACCAAGGTCTTCCCAGCATCATTGGATAAGAACAAGCACATTCTTTCAGTCTAAGGACTACAAAGTTGGCTACAAATTGCAGTCCCCCAACTGAGATCTGTAAATTTCTCAAAATCCCCAAAGGTTGAACCCGTCTTTGGTCTGCAAATTTCTCAAAATCCCACTTCAAAAGATTCAGACGTTGGCAGGTCGACTCCGGAATGATATTGACTCCTGACCCCCATCCAAGAGCACGCCTGGAAAAAACACCTTTCCAATAGATGCCCCAACTACTGCTGCCCTTGTAATCAACATCCAGGGGTTGGGGACTTCACATATTTCCCCACAAAAAATTTTCTCAGTTTATATTTCTTGTCCCCATGTCTTTGCTTCCATTTCTTCAGTGAGCTTTTTCAGCAATTATTGTGAAAATGCAGGTACTAACCTCAACATTTGCTTAATGTTATTGGAGCAAACAACAAAGCTTCATAAAATTCATCACCAGTGTCCTCCTCTTTCAATGCAATCTTGCTTCCTTCTGATTGTCTAATTCCCTGGTCATCCAAGGATCTAATAACAAAATTCCATTCATCTGGTGGTACACTTCCGCTTTGAAATTTCTGCACTTCTTTGAGTGCTCCTATTCTAACTGCTTTTTGCTCCTTCTAGTTCATACTATCTGGATTTTCCTCATCTTCTAAAATTGACTTCCCTGTCTTTGCTTTTGCCCTTGTGACCACCATAGCCTCAATGCATCCACTTGTCTCTAGAATATCCTCAATTTGGATACACGCCGCACAATCACAATTATAATGTTTAGCTATTCCCTGAGCAACTTGAGACTCCTGTACTTTCTGATTAGTTTTCTATTCCTCCTTATGAAACTCTACTGGTTTCTCTTCAATCCATTATGTCTCAGTCCATTCTTCAAGTATCACCAAGTTAGCTCGACCTGGAGGCCCTTGCTCTGCTCTAGGGGACTCAGGTTGTTGATTTTGCACAGGAGGTCTATTGTTATTGTTGTTATTATTGTTATTGTATCTGATAATAGGGATTCCCCTATCATTCCTATGTCAGCACCACAGCCCACAGGTCCTTGTCTATGTCCCACAGCTCCACAATAATTACATTGTAATTGCTGCATATTATTTTGACCTCTGTTCTGATATCCCCAATTATTTGGGTTCTGAAACCTTCTTTGAGGTGCAGGTCCCTGATACCTTCTATTAGGACCCTGAGGAGCTATCACATTTGCAGCTACCTCCCTCAGCTTTTGAGTAATATACTCAGGTCTTCTTCCCCTGAAGTCTGGATTATAATAAAAATTCTCATACTGATGTCCAAATCTTTGACATACCTGACAGTATGGTTTCTCTGACATTCCAAACTGGCGCATGCCAATTGTCTGCAGTTTATCTTGAATAATTTTGTTGATTGAGTCTGCAGTCACCACATCCTTTTGCTTCCTTTCCTTCTTTGGAGTACCCTTATCCTCCTTCTGCTTCTTCTTTGCCTTAACCTTCTTCTTTTTCTTTTTCTTTTCTGACCAGTCTTCATCTTCATCAATGTCAGTTTCCACTTCAGTATCCTGATCTGAATCCTCTCCTTCTGACTCTGAATCTTCTGATTCTGAGTCTGAGTCCTCACTCTTCTTTTTCTTCTTTTTGCCTTTACAATTGCCTTACCTCCATACCTTCTTTCAGCTCTCTGGCACAGCTGCTTCAACCAAGTCAGTGAAATCCTGTACATTGGCTAATGGAGGTCTCCCTACTGCACTTCTATATTGCTTGTTGAGACCCTTACAAAAGTAATCTCCCAACTGCTCCATGGAAGACTGCTGTGCTACTTCCAACCTATTATTCAAGTTTCTAAACTTCTCTGCATAATCTTCAACCAACAAATCCTTTTGTTTCAATTTCCTCATCTTCTTCAAAATATCTTCAGGTGTTTTATCTTCCCTGACCTCAATAAAAATCTTTGTTTCAAATCATTATAGTCAGCAAAAGCTGCCATGCCATACTGCAAGAACCAATCCATGGCTTTTCCTTGTAGTGTTGCTGCAAAATGTTCCTTCTTCACTACATTCGGATGTAATACCTCATAGCCACTTGTAGACCACCTTGTCTGAAACTGACCAACATGGCTATCAGCATCTTGGGACTTTTTCCCACTGAACTTTGCCGCGCCCACTTTGGGATTTAGTGCACCCATTGGGGGTATCGGAAGTGGTTTGAGTGTTCTTACCGGAAGTGGGTTAAAAGGTATATTAGATGTCCCTGTTGGTGCAAACTGTAACTGTCTTCTTGCCTTCAAGACTGTCTGAGTTAACAATACATTGACCAATTGCCCCAAGTTACTATGAGAGGAGTTGTCTGTTGGCCTTGTTGGTTTGCAGGTGCGTTCTCCTGCAGCCTGTGTTTAGGTCCTTGCAGTTCAGTCCCCTCCCCAACAATTTCTACTCTTGCTTCCCCCCTTACAGGTTCTTCTTGGTCATAACTAGCAACAACAGTAGCAACCTCTTCTGCAAGAAGGCAGAGCTTCCCACTCGGGGCCTCGCCCACATGAGTGTCCGGACAAGAGACTAATACCTCAGTTCTTCCAAAACCAAACCTGGAAAAGACTTCCCTCGCCCAGAAAGCATCAGCGATTCCTCAAGAAAATCTTCTAGCATAGTCAAAAAGCCTTAACTATCCTTTGTATTCCGATCGAACCCGTGGGTCACATGGCCGAATCAAAGGAGGAACTTGCACTTGGTTCATAGACCAACACGTTTTTCCCCATCAAAGAGGCACAACCCTTGATTCTTTTTCCATAGAACAAGGATTATCTTGGGACTTACTTCAACTATCTCGTAACTTGAACATAATTGAATTTTATTATAGGGATCCATTAGGCCAGCCTAACTCCATCTAGTCCCATGGGTTAGCCAACCGTGCCCAACCACTGTATTGATAGGATCCATTATGAAAATTCGGTTATGTTTTGTCCCAAGTACCAAGGAAAAGAGTTCCCAAGCCCCCTAGCTGGCTCTCATGCAAAATAGACAGACCACTTACACACCCAATATGAAATTGCCTTTTCTCTAATTCAACTATTTCCAAAACAAATTTGCAATAAAACCACAGTGTTTCCATCCTAATCTTTAGTATTCAATTGCCAGATCCAATTTCTAACTTTTTCACTTTCCAACCATAAAATCCAATTTCAATCATTCCTTCCTCAGCGTACCAATGGCATCATCCGCAAACCAAAACGCTCACCACCTGCTCACTCAGGGGCCCTTTCAATAGTTCCTAGCCCATAGTACCTAGGAGTTTAATCACATAAAAACCATATCATGGACTCTCAATTGGGGATCTGCAAGATCAACCCAACAAGATCCATTTAAAAGAGCCATGAACTCATCCACTGAAGACGAGTAAGTCCAATCAACCAGATCCATGCCCATATTCAGAAAACAGCTCCAACTCATTTTTCTTCCTCGTTGCATGTGAGGGTATCTTGGGTAACCCAAAGCACAAGCACCGTATGGTCAACACCCTCTAGGCTCCTTCGCAGGTCACCTAGTGCTTCACTCATAGGCCGCTTCCTTGGTCCCTCATCCACCGTACTGAAAGCTCACCATTTTTAATCAAACCGAGGCTGGTCAAGACCTTGGCCGACCTTGGCACGTGAGAAGTCCTTCATTGACTCTTCGTCTCAGCTGTTGCAGCCTTTTCACTTAGGTCCTCTCACAACGTTATTCGACAAGATAGTCAAAATGCTTCACTAGCATTCTTGACATAAAACAATCTTTAAAAACAGATTTCATATACAAATACAGTTTCCAACAAACTCCCATTATTCCATGTCATTTCTGATTATTCCACATTCTTCTACATCAATTCACATCATTCCATATCCAATCACATCCACTCACATCATTCCATATCCAATCACATTCATTCACATCGTCCTACATGCATTCACATCATTCCACATCCATTCATTCACATCGTCCTACATTCATTCACATCATTCCATATCCAATCATATCATATCACATCCATTCACATCCATTCACATCATATTGCATCCATTCACAGCATCCTACATCCATTCACATCATTCCTACATCCATTCACAGCATCCTACATCTATTCACATCATTCCTACATCCATTCACATTCATTTACATCATTCCTACATCCATTCACATTCATTCACATCATTCCTACATCCATTCTCATCCATTCACATCATTCCTACATCCATTCACATCCATTTACATCCATTCACATCATATCACATCATATCACACCCATTTACATCCATTCACATCATATCACATCCATTTATATCCATTCACATCATATCGCATCCATTCACATCATATCACATCCATTTCATCTAAATGAATCATTTCCATAATTCTCATAAATTGAATGATTCTAGAAAATTTGTGCATAACCTTCTTTATTTTTTTGACAATTGAATAATGCTCAAGACTTCACTTTTAGCATAAAATTTATTATGCATAAATTCATTCTCTAATGATATAAATTTTTCCATAACTTCCCTATATTTTCTAAGAAATGATAATACTCAAAATTTCACTTTAAATAAATAAAAATACCCATATTTTGAAATAGGCCAAAATTTCCTCTTTTAATAAAAAAATGTTTGTACCTAGTGGGAATTCCTCTTTTTGCATCTAAATTTTTATGTAAAAATAAATATAACAAAAATCCCTCTTTTCTCTATTTAAACAATTATGCATAAATACTATAAAAGTATTTTCCATAAATATGACAAAAACCATTCTTTTAGCATAAAAATATCTATGCCTAGAATATGATGGGAATTTCTCTTTTTGCTTTATTAAATTTATGCATAAAAATAAGATTTATCTTTTTTCTGGAAATTTTACCATATCTTCGTTGAAACTTCTGAGAATGTTCAATTTTCTAACCTTAAATGAATATTCATAATTGAAATATGATAAGAACTCCTCTTTTAAACTAAAATTTATTTATGCATACATAACATAAATTATAATCATAATTATAAGCATAATTATGATTAAATCTCTTGATTATTCTTAAATATCCATTCCTCATTTCCAAAAATGTTAGCATAACCCTCTTTCAACTTCAAATGAATTAATATGATTTTTCTTCATCATAAACAAGCTTAAAGAAATTAATCATCATTTTTAACTAGATTAAAATCATAAAAATATCTAATCTTTTTCTCTAGCTTGTCAAGCCTAGCGTTTTGTTTAAGATAATGAGTTTATCATTAAGAACCATCCTTCTAACAAGGATCTAACCATAAAGATGATTAATCTTTCCAAAAAGAGAGATTTACTAATAAAAACACTATAATTAGAGTAAAAAAAGTGGGTAAAGGTGACAATGGTCACAATCCAGGATGGGTCTGAAGAAGATACCATTGACACCACCGGATCCACCCAATCAAAGGAAGAGAGCGATCAAGTGCCAAAATAAGATAAGCTTACCCCCAAGATGCATAAAGAGAGAGACCTGCAACCCCTAAGGGGATTGATGAATACCCAAATGCTGAAGAAGAGATAAGAAAGATTGTAGGGCCCTAGTGGAAGAGTGCCAATGACTTCATGAAGCTAAATTAAGGGCTAATAGGGAAAGGGATACAATGTATCCAAGAAACGAGCCAATAAGGGAAAGAAAATTGGATGTGCCTACTCCAATTCCAGAAGGGTCCGAGGGAGGGACTCACAGTGACCTTATGGCAAGAACGTTTGAGGAGGCTGAGCAAGATGTATCCATTCATTCATTCCCTAGGGGTGAATATGAGACACACACGTGGAAGGAGCCATCACTTGCCAGCAAGGAACCAAGAGACATAGGCACTCTTGCAGCCGTATTGTCCACTACCATTCAAATTCCATTGGGACAATTGTTATGCAGCTCACCAACATTGTGGATAGATATAAAAGAATGGGTAGAGGGAGGATTAAACCCAATTACCACTGTAGAAGAGATGCAGCCACCTCTAGCAGAAAGAAACTTAAAACATGCAGGGGTAAAAATGCCAAGATTCGTCAAGATATCGGTCAATCAATTGAGCTGATATTATGAGAGTGACGACACTAATGCAACAATCCCAATACATCATAACGGGTACCGAGAATTGGCTATCCTGAATGGAGGAGCGGGAGTCAGCATCATCACAAAACGATGTTGGGAGAATCCGGGGAAAACCCGAACTGGAAAGAGTAGATTTAATCATCAAAATGGCAGACAAAACATTTTAAAGACCTATGGGGCTGTTGAAGAATGTATGACTTAAACTCTTTACAGTTTGCTACCATCATACATTTGTTGTAATGGGTTTTCTACACCAACCAGACTCATACAACATAATCTTGGGGAGACCTTTCATGAGGGAATCCAAATTGGTGCATGATAGAGCATTATATCACGTGTATGTTCAAAGGGACTCACAAAGCCTAAAGATAGATCTATGAATGTGGAAAGCACATCCAATGGAAGGAAAATTGCTTTGGCAATGATTCGGTCCACTGAATGGGGACCATGTCCTTACAAGTTTGCCAACCAATGGTGGAATTTGCAAAGGAGGAGGGAAGAAGCTAAAATGTATGTGTCCCTTCTTCCTCTAGACTCATGAAAAAATTGGATGCATGTGTTGGCCACGATAGATGTTATGCAACCCAGAGGAACCCAATATGTCCAATCCAAGAACTTTCCCACCACTTTAGTGTGTATGGTCAATGTGCAAACACTAGGGGAGGATTCAGAGAGGATGAAGCCTCTAACATAGACGTGACTAGATCACAAGGCCGTAGTAGTGCCCAACACCTTAGAAGATGGCGAAAACAAAAGAGGTATATTGCTCAACAAAATGCCCTCTTACAAAGTAAACCCATGGATGCCCAATGGCTGAGATATCTCGAAGCCACTAAAGTGCAAGAGGAGTTTTCTAAGAACTGGGGTGAAGAGTTGAGTAAGATATCCTTGGAAGGAAAACATAAGGAGGAGGTCAACCCTCAAGAATTGGAAACGCCAAATCTCACAAAAGTAGTGTGCCAAAAACGAAACAAGACTCTGGCTAAATCCAAGCACAAGGCCAAGAAGGTGATGGCTCAAAAAAAGAGAGGAAGAAGATAAACCAAAAGTAGTGTGCCGAAAACGAAACAAGACTCTGGCTAAATCCAAGCACAAGGCCAAGAAGGTGATGGCTCAAAAAGAGAGAGGAAGAAGATAAACCAAACCTACTCTCAGTGCAAAACCATTTCAAGACATATACGATTGACAAATGAAAAGTGGTGCAACTAACGACCAAAAGAGTAAAGGAAGATGGTCTATCTACATGGCATACAATGGTCCAGCAAAGGTCAAAGAAATTGATATTGCAGAGCCAAGAGAGGAAACCAAACCTATCTATATCTCTAAGAACTTGACTCGAGCTGAGGAAAAGGAACTCATTGCTCTTCTTAAAGAATTTAAGGATTGTTTTACCTCGAACTACAAAGAGATGAAGGGTGTACCACATGAAGTGGTACAACATATGATCCCAATCATGGAAGAATCCAGACCCACAAGGCAAAAGCCATACTACCAGATGAATCCAAAATATACAACAATTGTAAAGGAGGAAATCGACAAACTCTGCTGTAGATTTCATCTACGAGATAGAGCACACTGATTGGCTATCACACCAACCTTGATAGTGCCAAAGAAAAATGGGAAGCTGAGGGTCTACGTCAATCTCAAAAAGGTCAATGCAGCCACTAGGAAGAAGGACCATTACCCCACTACCATATATTGAACATGTATTGGAAACGGGTGGCTGGTGAAGAAGCCTACAACTTCTTAGATGGATTTTCAGGCTACAATCAGGTGTCCATAGCACTAGAAGACCAACACAAAATGGCCTTCAATATAATGTGGGGAACATATGCTTACAAGGTTATGCCTTTTGGCCTCACTAATGTCCGTGCAACTTTTCAACGCTTGATGTGCACAACCTTCAAAGACTACTTGCAAAAGTGGTTGGAGGTATTCATTGATGATCTATGTGCACACTCACAATGGTCATACCATCTTTCTTGTTTAAGGAAGGTGTTTGAGAGACGTCGATTGTATCGTATATCCTTAAACCCTTTAAAATTCCAATTTTGGGTCAAACATGGTGTGATCTTAGGACACATTTTCTCGAAGAATGGTATTTCTACAAATGAGAGTAAGGTCACACTGATCTTAAAATTTTCCCCACCAACCAATTACAAAGGTGTACAAAGGTTTATGGGCCACGTTGGGTTCTATCGTCGTTTCATAATATTCTACACTAAAATTATGCCAGACCATTGTATAGACTACATTGTCTTTGAATGGACTAAGGAATGCCAAGAAGCATATGATAGGTTGAAGAAGGCAGTGGCTAGTGCACCAATTCTGAGACCAACCAACTATGTAAGATTTCTCCCCTAGCCCCTCAAGATATCGAGTTTCTCCCCCTGTAAATCAATCCCCTTTTCAGAATAATAACAGATCTTGTTTCTATGTGTTTTGGCCTAGAGAGAGAAAATGTTCTAGAGAGAGATAATTTAGTTTCCAGATATCTTTGGATAGAAAAATATCCCTTCTTATTAAAATGATTTTCCCTAGAAGAGAAATTTCCAGTGTGCAATTGGAATAAATTGAAAATAGGTAAAAAGGACCTTAGCCTGAGAGGGACTAGATTTTCTGAAAATTTTGAACTAAGGTTCCTATGGACCAATAAGATTAATCCAAATGTAGGGAGGAGATAAATTGAAGAATAAAAGAAAATCCCCCAAAAATGAGTAAATACTCACATAAGATGAAGAGTTGACTAAGGACAAGATTTATTAGTTAAAAAAGAAGAGATATTTAGAGGAAATGATGCATTTTGACACCTCAGTGTGGGGAATTTCCCTCATGAAGGAGGTGCCTATTTCACATGTGTGGATGAGTTTTAAACTCAAAAATAATGAGATATTTTCATATCTCCTCTCTTCTGTTTCAACTAGATCCAAAAAGTAAGCTAAACTGACCTAAAAATGGTCAAAAAGTGACCAAACTGATCTGGAAAATTCTAGAATCAATTTGCTTGGTTAGAGGCTCACTTTTTCCTATAAATAGAAGCCTCCCCCTTGTAAAAGGTTAATAGTGTTTATGCACTGTTACTCTACTCCTCCCCAGAGTCAAATACATTGAATTCACTTGATAATTCAATTATTTTTTATTATTCAAATACATTGAATTCACTTGATAATTCAATTATTTTTTATTATTTTTTCAAGTGAATTCAAATACATTGAATTCACTTGAAAATTCAATTATTTTTGACTAAATCCTCTCCAAAAGAACTGGTGGCCACTCTTGCTGCAAACAAGAGTAGAACCCTCAATCCCTCAAGCCAAAGAAAGGCTTACAAACTCCATGTAAGCTTAATTCTTACTTATTGTGAATTTTAAATCTATGGTTTTCTTAAAATTTATGCTTTGTAAATATTTGAATTAAAATCTGATGCTATGCCTTGATGGAAAGGCCACCCCCTTCTCTTCTTTACAATTTAGCCCTTCTTAATTCTAGAAAGTTTAACTAAAAGATTGATTAAACTCTTTTCATTTTTTACTCTCTTGATTTTTAGAAAATGGAGTAGATTAGAGATATTAGAATTCAAATTGGATTAATTCAAGTCATAAATTGAATGATTAAATTGAGAAATGGTTAGCCATACAAAGGAGGTTATGGTAAAATTTTCCAAAATTTTGTGGAAAATAAAGTTTATTTTTATTTCAAAAGAGTTATTCTCATTAATTTTGATTTTATGCATAAAAAGATGCATAAAGGATTTTATTTTTATTTCAAAAGAGTTATTCTCATTAATTTTGATTTTATGCATAGAAAGATGCATAAAGGAATTTATTTTTATTTCAAAAGAGTTATTCTCATTAATTTTGATTTTATGCATAGAAAGATGCATAAAAGATTTTATTTTTATTTCAAAAGAGTTATTCTCATTAATTTTGTTTTTATGCATAGAAAGATGCATAAAGGAATTTATTTTTATTTCAAAAGAGTTATACTCATTAATTTTGATTTTATGCATAGAAAGATGCATAAAGGAATTCATTTTTATTTCAAAAGAGCTATTCTCATTAATTTTGATTTTATGCATAGAAAGATGCAGAAAGAAATTTATTTTTATTTCAAAAGTGTTATTCTAATTAAAATTGAATTTATGCATAGAAAGATGCATAAAGGATTTAATTTTATTTCAAAAGTGTTATTTTCCTTAAATTTGAATTATGCATAAATAGATGCGTAAAGAATCTTTATATCAAAAATTAAGATCCTCTTAAATTCTGTGAATAGAGGTGATGAGATGTGAGGTGAATAGATAAGTTGTGAATCAGATAGATGATTGGATAGATGTGATGTGAATAGAAGTGATGAGAAAATGAGGTGATGAGATGTGAGGTGAATAGATGTGATGAGATAAGATGTGAATCAGATAGATGATTGGATAGATGTGATATGAATAGAAGTGATTGGATATATGTGATGTGAATAGAAGTGATGAGAAAATGAGATGAATAGATGTGAATCAGATAGATGATTAGATAGATGTGATGTGAATAGAAGTGATGAGAATATGAGATGAATAGATGTGATGAGATGTGATGCGAATCAGATAGATGATTGGATAGATGTGATGTAAATAGAAGTGATGAGAATATGAGATGAATAGATGTGATGAGATGTGATGCGAATCGGATAAATGTGAATGAATGGATGAGATGTGATGTCATGTGAATCAGAATGTAAATGAATGATATGAGATGTGAGTGAATGTATGTGATTATAATGGATGTGAATGTGTATGCGAAGAATGGATGTGAATGTGTATGTGAAGAATGGATGTGAAAATGGATGTGGATGTATGTGAAAGAATGGATATAGATGTGTATATGAAAGAATGTGATGTGATGTAAAGAGATGAGATGTGACATGAATATATGTGGATGTGAAGTGATAGATATGAATGTATGGATAGATGCGAGTAGTCGTACATGTGAACGATTGGATGGATTGAATGAGATGAGATGTGTATGAATGAGTATGATGTGGATAGAAGTGATGTGATATAATGGTGATGAGAATGAATGTGATGGATATGAATGAATGTGATGTGATGGAAATGAATGTGATGTGATGGATATGAATGAATATGATGTGATGTGATGTGATGGGATGTGAATCGGGATAGATGTGAATGAATGAGATGTGAGGTAAAATGAATGAGATTTGATGTGAGTGAATGTGATGTGGTCTGAATGAATGAGATGTGAGTGAATGTGATGTGGTCTGAATGGATGAGATGTGAATGAATGTGATGTGATGAGATGTGGATATGGGTAGATATGAGTGGATGAGATTTGATGTGAGTGAATGTGATGTGGTCTGAATGAATGAGATGTGAGTGAATGTGATGTGGTCTGAATGGATGAGATGTGAATGAATGTGATGTGATGAGATGTGGATATGGGTAGATATGAGTGGATGAGATGTGGTCTGAATGGATGAGATGTGAATGAATGTGATGTGGTCTGAATGGATGAGATGTGAATGAATGTGATGTGATGAGATGTGGATATGGGTAGATATGAGTGGATGAGATTTGATGAGGATAAATTGAGGAAAGATGTGATGAGATGAAAAATGATGTGATTGAATGAGAATAGGAATACGTATGAAATGGTTATGGAATTAAATAATGTGGGTTGATGTGGAGCAATGTGGAAAGACGAGAGTTCATTATAGAAACTGTATTTTTGAACTATTTTTAAATGACTGTTTTATGTCAAGGATACTGGAGAAGCATTTTGACCGAAATGAGGTCGTGGAGACCTAATCTGATAAAGTTGCAACAGCTGACGGAGAGTCAATGGAGGAGGACGTCTCGTGTAGTAAGGTTGGTCGAGGTCTTGACCAGCCTCAGTTCGATTAAAATGGTAAGCTTCCAGTACGGTGGATGAGGGACCAAGGAAGTGGCCTATGAGTGAAGCGCTAGGTCACCTGCGAAGGATCCTAGAGGGTGCTGACCATACGGTGCTCGGGCTCTGGGTCAGACGATACCCACGCGTGCATCGTGGAAGATATTGAGACAAGGAGTAAGAGTTGTTTTCTGAATTCGGGCATGGATCTGGTTGATTGACCTTGCTGGTCCTTAATGGATGAGTCCATGGCCCTTTTATATGGATCTGTTGGTTGATCTTGCTGATCTTCAACGGAGATTCCATTTTGATATGTGAATATATTTTCGATAACTATGACCTAGGAACTATCGAAAGGGCCCCTGAGTGGATTGGTGGTGAGCGTTCTTGTTGCCAATGATGCCATAGGTACACCGATGAAGGAATGATTAGAAATAAGGATTTACTCAGAGATTTTGAGGATTATGATCAGTGACACAATGGATTCATTACATAACCAAAGAGTGTCAACCACCATAGTCTTGCATATAGGCTTGATGTATTGCTATGATGTCTCCTCCAAAATATCCTCCTATGACTCCTACATGAGCTTGTTCAAGAATATCAATGTACTCGTCTCTTTGCATACATAGAGTCTTAAGATATCATCTTTTCCTCTCCCATAGAGTTTTCCTGAAATGAGTGTGTACAAGGTTTCCATTTTCACAAATGGCAATTTCTTCTTAGGAAGATAGTCTCATCTAAGGAAAGTCCTCAACAATCGTGTAACTCCACCTTATTTGAAATAGAGACGCATCTAGAAGAGTTTTCTCAACCCTATTGGTCCCTCTCCATTTTGGAAATTCTCAGCATGGACTACAACACACATCATGCTTGTCCAAATGGATCGATGGAGTGAAATTTCCATTTGATCTACGAAGTTCATCATGGAGTACATGGCATGTTTATCTAGTTAACTACTATAATCTTCTACCATGGCTAGCGATAAAAAAAGGGCATCTTTTATTGTCTTTGATAGTTCCTAGAAAGTACAAGTTGAAGAACATGGATGTGTATTTAGTCCCTTTAGTTGAGGTACTTCGTGTTCCATGGGAGGGCATTGAAGTTCATGATATTTCCAAGAGGTTTGGACAACGTGCGCTAACATTGAGAGAAATTCTTATGTGGACTATGCATGATTGGCCTGGTTATGGAGAGTGCTCTGGTAATACTGTAGCTTGTTAACATATTATGTTAAGTCATGATTGTCATCCAAACTTACCTACTACAATCTTTTTTGAAGTTCTACAGGGCTTTCACTGTCAGGGTATAATGGATGTCCATTATGTGGGCTGCAACTTGAGGCTCGGTACTCAAAGTCTATGAAGAAGATAGTATACAAGGGCTACAAGAAGTATCTCCCTGACAACCATCCTTTGCATGAGGGATTTCTAGGGAGGTCTCCTCACATATGGAAGAGCAGTGATTGGAGGACCTTATGGGAGCTGGATGCAACCTGCACACCTCCAGGAATGAAGTATCTATCCATTTTCCATCAACTTCCATACTGAAATGACCTTCTAGTGAACCATCTTCTTGACCCAATGCACATTTTCAAGAATACAACCAAGGTGCTTTGGAAAACCATCACAGGAGCAAATGAGAGCAAGGCACAATGAGATGATTTAGAAGAGGTTCAACGCATGCAACACTTATGGGCCCAAAATAGAGCAGATGGGAAGGTGGAGTTACCAAAAGCACCTCGGGTCATGACAAAGGAAGAGCAACGGCGTGTAAAGAAGTGCATTAGTGAGTTTCGTACCCCCACAGGATGCATGCATTGCTTGAAGGGAGCATTTACAAAGGATGATGAGCTTAGTGGCATGAAGAGTCATGATTGGCACAAATTCTTACCATTCGTGCTTCCTATAGCCATCAAGGATTGCCTCAACGATGACATTAGAGCAACAATTTACAAAATTGGTGCAATTGTGCATTGGATATTAAGGAAAGAGATTAGTAGAGACACATTGGAAGCAGCATAGTTAAACTCCATCGAGGCTGTTACAATGGCTAAGAAATACTTTCCAACAAGTATTTCAACCATTTAATTGCACTTGCTAGTTCATGTGGTTGAGAAAGTTGTTGTGGCTAGGGTTGTCCATAGCTGATGGATGTTTTTCTTGAAGAGATTTATGAAGACACTTAAAGGATTTGTTTGTCAAAGAGCTCATCTTGAACGTAGTATCGCAGTGGGATGGCTTGTTCAAGAATCACTTGTATATATCATTGAATTTCTCAGTACGTTTGATCCCAATATCCTAAGCTTATGGACACAAGAAGAAGATGATCGACTAGTTGGGGAAGAGCCACAAGGGAAAGGCCTTGTGAGAACAATGGTTGTAGCATTGCGTGAGAAGATTAATAAATTTTGCATCTTAAACTCACATGCTATGGAGAAATGGATCGAGAGATATAACTTAGTGAAGGATGAAAGGGACCAAGCTCGTTTGAGTTTTAGAAGGAGTAGAACAATGCCCACACTACCATACCCAACAGAACTTGCACTTCTTCCAGACTTTCCTTCTAATAAATGGCTCGAGCAAACCATACTGTAAGCTAAACACAATGGTGAATCAATAAGTGATGAGGAGGAGGAGCTTGCATATGGTTGTGATTTCCATGTATGTGAGTTTGAGATATCTACGCATTGTCTTTTATGTTGTGCTTTCGTGAATTTATACAATAAAAGTACTTATTTATTATGCTTGCAGTATTGTAAGTTTGGGGCAATTTGGTCACGCAAACATCACTTTCGAGTAGAAGGAATAGATAAAAAGAGAACAACATTTGATTGTGGTGTGAAGGCTAATTTCATGAAAGAAAGTCGTTCAAGTGCAAGTGATGGCAACACTGAAGTAGGCATGCTGGATTATTGTGGAACAATCCAAGATATTATCAAGGTTAGATTCAAAAAGTTTGATATGTTCATTTTTTATGTGAAATGATTCAAGTTGGTAACTCAAGGGCAAGTAGTTGTATGCAAAGACAAGTGTGGATTTCTTCAAGTAGACCACACAAAGATATGGACTAACCAAAGGGACACATTTGTGCTACCAGAGCACTGTGAGCAAGTCATCTTTGTTCACGTGGTAAAAAAATACTTGAAGAGGTGAAAATAGTAGTTGACGAATTTCTAAATGCTGAGGAACTCCTCCCAGATCATGTGATGGCTGAGTATACGCCACTATCACCTATTGAACAACAAGAAGGACAAGAAGAAGACATAATAGTTGAGGAAGTAGGTGAGGCTCACACTAGATTAGGATCGGATGAAGGTGTACTCATTGAGCAAATACATCTTGAACGAGAAATAGACACGAGATAATCTAGAAGAAGAAGAGATTCAAGCTGAGTATGATCATGATGCATCGACAGCTCTCATGCTAGAGCTAGAAGAGGATGACGACATCGATGAATTACCTTCTACCACTACAAGACAACCGGCTCCACCAATTGACAACAATGATGGACTATTTCTAGAAATAAATTTATTTGGAGCCATGGATCTCGCCTGAGGACGAGCAAGTTGATGAGATGAACCTTAATTTCATTGTAAAACAGAGCACTTTCTTAATTTCATTGTGAAATAGATCACTTTCTTAATTTCACCTTAGCGATGAGGAGGAGGAGCTAGCATTTGTCCTCCTTCAAAGAGTGTGATGGAAGTTCTACCATCCTCTCTCCCTCGCCCCCCCCCTCTCTCTCTCTCTCTCTCTCTCTCTCTCTCTCTCTCATAGACACATATGCTTGCAAAGAGGTAGAAAGAGAAGGGTAAAACACACCCTAGGGTGGGAACTAGCAAATAATATATATAAATTCAAATTTTAAAAAATATTTTTTCTACGGTTATTTCGACGCTTGTTTCCACGAATATTTTGACGCCCATTTCGATGTATATATCGACGACACAACCAGGCATGAAAACTAAGCGTCGAAAAATAACGATTCTCTTATAGTGTGACTTGATGAATGACATGTAACTTGGATTCAAATGTGGGAATGAATTTGGACTTATCTACCTTGCAATGTACTCTCTACCACAATGTCCATCGATTCCTCATAGGCTTGATGTTCATGCTCATTGGAGCTCTATAAGTTGTTCATATAAACTTGAGAAAGACACACATACGAAGAGAACGTGCTACAGAAATGGTATGGGTTACAATGTCCATCTTCATTCAAGCGCTTCAAGATGTTTATACATGAATGGAAGGAGAGGTGTTCTTTCAAAGTATGTTGACAATGCATAGGTGCAAGCAATCAAGAGGATACGGCTACCCAAGAATTGTAGTTACAAATATAAAAATAAGCCTTGAACAGCAGCCTTATGTCTTAGTCTTCCAAAAAAAAAGCAAATGGCTTTTAATAGCTTCTGGTTATAAAAATAACGATAATTTTCAAAGCTTCTAAAAATTTCACTTGAAAAAATCTACTTCACATTGTATTTACTAAGAACCACGATTACATCCAATAAGAAACCAAGAAAAAAGGTCGTACGATAGGAGTCCATCGAGATCCAAAAAAAACTAACACCCCACCTAGTGTCGATGAGACAATTCTAAACATAAAAGAGTAAGTTAATGTATATGAGCATGAGCGTGCACACATATTTCTAATCCAATGTGCAACAAAAACCTGAGCAAAAAATGCACATCACACTAGTAAGTAAAGGTAAAACTCTTCTCACTCTCCTTTTACTACTTATGATGGCTCCCCCACACTAAGTGGATAGAGTGCTTCCCATGGAGAGGGCAAAGTTGGTATAGCTAGGTTTTTTTTAGGTATCATCCCATACAATCCTAAAAGCACCCCTGGAAAGTCCAACAACTTTCATGGGAAGAGTCCAAAACCCTCTCCAATCATGGCCAACTCACCATGCCACTTTATGTAAATGTGGCATTAGCTTGCTGACATTTTTCACATAATGATTTTGCACTACTCACAAAATGGCCGTGCATATATTGAAAAACAAGGGTCCAATCTATTGCACAAGGATCCTTTGTGTACACATCATGGCAGATAGTGCTACCTCCACATCATCACTCATGTGTCATCAAGAGCCTACCTCCACATCATCACTCATGTGTGTCATCAAGAGCCTACCTCCACATCATCACTCTTGCATCATCGAGAGCCTACTTGCACATCATGGCAGATAGTGCTAACTCCACATCATCACTCTTGTGTCATTGAGAGCCTAGACAACAGTCTTTGGATCTTTCAGAACCATTCATTGAAATGTCCCTCACCATTGGACGATTCGTGCTCCCTCAATCCATCGAAAGAATGTCATGACGTATTTCATTTACCAAATATAGTCTCGTACCTCAGCAATGTGAGCCTCACGACCTTCTGCCAATGAATCCCCATGGGGCTCGGATTTCCTTCTTACCCTACATTGCATTGAGTCCTACCATAATATGGATATATAATTCAGGGGAGGTTGAGATGCTGGATGGGTCACTTTATCGGATCCCACTTATTGAGGATCTTGTGTGACGATCCCTACACCTCCTGTCCCCACACATCTAATTTTATACTGGGAAGGGATCCATTACCAATAAGGTTCAACACCTAATCACAAACAAGGGTCCAATAGGGATAAATTTGCCGACATATTCGTCAAATTTGATGAGTCCTGCTGGCTCGTGTGCTCACATTCCTTACTCATAGAAGGCCTGATGAAGAAGCCTCATCTCTCAGCATCATGATATGAGGTCAAGACATACTATCATGTTATGCCAAGAACATCTGGACTGGCATCTCCCCATGCCAATCATTCCATGGTGGTCCTAGCACTCATCATAGGGGGTGCAGACAATTTCTACCTAATGTTTAAAGGCTCCATGCCACTTCTAACATCAAGAACTTGTACATTGCCTATCACTTCCCATGCCACCTGGACATGCTACCTCTACCATACCACCAAGCTACCCAAAGCTTCTCACCACTTTGTCGTGCATCCGGCTATGTAGATTGGTCCTGAACCATACCACTTACATCATCATGATCTTGTTCTTCATCTTAAAAATCCATCTCCATAAGAAATGGAAATGGTACATCTTACACCCTCCACTAGAATGTAAGGAAGCCCGTGCTACATGTGGAGGTTGTGTTGCTTTAGTGATTTCATTATTGCATCCCTTATTGTGTGATGCAGAAGAAGGAAGTTCTTCCTCCTTTCGATGTAAATTGGTGGAAATTGCTCAATTACCTTACCTTTCTACATCTCTGAAAGAGTTTGCATACTTAAATGCACATATCTCTCATGTCGAATGTTGGTGCTACCTAAATTGGTTGGGATTGTAAAGCTTATATAAGTTGTTCCTCTAATGACCTTATCATCTTCATCAAGAATGACTACACCATTCTTATCAAAGTGAACTCGTAAGTCATGGTCCATAATGCTTAAGATAAAAAGGAGGTTTCTCTTCATATTTAAAACCCAAAGAACATTTGAAAGACTTTTGTACAACATTCTTATCCATAAATGAAATAGTACATGAACCTTTGATTGGGAACTTTGCATTGTTTTCCCAGTGATACCATGATGTCATCTCTCATAGGCTTTAGGAAGGAATACTAATCCTTGTGACTAGTCATGTCCTTGGAAGCCCCACTATTGATGATCAAAGAATCATCATATGTTACAACATTATTTGTCTCATTTCACTCACTTTCATGGTGGAAAACTTAACCTTTTTCATGCCTAGAAGCGCCAGTATTGATGATTCCAAGAATCATCATGTGCTACAACATTAGTTATCTCATTGCACTCATTTTCAATGGGTGGAAAACTTAACCTTTTTGGTGCATTCATTAGCTATGTGGCTCTTCTTATTATAATAAAGCACTTAATCTTTTTGTTCTCATTTGAAGAGTTAGGATCCTTACCCTTCTTCTTTGTGTTAGGTGGGGCTAGGTGTATATAGCCATGCGCACAATATGAGGGTGGAACATTGATATCCAACTGTAATCGCAAACCACATGGGGATAACATCTAAGAGACCTTAATATATTGCCGAAGGGGGACCATTTTGTTTCTAGGAGAGTGAGGGTGACAGATCTAGTTTATGGTGCTACTAAAAATGAGTGGGCTATGTACATAGCTACCAATTTTAACATGCAAAAGGGGAAGATGTGGCTAGGTGTATAGCCATGTGTGCTATACAAAATAGGTGGGCTCAAAACTAGTTATTACCAGTCCTTTGATTTTCTTTTAAGGTAAGCATCCAATCATATACTCTCCCATTTGAATTTGATTAAAAAAGTCAAGTAAGTCCACACAAGAAAAAAATCAAAGCAAGACATTCTTACGCCTGTATATTTATTAAAACTTTGTTGGAGTGGTGTTTAATAATAAAGGGGGCTTCCCTAGTTCTTTTGGGACTTAGCCTATGAGATAATTATCTTTACCTCTTTTTCATTACTGTCATTTAGATTTTTTAAGTAAGATTCCAAAGTCATTTTCTTTTTTGTGAGATGTAGCTTTAAGCAAGCTATTGTGATAAGGCTTTAAAAGCCTTTGAATAGGGGATTTAAGCATGTTTTTATAGCTTCACAAAGCTAGTTGTGGGGCCATTTCTAACACCTTATTAAGGACTCTATGAAGACTCAATTAAAGCACTAAAATTAGTGTAATATAATGCCATCTGCTAATGCGAATGCCTTTTTTTAGATGGGGACTTTCCTATTTTTTTTCCAAGAGCTTAATTAGCATAGTGAGGTGATTGTCAAAATTATTGAAATGCCAAAACAAGCCAAATTAAGTCCATGACCTTTGGCTTAAATAATGCCCCATAAGGCCTCTAAAAATTTGCAATTAGGATTTTCTCAAAGCCTCAATCATAAGCCTAATTGAATACATTTCTTAATGCATAATCAAGGTGATACTTCATTTCTTGATTAGGTGCAATTAAACATAACACAAAATAAGAGCTCCAATTATCGAGAAATTTAAGATGGAATTGAAGTGTTTAATTAAGCCTAGCTTTAAGCATCTGATTTGGATCTAAATAAGTACACTTAATGAGCTAGTTATTAAAAAACTAAATGAATCCCATCCAATGCCATGCTTCATCCCTTGCATAATGCTGGTTTAATCATTTGGATTATGGTTTTGAAATGAAGCCAATTTTGGGATTGATTTAGATCCTAATTATAGAACGTATTAGCAATGGTTTAGAGTTCTAATCAAGTTCATGCCTATTTTTAGCATTTTATGGTGTACTAACTCAGCTTTAAAATATCGCACTTAAGCATGTGGTTGAGACTCCTTTCCTTTGCAAAGTTAAGCATGAATGTAACCCTAAAGTGAAGCCTAATTACCACTCAATTTCAAGACACACCTCGAGTGAAGGTCAAGAATTAGACACCAATTTTAAGGCACCTCAATTGAAGGCTAAGAATTAGCCACTAATTAAACCGTCCACCATAGCACATTAAATCTCCTATATAGTGCAAAAACATATTTTCCAAATAATTTCATGCATTGATTTCCCAATAATTGATTTTGGCACTGGAGCTTTAAAAGTTTGTCACTTGATTGAGCTTAAATTTTTCTCAATTTGCAAGTGACTTAAACAATAATTAAAAATAAATTAAGGCCTTATTATTGGCCTTATGAAATCCTAATTAACGGCTTACTTAGCCTACTGATTAATATAAGGCTTCATTGTGGGAATCTATTTTTATCAATAAATTTATAGGCTAAATTAAAGCCAAATAATGACCTTAATTAAGCATAAGTTTCACACCTAATCCTAGTCTTGGTAGGGTAAAAGCCGCTATAAGTCAACTATGGACTAAGCAAAAAAATACTTTAATAAAGAGAAATTAGAAGCTAATCTAATCAACCCATGAAGAAATAACAAGATTAAGCAAGCAAGAGGGCCAAGATTAACCAAAACCAAACCTCCCATGCTCAATTTTTTACCCATTTTGTGTTCCTTGAACCTCCTTATGGAAGACCAATCATAAACTACTTAGATAGACATGACAGGCCCTAGTTTAGAAACAATAATATACCTTTTGTTTTCTTATTTGGCAACATCTTATTTTTTGAGGATTTAATCTATGGTAGGACACACTATCCAAAACTCAAGAACTTTTTTAGAATTGGCTTATACTAACTAGACCATACATATTTTTTACATATTCTCAATAAATATGACAAACCAACCAATTTTTAAATTATGATTGGTAAATATATAATTTACCATCAAAAACTATAAAAATGTTATTCGATATAATTTAAAGTACCATTATTAACCATAAATTTTCAATTGATAAAAAAAATGTCGACGATATATTATAACAAGTTGTGAGGTCAATTTAGCCTACGCTGTTATTAAAAATTAGTAACGTTATCCTAAGCTCTAAGTGATACGTATATTAATGTCAATGTCAATTATGTCATTACACAATGAAAACCCTAATATACACCCTTGTCCTCAACCAAGCTTGGGTTCTCAAACTTTATCTAGTACATGTAGTACTAGGTTGTGGTACGTGTATATTGCGGAACCCACAAGGCCAATTCTCTTCCGATTTGACATTTACAATTTGGTGGATAAAAAAGTGTGCATCAATAATTTGTTAAAATCTACTACACCAAGATTTTAAAAAAATGTACATCGATAATTTGGTGGATAAAAAAGTGTGCATCGATAATTTGTTAGGTTATTGCCAAATTGATGTGAGATATGATGTTTCTCTCAATGCTCTTAATTCTTGAGACCATGATGCAACTCTTGAAATGTTGTTGGTGATTGACGGTATTGTATCAAGCCGTTGGATGGCATCAATTTCAAGGTGGTTTCCAAAAACTATAGCACAACATGTGTGTTGTGGGTACATGTCCCACCCACATGCTTTAGAAGATACTTCATGGTCAATCGAGGTTTGTTTGTTCTTTTATATAGTAGTGTGTTGTGGGCATGTGACCATATGGCTCCCACACCCACATGCTTTAGTAAATACTTCATGGTCAATTGAGGCTTGTTTGCTCTTTTTTATGATAGTGCATCAGAAGTGAATGCTTAAAAAGAGGACCTAGAGGATGGCCCAAAGTTCAATTGATTAAAATGTTGGAAGGAAATTCAAAGAGGCAAGCAACTTGTCTAGTTTGTAATAGCCATTGACAACTCAATCTCAACAAATAAAGAAAAGAATAGAAGTGATATGTCAACAAAATAGAGCATATTTATTAGATCAATGCACGACTTTTAGTTAAACACAAGATTTGCTTCACTCTCAAGAAGGAATTGCTCTAATTCCTCATTATTGTCACTTAAAAAGCTTTATTAAAGTAAGCTTTGGTTTGCCTCTATTGTGCAATACATGGTGAAAGAGATGGGATTTAATGCAAGATTGTTATGCACATGCCATAGGAGGGTCTTGCCTTGTCTCCAAGTTTTAGTAGCATCTCACGAGTGTAGTGAGAACCTAGGCCCTAGGTGGAAGGGGAATTAGGAAGCTCTATACGTTGCACTACAATGCTTGAGGTTAAGATCGGATTAGTTTGTGCATACTAGATTTAGGTGGATTGCTAAGAAAGCTTATCAATGTGATTATGAAATTGGGGATGGGGGAATCCCATGTACACCTTTTTGTGGAAGGGACCCTTCACCTAATACCGAACTTTGTAACATGCAACTTGCAACAAGCAGAGCAACGACCAAGGGTCTATAGAAAACTATAGTCTATAGAACACAAAAAAAAAATGGTTTTGAGAGAAAGAAAAGTTGGGAAGGGTACAAAATATTGGTGTCTTTTTAAATATATATATATATATATACATATAGAAAGCAAAGTTACTTTTGGAAAAGCTAGAAGGGAGGACACATATAATTATAAATTAGGTAATTGAGCAAGCTCGATTTTAACAAAAAGCGAAAAAGGCCAAGTGGGTTAGAATGCAACCAAGCAACAGGTGTTGGGCGCCCATGTGGGTTGCCTCTGACAGTCCTTTGTTATGAATATATATATATATATATATATATATCAGTGGCCCTGGTCTCGACTCTCCCCTCCCCCCACCTCTGCAGAAAGCTGTAAAGCCTGCCACCTTTGTCTCCCCCCCCCTCTTACACGTATATATAACTCAACTCCTGGCTATGGCCTCTCCAAGCCCCACCTCATTTGCTCATTGTTTGTGTTCCTCCTCACAGTCTTAGCCTGTCAGCTTTATCCATGGCTTCCCCATTTTTGCCTTTGATCTTGTCTCTTTTCAGCTTCCTCGTTTCTAATGCCCACTCTTCTGCCTCCTATCAAGGCTCTGGTTGGAGAGCAGCACATGCTACATTCTACGGTGGTAGTGATGCCTCTGGCACCATGGGTATTGCATCTTTATCCCACATTATCATTCATGTTAATCAAGCTTTCTGTTAAGATTCTACTATTGAAGTTAAGTATATAATGGGTAATGCATGCTATCCCACATGCATTTGGATGATTAAGCTTTGCTTTGCCTAGTCAGTCTGCCTAAGTTTGGACAGATTTTGAGTGAAGAACGCAGATTTTGTCATGTATAGAGTTTGATTTTGGACCTGTTTGTGGGTTAATTGGGGTTTGGAGCTTAATCTCATGACTTGTTTTGTGCACTTAAATCAGGAGGGGCATGTGGCTATGGGGACCTCTACACAGCAGGGTATGGGACAAGCACAGCAGCATTGAGCACGGCGCTCTTCAATGGGGGGCTATCCTGTGGAGCTTGCTTTGAGCTGAAGTGTGCAGGGGATACGAAGTCATGTTTGCCGGGAACCATTGTCGTGACGGCGACGAACTTCTGTCCGCCCAACAATGCGCTACCGAGCAACGATGGGGGGTGGTGCAATCCCCCATTGGAGCACTTCGACATGGCTGAGCCTGCGTTTGAGCAAATTGCAAAGTACGAGGGAGGCATAGTACCAGTCGAATACAGAAGGTAAGGTGGCGAATTCAGAGTTTAGGGCAGACGCCGCCTACAAGCTGAGCGTAAACTTGATTGTGCTCCTCGTTTGTGTGTCTCTCAGGATACCATGTGCTAAGAAGGGAGGGGTGCACTTCACAGTGAATGGCCATGCCTTCTTCAATTTGGTGCTGATAACCAATGTGGGCGGCGCAGGCGATGTGCACGCAGTGTCGGTGAAGGGCGCGAGGACGGGGTGGCAGCCCATGTCCAGAAACTGGGGCCAGAATTGGCAAAGCAATGCCAACCTCTGTGGGCAGTCTCTCTCCTTCATGATCACCACAAGCGATGGCTACACAGTCACGTCCTTCAATGCGGCGCCTTCCTCCTGGCAATTTGGCCAAACCTTCATAGGCCAGCAAATGTGATGATTATCTACCGATGCTAATTATCATCTAATGATGCTAATTATTATCTAATTACTTACATCTATTAACGCACTCAGACCGTTTTGTACATATAGTATTAATATTCATCTTCTTGGAGCACAGAGAGAAGTGGTTGATACTATAAGAGAGAGCATCACCTTGCCCTCTCTGCCCTCTTGTATATGAATTCGTACCCTCTCTACCATAGACTCACTGAGAGAAGAGGTGAGCCTGTTGATTGCCGCCCCGCCCATCTATCTCTTCTTCTGCAGACAAAAGTGGATTAACATCTGCAGAATATTTTGCATATCTCTAATTTTTTTGTATCTATAATTTGGAGGGATTTCTCCACTCCTTTTTCAGCACCCCAGTTGGTAGTGCACAGAGGTGCTGATTTTGTAGTACCCATAGCTTCTGCTCTCGCTCTTGCCCTGAGCATCCAAGCATTGTATAACCGCTTTTTTTCACAATAACAGAGCTGAGAGGCACTTTTTCCAAGAAGTTGAAGCACTTCCAAGACATGGTCTCACATGGTGCCATCAGTTTTAAACTTTACTTTTTTGACAATGCCTTATATAGAAGTTTAAGCACACTAAAAACTTAATGCTAAAATTCTTCTATATGTATTTAGGTAATCTAGGTGATTTCAAATTTATTAGGTACATGATTTTGTAAAAAAGATGCTACCAAAGGTACACACATTAAATAGTTTGAAATGGCTTTTTCATTTTAGTAAAATTAAAAAATCAACTTTAAAGCCACTTTTAGGGCTCAATTACAAGACTGAAGTTAATAATACAAGCCTAGTGTGTTATAAATAGTGTAAAGTATGAAGAATGATATGAAAAATGATATGCCTTTGCCATTGAAGTTGCCCATTGACACCAAACCTAAAGAGGAAAAATGTGTGTTCACATCAAGGAATTCCCTCCTATGCACTTTTGAACAACTCAATTATTACTAAGTGGGTGTGATCATCGATGGTTCATTATTCCACTACTACAAATATGCCCCTAAATAATTTTGCTTCGTGATTATAAGTAAATTCCATATAGAAAAATTGCACAAAGCTTTTTCTTAACACTAGTTCTGTAATTGGACACTAAAGTGTCCTGAGGACACTTTAGTGTCCTGTTTCTCACCAAAACTTTGGAATTTTTTGAGGAACCTAGAAACAACATTTCTACACCTTGTTTCAACCATAGGTCGGTTAAAAGTCAAAAAATAAAGGGGATTTTTCATGATGTCAAAACACAAGCTATATTAGAAATTTGACAAAAAAAACTCTAACTTGAAATTTTCATTGAAATTTGAAGGTGTTCTGTCAAAATCCCATAAAATGCCTATAACTTCTTGAATAAATCATGTTTTTCATGTTTGTAAAAGTCAATTGGTAGAACTTGGGGTTTCAAAACAACACAATCTCCTTTAGGTCCTAGTTCCTAAGCTACTTGTGAACTATAACAAAAACCTCATAATTAACAAGATGCTGACAAAGGAAAATTTTGGCCTTCCAAAGGTACTTCCATAAAACTAGGGTTATGTTAGTGCAAATTGGCAATCGGAAATGATTATATAGTTCAAAACCAAGTTAATACATATTTTTTGGGGTCCCAAGCTCAAGTAAACCTTGCTACTTGAGCGCTATCTTAGTTTTTCAATCGTGCTACATTTTGCAAAATTTCTAAATTCTCTCTCAACAACCATGAAACAAAGGTTTTAGGTGGTGCCCAAATTATGTTTGTACAATGTACCTTAGCGAAATTATTCTATATAGACAAAATGATGCAAGTTTACTAAGGAATGTAATGCGTATGACTCAAGAATCTAAATCCAGAATTTTTATTGTGTGGAGTTTTGACATTTTGAAACAATTAATATTTGTAGCTTACTAAGGGGCTTTTACATATAACTTTAAGATCTCAATGGATAGAGTAAGCATTGTATCACCTTAAAAAACTTGCAAACACATTAAAACCATGTATTGGTTTGGATACAAATGGATGCTAAAAAGTGGTGTATCAAACACACACAACTTCCTACTATTTTAGACACTCTCAATTGAATTTTATTTCATGTGAAACTTGGCAAAATCTTTGACACAAATATGAAATAATTACTTGGAATTTTTCACGGGGCTTAGTGATTTTTTTCTCTAAGCTTATAAGGCGGTTTTCTCAAACCTGAGTTGCAGTCTCATGCAAGTCCTATTTATGGGTGTAATTCCTTATCGTGCCAGCATCCAAATTGCAAGGTTACATTTTTTGAAGACACTCTAGGTCACATATTCAAACTCCTCAAGAGGGATTTTGAATATGTCTTTCCTAGCGCAAGTAGCATTTTATTTGCATCCTCCGAAAAAGGACACTTAAGTGTCCTTTTTTGGTACCAAACTAGTGTTAATCTACCTTTTATAGAAGGGCATGACACATTTCTTATGACATACTTATTTCCTCTCTCTCTTTGCTATAGAGAGCATATGCATACATCTACATAATATTTTGCAGATCTCTAATTCTTTTGTATCTATAATTTGGAGGGATTTCTCCTCTCCTATTTCAGCACCCCAATTAGTAGTGCACAAAGGTGCTGATTTTGTAATACTCATAGCTTCTGCTCTCGCTCTTGCCCTAAGCATCCAAGCATTGTATAATCGCTTTTTTCATAATAACAGAGTTGAGAGGCACTTTTTACAAGAAGTTGAGGAATTTCCAAGACATGGTCTTACATGATGCCATCAGTTTTAAACTTTACTTTTTTGACAATGTCTTATATAGAAGTTTAAGCACACTAAAAACTTAATGCTTATATTCTTCTATAAGATTTTAGGTAATTTAGGTGATTTCAAATTTATTAGGTATATGATTTTGTAAAAAAGCTTCTACCAAAGGTGCACACATTAAATAGTATGAATTGCCTTTTTCATTTTAGTAAAATTAAAAAATCAACTTTAAAGCCACTTTTATGGCTCAATTGCAAGACTGAAGTTAATAACAATTGCAAGACTGAAATTAATAATACAAGCCTAGTGTTTATAAATAGTGTAAAGTATGAAGAATGATATGAAAAATGATATGCCTTTGCCATTGAAGTTGCTCATTGACACCAAACCTAAAGAGGAAAAATGTGTGTTCACATCAAGGAATTCCCTCCTGTGCACTTTTGAGCAACTCAATTAGTGGGTGTGACTCTTTTATGGTTCATTATTCCCCTACTACAAATATGCCCCTAAATAATTTTGCTTCATGATAATAAGTAAAATACATATAGAAAATTTGCACAAAGGTTTTTTTAAATCTACCTTTTATAGAAGGGCATGACAAATTTCTTACGACATACTTATTTCCTCTCTATCTTTTCTATAGAGCATACGCAACCAATGGCCAATGACGGTTGGTATAGGAGAGGTGTTGAAACCACCACTAACAAATTGGTGGCCAATGGTGTTGGTATAGGAGAGGTGTTGAAACTGTGAATAACAAAAGTGGACTCAAGCAAGTTGACCACTAGTGGCCGGGTTTTTCATTTATTCTCAAAATAAATAAATTTAAAACCCCATCTTTTTAACTTGATGGTATGTGCACCTATCTCATCTCATCTCCCTCCCTCCCTCTCTCTCTCTCTTTTCCTCTCTCCCTCATCTCTAGGCCAGTAGAGAGGGAGCTTATGCTCTCTCTCTCTCTCTCTCTCTCTCTCTCTCTCTCTCTCTCTCTCTCTCCCACCTTTGTTTTCACTTATACAAGTGAGATAATCCCTCAAATTCATCACTTGCATAGGCCATGCCTATTTCCTAAGAGGAAGGATATGGCCATAGGAGAGCAGGTGGGTGTTGTACATAGACATGACACCCATTTGAGCTAGTTTGGGACTAATTCTTGTTCACATTGCACTCCTTTTTATGCATAAAATCTACTTCAAATCTACCTCCATTATATCCTAAGGTTGCATGCTCCCCTTTTAGTGTGAAATTATTGCACCCATTTTTGCATGCTCCCCTTTTAGTGTGAAATTATTGCACCCTTAATCACTTATATTTCTAACCCCCCCCCCCCCTCTCTCAAGTGATGAACTCTTATCTCTATCTCCATTATATCCTAAGGTTGCATGCCCCCCTTAGTATCAAATTATTGCACCCTTCATCACTTATATTTCTAGCACCCCCCCTCTCAAGTGATGAATTCTTATCTCTATCATGTGTTAAAGAGTCTATACCCAGGAACATGTCATGAATGGACCACCCTAGTTGCATTTATACAATAGGCATACCATGTAGATATATGACTTAGAATTTTATATGAGGGTAGGGATTAGCGTTACAATTAGTTACAATTACAAGGTGAGGGTCATGCCCTTTTACATTTAGAAGAGTTGCTTGGGATTGCTTCCTTCAAGGGATGCCTCATTGTTATCTCCTCTTTGTTGACCATCATGTTGGCCCTTCTCGGCCCGCTTCTTATGCCAATAATCCTTAGCCATGTGCACTGCCTTCTTGTAGTAGTGACATGTGACTTTTCTTTTAGCTCTTTCTTTGTACTTTGGTCCTCCTCTTGAGAAGAAGCCTTTTTCTTTTCCATTATTGTCTCGGGGGGTTCATCTAAAAATATGTAAGTATACCACTTGAGTTCAAATGAAGGGGTTTTTAATTCAAAAATTTAAGGTAAATTTACATAAATACATTTACAAAAGGGTTTTTTATGTATTTTGAAAAAAATACTCGTAAGTCTATAAAGAAAAAGGGGTCATTTTATTCATGAAAAATTTACAGGTAAGGGGTTTTTTTAATACCCCTTGAAACGTGATACATAGGGTTTCTTAGTAGTGCAGCCCCCAAGATTATTGTCGACGCAACCTTGCTTTTGTACATTTGCTTTTCCTCCATAAGAGCTGCTTCTATTTCTACAAATGTTGGGTCCAAAAAGTTCTTGAGAGTAGCCCAATGGCTCATAATCTTCTAATATCATGCTTTAGAAAAGGATTGCTATTGTATCCTTCTCTTCCATCAATTCACCAATGCTTGTAGTATGCCTTTCATTTTATTAGAGTGTGCGAGAAATGAATCCCCTTATTTCATTTTGAGGCCAAAAAAATAAATCTGTAAGCTTATCTAAGAGGTTTTTTCTTTAGCCTTCCCAATGCATCCCAACCTTCTTTTGATGTTTTTAAGTCGACAGTGTGGTGATGTATGATTGAATCTCTTAAACTCAATGCAATTATGGCTAAGACTTTTTTATCTCTTCCTGTCACACAGAAAACACAATAGCAAAAGCAAGATCTTCACAATACATAGCACTGAATTGCAGAAAAACAATAGCGAGTAAACCATATTACTGCTTGTAAACTTTGATTACAAACTGATGGTTCACCACTCACTCATGTGCTCTGGGGTGTAAGGAACTTTGATGGTGGTGATAGACTCTATCTCTCTTACAACGGTGCTTGAATAAAGTGAAATCAATGGTGAACCAAAAAAATCTATATATAGTATCCACAGTCAATATGGACATGCTGTTGAAATATACAAGTGAATAGGGTGTGTGCGAGAACAAGCCATTGGCAAGAGGCTGTAAAAGAGAATGTGTAAATGTGAGAGACTGTGAAAAGGTGAGAAGAATCTACTAGGAGAGAATAAAGGGTAGCATGAGGAGATTTAGGAGGTGTTGAGATATTCTGGGAGAGGTGGAGAGAATCAAGCAAAAGAGGTGGAGTGAATCAAGGAGAAATCAGTGGGATTAGATGCTTGGATGTAAACTCTCTAAATTGAGGCATTGGCCTAATGAGAACTTGATGGTATTTGATTATCCATGCCTACATTAAGCTATTAATTAATTGCTCACTAATGAGAACTTGCTGGTTTTTTATTATCCATGCCTACATTAAGCTATTAATATCTCCACACCTCCTAATGAGATTTAGGAGGTGTGGAGATGTTCTGGGAGAGGTGGAGAGAATCAAGCAAAAGAGGTGGAGTGAATCAAGGAGAAATCAGTGGGATTAGATGCTTGGATATAAACTCTATAAATTGAGGCATTGGCCTAATGAGAACTTGCTGGTTTTTGATTATCCATGCCTACATTAAGCTACTAATTAATTGCTCACTAATCATATCTTAATTATCGTCTAATGTCTTTGTTAATGATGTTGATTCTAGTATTTGATCCACTATAGCTCATCACATTGTTGTAATTTTAACATGGTATCAGAGCCTAGCCTAGAATCCATCAATTTGTGAGCCCATTATCTTGCTAATCACTTGGCTAATTAGGATTAGTAGAAAATTAATATTTTCACCTCTTTTTCAACTAACCTCTACACCCCCAGCCAATGGAGGAGCTCTCTCTCCCTTCACACATAACCATTGCCCAAGCCCTTTTAGAGACTCATACTAGACTAAAGGGCCTACACTCAGCTCAAAGCAATCGAAGAAATTCACTGTAGAACGGCGGCAGCAACGCGATTTGCACACGCCAAAGACCTGCCAGAACCCACTAGTCCCATAACACCTCCGGGCTTTTGGTTTTCCTGGCGGGCCCACCGGGATAACTGCTTATCCCGGCGGGCCCGCCGGGAAAAGCAAGGAACACCGGCGGGGTTCTATTCTGTTTATAAACACTGCTCGACACCCATCGTGAAACTTTTGGGGAGATAGTCCTTGTTTTGGGGGCGTGATATCTCTCCTCAAAGTACTTGTAGAGCTCTCGAGTTGCTAGAAGTGTCCTCTTGGGAAGAACGTCCTTATCTTAGGGGCTGTCGTCTTTCCTTGTAGGCACTCCTAAGGCTATTGAGCCACTCGTCCTTAGTTCTTTGAATTGGGGGCAGGGTGTGGTTCGTAGCTAATACTTGCGGAGATTTAGGGACAAATTTGGAGTCATTCAGCTTTGCATTTGAGCTACGTAGGTAATCTACCTCATTCTGCTTTATGAATGGTTAGATGGAGCCAAGAGTCTTGCTTAGGGGCTTGTATTGGTTCTTGATACTTGATATAGTTTAGAGTAGACAAGGGTCTATTGTCCTATAATACTAGAGTATTGGGCAAGCATAGATCTTTGATTTTCTTTGTGAATGTTAGAGAAGGTCTATTGTCCTATACTAGAGTATTGGGCAAGCATAGATCTTTGATTGTGTAAAGTATCCTTAATTGGTACAAAAGGCATCCTTCATTGGGGGTGCAATGTGCATGATAGTTTTGAAGTAGTTTTGTAGTAAGACCTTGCAAGATAGTTTCGAAGTAGTTTTGTGTTATGTGATGATCTTTTGTATTTGTCAAGATAGTTTTGAAGTACTTTGTCTGCTAATGTATGTTTTGTAATACGTGAGTGACTTTGTTGTTTTTTCATTTGTGTATTCATTGTTATATGCTTGGTTGAATAGGTTATTTGTTTAGATGGAGGACAATGTTGGATCCAGTGATGCCTCCAATAGAGTCCAAATTTCAAATAGCAGGAAAAAAAAGGCACCTGGGATAGATCCACCAGTGATACCTCCAATAGAGTCCAAATTTCAAATAGCAGGAAAAAAAAGGCACCTGGGATAGAGTGGCAATATGCAATTAACGTTGGTGATCGATTCATAGATTGGGAGTGTAAGCTATGCCATGCAGTAAAATCAGGTGGGGCGCCTCGACTAAGAGAACACTTTTTAGGCGGACCGAAGAAAAAGTCATGTACCCACCTCTCTGCACCTGTAGTGGCCAAACGCATAAGAGAAGAAATTCAAAAGAAAGATTCAAGAAAACATGACACTCCTACCGTTAATGTATCAAGGCAGCAAGAACACTGTTGTTCTAATCATCAAACTCCCGCTACATCGCCTACTTGTACCCCGAACGGCAACGTGCAACCAGAAAGTAATCTACCCAGTGCATCTTCCTGCAAGCGAAACTTTGACGTAGGAAATATACCCATGCGTCAAACTTCATTGCAAGAAAGCCTACGTCAAGGTCGACTCGATGATGCACAACTCGCCCTTGCTGAAGCGATTTACTTTTCTGGGAGTGCTATGATGATGGTGGACAGTGAGCATTGGAAGAGAGCATGGAAGAAAATTGGTGAGTTTGGACCAGGGTTTTCACCGCCTACGTACCATGCTATGCGAAATGATCTATTAGAGAAATGTTATGCGCAAGTAAAAGAACGTGTACAAAGAATAATTCTTAGCAATATAGAGCTTTCTGGATGTAGTATAGTAAGTGATGGATGGTCTAATGTACAAAGAAAACCATTAATTAATATAATGGTTATTTCACCTAGAGGTGAGACTTTCATCCGTGCCGTGGATTCAGCTGGTTCAATCAAAACTGGGGCTTACATTGCTCAAGTCATTGGCTCTGTGATAGAGGAAGTGGGTGCCAAAAATGTAGTCCAAGTCGTCAAGGACAATGCAAAGAATTGCAAAAATGCATCCAAAATCCTTTAGCGACAATATCCACATGTTTTTCCGGTAGGCTGTAATACTCATAGTTTGAATCTTGTATTAAAAGATTGGTATAAAAGTGATGATACCAAATGGTTTACCTCAATCGGCGACACTGCTCGCCAGCGAGAGTGTTAGATATTTTTCGACCTCGCATGTCAGTTATGTTAAAGCTTCTAGCGGAGACTAGGTTTTGCACTCACTTTTACACTTTTGAGTCTCTTCTTAGAAATATACAGTTTGCGAAACATTTACATGCATGGCATTTCATGACTGGGAGAGCACTCAACTTGAAAAAGTGAAAGAGAAAATCAAAGTCTTGAAGGCAGCGCTTACGAGAAGAAGTTGGTGAAACAGTGTGATGGATGCATACCATGTAATGATGCCTGTTATGTATGCCGTACGAAGTCTTGATCAAAGAGCGCCTAATCTCGGGAAAGCATGGATGCAATGGTGGACTGTCCAGCGGAGTTTGGAGTGTCCTGAGAAATTAGAGCATTCAGTGGTGGAAAAGCAATGGCGTGTACCATTCTCCAGTAGACAAAGAAAAATCCTATTGAAGTACTTTCATGCTAGATGGATTGGAGCGCATTCACCACTACACAGTGCTGCTTACATGTTAGATCCTGAATATTGGAATATGGATTTGATGTCCAACGTTGAGGTGGTGCAAGATTTTTATAAAGTGGTAAACACTTTCTATAATAATGTTGATGATCATGTAAAGTACATAAAGGAGATGACCTCATTTCGATTGAAAGAGGGTTTTTTTTCCAACTCTCTTGTTCAACAAATGGCTAAAGAGCAACCTACATGGAAGTGGTGGATGATGAATGGTGGTGAGCATTATGCTTTATTGCGCAACCTTGCGATGAAGGTTCTAAGTCAGTGCTCTTCAAACTCAGGCTCAGAAAGAAACTGGAGCATGTACAAATATATTCACAGTACTATTCGCAATCGACTTCTTGCAGATCGAGCAGATAAACTTGTTTACATGTATTGCAATGAACACCATATTGGGGAATATGGGAATTTCCCACAAGTTTGGGACACGTGGTCAAAAGTTTGGATTAACCATAACTTGAACACCACTAATCCAAAATGAGTGCTTTATAGTTCTTTAGATTCCATTTTTCAAGCGCTTTCCAACGATAGGTCATATGATAGGGTTTTGAGAAACTTACAAACATGTTATCCATGTCCCCTTTTTTAAGTATTCAAAAATTGGAATTGGGAAATTCCCAAATTCACTAATATGGTGTTAATGAAAAGATCTTGCAAGACATTGAAAGCGAAGAGTATGAAGAAGATATGCCCAGATGGATGTACAATTGTGATGATGTAGTAGACGAGAACTTTGATGTTGGACGCACGTTGTGCACCACCCTTGAGATAGAAGACAATTTAGGCATTGACTTAGATGAGCTTAATTTAGCAGACGAGAGAGTAAACGGTGAAAGAATTTTGGAGCAAGATATTGACATAGAGGAAGAAGTCATTTCATTAATTTCATAAAAAGTACTTGTACAAATGATCGTATTTGGAGAAATTATCAATACAAAAGTAGGATTTATGTCTTTCTTAGCTTTCATCTTGAAATAAATTACGAATTGCACTAGGAGTTGCATCTAAAGGTCCTGGTGGTTTATATTCGCTAGCCATGCCGAACACTGTATAAATACCTTGATTTATTGGGACACTGCACAATGCACATGTGGAAGTATTTTGCATTTGCCTCACTAAACATATTAAGTGGTAGTAGTGTCCACAGGGTAGTATATACTGGCCGCTCCACCCATCGAATACTTTGTAACATACAGGGACATTGGGGGGTGGAGGAACTAGTAGCCTCCAGCAGAAACTCCCACAAGACCAGGATGTATCAAAAAATGAGAGATGTGGTTTTCTTGGCGCACAGGAGCAATACGTGAAGAGATGCTCTGTACATCTTGGCTGATCTTTGTGAGCTGCTCTTGAATCCCTCTATTAGCCGGGGGAGGAGTTGACGCTTGAGATAATCGCTCAGCTTCTTTCTCCTTCTCTGCTAGCTGTGCCCCTAAGCTTTCTTTGACCTTGTTTAACTCCAATCGAGCGCCCTCCACCATGAGAGCAAGTTCCTCCCTTGTGAATGTCACTGTCTCTTCACGTATGTCGTTGGGTGTTGATAGTGGCCTCTCTGGAGGCGAAGTCCACTGGAGTTTCTAGAATAAATTGTGCATATAGCATCTTAGCAAAATAGAGTAGAGCGTCGGCATTATGGAGAGGACGATCGTACACCCCCAAGAAAATGCGCTCGGCATTAGTTTTGATATCATTGTGAGTGCAACGTGAAATCTTCCATCTTCCCTTCTTAATCTCGCCATCTGGACATGGCCATATTTCCTTTATCATCTTTGTGGTTACGTGTTTGTTTATGTCTTTCCATTGGGCATAAGTAGGATTTGTCCATTTCGACAACCTGCATGCTGTTCTTGTAGCTTCGCGGGCTATCAGGCCATGTGCAAGGGCCTTCATTCGCTCATATGCCTTCTTGGCTAACTCTTGATGCTCGTTTGCTTGCGCCTCTGCCATATCTGCATGAACATAAATGACTTTAGGATTTTAATGAATTGTAAAGATCAACGTAAGATAAATTGACCATTACCCTCAAAAACTTAAATTTTAACACCACGAGAGGAGATATGTATTGCAAAGACTCAATGAGAAATATCCACTTGACTCCAAAAATACTTCAAACAATGCGCGCACATCAAATTTTGAAGAGAAAACATAAACTTAAACACCACAAGAGGAGAGAGATATTGCAAAGACTCAATGAGATAATATTTCAAACAATGGACACATCAAATTTTGAAGAGAGCAACAAAGTGCCATTCCTGAAACTTAATCTCCTGATACTGTATCATTACAAAATTGGGGTGAATGACACCGATAGCTCTACAAGAGGACGTTGTGCCCTCGTTGGGTCAATATTTAGTGATCTAAAAAATTCCACTACTTGCAAAATTGATTTTCTCTCATCGCGATTAGGCAGGCACATCCAATTTTTGACTCTATAAATAATAGTATCCATGGTAACTTTGTCATAGGAACTATTATCCATCCACAACTCTTGTACTTTCTGTAAAAAGTCATATAAAGTTTGTAATAAATATCCCAAGGCAAAAACATCAGATGCAGGAGTTTATGCATCTGCCAAAAACAGATCATAAAGCTCCGGGGCTATCCACGACCGTTTATTTCGCTCTCTGTCTGCGTAGGAGACCGCCTGTGCCACCTTCTCAGGGTTCTTGTCTGCTTCAAATACAAAATTGAGAGACACCCGTTTTTTGGGCGCTCTCAGCAGTAACCCCCAATCGATATAATACCTACGCGTGGCTTCAACTCTTTTGTAAAATCCAACACTACATTGAATGGATGTAGGTCGGTATGTACAATTCCTGCCAGATGTGCTGCCGCTAGACCTTCCACCAAGGCATGCATAATATGTGGCATGGTTATTACTATTTGTTTTATTTTAGAAAGTTCTAGATGACTTAAAGGAATATTATCGGGCGGGGGTTGTCTCCATCCTCGATCCAAACGGAAAATTGCTCTGGTGAACTCACTGAATCTGAAGGGGACCTTCAGAAGAGTATCACCAAGCGAGCCGCCATTATAGTATGGGAAAATAGTGATCCAAGGAGATTCTTTTGTGAAGGCAATACACCTCACAATCGATGGGTGTAGAACCTGCATGCCCTGCTCTGCCTCGAAGCTCTCGAACTTGGCGTTGCCTTCTCCTTTGTAGTGCTTTCCGCAAAAAGTAATGTGCTCCGGCAAAAAAGATATACCTTTAACTGTATACTCTTTTACTGTGCCAAAAACACCAGAGCCTATTGTTCGCCCTTCGAACAGAGCCTCGTGCGGGATGCCAAAGGTGTGTGCACATAGAATTGTAGATGGTACGATTAATGACACCTGTACCACTTGCATCTGCCTGGCTGGACGTTGCAGCGACGTCTTGGGCAATGCGCACTCTTTTGGGGAGGGACTCTGCATCCAGCGCCTTCATGCGCTTGCTCTTGGCTCTTTGCTCGCTCCATACAACGTCCCATAACTGTAGACGTTGCATATTAGCTTCAGGCGGGGCAGCATCTCTAAGATCATTGCATGCTACACGCATGCTCCCCAAAATGGTTCGTGTTATATGTTGATGGTTGAAATCTGCTATCTTCTGTCTATCAAGAAACTTAGCGTTGCCTCCGCTTCGAAGCCGACAATGTGCATTTTCCCATATCTGGTCTATTAGATCTCGCATGAGTATCTCAGACTCATTGATCTTTTTTACGACATCACAGCACATTGTGACACTGTGATGACTGCTTCAATGCGAATTGCTCGTAGAACGATTTTACGCTCTTCAGAGGAAAGCATGTTGGTCATCTTCGTAAATCTAGCAAATATCACTAAACACAAAAAAATAAAATATTAAACATTACTGAAATCAACATCAAGCAAACGTGAGAGAACAGCAGCAAGTGTATCATTACTTATCAATGTTCAAACAAAAACGGAATATCAAATAATTTTAATGAACTCAACATCATCCAATACATCATCAAACGTGAGAGAACAGCAACAAGTGCATCATTACTTATCAATGATCAAACAAAAACAGAATATCAAACAATATTACTGAACTCAACATCATGCAATACATTATCGAACAATATTACTGAACTCAACATCATGCAATACATTATCGAACGTGAGACAACCGCAACAAGTGCATTATTACTTATCAAGTGTATACATGTTGCACTCCTCATCTACACACCTATCGTGACAGAGAGAGAAAGAGAGAGTTGTGAAGGGTATTATGAGAGAGAGAGAGGGGGGGAGGAAGAGAGAGAGGTGTGACAGATAGAGAGAGAGAGAACATTAGATGACATTTTTAATAGTTTTGTGAGTTCCTAAAGAGAGGAAAATAATGTTTTGTATTCCTAAAGCACTCCTCATCTACACACCTATCGTGATAGAGAGAGAGTTGTGAAGTGTATCATGAGAGAGAGAGCGAGAGAGTTGTGAAGTGTATCATGAGAGAGAGAGAGAGAGAGAGAATTGTGAAGCGTATCATGAGAGAGAGAGAGAGAGAGGAGAGGAAGAGAGAGAGTTGTGACAGATAGAGAGAAGAAACATTACATGACATTTTTAATATTTTTGTGAGTTCCTAAAGAGGAAAATAATGTACTGTTTTAATTTTTAAGTAAATAGAGGGAGAAAAAAGAAATTATTAGGAATTATGTATATTTTAAGAGAAAAAAAAAAGAAATCCTTATCTACACATCTATCGTGTTGTGAAGTGTATCATGAGAGAGAGAGAGAGAGAGAGAGAGAAAGAGTTGTGAAGTGTATCATGAGAGAGAGAGAGAGGGGGGTAGGAAGAGAGAGAGATATTCATTTTTTCAAGTTACGAATCACAATATTATAAAATAAAACGTTTAGACAATATGATGTAAACTTTGATCCATGAAATACTCATGCCGCGTTAGCAACTAAGTATCGCATGGATCAAACACAATAAAAACAATAAAGTCAAATCAAACAAATTTATGACATTTTTTCGACCGCGTTAACGATCATATGCCGTAATATGCAAGCAAATTTATGACATTTTTTTGACCGCGTTAACGATCAAATGCCGCAATTGCAAAAAACAATATATGCACTAGCGGACGACACCAACTTGCCGCATTAACGACAAAATGCCACCCGATTCTATGGGAATACGAATAGGATACGAACATACACTGGCCGCGTTACCGACCATATGCCCGCATTTAACAAAGGGAAGGGAAGGTGACATCGCCATAACGATACTATGCTTGCCACGTTACCGACTAGTACCGCTACGGCGTGCCATACTTACCATAGGACACAGACTAGCCGCGTTACCGACTCAGTGCCAGGGTAAGCACCATTCCGAAGAATGGCCTTACACACACACACCTCTCGTGTGGTGGACCACCCACATCCTGCCGCGCATTGCGACAATGGGCGGCTGCCCGCACGAACACACACCCACACACACATCCCTCGTGTGGCGGACCACCCACATCCTGCCGCGCATTGCAACAGTGGGGCTGCCCGCACGAACACACACCCACATACACACACACACACACACACACAAGTTTCATTACCTGTGTATGCTGTCAGCAATGAACTCCCAAAGGGCCCCCCGGGCCCATATATATAGAAAATTGTACCCCGTCGGGCTGGATGACGACCCCGCCGGGACCCGTCGGGATTTCTTTTTTCTCGACGGGACCGTCGGGTATAGCAAAACCCTGGCGGGATTTTATCCGGTTATCAGGGAGCTTCCCACCGGCTTTTTTAGGAACATGTTAACATGTTAATAACATGTTAACACATGTTATTAACAAAAAAAAAATTGTGATCACTTGAATATAAAATCATTGGCTAAGATTGTTCACTTGAGGGGAGGTGTGCTAAGCACTGGTCGCGGACTATCAAGTAAGAGGGAAACTTGGTATAGGGTCCAGGTGTGCTAGGAGTATTCACTTGAGGGGAGGTGTTGAAATATACAAGTGAACAGGGTGTGTGTGGGAACACGCCCTTGGCAAGAGGCTATAAAAGAGAATGTGTAAATGTGAGAGAACCTGTGAAAAGGTGAGAAGAATCTATTGGGAGAGAATAAAGGGTAGCATGAGGAGATTTAGGAGGTGTGGAGATATTCTGGGAGGAGAGGTGGAGAGAATCAAGCAAAAGAGGTGGAGTGAATCAAGAAGAAATCAGTGGAATTAGATGCTTCGATGTAAACTCTATAAATTGAGGCATTGGCCTAATGAGAACTTGCTGGTTTTTTATTATCCATGCCTACATTAAGCTATTAGTTAATTGCTAATCACATCTTAATTATCATCTAATCTCTTTGTTAATGATGTTGATTCTAGCATTTGATCCACCATAGCTCATCACATTGTTGTAATTTTAACACATGCATTGCGACCGACCTATGACTTGGTCCAAAATGACCAACCAATCATATCATCCAATTGGGACCATATTAGACAACAACAAAGGCATGTAGTGATTTGGCACAGCTCTCATGGCCATCTGAGATCGTTTAGACCCTCAAACGGGCCCCGTAAAACTCGAGGATAATGTATCCTTAGCTTTACTTTTCATTTTCAAGGTTGATTCTCAAAGTTTGCCATTCACCTCACATTAAACCTGGCATTTCTCATGAATGATTGAACAAAATCATGCACAACTGCATTGAGTGAATGTCAATTATATCGTATAAAGCCAAACCATTGCGGTGTGAGTGGTGTGAAATCATTGCTAACTACGGGTTCTTCTCATACACAAACCAGCCAGCTTTCAGCTGACAAATAACAGACACAGTTGAGTATAAATTAAATTGGGTCAAGCATCTAACATAGAGGCTCTTCACAAAACCTAGGGGGGACAATTCCTAGTTAATTATGTGGACTTGTTCACTCCCTCTGCTTTGACTCAAATAACTCGTCTCACAATGTCATGTCCTTTTATCTCTACAAACCTTCAACAACTCTGCAGGTACTCCAGCCTGCAACCTTCAACAAAAACAAAGCACCCTGCAGGAGTCCACTCTACTACAATCCTTGTGGTGGTCTCTTTTGCCTCTCGTCGAAGATCCACACATGATCCACCGTAATTCTCCCTCTTCTACCCCATAGCCACCTTAATTTCTTCCAAAACTTAGCACCAACTATCTTCCTTGATCATCCATGTTCTTTTTATTTTCATTTTCGCACCTACGCAAATCCACTTGGCCATACAACGCTCATCTATTTCCTAAAGTTTTCAACCATACATTTGCAGGCTTATTTCAATTCTAGGGTTTTAATGGGCATAACTTTTGGGCATATTCCTTGAGCATGAAAAAACCTATTAACACTTTGTCATCTTACCCCATGGGTAGCAAAAGCCCATGTTTTGTAAGAGGCACTAGACTTCAAAAGAAACCTTAATACCAAATAGGGAAGTCACAAATTTTGTGTCTATACTTGTTAAAGGCTAGAACTAGTGGCCTAAGACTAGCTCCCACATTGTCTAGGGAAACAAGCACTAAAAGCTCATATAAGTTATTTCTTCTATTGCCTATTGAAGAGAATGTGTAAGTCATAATTGATGATTCCCAAAATGGATAGGAGGTTCTTGTTTAGATCAAGGAGTTAAAATGTATATGATAATTACTTAACAGAACCTTCTTTCGAAACTAATGACATTGTACTTATCCCCTTAACATGATATTTCACATTGTTGCCAACTACCATTTTAATGTCTTTTGGAATACTAACCCTTATGGTTGGTCAAATTCCTCCTCTACTAAGATGGAGCTCAACTCCTCAAAAGTAAGAGGCATAGATCAAACTCCTATATTTAAGGATGTTACCAAGCTATCATACTTGGGAGGGAAAGCCCTTACATGTCTTTGAGTTATATCTTTAAATGTGAATAATCATGTGGCCATTTGGATGTTGCACCGTCTGCTTCTTAGGTTGAAGCGGTTTTCTAGGGTCAAAGTTCTAGTTGGGTAGCTTGTCTACAAAGCATCCTAGACTTTAGAAACAAGAGTTAAATGTAGTATCATGGTTAGCATGCTATCCAAAATTCCACTAATAAGAGCATAAAATGAATTTGCGTGCTCACACCTCAAAGCTACCTCAAGAGCAAGGCCTGGTGGTATTACAACACTTTGTGAGCTGATTATTGCATTGACCTTCCTTCAACACCTCTAAAACGATCTATAATAGGTCCTAAGAATCAAGAGTGGACCTGATATTTAGCTTTCATAAGTTGTAGTTGGTGTCATCTAGCTTTACATTCTTAGCCACAATTGGTGGTGGGAGAGGTCTATTGGGTAGCCCACTCCTCACAATTCAATGTCAACTAGATTTTTTAGAAGCTATATTCTTAGAGCCTAGATGTTAACCACATGTGGTTAACACATTCCTATGAAAACTATGTCCGCACACTTATGTAATGGGTGTCCACACTATATTGTAAAATCTATCATTTGATGAGGGAAACACCCTACAGATGCTCCCAAGTCTTTAGCTTCAAAGGAAAGACAAGAGGATCTTGGTCAATTGGCCAAACCATAAAGAAAAGCCTTGTAACTATGTTTTGCCTCGAGTCACTTACTCCCAAGTGGCCTAGTGGGAAAAGGCTTGGAACTATAAAAGCCAAGTGGCCTAGTGGGAAAAGGCTTGGAACTATAACAGCCAACTTCCCTTGTTTGTAACTCATTATCCCATTTATCCCATTGTTTGTAACTCATTATCCCTTGTTTGTAACTCATTATCCCATTTATGCAATAGAAGTGGAGTTTTCTCTCTCCTTCTCTATTGCAACTCTAATATAACATGTGTGGTATGCTTAGGGTTAGGTTGAGGTGTGATTAGTGCTAAGCTCATTCCCTCTTGCTTCTTCTCTCCCTATTGCTTGAGTGATTAGGCTATCACCATGATTGCCTTCCATGGAGATCCCACACGATCTTCATGAGAGAGGTTGCACCACCCATAGGATTAGCAACCACCTCGATGTGACAATGAGTGTGCGGGAGGATCGCCGGGTGACAAGTGGCTATGGTGGAGCTCTTGAGCATAGCTTGAGCTCAGCGGATCGGCAACTTCCCACGACACGTTAAGGTGAGATTAATATTTTGGCACAAGTGACAAGGAGCGCCAGTCTGCTTCTTGTCAAAACCTTCCTTGTTTGAATTCGACGGAGTCTCCATTGCCCAGTGCCAAGTAAGTAACTATGACATTCGGTTTTAGGTTGTTTGATTCATTTTTTTGATTATTTTGGTTGTTTTTATTTTGATTTTTTGCATAGCTTATGGTTGGGAGTAGAATTAAGAAGTGTTGAAGCTAAAAACTAGAGATTTGAATGATTAGAGAGCTCAAAAGAGAGGGTTTTTGCTTAAACCTAGAGTGTTTTTGCTATTTTTTAGCTTTCAATCATGTTTTTTGTTAGATTTGTGTGCATAGGTAGCTTAGGAATGTAAAATAGAATCCTAATCAACCAAAAAACATAAAAAATCATAAACAATCTCTTAATTTTTTTACTAATTATCACTAATGTACTGGTTAGTGTGATTAGTGAGCTTAAAGAGTAAAAATCAAAAAATTGACTTGCAATTAGACTAATTGGAGTGGTATTAGTGTTCTAAACACTTGTCTTGACCTAAATCCATGCCTAGACCACTCCCATTAGGTCACAATTAGTGAGAATTAATTAGGTCTCATTTGCCTACTTTTCCCTCTTTTGAGTGGGTTAATTAGAAAGATTAATAGGAGATTATCACATCATTAGGTTAGCCTTAACATTGCTAATCCAAATCAAATCTCCATCTCAAAACTCCTCAACATTGAAGAGTAACTAGAGAGCAAAGAAAGAGAGTTAAAGGGTGATTAACAATGGGATTAGGAAAGATCAATTTTTTGTTAAGTTAAAGTGTCTCTAGATTAGTTTAAAACCACTAATCTAGAGTTAGCCTCCTCTAACTTTAGCCTCTTCCCACCTACTTGTCATTAAGAGGGAATCTTAGTTATCCCACACTCAAAAATTCAAACCTCAACCCAACCTAAATTCAAAATCGCATAGCACACGGACGTAACCGATTTTTTTTTCAATAAAAACTTTGCCATGTCTGTACCTTCATGAAGCTACGACCGTTCACACCTAAAGCCATGGTCGTTCACTCCTAAGCGTACGGTTGTACACTCCTAAGTGTACGGACGTATGCTCCAAAAAAAAGTTTTTTTTTAATCCAAAAAAACTTTGCCACCGCCGTACCTTCATGAAGCCACAACTATTTACACCTAAAGCCACGGTTGTTCACTCCTAAGCGTACGGATGTATGCTACAAAAAAAACTATTTTAAAAAAATCCCAAAAAAAAGAGAACTTTTCCAACGGTTGTTCACACCTAAAGCCACGACCGTTCACTTCTAAGCCCATAGATGTTCACTCCTAAGTGTATGGACGTACGCTTCCCAAAAACACACTTTTTTTCAAAAAAAAAACACAACAGTCATACCTTTACGAAGCCGTGTCCGTTCACACCTAAATCCACGGCAGTTCACTCTTAAGAATATGGATGTACGCTTTAAAAAATTTAGAAAAAATCTTTGGCACGGTCGGCGGACCTTCACAAAGTCGTGGCTGTTCACACCTAAAGCTACCGTCGTTCACACCTAAAGCCACGGCCGTTCACTCCTAAAAGGGTACAGTTGTACACTCCTAAGCATACGGATGTACGCTTCCAAAAAAGCTTTAAAAAAACTTTGACACAATCGTACCTTCACGAAGCCGTGGCCATTCACAACTAAAGCCGTGGCCATTCACACCTAAAGTCACAACAATTCACTCCTAAGCATATGGCTGTACACTCCTAAGAATACGGATGTACACTTAAAAAGAAAAAAAACTTTACCACAACCGTTCACACCTCAAGCCACGGCCATTCACTCCTAAGCGTACATCTATACACTCCTAATAAGTGTATAAATGTACACTTCTAAAATATATATATAAATTTTCCAATCTTTAGAGATGCTTAAGGTCTACCTCCCTAACTCACTAGGGTGGTTTTTACACATATGAAACACCTAAAAAGACTTTATTTCACCTTAAGGGTGCGTTTATGCGCAAGGACAAAGAGAGCAAAAACTTCTATTTTTAATCCATGCGCGCATCATTGAAGGTTTTCTAAACCTCAACGCATACTACATGGACACCTTTTGGCCATGGTTGCATGCCCCAAGTGCCCCCCATTCAATTAGGCAGCACCTTGGCCATTATACATTCACATGTGGTTGCCATGCCAAAACACGTTTCGCTGTGTGGGCAAAACGATTTACAAAGAGCCCTCATCTAATGGTGCACCTCCGTACATGCACCCGGACATGAATAGATGCCTTGAGCACTCACACATGCCTCATTCTATAACCACGAGCTTATTATTCCAACCCCCCACCCACGTACCACCTCTCCTTGATCCCAAATTGACATTGCAAGCCTATAGCACAAGCTATTGGAAGGTGAGTGGCACAACAATTGCCCCCATAAACATCACATACACAACCAATATGGGAGAAAATCTTCAAACTTATGCTAAAATTCCATGAACTTGGAGACCCCATATCCCTCCTAGAGGTCTTTTAACCAAATATGTCAAGCATTTGAAATTTTTGATGATGCAGCAAAGGTCTATCTCTTTGGACTCATCCTTGAAGGCAAGGCGGTGTAATAGTTCCAAGAATCCTTGGACCCTCATCACAACAAAGGCACTTTCAAAGTAGTGAAAGAGGCCTTCATATACGGGCCCAAATGGAGCCCTGTTATCCGATTGTTCCAACTAGAACAAAAAAAAAAAAAAAAACCATACATGACTACATAGCACACATTAAGTACCTCGATTCGCATTGTGAAGAAAATTGAGTGACAAGCAATTAATGGGGACCGTTTCCTTCCGGGTTTGCACAATCCAAAGCTTCACGACTATGTGTTAGTGAAGGACCCCTCAACCTTTGATCAAGCATGCAAATGGGTAATCTTTCTCAACGACAATATGCAAGAAAGCCATTCCATGCAATTGGTCACCGAGCCAATGACAACCCAAAGCTCATTTTTAACATTACCCTCATCTCCTCCTGGGCACCATGCATTATTGGTGGCACTTTCCCCAATCCCCCACTCGCACATAGCACCACCACGACCTTCTACTATAGTGCCCATCTTTCCATTCCATTTCCTCTTAGCGCAAACCCCATTGATCATGGAAAGATCAAAACCTGGTCCATTGCGCCCATGGAGCCCATGCGCTTTGAAATCATTGAGGCACCTTGTTGAGATATCCAGCTCATCTAGTGAGGTGGTGGACACTGATGACCTGCCTAGGGGATAGGCCCCACACTTACACCACTGGCATGGTTGGTGAGATCATGGGTGATATGCGGCCAGTGGGATGACAGGCTGTGTGACAGCCATTCTAGAGACTGGCATAGTTATAGCGCCAGCAGCTCATTTAGTTGGGGGTTCACACTATGGAGAACCCTAGTATGTATTTGGTTGAGTACCTTTTGATATGTGTGTACTCTTATCTTTGTATATGGTGTGTTGAGTGTTGTGTGAAAAAGAAGAAGAAGATTTTCAGCCTCTCACCTTGTGTGTTCGCTTTTAGGGTTTTGTGAGTGTGTGTGTGCTTGCAAGAGCTCAAGCTCTCTTCTCCCGTGCATCTTTTCATGGTGTCAGAGTCTGGTTCATGCTAAGGGCTCAGCTACAAGCAGAGAAGCACAGGAAGCGTACAAGGGTAAGAGCTTCAACTACTCTTTTCTATTTGTGTTGGCGACTACACCCGTGGTGTCGGGAGCTCTACGGGAGGCACCGGCAAACGATCTCTGATTGAGGAGCTTTCTTCGTGGGAGTAAAGCTATAGGGCAACTATATTGTCCTATCAGACATTAATTTTTTGGGGCGAAAACGCGTTTCGGGCACGTCAGGACCTCCGTTTTTCAGAAAGCAAGCGATTTTGAGCACTGCGGGTAAGTCATCAATTCTCTACAGAACTCTGTTTTAAGAACTGTAGGAAGACAGATTGGTTGTGCAGACACTGTGTGTGCTATAAGGAGGTCAACAATTGCCATTGGGTGTATGTGCATATTTAGGTCACTGGTTGTGACATTTGAGTGTACTACAGTACCGCTCTAGCAGTTTGTGCAGGACAAACCAGAGTGCTATTTTTGGTAAATTTGTGTATCTGCCAAGATGTCAAATGATGGCATAAACTAGATTGTTGCTGAGAAGCTTGATAAGAACAACTTCCATGCTTGGAGGTTTAGGTTGACGAATTTCCTGATGGGAAAGGGTTATTGGGACTACATAGAAGGTGAGCATGAAGAGGCACCGAAGATACCGGAGATCAATCCGACTGCCTGCAGATGTGAAAGAGTTCACGGATTGGAACCAAGGAGCCAGAAAAGTTATGTATTGGCTCTCTATCTCAGTATACAGGACACCATCATTGGGCACATACAGGATGCCAAGTCCCCCACCAAGGAGGTGTAGGACACCTTGGTAAAACTCTATGAAACAAATACCAAGACACGAAAGATACAGTTGAAGAATGAACTTCATAGTGTGGAGAAAAAGAGTATGTCTGTGAATGACTATGAATTGAAGATCAAGGGTATTGTGGAATCCCTTGCATCTATTGGCGTTTCAGTGGATGATGATGACAAGGTGGAAGCCTGTCTACGTGGTCTCGGGCCACAATACAAGGCGTTCAAGACATCTATTCAGACTAGGAAAAACATTCCCAATTTCAGAGATTTGGTGTCTATGTTGATTATAGAAGAGAAGAGCTTGGGTGAAGACTAGCAGTCTTCACAAAACAAAAACAGTTCAGAGCAACATGCCTTCTACACAAGTTTAGGAAGAGGACGAGGTAGAGGAGGCCGTGGATGTGGTCAAGGAGATGGCTGAACAGGTAATCAGAATTATGGCCAACAGCAACAGCAGCAACAACAGTCCCAGAATTCACAACAACAACAACACGCAGGTGGAAGAGGCTAATTCAGAGGTAGGAGGAGTCAAAGAGGTCATGGAAATTGGCAAAGGCATCATAATGATACACGTGGATGCTTTTATTGTGGTAAGCCTAAACATGTGCAGGCAGATTGTTATAAGAAGCGGGCTGACATGCAAAATGAAAAATTGCAGCAAAACAACTATGCATCCTCGAGCAAAAACAATGCGGATAATGAAAGGTTGTTTGTTATTATGCAGCATGTCGTTAATGCCATGTCTGAAAATGTTGAAGCAGCACATAAAGATTATGTATGGTACGTTGATTCAGGTGCTTCAAACCACATGACAAGTGATGGGGAGTGGTTCAAGGAGATGAAAAACCTTAAAAGACCAGGTTTTGTGGAAACAGGGGATGACAGTGCTCATCCAATTACCCATGTTGAGATGTGCCATTGTCTATGCAGGATGGCAAAGTGAAGTACCTTGCAAATGTACTTCATGTTTCGAACACAACAAAGAATCTGGTTTCAATTGGCCAGATGATTGAGTAGGGTTTGCAGGTTTGGTTTAATCTTGATGGTTGTTATGTTGAAGACTTTAAAGACAAGTGCAGGTTGGTTGCAAAAGGCAACAGAGTGGGCAGAATGTTTACATTGAATGTAAACATACCTAAAGTGAGTGCTACGATGTTTGCAAATGGTTCAGGAATTGTTGCAGACACAGACATTTGGCATAAAAGAATTGGACATGTGAATGTGCAGAGAATGAAGTCTATGCACACACTAAAGGAATTGTGACAGGGCTGCCAAAATTTAAAGTTGAAGGTATGCAGAGAATATGTGAAGCATGCCAATTTGGAAAGCAAACAAAGCATGTATTTCCACGTAACAGAAATGTGAGCAGAAATGCACTGCATTCAGATGTATGGGGTCCTACGAAGACCATGTCTATGGGAGACTGCAAGTATTATGTGACATTTATTGATGACCACACAAGAAAAGTGTGGGTATACTTCATGAAGGAGAAGGGTGAGGTGTTCACTCACTTTCAGAATTTCAGAGTTATGGTTGAAAAGCAAACAGGGAAATATGTAAAGTGCCTAAGGTGAGATGGAGGGGGAGAGTACTTCTCCAATGAGTTCTCTGAATTTTTGAAGAAAAATGGTATTCGGAGACAGTTTACATGCAGATACACTCCATAGCAAAATGGAGTTGCTGAGCGGAAAAACAGGCACATTGCTGAGATTGCACGAGCATAGATGGAGAGAAGAATATGCCGCATAGCGATTGGGCTGAGGCTGTTTCTACAGCACTTTACATCATGAATACGACTCCAACTGCAACCATACATGATGATGGAGAGGTTTACTGGCACAAAACCTGATTTGTCTCATCTAAAAGTTTTTGGATGCATTGCATATGTGTATGTGCCAGATGAGCTGAGAAGTAAGCTGGATCTAAAAGCTGAAAAATGTGTGTTTATTGGATATTCCCTTGAGTAAAAGGAATACAGGTATTATAACCCTGCTACACGTGAGTTGAGGGTAAGCAGGGAGGATGTTTTTTATGAGATGAGCAGCTGGTATGCTGCTCAAAAAGATACTGTTGGGGCTGATGTGAGTGGAAATGTGGTTGCACAAAATGCAAGTCGGCAATCACAGTCTTTGAGTGGACCAGGAGAGTCCTCATCTAGTGGTTCAGTTGATAGACCATGGAGTGGCAGGCTGCGTCATAATACCAGTCCTGCAAATGTGATTAGTATATCACATAAAGGCAAAGAGAAAGTGGTTGAGCCCCTTAGTATGCCTGACATTTTTGCAGGGCATTCTCTTGTTGATGGAGAGTCTAGTGGCTCGGAGATGAGCCTTGATGAGGAGCTTGGGATACCAGCTATGAGAACACCTGGTGTAAAGAAGGCTATGGAAGCCATGAATGCAAAGCTGTGAAGATCTGGGAGAGTGAAGAATCCTGTGTAGAGGTTTACCTATATGGTTATGTGGCACATCACTATGCATACATGGCAAAGGTTGTGCAGGTTATAGAGCCCACATGCATTGATGAGGCTGTTGAAAATGTGTGTTGAGAGAAAGCTATGGATGAGGAGATGGATGCACTATATGGAAATGAGACTTGGGATTTAGTGCAATTGCTTGAAGGCAAGAAAGCCATTGGATGCAAGTGGGTGTACAAAGTAAAACATAACAATGATGGAAGCATAAGCAGGTACAAGGCTAGATTGGTAGCCAAAGGATATGCGCAGACATATGGCATTGATTCTGAGGAAACATTTCAACCTAGTTGCCAAGATGGCAAAGTGAGAGTTGTGATAGCAGTGGCTGCGTCAAAGAAATGGTCTTTACATCAGATGGATGTAAAGAATGCATTCTTGCATGGGGATTTGCAAGAAAGAGGTGTATATGTTGCAGCCACTTGGTTATGAGGATGTGAGTCACCCCGAGCATGTTTGCAGGTTGAAGAAAGCCTTGTATGTGTTAAAACAAGCACCAAGAGCATGGTCTGACAAGATTTCCAAATATCTTGTCACTACAATGCAGATTTCTCGTTGTATGTGAGACACGGTGATAGAGGGGTTGTGCTTGTTGTCATCTATGTAGATGACTTGATCATTACAGGGGGGACCATGATGCAAGAGATCTTTGATGTAAAGATCTTGCTTAGACAGAAGTTTGAGATGAAGGATCTAGGGGAGCTCAGATATTTCTTGGGCATTGAGGTGATTAGGTCACCACATGGTATTGGATTACTGCAGAGACAGTATGGCTTGGACATGTTGTCCAAGTATGGTATGACAGGCTGTAAGCCTATCTCAGTGCCATTGGATCAGAATGGCAAGTTGAGTGCATATTCAGGAGAGATTTTGGAGGATCCTACTATGTATAGGCGCATAGTAGGAAGCTTGATCTACATGACGATCACCTGGCCAGATTTGAGCTATGTTGTTGGGTTGGTGAGTCAGTTTATGCAGGTTCCTTGAAAGCCGCATTTGGATGCATTGAGACGCATACTGAGGTATGTGAGGTCTACTTTACATTGTGGACTATTTTATGAAACTAGGACAGAGATATGTATACATGGGTACACAGATGCTGATTGGCCTGGTAGTATCTCAGATAGAATATCTACTAGTGGCTTCATGTTTTCTTTGGGGAGTGCTGCTGTGACTTGGAGCAGCAACAAGAAGTAGCCTACGGTTGCTCTATCCAGTACAGAGGCCGAGTACAGAGGTGCTGCTATGGCAGCATGTGAGGTAGCTTGGTTGAGAAAGCTACTTGCAGATTTGGGTCTATCAGTGGATAGACAAGTTGTCATTTTTTGTGACAACATTAGCAGTATACAGTTGGCCAGGAACCCAGTTTTTCATGCTTGCACAAAGCATATAGAGGTCCACTACCATTTTGCCAGAGAGAAGGTCTTCGCACATAGGATCATGTAGCTGACATCTTCACCAAAGCATTGGGTACAGAGAAGCTCCACACATTCAGGGCTTTGCTTGGTGTACATGAGATGGAGTTGAGCTTGAGGGGGAGTGTTTAGATATCAAGCTCATCTAGTGAGGCGGTGACAATGATGACCCGCCTGGTGGGGGATAGGCCCCACACTTACACCACTGGCATGGTTGGTGAGATCATGGGTGATATGCGGTTAGTGGGATGATAGGCTATGTGACAGCCATTCTAGAGACTGGCATAGTTATAGTGCCAGCTCATTTAGTTGAGTTCACACTATAGAGAACCCTAGTATGTATTTGGTTGAGTACCTTTTGATATGTGTGTACTCTTATCTTTGTATATGGTGTGTTGAGTGTTGTGTGAAGAAGAAGAAGAAGATTTTCAGCCTCTCACCTTGTGTGTTCTCTTTTAGGGTTTTGTGAGTGTGTGTGTGCTTGCAAGAGCTCTTCTCCCCTGCATCTTTTCACACCCATCACTCATCAACTTCCTTTGCTTGTGCCTCACATGGACCATAAACCAATTTTGCACACCATGGGTGCACCCGTAGTAGGGAAGCCACCTCTTCAGTTTCCTCTACTATGGACTCCATAGAGTGGCTGAATGCCCTCAGAAGAAAAGCGTGCCACTAACACCACAATGTCACGGCTGTGGAACCGACCATTATTTCAAGGATTTCCCTTTGGAATCAGTTTCTAACTCCACAGTTGACAATATGCCATCTCTCAATGTGTTTAGCATTCAACATGGGAAGATATCCACTGTCCCATTGAATTTAGTGACACAAATGCAGGCCAAACTTAAGAAGGCCATGGTACCAAAGAAGTCCAACACCTTAGCTACTTAATGTCACATTCAAAAAGAAACAATACTCCAAGCACATTGGCAAAGGCAAAGATCGAGTTACCATCAAAAGTGGCTCAACAAAGAATACATCCTCCTCCTCCTCCTCCGGGAGTGATGATCGTGCCAACATGTCACTCCCACAAGTAGCCCCGAGAGGAATTAAGTCATTTTACCAAAGCGATTAGATGCACATCCCAACCCCATCTTGGAGAATCAATATCTTCAACAGCCCAAGCACTCATACGAGTCTACAAAGCTCAACTCGAAGAACCACCATTACACATATCAATCAGCATCTGTGTACCCATGTACACATATCTCTATCCCACTTTCATAAAATAGTCCACAATGCAAAGTAGACCTCACATACCTTAGTATGCGTCTCAATGCATCCAAATGTGGCTTCCAAATAACCTGCATAAACTGACTCACCAACCCAATAGCATAGCTCAAATCTGGCCTGGTGATCGTCATGTAGATCAAGCTTCCTACTATGCGTCTATACATAGTAGGATCCTCCAAAATCTCTCCTAAATCTGCACTCAACTTGCCATTGTGATCCAATGGCACTGAGATAGGCTTACAGCCTGTCATACCATACTTGGACAACGTATCCAAGCCATACTGTCTCTGCAGTAATCCAATACCATGTGGTGACCTAATCACCTCAATGCCCAAGAAATATCTGAGCTCCCCTAGATCCTTCATCTCAAACTTCTGTCTAAGCAAGATCTTTACATCAAAGATCTATGTATCATAGTCCCCCATAATGATCAGGTCATCTACATAGATGACAACAAGCACAACCCCTCTATCACTGTGTCTCACATACAGCGAGAAATCTGCATTGGCTACATGAAAGCCAATAGTGACAAGATATTCAAAAATCTTGTCAGACCATGCTCTTGGTGCTTGTTTTAAGCCATACAAGGCTTTCTTTAACCTGCAAACATGCTCGGGGTGACTCACATCCTCATAACGAGGTGGCTGTAACATATACACCTCTTCCTGTAAATCCCCATGCAAGAATGCATTTACATCCATATGATGTAAAGATCATTCCTTTGACGTAGCCACTCTATCACAACTCTCACTGTTGCCATCTTGGCAACTAGGCTGAGAGTTTCCTCATAATCAATGCCATATGTTTGCACATATCTTTTGGCTACCAATCTAGCCTTGTACCTTCTTATGCTTCCATCACTGTTATGTTTTACTTTGTACACCCACTTGCATCCAATGGCTTTCTTGCCTTCAGGCAATTGCACTAAATCCCAAGTCTCATTTCCATATAGTGCATCCATCTCCTCATCCATAGCTTTCTCTCAACACACATTTCCAACAGCCTCATCAATGCATGAGGGCTCTACAACCTGCACAACTTTTGCCATGTATGCATAGTGAGGTGCCACATAACCATCATAGGTAAACCTCTACACAGGATTCTTCACTCTCCCAGATCTTCACAGCTTTGCAGTCATGGCTTCCATAGCCTTCTTTACACCAGGTGTTCTCACAGTTGGTATACCAAGATCCTCATCAAGGCTCATCTCTGAGCCACTAGACTCTCCACCATCAACATGAGAATGCCCTACAGAAATGTCAGGCATACTAAGGGGCTCAACCACTTTCTCTCTGCCTTTATGTGATGTACTAATCACATTTGCAGGACTGGTATTATGATGCAGCCTGCCACTCCATGGTCTATCAACTGAACCACTAGATGAGGACTCTCCTGGTCCACTCAAAGACTGTGATTGCTGACTTACATTCTATGCAACCACATTTCCACTCACATCAGTCCCAACAGCTTCTTTTTCAGCAGCATACCAACTGCTAATCTCATCAAAAACAACATCCTTGCTTACCCTCAACTCATGTGTAGTAGGGTTATAACACCTGTATCCCTTTTGCTCAAGGGAATACCCAATAAACTCACATTTTTTAGCTTTTGGATCCAGCTTAGTTCTCAGCTCATCTGGCACATGCACATATGCAATGCATCCAAATGAGACAAATCAGGTTTTCTGCCAGTAAACCTCTCCTCTGGAGTTACATCATGTATGGCTGCAGTTGGAGTCCTATTCATGATGTAAACTACTATAGAAATAGCCTCAGTCCAATAGCTATTCGGCATATTCTTCTCTCCCATCAATGCTCGTGCAATCTCAACAATGTGCCTGTTTTTCTGCTCAACAACTCCATTTTGTTGTGCAGAGTGTATCTGCATGTAAACTGTCTCTGAATACCATTCTTCTGCAAAAATTCAGAGAACTCATTGGAGAAGTTCTCTCCCCCTCCATCTGACCTTAGGCACTTTACATGTTTCCCTGTTTGCTTTTCAACATACTCTGAAATTCTGAAAATGAGTGAACCCCTCACTTCTCCTTCATGAAGTATACCCACACTTTCCTTGTGTGGTCATCAATAAATGTCACATAATAATACCTGCAGCCTCCCATATAGACATGGTCTTCGTAGGACCCCATACATCTGAATGCACAACATCTAGTGCATTTTTGCTCACATTTCTGTCTTTGAGTTTTAAACTCATCTAAGCATGTGAAATAGGCACCTCCTTAAAAGTCTCCCTTTTCCTTACACATGTGTCAAAAATGAATGATTACTCCAAAATATCTCATTTTTTTATTAATACACCATAATTTTTAACTAATAAACCTAGTACTTGGTCAACTCTTCAGCTTATGTGGGCATTTACTCATTTTTGGGTATTTTCTTTTGTTCTTTGGATTTATCTTGTCCCAACACTTGGTTTAATCTTATTGGTCCATAGGAACCTTAATTGGACTATAATCAAAGAAAATTTGAAAATCTAGACCCTTAGGCTAAGGTCTTCTGAATCAATTTTAATTAATTCCAATTGCACCTTAGAAAATCTATTTTGATTTTCTGTTTCAGGGAAACATTTTTTTGATATTTGAAGAATTTATTTATCCACAAATAGCCCAATTTTGATTTACCACTCTCTAGAATTTTTTTATCTCACTAGGCAAAACAAGGAAAAATGATATTTTCTTGTATTCAGAATCATAGAATGATTACAAGGGATTGAAGTAGAGGCTTATTTGATATTCATGTTGAGGAGAAATCTTTAATCCTCTCCCACTTAAAAAACGCGAGATGTCCTCATCTCGCAAAGTGGGGGTAATCCTTCGCCAACTCTTCTTCTTTCTCCTAGGTGGCGTCTTCTAGAGGGAAGAACTTCCACTTTACTAAGAATTCTCTGAGGACTTTGCTTCTGAGAATCTTCTCCCAAACATCAAGGATTTCCTCAGGTTGGAGTACCATCTGGCCTTGAGTCGAAGAGATCAATTGCTCATCATCCAGCACGTGATTCGGACTAATACATACTTCTTAAGCAAACTGACATGGAATACATCATGTACTTTGAGATGGGGAGGCAGAAGAAGTTTATAGGCTAGATCGTCCACTTTCTTTATGACAGCATACGGCCCACACAGTATCTAGGAGAGAGCTTCTTGTACTTCCCTAAGGATAAGGAACTTCTTTTTTGTCGTACTCGAATGAAGACCATATCTGATTCTTCAAACTCTCTCTCAGATCTCTTTTTATCTGCATACTACTTTTGCCTGTCTTGGGCTGCCTTTATATCTTTACGGATTAATTTGCTGGTCCATGTCATCAAGCATTTGTCTGGACATTTCGACTCTGATCAATGGGTTAGACCAAGTCAGCGGTGTAAGGCAATCTTGTCCATACAAAGCTTTGAAAGGACTCATCTCAATGCTCCGATGATAAGAAGCATTGTAAGCAAACTCGACCAGATGCAAATGACTTAACCACTTCTTGGGTTCCCTGCTGTGCAGCATGATCGAAGGATATCTTCAATTACTTGATTCACCCTTTCCGTCTGGCTATCTGTTTCGGGGTGGTAGGCTGTGCTGAGATCCAAGAAAGTTCCTACTGCTTCAAAGAATGCAGTCCAGAATTTTGATGTGAATTTGGGATCTCGGTCACTTACTATCCTCCTGGGTAAACCATGCAATCTGAAGATCTCCTTAAGGAAAACTGTGGCAACATCCACTGCAGAGTATGTTTCTTTCATTGGAATCAGATGGGCAACTTTGGTTAGCCTATCAACTACCACAAAAATGGAGTTGTAACCTGATTATACTGAAGGTAATCCAGTGACAAAGTCCATACTGATGCATTCCCACTTCATTTGTGGAATGTCTAGAGGCTGCAGTTTCCTTGGCATCTTGACTCTCTCTCCCTTGACTCTTTGGCACATTAAGCATTTCCTTACATGATCAAGTACATCCTTTTTGAGTCCTGGCTAGAAGAAGCTTTTCTTCACAGACATATAGGTTTTTATAAACCCTGGATGTCCAGCTATCAGGCTATCATGAGCTTCTCTCAGAATTCTTCCCTTTATTCCCGCATCATTAGGGATACATAGCCGATTATTATAATACATGCATCCTTCATCCAGTTTGTATCCAAGAACTCGACTCATTTCTTGAGAAGTCTTGCTTTCCTACATCAGAAGGGTAGCAATAGGGGCAAAGAATTTGTCCTGCATGATTTTCTCCTTTGCTTCATTGATCAATGGATTTGACACCACTGTAATTGCAAGCAAGGAGGCTTTTCTGCTGAGCACATCTGCAACCTCATTTTCTTTCCCCGGCTGATACTTTATTTCAAAATCAAATTCCTGCAGGGTCTCCATCCATCTCCTTTGATGCATGTTGAGATCCCTTTGGGTGAAGATCCACTTCAGACTTTGATGATCTGTCATCAAGGTGAATCTTTGTCCCAAAAGATAATGTCTCCACAACTTCAGAGCATACACTACTGAGAGTAACTCCAAGTCATCGACGGCATAATTCCTCTCATGTGTTCTAAGTTTTCTAGATTCATAGGCGATTGCATGACCTTCCTGCATTAGAGCACCACCTAAAGCAAATCCACTGGCATCAGAACTACCTCAAAGGGTTTGGTAAAATCTGGCAATTTAAGGACAGGGTTGGTTACTAAGGCTGTCTTCAGCTTGTCAAAGGCACTCTGACACATTGTAGTCCACTAAAAAAGTGTACTTTTCTTGAGAAGGTTAGTTAAAGGGGATGCTATCTGAGCATACCTAGGTATAAAGATCCTATACTATCCGGTTAACCCTAGGAATCCTCTGACTTCCTATACTAACTTGGGTTCTCGCCATTCAACTATCGGCGACGGAAGCGGCATCTGCCTCTCGCACGGGGCAGGGGTCCTGCACACTCGTCGGGGCTTCGCCCCCGCGGATGTCTGGGACGAGAGGCTAGCCCGGGGGTGGTCCCTCCGAGACCAGGCCCGGAAGACTCCCCTCGCCCGGAAGGCATGGGCGATTCCGCTAGGGAGGTGAAAAATCTTTTAACTAGGAGATTACTCTAACGGGTCAAGTCTTGACTAAATTAAACTGATCTGACCAAACCGGAAGTCACATGGTCAAATCAAGAAGAGACTTGCACTTGGTCCATGGAATCACTGCTTTTTTCCTCATTTTCGAGGCACAGCCGATGATCCCTTCCCACAGAACAAGGTCTTCTCAGGATTTAAACTGATTAACATAACTAATCGTATCTATATGTTTCTCAGGACTCCTCTGATCCATCCTAACCCCATCCAGCCCATGGGTTAGCCAACCACCCGCCGACCCACTGAATTGCTGGGATTCCTTTATAGAGATTTGATTGGGTTTCTGCCCGAGTACCGAGGAAAAGAGTTCCTAGGTCCCCTAGCTAGCGATTCATACAAAAATCAAATAGGCACACCACCTACGCACCCAATATGAAATTGCCATTTATATAACAGATTTGACTGCTTTAAGACAATCCTTGAGAATAAAATCATAATATTTCCAATCATCATTTTCTAAAATTCCAAGTCCATTGTATTACAAAATGCATCATCTGAACTCTCCGTTGAAGAACAACTGGCCAACCAACGAGATCCAGTATCAAATTTTTGTTCCCAAAAAGCTTTCCTTTTTGTCCATCAGATATCTTCCTCGACGTACGCCTGGGTGTCCTAGCAACCGCGAGCCCGTGCATCGCCTGGTCAGAACCCTCTAGGATCCTCCTTAGGTGTCCTTAGCACTTCACTCAGGGACCGCTTCGTCGGCCCTCGCCCATCGTACCAGAAGCGTACCATTTTAACCGTACCGAGGCTAGTCAAGACCTCGGCAGGCTTTGCTGCGGGGCGACATTCCTTGACGACTCCCCGCCCCAGCTGTTCCAACAAACCTCCTTTAGAAAAACATAAGCCAAATGCTTCCTCCAGCATTCTGGCATAAAACAGTCCTTTAAATGAAAAACAGTTTCCAATGCAAGTGAGATTCCAGTTTGAGATTGGTTCCAAAGACCCTTTTTCCAATAATTCCCAGTTTCATAATGAGGATCCTTGATCCCTCATGAGGGTAATCTACCCGTCATTTTATCCATTTATCCAACTAGATTCTTGGTGAGATTGGTCAGGGAAAAACTAGATTAGTTCCGATAGTCTATTCTTTGGATTTAGTAACTGGAATTGGTCATGAAGTTTTTGTCTGATTCAGTTTGAGAGAAGGACAATTAGATTTACTGTTCGACCCCACGTAGTCTAACTAAATTCATTCAGTTTAGTTCTACCAGGATTCCTTTCAACTAAACATCTAGTTTTTGGGTAAATATCCATTTAGTGATTTTTCCAATTCGATTATCCAAGATTTTCTTTTTCCCACATAAATTCTTAACCTTAATTCGTTAGGTAGAATTATGATGGAAATTCATCTTTTGACATTAGAATTTAATTCAAATCCATCTTTTCTCAATTATCATGGAAATTCATCTTTTAACTAAAATATCAATATCTATTTTTTTGAATAAACTTGAAATCTTTCTTTTTCTCATTTTAATGAGTGCAATCCAATGATCATGGGAATTCATCTTTTCCTTAGATTAAATCTATTAAAATTCTTCTTAAAAATTACATAAAAATAACCATTAATTCCTTTAAGCTAAAAATTCCACTTTTCTCATCTAAACATTTGAATTCCAATATAGTATGAATTCCTCTTTTTAAATTTATCTATGCAAAAAGATAAATTTAATTAAATTTTTCTCTTAAAATTTAAATAAAATCTCCATTAATTACTTTGCACTAGGAATTACACTTTCTTCATTTAATTAATTGGATTCCAATATGGTGGAAATTCCTCTTTCATCATAAAAATTTATCTATACAAAAAGATAAATTTAACTAAAATCTTTCATAAATTATAAATTATTTTAGCATTCCAATTTTATTCTCTAAATCATTGGAATACATGGATTTCCAATGTCTTGGGGATTACTCTTTTAACATAAAAATAAATTACCAAAAATTTCTCTTTTTTCTAATTTACTAATTATGCATAATCATAAAAAATAAATTCCTTCATGATTACAATGAGAATCATTCAATTAATCTAGGATGATAATTCCTAGAATATGGTAGGAAGTCCTCTTTTCATATTATGAATGAAAATGTTTTATGTGTTTATTTTACAAAAATTTTACCATAGCTGTGCTGCTATTACTGATAATTCTCAATTTAATTGAGAGAATGAAGTTTATTATTATTAATATGATTAGAATGACCACTAATTGGATCTTTATCCAACTATGGATTGATTCATAATTTCTCTACAAGAAGATAAGTATCATAAAAGCATTAAAAAGTCATTATTTTGGCCTCCAATTAAACAAGCATAAAAATTACTTTTGGATTAGAGAAATGCTTCATGAGAAGCTTCATTTGGATTGAGAATAGGTTATAGGAATGACCTTTCTTTGGGGGGGGGGGGGGGAGAGAGAGAGAGAGAGAGAGAGAGAGAGAGAGAGAGAGAGAGAGAGAGAGAGAGAGAGAGAGAGAGAGAGAGAGAGAGAGAAATGCTTAAAAAAATCATTAAAATTAAGCATAAATAGAAATTTATGTGTTTCTTTATTACAATACATTAAAACATTTCAGTAATATTCAAAAGCCATTCAAATTAAAGCTTCTCAAGCTTGAGAGGGGTTGAGAAGAAAGAAACATTTAGAAATTATAGAAAAAAGACCATAATCCACTCTTTACTCCTAAAATACTTGATTCTTTAGTCACTGTAGAGGCCCCCAACCAATCAATTGGTTTGGTATGTCGTAGGAGTCACCAAGGAAGATTGAAGAGAGAGAGAACCTCCAATCTCTTCAAGTTTGTAGAGGTTTTTAGAGGATAATAGAAATTAAGCTTAGTTTAGAGTAATATCGGCATAGTTATATTCACAGATAATAATACAAAGCAATGAGGGTTTATTTATAGGAGAGGGAGGCCACTAATTGAGTCCAGCTGAGTTTTAGAATTTTCCAGCTTCAGTTTGACTGGATTTGGACCAGTTTGGCTCCCTTTTTTATTTGGTTTGATTTAAGAGAGGAGAGCCAAAAATATCCAATTATTTTTTAGTTTTAAACTCATCTAAGCATGTGAAATAGGCATCTCCTTAAAAGTCTCCCTTTTCCTTACACATGTGTCGAAAATGAATGATTACTCCAAAATATCTCATTTTTGTATTAATACACCATAATTTTTAACTAATAAACCTGGTACTTGGTCAACTCTTCATCTTATGTGGGCATTTACTCAATTTTGGGTATTTTCTTTTGTTCTTTGGATTTATCTTGTCCCAACACTTGGTTTAATCTTATTGGTCCATAGGAACCTTAATTGGACCATAATCAAAAAAAAATTAAAAATCTGGACCCTTAGGTTAAGGTCTTCTGAATCAATTTTAATTAATTCCAATTGCACCTTGGAAAATCTATTTTGATTTTCTATTTCAGGAAAACATTTTTTTGATATTTTAAGAATTTATTTATCCACAAATAGCCCAATTTTGATTTACCACTCTCCAAAATATCTCATTTTTGTATTAATACACCATAATTTTTAACTAATAAACCTAGTACTTGGTCAACTCTTCATCTTATGTGGGCATTTACTCATTTTTGGGTATTTTCTTTTGTTCTTTGGATTTATCTTGTCCCAACACTTGGTTTAATCTTATTGGTCCATAGGAACCTTAATTGGACCATAATAAAAAAAAATTAAAAATCTGGACCCTTAGGTTAAGGTCTTCTGAATCAATTTTAATTAATTCCAATTGCACCTTGGAAAATCTATTTTGATTTTCTATTTCAGGGAAACATTTTTTTGATATTTTAAGAATTTATTTATCCACAAATAGCCCAATTTTGATTTACCACTCTCTAGAATTTTTTTATCTCACTAGGCAAAACAAGGAAAAATGATATTTTCTTGTATTCAGAATCATAGAATGATTACAAGGGATTGAAGTAGAGGCTTATTTGATATTCAGGCTAAGGAGGAATCTTACAGAACTCTAGAATGGCCATCTCGGATACATAAGAGCAAAAAGCAAACTAAGCCAATAAAAACCAACCATAAGCCAAACCTTCAACATTGGCTAGTCCCCCGGCTAGTCCCCCGCCGCCGACAGCATACTAAGAGCACAAAGCTACTATGAAGGCAACATTCACCTCCTGGATACCCAAGAATGTAACGTGTACTCATCCACCACAACAAAGTCCCCGAGGAGCAACAAAAGGCCCAAGGACCGAAGATATTGTAGGCCACCCCCCAACTGATATAGCTAAGGTGGAAGTCTCTAGCCAACCCAAACTTAGTGGTTCAGCTCAAAGGTAGACAACCCCAAGTACAGGGAAGCCACTAACAAATCATTTAATAGACAACCCCAAGTACAGCGAAGCCACTACCAATGGTGGTGCCTACCAACATGCCCAAAGCTCAAAGCTTCCATGAAGGAAACACACATCTGTGGCTCCCAAATCCCCAATCAAAAGCTTTTCCTCAGCGTCGGCAACTTACTCAGAGCTCCAAGCCTCATCGACAAACAACAAAGAATCCTTGTTAACCAACGAGACCTCATCACTCGGCAATGATGGGTGGGCATCTCTTAGAATCCTGAAGCTTCAATGATGGAAACTCCATCATTTGGGTACCACAGAATAACCCTCAAAAGTTGGCTCAAACCACACAAACCAAGCCGATACCTTTCCAAGATGGTTTGGCACCAATGAGGAAGCAAGTCCCCTCTTCATCAACTAAATCCCACAGACTTGCCCAAACACAAAACATGGGTACTCACAAGCTCAGTTTGCCCAGTCCTTGCAATGAAAAGGGCCTCGACTTCATCACCAAACCAAGCAGCAGTACCACAAATGTTAGAGCTTATATGGCCACTCAAAGATAACCTCAAGGGTAAGCTCACAAATCTAGCCAAATAGGCTAATCATTACAAAACCCTCTTTTACTATGCTGAACAATAAATACACATAAGTCCTCACCCATGAGGAGGACCCAAAAAAAAGTCTCTAGGTGATTAGGACCACATGCACACCTTTTGCCTTGCCCATGCACAACACCTACAATTCTCATTGGGCTATGTCATTTGTGCACATACCGCACAAATCTTCATCATCAACAGCCATCCAAGTACATCTGTGCATGGGGGGACCACAAAGGGCACAAGCCTGGTCAAAGGGCACAAGCCTGGTCAATGGTATGACCCATCTGTGCATGGGGGGACCACAAAGGGCACAAATCTTCATCATCAACAGCCATCCAAGTACATCTGTGCATGGGGGGACCACAAAGGGCACAAGCCTGGTCAATGGTATGACCCATCACCTGGAACTTCTTAATCACCCCCACTTCACTCAAATAAATGTGATTCATGGCTCATCAATCCTACCCATAACTTCTTCTTATGCTACCTTAGCTTTGGATGCCATATAATCCAAAGTAGCTTCTACTTTGATACTCAAAAGCTACTACTCCTATGGATCCTCACCATCAACTACCACTCTCATCAACACAGGATCCCAATCCCATGAGCGTAGCAACAGAAGAAGACAAGCCTCCTAAAAGAAACAGAGCCAAGATACCCATTAAGGTGTCTTGATGAAGATGCTATATCCACATGTATGTCACCATTGACATAAGGTGTCTTGATGAAGATGCTATATCCACATGTACGTCACCATTGACATAAGGCATCTCGAAGTGCGAGCAATTTCCATGCAAGTTACCTCCTTGTCCCTCTGAAACCCCCACTTGCTTACTAACACCATTGTTTTACTAACCCCTCATTAACACCACCACCTACCACTTAGATACTAGTCTTTAAGATTTTGTGCTAGTCTACTCATTCAAGTACTCTGACTCCTCTCAACAGGATGTCCAATCGCAAATGCGGCCAAAAAAAAAAGAGAGTACTACTGGGCACATCCATGAAGAAATATTCATAAGAGCCCATACAACCAGGCGGATACTTAATCGCCAGTACTCCACTAGTTTCTTTCCATCTTACTAACCCCCCACCCCTTCTCATTTCCGGAGAGACAAGAGAACCAACCAAGTGCGACACTTTCTAGCGTGCCTTGACAGCTTCTTATCAATCATGGGAGGAGGACACGATCGAGTTTAGGAAGGAAAGTATGTTAACCACATGTGGTTAACACATTCCTATGACTATGTCTACACACTTATGTAATGGGCACCCGCACTATATTGTAAATCCCATCATTTGATGAGGGAAACGTCCTAAAGACACTCCTAAGTCTTAGCTTCAAAGGACACATAAGAGGATCTCGGTCAATTGGCCAAACCATAAAGAAAAGCCTTGTAACTATGCTTTGGGTGCCTCAGGTCACTTACTCCTGGGCGGTCTAGTGGGAAAAGGATAGGAACTATAAAAGCCAACTTCTCTTGTTTGTAACTCATTCTCCCATTTATGCAATAGAAGTGGAGTGCTCTCTCTCCTCCCTCTCTCTTGCAACTCTAATCTAGCATGTGTGGTATGCTTAGGGTTTGGGTTTGGATGGTGTGATTACTTACTAATCACTCGTTCCCTCTTGTTTCTTCTCTCTCTCTCGCTTGAGTGATTAGACTATCACCGTGATCGTCTTCCGTGGAGGTCCCACGCGATCTTGGTGAGAGAGGTCGCGTCACCCATAGGATTAACAACCACCTTGATGTGACAAATGAGTGCGGGAGGATCGCGCCGATGACAATGAGCAACTAATGGTGGAGCTCTTGAGCATAGCTTGAGCTCACTGGATTGGCAACTTCCCACGACACATTAGGGTGAGCTTAACATCTTTCCATCTTAATAACCCCTTAGCCCCTCTCATTTTTATAGAGACAAGAGAACAAACCAAGTGTGACACTTCCCAACGTGCCTCGATAACTTCTTACCAATCACGACGACGCGATTGAGTTAGGAAGGGACACATTCCTATGAGACAACAATGTCTGCACACTTATGTAATGGGCACTTGCACTGTATTGTAAATCCCATCATTGGATGAGGGAAATTCCCTAAATATGCTTCCAAGTCTTGAGCTTCAAAGGACAGACAAGAGGATCTCAATTAGTTGGCCAAACCATAAAGAAAATCCTTGTAACTATGTTTTGGGTTCCTCGAGCCAATTACTCCTGGGAGGCCTAGTTGTGGGAAAAGGCTTGGAACTATAAAAGCCAACTTCTCTTGTTCGTAACTTATTCTCCCTCTGGCTTGAATGATTAGGCTATCACCCACGATCGTCTTCCACCCGCGGGGGAGATCCCACATGATTTTGCTAGAGAGGTTGTATCACTCGTAGGATTAGGAACTGCCTCGGCGTGACAACAAGTGCAAGAGGATCGTGGGCGACAAGCGGCTACGCTAGAGATCTTGAGCATACTAGCTCGATCTCGGGCCGATCAGCAACTTCCCACAACACGTTAGGGTGAGATTAACACTAGAGCTCTAACACCATGTAACCCAACCTACAATGGCATTGTAAGCTTAGAAAACTCACAAAATGAAAGATATTCTAAAAAACATATCTTAAGCACAACTTTGAAAATGATAGAGAGAAGTAGAGTATATTTCACTATGCCATATTGCACTCAATGATGCCAATGAGATAGAGAAGTAGAGTATACTACACTAAACACTAGGCAATTACATGATTTGCATTCCCCCTATACTCCTACACAGAGGGATCTTCGAATGACTAATAGATTTACTAAGAGTGTGTGTTCGTGTAAGGTAAAAACATATAGTGATGATTAATTATTTGAAGGCAAGCCTCACATAGCATCTATGTAGTCCTGGGTAGCCATGATGATCGTGTTGGTATACACAATTATAGTTAAAGCTATGGTGTAGACTTGGCCCATGAGCCCCTAAATACTGCATACAAGTTTCCACCTCCCATTGCTATTAGGGCTCACCTTAGGCCCCATTTAGGCCTCACATGTCTACCTACCATGTACATGTCTACCAGCTATAGTTAAAGCTATGGTGTAGACTTGGCCCATGAGCCCCTAAATACTGCATAACAAGTTTCCACCTCCCATTGCTATTAGGGCTCACCTTAGGCCCCATTTGGGCCTCACATGTCTACCTACCATGTTGCCTTCCTCTGCTACACCACCACATGTCAGCCAATATCCCACGTGGTGGGTGGGTTCCAATATTCACAACCCTTCTATAAGGGGCATTTTGCCTCATGGTCTCCCTCATCCCCCACTTATAGTGGATGACCAGGATTTAGGGGTGGGGAGACCCTTCGGCCAGGCTAGGCCTTTTGTCTATCCTCTTCCGCACTACTGGTGGTGCTCTTGGGTGGCTCTCCATTATCAGAAGGAGCACCACGAGCAGTGCGGAGGAAGAGGATAGACAAAAGGCCTAGCATGGCTGAAGGGTATCCCTACCCCCAAATCCGAGTTATCCACTATAAGTAGGGGATGAGGGCAACCACAGGTTGGAATGCCCATGAAGATCGGAACCCACAATGTGGTATAATGGCTACCACAATGTGGTATAATGGCTACCACATGGCAGCGTAGGAGAGGAAGGTGACAAAATCCAATGTCAACATCCTCCAAAATGAGACGTTTGAACGAAGCCGAGCAATAGTGCCTAAACGATGCCGATCAGGAGCCCAAGAGCCGATCAGGCTCTGATACCATATTAGAAATGTGAAGGGTCACCTAAGAGCACCAAGTAAATGGAGACATAGCACACACGGTGGATGGCCATCAACCACAGTTAGGTCCCCCCACCCGAACATCCCATGAGACCACCAATAAAGGTGGGAGATGAGGGGAGACCAATGGGCATTTTTCCCTATATAGGGGGAGATAATAGACTACCAGATGGCAATGCGAGAAGCAGAGGGAAAGAATCCATTCCAACACCCCGTGGATGTGAAGCCCAAATCCGAGTAGTAGGAGGAGCTGAACAAGGCTCTGATACCATGAAAGAACATGGAGATCAAAGAATGTGGAACATGGAGCACCAAGTGAAATAGATGCATAGCACGCATGAAAGATGGCCATCAGACCACCGACTGGGTCCCCCCCACCCAAACATCCCATGAGACCACCAATAAAGATGGGGGATGAAAGGGGAATTTTGCCTTATATAGAGGGGTTGAGACAGTATAAAAAATAAGGAGCATATCCTATGGTCAAAGTAGAGATGGGTTGGAGAATCTTTCTTTGATAGAAGGTAGAGTTTGTAGAAAACTTTGGCGAATGTTTAAAAAGTTTCAGGATATATGCTAACTTTTAGTGTAAATTTGGTAATTTTTTATCTAAAATTTACACAAAAAATTCTACCTTAGATTAACATACTTAAAAAACCACCATTTTTGGGTCTAAAATAGCCCAAGACTTTTGGAAGACCCTTTAAAAATAGCCTTTGGGCTAAATTTCACCCCTAATTTTTTCCTTAAGTTAAGATGACCCCCAATCCACTATGTGGGATAATAGACTGCCACACATGGTAGTGTGAGAAGCTAAGGGCAAGAATCCATTCCAACACCCCCCTAGATGCAAATTCCTCAAAGCTCAGCAAGAGCCAACAAGGCTCTTATACCATATTAGAAACATGGAGAGCCGCCCAGGAGCACCACGAAAAAAGTGCAGATGTGGACGGATGAAAGATACCTAGCCTGCAAAGTGCAGATGTGGACGGATGAAAGATACCTAGCCTGCCCTCCATCTTTTGAGGTGTGAAGGTGTAAGAACCTCCCCTTCTAATCTTATAATTATTCCCCTCTCTAAAATAAAAGAAAGATCATGTTTTACCCTATTTTGGCTTGGAGAGAGAAAATGTCTAGAGGGAGGTAATCCAAAATTGAGATATTTTTTGATATAAAAATCCTCCTAGTGTCTGAAATGGTTTCCCTTGAAACAAAAATTCAAAAAGAACTTTCCAATGTGCAATTGGAATTAATTGAAAACAGGTATAAAGGACCTTAACCTAAGGGTCTATATTTTCAGAAATTTTTTGATTATGGTCCAATTAAGGTTCCTATGGGCCAATAGGATCAGTCCAAGTGTGGGGAGGAGGTAAATCCAATTTATAAAAGCAAAATACCCAAAAATGAGTAAATTTCCACATAAGATGAAGAGTTGACTGAGTACAAGGTTTATTAGTAAAAAACTATGAATATTACTTTAAAAAAATGAGATATTATGGGTATAATGATACATTTTTGACACCTTGGTAAGGAGAAGGGGGCTCTTCAAGGAGGCACCTATTTCACATGTGTGGAGGAGTTTTAAACTCAAAAATAATAAGATATTTTTATCTCTCCTCTCTCGTGGATCAAACCCAATCAAAAGGGAGCCAAACTAGTCCAAATCTTATCCAAATTCACCCAAACTGAACCTGGAAAATTCTAGAAACTAGTTGGACTTGGTTAGAGGCCTCCCTCACCTATAAATATACCCTTAACCCTTTGTAAAAAAATATGAGAACTATACCATGCCAGTAGTATAATGAAATAATGATATTTTCTATTATCCTCTAAAAATCCTCTACAATTTGGAGAGAATGGAGTTTCTCTCTCTCTTCAACCTTCTTTGGAGCCTTCCTCAATATACTAACCAATTGATTGGTTGGGGGCCTCTCCAATGACTAAAGAATCAAGCAAAACAAGAGGCAAAGTGTGAGTTTATGGTCTTTTTCTTAATCTCTAAATGTTTCTCACTTCTCAACCCCTCTCAAGCTTGAGAAGTATTCAATTGAATGGCCCTTTAATGCAATTGAAGCTCTCTAATGCATTTTAGTGATAAATTTTATAAAGTTTCCATTTATGCTTAAACTAAATGTTTTTTTTAAGCATACCTCTCTCTTCCCCAAAGAATGGTCATTCCTATGACCTATTCTATATTCAAATGATGCTTCTCTTCATGAAGCAATTCTCAAATCAAAAAGTAAATTATATGCTTGTCAAATTTGAGGCCAAAGAAATGGCTTCTTAATGCTTTTATGCTATTTAATTTATGGAAAACTTGGGAATCAAGTCCATAATTGGATATTGATCCAAATAATAGTTATTCTATCATATGGTATTACTAAACTTATGCTTTCAAAATTATTGAAAATTATCAGTAATAGCAGCGGAGCTATGGCAAAATTTATGAAAAATTAACACATAAATCATTTTCATTCATAATATGAAAAGAGGACTTCCTACCATATTCTAGGATTAATTATCTAAGGTTAATTGAAAAATTCTCATCATAACCATGCAAAAATTGATTTTAATGTTTATGCATAAATAGTTAATTAGCAAAAAGAGAAATTTCTAGTAATTCATTTTTATGATGAAAGAGGAATTTCCACCATATCTGGAATCCAATCATTTGAATAAGAAAAGTGGAATTCCTAGCATATTGGAATTATTGGATATTTTATTTAAATTCAAAGATAAATTTTAGATAAATTTATTTTATCTATGAGAAATAATTAGATGGTAAAAGAGGAACTCCTATGACATTTGGAATTCCATCATTTAGATGGAAAAAGAGAAATTTCTACCATATTAGAATTATTGGATATTTTATTTACATTCAAAGATGAATTTTAGATAAATTTATTTTATCTATGAGAAATATTTAAATGGTAAAAGAGGAATTCCTATGACATTTGGAATTCCATCATTTAGATGGAAAAAGAGAAATTCCTAGCATATTGGAATTATTGGATATTTTATTTAAATTCAAAGATGAATTTTAGATAAATTTATTTTATCTATGAGAAATATTTAAATGGTTAAAGAGGAATTCCTATGACATTTGCAATTCCATCATTTATATGGAAAAAGAGAAATTCCTATCATATTGAATTAATGGGTATTTTAGTTTAGATGAAATTATTTTATGATAAATATTTGATGATAAAAGAGGAATTCCCATGACATTGGAATGCAAATAATTAAATGCAAAAAGAGGAATTCCCATGGTATTTGAGATCCAAGAAATTAAATGGGAAGAAGAGAAATTTTTAGTATAATTTAATTTATGATTATTTATCAAAAGTGGAAATATGGGTAGAATTGATTTCTATAAATCCCATGAAATCTTTTATTCAAAAGAGGAATATTGAATATAATTCAATTGAGGAATTGAGAAGGAATATGAAAAAAGTTGTCGAGAAAAAGAATCTTTATCTAAGCCAAGCAATTGGGAGAAATTTAGAAAAAGTCCCATTATCGGTATCAAAGTAGAAAAAGCTACTAAAAGGGAATAGGATGTGGAATGGATGTGATAAGATGTAAACGGGATGTGATAGAATGTGAATCATGGATCTGATAAGATGTAAATGAGAGGTGATAAGATGTAAATGGGATGTGATAGGATGTGGTGTAATGAAAATGAATGTGGATGAGATGTGAAGTAAATGGATGTGGATGTGAATGATGAGATGACAATGAGAAGAGGGGATATGTGAAAGGGTGAGATGGGAAGTAAATGGATGTCGATGTGGATGTGATGAAAATGGATGTGAATGTGTATGTGAATAATGGATGTGGATGTCTATGTGAAAAATGGATGTGGATGTGTATGTGAAAGAATGGATGTGGATGTGAAAGAATGGATGTGGATGTATGTGAAAGAATGGATGTGGATGTGTATAAGAAGAATGGATGTGGATGTGTATGTGAAAGAATGGATGTGGATGTGTATGTGAAATAATGGATGTGGATGTATGTGAAAGAATGGATGTGGATGTGTATGTCAAAGAATGGATGGGGATGTATGTGTGGATGTGTATGTGAAAGAATGGATGTGTATGTGAAAGAATGGATGTGGATGTGTATGTGAAGAATGGATGTGGATGTGTGTAAAAGAATAGATGTGGATGTATGTGAAAGAATGGATGTGGATGTGTATGTGAAAGAATATGATGTGATGTGACATAAATATGTGTGGATGTGAAGTGATAAATGTGAATGTATGGATAGATGTGGGTAGTCGTACATGTGAACGATTGGATGGATGTGGATGAATGAGATGAGATGTGTATGAATGAGACATGATGTGGATATGATGTAATATGGATGGGATGAATGAGATATGATGTGGATAGATGTGATTTGATGTAATGTGGATAGAATGTATGTGATGGGATGGTGATGAGAATGAATGTGATGTGATGGATGTGAATGGATGGAGGTGATGTGATTTGAAATGGATAGATGTGAGTGAAATGAGATGTGATGTAATGTGATGTGAATCAGGATGTGAATGAATGAGATGTGATGTGATGTGAATCGGGATGTGAATGAATGTGATGTGAATGAGATTTGATGTGAATGAATGTGATGTGAATGAGATTTGATGTGAATGATTGTGATGTGATGTGATGTAAATTGGGATAGATATGAATGGATGATATGTGATGTGAATAAATGTGATGTGATGTGATGTGAAACCGGATAGATGTGAATGAATGAGATGTGATGTGGACCGGGGCAGATATGAATGGATGAGATGTGAATGAATGTGAGATGATGAGATGTGGATATGGGTAGATGCGAGTGGATGAGATCTCATAAGGATAAATGAGGAAAGATGTGATGAGATGGAAAATGATGTGATTGGATGAGAATAGGAATACATATGAAATGGATGTGGATTAAATAGATGTGATGAGATGGAAAATGATGTGACTGGAAAATGATGTGATTGGATGAGAATAGGAATACATATGAAATGGATGTGGATTAAATAATGTGGATTGATGTGGAAAGACGAGAGTTCGTTATAGAAAATGTATTAAATAATGTGGATTGATGTGGAAAGACGAGAGTTCATTATAGAAACTGTATTTATGACCTGTTTTTAAATGACTGTTTTATGTCAAAAATGTTGGGGAAGCATTTTGACCGTCTTGTGAATGAGGTCGTGGAGACCTAACTGATAAAGTTGCAACAACTGACGAAGAGTCGACGGAGGAAGTCTCGCGTAGCAAGGTCGGCCGAGGTCTTGACCAGCCTCGGTTCGATTTAAATAGTGAGCTTCAGGTATGGTGGCCAAGGAAGCGGCCTATGAGTGAAGCGCTAGGTGACCTGCAAAGGATCCTGGAGGGTGCTAACCATACGGTGCTCGGGCTCTGGGTCACCGAAGATACCCACACGTGCATCGGGGAAGATATTGAAACAAGGAGTAAGAGTTGTTTTTTGAGCCGAAGCATGGATCTGGTTGATTGACCTTGCTAATCTCAATGGATGAGTCCATGGCTCTTTTATATGGATCTATTGGTTGCTCTTGCTGATCTTCAACGGAGATTCCATCTTGATTTTTATAATTGAATATATTGCCGGATACTATGAGCTAGGAACTATCGAAAAGGCCCCTGAGTGGACAGGTGGTGAGCGTTCTGGTTACCAATGATACCAGAGGCCACTAATGAAGGAATGAGTGGAAATTAGGATTCAATCGGATATTTTGGAGGATTATGATCAGTAACACTATGATTTCATTAAATGATTGTTTTAAAGACAGTTGAATCTGTTAAAAAAAAGGCAATTTCATATTGGGTGTGTAAGTGGTGTGATTAGCTTTAAATTTGCATGAGTATCCAGCTAGGGGGCTTGGGAACTCTTTTCCCTAGTACCCGAGACAAAACCTAACCGAATTTCTAATTGGATCCCATCACTACAATGGTTGGGCGGTTGGTTAACCTATGGGACTAAATGGGGGGGTTAGTAGGCTGGACTGATGGATCCGTAAAATGAGACTCAATTCTATTATAGTACGATAGATGAAGTAAAACCCGGATAGTAATTGTTCTATGGAAAAGAATCAACAGTTGTGCCTCTCAATGAGGAAAAAGGCATTGGTCTCTATGATTCAAGTGTAAGTTTCTTCCTTGATTTGATCGAGTGTCTTTACAGGTTCGATTGGATCAGTTTGGTTAGTGATGACCTTGACTACGTTAGAGTAAAAATATCCCAGCGGAATAGCCCGTGCTTTCCGAGCGAGGGAAGTTTTTTCCAGGTTTGGTTTTGGAAGAACCGAGGGATTAGTCTCTTGTCTGGATATCCATGGGTGCCCGAGTAAGAGGACCCTACACTGCGCAAGGAGTGCTACTTCCATTGCTAGCACCCCTGAATCCGTTGTGTGGAGGGGACAGGGATCTTTCAGCTGGTATCAGAGTGAATTGACTAAAGTGGATCAACTGAGAAGCCAAAATGTCAAAAATTTATGAAGTAACAGTAAAAGGTTGGAATTGTGTGATGAAATTCATACAAATTGATATTCAGACTGAAATTCATAAATTGGTAATTGGGTCTTCAGATGGAAGTACCGCAATTATATGGAATCCCTGACTTGCTTGAGGCCTAGACATGATGGTATTTACCTAATAATTCCAAGGACCATGACTACCCGTATATACCGAGGGTATAACTGCAGCTCTTTACTGGCAGTATATACGAGTAAATCTAAGACCTTGAAATTATAAGCAAAAATGCTATCCAGATGATGAATTCGAATGTGGTTGATATGATTTTAAAATTCTAGTTGAGAATTGATGAGTTGATTTGGATTCTGATTGAAAAATGATGATTCTTGAATTTTGGTTGAAAAGCAATAAGTTGAACAAAACCACAATGAGGATGATTGGGACGAGTCCCTGTGATGATGTTCGTAAACTGGGATGACAATAATGACTTCACCAAATCACTATGAGATTAGTGGATTGTGCTGATGACAGATTGCTACTATTAACACTTGACCCAATGGATCAAGTTAAGGGATAACAAATTAAAAATCTGTATAATTGAAATTCTAATAAAAGACTGTTCAGATGGAAATTTTGGTCTAATGGACCATTATTGTGTTTAAGGATATATGATTTGAATGAATTGTTATCTGATAATGAGTTCTATATAAGGGATCTTTATCCAATGATTCTGTTGAGTTGACCAGACTATAAGGAACCCCGGAATCAGTTGGATCTTAAGGGAAAGAGTTGTCCTCTAGTTTGCAAGATGAGGACATCTCACATTTTTTTTAGTGGGGTAGGACGTAAGATTCTTCCCTCCATCTTTTGAGGTGTGAAGGTGTAAGAACCTCCCCTTCTGATCTTATAATTATTCCCCTCTCTGAAATAAAAAAAAGATCCTGTTTTACCCTATTTTGGCTTGGAGAGAGAAAATGTCTAGAGGGAGGTAATCCAAAATTGAGATATTTTTGGATATAAAAATCCTCCTAGTGTCTAAAATGGTTTTCCCTGAAACATAAATTCAAAAAGAACTTTCCAATGTGCAATTGGAATTAATTGAAAATAGGTATAAAGGACCTTAACCTAAGGGTCTAGATTTTCAGAAATTTTTGGATTATGGTCTAATTAAGGTTCCTATGGGCCAATAAGATCAGTCCAGGTGAGGGGAGGAGATAAATCCAATTTATAAAAGAAAAATACCCAAAAATGAGTAAATGCCCACATAAGATGAAGAGTTGACTGAGTACAAGGTTTATGAGTAAAAAACTATGAATATTACTAAAAAAAATGAGATATTATGGGTATAATGATACATTTTTGACACCTTGGTAAGGAGAAGGGGGCTCTTCAAGGAGGCGCCTATTTCACATGTGTGGAGGAGTTTTAAACTCAAAAATAATAAGATATTTTTATCTCTCCTTTGTCTTGGATCAAACCAAAATAAAAAATAATAAGCTATTTTTATCTCTCCTCTCTCCTGGATCAAACCAAATCAAAAATAATAAGATATTTTTATCTCTCCTCTCTCTTGGATCAAACCAAATCAAAAAGGGAGCCAAACTAGTCCAAATCTTGTCCAAATTCAGTCAAACTAAACCTGGAAAATTCTAGAAACTAGTTGGACTTGGTTAGAGGCCTCCCTCACCTATAAATAGACCCTTTTCCCTTTGTAAACAAATATGAGAACTATACCATGCCAGTAGTATTCTGAAAAAATGATATTTTCTATTATCCTCTACAGTTTGGAGAGAATGGAGTTTCTCTCTCTCTTCAACCTTCTTTGGAGCCTTCCTCAATATACTAACCAATTGATTGGTTGGGGGCCTCTCCAATGACTAAAGAATCAAGCAAAACAAGAGGAAAAGTGTGAGTTTATGGTCTTTTTCTTAATCTCTAAATGTTTCTCACTTCTCCACCCCTCTCAAGCTTGAGAAGTATTCAATTGAATGGCTCTTTAATGCAATTGAATCTCTCTAATGAAATTTAGTGATAAATTTTATAAAGTTTCCATTTATGCTTAAATTAAATGTTTTTTTAAGCATATCTCTCTCTTCCCCAAAGAATGGTCATTCCTATGACCTATTATATATTCAAATGATGCTTCTCATGAAGCATATCTCAAATCAAAAAGTAAATTCTATGCTTGTCAAATTTGAGGCCAAAGAAATGGCTTCTTAATGTTTTTATGCTATTTAAATTATGAAAAACTTGAGAATCAAGTCCATAATTAGATACTGATCCAAATAATAGTTATTCTATCATATGGTATTATTAAACTTATGCTTTCAAAATTATTAAAAATTATCAATAATAGCAGCGGAGCTATGGCAAAATTTATGAAAAATTAACACATAAATCATTTTCATTCATAATATGAAAAGAGGACTTCCTACCATATTCTAGGATTAATCATCCAAGGTTAATTGAAAAATTCTCATCATAACCATGCAAAAACTGATTTTAATGTTTATGTATAAATAGTTAATCAGCAAAAAGAGAAATTTCTAGTAATTCATTTTCATGATGAAAGAGGAATTCCCACCATATCTGGAATCCAATCATTTGGAGGAGAAAATTGGAATTCCTAGCATATTGGAATTATTGGATATTTTTTTTAAATTCAAAGATGAATTTTAGATAAACTTATTTTATCTATGAGAAATAATTAGATGGTAAAAGAGGAATTCCTATGACATTTGGAATTCCATCATTTAGATAGGAAAAGAAAAAATTCCTAGCATATTGAAATTATTAGATATTTTATTTAAATTCAAAGATAAATTTTAGATAAATTTATTTTATCTATGAGAAATAATTAGATGGTAAAAGAGGAATTCCTATTACATTTGGAATTCCATCATTTAGATGGGAAAAGAGAAATTCCTAGCATATTGGAATTATTGGATATTTTATGTAAATTCAAAGATAAATTTATTTTATCTATGAGAAATAATTAAATGGTAAAAGAGGAATTCTTATGACATTTGGAATTCCATCATTTAGATGGGAAAAGAGAAATTCCTAGCATATTGGAATTATTAGATATTTTATTTAAATTCAAAGAGAAATTTTAGATAAATTTATTTTATCTATGAGAAATATTTAAATGGTAAAAGAGGAATTCCTATGACATTTGGAATTCCATCATTTAGATGGGAAAAGAGAAATTCCTATCATATTGAATTAATGGATATTTTAGTTTAGATGAAATTATTTTATGAGAAATATTTGAAGATAAAAGAGGAATTCCCATGACATTGGAATGAAAATAATTAAATGCAAAAACTGGAATTCCCATGGTATTTGAGATCCAAGAAATTAAATGGGAAGAAGATGAATTTTTAGTATAATTCGATTTATGATTATTTATCAAAAGTGAAAATATGGGTAGAATTGATTTCTGTAAATCCCATGAGTTCTTTTATTCAAAAGAGGAATATTGAATATAATTCAATTGAGGAATTGAGAAGGAATATGAAAATAGTCGTCGAGAAAATGAATCTTTATCTAAGCCAAGTAATTGGCAGAAATTTAGAAAAAGACCCATTATCAGTATCAAAGTAGGAAAAGCTACTAAATGGAAATAGAATGTGGAATGGATGTGATAAGATGTAAACGGGATGCGATAGGATGTGAATGGATGTGATAAGATGTAAATGAGAGGTGATAAGATGTAAATGGGTTGTGATAGGATGTGGTGTAATGAAAATGAATGTGGATGAGATGTGAAGTAAATGGATGTGGATGTGAATGATGAGATGAGAATGAGAAGAGAGGATATGTGAAAGGGTGAGATGGGAAGTAAATGGATGTGGATGTGTATGTGATGAAAATGGATGTGAATGTGTACCCCTCTCTGAAATAAAAGAAAAATCTTGTTTTACCCTATTTTGGCTTGGAGAGAGAAAATGTCTAGAGGGAGGTAATCCAAAATTGAGATATTTTTTGATATAAAAATCCTCCTAGTGTCTAAAATGGTTTCCCCTGAAATAGAAATTCAAAAAGAACTTTCCAATGTGAAATTGGAACTAATTAAAAATAGGTATAAAGGACCTTAACCTAAGGGTCTAGATTTTCAGAAATTTTTAGATTATGGTCCAATTAAGGTTCCTATGGGCCAATAGGATCAGTCCAAGTGTAGGGAGGATATAAATCCAATTTATAAAAGAAAAATATCCAAAAATGAGTAAATGCCCACATAAGATGAAGAGTTGACTGAGTACAAGATTTATTAGTAAAAAACTATGAATATTACTAAAAAAATGAGATATTATGAGTATAATGATACATTTTTGACACCTTGGTAAAAGGAGAAGGGGGCTCTTCAAGGAGGCACCTATTTCACATGTGTGGAGGAGTTTTAAACTCAAAAATAATAAGATATTTTTATCTCTCCTCTCTCCTGGATCAAACCAAATCAAAAAGGGAGCCAAACTGGTCCAAATCTTATCCAAATTCATCTTAGCTAAACCCGAAAAATTCTAGAAACTAGTTGGACTTGGTTACAGGCCTCCCTCACCTATAAATAGACCCTTAGCCCTTTGTAAAAGAATATGAGAACTATATCATGCCAGTATTATACTGAAATAATGATATTTTCTATTATCCTCTACAATTTGGAGAGAATGGAGTTTCTCTCTCTCTTCAACCTTCTTTGGAGCCTTCCTCAATATACTAACCAATTGATTGGTTGGGGGCCTCTCCAATGACTAAAGAATCAAGCAAAACAAGAGGCAAAGTATGAGTTTATGGTCTTTTTCTTAATCTCTAAATGTTTTTCACTTCTCGACCCCTCTCAAGCTTGAGAAGTATTCAATTGAATGGCTCTTTAATGCAATTGAAGCTCTCTAATGAATTTTAGTGATAAATTTTATAAAGTCTCCATTTATGCTTAAATTAAATGTTTTTTTAAGCATATCTCTCTCTCCCCCAAAGAATGGTCATTCCTATGACCTATTCTATATTCAAATGATACTTCTCATGAAGTAATTCTTAAATCAAAAAGTAAATTCTATGCTTGTCAAATTTAAGACCAAAGAAGTGGCTTTTTAATGCTTTTATGCTATTTAATTTATGGAAAACTTGGGAATCAAGTCCATAATTGGATATTGATCCAAATAATAGTTATTCTATCATATGGTATTACTAAACTTATGCTTTCAAAATTATTGAAAATTATCAGTAATAGCAGCGGAGCTATGGCAAAATTTATGAAAAATTAACACATAAATCATTTTCATTCATAATATGAAAAGAGGACCTTCTACCATATTCTAGGATTAATCATCCAAGGTTAATTGAAAAATTCTCATCATAACCATGCAAAATTTGATTTTAATGTTTATACATAAATAGTTAATTATCAAAAAGAGAAATTTCTAGTAATTCATTTTTATGATGAAAGAGGAATTCCCACCATATCTGGAATCCAATCATTTGAATGAGAAAAGTGGAATTCCTAGCATATTGAAATTATTGGATATTTTATTTAAATTCAAAGATGAATTTTAGATAAATTTATTTTATCTATGAGAAATAATTAGATGGTAAAAGAGGAACTCCTATGACATTTGGAATTCCATCATTTAGATGGAAAAAGAGAAATTCCTAGCATATTGGAATTATTGGATATTTGATTTAAATTCAAAGATGAATTTTAGATAAATTTATTTTATCTATGAGAAATATTTAAATGATAAAAGAGGAATTCCTATGACATTTGGAATTCTATCATTTAGATGGGAAAAGAGAAATTCCTAGCATATTGGAATTATTGGATATTTTATTTAAATTCAAAGGTAAATTTTAGATAAATTTATTTTATCTATGAGAAATATTTAAATGGTAAAAGAGGAATTCCTATGACATTTGGAATTCCATCATTTAGATGGGAAAAGAGAAATTCCTATCATATTGAATTAATGGGTATTTTAGTTTAGATGAAATTATTTTATGAGAAATATTTGAAGATAAAAGAGGAATTCCCATGACATTGGAATGAAAATAATTAAATGCAAAAAGAGGAATTACCATGGTATTTGAGATCCAAGAAATTGAATGGGAAGAAGATGAATTTTTAGTATAATTCAATTTATGATTATTTATCAAAAGTGGAAATATGGGTAGAATTGATTTCTGTAAATCCCATGAATTCTTTTATTCAAAAGAGGAATATTGAATATAATTCAATTGAGGAATTGAGATGGAATATGAAAATAGTCGTCGAGAAAAAGAATCTTTATCTAAGCCAAGCAATTGGTAGAAATTTAGAAAAAGTCCCATTATCAATATCAAAGTAGAAAAAGCTACTAAATGGGAATAGGATTTTGAATGGATGTGATAAGATGTAAACAGGATGCGATAGGATGTGAATGGATGTGATAAGATGTAAATGAGAGGTGATAAGATGTAAATGAGATGTAAATGAGAGGTGATAAGATGTAAATAGGATGTGATAGGATGTGGAGTAATGAAAATGAATGTGGATGAGATGTGGATGTGAATGATGAGATGAGAATGAGAAGAGAGGATATGTGAAAGGGTGAGATGGGAAGTAAATGGATGTGGATGTGTATGTGATGAAAATGGATGTGAATGTATGTGAAGAATGGATGTGGATGTGTATGTGAAAAAATGGTTATGGATGTATGTGAAAGAATGGATGTGGATGTGTATGTGAAGAATGGATGTGGATGTATGTGAAAGAATGGATGTGGATGTGTATGTGAAAGAATGGATGGGGATGTGTATGTGAAAGAATGGATGTGGATGTGTATGTGAAGAATGGATGTGGATGTATGTGAAAGAATGGATGTGGATATGTATGTGAAAGAATGGATGTGGATGTATGTGAAAGAATGGATGTGGATGTATGTGAAAGAATGGATGTGCGTGTGTATGTGAAAGAATGTGATGTGATGAAAAGAGATGTGATGTGACATAAATATATGTGGATGTGAAGTGATAAATGTGAATATATGGATAGATGTGGGTAGTCGTACATGTGAACGATTGGATGGATGTGCATGTGTATGTGAACGAATGTGATGTGATGAAAAGAGATATGATGTGACATAAATATATGTGGATGTGAAGTGATAAATGTGAATGTATGGATAGATGTGGGTAGTCGTACATGTGAAGTGAAAAATGTGAATGTATGGATAAATGTGGGTAGTCGTACATGTGAACGATTGGATGGATGTGGATGAATGAGATGAGATGTGTATGAAGGATACATGATGTGGATTTGATGTAATGTGGATGGTATGAATGAGATATGATGTGGATAGATGTAATGTGGATGATATGAATGAGATATGATGTGGATAGATGTGATGTGATGTAATGTGGATAGAATGTATGTGATGGGATGGTGATGAGAATGAATGTGATGGATATAAATGAATGTGATGTGATGGATGTGAATGGATGGAGGTGATGTGATGTGAAATGGATAGATGTAAGTGAATGAGACGTGATGTAATGTGATGTGAATCAGGATGTGAATGAATGAGATGTGATGTGATGTGATGTGAATCGGGATGTGAATGAATGAGATGTGATGTGAATGAATGTGATGTGATGTGATGTGATATAAATTGGGATAGATGTGAATGGATGATATGTGATGTGAATGAATGTGATGTGATGTGATGTGAAACGGGATAGATGTGATGTGGATCGGGGCAGATATGAATGGATGAGATGTGAATGAATGTGAGGTGATGAGATGTGGATATGGGTAGATGCGAGTGGATGAGATCTGATGAGGATAAATGAGGAAAGATGTGATGAGATGGAAAATGATGTGATTGGATGAGAATGAAAAATGATGTGATTGGATGAGAATGGAAATACATATGAAATGGATGTGGATTAAATAATGTGGATTGATGTGGAACAATGTGGAAAGACGAGAGTTGGTTATAGAAATTGTATTTATGACCTGTTTTTAAATGATTGTTTTATGTCAAAAATGCTAGGGAAGCATTTTGATCGTCTTGTGAATGAGGTCATGGAGACCTAACTGATAAAGTTGCAACAGATGACGGAGAGTCAACGGAGGACGTCTCGCGTAGCAAGATCGGTCGAGGTCTTGACCAGCCTCCGTTCGATTTAAATGGTGAGCTTCCCGTACGATGGATGAGGGACCATGGAAGCTATGAGTGAAGCGCTAGGTGACCTGCGAAGGATCCTAGAGGGTGTTGACCATACGGTGCTCGGGCTTTGGGTCGCCGAAGATACCCACACGTGTGTCAGGGAAGATATTGGAACAAGGAGTGAGAGTTGTTTTCTGAACCTGGGCATGGATCTGGTTCATTGACCTTGCTGGTCCTCAACCGATGAGTCCATGGCTCTTTTATATTATGGATCTGTTGGTTGATCTTGCTGATCTTCAACAGAGATTCCATCTTGATTTTTATAAGTGAATATATTGCCGAGTACTATGAGCTAGACACTATCGAAAAGGCCCCTGAGTGGTGGACAGGTGGTGAGCATTCTGGTTACCAATGATGCCATAGGTACATCGATGAAGGAATGAGTGGAAATTAGGATTCAACCGGATATTTTGGAGGATTATGATCAATGACACTATGATTTTATTAAATGATTGTTTTAAAGACAACTGAATTTGTGAAAAAAGCAATTTCATATTGGGTGTGTAAGTGGTGTGACTAGCTTTAAATTATGAATATCCGGCTAGGGGACCTGCGAACTCTTTTCCCTGGTACGCGGGACAAAACCTAACCGAATTCCTAATTGGATCCCATCACTACAGTGGTTGGGCAGTTGGCCAGGCGGTTGGCCAACCCATGGGACTGGATGGCTGGATTGATGGATTCGTAAAATGAGACTCAATTCTGTTATAGTACGATAGATGAAGTAAATCCCGGATAGTAAATGTTCTATGGAAAAGAATCAACAGCTGTGCCTCTCAATGAGGAAAAAAGCGTTGGTCTCTATGATCCAAGTGCAAGTTTCTTCCTTGATCTGACCGAGTGTCTTTACAGGTTTGGTCGGATCAGTTTGGTTAGTGATGATGACCTTGACTACGTTAGAGTAAAAATATCCCAGAGGAATCGCCCGTGCTTTCCGAGCGAGGGGGGTACAACTCGAGGTGTCTCCCCATTGTATATTGGGGACATGCCTTATGCATGTCATGGAATGGTGGTAATCTGATATTGAGTTCCCCATTAAGGAGAGCTCTCATCGCTTCAAACAATTCAATATCTCCACTCAATCAGATGTTTATAGTTGTACTGGTTTATGAGGCCATAAAGTCTAACAATTTGGGAATATTTAGTGGTGCGCTCATGACCTCCTTTCCATAAGTAGGTGTCAGGAGTAAGACTGGAAAATCCATTTTCGATGAAAAGATGCAGGGGGGAAGAGAGCTTGAGCTCTTGCAAGCACACACACACACTCACAAAACCCTAATAGAGAACACACAAGGTGAGAGGCTGAAAATCTTCTTCTTCTCTACTCAACACTCAACACACCATATACAAGATAAGAGTACACAATAATATGAAAGGTACTCAACCAAATACATACACGGGTTCTCTATAGTGTGAACCCGACTAAATGAGCTGGCGCTATAACTATGCCAGTCTCTAGAATGGCTGTCACACAGCCTGTCATCCCACAGGCCACATATCTCCCATGATCTCACCAACCATGCCAGTAGTGTGTGTGGGGCCTATCCCCCAGGCGGGTCATCAGTGGCCACCGCCTCACTAGACGAGCTCGATATCTCAACACTCCCCCTCGAGCTCAACTCCATCTCATGTACACCAAGCGAAGCCCTGAATCTGCGGAGCTTCTCTGTACCCAATGCTTTGGTGAAGATGTTAGCTACCTGATCCTCTGTGCTGACATAAACAAGGTCAAGGTCTCCTGCTAAGACCTTCTCTCTGACGAAGTGGTAGTGGACCTCTATGTGCTTCGTACAAGCATGAAAGACTGGGTTCCTGGCCAACTATATACTGCTAATGTTGTCACAGAAAATGACAACTTGTCTATCCACTGATAGACCCAAATCTGCAAGTAGCTTTCTCAACCAAGCTACCTCACATGCTGCCATAGTAGCTCCTCTGTACTCAACCTCTGTACTCGATAGAGCAACCGTAGGCTGCTTCTTGCTGCTCCAAGTAACAGCAGCACTCCCCAAAGAAAACATGAAGCCACTGGTAGATCTTCTATCTGAGATACTACCAGCCCAATCAGCATCTGTGTACCCATGTACACATATCTCTGTCCCAGTCTCATAGAATAGTCCACAATGCAAAGTAGACTTCACATACCTCAGTATGCGTCTCACTGCATCCAAATGCGGTTTCCGTGGAACCTGCATAAACTGACTCACCAACCCAACAGCATAGCTCAAATCTGGTCTGGTGATCGTCATGTAGATCAAACTTCCTACTATGCGCCTGTACATAGTAGGATCCTCTAAGATCTCTCCTGAATCTGCACTCAACTTGCCATTCTGATCCAATGACACAGAAATAGGCTTACAGCCTATCATACCATACTTGGACAACATGTCCAAGCCATACTGTCTCTGCAGTAATCCAATACCATGTGGTGACCTAATCACCTCAATGCCCAAGAAATATCTGAGCTCCCCCAGATCCTTCATCTCGAACTTCTGTCTAAGCAAGATCTTCACACTAAAGATCTCTGCATCATGGTCCCCCGTAATGATCAAGTCATCTACATAGATGACAACAAGCACAACTCCTCTATCACCATGTCTCACATACAATGAGAAATCTGCATTGGCTACATGAAAGCCAATAGTGACAAGATATTCAGAAATCTTGTCAGACCATGCTCTTGGTGCTTGCTTTAAGCCATACAAGGCTTTCTTCAACCTGCAAACATGCTCGGGGTGACCCACATCCTCATAACCAGATGGCTGCAACATATACACCTCTTCTTGCAAATCCCCATGCAAGAATGCATTCTTTACATCCATCTGATGTAAAGACCATTGCTTTGACGCAGCCACTGCTATCACAACTCTCACCGTTGCCATCTTGGCAACTGGGCTGAAAGTTTCCTCATAATCAATGCCATATGTCTGCGCATATCCTTTGGCTACCAATCTAGCCTTGTACCTGTTTATGCTTCCATCACTGTTATGTTTAACTTTGTACACCCACTTGCATCCAATGGCTTTCTTGCCTTCAGGCAATTGCACTAAATCCCAAGTCTCATTTCCATATAGTGCATCCATCTCCTCGTCCATAGCCTTCTCCCAACACATATTTCCAACAGCCTCATCAATGCATGTGGGCTCAACAACCTGCACAACCTTTGCCATATATGCATAGTGATGTGCCACATAACCATCATAGGTAAATCTCTGCACAGGATTTCTCACTCTCCTAGATCTTCGCAACTTTTCATTCATGGCTTCCATAGCCTTCTTTACACCAGGTGTTCTCATAGCTGGGATCCCAAGCTCCTCATCAAGGCTCATATCTGAGCCACTAGACTCTCCATCAACATGAGAATGCCCTGCAGAAATGTCAGGCATACCAAGGGGCTCAACCACTTTCTCTTTTCCTTTACGTGATGTAGTAATCACATTTGCAGGACTGGTATTATGACGCAGCCTGCCACTCCATGGTCTATCAATAGACCCACTAGATGAGGACTCTCCTGGTCCACTCAAAGACTGTGATTGCTGACTTGCATTCTGTGCAACCACACTTCCACTCACATCAGCCCCAACAGCTTCTTTTTCAGCAGCATACCAGCTGCTCATCTCATCAAAGACAACATCCCTGCTTACCCTCAACTCACGTGTAGCAGGGTTATAACACTTGTATCCCTTTTGCTCAAGGGAATATCCAATAAACACACATTTTTCAGCTTTCGGATCCAGCTTAGTTCTCAGCTCATCTAGCACATGCACATATGCAATGCATCCAAAGACTTTCAGATGAGACAAATCTGGTTTTCTGCCAGTAAACCTCTCCTTTGGAGTTACATCATGTATGGCTGCAGTTGGAGTCCTGTTCATGATGTATACTGCTGTAGAAACAGCCTCAGCCCAATAGCAATGCGGCATATTCTTCTCTTCCATCAATGCTCGCGCAATCTCAGCAATGTGCCTGTTTTTCCGCTCAGCAACTCCATTTTGATGCGGAGTGTATCTGTATGTAAACTGTCTCCGAATACCATTCTTCTTCAAGAATTCAGAGAACTCATTGGAGAAGTACTCTCCCCCTCCATCTGACCTTAGGCACTTTACATATTTCCCTGTTTGCTTTTCAACCAAAACTCTGAAATTCTAAAAGTGAGTGAACACCTCACTCTTCTCCTTCATGAAGTATACCCACACTTTCCTTGTGTGGTCATCAATGAAAGTCACATAATACCTGCAGCCTCCCATAGATATGGTCTTTGTAGGACCCCATACATCTGAATGCACAACATCTAGTGCATTTCTGCTCACATATCTGTTACGTGAAAACACATGCTTTGTTTGCTTCCCAAATTGGCATGCTTCACATATTTTCTACATACCTTCCACTTTAAATTTTGGCAGCCCTATCACAATTCCTTTTGTCTGCATAGACTTCAATCTCTGCACATTTACATGTCCAATTCTTTTATGCCATATGTCTGTGTCTGCAACAACTCCTGAACCATTTGCAAACATCGCAGCACTCATTTCAGGCATGTCTACATTCAATGTAAACATTCTGCCCACTCTGTTGCCTTTTGCAACCAACCTGCACTTGTCTTTAAAATCTTCAACATAACACCCATCAGGGTTAAACCGAACCTGCAAACCCTGCTCAATCATCTGGCCAACTGAAACCAGATTCTTTGTTATGTTCGGTACATGAAGTACATCTGCAAGGTACTTCACTTTGCCATCCTGCATAGACAATGGCACATCTCCAACGTGGGCAATTGGATGAGCAGTGTCATCCCCTGTTTCCAAAAAACCTGCTCTTTCCGGGTTTTTCATCTCCTTGAACCACTCCCCATGACTCGTCATGTGGTTTGAAGCGCCTGAATCCACATACCATACATTATCTTTTTGTGCTGCATCAACATTTTCAGACATGGCATTCACGACATGCTGCATAACAAACAACCTTTCATTATCCTCATTATTTCTGCTTGAGGATGCATAGTTGTTTTGCTGCACTTTCCCATTTTGCATGTCAGCCTGCTTCTTATAACATTCTGCCTGCACATGTCCAGGCTTACTACAATAATAGCATTCACGTGCATCATTATATTGCCTTTGCCAATTTCCACGGCCTCTTTGACTCCCCCTGCCTCTGAATTTTCCTCTTCCACCTGTGTGTTGTTGTTGTTGTTGATTCTGGGACTGTTGTTGTTGCTGCTGCTGCTGCTGGCCATAATTCTGATTACTTGTTCGGCCACCTCCTTGACCACGTCCACGGCCTCCTCTACCTCGTCCTCTTCCTGAACTCGTGTAGAAGGCCTGTTGCTCTGAACTGTTTTTGCTTTGTGAAGACTGTTGGTCTTCACCCAAGTTCTTCTCTTCGATAATCAGCATAGACACCAAATCTGTAAAGTTTGGAATGTTTTCCCGAGTCTGAATAGACGTCTTGAATGCCTTGTATTGTGGCCCAAGACTACGTAGACAGACTTCCACCTTGTCATCATCATCTACCGACACACCAATAGATGCAAGGGATTCCATAATGCCCTTTATCTTCAATGCATAGTCATTCACAGACATGCTCTTTTTCTCCACAGTATGAAGTTCATTCTTCAACTGTATCTTACGTGCCTTGGTATTTGTTTCATAGAGCTTTACCAAGGTGTCCCACGCCTCCTTGGGGGACTTGGCATCCTGAATGTGCCCAATCATGGTGTCCTGTATACTAATGGAGAGCCAATACATAACCTTCCTGGCTCCTTGGTTCCAGTCTTTAAACTCTTTCACATCTGCAGCAGTCGGATTTATATCCGGTATCTCTGGTGCCTCTTCATGCTCACCTTCTATGTAGTCCCAATAGCCTTTTCCCATTAGGAAATTCGTTAACCTGAACCTCCAAGCATGGAAGTTATTCTTATCCAGCTTCTCAGCCACAATCTGTGTTATGCCATCATTAGACATCTTGCCAAACACACAATTTTACCAGAACTTGCACTCTGGTTTTTCTGCACAAACTGCTGTATTTTCTGCACAGCGGTAAATGTCACAACCAGTGACGTCAATGTGCATACATACACCCAATGGCAACTGTAGACCTCTTTGCAGCACCCACAGTGTCTGCACAGTCAATCTGTCTTCCTGCAGTTCTTAAAACAGAGTTCTGCAGAGAATCGATGACTTACCCGCAGTGCTCGAAATCGCCTGCTTTCTGAAAAACGGCAGTCCAGACGCGCCCGAAACGCGATTTCGGCCCGAAAATTTTAGTCCAATAGGGCAATCCGATAGGACTGTATAGTTGCCCTATAGCTTTACTCTCGCGAAGAAAGCTCCTCAATCAGAGACCGTTTGCCGGTGCCTCCCGTAGAGCTCCCGACAAGGGTGTAGTCACAACACAATAGGGAAGAGTAGTTGAAGCTCTTACCCTCGTACCGCTTCCTGTGGTTCTCTTGCTTGCAGCTCAGCCCTTAGCACGAACCAGGCTCTGATACCATGAAAAGATGCAAGGGGGAAGAGAGCTTGAGCTCTTGCAAGCACACACACACACTCACAAAACCCTAATAGAGAACACACAAGGTGAGAGGCTGAAAATCTTCTTCTTCTCTACTCAACACTCAACACACCATATACAAGATAAGAGTACACAATAATATGAAAGGTACTCAACCACATACATACACGGGTTCTCTATAGTGTGAACCCGACTAAATGAGCTGGCGCTATAACTATGCCAGTCTCTAGAATGGCTATCACACAGCCTGTCATCCCACTGGCCGCATATCTCCCATGATCTCACCAACCATGCCAGTGGTGTGAGTGTGGGGCCTATCCCCCAGGCGGGTCATCAGTGGCCACCGCCTCACTAGACGAGCTCGATATCTCAACATTCGAGATGGGCTCAAGGTTTCAGTATGGTAATTTTTCCTTGAACCAATCAGGGATCAAACTATGAGAGGTGGAGACCTCAGTCTCTTCCATGATGACACTCGGCACATCTAGAGGTTTGCAAATCTCAGTAGTAGGCGTTAAGATACTAGGGTGTACAGTATCTGAGACTCTCACTTGCTTGAGTTTTGGTTTAAGATCCTCTTGGGTTTTTGTAACTAAATCACCACATTCTTGGAGTTTCTCAATCTCCTTTTGAGGGTTTTTGAGGGTTAGGAAGAGAGCCAAGTTTTGTCATGTGTGATCTAGTTTCAGGAATCACATGTTCCCACGGGGTCTCCTTCCCCGTGCTCTTGGTTTTGGAGGGTATCTCCCTACCCTGCTCAAAATCAACCCTTGTGAATGGAGCCCGAGTTCTCATCTAGGTCCCTAATGAGAAGACTGGCACTTGAGGCATCCAAAGATTTGTCTTTTTGGTTTCCTTTATTCTCCCATTCTTAATCGACTTTTTTCTCCTATTTTTCTTCTTCTTCTTAGATTTTGCTACCGAGTAATAGTTTTTTAGATGTGCTCACATGGCCACATCTAAAAAATTATTAGTGTGGCATAATAAATATTCATTGTGGGTGAATAAGTATTAGAGTTTATATTCTCTCAAGCCTCCTTTTTCACTCCCTCGTCCCACTTCTATTTTGCACTTTTGTTGCCTTTGCCTACACCTCCATCGATTTGAGATTCAAATCAAGAAGCAAGATCAAGGCAAGAGAAAGCTCTCTCTCTTGAGGAAGGCATGTTGGTCTCTTTCTCTTGAATGCCTAAATGTTAAATGAAATATGCATCTCCCTCGCAGCATAAGGGTGTGTAAGTAACCTCTCATAGTTTATTTCTTCCTCTATATCAACAATAGCATTTTGTTAGATCTTCATTGACTATATTGCTAGATTAGAGAGGCACATTCTCTACCTTTCATTCTCTTTTCGTCTTTCTTCTCCTACCCATTCAAAATGCTTTTGAACATTTTTTATTTGAATAATAAAAGGTTTTAGAAGGTATACATTTGCAATTGACGGCTTTCTACCTTCCTATCATTTTTATGTTAAAAACTTCAAATCTTACATTGGAAGGCTTTTGTATTTGTTGCAGAAGATGTTATTTAAATACATGGCTTTTGATTTATGCCAAAAACTTGAAATCTAGCACATAGAAGTTTTTTGTATTTGTTGAATTCTCTACTTCAATCATGCAAAATATACTTTTAAAATACCAATTTTTTTCATGAAAAAAATTTAATGTTGAAGCAAAATGCCATGCAAACTATTGCACAAGGGAAATCATTTCTCACATTGACTAACAAATGGTACAACAAAGAAACACTAATAAAAAGATGAATGTTAGAAATAAGTTATCAAAACTCAACCAAGAGCAAATTAGACCATGTATTGTATGTGTAATTGGACAAATATTAATGATGGATATTATTAAGAAGGACTAAGATGGAATTCTTTGCCATGTAATGGTTACAAATAGAACTACAAATTCATTTTTCAACATGTCACATTTTTTAATAATTTCACAACATATAATCCGCAATTCTCATTATTTCCACAACGAATCTTAAATCATTTATCAAAATGTTTGAGGAAAATTTCTTACTATGATAATATAGTAACTTCATCAACCTCAGATAACAAATTCAATTTTACAATATCTTTCCGCATTTTCAAGACTTTATAAAAAAATCAACAAAACAAGTTTCCATAATAACAATTTAGCATTGTAAAATGTTCATTTATAAGTAATTTACTAAGGGATAGATTTTTGAAAGAGCAATACAATTAAGTAGTCAAGTGCCCCAACTGACTTTCTTATATCTTGAAATGCAATAAAAAAGATTGTGACTAAATATGTAATGCATCCACGGATTCTAACATATAAGCTCACATAGAAATTGGATGAACTACATCAAAAGTAAATGGAGGGAGAGACACGGCACAATAGTGCATCAAGTAAACGGAGGGAGATAGGCAACACAAGTAACAAGACGCTGCTCTATATATAGAGAGAGAGTACAAATGCTTTCCATTTTCAATTATTAAAGAAGGGAGAAGATAAGATGACAACTCTCACAGAAAGGGGTGGACCAAAGCTCATCTTAGCTCACAGAAAGGGGTGGACCAAAGCTAACAAGTGCAACATAATAAGAACTTCCATCAGGACCAAGGCTCAAAGGCATGAAGCTAATGTGCCCAATGACCAAGGCTCAAAGGAGGCAAAAAAAAAACATGGGGGCACATGAGAGCCTAGGGAAGATTTTGCTCATCAAGGGGCGATTTGGGTTAGTAGGGGACGCAAGGGCAAGCGCGGGTGGCTTCACGCGATCACCACGGCAATTGCCGGGTGGCTTGTAAACGATCACCTCAAGCGCTTGGTCACATGCGTATCGTTGGTTGGAAGAAATCGGGCTACCTTCACTCCACTATTCCATACTATCCTACGTGGAGGAGCTACAGATAAACACACACACATGACTATCTACTACGCCTACATATTTGCTGCTGATTTCTTTTTTTGAATTAAAACTGTGTCCCAACAAAAGTCTGGCCGAATTGCCAGTCTGCCGGGGCCGCGTCGTAGGACGTGATGGAGCGCCCGTCGCTGGTTGTCACACGGAATGAGAGGCTTTGGCCGCAAAGGTTTCCTCCGTCCTGCCAATTCTGGCCCCAGTTCCGCTCCATTTGACGCCACCCAGTGTTGGAGCCCTTGATTTCCACCGACATCACATCTCCGACACCGCCAACGTTGGTGACAAGCACGAGGTTGAAGAACGTGTGGCCGTTCACTTGAAAATGGACGCCGCCGGACCTCTGGCAAGGCACCCTGTGTTTCATAACGGCGGCAATTATCACAACCGGATTTAGAATTTCAAAATCACAATTCGGCGCCAATTTGATGGTAAGATTGGCACGTGTGAGATTGGGCTTACCTTCTGTAGAGAAGCGGGACGTGGCCGTATTGCACTTGGGCGATTTGCGAGAAGGCTGGCTCGGCAAGGTCGAAATGTTGCAACGGAGAATCGCACCACCCACCGTTGCTGCCTTGCGGGCACAAATTCGTAGCAGTCACCACTATTGAAGGTTGCCCAGCCAAGCATCCGTCGCTCGCACACTTGATTTCAAAGCACGCTCCGCACGTGTGACCCCCGTTGAAGAGAGGGGCGCTCAAAGCGGTTGTAAGAGTACCATAGGCAGAAATTTGGTTGCCATATCCACAAGCACCATCTGTGCTTGCACCACACCTCAAGAAGCTTAGTGAAACCCAAGTGTATTTAAGTAAATTAACCAAGGTGCTTATCTCAACACCAAATTAAGCGCGCGCGCGCGCTAAAACAAATGCAGTTTCTTTGAAAACACACAGGCCTCTCATTACCATTCGTGCCTGAGGCATCACTGCCTCCATAGTAGGTTGCGTGAGCTTCATTCCATCCTGCGTCTCCTCCACCGTAATAACCAGCGAATGTAACAGGCATGAGCTTCAAGAGGACGACAAATGCCAAAGAAAACATGGGCAAAGCCATTGCTGTGAAAGGCAAGCAAAATTCAAACATTAGCAAGATCAAGCAGAGAAACGTGATTTTGTAGAAGGCACTAGCGTATAGAAATTGGATTGCACTATAGACTATCTATGAACATTAGCAGCTTAACATAGGACGTATTAATGTGACACAGTACTACAGGAAGGAGTACCTTGGACTCTAAAGGTTTCCTAGGACGCTAAGCAAGCGATAGGCACTGTGGAAGCAACCCACATACGGAGCTGCCAGGCGAAAGCTTGGAGAAATGACTGAGATTAGAGGGGTATATATAGGTAGTAGGGAGATCTACACGAGCTCCTCTACTCACTCATCATAGGCCTCTCTGTGTGTCCTAACATTCACGAAGCCTACAAGTAGGGCCAATTTGCCAAGAAGAAACGTGGGCTTGTGAAAAGATGATTGTGGTTTAGCCTACAGGATAGGTCCCTATAGGTGTAAATGGGACAATGAAATTGGTCTCCGCTAGGCTGGACATTGTTGGTGGACAGTTGGCAGAATCGGCTGGCACCCTGTTACAGTGTGTTCATGGAAAACATCTCTCCAGTCTCAACCACTCACTAAATCATAAAAGTTACAAATTGAAAATTTTGTAAAATTTGCAGGGGTTTTCCCAAAAATGAGGGAAAACTTTTAATTAAAAAATATGTACATTTTTTTTTAAAAGTTTGGCGTTAGGAAGTGGGCTTAGTACCCATGGGACCCCCCTTATCCCACAAAGCAGGGGCAAGGCTTCAATCGGAACACAAGGGCAAGGCATCAATCGGGGTAGCCAGCAGGGTTCGAACCCATAACCTGGGTTTTGACAACGAAACGCCTTAACGACTGAGCTACCGCCCGATGATAAATATGTACATTTTTGTATATTTTTTAAATCAAGAAAATAAAGTTTTCAAGTTAAAACAAAAATATTGTGCCACTTTATATATATAAATATATATATATATATATATATTACGAGAGTTGGTATTTAAATTGAAATTGCATGCCGGAGTCAAGCTCTGGATCTCAATGCTGACCTTCCAAAAGCTCTTATAATCAACCTAGGGAGGGATGACCTATGCATAGAGCAACTCATCATATACATAAATCTACTAAATGCATGCTTTCACTACAACAAGCAGGGACACTTCATCAGAAATTGCTCGACTAAAAACCTGCCCCATGTATCTGGTAAGGAAAATGTCCCCCCCCCCCTCCCCCCCAAAAAGAAGCCCATGGGGACAATGAGGGATTCCAACAAGTCACCAAACATGGCTGAGGAATTCGTGCCACGACTCAGAAGTCCACTTAAAGCAATGGAACACCAACAGATTCGCCCCCTGTTTTGGTGGACTTCACAGATCCCACCCTACCTGAAGACAATCAGGATAGCGATTCGACTGATGAAGAATTTATCCCAAGTACCGAACATGCAAAACTCCTCCCAAGGAACCTAGAAAGAGAAATTGATAATATAGACTTTCAGGAGGAGCAACCCTTAATTTGTCCTGCTCCTGAAGAAGAGAGACTGCCATGCTCTGTACCCCAGGCTAGGAAGCTCTTAGTTAATAGCCAAACTCCTCAGCTCAACTGCTTACTGCATGATACCCCCTCTTTAGCCCAATCCCTCACCCCCCAAGACCTTGCCTCAAGGTGGTTATGAGTTCAAAATCACATATACCTGTTGAAAAAATACAAGTGGGCAAGATCAAGCCCATCCCTAAATCCCAAAGAAAATAATGTTTAGATAAATCCTATCATTTAACACTCAGGGATTGACCGATCCCCATAAATCGAACCAGATTAAAAAACTGGATGTTCAAGGAAAAGTGGCACCCATACTGTCTCTGCTAGCAAGAGGTGAAAGACACAGGAGCACACTTGAGCTCAAACCTCAATAGAATTTCTAAAGAATACTTATGGTTCTTCACTAACCATACCCATCGAAGTGGGGGAGCTGCCCTGGAATTCATAGAAAATGGGAGAAGGAGATAAAGGGATGCATTATTGATCCTCCAGACAACGGATGGGTAGTAGCGAAAATGGTTACTAATCACCCTTGGTACATGGTTTCTATATATGCCTCAAGGCCAGCCAGTTCCAGGCAAGCCCTCTAGGACTCCCTCATGCAATTAAATCTCCCAATGATCATTGCAGGGGATTTTAACATTGTGGAATCCCCACTTGACAGATTCGAGGGGCTCGGGCGTGTTCTCAATGGACAAGAGCTCAAATCCTAGATGAACATGAAAACATTCCATGATCTAGTAGATATGGCACCCTTTCAAGAGTTCACGTGGTCAAATGGTAGGTTTGGCATTCAGCTATTCAAAGCCAAACTAGATAGATGTTATCTTTATGGTACACTAGCCCCGAATATGAATAACTCAAGGGTGACACTCCTCCACTCTATCCAGGTATCAGACCACAAGCCCATTATTCAGAAAATGGGCAACAACATGAAAGCAAGCTAGTTCCATGCCGACCCCAACCTCTTTTAGCTAGAATATGTTAGCAATGAATTGGAGTCCATTTTCCACTCTGCCTTCTCTCAGAAAGTCTCTCTAGCTAGGGCTTGGTCCACGGCTATATCAAGCAGACCCAAGAAATGTTGAAACATGTTAAAAAGAGGGCCGACCAACAAAGGTGCAACAAAAAAAACGAAAAATTCAAGTTGCTATAAGAGTTGGAGAGTAAGGTCAACATGGAAGAAATTGAACACCAACACCACTACATACAAAGCAGCACACCTCATGAAGGAATAAGAAATGGAAAGTAAATAGGTGCAGCTTTTCTTGAGGGAGCGGTGGGCTAGCAAAGGCGATATACCCAACAAAGAAACTTTTGCCATCCTCAAAAAGAAGAAGGCTAAAGACACTATTTCGATGATGAAGGACACAAATGGCCATACTGCCTTCTCCATGGAGGAAAATCTTTAAATTGTTAGCTCACATTTTGAGGCAATCTTCAATACATCCCCAACCATGTCTTCTAAAAGACAATAAGCATGTGCAAGAATTGCTTATTGTAGGAAGAAGATAGTTCTTGCCTCTCTAGCTGGCTTGCTTGAGAGGGACCTCACTAAGGAAAATGGTAGGTCTGGCAATTAGCTATTCAAAGCCAAACTAGATTTGGAGCCATTGACTCCTTAAAAAATGGAAAAGCCTAAGCTTGGATGGGCTACCTAGAGATTTCTTCAAAAGCTTCAAAGAAATCATGCCCCCCCTCCCCCCCTCTCTCATGGTATGGAGAGAATCCCTCCAATTTGGTGACATTTTGAGCAACCGGAGCCCCATAACTATGTTGTCTTCTGCCTACAAAGTTTTTGCTAAGGCCTTCGCCCTTTGCTTGTTAGTGCAACTAGATGCCTAGATTAGAAAGAAACATAAAAGGTTTATCAAGGGTAGATACATATTATATGCCGTCATAGCTCTCTTTGAAGGGTTTGAACTTGCTCAAACCACAAACCAAGACTTGTCGTCTTCAAAATAGATTTTGATAAAGCCTATAATAGATTGGAATGGGATTTCATCCTTCAATCCCTTCAAGACATGGGGTTAGGTCCAAGTATGTGCATATGTTGTTTGGAAATGCCAAGGCAAGAGTGGCCCTTAATGGATAGCTATCTACACCATTTGTCCTCAGAAGGTCTATAAGAAAGGGATGCCCTCTTGCTTCCTTGCTATTTGCTATGCCTGCAAAAGTCCTAGGTTAGATGATAGAAGAATGCATTAAAAAAGGGTGCTTGCAGGGATTACCCTTCCTGATGGTGGCCACAACCAAATGTGCCTTCAACAATTTACTGATGACACCAACATCATGGTGCACAATGATGAACAATCCTTAAGATATTTTTGGAGCTACCTACAAGTCTTCTCTTTAGCCTCTGGCTCTCAAGTTAACCACTCTAAAACGGGTATTAGAACCTTGCTTCAAGAGCCCCCCTATGGTTGTTGGTTGAAGGATGTCAAGTTATACCAGAAGGGAGGATTTTTAGATTATTAGGTATCCCAATGGACTTTGGAGAAAGTCAACACAAAAAATGGGAATGGATTCTTACAAAAGTGAAACATAAGTTTAACAAGTGGAAGGGGCTTTAACAAACTATGGCTGGCAGGATGGTAGTTCTAAAACCATCTTGATCTCATTTACTATATTTCCTGCGAGACCCTCAAATGTGGGTTTGGAAACCTAGGGGGATCTATGGAGCTTCCAGGGAAAAAAGTGGCTAACCAAAGAGTCCTTGAAAGACATGTATAGACTGAATGATGCAAAATTAATCCTAGTGCAAACTAGAATAGCTCTGCGTAGGATAGAAACTTTGTAGCCTTCATCCACTACAAAGGGACCTTCAGGATAAGGGCAATAGTGTGGGGGGGAAGGATTCATTACTTCCTGTCCCCTAGTTCAGAAAGCTTGATCCCCCTCTCCACATTAAATTGAACAAACAGGTGGCACTTAACCTGGGATAGATGACTTGGAAATTTAGATTTTGTAAAATCTGGAATAGGATCATCCCACCTAAGATGTCTATTATGGCTCACCAAGCACTATGGATAAATGAGAAAGCACACAAGATAGGGATTGGGGAAGGGGTACGACCCAAGTGCACGCAAGCTCCTGAAACCATTCCGCACCTGTTTATCACTGGCCCTTGTAACTCAAAGGCTCTCAAACTCCTGGCCACTCTAGTTCCCTCAAGAGCTGAACTAGAAAGAGCAGTTATTAGGGGAAACCAACAATGGCATCTCAACTAAATTATGGAATGCTATTATGGCTACATATCTATGGACTATCTAGGTTAACAAGAACATGTGGGTTTTTCAGAATGTATAAGGTGATTTGGTTCTTGGCCTAAAACAATTTGAACTGTGTAGATGAGGAGTGCTCTAAAGGAATCCAAGAACGAATTGTTGAAGGAGATTGATGAGCTTGAAGTTAACCAAGTGGAGAAGATGGAAGTGGACCTCATTAACATGACCAATGACGTAGCTGAAGCAGAAAAGGATATAGAGATAAAAAAGGAGGAGGCCATGGCCTTGAGCTTTAGGGAGACAACAATTTGATTCACTACATTTTGGAACTAGTTGAAATGCAAGCAACCATGTAACTGCAACATGGGGCAATCTATGGCTAAAGGTCTTTTTGCCTAAGTTAAGCTTCTTTATAAAAAGCTTTCTTGTAAAGCAGCTCTCTTAATATAATTTTAGTTTTTTCCAAAAAAAAAGAAATTACATGCCACTAGGGTGGATTCGAACCAACTACCTCCACTTTAAGAGGTAAGGGCATATATAATTTGTAGGTTTTTATGAACACAAACTAATGCATGATTGTTCCCTTTCATTATCAGAAAATGATTTGCATTTGGAAAAAAATATTGAGTACAACCCTACCTATCTTGGGTGATTGCATTAAAATCAAATATTAGGCTAGAAACTAAACATCAAGAATTTTTATCCTAGCTAGGTAAGGTATGTCCCAGATCTAAAATAGCTTATTTCTACATAAATACATATAATTGAAAAATTTTGTGAAGTAAGGTTTTAGGTTTTTTTTTTAATAACTCTCCACCATTAAATGGACCTTAATATGTGGCCCAAACTCAAAAGGAAAGTGATATGTTAATCAATTAATTTGATGAACCCTACCGTGGAAAAAATGGTGTTCTAGAGTCTACTGGCTCAAATTGAAGAAAATAGGCTAAGGATTTTCACGACTCTTATTTTAAAAATAAAATTTATACATTTTAGTTATTTTAATAAACCCTTCCAATGCTTCCTCCTCCTAGTCGAAGAGTCTCGTCATGCATGCGTGCATGTGCACAAAGCGAGAGAGAGAGAGAGAGAGAGAGAGAGAGAGAGAGAGAGAGAGAGAGAGAGAGAGAGAGAGAGAGAGGGATTTGGAAGTTTTGTCTCAAAATAAAAGGATTATGAGATGCTAATGGAATATGGTATCCTGCAACATGTAGAATATTTGTCGAAATTTTATTGGATTGGATGAAAAATGTCAGGCTTGGGCACAATGCACATATTTTTTGAGAGCGAGCATGGTAAAGCTTCTACTAGTAATAACATCAAAGGAAACTCAGATCTACCATTAGCTAAGTGTACCTACACTATTTCACTTTGAGTTGTGTGCTTGCAAGTTTTTGGCATACAAGGAGGTACAGGTGCTTCCACCATCTTGCTTTTTCAAACTATAATGCATTTTCACAAATGCGTCCAACAATGTATCAATAGATGACATGCGGGCCTACGGCCCACCCAAGTGCTATCAACGACTAATTGGAAGTTCCTATAGAGGTTGGTCTTCATTTAACAAAGCCCCACACAACTATTACAATGACGACAACACTCTCAAACAAAAGCAGAGTTAAAAGTATAGAAGAAAACACCTCCATTACTTATTCCTACCAAATTGAATGTTTTGTTGACTCACACACCCTTATTGAATGTTTGAGGCTCCCTCTGGGAGCTTTCACACCAGTGCTGAAATTTGAAGCCTTGAGAGGGTATGAAAGCCCTTCAAACCTTCCAAGAAAAGGGCTCTTAGAAAATAGGGTATAGAAAAGGCCTCTTAGAACATACGGTGGCAAAGAAGGCCTTAGGCCACTGTTTTAAAAGAAAAAATCTATAAATTTTAGACAAAGATATAAATTTAGTTAATTGTGAAAGATCACAACTCTAGGCTTCACCTTGAGTGCAAAGATTTTTTGCCCAAGGTAGTACAAGTACCACCATCCTGCTTTTTCAAAATAAAATGGATTTGCACAAGTCCAACGACGTACAAACAGAGGACACATGGGTGGGCTCACGGCTGTTACGTGGCCCACCCATGTGCTCTCAACTACGAACATGCCAGACAACTACCTTGCGCCGGCAGAAAACTGGCAGCGCGAAGGTACTGAGAGAGAAAACCATTAAACTTTGCAAATTGCTGAAAAAATATATATATATATATATATATGCGAACTCCTTTTTCAGGTAGAAAATTCGGAGAAAATCGATCTCTTAATTTCTAAAAAAGGGAAAAAATAATAATATAACAGTCACGCAAAATGTTTTATATGCAAAAGCCAAAATATTTGAAAAGCTCGTAATTTCAGGGATTGGGTGACGTGGAGTTTAGAAAATTCAAAATTCGGCTGAATTTCTTCATTACTTCTCAAAGCCGCTGATTGCGGGGGAGTCGTAATTGGTGGTACGGTAGAGAGCGGTCATTGTCAGTACAGTCCAAAGGCAACTGTCATTGGTTAGGGCGGGCCCCAGTGGAGACAATGCCGTTATCGGTTTTCGCAAAGGGGGTTCTGACAGCTGTGATCTCACCCGCAAGCTGCCCTGCGCTTTTGCAACATGGAGGGGTAGGCTGGCCAGGTGGCGGAGAGACAGACGTTGGCGATTGGCAACGCCAGTCGCTCAACTTTTCTTTTCATCAAATTTTCAGCTTTTAATCCCTGCGCAACTTTTCTTTTCATCAAATTTTCAGCTTTTAATCCCTGCGCAACTGCTGGCCACGAAAACAGTCCGGTCAGTGGGTCACATTTAGCGGTGCCCAAAAAAAAAATATTGTGAGGCTGTACTATAATCTACTATATAGATATATAGATATGGGCCCAGGGCCAATTTCCACCCAAGAAACGGGTTCATACCAGTAACTCCCATGGACCAAAAGCTGATCGTAAATGCAGAAGCGGGAAGGAAAAAATTTGGTGTCGTATTTATGAAATACTTCTTGGCACGATCCAGAGAGTTAAAAAATTGGTGTCGTATTTATGAAATGCTTCTCTCTGTTTTATGGATGTATTTCTCTTGTTCTCTCTAAGTTCTAAGTCAATATAAGTGCCGCCTTAAAAAAAAAAACTTTCTTTCAACCCCGGAATGTATACTACTTTGATATATTTTATATTTAAATATATATAATAAATAAAACCTTAAAGTAATGGCAACGAAAAATCTTTTGCATTTTTTCATAATTCTAACTCATGAAAATACACTAAGTTGCCATTTTTTAAGCACTTTTACGTCTGTGTGGGACTTTAATGGCTCATGCAAGCCACGTAGCAATGATACTAATGCAGATTTAACATCCATTTGAAATACGGGCCACCGTTGAGAAGAAGCAAGGGCAAGAACGGTCCGAACCATGGTCATCCTTGCCGTCGGACGACAAAGGTATCCTCATAGTTGATGCCACACCACCACTGAGCATAACCCGTAGCCCCACAAGTCTGGTTTTGTGTTTGTCCACCGACCCATCTAACGTATACTTGGTCTTAAAGACCCACTTGACACCAATGAACAGACCGTTTCAATGGCCTTAGAACCAACCCCCAAGTGTTATTCTTCTCAATGGCATCCAGTTCCACCTACATGGCTTTCCTCCAAGTATCCTGTAAGATCCCTGTCCCCACCATGCGACGGATTCGGGGTACTAGCAGCGGAAGTAGCACTTCATGCGCGGGGCAGGGACCCACACTCGGGGCCTTGTCCACTGATATCCGAACAAGAGACTAATCCGTCGATTTTTTCCAAAACCGAACCCGGAAAAACTTTCCTTTCCCGGAAAGCACGGGCGATTCCACTAGGATAACTTTTTACTCTAACGTAGTCAAGATCATTACTGATCACGCTGATCCGACTGCACCTATAAAGATACTCTGTCGGATCAAGGAAGAAACTTGCACTTGGATCATTGGGATCAACACTTTTTTCCCCTTCAAGAGGCACAGCCGTTGATTCCTATCCATAGAACAATTACTATCCGGGATTTACTTTATCTATCGTAATAACAGAAATTGAGTCTCGATTTACGGATCCATCAGTCCAGCCTAACCCCATCCAGTCCCATGGGTTAGCCAACCACCCAACCACTGTAGTGATGGGATCCAATTAAGAATTTGGTTAGGTTTTGTCCCGGGTACCAAGGAAAAGAGTTCCAAGGCCCCCTAGCCAGAAGTTCATGCAAACATAAAACTAGTCACACCACTTACACACCCAATATGAAATTGCCTTTTTCTTAGCATCAGCTAACTTTAAAACAATCCTTTAATGAAACCATTATGTCACTGATGACAATCCTCAGTCTCTGGTTGAATCCTTATTTCCAGTCATTCATCCATCGGTATACTTATGGCCTCATTGGCAACCAGAACGCTCACCACCTGTTCGCTCAGGGGCCTTTTCCATAGTTCCTAGCTCATAGTAATCGGCAATATATTCATATAATAGAATGGAATCTCCGTGGAAGATCAGCAAGATCAACCCACAGATCCATATAAAAGAGCCATGGACTCATCCGTTGAGGACCAGCAAGGTCAATCAACCAGATCCATGCCCGGTTTCAGAAAACAACTCTTACTCCTTGTTCCAATATCTTCCACGACGCACGTGTGGGTATCTTCGGCGACCCAGAGCCTGAGCACCGTATAGTCAGCACCCTCTAGGATCCTTCGCAGGTGACCTAGCGCTTCACTCATAGGCCGCTTCCTTGGTCCCTAATCCTTCGTACCGGAAGCTCACCATTTAAATCGAACCGAGGCTGGTCAAGACCTCGGTCGACCTTGCTACGCGAGACGTCCTCCATTGACTCTCCGTCAGCAGTTGTAACTTTATCAGTTAGGTCTCCTTGACCTTAATCCACAAGACGGTCAAAATGCTTCCCCAGCATTCTTGACATAAAACATTCATTTACAAACAGTTCACAAAATACAGTTTCTATATCGAACTCTTGTCTTTTCCATTTTATCCTCCTCAGTCCACATTACTTATTCCACATCCCATTCATATGTATTCATCATCATCCATTCACTCATATCGACGACACATTATTTCCCATACACATTCACATTCATTATTCTACATACACATCCATGCATACATCCATTTTCACATCCTCATTCATACATCCACTTCCACATACATACATCTACATCCGTATCTACATCCATACATCCACATCCACATCTACATTCATATCCATACATCCACATCCACATTCATACATACACATCCACATCCACATTCACATTGATACATACATATCCGTATCTACATCCATACATCCATATTACATCCATTCTTGTTGAAAATACAAGTGAATAGGGTGTGTGCGAGAACAAGCCCTTGGTTAGAGGCTGTAAAAGAGAAGATGTAAATGTAAAAGAACCTGTGAAAAAGTGAGAAGAATCTACTGGGAGAGAATAAAGGGTAGCATGAGAGAATTTAGGAGTGTGGAGATATTCTGGGAGATATTCAGGGAAAAGAGAAGAGGTGGAGAGAATCAGGCAAAAGGTGAAGATATTCTAGGAGTGAATCATGGAGAAATCAATGGGATTTGATGCTTGATGTAAACTCTATAAATTGAGGCATAGCCCTAATGAGAAGTTGCTGGTTTTTGAGTATCCATGCCTACATTAATCTATTTGCTAATTACCCCCTAATTACTTCTTAATTATTTGTTAATGATGTTGATTCTAGTGTTTGATCCACCATAGCTCATCATTATGCTCAAATTTCAACATGGTATCAGAGCCATGCCTAGAATCAATCAGATTTATGAGCCCATTAGTTAATTAATTAGGATTAGTAGATGATTAGCAAAAAAATCAAATTTTTAGTGAGTTTTCACTTCTCTCCTTCACCCCCAGCCAGTGGAGGGTCTCTAGCACCTTGCACACATCAATCTAGGGCAAGCCCTTCTAGCATATGGTAGCCACCTCAAAGCTCGTCAATCCTATCCAAACAAAAGCGCAAACCGTCAAGCGATGAGGGAGAAATCGTAGATTTGCTGGGCGCCGTTTTTTTGAGCTATTTTTGACATTGCTACTTCATCAAATCACATTGCTTCAATTCCTCTTAGCTCGGGGGTTTTCAAGCATGCTCTACAAGATGGTGAAGACAGAATTCAATTTCATCAAGTCTACATTGAGATCAAAGCTCTTCATCAAATCTGCAGGTGACTTTGGTAAAACAGAGATTAAGCTTTCATTATTTGGTCAAATCTTGTGTTTCTTGGCTTAATCCTCTACTAGACTCATTGCTATTGATGCCTTTGAAAGCATTTGAGCTCATTTGAAGTGGAAGGCACCAGATCTGGACTCCCCGCATACTCTGTTTTCTGCACACAAAACAGAGCATTAATTTGCTAATCAGTGATTAATCAGTACTAATCACTGTATTTTGGTACAATTGAGGGTTCAAATTAACCATTAGGTATCTGATACAGATCCCTATAACTTCAGATTGCAAATCGGAGTTGGTTTGATACTCCAACCATCCCGTACAAATTGGTTACCCTTGATTTAATGTAATTTCTGGGAAAATTGTGCTGATAAAATTGTGATAATCATTATTTTACATTTAACCCTTGGTTAATGCCTGTAAATCTCACTCAAATTCAAGATTATTCATAGCCAGAGTTGCATTTGGAATGTGCATAAGAATGAATGCTATACGCATTATGTATTGGCACATTGCATCAGTGTAAAAATGGGAACAGACACTGCCCTTGTCCAGATTAAGGCAAGAGGTAAGACCTCCCGCATAAATTTGGGTTTGCATTGCATAATGATACAAGATAAACATAAAAATCCCAAAGGAACTGTCAGCAAAACATTGAAACATGTTGCTCACATATGGAGCAAAATGACCTGACGGGACGAGCTCATGGCCCCAGCCATGAAAGAAGAAGAATATCTCTTTCCAAGAAGAGGATCCACACCGAGAAGAAGATCTGAAGGAAGACATGGACACGAGAAGAGAAGCTGCCACGAGAAGAGAAGCTGCCCCAAGAAGACTGAAAGAAGAGACGGACGCGTGGAGAGAAGCTGCCACGACAAGAAGACTGAAGACAAGAGAAGATGTGAGGCTCCAAAGAGTGAGGAGCCATGTGAAAATTTCTGAGAGAGAGAGAGAGAGAGACCCCACAACCCAATGTAACCTGCCCCAACAAAGTAAAACTACCTCTGAGCCACCGATGATGTAGGCCACGTGGTAGATGTATGTGTGAGCACTTTAGTCAAGGTAGCGGGCACTTATAGTAGCCTTGGACACATAGAGAGCGAGAGTGTCAAGGACTATGGAGTTTAGGGACTTGAGGCACTGGTCGCGGACTATCAAGTAAGAAAGAAACTTGATACAGGGTCCAGGTGTGCTGAGATAACTTGAGGGGAGGAGTAGACACTGGTCGCGGACTATCAAGTAAGGGGAGGCAAACTTGGTATAGGGTCTAGGTGTACTAGAAGTATTCACTTGAGGGGAGGTGTTGAAAATACAAGTGAATAGGGTGTGTGCGGGAACAAGCCCTTGGTTAGAGGCTGTAAAAGAGAAGATGTAAATGTAAAAGAACCTGTGAAAAGGTGAGAAGAATCTACTGGGAGAGAATAAAGGGTAGCATAAGAGAAGTTAGGAGTGTGGAGATATTCTGGGAGATATTCAGGGAAAAGAGAAGAGGTGGAGAGAATCAGGCAAAAGGTGGAGATATTCTGGGAGTGAATCATGGAGAAATCAATGGGATTTGATGCTTGATGTAAACTCTATAAATTGAGGCATAGCCCTAATGAGAAGTTGCTGGTTTTTGAGTATCCATGCCTACATTAATCTATTTGCTAATTATCCCCTAATTACTTCTTAATTATTTATTAATGATGTTGATTCTAGTGTTTGATCCACCATAGCTCATCATTATGCTCAAATTTCAACAATTCTCACCCTACACATTCCATATACATCTTATCATATCCTATCACATCTCATACACATCTTATCACATCTCATACACCTCTTATCACATCTTATCACTTCCCATACGCATCTTATCACATATTATCACATCTCATACACCTCTTATCACGTCTTATCACATTTCATATCTTTTTATAGAATACAAGAGAATTCTTATATTTGATATAAGATTTCTCTACATTTTTATTTATGCATAAATTCCATTTAAGGAGACTAACACTTTCGAATTAAAAATCAATCTTTTATGCATCTTCCTATGCATAATTTTATTTTAAATGAAAATGATACTTTTAAATTAAAATTCAATCTTTTATGCATCTTCCTATGCATAAATTCAATTTGGATGAGAATTGACATTTTTGAATTAAAAATCCATCTTTTATGCATCTTTCTATGCATAAATTCAATTTGGATGAGAATAACGCTTTTGAATTGAAATCTTATTCTTTTATGCATCTTCCTATGCATAAATTCAATTTAGATGAGAATGACACTTTGAATTAAAAATCAAACTTTTATGCATCTTCTTATGCATAAATTCAATTTGGTAGGAATTACACTTTTAGAATAAAAGAATTTCTCTTATGCATCTAAGTTATGCATAAAATCCATTTATGATGAAAATCACACTTTTAGTATAAAAAGAATATCTTTTATGCATATCTCTATGCATGAAATCCAATATGATAAAAGTAACACTCTTACAATAAAATAATCAACTTTTATGCATACCTCTATGCATGAAATTCAATAATGATAAAAGTCACACTTTTATAATAAAATAATCAACTTTTATGCATACCTCTATGCATGAAATTCAATATAATAAAAGATACACTTTTATAATAAAATAATTAGCTTTTATGCATACCTTTATGCATGAAATTCAATTATAATAAAAGTCACACTTTTATAATAAAATAATCAACTTTTATGCATACCTTTATGCATGAAATTCAAGTATGATAAAAGTAACACTTTTGATATAAAAATTTATCCATTATGCATACTTCTATGCATGAAATAAAAATGATAAAAGTAACACTTTTGTTATGCATACTTCTATGCATGAAATAAAAATGATAAAAGTAACACTTTTGATATAATAATTTATCCTTTATGCATACTTCTATGCATGAAAATAAAAATGATAAAAGTAACACTTTTGATATAAAAATTTATCCTTTATGTATACTTCTATGCAGGAAAATAAAAATGATAAAAATAACACTTTTGATATAAAAACTTATCCTTTATGCATACTTCTATGCATGAAAATAAAAATTGATAAAAGTAACACTTTTGATATAAAATTTAACCTTTATGCATACTTCTATGCATGAAAATAAAATGATAAAAGTAACACTTTTGATATAAAAATTTATCCATTATGCATACTTCTATGCATGAAAATAAAAATGGTAAAAGTAACACTTTTGATATAAAAATTTATCCATTATGCATACTTCTATGCATGAAAGTAAAAATGATAAAAGTAACACTTTTGATATAAAAATTTATCCATTATGCATACTTCTGTGCATGAAAATAAAAATGGTAAAAATAACACTTTTGATATAAAAATTTATCCATTATGCATACTTCTATGCATGAAAGTAAAAATGATAAAAGTAACACTTTTGATATAAAAATTTATCCATTATGCATACTTCTATGCATGAAAATAAAAATGGTAAAAATAACACTTTTGATATAAAAATTTATCCATTATGCATACTTCTATGCATGAAAGTAAAAATGATAAAAGTAACACTTTTGATATAAAAATTTATCCATTATGCATACTTCTATGCATGAAAATAAAAATGGTAAAAATAACACTTTTGATATAAAAACTTATCCTTTATGCATAATATAAAAATTTAATTTCTCCATGATTATAATAAAATTCTTTCAATTAATCTAGGATGATAATTCCTAAAATATGGTAGGAAGTCCTCTTTTTATGCTTTGAATGAAATTATTTTATGCATAATTTTTATAAAAATTTTGCCATAGCTCCGCTGCTATGACTGATAAATCTCAATTTTTCTAAGGGATAAAGCTTATCATTAAGAAAATAATTAAAATGATCTCTAATTGGATCATTAATCCATAATGGATTGAATCATCAATATACATAAACTAAAAGCATAGAAAAAAGCCATTAATTTGGCCTCAAGCATAGCTTAATCTTGGATTAAGGAAAAGCTTTATGAAAAGCTTCATTTGGATTGAGAATGGGTCATGAGGATGACCATTTCTTGAGTGAGAGAGAGAAATTACATAAAAACCATTAGAATTTAAACATAAATGGAAATTTATGTAATTCTTTACTATCATTAATCAATTAACTTCAATAGCATTCATCAAATAATGTAACTCTTCACTACTATTCATCAATTAACTTCAATAGCAATTAAAAACCATACCAATTAAGCTTCTCAAGCTTGAGAGGGGTTGAGAAGAGAGAAACATTGAGAAATTATAGAAAAGATCAATATTCAATTACCTTACAAATTGCTTGATTCTTTGTTCACGGTAGAGGCCCCCAACCAATCAATTGGTTAAGTATGTTGATGGAGCCACCAATGGGGATTGAAGAAAGAGGGAAGCTCCAAAAACTAGTGAATTATTAATGAATTCACAGTTCTTGGCTTAGGTGGAGTAGAGTAACGATGCATAAACACTACATATTTTTTCAACAAGGGAGGCTTCTATTTATAGGAAAAATTGAGCTCCTAACCAAACAAGGGAGGCTTCTATTTATAGGAAAAATTGAGCTCCTAACCAAACAAACTGATTCTAGAATTTTCCAACTCAGTTTGGTCAATTTTTGACCATTTTTAGGTCAGTTGAGCTAACTTTTTGTAACTAGACTTGAATTAGGAGAGAGGAGAGATGAAATATCTCAATTTCATGAGTTTAAAACTCATTCAAGCATGTGAAATATGCACCTCCTTTAAAGAACTCCCCTTCCTTACATATGTGTCAAAATGGAATCATTATACCCAAAATATCTCATATTTTTAATATTGCTCATAGTTTCTGTCACGTAGGCTGTAATGCCTGTGATGACCGACGGTCGGCAGATCGGATGGCCATGTCCGGGGTTCAGTGGGAGAGGACGCCCATGCGTAGTCATGGGCGGCCAGGCTAGTGTGGACGACAGGCCACACACTATATAGCCTGGGGGATGAGGGGCAATCCTCATTCTTCCTCTATGGCTGGGTGGTGAGCCAGAGGCCGTCCCCTCTTGTGGTAATGCCCGTAGCGGCGTTACGGGAATGTAACACTGGTATCAGAGCGTGGTTCGAGGGAATCGTGAGAGTCCGTGCGTGAACGGGGGACCGGAGCCCACTCGATGGTTTTCGACCATTCGTCTCCTTATTCTTATCTCGAATGGAGGGTGTGGAGGGAGGCGGCCATGGAAGAATGGGGGAAGAACTCTCTCTCTCTCTCTCTCTCTCTCTCTCTCTCACACACACACACACACACACACACACACACACACACACAACAATAAGTATTGCAGGTAAGAGCTCGTTTTTTCTGTGTGTTGAAGTTTTATGCGAAATAAAATTTCTTTGATAATGAGCTTGTCTGCAAAGATCATTGAAGCTTTCTGAACGAAAGCGTTTCGAAAGCACAATTGTGTGTGTGGGGAAGCGACACCAGCCCCACTGCGAAGATTCGCCCACGAGCCCCACGGCTACGTGGAAGAGCCTGGGGGGGGCGAGTTGCATTGTGTGGGGGAAGGCGAACAGCAGCCTCCCCTTGTGAGATTGGGCTTGCCAGGCGGCCTTGAAAACGCGAAGAAAAAAAAAATGCGTTGAAGAGCGTGGGGGGGGCCACGGAGCTTGCTGTGTGTGAAGCAAAAACGCCCAGGCATGGCTGATCTGCGTGGAGAAGCAAAAAATGAAACGGCGAAAAACAGCCCAGGCATGATTGGCTGGGGGGGCTTGTCTTGTATAAGGCAAATGGCCAGCCCAGCAGATTACGGCGGGCGTGTGGAATGCTGCTGAAAGCAATAACCAGCGACTGAGGGGCGTAGAGCCCAAGCGCAAGGCTCTGACGGCGGCGCTGTGTAACGGCAGGCCAGCCAAGCGGCCAGGCGGCGGCCAGCCGGTCGGCCAGCCAGGCAGCGGTGGCGGTCAGCGGCGGCCAGCCAACGCCAGCCAAGCCAGGGACCGGCCCGCCATCAGCAGTAGCCAACCAGCACTGCAACGGCCAGAAAAAAAAAAGATGTTTAAAAGAAAAAAAAGGGTTGAAAAAAAACCATTTATTTTTTTAATATATTTTTAATTATTTATTTTTATGAATAATGAAAATATAGGCGGCTAGCCCTTGATACCACATATAGGCATGCCCAGCGCACACCTGGCAATGGGCGGCCAGCTAGAATCGTGTGGACACTTCCCACGGGTGGGCGGCCACGCCCAAAGCGACGAGGGCCGGCCCGGCCCGTTACTTTATTTTATTTTATTTATTAAAAAAAAACACAGAACAACGGCACACCCCATGAAACAAACCCAACACGGCCGTCACGCCGTGTGGCCGTAGTGCCTGTTTTCCACGAAAGAGACCCACCGCACACGGCCGTAGCGTCGCGTGCTAAGAGAGACAAATCCCACGGCCGTAGTGCCGAGTCCTTCGAGACAAAGCCGTTCTATGGCCGTTGTGCCTAGTGAACACGTCTATGACCGTAGCACCTCGAAAGTAGCACATGTGGTGATCACACATTTGGTTCAGAGAACTAAATTTAAGCTGAGCATAGACTTAGTATTAACCATCAAAGTCACGTAGTTTGGCTATAGTGTAAATCTGAAACCGCAGTGTGTTTTACTTGGGCTAAGAGGACTGGCAATGGCGTCAGTTGTGCCCAAATTAGACGAAATATTATCACGAAAAATCAAGATAAGCCTAATTGAGCCGTAGTGCTCATAACCCTTCACAATCTTTTAACAGATGCTAGAAGATTGTGATAAACTTTGGCAAATGAGAACCATGTACAAGCGTAGTCTTGATGTGGTTATGCCTTGTGTTCAAACAAGTTGCTTACTGTTTGTAACAACAAAAGGCTTTGGCCCGTAGAAGCAAGCTGGCCCTTGTTAATAATAACAAAATAGTGTCACTACTTGGGCCTAGAGAGTGGTGACTAATTTGATTTAGTCACGTGATTGCCTGGTAAAAAGTAATCCCTAAGGTGTGTATTACTTGGGATAAAGGGGCTAGGAGTGCTGCTAACAGTACTCAATTGAATGGTTTATCTACGAGTACTAATCTGAGTGATTAGTACACGCCTAGATATAATAGCAGATTTAAGATTGATTTGTAGAAATCAAAGGTAAATCTGAAGGGGTATAGTCTTGAGATGTAATGCTCAATGCCCTTATAAAAGTTGATCGACGAGAGAACTGTTCTTAAGCTTACTAGCATGGTTTTCTCTTCTTTTTATTGCCATGCGTCGACATCCCACTGCTCGAGAGTTTGTGGTGATCTTTCGAGGGGGGAAAGAGCCTTTTTATATGTCACATCAATTGGTTTGGTGGTAATTTGATGGTATGGGACATCCAATTCTCACGGAATCGATTGTAGTCTTGGTGGAATGGGATGCCAAGGCTTGTGCATGTAACTTGACTCTTTGGCAGGTCTGTATGTACACTTGTCTGTAGTGATAAAGTGTGCAAGATAAAATTTGAACTTTGAAAATTACCAAATATAGCCATAAGTTGGGATAAAACCCAGTTTTACAGAGTTCGGAGAAGCTCTAGGTAGCAAGACCATGATGGTGTGCTAGTGCTAACAAAGTGATTTAGTTCCGGAGTGATCTAAATCTAGAGGTTAGCAGTAAGACTAGTTTGGTTGAACAGTTTCATGCATGGGGGACGCCCTATAGCATTTTGCAAGCGTAGTCTTGCCTATGTTCAACATAAGTGTGCGATTGTGAGCACATTTTAGTTGCTACCATATGAATTTGGGAAATATATTACTTTCCTACATAAGCAATTTGGGAAATATATATTACTTTCCTACATAAGCAATTGTAATATTGCATGACAGGCTATTTTGCTTACAAAGTTCATGTGCGTGTAAACCCTATAAGTCGTATGACCCCTGGGGAATGAGTGGAGCATTTCTAGGATTTAATAAGGTTTTACATGGCAATAGTAAGTAGTATCTCACTCCAGATGAGCCTGGTTGTTGTTAGTAACGGATCCGACATATGAAGTGTACATAAACTCGGGCTGAGTTAGGATAGAAGGCTAAGCCGGAGAGCTTAGTGGTAAATCCTACTGTATCTGGTGAGTTTTGACTTAACCGGAGTGTTAAGAAGTAAACTCAAAGTCTGGGGCTGAACCAGAGTGTTCGGAGGCAGACATATCTTTTGTTAAATCGGAGAATTTAGCAAAAGATGAGCTTGGGGTGAACCATGGTACCCAGGAAAAAAGCTCTTCACACTAAAATAGTGCACAATAATTTTAGGGTGATAAAAATCCATCTCGCGGGAATGTTTTACAACTTTCCATAGGTGATAGATGAGACCATGTACTTTACGGAGTTAAAGTACATAGGTGGTGACTTCGGTGCCACATTTTTTGTAGGAAGTCACCAGTGGTGTGGTTAGGTCAGCCGAGACTCCACAAGACCTATGCACTAGTTTTTATGTTGACCTCTATGATAAGGACGTCCAAAAATTCGTGTTGTAATACCAGAAATTGTACTGCAATGTGCAATGGAGGGGTCAATTTATGTAGTCACTTCTTAGCAGCAAGTGACTTAAGCATCTTGTTATAGATGGTTGTATATGGTACTCCCACTCGGGGGAGGTACGCCATTGGGTACGGAGTTACTCACAGACTAGTATGGAGCTACTAGTGTGATGATAGTGGGTACGTAGTTACTCACTAGTGTGATGATAGTGGGTACGTAGTTACTCACTACTAATACATAGCTGCTAATAACATTAAGATCCTCGAGTGAAAGATACTCTAGATCAACAATTTAAATTACCGAACCACAATCCATGAGTATCGAGGTACTCATAAATATGTTGACGTTGCTCAAATCGAGGGACCGATTTATTCGATGGTATGGAATAAGCAAGGAGAATGGAGTAACTTAAAAGTTACACATCACTAGCCCTAGTGAGTTGTCGAGGTCATCCGTAGTTTGATGATCCCCTCTACCTATCAGATAACATTCAATTTTGCAAGCCCTAGCATTTAATCCGTAGTGATTATGAGTCTGGTGTGAGATATGGTTATGAAGTTCTTACAAGAGTACTCGTTTATTTGCTTGTCATTGGTTATAGCTTGGTAGAGATTGCCACCTGTGATGGGTAGGTAGCTTTGCCGCTATAATGAGGAGGCAGCAAATAATGTTCTCATAGTTATACTTCATACCAACACCAAACAGGGATAGGATGAAATTCCTAAGTTCATCATCACAAAGTACTGTGATGTTTGCATTTATATTGAATGTATGATGTAATGAGACATTGGGCTTGTGTAATTACCATCAATTATCTAGCAACCTATGGCTTCGCAGCAAGCTCAGTCATTATCTGTGGATTGATAATGTGGTTATTAGTAGTTTGGAATTTTCTTGATAAATGGTACAACCCACCCAAATAATTCATAAGTGTGTAACCGCTTATGAAGGGTAATAATATGCAACAATGAAGCACTTTGTTACAAGTGTGAAACCACTGATCTGTTGCAAAGCAGTTTATTGATAGTACCACCATATGTGCGTAGACACTATACCACATCTTCGTTGCAAGATGTTTAAAAGTTTCTTGGAAGGACTCAAGAATATAACATGATATTAAACACGGTCTAGATTTGTTCTTGGACCTATGACACTAGCGCGTAGTTCGTTAAGAGTACAGTTTTTGAGGACAAAAACCTTTCTTGAGAAAAGGAGAGATATCCTCAAATATCACATAAACTCGAATAGTTGTGTGAGTCCAGACAATACTTGAAGGGATGTGTCTGGTAATAGCAACAAGGAGTTGTAAGTGATTGGATGTAACTCCAGACACCCGTAGTGGTGCAAGAATCTTTATCAAACATCTCCACATACTATATGATCTGCTCGCATATATAGTATGGCATAAGAGATAGGAAGTTTGATTGTTATATTTGAATGGAAATTTTCAAAAGTTACATTTACTCTGAGTTAGAGTGGAGTTTAACCATCCGTAGATTGATGGTAGTTAGAAACTCAACAAGATTCTAGAGCATATGCTTGTGCAAAGATGTTACTCTAAGAGAGAAGTATCTCTCAACTTTGGAACTAATCCTTGTGATTCATGATTAGATTGGCTCTAGTTTATTTCTCCTATGGCCGTACAGTTTTCCAAGGAGAAGTTTTAACAAGTTGGTGATGCAACATGGTAGCGTAGTCTACAAATATCTAGTAGCATAGTCTAAGAACTTGCGCTACTAGAGTGCTCTCCAGTACATTAGCTTTTGTGCTAATGACATGATGCAAAATCAAGGCATGAAATTTGCCTTAAGGTTTTGGTTGAAATACCAAATCATGGCTTGTGTGAACATGATCATGGCTTGTGTGAGCATGATCCTGTCTTTACAAAGGTCTGGCGTGTTGTATGCGCACGCACTTTGTCACAGCCTCGCCCACCTTCTTTGCCAGCACGTAATGCTAGTCCGGAGAGACTGGCCATAGGTGCAGCGGGTAGCGAATCGAGAGTTAGTCCGAAGAGGCTAGCCGAGCCTTCGGGGTATAGTTTTGATAGTCCAAGTGCGGGTCATCCTGGGATTCAGAAGACCTATGCACTAGTAAAAAAGACAGTTTTATTGGCCTAGTTTGTTTAAGAACGTCCAAACTTATGTGCTGAAATGCAGTAAGTGCCAGGTCAATAAACATGAACGTCTTAAGGTTGGAGAACTACTCCATCCGCTGGAGATTCCTCAAGGGAAATGGGAAAGCATTTCCATGGATTTCATTACCGGTTTACCCAAGACGAGTCGAGGGAATGACTCGGTGTGGGTGGTAGTGGACAGGTTAACTAAAATGGCAAAGTTTATTGCCACGAAGAAAACTGTTAAAACGCCAGAGTTGGCAAAACTCTTTATTGAACATCTCTACAAGCTATATGGCCTGCCCGCAGATATAGTGTCGGATAGAGATAGAAAGTTCAACAGTCATTTTTGGAGGGAAATCTTCAAAAAGTTGGATACTACTCTGAGTATGAGTACGGTAGATCATCCGGAGTCTGATAGTCAAACAAAAAGGGTTAATCAAATACTCAAGGATATGTTACGTTCTTATGTCAGTAAGAAGCAATCTAATTGGAAAGAGTACTTGCCCTTATTGGAGTTTGCCTATAACAGCTCCAAACACTCAGCGATTGGATTTACACCATTCATGTTAATGTATGGATTCTAGCCGAGATCTCCGATGGCTGTAGGCCTAGAAAAGGAGAAGATTCAATCTGTCAAGGATTCCCTTGAAGATATGAATGATATGCTCAAAGCTGCACGCGAGAGCATTCGTACGCACAGGATCGCGCTAAAACATTTGTCGATAAAGGACGCAGAAAAGTGACCTTTGCAGAAGGTGACTTTGTATTTTTAAAGGTTCTTGCGCAGTCAGCAACCATGCAAACGGGAAAGTGTGATAAAATTTCTCCTAGATATTGCGGTCCTTTCAAGGTCCTTAAGAAGATTGGGGACGTAGCCTACAATGGCTGGGTGGTGAGCCAGAGGCCGTCCCCTCTTGTGGTAATGCCCGTAGCGGCGTTACGGGAATGTAACAGTTTCTTACTAATAAACCTTGTACATTTTCAACTCTTCATCTTATGTGAAATATGCACCTCCTTTAAAGAACTCCCCTTCCTTACATATGTGTCAAAATGGAATCATTATACCCAAAATATCTCATATTTTTAATATTGCTCATAGTTTTTTACTAATAAACCTTGTACATTTTCAACTCTTCATCTTATGTGAAATATGCACCTCCTTTAAAGAACTCCCCTTCCTTACATATGTGTCAAAATGGAATCATTATACCCAAAATATCTCATATTTTTAATATTGCTCATAGTTTTTTACTAATAAACTTTGTACACTTTCAACTCTTCATCTTATGTGAGCATTTACTCATTTCTGGGTATCTTCTTTTTCAAATTGGATTTATCTCCTCCCTACACATGGATTGATGCTATTGGCCCATAGGAACCTTAATTGGACCATAATCCAAATTTTTTTGAAAATCTAGACCCTTAGGCTAAGGTCCTTTATACCCATTTCCAATTAATTCCAATTGCACATTGGAAAGTTCTTTTTGAATTTCTGTTTTAGGAAAACTTATTTTAATAAGATGAGATAATTTTCTATCCAAAAATATTAAAAATCTGAATATTCTCTCTCTAGAATATTTTCTCTCTCTAGGTTAAAACAGTTAGAAACAAGTCTTTTATATTTTTGAAGAGGGATTGATTACAGGGGAAGATGCTGGATATTTTGAGAGGCTGGGGAGGAATCTTACATTCTCTCCCACTTGAAAAACGCGAGATGCCCTCATCTCGCAAACTCGGGGTAGTTTCGCAAGATGCACAAGTATGAGACTGAGAGAAAATTTTTAATTAAGATTAACCACCAAGAAAAGTCTCAAAGAGAGTAAGGATCAAGACAAGAACAAGATTTAAACTTTATTCATTCTTGCAACATATACAGTAAAGATAGAAGAACTCTTTACACTTCCATAAGCCCGTCCATCATATGATCACAAAAGCAGCGCTCACAAGCTGCGCACGTATAAGGTAACTCATCTATGGGAATAATTCTGTTGGTTATTGCCGCACCTATCTCAGTGGTATGAGGTGATCTAACAAAAGGACCTCTGAGAGAGGCAAGCCAAAAACGGGGTAAAGGCATATCTTTTGATGAGGAAGAAAACACGCCAGTAAGAAGACCTGCTCAGAAAACCCAAGATGTCTTGATCTCATGACGCAGTAGTATCGAGGACCCAAACCCAAGGCTTCAATAACCATGGCCAAGCGGACATTGTTACGAAAGTGCTGCTGACCCCAAGGTGTTACCCTAGTTATGTCTTGATAGGTCCGCCATTTGGTTTGAGCTACAGACGTTCCCAAGTGAGGAAAAAGTGAGCGCTCATACTGTTCTATAAAATCCTTCTTCACAGACTCGCTTGCGTCTTGAAGGTGAGAAATAATCATGGATAAAACTAATTCCTGTTGCCAAGCCATGAAGGAGATTAAGAAGAAGGGAGATCGATGGAAGTAAGATTACTGTGAGCGATAAGTAAAAGTTACGACTTATATAAAGGAAGGAGTTAGCGTAACCTAGAAGCCAACGGTATCTTGCCACTGAAGTTTTACCGTCTTTCCATGATTTGGGTTTGGCACATATTTCTATAGAAGGCATTAAGAACTTTGAGATGAGGAGATAAAAGAAGTTCGTAAGCTAAGTCACTTACTTTCTTTGGTCCACAATATATGGGGGATAATTACTTATACTCCCTTAGAGAATAAAGAAATTCTTTTGGTCCGTATTCAATGAAGACTATAACTGCTTCTTTGAATTCTCTGACTGTCCTCTTCTTATCTGTATATTGTCTCTGTCGATCCTGGGCAGCGTTTATATCTTTATGAATTGCCTGCATCTGTTACTCTAAGTCGCCAAGCATTTGACTGGTCATCTCGATCCTAATCAATGGGTCGGACCTAGTTAATGGAGTTAAGCAATCTTATCCGAGACTGACCCTGATTAGATTTGTATAAAGGAATTGGTCTCTGAATTTGGGTTCTAGACTTCCCTGTGCCCTTTTCATGGTAGGAGTCGGGCAGTCTTTTAACTGATGGTCAAAACCTTGGCATCCAAAACACTGGTTCTCACTTCTGAACTCATCGTTCTGAATCTTTAAAACAGGTGGGCTCCTGAGAAGGTATTCTGGGTAAAGTGTCTTCCCTTTTTAAACAGAATCTTTCTTTTATTTAGAGAGAATAATTATAAGATCAGAAAAGGCTATTCTTACTCCTGTATACCTCGAAGGCTGGGGGAGAATTTCTTACATTCTATCCCACTTAAAAAGTGCGAGATGTCCTTATCTCGCAAGTAGAGGGCAACTCTTTTTCTTAAGATCCAATTTATTATGGGGTTCCTTATATTTTGGTCAACCCAACAGAATACGGGGATAATTATTCCTTAAATAGAACTCATCATAACAATTCTTTCAATCATATCATTCATATCTTTAATACGATAATGGTCCATTAGACCGAAAAATTTCTTTATGAACACTTTCCCACGGAAATTTCAGACAAGTAAGTTCTCAATTTATTATTTCTTAACTTGATCTAACGAGTCAAGTGTTAACAGTAGTAATTTGATAGCACAATCCACTAATCTTGCTGAAATCATTATCATCATTTATCATCACAGGGACTCGTCCCAATCATCCATATTGTGGTTTCGCTCAGTTTATTACATTTCAACCCATTTTCAGGGATCATTATTTTTCAATCAGAATCCCAATCAATTCATCAGTTCCCAAACAGAATTAAAAATCATATCAATCACATTCAAAATCATCATCTGGATAGCATTAATGCTTATAATTTCAAGTCTTGGATTTACTTGTATATACTACCGGTAAAGAGCTACAGTTATACCCTCGGTATATACGGATAGTCATGATACTCGAAACTATAAGGTAAATACCATCATGTCTAGGCCTCAAGCAAGTCAGGGTTCCATACAATTGCGGTACTTCCAATTGAAGACCCAATTACTAATTTACGAATTTCAATTTGAATTAACAATTTGTATGAATTATATCACACAATTACAACCTTTTTGTGCGTCTTGATAACTTTTGACATAATTGGCTCCTCAGTTGATCTTATTGGAGATCTATTACATAAGTCTGATAAACAGATTTTTCTTTATCTGATCGTCCGTAAACAATCACTTAAATTAAAAAAACATTTGTATATTTATATACAAGTTGCAATAAGTACATAGAGTGGCTCGGCTCCAAAATTCAAAATCTCCTCGAGAGACGCATAAGACGACGGTACTGGGCCATAGTCATGCCCTATTACATAATTTCTCTAATTGCGAAGGGAGCTATTATTTTCTCCTTGGGATAAATCGACTAAAGAGTCTATAAACTCGGCAAGCAAGTCTGAAATTTTGAGGCGTTGAATGATATAGAATGACACCACGCGTCATTTTCAGCTTTATCAAAATCATGGCCAATGAGAGGTTCTGCCTCAGCATTGCATGCCGGTTGCAAGAGGCGTGGATATATAGCCCTGCAAACCACTTATGCTGTTGTCTCTCCACTAGGTTAGGAAAATATAATTCCTCGAAATGGCGTGCGAGTCTTGCTCGGTTTGTTCGAGTTGAAGCGAAAGAGATGAGATGCTCGAAGGCAAATGCAATCATATCTTGAGACTGGGTGAGGTCGGGAATACCAGATAAATGGGGAACTCCATCTATAAAAACAATTTCTTTGATTAAAATTTCTTCATTAAAGAAGCTTACGGAATGAAAATTCATTATGAAAATGCTGTTTCTGAATTCTTATTACCAATTTCAGATAAGAATTTAATTATCTTTATTAGCTTTCAATTTTGCTCTGATACCAACTGTAAGATCCCTGTCCCCACCATGCGATGGATTCGGGGTACTAGCAGCGGAAGTAGCACTTCATGCGCGGGGCAGGGACCCACACTCGGGGACCCACACTCGGGGCCTCGTCCCACTGATATCCGGACAAGAGACTAATCCGTCGGTTTTTTCCAAAACCGAACCCGGAAAAACTTCCCTTTCCCGGAAAGCACGGACGATTCCACCAGGATAACTTTTTACTCTAACGTAGTCAAGATCATTACTGATCACGCTAATCCCATTGCACCTATAAAGATACTCGGTCGGATCAAGGAAGAAACTTGCACTTGGATCATTGGGATCAACGCTTTTTTCCCCTTCAAGAGGCACAGTCGTTGATTCCTATCCATAGAACAATTACTATCCGGGATTTACTTTATCTATCGTAATAACAGAAATTGAGTCTTGATTTACGGATCCATCAGTCCAGCCTAACCCCATCCAGTCCCATGGGTTAGGCAACCACCCAACCACTGTAGTGATGGGATCCAATTAAGAGTTTGGTTAGGTTTTATCCCGGGTACCAAGGAAAAGAGTTCTAAGGCCCCCTAGCCGGAAGTTCATGCAAACATAAAACTAGTCACACCACTTACACACCCAACATGAAATTGCCTTTTTCTTAGCATCAGCTAACTTTAAAACAATCCTTTAATGAAACCATTATGTCACTGATGACAATCCTCAGTCTCTGGTTGAATCCTTATTTCCAGTCATTCATTCATCGGTATACTTATGGCCTCATTGGCAACCAGAACGCTCACCACTTGTTCGCTCAGGGGCCTTTTCCATAGTTCCTAGCTCATAGTAACCGGCAATATATTCATATAATAGAATGGAATCTCCGTGGAAGATCAGCAAGATCAACCCATAGATCCATATAAAAGAGCCATGGACTCATCCGTTGAGGACCAGCAAGGTCAATCAACCAGATCCATGCCCGGTTTCAGAAAACAACTCTTACTTCTTGTTCCAATATCTTCCACGACGCACGTGTGGGTATCTTCGGCGACCTAGAGCCCGAGCACCGTATGGTCAGCACCCTCTAGGATCCTTCGCAGGTGACCTAGCGCTTCACTCATAGGCCGCTTCCTTGGTCCCTAATCCACCGTACCGGAAGCTCACCATTTAAATTGAACCGAGGCTAGTCAAGACCTCGGCCGACCTTGCTACGCGAGACGTCCTCCATTGACTCTCTGCCCGTCAGTTGTAACTTTATCAGTTAGGTCTCCTTGACCTTAATCCACAAGACGGTCAAAATGCTTCCCCAGCATTCTTGACATAAAACATTCATTTACAAACAGTTCACAAAATACAGTTTCTATATCGAACTCTCGTCTTTTTCATTTTATCCTCCTTAGTCCACATTACTTATTCCACATCCCATTCATATGTATTCATCATCATCCATTCACTCATATCGATGACACATTATTTCCCATACACATTCACATTCATTATTCTACATACACATCCATGCATACATCCATTTTCACATCCTCATTCATACATCCACTTCCACATACATACATCCACATTCGTATCTACATCCATACATCCACATCCACATCTACATTCATATCCATACATCCACATCCACATCCACATCCACATTCACATTCATACATACACATCCACATCCACATTCACATTGATACATATATATCCGTATCTACATCCATACATCCATATTACATCCATTCTCGCCCTACACATTCCATATACATCTTATCATATCCTATCACATCTCATACACATCTTATCACATCTCATACACCTCTTATCACATCTTATCACTTTCCATACGCATCTTATCACATATTATCACATCTCATACACCTCTTATCACGTCTTATCACATTTTATATCTTTTTATAGAATACAAGAGAATTCTTATATTTGATATAAGATTTCTCTACATTTTTATTTATGCATAAATTCCATTTAAGGAGACTAACACTTTCGAATTAAAAATCAATCTTTTATGCATCTTCCTATGCATAATTTTATTTTAAATGAAAATGATACTTTTGAATTAAAATTCAATCTTTTATGCATCTTCCTATGCATAAATTCAATTTGGATGAGAATTGACATTTTTGAATTAAAAATCCATCTTTTATGCATCTTCCTATGCATAAATTCAATTTGGATGAGAATAACGCTTTTGAATTGAAATCTTATTCTTTTATGCATCTTCCTATGCATAAATTCAATTTAGATGAGAATGACACTTTGAATTAAAAATCAAACTTTTATGCATCTTCTTATGCATAAATTCAATTTGGTAGGAATTACACTTTTAGAATAAAAGAATTTCTCTTATGCATCTAAGTTATGCATAAAATCCATTTATGATGAAAATCACACTTTTAGTATAAAAAGAATATCTTTTATGCATACCTCTATGCATGAAATCCAATATGATAAAAGTAACACTCTTACAATAAAATAATCAACTTTTATGCATACCTCTATGCATGAAATTCAATTATGATAAAAGTCACACTTTTATAATAAAATAATCAACTTTTATGCATACCTCTATGCATGAAATTTAATATAATAAAAGATACACTTTGTATAATAAAATAATTAGCTTTTATGCATACCTTTATGCATGAAATTCAATTATAATAAAAGTCACACTTTTATAATAAAATAATCAACTTTTATGCATACCTTTATGCATGAAATTCAAATATGATAAAAGTAACACTTTTGATATAAAAATTTATCCATTATGCATATTTCTATGCATGAAATAAAAATGATAAAAGTAACACTTTTGATATAATAATTTATCCTTTATGCATACTTCTATGCATGAAAATAAAAATGATAAAAGTAACACTTTTGATATAAAAATTTATCCTTTATGTATACTTCTATGCAGGAAAATAAAAATGATAAAAATAACACTCTTGATATAAAAACTTATCCTTTATGCATACTTCTATGCATGAAAATAAAAATTGATAAAAGTAACACTTTTGATATAAAATTTAACCTTTATGCATACTTCTATGCATGAAAATAAAATGATAAAAGTAACACTTTTGATATAAAAATTTATCCATTATGCATACTTCTATGCATGAAAATAAAAATGGTAAAAGTAACACTTTTGATATAAAAATTTATCCATTATGCATACTTCTATGCATGAAAGTAAAAATGATAAAAGTAACACTTTTGATATAAAAATTTATCCATTATGCATACTTCTATGCATGAAAATAAAAATGGTAAAAATAACACTTTTGATATAAAAATTTATCCATTATGCATACTTCTATGCATGAAAGTAAAAATGATAAAAGTAACACTTTTGATATAAAAATTTATCCATTATGCATACTTCTATGCATGAAAATAAAAATGGTAAAAATAACACTTTTGATATAAAAATTTATCCATTATGCATACTTCTATGCATGAAAGTAAAAATGATAAAAGTAACACTTTTGATATAAAAATTTATCCATTATGCATACTTCTATGCATGAAAATAAAAATGGTAAAAATAACACTTTTGATATAAAAACTTATCCTTTATGCATAATATAAAAATTTAATTTCTCCATGATTATAATGAAATTCTTTCAATTAATCTAGGATGATAATTCCTAGAATATGGTAGGAAGTCCTCTTTTTATGCTTTGAATGAAATTATTTTATGCATAATTTTTATAAAAATTTTGCCATAGCTCCACTGCTATGACTGATAAATCTCAATTTTTCTAAGGGATAAAGCTTATCATTAAGGAAATAATTAAAATGATCTCTAATTGGATCATTAATCCATAATGGATTGAATCATCAATATACATAAACTAAAAGCATAGAAAAAAGCCATTAATTTGGCCTCAAGCATAGCTTAATCTTGGATTAAGGAAAAGCTTTATGAAAAACTTCATTTGGATTGAGAATGGGTCATGAGTATGACCATTTCTTGAGTGAGAGAGAGAAATTACATAAAAACCATTAGAATTTAAACATAAATAGAAATTTATGTAATTCTTTACTATCATTAATCAATTAACTTCAATAGCATTCATCAAATTATGTAACTCTTCACTACTATTCATCAATTAACTTCAATAGCAATTAAAAACCATACCAATTAAGCTTCTCAAGCTTGAGAGGGGTTGAGAAGAGAGAAACATTGAGAAATTATAGAAAAGATCAATATTCACTAATTACCTTACAAATTGCTTGATTCTTTGTTCACGGTAGAGGCCCCCAACCAATCAACTGGTTAAGTATGTTGATGGAGCCACCAATGGGGATTGAAGAAAGAGGGAAGCTCCAAAAACTAGTGAATTATTAATGAATTCACAGTTCTTGGCTTAGGTGGAGTAGAGTAACGATGCATAAACACTATATATTTTTTTTCAACAAGGGAGGCTTCTATTTATAGGAAAAATTGAGCTCCTAACCAAACAAACCGATTTTAGAATTTTTCAACTCAGTTTGGTCAATTTTTGACCATTTTTAGGTCAGTTGAGCTAACTTTTTGTAACTAGACTTGAATTAGGAGAGAGGAGAGATGAAATATCTCAATTTTTATGAGTTTAAAACTCATTCAAGCATGTGAAATATGCACCTCCTTTAAAGAACTCCCCTTCCTTACATATGTGTCAAAATGGAATCATTATACCCAAAATATCTCATATTTTTAATATTGCTCATAGTTTCTTACTAATAAACCTTGTACATTTTCAACTCTTCATCTTATGTGAAATATGCACATCCTTTAAAGAACTCCCCTTCCTTACATATGTGTCAAAATGGAATCATTATACCCAAAATATCTCATATTTTTAATATTGCTCATAGTTTTTTACTAATAAACCTTATACATTTTCAACTCTTCATCTTATGTGAGCATTTACTCATTTTTGGGTATCTTCTTTTTCAAATTGGATTTATCTCCTCCCTACACATGGATTGATGCTATTGGCCCATAGGAACCTTAATTGGACCATAATCCAAAAATTTCTGAAAATCTAGACCCTTAGGCTAAGGTCCTTTATACCCATTTCCAATTAATTCCAATTGCACATTGGAAAGTTCTTTTTGAATTTCTGTTTCAGGGGAACTTATTTTAATAAGATGAGATAATTTTCTATCCAAAAATATTAAAAATCTGAATATTCTCTCTCTAGAATATTTTCTCTCTCTAGGTTAAAACAGTTAGAAACAAGTCTTTTATATTTTTGAAGAGGGATTGATTACAGGGGAAGATGCTGGACATTTTGAGAGGCTGGGGAGGAATCTTACATATCTTGTGCAAGGGCTTCCTTGACGGAAGTGGGCTCTTTGTCTCGCATGATACGGGACATCAAAGCATAGTTTACCTGTAATAAAAGCTCCGCTGAAGGACTTTTATCATGAAATCTATGTGATCTTCGAGGTCCATCCTCTGTGGTCCATTCGGAGGGAAGCTCCGTGACACCAGACTCCCGAAGGGTGTCTACCAACCACCTGGGTACTCGAACAGAATGCAGAGCCTTCTGCTCTACTGTGCGGGTGCTCATCTCCAACTGAGGGCTCAACCTCCTCAAATGTCTGGGGCTATCGAGCTGGAACAATTGACTGAGAATCATCATCAGAATCATCTGGGTCTCCAAGAAGTGGCGGCTCATCAACAGTGGAAACCGGAACATGTTCATCAAAAACCACATCCCTGCTGATGACAACCTCGTTCCTCTCTAGATCATACAACCTGTATCCCTTGGAAAGAGAGTTATATCCCACAAAGATAAGCTTTTGGGACTTTGAGTCGAGCTTTCCCCTTTGCTTCTTCGGAATGTGAACATATGCATCGCTCCCAAACACACGGAAATGGGAGACATTAGGTTTCCTGCCAAAATAGGCCTCAAAGGGAGTCATGTTTGGTACTGAAGTCGTCGGAGAACGGTTGAGGATATGGACAACCGTAGCCACAGCCTCTCCCCAAAGTGGACGAGGAAGATCACGATGCTCCAACATCGCCCTCACCATCTCCACCACAGTCCTGTTCTTACGCGCTCAACTACTCCATTGTCTGACGGCGAACCTATATTGGCCATCTCCACCACAGTCCTATTCTTACGCGCTCAACTACTCCATTGTCTGATGGCAAACCTATATTGGCCAGCTCTCGCTTGATGCCATGTTCCGCACAAAACCGCACGAATGCATTGGAAGAAAATTCTCCTCCTTTGTCAGTCCTAAGAGTATTAATCTGCAAGCCAGACTCTTTTTCCACCATCACATGAAACTCCTTGAACTGAGCAAAAGCGTGGTCCTTGTGTGAAAGGAAAGAAACCCATGTGAATCTGCTACAATCATCAACAAGCAGCATAAAATACAAAGAACCTCCCAAGGATACTATCTGCATAGGTGCACGCAAGTTAGTGTGTACCAACTCCAAAGGTTTTGAAACTCGCCTGGAAACTTGCTTCGGAAACGATTCCCTATGCTACTTACCACGAATGCAAGAACTACAGTGTCCTTGCCTGCTGCCAACATCTGGCAAGCCAACCACCATCTGGTCCCGGAAAGTTTGCCGCACTGCATCCACATTCAAGTGGCCAAACCAAAAGTGCCACAAATCACCAATCTGAGAGCCTGTCAAAGAGGAGAGTGCGGAGAGTTTGTATATACCATTCTCCACGCCGCCTTCCCAAACAACCTGGCCAGTCTTGTGGTCCCATAGAGCAACAGAATGCTCCTCAAACTCCATCCAGAAGCTAGTCTTGCACACCTCATGCACTGACAATAGATGAAAACCAAGTGTGGGGACTAAAGAACACGAGAGGAATGCTTCCCCCCTCTGCCATCGAGAATGATCTCCATCTGGCCCTCACTGTGTATTGGTATGGTGGAATTGTCGCCAATGAAAATGCGACCCAACTGCCATTTCAGATCCTGAAAGAAGTCACGGGAAGGATTCATGTGCCTGGAAGCACCACTATCAAGAATCCATTCCCACAAGTATCCTTGGCGGTGAAGCCAATTGCCTCCTCGCTCTAAGACGATGAAGCATCAGTGTCCAACATCTCCAAGTGCACAAAAGTTGGAGTCTTTGCAGCTGAAGCTGAAGAATCAACACTCTGCTTGGGACACTTCCTCCAATAGTGGCCTTTCTCGCACAATCATTACAGGTCCTCTCGGCCTTCAGTTTCTCTCGGTCTGAATCGGGCTTCTTCTTAGAAGACTTCTCTGGTGAAGAATTTCCTTTGCCCTTGTTGTTGTTGTTACGGCCTTTCGATCATTGGCCAGTCAAAGCCTTAGGACCTCCGCCCTGTGAAGGCTTCGTGAATCGCTCTTCCTGGTCCAAGACCATGGGCACAAGCTCCTCCCATGTGATGGTGATGAGCTTGCCACTGGTGATCAAAGAGGAGTAAAAGACTGAGAACTGAGAGGGCAAATGTGACAACAATGTTATGGCCATATCCTTAATGATATCTCTAACCTGGCCTGGAGAACTTCCTGCTGAAGAGCCTGCAACTTGTTGATGTGCTCCCGCATCGTCGTCGTTCGCGACTTTGCAGGATTCATCACCCGCATCTGAACTTCCAAGGAGATTCTCTTCATGGGTGATACCCTGTTGTAAAGAGAAGCCAAATGCTGCCAAATCCCTCTGGCCAGCGTCATATGCATGCAATTGAGGAAGATGAAAGAACGGACTTGGGCATTAACACGATCCCATAACTGTGCCTGTGCCTCCCATTCCCTCCGAATAGAGGGTAACTCCCCTTCTTCCAACTCCGGCCATGGAACCCCAACAATAATGAAATCAGCCAAGTCATAAGACTCCAAAACAGATTCCATCATTACTTTCCATATGCCGTAGTTGTTCCCGTCCAACTGGTGGTCCACCGGGAACATGGGGAGTGTCGGAATCTTCACGTGCTTCTTAGCCATCTCAAGGGTTCACAAGGTCTTGTGAAGGGAGGGTGGGTGGGAAAAAAGAAGAAGAAGAGGCTGCAAATAGAATGCAAGGTGGGTGCCCAACGGTGGCCGCCTTCTACCCGATCTCCAAGTCCCGTACAACCCAAAATAGTCTCCAATCAGCACCTCAATCAACAAACCCATGGCGTCCCACTGTCTCCAAGCTTCAAGCCACGTGGGGCTCTGATACCATGTCAGAATGCACAACAAAATTGAAGACAACTTTTGTAGAGAGCAATACACAGATGAAAGAGAGAGAGAAGCTAGTGTAACTCTGCTATATACACCAATAAATCCTGGAATACACGGCCGCGTGGTGGTGCTGGCCGAGGCCGTCTCTAGGACCAGGGTAGGCGGCCTCCACCAGCCCTTCGTGTAGCTCCTATAGATCTTTCGTTTGTGCCTATGTCGACAATCGAGGCTCTTGGCACCTAGGTTGGCATCGATGTACGGAGTACCACGGAGAGCATCCAGCACGTGGTGCACTTGTTCTCACGATCGATATTGACGACAAATGTCGAGGTATTTACATATTTATTACTTCTTAAGTTTTTTTAGTTATTTATTTACATGTTTATATGTACTTTTCTATATTTTTACATAAGCGACATGGTTGATTGTGTCACGTAGGGTCCCACACCTACCACTGAGAGACTCACTCAGGAGAGTTGATAGAGGCGAGAGCGGAGATCGACCAACTTAGAGCTGCATTACAGACGACAGAGGCAGCTACTGCAGAGGCACAACATGTGAGAGAGTCTGACATCCAGCAGGTAGGTTTCTCTTGCATGTAAAAGAGTTATAATTAAGGTCCTAAGTTATAAATTTCTTTAAGTAATACCTAATGAGAGAGACTAATCAATTATTTTTATGCTTTAATTTTTTGCGTAGGCTCGGACTGAGGCGCAACATCACTAGATTATGGAGTGGATTGCACAGCATAGGGTAGAGCAGTTGATGCAGCATGTTCGAGAGTTCTGCACAGATCCTCAGACGTGACAGTGCCTTACTTGCCTTTATATCTGTTATAGAGGCTTTTCGACGACCTCTGTAATAGTGCCTTACAGTGCCTTACTTGCCTTTATATCTGTTACAGAGGTTTTTCGATGACCTCAGACGTGACAGTGTCTTACAGTGCCTTTATATTTGTTAGAGAGGTTTTTCGACGACCTCTCCCTCACGATGCACCACCATTCCTACGTGATGCCTATTGCTCTCTATGTATCGAGGACATTGATAATACTGGTGGATATGCCATGGGATGTGGACATTTTTTCCATTTGTCTTGCATCACCCAGGAGCTAGTACGCTTCTCAGCATGTCCCTCTTGCCGTGCACGCGTCGACCTAGCAACATACAGAGTTTTGGGAATTGATGATCTTCACCTAGGCCTCGTTCGAGTAGATGCTAGGACTGGCAGGCCTATTGATTTTACTTCAGCTATACTGACTTGGGACTTGACGATGATAGAGATCAGGAGCCTGAGGTGCCTCCAGAGATTGAGTGGAGTGCACATGAGTTTGATGCATACCAGTCACGAGAGCTAGATCACGAGCGTGTGGGTGGTGCTGGTCCTAGTGGCACCTCGGGTGATGGTGCTAGCAGCACTGCTGCTTCTCATGAGCAGCGTGTCCTTATTACAGCAGAGGAGCTTACACGAGTAGAGTGGCAGACACGTACCATTGCTGATTATAGATTTTGGGTTTACAGACAGAGACGTCTTGTAGTAGCACGACGTAGAGAGAGGGAGAGGGCTATAGTAGGGCAGACCTCCCCGTAGACATTTGACGACCCCCACAGCCGGCACAGCCTCCTCGACGTGCACAGTAGCCTCGACGCGCACGTCGACCAGCAGTTAGAGATGACGATTTTGATTGGGTTGCCGTTGATAGTGACTAAACTTAGACTAGTTGGGTTAGCTCACTTACATTGTACTTAGATTTATGGGCAGTGACTAACCTCAGACTAGCTGGGGTAGCTCATTTTCATTTTGATGTACTTATTTGATGTTTATATCATTATGAGTTTTTTCATTATTGAGTATCATTACATTTTAGTTGATGTTAATTTTTTTAAATTTTTTAACACTTTGGCTATCATATTGTTTGTTGAAAATCTCCATGCCATCGTACCCAAACATGCTCCGATGGGGGGAACCACACTTTGCAAGCATGTGGGGGGGAGCCCACCCCACATGTTTGCAAAGTTTGGTTCCCATCAGAGCAGTTTGGGTTAGTAATTAGTGCCCACTGTGGATTTTTCAAGTATCTTGGTGCTTAAGAGGCCATGGAAAATCCGGGCCTTCCCCATACCATCGTACCCAAACATGCTCCGATGGGAACCAAACTTTGCAAGCATGTGGGGGGGGCCCACCCCCACATGCTTGCAAAGTTTGGTCATGATCGAAGCATGTTTGGATTGGTAATTAGCAGTAGCCAGTGTGGATTTTTCAAGTCTCTTGGTGCTTAAGAGGCCATGGAAAATCCGGGTCTTCCCCATACCATCGTACCCAAACATGCTCCAATGGGAACCAAACTTTGCAAGCATGTGGGGGGAGCCCACCCCCACATGTATGCAAAGTTTAGTCATAATCGGAGCATGTTTGGATTGGTAATTAGCGGCCAGTGCGGATTTTTCAAGTCTCTTGGTGCTTAAGAGGCCATGGAAAATCCGGGCCTTCCCCATACCATCGTACCCAAACATGCTCCGATGGGGACCAAACTTTGCAAGCATGTGGGGGGGACCCACCCCCACATGCTTGCAAAGTTTGGTCATGATCGGAGTATGTTTGGATTGGTAATTAGCGGCCAGTGTGGATTTTTCAAGTCTCTTGGTGCTTAAGAGGCCATGGAAAATCCGGGCCTTTCCCATACCATCGTACCCAAACATGCTCTGATGGGAACCAAACTTTGTGGGAGGGGCCCACCCCCACATGTTTGCAAAGTTTGGTCACAATCGAAGCATGTTTGGGTACGATCCGGGCCTTCCCCATACCATCGTACCCAAACATGCTCCGATGGGGACCAAACTTTGCAAGCATGTGGGGGGGGACCCACCCCCACATGCTTGCAAAGTTTGGTCATGATCAAAGCATGTTTGGATTGGTAATTAGCGACCAGTGTGGATTTTTCAAGTCTCTTGGTGCTTAAGAGGCCATGGAAAATCCGGGCCTTCCCCATACCATCGTACACCCAAACATGCTCCGATGGGAACCAAACTTTGCAAGCATGTGGGAGGGGCCCACCCCCACATGTTTGCAAAGTTTAGTCATAATCAAAGCATGTTTGAATTGGTAATTAGTGCCCAGTGTGGATTTTTCAAGTCTCTTGGTGCTTAAGAGGCCATGGAAAATCCGGGCCTTCCCCATACCATCATACCCAAACATCCTCCAATGGGAACCAAACTTTGATGCATGTGGGAGGGGCCCACCCCCACATGTTTGTAAAGTTTGGTCACAATCAGAGCATGTTTGGATTGGTAATTAGCGGCCAGTGTGGATTTTTTAAGTCTCTTGGTGCTTAAGAGGCCATGGAAAATCCAAGCCTTCCCCATCCATCCTACCCAAACATGCTCCGATGGGGACCAAACTTTGCAAACATGTGGGAGGGGCCCGCCCCCACATGCTTGCAAAGTTTGGTCATGATCGAAGCATGTTTGGATTGGTAATTAGCGGCCAGTGTGGATTTTTCAAGTCTCTTGGTGCTTAAGAGGCTATGGAAAATCCGAGCCTTCCCCATACCATCGTACCCAAACATGCTTCTATGGGGACTAAACTTTGCAAACATGTGGGAGGGGCCACCCCCACACGCTTGCAAAGTTTGATCATGATCGGAGCATATTTGGATTGGTAATTAGCGGCCAGTGTGGATTTTTCAAGTCTCTTGGTGCTTAAGAGGCCATGGAAAATCCGGGCCTTCCCCATACCATCGTACCCAAACATGCTCCAATGGGAACTAAACTTTGCAAGCATGTGGAAGGGGCCCATCCCCACATGCTTGTTGCAAAGTTTGGTCATGATCGGAGCATGTTCGGGTTAGTAATTAGCGTCCAGTGCTTGTAAAGTTTGGTGATTTTCAACAAACAATATGGTGATTGTGATTTTCAACAAAATGATATGATAGCCAAAGTGTTAAAAAATCAAAAAACCATGAACATCAACTAAAATGCAATGATCCTCAATAATGAAAAAACTCATAATGATATAAACATCAACTAAGTACATCAGAATGTGAGCTAAGTACATTAGAATGTGAGCTAACACAGCCACTCTGGGTTTAGCCACTAACTCAAAAGATCAAGGTATTTTGAAAATGAGCTACCCCAACTAGGCACTCCCAAAAAATCTAAGTACAATGTAAGTGAGCTAACCCAGCTAGTCTGAGTTTAGTCACTATCAAGATAGAGATCTAGTCAGCAGCACCCTCTCTAGCTCTCAACTGCTCTAGAATGCTCTCATGGTCATCCACTCGAAGCCGAAAATGAGGGTGAGAGCTATGTTTTCGGCTTTGTACTCGATCAAGAGTGAGCCTGGTAGCAACCACTAGATGAGAGAACTGAAATGCCTCTAACTCCCACGTCCACTGCTGGAACTCAAGACTCCCTCGATGAAGTTGAATCTGTTGGTAGAACTGGCTTGCCACAATCACACTATGGGTGTCAAAAGAAAACCCATGATCATCCACTATATCCTGGTCAAGGATGCACTTTGGCCTAGTGCAACTCATCAGATAGTAGTCTACTCCCTCGCTATTTCCCTCACTGGCAATAACAGCAAATACATCACCCTCCTGTAGCAAATTTGTCAAGTCATCATAACTGACCGTGAACTCAGGACCTGTGTGCTTGCTCATCAGACAACACTGGATGTGAAGGATGCTCGGGGGAGAGGAGTGTCTGTATCCATGCATCTGCCCATCCTCTCGAGGCACAATGTGACCAATCGCCATCCATACATGCTTCACAGAAGCATGCAAACCGTCGTGTGTAAATCGTGGGGGCCGCCATGCACGTGCTCCTGATGGAATGTAAGCCCAAGGTGCCAGGTATTGTGTCACAATCATGGGAGGCTCTACGGTCAATCATGCCACCATCCACATGTCAAAAAATTCTCCTGGCAATCCGAGCATCACGTTTGGGATACGATGATGTTGCACTCCCACACAAATGTTGGGAGCACCACTCGACTACGTGGCCCGCATCTCTAAACCACTGAGCATCCTGCCATAGCTGATGACGCCTCAGGGTACGTTTCACACATGCACCCGCACCATCATGCTCTCCCTTCCCGTGACCAGTCTCAAAGAATGACCAAATCACTGGGATACTAGACTGCACATGCCACCTATAAATCCATAAAAGATAGTCTTAGTTATTGTTTTCTTTAAGATGTTCTAGTGAATTTAGTTTAATTGCAAATATAAGAGAACCATAAGTACTACCTGTAGAGCCAATAGAATTGTCGTGAACGACTTGAACTGTGCGCCACAACCATCCGACCAAACCATTGCTGGCCACGTATGATCCCACAATCTCCTAATAAAAAATTGTCATGGAGACGAAAACAATGTTACACAAAATGTGCATCATGTGAACGATCATCACTGATATAGAAATGATACTCTCGAATAATGACACGGGTCTTGGGGATACTCGCTATCCCTTCTACATGAGCCTCTGAATGTCGATAGCTAATATGGACCATAATAGCAACCTGGTGAGATAAGCAATACAGACGTTTAGGACACAAAAAATCAAATAAGTAATATAGCTCAAACACGAAACAAATATTATGAAATATAACCATTACCTGCTCTGAGAGAAGGAATACTCAGATTGTATCCCTGAAAAGGTGTGAAGGTGTAGTTCTTTGCAAAATCAATCACAGAGACGACCACACCAATAGGAAACTCTGCGAGGCATGCTCGGAACTGATGATCTTGCCACTTGGCACAATGACTGTGCTGTATATAGGGGTAGATCTGCTCCCTAAATGTGGCTGTGAAGTGACAACGTGGTGTATGTTTGTCCACGAGCTGTAACTTCTTGGACTGTCTACCACCACTCTAGAGCTGGTGTGTCACATACTCATAACGTTGCCATGGCACTATCTCTTGGTCACTTGCATCAAGATCTACCATATGTAGATGTGCAAGTGAACCACATGATGTGCAATTGCTCTCCACACAAGGCATCCTATGGAACTGGGCATCCTCCATGCGTGCACACAAAAGAGAGTGGTGGATGAAATCACGAGGACTACGAGGCAACTCTCTATGTCCACTAAGAGAATGGAACACATCATAAAAAAGTTTGAACTCAACATAGTGGCGAGCGACAACAACATGTGTCACGCTGATGTGAGTACCTCACAAACCAAGGCTTACACCCCTCAAATGACCTTTGCCCAATTTTAAGCTCTGGATACGAAGCCACAAACTGAGAATACAACTCAGTTTGGGTCATTTCAAGAAAGCAAGCATCGTGCTCAATGAACACTCCTCTTGTCACTCTCTTACGCAAAGCTTTCTTGAAAACTGGCAAGGCACGACAATTCTCCTCCCAAAAACTTTCTATCAAGGTTCTAGTGGTTTCATCTAGTAGGCGATCATGCCTAGCTACACGACCACTACTTGCCCACAAAGCACCAACCTCATTGGCATCTAAACTTTGTCGTCTAATAGACCCAACTCTAAGTGTGTGTGGTGCTATGGAAAGGATCGAGATGTGGCACTAACCTTACCCTTCATTTGGGAGCTACTTATGGCTGCCACAATAGCCCGTCGAGCAGCCAAAGCATCCGCAGAGTTCCTCTTCTTGTTAACTATATAGGAATGACGAACACTTTGTAGCACCGCCATGCCAGCTCTCCTCTCTCTTCGACCTCCAATGTCGAAAAGCGCCCTGCAATTGGCCATGTTGGGCGCAGCAGATCAATCAAAGCATCAAGCACACATGCTTGTGTGATGAAGGCGTGAGGTCTTTGAAATAGGAATGGAAGATTGCATGGGCACGACGATGTGCCCCTGACTTTGATAGTTCTTTCCTATCCACACGATGGGCGCCCAAAGGAGGGGGGGTGGGTTCTTGTAGAAGAGAAGGGGACTCAGGAAGGGCAGGTTCATGTGGATTATCTAAACTAAGGGGTAGTGGGGGGGAAGAGGGCGGAGGGAGAGGAAGTGGAAGAGGAGGAGCAAGGCTTGGATCATCGCCCAACGGAAGGTGTTGCTCGTTGACGTGCTCTCCACTCTCTCTTTTCCTCTCCTCCTCTTGAACTTAGTGGACGGGGGGAAGTCTAGTCCTATCACATTTCCGACTCCTATGACTTTGAGAACCCATTCTCAAGGAAGCTAAGAGAGAAAAAATTATAAAGGCTCAATGATGGGATAGTACTAGAGATAAGTGTGGGATAGTACTAGAGATGTGTGATTATATAGGAAAAATAGGTTATCCATTTCAAATCTCATTGGATTTCCTATCTAAGATTGATTGGATAATTAAGATAAACATAAAGATAATTAAAGATAAACTATTATCCACTTAAAAATTAATATTATTAATAATATTTATTAACAAGTCTAAATATTTATCATTACTAGATATATAAATATATCTTTTATTTTATAATTATATAACTACTTTTTTAATAATGTATTTTTTTCAAATTTTATTCAAAGGTTTATTCTGCATAAAATATTTTCAAGAAATATTAAACTTAAAAATTTATTTTTTTAATTGAATAATATGAACTTTAATAATAATATTATTGATCTAATTCCAAAATATAATCCTTTAAAATTAGTGATTTTAAATTCTTTTATTTAATAAGTTATATATATTTTATTATTTAAAATTCTATATTCTATTTCTCTAAATTACTAAATTATCTTTTTCAAAAATATGTTTTTGAAAAAAAAGGGGAGGTGGGAAGGAGGTGCCACATGTCACATGCATGCATGACACGTGGCATTCTCTTGACATGTGGCACTATTATGGTTGATGTGGCAATTCCATGATGTGGCATGCCATGTCACCAAGTGCGAGGTGGCATGCAAAGGTGGCAAGAAGATGTGGCATTAATGATGACTAGGATGATGAGGTGGGGAGTCAACTAGGTTGACCATGTTGACATGGAGGGTGGAGGTGGCATTAATGATGACTAGGATGATGAGGTGGGGAGTCAACTAGGTTGACCATGTTGACATGGAGGGTGGAGGTGGCAAGGTGAGGTGGCAAGCTGCTTATGTGGATCCTCTCGAAGCTCATGTGGACATAAAGTGGCATGCATATATAAGATTTGTGCCTACGCAAGCCTCACACATGGAATGATATCTAAGCTTTGAAGTTTACCAAGCCTAGATTTCCAAACCTAACTAGGATTGGTTTTAGACTTGAAAAGGGGAGAGTGGACAGAATATGGGAATTTTCACTTGGGAGGATTGAAAATGGACCTTCCCATACTCAAATTAAGCCAAACTTTTTTTAATAAATTCATGGCAACAAGCGTATTGATCCCTAGAGTTTTTAGATTGAAAGATTCAATATTTCGCAATCTCATCATCACTAGATCCATACAATTTGAGCATTTTAAATGGTAGATGTGGTGGGAGGATAAAATAGTATGTTTTTTAACAATTATAATACCTTTTAAATAATAAATAGTAGAACACATAAAAAATTACTCGATAAATCAAGTTAAGCTCTATGTTTTTTGTATTTGTGATATGCAAAGTGGGAACATCATATGAGTAATAATGTAAAAGTTATAGGTAATTTACTCACATTCACTGTACTTGTCTAAACCTTCGACAGGGCCTGTATGCAATTTTGGTTCCCAAAGAAAAGGGGATTTGCAATTATTGGATATTCGATCAGATTATAGTTTTAGGTGCCCAACTTTGCATATGATGTTTCATTAGAAGACCTTGAAGTGAAACTCCTTGGCTAACTAGGAGAGATTGGCTATTCTTCTTGAAAAAATGCATGTTTTCTGGCTAAAGACAAGGGCACCCACTACATGAAACTAGATAACCTCATCTTGCAACCACCCATGTTCGCATACAAGAAAGCGAATAAGGTGTGTTTTTATGCACATAAAGAGGTATATTTAATGTATGCAACATTCATCAATGTCATGCATGTAAAAGTTCTTTCCTTGTATACTGTCTTGGTCATACTGTATGATCAAAGAAGTAACGACAAACATAAAGGTTCAAATCCATCTAAGTAGCAAGCAGTTTTGAGTTAGTTTTTCTCATATGAGAGTTTAGAAGGGGCTCATAAAGAGAATCTATGTTTTTAAAGTGCTCAGGTTAGGTCTTAGTATCTCTTAGCTTGTCGGTATGGACAAGGATAAAGAGAAAGGTAAGTCGCATGTTTGTTTTTCTCTTTGGATTAAAGTAGTTTACTTTTGGCTGAAGGCATTCATGAGTAGTCACGTTATGTATGGATTCTTTACATGACGTGTTTGAGCACTTAGGACCAGCATTTTATAGTTGCTTAATATGTAAGCTATGCTTTGTCATCACTCTTTTGGTTTGATATGCTTATGTGTAAACTATTATTTGACTTAGTTCAAAATTCTTGAGTCTCGTATGGTTAGCCTAGAGGCTAAGTATGATAGGATTCTTCTTATGTTGGAAGAAATCCCGAAAAGTTTGAGGACATCCTTCCTGTAACTTGTGTCTAAGGTAGGAACATTGAATGTTTTTCCTCACGGGGAGGAAGGGACATCTAACGTTCCTATTGCCCCTAGAGACTAGGTGAATGTTAGTGGGTCTCTATCTCATGAGACACCGCCACCGTTCTAAAGGCTTGAAGGCCTCCCACCCAGAAAATGAGATAGAACAAAATTGGGATGCATGGAATCATTGTGGGATGCGTAATCTCACATTGACTCATTACATCGGCAACTATAGGGAAAGTCATTCTCAAGTTGATTATAAGAATCAAGTAAAGTAAAACAAAACCAAAATGCTTGAGAAAGAGATTAAGTTCACCCAAATCTTTGACGACACAGTCGGCAAAGGCAAGCGTGTAGTTGATACACAAAAGTCGTCTATGATGGCACGTGGTCCTATGTTTCAAGGTTCGATGAAACAACAAGGACCTATGCAAAAGAGTAATCAAGCTAAGAAAACTAAGGGACCGATGTGCTTCTTAAGGTCAGAGGACTATGAGAAAACAAAGCAAGAGAATCTAAGTTTCTATTGCATGGGCAAGGGACATAATAAATCCCACCGCCTTAAGCTTGGTTTGTTGGACATGTGTGAGGGTTCACAAACCAAAGAAAAGGGAAAGGACAAGCAAGTTTATTTGTGTGTCCTATTAGTAATTTGTTTGTAAATCATTTGATGTTATTTATAGTTAGTCCGAAGTGATGGGAAGGTATTTATTTGTTGACTCTATGGAATTTAAGTTATGGTACTTTCTAAATTTTTTACAGACCATCTTTTGGTGTCTATGATTTTTTTTTACTTTTTAATGTCCTTTGATGCTTTTACTAAAGCAATGAAGTGTTAAGATTAATGTTGTCTGTGGACCATCAAAAGATTTCGATTTTGCATGGTCACCATAAAATTTGTGCTTTTTGTTGTATTCTTACATGGTTTCTCATTTATTTGAAATGAAAACTTACCTTTTGATGTTATGTTTGGATCACCTCACCACACAGAATTTCAGCATGCGATTATATGTATTTAGGAAACTTTCACTCTTGCAGTTTAAGTGGGTTCCTTTCTTTTGGTTGTTCCACTTTAATCGCAATTCTATCTATTAGTTTTTCAAAGGACATATCAACTTTAAGGGAAGGGGAAAGTCCCCCCAATATTACTATTTCTAGAAGCTTATGATAGCTTTGGCTATAGAATGATCAATGCAAGTAAAACCTTTGTGATGGAAATGGATATGATTAATGATGGTATAGGAACTATTCTTTGTAAGATGGTAAACCTATTTCGTAAGAAGTTGGACACAAGGTCCAAGAAAAGTATTTAGTATGAATGAGGATCATATGCTATGGTGCATACGTTAAGGCCGTGGTGTCATTGGTATGGTACTTAGTTTGAAATAGCCTTTGGTCTTGAGAGTATCAAATGGCTATATAGATAAAGGAAGTTGAAACGTCGAAAGGCTTGTTGAATAGAGTTGCCGAGAGTTTGACCTTCAACTTAAAGAAAAGAGTGCTTACTTGTAATCACTTAAGGGGTAGGGCATTGATGATCCACATGATTCCCATGTGTGGTGTGCCATAGTGATAAGATGGTACTTATCCTAAAGTATAGTGGCCCCTTGTCGAGAAAGGCACAACCACTAGTGTGGTAAGTCTCATAAAGAGGGTAGTGTCCGATAAGTGACATGATTCCCTAGATGGTAGATATGATGTTAGGATCCCTATTCACCATTCCAATTAGAATTGTTAAGCTTACGACTACCATAAAAACAATGTCCGAGATGACATTGTCCCACTTTAATTAGTTAGATAGAAAAGGAGTTATTGGCTAGACCAAAGAACATCCACATTTAAGAGGGTCTAGTTGCAATAGCAGATTGCTAAAAGTATCTTGTTATTACTAGGTGGTATGGGACACTTGGTAGATAATGTGGATGAGGTAATCAAAAGTGGCTGACTGGTACCAGCTTGAGAAGTTTCTCATCCAATGATATTTCAAGCTAGTCGACACTTGAAATATAAAGATTTGGCCAAAGGAAGGAAAGTATATGGTCAGACAACGAGTAAGATGTAGAACTCGAGAGTTCTAAGGGATTATCCTCAATGAATAGAGACCATGATTCGGTTTGGATAATCGGGAATTGGTTGACTAAAAGGTGTTGATTCATTCCAACAAAAAGATAGTGAATATGCTAGAGTTAGTTCGGCTATTCATTGAGTATATTAGTCACATATATGTGGGTTGATTGCTAATATAATAAGCGATAGTGATATAAAGTTTAATAGTTGTTTTGGCATACTGTGTTCAAAATATTGGATACTATGCTAAACTTGAGTACGATTAATCATCCATAGTGATGGTATAATCGAGAGAGTCAATCAAATACAAAAGGATATGCTACGAGCATAAATAAGAAGTAAACCAGTTGGATGCGTATTTGCCCATATTGATTTGCTAGAACTATACCAGACATTCAGCATGAGGGTCTAGTGTAGAGTCCTCATGCCCGTTGGACTCGAGAAAGAAAAGATACAAAAGGTTAAAGATTTTCTTCAGGATCTCCATGAGATGACGAAAATCGTGAAAGATAATGTTAAGAGAGCACAAAACTGTGCTAAACATTATGCAGACAAATCATCTTTGAGGAAGGTGATAAAGTGTTTTTAAAGGTTTTTGCATACTCCAAATCTTTGAAAACAGGGAGAAGTTCGAAGCTATCTCCAAGGTATTGTGGCCCATTTACAATACTTAAAAAAAGTAGGTCGTGTTGCTTATAAGTTAGCTTTACTAGAAAGCTCTAAAGTTTATCCAGTTTTTCATGTCAGTAGATTGAAAAAAGAAGTTGGGTGATGACAATAATCTCGTCAGTCAAGAAATCCTAGTAGAACTTAAAAGACAAATTTAGGAATTTTGGAAATTATTCGAGTCCCATTTCTTATAGGATTGGTTGGAAACTCGGTATTTTTGTGTAGTTTGAGCTAACATCTATTTGTTGGTGCACTCTTTGTGCCATTAGATTATATCTTGACATAACTATTTGGCGTATTTGTTTGTAGTTGTATAGATACATACGTCAATGCAACAATATTGGAAGGACAAGGGAAACATGACACTAAACTTAATTGAGATTATACAACACCTTTCATATGAAGAAGATAATGTTAAATACTATCTCCACTTTGAGACATTGAAGTAAAAACATGGGGTTTATTTAATTTTCCAAAAGAATTCTAAATATCATTAAAAAAGGAACCTTAGAAATGAGAGATCTCTAAAGGGTGTGGTGTTAGAAACAACAAAACAAAAAGTAAATCTCAATGACAGTAACAATGTGCTAAGTTTACGATTGATCCACAGATAAAAACCCATCTTAGACACTATATCAAGATTATAAATCATGATATATATGCTCAAATTTGAGGGACATTGAAGTAAAAACATGGGATAATAATGCCAAAGAACACTTGGAAAAGGAACCTTAGAATTGAGGGATCTCCAAAGAGTGTGGTGTTTAGAAACACCAGAAGCAATCAAATTTCAATGAGATTGTTACATTCAAGTTTATAATTCATCCGAAGACAAAAATCCTTTGTTAGACACTTTGTCAAGATAATAATTGAGTACAAATTGTATCTCAAACATAGTGTTTTCTCATGTATTGCTCCGATACATACAAAGTTTCTCTATCATAAGCTGCTTCATTTACTAAAGTGTTGCAAGTATACTCCCGTTTGTTCTTTGCATAAATCCAACCAAGTAACCATGCACTGATGATTGTTGTCTCCAAAAAACTTTGAAGCTCCTCTATATTTTGATTCCACATCTTTGGAAAAATCAAGTAGGTTCCGGGCATATTCCACATTACATTGTAGAGGGTATCATAAAAAATTAGCGTGTTATTTCCATCCAGGTCATGAAAAATTCTCCATGCTACATCCAAGTTTTTGTGGTATACAAATCGATATCCAATTAGAAGATCCGTCTTTTGACATGCTGCCTGCCCTGCTATGACCTTAAACTTTTGATGGTGCCAAGGAAAGCACAACTCAAGAATGCGTTGAGTCCTTTGTAGCCTATTAGTACTCCAGATCCATACCTCAAACCATTGCATACAAAAATCAAGAAAAGTGAATGCATCTTTGCGAATCAAATGCCAAACACTTGTATTCTCTTCCACAAGATGCATATGTTTGGCCCAGTTTAGACATACATCACCATGTTGCATCTCAATGGTCTTAAGTAAAACACCATTGAGTTCAAGTATCAATACTCTTCTTTGTTTCCTTATTGTATCTGGGGGTGGTGGAACTCTTTTGCTTCTAGGTACATGAGTCACCAATGATTGGTGCCACCTCAATAGTAAGTTTTCTGTACACTTGAAATCAAATCTATATGCTTCAACATATCCTGTTGAAAACAAAATGTATGGTTAATGGACATTCAAAATTTTAAATAAATATATTATGTGCCAACAACATAAATTCATCCATGATATGGATGGTCTTAAACCTTCATAGACAAACGCTCCAATACCTCATTAGTTCAACCAAAAAAATAAAAGAGCGAGTATATTGTCAATGCTAAATTTTATCAAATTTATTGAATATGATGTATAAAAGATTTTCACTGTTGAGATAATTGAGTCTATCCAAATTAAATTATGATATTCATAGCCTTACACCTTGACAAGGCAATATCTTCAATAAAAAACAAACACATCTTCATTGCAATCAAATTGTAAATATTGACAAAAGAGATAATCGAATGACAGTAAAATTAGAGGCATTTGATTGCTTGATACAATAGTGTAAAGATTTGGCTCGTACAATTCAAAAATTAAACCCATCTAAAGCACATTGTTTTGGCCAAAGCCTAAGTCTATCTTATGGGCTTTTAGTACAAAATGCTCCAAACATTCTGCACCCAACAAGTCTTGATATTTGTGCAGATCCCATACTTCAAACTGCACGTTTAGACCTCAGAAATGGTTTCCTTCAACCTGCAGCAACAACTAGTATGGGTTAGGTTGGAATCTGATTATACTGTCACTCAATGTTTAATGAAACCAGACATTATCCTACCCATAAGCTTAAGTAAGCCTTTTGTAGCCTTGATATGTATGCTTTTGCTCTGCAACTCCACTTATGAGATGACCACGATCATATCCCAAGCGAGTAGCATAAGCAATAGCACGTTGATCACTCAAAATCCTTCTTTTGTAACACACTTTTAACAAGCACTTTCAGGGAAGAGACAGTTGTCTTTTGGATTAACACATCCCTTGAAAGGGCTATCATCAATAAGCAATGTATTCTTTGATTGCAAATATCTTGGCACTGATTCCAAACCTTGAGTAAAGGTTTAAACATAGCCTCAACAATAGGCTTATCTGGCCTATACACTTTTTGAAGATTATGGATATAACATTCTTCTTGTCCCCACACCATAAAGAAATGATATTTCTTATGTGCATACTGTTCAAGAGCGTTTACATAGGTACAAACATTCTTGTGTAGCATGGTGGACCAAATACCAACATGAAAGTACAGGCAAATCTCATCCAAAAATTCAAAACACCCGGGGCGAATAACAACTGTGGTGCGACCAATATCAATTCGAATACAATTTGTTTGTGGATGCCTCTTCTCTTCCTTGTTGAGTAAAACTCCATTAAGATCAAGTATAAGTGCATGTTTCTTTATGGTGATTGCACGAGGAATATTTTCTGCATACAATACAAAAGAATGATAACACTTTAATGTGTTTACATACTTAACAATGTTAAAACAAGTGATCCTATATTATCAATGAGAGCTAATTACAACAAAACATCCACAAGTTTACTTTCGTTTCATGCTCCCATACTCATCTATGACGATGGCTCCTAGACTTGATTGCATTTCCCTATTGATTGGTGAAGATTGAAATACTAATCTATCTCCATCTCTCTCAAAAGAATATAAACTTCCTAGAGGCCTACTCTTTTGTGTATCGGAACGTAGCTCCTCAACACGTTGCTCTATTTCTTGCGCACTTAACTTGTGATTGCTAGAAGCAGCTGTACCTGCAAAAATAACTCTCGCTGAGAAACATACTTTTTAACACACAAAATTGCTGAATAAATCATCTTAAATAACATCCTATTAAAAAAGATCTACCTTTAGTTTTCTTGGCACCCTCTGCCCACAGAGTCCTTGATTTCAACTATTCTCTCTTTATTCGTAGCATATGTAGCCTCGTTAATTTTTTCAACTATTTTCCCTTTATTCGTAGCATATGTAGCCTCATCAATTTGTTCGACAATCTCTTCTTGTCTCTCCTTGGTTGCAAAAGTCTCTTAAAGCTCTTCATTAACTTTATATTTATCCTCACTAACCTCAACATTAACTTGCAAATCAGGAATGTCCTTAGTCTCTTTAGTCCTATCACTTGAAGGCCTTGAAGATGTTTGCAAAGTCGAATCATCGATGTGATCTACCTCCACCATGTTGTCTTCATTATTTCTAGCATTTGAATCATGAGAGTTGATCTCTCTAGTAGGGCTTTCATGATGATGTTCTAGTTGAGCAATGTTATCTTCGTCTTTCCCTTCTCATTAGGACCTCAATGGAAGGCTTCTTGGGCCCTTTTATTTGGCAGTTTAAGGAGTCAAACCTTTTCTCTTAAGAAGAAACGTTTTCTAATTAGAAGCTTCAAAACGGCTACTTTATTCGAATTTGAATTTTGGGGGGAAAATGGAATTTAAAATCTAGCGGACAAAACCATATCATGTAACATATCTATGGAAAGTTCTTGATGCGTAGATCACGGATCTATAATCTCCGCTCAAATCGGAGCTTGTATGTAGAAGTTATGGAGGTCCGAAAATTGCAAAATTGCCTCCCCCCCCCTTTTTGGGGGAAAAAGTGCACCCTTTGACCACTCTTACACCTCTCTTACAAACCCAACATTTCAGTCCACATGGCAACCCCCCATTTGGCTATTCCTTAATCACCTTGATTAGGCTTGGGCAAATTAAAGGGCCCAAGAAGACCCCATTCACTTCCTAATGTTGTATATATCTGTAAGATTAAAATAAAATGCTATTACTTTTAGGATTTAAATAATACACCAAGGCTAATACAATACTAGTCATTTTTATATCTACACATATACTTTGTATCCAAACTTAGATTACTCAACTTCGAGTGATGTACCATAACGAATTAGGAACCATAACATAAGGGTCAAACTTGAGTTTGAGCCTCACTTACAAGGGCAACGTAAAGATCGCTCAACTTGAGATTGTGCCTTGTGTTGGAAGACATCCCCAAGGTTGGACATAAGTGGAGGTACGGCTGAAACTTAAGTTTGAGCCTCACCGCTACACTAGGATATGGAGTAAGTGTAATTTCTTAATAGTAAGTGTGCGTCATCATTTGTATTAGCTCAAACTTAATTTTGAGCCTCATTGCTACACTAGGATATGGAGTAATTTCTTAATAGTAAGTGTGCATCATCATTTGTACCAGACGTTGGCATGAAATAAAGGATAAATAGAATAGAAATATATTCACTTTAATAGAAAAATAGTAAAAGTGAATCCAAAAAAGCCAATGTATTAATCAAAAAACTAATAATTATTTCAACAAATCCACACTTTGAATAAAACCTATGCTAATATGAGTTGTTGATAAGCTCCTTTCAATGATCACCATTCGTTGTACATTCATAATAAGCACTATCAATGCACTTTTCTACCTTTCTTTGGTTGAGAGCTTGATGGGCTATATGAGCATGGAAAGCCTTGTTGACATTTGTATCCCCAATCTTCTCAACAGCCATAGCAACCCCAACATTTGTAGCTTCCATGGCTTTTGCAGTATCCAATATATCATCACCATTCCCACCTTCATCATCATTTTCATGCCTTCCAATATCTTCAAAATTGTCTTCGGCATCCTCATTGAATAGAGCATCATTCCCTTGGTCCTCTTCATTCCTTTGCCCTGCATCTTCAAAGTGTATAGCATCCCCAACTTCTTTATCATCATCTGTGTCATTTTTATTGTCAATATCATCACCTTCATCTTCCTCCTCTGTACTTGGCGGGTCGTCAATGTGAAGATTTTGAAGATTCTCTTTTTCTGCATCATCTAGTGTTTTCTTTTTTGTGCCGCCACTTGCACCACACCACTCTTGTAAGGACGGGCGAACGTCTAAAAGAGCAGAGCACTTTGATTCTAATGCCATCGCTTCCAAATCATCTTTGCATAAAGCAATACATCATCTCTTCTTTAGCAAGCTCTCCTCTAGCACAACTTCACCACAATATATCTCTACAACATAGTTGTGTTCAGGACAAAACCCTGTGATGAGACCATCAATAAAGCCTGTCGATGAATTCTCTATTTTGGCCACTAGAGCCTGAGATGAATACTTTTTTTGTGAGAACCTTATCAATGGCCTCAAACTTGTTAACCTTGCTGATGAAAAGAATAACAGTTGCGATCTCAACTGTTCCAGATGTCCAGGCATCATCTTTTTTTGTGTGGATCATGCCAAATTCATAGTGCACCTTTGTTGACTAGCTAGAAATCCCTTCGATAAGCATTCCAATGGTGATGAAATCAACAAAACACACAAGAATATATTCATATTATGAGTTTAGTGTGTTCAAAGCAAGTGCCAACTTGGAGAAAAATTCTGACGAGAGCTGCTCCTTTGTACCATGTAGGTCCATGATTGCCAGTTGAAATGGTACATGCTCTTCACTCTACAGATATCAAAACCCACCCCCTAATTATCCAAGGAATAGACTTTTGTTGAGATACAATACCCATAGATGCTCTATATAGGTGATTCAGTAAAGTTACTACACTTTTTGGAAGTGAAGGATTTTTTTTGAACGATTGAGAGCGTCCCTAACAAAGGAATGGCTGTAGCTCCTTAATTGATTATACTCATACTCCCCTAGCTTATATGTCTCACACACCTGTTCCCAAGTCATCTTTTCCCTTATCAGATCAAAATAGAAGGCGGTTATTGCATCTTTGAGCACTCGATCTGTTTTTAGCTTCCAAGCCATCTCCTCCATATCCATTCTTTGATGGGTTTGCTTTCCCTTTTTAAGCAATATTCTCTTGTCAAGAAGTGCTGTTTGAATGTCCAAAACTTCACTCTTTTGAAGGCCTAAAATGCACCTAAACAACGTTGGGCCTGGTGTGACTGTTCCTGGTGCCTGCTGAATTTGCCCACTCTTCAATGTTGGAAGTTTGGGATTTTGATCAAGACCTTTAGTTTGAGTTTCGCCCTTTGTATTTGGTAGCAAGCCTTTTGCATATAGCCTCATGATCTTAACCCAATTCTGCCATACATCATCATCACATAGAAGCAAGTGTAAATCATTTTTGACAAAATTCTTATGTAGTGTGTGCTCCGTGGTCTCCACACAAAGGCCTGGAAAGTTGCAAAGTAAGAAGTTAGTCCCCTCACTATAGATATCACAAAATTTAGGAGGAATCATGCATCTATGGTTTTTCAATCATTTGGATCTTATGCTCAAACTTGAGTTTGAGCCTCACTTGCCAAAGCTAAACTAGTATATAATGGTGATGCTCGATCTTAGGTTTGAGCGTCACCTCCGTATGAAAATCGAGCACTTGCAAGTGAGGCTACAACTTAAGTTCGAGCCACAATTAGATATGCAAGTGCTACACCATCACAGAGAGGTGAGGCTTGAAGTTCAATTTCAAACCAAACTATTAAGTTTATGCAGTTTGAGAAGAAGCCTCACATGCATCTTTCTTATGCTACTGCTACACTTGAAACTATAGATCCGTAAAAGATATTATGAAAAGTAAAGAAGAAGTAATGTATGTCTATGATTTACCAAGATATAGCAAAGAATCAAAAGAGTACCTTCCAAGACTCATCCATCTTGGGTTGATTGACACCAGGCAAAGGTTTACTAGGATGACCGTTTGCATGCCATTATGCTTGAGCTTGTAGAAGTTGATTGAGGAATGGCTTCTTTTGCATTGACTTTCAAACAGATAAATTTGCATCCTTGGAAATGTCACGAGGCAGGCAATTTACAATTAGCTTTGATCTCCTGAACCTAAATTGCTGACGCAGTTGAGGGGTCACTTTAGCCATATTTAGAGCCTATAAACTTTTTGTAGCACTAATGGAGTGTTGACCAAAGATAATCCAATATTCAACTTTATGAATATCTTCTTTTGTGAGTTTATCAAGGGGTTGTTTCGTAGTACGATTACAGGGCATCAAAATTGCAAGTATCTCCTCTTGCTTTGGGTCCTCAATAAAGTCTTGGGTCAAAGTACGAACCCAATCCTTATTTAACCTTCTATACACATACTTTGAAGGAGCAGGATAACATTTCATCACATCAATGCTGAAGACCTCATTTAGACCAAAGGGATAATATCCCTTCTTTATTTCTAATGAGATCATTGCTTTGCTGCCCTTGTTTGGAGTCTCAACCTCGGATGCATCTATCTCCTTTGAACCACTTGTTGGTTTTGTCCTTTGCCTCTTTGAAGAGATTTCTTGAACCTTTATAGAGTGCTTTGCCTTTCTCTTCTTTGCAAGTGCTTGCTCCTCTTCTTGCACTTGAGAGCATGCCATGTCTTCAGCTGCTATTGTGCTTATATCAAGGACTTTTATTTTGTCACCCTCCTTTTTATATTTTGAAGAAGTTTCACCAGCATTTGTAGATGCTTCAAGTGCACTCTTCACTATGGCCCTACCTTTTTTCTCCATAATTTTCCTAACTTGAGTGGTTGTTGTCTCCTTTTCAGGTATGGACTTTTTTCGTGAATCCAAAGCCTTCTTTGCATGCCTCACCGCTTTCACCAAGTCCTCCACATTGTCCACCCCTGAGTCTTCTTGATTGGAAAAGTCAATGATCTTCAATCCTAGCTTTACAATAGAATTGTCCTTTCCTAGTTTACTGCCAGTCATGTCTGCTGGGTGAAAAGTGTCCAATGATAAGCAAAACTTATTTGCTTTTGTAGTTTCTCTTTCTGGCAATACAGTGCATGTGAAGCATGGGTTTGCTCTTGCATCCACATCATCCTTAGTGCCTACCACAATCCCCATATCTCCATATGATGTATCACCTTGAAACAGAAACAAATGGAGGACTCCTTTGAAGTTTGCACTAGCATTGTAGCTATCCACAAACCATTTTAGTTCTTCTTTGTTATTCAATTTGAAGGTTTTATCCACCTTAATTCTAGGAGTGACACTTTTAGCTTGAGTTGTTGTTTCGAGAGCATCCAGAGTAAAGATTGGTGCACCATGTGGTTGCGAGGTAGCAGGCGTTCTGCTAGCTTCCATTCCTGTGAAGCACAAAAAAAGTTTCAAAACCTTAGAAAAAAATGGATTTAAATGCTACATATCAAATCAAAACCTATCAAGCTTAAGAAACTTAATGCATGCTACAATTATTGATGCTTCACTTAGTTTTCTTGAATAGCGGGGGCCTCACTTGCATTTACTTAATCTATACAGAAGCTCGACTTAAGCTAGAGCCTAGATCCAAGTTGTGCACTCATATGCTAGGGGTACGCTAGCATAGAGAGGCAAGGCTCAAACTCAAGTTTGAGCCTGAAGGCGAAGTTCCATGTATGGGAGGCTTAAACTTAAGTTGGAGTCTAGATCCAAGTTGTGCACTTATATGGTAGGGGTACACTAGTATATTGGAGCCTTAAGGCCAAGTTCCATATATAGGGGAAACTTGAACTTAAGCTAGAGCCTAGATCCAAGTTGTGCACTCATATGACAAGGGTACACCAACATATAGAGACAAGGCTCAAGCTCAAGTTCGAGCCTTAAGGCCAAGTTTTATGTAGGAGAGGCTCGAACTTAAGCTGGAGCCTAGATCCAAGTTGTGCACTCATATGCTAGGGATACGCTAGCATAGATAGGTGTGAGGTGAAAAAAAGAAAAAAAGAACCTGCCTCTATAGCCCTTCACCTAACTTGGAAAATACTGACACAACGGAGGCACCACCAGCACTGGTTGGAACACTTCTCACTGTTCACCACCCACCCACACCAGACAGACAGCACAAAACAAGGGCACCATAGACAAAGCAAACACCCAGCAATATATTCCTAGTCACAACACTTCATACAAGCTTCTCCCGACACAGAAGCCTTACTCACACAACCATACAAACACTCAAGCCTGTCCACTGCCGAGGATACACCACATCCTCAATCCCCGCGAACCTCTTGCCTGCATGTTGTGCCAACCACACCAGAAAGAACCCGGCCACTCTCTCTTCAGAGGGCACCCCACCAGCTAACCCTCAACTCTCTCTTCAGAGGGCACCCCACTAGCTAACCCTCAACTCTCTCTGCGGCCCATCACTTCTGTGTGTGTCGCCAGTAGCAGCAGCTACACCAACACCTCTCTCTCTCTCTCTCTCTCTCTCTCTCTCTCTCTCTCTCTCTCTCTCTCTCTCTCTCTCTCTCTCTCTCTCTCTCTCTGCTGATCCTCTGCCAGCCACTTTCTCTGCAATGCTACCGGCCCCACCAGCCAAGCACCAACACCCCTGTCTCCTAGCCTCTGTCTCTGAACAGCTTCCACCAGAGCAATCTTCTCACATCCAACTTCACCTGCAACTGCACATCCAACTGCACCCTCTGTTGTGCCAACACCTCAAAGGCAGCCTCCCAGAAGCTCTGCGCCAGCCTCACCTTCCCACTTACGTGTCCCCTCTACTATCGCCAGTCACCAATCCTCTCTTTGGCGGCTCCCTAGTTGACGTATCCTGGCTGCAGCGCTTCACCAAAGCGGCTCCTTCTCACAGTCGCCAGCCAAACGGCGGCCCTTCACCAGCCCACGCAAACCAACATCAGTCACCTTGCTATGTGGTAGTTGCGCTACCGGCCCCTGGCTGCCAAAACAAAAACAACACGGCCCAACTCTGAGGCCAGTCCGTCGCGAGCTCTCTCTCCATGGCACTTCTCTCCTTGCGCTGTGAGCCACGCCAGCCATTGCAGTGCTTGACTTCACAAAACCAGCCGTCTACAAGGCCACCACCAAGCACCCGCAACTCTCCCACAAGGCGGCGCCCTCTTCCGCTTCTGTAGCCAACCGCGCAGCTCTTCTCTGGTATCGCCAACCCGAGCTAGCTCCAAGGCGGCGCCCTGTCTGTGCACCTGCGGCTACTTCTCTTGCGCTTGTAGCTACGCCCGAGAGCCCAAACAAATAAGGCAGCCACCACTCTTTGTCTCCTTAGTTGCGCATCACCCGCCGACTCTCCACGCTTTCGCCAACCTTCCAGAGCTCCTCGCTGGGGCGGCTACATTGGCAACCAAGGCAAAGTTCCACATGGTCATGCTTTTTAGTGGCCACGTTGTTATCATCATTTTTTATTTCTTCTAAGGCCTAGAAGATGGCCATCATCACTTCCTTTTCACACCAAAGCTCAAGGAAACACCCCTTCATCTTTATTTGCCCATGTCTCCATACACCTTCAAATACAACTTTCCAATGCCCACTTATACTTGGGATGCGTACACATTCAAGCGACCGAGCAGCTGATATCACATCCAACAAACCACGTTCCGGACAGGCCTATACAAGCCCACAGCAAAACCATTCACCCTGTACATCTGCCAAGGCATTCCAAGCAAAGCTCTTCACACCTGCCATGCACACGTATGTACACAAGCCCAAAACACCTTTCAGAAAAACGCCTGACAATAGGCAAGGCTCGAACTCAAGTTGGAGCCTTAAGGCCAAGTTCCATGTAAAGTTAAGCATGGAGAATGAGCCTTAACACATAAGTTCCATGTAGGGGAGGTTCGATCTTAAGGTGGGGTCTATATCAAAGTTGTGCACTCAGATGCTAGGGGTGCACTAACATGGAGAGCAAAGGCTCAAACTCAAGTTCAAGCCTTGAGGCCGGAGTACACTAGCATGGAGAACAAAGGCTCAATCTGAAGTTTGAGCCTTAAGGCCGATGTACACTAGCATCGAGAGCCAAGGCTCCAACTCAAGTTCGAGCCTTAAGGCCGAGCCTTAAGGCCGCCGGTGTACACTAGCATGGAGAACAAAGGCTCCAACTCAAGTTCGAGCCTTAAGGCCAGTGTACACTAGCATGGAGAACAAAGGCTCAATCTGAAGGTTGAGCCTTAACACCGGGGTGTACTAGCATTGAGAGCCAAGGCTCCAACTCAAGTTCGAGCCTTAAGGCCGGTGTACACTAGCATGGAGGACGAAGGCTCAATCTGAAGTTCGAGCCTTAAGGTCGGGGTGCACTAGCATGGAGAGCAAAGGCTCAAACTCAAGTTCGAGCCTTAAGGGGCCGGGGTGCACTAGCATGGAGAGCAAAGGCTCAATCTGAAGTTCGAGCCTTAAGGCCGGGGTGCACTAGCATGGAGAGCAAAGGCTCAAACTCAAGTTCGAGCCTTAAGGCCGGGGTGCACTAGCATGTGGAGAGCAAAGGCTCAAACTCAAGTTCGAGCCTTAAGGGGCCGGGGTGCACTAGCATGGAGAGCAAAGGCTCAAACTCAAGTTCGAGCCTTAAGGCCGGGGTGCACTAGCATGGAGAGCAAAGGCTCAAACTCAAGTTCGAGCCTTAAGGCCGGTGCACTAACATGGAGAACAAAAACTCAATCTAGGTCGAGCGTTAACACATAAGTTCTATGTAGGGGAGGCTCGAACTTAAGGTGGAGTCTATATCCAAGTTGTGCACTCAGATATGTGACACATATACCATGTTTATATAGGGAACCCTTGTCATTTAGATTATATAATGTGCACAAAGATCAGTTTTATAGGTTCTCGACATATGTGAAGATACAAAAGAGATCAGCAAGAAGTGCAAACAATCTATGAGACGAGCAATGATTGACAAATGGCACACTTAGCGTGCAATCAAGTAAGCGTTTATATTGATATAGACAATCAATTAAAGAAGGACTTACTTGTTGCGTAAAGTATTTAATTAGATGAGGGAACACACGAAACACAGATGGGCGCACGAAAGTTTCCGATGTTGCACAGATGTGACGGATGCTTGAAGTAACCGATGGCATGTGGGCGTGATGGTTTTGCAAGAAATAGAGGTCAGAACCAACGCAGACGTGTCGATTGCGGGAGGAAAAGAAACTGTTTGAAACACAGGGCTGAGCGAGCACTTCAGAGACAGGAAATAGCCGATTGCGGGAGGAAAAGAAACTGTTTGAACGCAGGGCTAAGCGAGCACTTTTTCAGAGATAGGAAATAGAGATGAATATTGCATACGATGGCGTGCGCGATGGCGATTACGAGCACTGCACGCTCACCACACAGAATCGCTCTTGGGTTCGCAGGTCCTTTTGTCTGGTTCAAACGCGAGGTCAGTCGGACATTCTTTTTTTGTGTGAGGTCGGTGGGGGGAAGGCGGAAATTTTGGATTTCAAATTAGGGTTCACAGGTCCTTTTGTCTGGTTCAAACGTCTGGTTCAAACGCGAGGTCGGTTGGACATTATTTTTTCGTGTGAGGTTAATGGGGGGAAGGCGAAAATTTTGGATTTCAAATTTGGGGGGAAGGGGGAAAATTTTGAAATTCAAATTTGGGGCGAGGTCGGCCGGACATTCTTTCTTCGTGTGAGGTCGGTGGGGGGAAGGCGAAAATTTTGGATTTCAAATTTGGGGGGAAGGGGGGAAATTTTGAAATTCAAATTTCAAATTTGGGGGGCTGTCGGGGCGGGGGCATGTGCACCGAGGAAGGCCGCCGGGGGAAAATTTAGAAATTCAAATTTGGGGGGCTGTCGGGGCGGCGGCGTGTGCGCCGAGGACGGCCGCCGGCAGGTGGGTCACCGGACAGGGCATGTGGAGGAGGAGGCCGGGGCCGGGTGGAGAGGCGGAGGAGGAGGCCGGGGGGCGGGTGGAGAGGCGGAGGAGGAGTCAGGGCAGGTGGAGAGGCGCAGGAGGAGGCCGGGGGCGGGTGGGTCGCCGGATGGGAGAGGAGAGGCAGAGGAGGAGGCCGGGTGGGTCGCCGAACGGGAGAGGAGGAGGAGGAGGCCGAGCAGCATTGCCCGAGGAGTGCGGCAAAAAGTCGGAGGAGCGTCGTCCCAGTGCGGTAGAAAGTCGGGTTTCGGTTCCAAACCCAAACCCAAACCCAAGCCCAAGCCCAGGCTCAGGTCCCAGGTCTTTTGATTATAGTTACTTTCACTGTTGTTTATATACCCATCTTCACCCACACCCCACTTGTTCTATGGGATTATCCTAGCTTCCCTCTCTATTCCTACTTACTTGTGTAATAGACAAGGCTCAAACTCAAGTTTGAGCCTTGAGCTTGAGCTTGAGCTTGAGATTTCTTCTTTTTTTCCCTCTTTCCCCATACACCCAAATATACTTATAAACTATGCGATTAAAAATTCAACTAAAATCTATATAATGCACAATGGCTCAAACTTGAGCTTGAGCCTCACGAAGGAGAAGAGTCTCAAATCCAATGTCCATTTGCTCATTTCCATGTCACATTCTCTTCACTAGCCTATTGTTTCTCTCTATTGCTTTCTCTTTGCCTTTGCTGCTGTTGTAACCACTCACCTTTGCCTTTTGTAGCTATGAAACATTGATGGCTAATTGACACCATACCTTGACTTAATATCCCAATGAAACGGTGTGGCCAGATGTAGAGGGTGATGAAGCCTACCTCTTGGGAAACTAGCATATACATGAGGTGAGGATTATCACTTCAATTGGGACCTCTTAATAGCAAACTAGCATATGAAGGTGAGGCTCAAACTTTGGTTGGAGCCTCCAAGCAAACTAGCATCTATGGGTGAGGTTCAAACTTTACTTTCAGCTTCCTAGAAGCGAACTAGCAGATCCGCGGGTGAGACTCAAACTTTTGTTGGAGGAGCCTACCCTTCTAGCTAACATATGCAAACTAATATATGATGCAAGTGAGGATGATAACTTTAAATGGAGCCTCCTAGAAAACTAACATATGATGGTGAGGCTCATGGAGCCTCCTACTAAGTGTGTTGCATATGCAAGCAAGGCTCAAGCTTTAGATGGAGCCTAGCCTCCTAGCAAACTAGCATTGATAGGTGAGATTCAAACTTTGGTTGGAGCCTGAACTCATGTTGAGATTGAATTACATTTATAGTTTTGTGTACTACCGCAAAAACATCGCTTCAATCTTTCTTATTGAGATCTTGATTTTCTCAAGGATTGCAGGGTCTAAAACAAGGTGCTTCAGTGTTTCTCATTGATGGTTCTGCAAGGAAGGCACGCGGGGTTATTCATTCCATTGATGCATCTCAAACATGTGTTTTCAATTCATATGTGAGACATGTGCAGCAATACATGTTCAACAAAGCTTTGATGACACATTTCTCATTCCATTTGCCACAATGGATGCAAGAACAATATCTCAAGCAGTTGAAAGCATCATCAAATGGCCATTGGTCACCCTTGTTATGGACAGAGACATTACTAATATCAAAGAGGATAATTTTGCGGAACTTCTTGTTGATCAAGAAGATCACTTTATAGATAGGGAGAGCTGGAAAGAGAAAAGTGTCATCCTCTGGGATGACACAACAGATCTACAAAACTTGGCAATGGAGTGGTATTGCTGGTCCACCCATACGAGGCTATAAATTGTAGAGAACTAGGGGAGAGTAGCTTCGGTGTCATTATAGAAGGATCTTTGCATCCAAGTTCAACTTGTGTTTCAGGTCTGAATTTGGTTAGTTGGCCGATCAGGCAACTCACATTTGAGAATGGTGAACCATTAGTAAAGGACACAGAATCTTCTTCTATTGATGAGGGTATTCAAGATCACTTCATGCAAAAAAATATTGACAGCCTAAACAATTCAAGTGATGAAAAAGAGGATGATGATGTAGAGGGCAATGATGGCAATAGTTCTGATGATGACAAACACCATGATGCCATGATCACTGACTATGATATCATTGAAGGGACAAATAAGAAAAGGAGCCATGTCCATAGGGTAAGGGTAATGAAAAATTACGATAAAACCCATGGAGCTAGCAAAAAATGTGATGTTGCAAACATTCACAACGTCGCAACCATTGATTGTTGCGAGAAGCGATGTTGTCAATTTGGAGATAGATTCAAAATCATGCAAGCTAGGGTACACTTTTGGGGACAGAGTTATAGTACACGATACACATTTGTACTAGATTGCATGAGCATGGCCTATAGACAAGTTCAAGATGACGAGTGCTTTGAGTTCACATTTGATGGGAAGAAGGTTTGTAGTAAAGCATGGTATGTAATGCATGGCATTGGCAAGTCAACGTTCTATAGGCTCAGAAAGAAGTTCTTGAATGGTGCATGTAATGTCAGTCATGGCAACAGTGGGATAATACGGAAGGGCATGACACATGTTGAGATGGCAAAATCAATCATATAGGGCTTCATAGATAATAATGCTGATCAAATGCCACATAGGTCAAGGACAACTATGCATGGAGCCCGCGAGACCCAACGTGTTCTACCAGCAATGTACAAACAGGTGGACATATTGCGTGAAGTGAATGACACACTTGTCTCATTCGAATACCGCGGCCACTGTCACAACCATCAACATTTCATGTAGCAATCATGCAATAAACATACTCACATGAGAGAGATAACCTTTTCTATTTAAACAAAAATTCCTTAGTTAAATGCATTAGACAATCCCTTTTCTTAATAAGAAACTACTAGGATTGGTCCCACTTATACGACGAGGTGGAGGTCCAATATTTGCAATTGCTGAAAGGTGAGTTGGTCCTCAACTTCCTTGGGAGACACTTGTAGCTACTGTTATATGAGGTTCGATTGTATCCTCGTCAAGTCAACTACCCTTGGACACCCACGTCCTCCGCGTTTTGCACGTCCTCCACGAGCCATTATTCTTTCTCATGGTTGAGTCTTTGCTTATTGCGTGTCGGGAAGTAACTCACATTGTTTGGGAGTCGAGTGGAAATCCTCTCTTAGGTAGAATATATTGAGAAACCTTTTGGAGATAAAGCCTCTAATCTCTTAGTTTATTCTTTAACGACTAGGCTCTATGCATACCATTATCTTTTGTATCCTAGTAATGAAAAATGGAAGAAATGGAGAAAGATCATGAATGATTGAGAGAGAAATATGGGAGCAAGAAAACAAGAGAGGTGGAGGTAGTTGGAGAGGAGACCGGGAGAGGGACTAGAG